>NC_092017.1:19208806-20436931 GCF_042242105.1 Pempheris klunzingeri | reverse complement strand
CACTAAAATTTATCTTGGGGTTAGAAGAGCTTTTTACAGTTTTTCAAGCAGCCATAGTGGAAATATGTGACATCAGATTTGGACCTTGACTGGAGATTTAGCTCATGGTGAGATTTTGTTTGAAAATGAGGTTATTTCTGATCTAGCTCAACCGAGTTGTGTTTTGTAATATTGTATTTTGAATTTACAGGATTTTATTGATTTTTCTGAACCCCTATTGTGTACAGTTGATAAGTCGTTATGTGGTTTTGGCCATATTTGAGTGTGTGTCCCTTGTGTCCGGCTCCAGGGTTTCCCAGAGTCAGGTGGGGCAGAATTTTACCTTTGTGCTGACGGACATTGACAGCAAACAGAGGTTTGGTTTCTGTCGACTCACTCAAGGCTGCCGGGTCTGCATATGTCTCCTCAGGTAACACACACACACACACACATGCACACTCAGACACACACACACACACACACACACACACATTCACGTGCTCTCTAAATCTTGTTGTTCTCTTTAGATGAATTAATACCCCAAGGTACATGTGTCCCTTTTTTATTCCTCATTCAAAATTGTGCTGTTGTAATGAACAGTTTTTAACACTGGGTATCATACACTTCGTTATTTAAACATATCCAACCTCCATAAATTAAACAAATGTCAAAACTGGATGTGCTAGAAGTCACGTTGCACTTCACAAATCCAATCATATAAAAGTCAGCCTCTCACATTTTACTTTCTGAATCAGAAACAAGAAAATGTGTTGAAAAAAGACTCGTTCAAACATCGCTGTTTTTATTTACTCGTTCAAATAAGCAAGACTTGGTCTGTTCTGCCCTTTTTCAAATTATCTATTGATCAGTCTTATAACTGTTTTTCTTTATATCTGCATTTATTCTCAAGTGTGATGAAAAAAAATTAATTTACCAGACTTTAGAAGTCAACAGAGATTTTTGAGAAAGCATTTCCATTCATTCTCACACTTCACACTGAACTGCACTATGCCAGAATAACAAATTTATATTCTCATCTGCCCACACAAATATGTTAGTGATGTGCCTATAATTATCCAAAAGTTTAGCAGTTTTTGATTTTTCATAGGTGCATTTATCCTATTACCGTATGCAGATATGAGGACCCCAAACCCAGGAAAATTGCATTTTCTTCGCATAATTACTCTCCAACAAAGGCTATTATCATTTAATTCCCATGTAATTGCATGTTGACACAATGTTTTTACAGATGTAATTACCTTACCATTACAAAGAAGGAACACTCTAGTGCTAGTCTCAGTGGACAGGCTGATACACTTTAGAATAAATTGAGGAAAATGTACTAAATAAATCCATTTTTAATCCATGTTTTAAGCAGTTTAGCAAACACCAAACTGGAAAAGGAGCATAAAGCCTTTCTTTTTCTCTGAGTGTAAACCAGCGCCCCTGAAAGTGCTTCTCTCGCCTCTGTACGTGTGTGGGTGTGTGTGTGTATGTGTGTGTGGTTGTCCGGTGTGTGTATGTGTGGGTGTGCGCGCGCGCACGCTGGGTGTGTGGCTGTTGATGGACAGTCATGGGTTTGTCGCTGCCCTGATGAGCTGCTGTGAAGAACAGTGTCCCTCCTCCCCACACCACCCACCCTTCCCGGCCAGCCTCCATGGCCTTTGTTTTTCTTTTCTCTCTCTCTCTGTCTCTCTCCCCCTCTCTCTCTCTCTCTCTCTGTCTCTCTCTCTCTCGCTCTCTCTCTCTCTTCTCCTCGTTATTCGGCTACTGCCACAGTGCGACAGCAAAGACGCTTGGCCCATAATTATGCATGAAGCTTCACTGCCAATTAGCAGAGGTTCCCCTGTCCCTCTCGCTGAGTTAGACATGCTAATTCATTTGACATATGATGTATAAAATTCATTATGCATTCTGAGTAGTTTGCATGGCTTGCTTCATTTATAATAAGATAACGTATAGAAAGTTTTTTTTTTTTTTTTTTTTGTTGATTTAAAATTGTTGTGTGCTCCCCAGTTACACTTTTCTTTCTTATTTTTTGTCCTGCTCTTTTTCTTTTTTTATCTTAAGAAGCCCCACTGTGTTGGGAAAAGATAAGTGAAAATATTCTGAAGCATAATTTTTTTTTTTTCCAGATATCTCATCGAAGAAATATGAGAAGAGTGTAAATTAAGATCCTGCGTTCAATGTCCTCGGTCAAATGTTAATTTTTTTGTTTATTATTCTTTAAACTGTTTTTCCATTCTATCATATTAGTTATGCAAGACAGTATTAAGAAAGTTACTGCAGATTGCTTGTGTTAAAAAAATGATAACCAAAGAAAAATGGAAAAAATACAGATAATGTAAGTTGTTCATCTTAAAGATATATCAGTTAAAATGTCACTTTTTAAAATCTAAAGCAGGAAGACCCAGGCTCACAAGTTCATTTTCATTTAATCTAAGATTTGCCTTAGATATAATATAAAAGTAATTAAAACAGTCTCTGTGATTGTTGAAGCGCTGGGACCATAAAATTGTCACCTCTGCTTACAGGGGGAAGTGTCTTAATGAGTAGGACAGTTTTATGTGGACTGCCCTTTTGTAGTCTCATTGCTAAAGCCATGGCCAAAAGGGCCATGCTCCCTTCAGGCGAAACTTCAAAGAAAAAAAAAAAAGAAACGGCATAAAAAAATCTATGTATAACTTGTTAAATTTTATACTGTTATTGTCTGTTTTCTCTTAGTCTTTGACTCATTTTCTGTTCAACATGAAAGTAATTTGGACATGAAATGTTTTCCTTTTTACGTAATGGCTGAGGCTTTAGAATACACTTTAGGGACGGCATTGCTCCAGTTAGTGGTCACTTAGTGGGTCGCCGGAGGACACTTCCTTTCCTGTACTTAACCCTTAACCCGAGAAAGTAAAGGTGTAATGAAATCTTCCACTGAGTCGTTTACAAAGTGTAAGATGACTTACGATTACAGATGCCTGTACATTAAAAGAGATTTAAGAAACAGGAATAATGGTCCTGCTTCGCACCCAACAGGTAGTTTATGGCAGCAGAAAGGGCTGATGTACAATAAGTGCTCCAAAATAAAGAGTTAGTCAAACAACTTGGCCGCTGACGTGCATAGATGAAATGCAGCATTGTGTGTGTCCACAGTATTTGGAGATTTTGTTTTCTTTCACTCTATTTTCTTTCTTTCTGTCTGTAATAGCATAATTATGAGTTCCAAAGGCACTTCCACGGCCCTGTCTTCTGTTAGACATTTCCGTTGTGTTAGGTGGACCGAGCCTGGGATGGAGAGCATGACGGGCTGTGAGTGGGCTCGCAGATTAACTGGTTCATTCTTTGAGTACATGGCACTTTGAGAAGACATGTGTTTAAAATGGCAGGAGAGATTGCGGGGGCCCCCACGCACTGAGCACTCTAGTGATGGATGCCTCTCTCTCTATCGGAGGATTTGCGAAGCACAAACAGATCTGAGCAATGAACTGTGATGAGTAGGAGTATCTCTCTAAGCTTTCCAAACTTTAACTTTGCATCAACAGAGAGAGCAGAGCAGGGAGGGGGAATAAGTAGAGCAAGACAATACATCTCTAAGTTATATTCATTCTAGTGCATTTGAAAAAGCATAAAAAGCCGTCACCTATTGTAAGAAGATGTAAGAAGGATATTGATAATTTGTGGTTGGATGCCTTCACCAGTGATCATGTGTTTTCCTCTAAAACAAAGGATTTACAGCACCTTGGCATAGAGGAGTAACGACTGTGGGATCTGTGAGGCCTGACGGCTGCACTGACAACGAGAGGCCTATTTACGTCCCCTTCAACTGTGAAAAATGAAGGTTTAATGTCCAGCCTGGCTTTTTAAACACAAGGCATACAGGAGTTAGATAATACAAAGGATTTGTTCTCCCCCATAGTCATTATATCAGACTGAACTTCTTGTAGAATGGTTAAATGTAAACTGACCCCGTATGCAGATATTTGTGTCGTATGTTGTTTGACGTGGCAGAAATAGGTCTTCAGGTTCATATCTGAACAGCATGTGAATTAACACACGCATGTTTGATTTAGTTACTCCTGCGAGTGTGACCTGAATGTGGTAATTCCCCACACAGACGTCAAAATATTGGCATGTTAAGAGGCTGATTGTTTCAGACTAATGGTCACTCAACCTCTCTGATTGGTGCGCTTGGCTGCACTTCTCCGGGAACCTGGCCTGTCATTGGCTCCTTGCGGATTTAGCGGTATGAAAATTTACATTAGGTTCATTTTATTGTTTTCTTGTTGTCTGTTAATTCCAGTCTACAGAGCAGCCAGTGACCCATGCCCTGGAAACTCCTCAGTCTTTAGCCAACTGCCTGAACAGGATTTCACTGGCTCATAAAGTCACACACCCTCACTCTCGCATATATATTATTATTTAACGAAGAAGCTACCGATTTAAGCTCTTTGTCAGATTTTTAATTTCAGTTGGAAATGTTGTTCTGGTAACTGGTATTTAACACTGCGTTCACTTGTTCACTTTCGCTGACTTTGGGGAGCAAATGAGAATCCACTTTTGATTGATTGGCTCATTGGGCCACTAATTTATTTTTCAACCTCTGCATCCAGGCAAGTTAATGAAGCATTAATGGGAGTTTCTGTTTATTTCATCCCAATGCTAAGAAGTCCTTATCTAGGATCATTATTCATGCAGTGTTCAAAACAGCATGTTAAATCCCCAAACTAAATAAAAATTCAATACCTTGATAGGACACCATGTTTTTATTATTTGATTGCATAACATTAAATAAACCGAGTCCTTGCCGCTTTTATGCCAAAAGAAAATGTTGGCCATCTTCCACCTAGAAACCAAGTCCAAGAAAATGTCAACTTTGTAAAGAAAGCCATGCTGCAGATGCTTTTAGCTTATGGTGGGTGTACTTAGTGATTAGCTTTAACACAAACACTGCAGTATAAATTATTTTGAGCTTGTTAATGAATTTATTTATTTTACATTAATTGCATAAGGCAAAGATTTTTTTAAACTGTGAAGGGCATAAAAAGCAGCTCAGACGGGGGCAGAAGGAGGAGGTGGGGAAGGGGGGGGGGGGGGGGGGGGGCAGGAGGCATCTTAGGCTGCATTCTTGTTAAGCCTGTGCATCTGTGAGCAGTATGCTTGTAAACCACAGCATCCCTCCGCATCACACGAAAGCTATGGTGGTTCTTTGTTAAAGCATCTAAAATCCATTGTTTTTTTTTTTCTTTTTCTTCTATCTTCCCTCCCTATTGGCTTAAAGAGCAGACATGACAGGAATTCTTTGCATGTGGACGGCCCTGGATATGAGGAATGTCATAATAAGGACTAGATAGCATTTACTGTTTTTTTTTTTTCCCAGCGTAACTGCTTTGGAGTAGCTGTAGCTAGGAACACTATCCATTACCAATGTCCAGTATGCATGTGATCTTTAAGCAATAGGTCACTGACAATAGCAAGTACATACACACGGTAATATTGCAATGCTATACTGTATAGAAAAAACCCAGCGCTGTTTAAATTTGTACTGCCCAGGAGGTGGTGAAATTGTTCATACACATTGTGATGGGCAGAGATGGAGTCGCAACACACACAAAAAGTTTTCAGGAGGCTGAATCTCTCTACATTTGTACTTTTAACTGCAGACCCTGTAATGATAAATTCTGATGTGCTTTAATTCAGCCCGTCCTAACTGTTCATTGTAGAAGATGATAAAATGAATTTCCATTAATACTTTTGTCTCTCTGTCTCTTGCAGTTATCTACCGTGGTTTGAAATCTACTACAAGTTGCTTAACACTCTGGCAGACTACCTAACAAAACAACAGGTAATCATCTCCTTTCTCTCAACTATTTATAATTTTATGTTTACAGTATACAGTGCAGTTTAAGCACATTACATGAAAAATAAAGTACGATGGTTTGATTCGCCTGAGAAAGAAGCGCACAGTTTAGTGTTTTTGAAACGATACTGTGGCAAGATATTTTCCTCCATTGTGCTCGTCTTCTGCATGCTGCATGTTGTCTTTTGTGTGCAAGTTTTGTTTGGCATCTTGGGTTCGACTTGGCTCCTGTTGTTAGCAGCAACAATGTTGACATTTCACAGACCAAACGCTGATCTGACACTGGAAGTTATGCCTGATGATTTACTGGAAAACAAATCGTTAAGAAAAAAAAAAAAAGAAAAAGAAACCACACTCACACAAATACACACATACACACAAATGTTCGTACTTCACAAAAGTCTTTTCCCCTGACTATTCACTGCATTGTACTAGCAAAGGGAGGGAAATGTAAAATATGCAACAAACTGGGGAGATGTGCAGCGTCTAGCGCAGAGGGTGTAGGTGATGTTCCCATGTTTTGACTGAAGAGAGAGGAAGAAGGAGGGAGGAAGGCAGAGCAACGGAGAGATACAGAGAGCTTTGGGACCGCTTTCAATTGTCATGTAGTCCCTGCATCTTCCAAGACCCTTAGAGGGCAATGATCAGGACAGAGAGCCTCGCTAAAGTAGACAATCTCAAACATGGCACATAAACATCCAGCATCCACACACATTTCTGTGATTGAAAGGAATTCAGCAGTATAATCGAATATAGAGAGACAGACAAGTGGAATAGGACAGTTTGTATGTGAGAGAGTGAGGAAGAGAGAGGCAGAAACATTGCTGGAAATCCTGGGTGACTGAAGTGTTAGTGTGCATGATTTGGTTTCTATTTACCCCGCTGTCCGTTCCAGGCGAGAGGGAGATGTTGACAGACGAGGGAAGACAGAAGAGCGATGAGGGTTTAAGGCGAGGGGTAAATGAACTGTTTCCCCAGGCCGTGTTGCTGACCATGCGTGTGAGCATTGAGCCTCTCATGACAGGAGGCTGTTCGATTGCACACACCCTCACACCCCTCCCTCTAAACCTTCCCCTTCTCTTACTGTATATTGCCGCCCATTCCGCTTCAAGTTTCTATTTCTCCCCGGCTCGCGCACGCACACACATACAGACTCGCTCACGCGCACATTTCCCCAAACAAGCAGCGGCTCGTAGCCAAAACCAAAACAAAGTTCCCTGAGAGGGCAAGTAGAAAAAGGATCTGAAGCAAAAAACAATGCCCAACCTCTCTGTTCACATTAGTTAGTTTGGTTTTAAGTACGTGTTGCAAAGTGTTGTCCCCATCATTTCTCCAGCAAGAGGCCCGAGAGTGTAAATAGCAGTCTTGTCATGGAGCTCATAAATGCCGGGAGAATAATCTCGGGGCCTGTTCTGTGGTCAAGCTAACTCTCTGACGGCTTCTTAAAGCCCCTGTCTTTGGAGCAGGGACCCCTGCTTAATTACTGACAGCCCGCTCTCGGCCGTAAATCAACGCTGCTGGATAATAAGCGTCTGCAGCCCTACACTCAGCCGTCTTTTAACCTCACCATTGCTCGTTAAACATATGTCAGTCGGATGTTTTGGAGCCCTTCAGGCTTCGCTGCAGGATTGCCCTCTGGTCTGCAGCAGTGCCTGTCCCAGCACTGTTGTTAAGATTGACACATAACTCGTGACAACAACAAAACTAGTAAATAAAATTCATGTGTCCTGTGTTTTTATGTTCTTTTTTTTTCTTTTGTTGTTTGTTTCTTTCCCCCAGGAAAATGACTTGAATGACATGCTGAATTCTCTCTATGATCTGCCTGTGCCAAAGCCCTTCACGCCAGTCAACCTGAGTGTGGTAGGTATAGATCTCGTATTCCCCCTTATCAGAGGCAAGACAGCTGAGAGTAGAAGAAGAGAGAGGGACAGGTAGGTTGCTGTAGCAGTGTGTTGCATCAGGAAGGAGACTGCAGAAAAGAAGAGGAGATGCAAACAGTTGGCTGAAGTAGTTAAAAGTAGAGCGAGAGACACTAAAGACAAATGCATGATGGAAAGAAAGTGGAGGCAAAGGCAAAGAGGGAGGAATAATGAGAACTAAAATGAAATTGACAAAGGCAAGAGGAGGAGACAGAGATGGCATAAAAACAGACAGAAAGAAAATAGGGCAGACAGGCAGAAACAGGGAGATATCGACAAAGCACAGAGGTTGAAATGGGCAAGATAAATGAGGGAAAGACAGAGCAGATGGAGAGTGGAGAGCAGGAGGAGGTATAGATACACTAGGTAGGACCAGAGAGACGCACAGGGCCCAGGACTGACACTCTGTTTGGAAACAAGAAGTGGCGCTAACAGGTTTTTGTGCGATAAGAGCGAGCTGGACATGTTTAAACTTGAAGGGTCCTTTCACAACTCGTCATGTCTCCTGCTTATCAAATACTGAAATGGCTTAACGAGCCCAGGTCCCTCAAAGTCGGTCTGTGTTTGTGTTAACTTTGACACAATCTCTCCTCGTGTGTTTCCAGCTCCTACATAAAACACTCACTCTTAAACAGTTTTCGCTCCCATAAGCCTGGCCTATATAAGTAGATTGTAATGGTTTTCAGTGGGACTGCTAAACTCGCGGTGTTTTGTTCACTAATATCTCTATTTTTGAGTTGCTTAGACTCCACACCGTAATGGGATCAAAAGAGTTTCAGCCTTTGTCCTTGAGGAGCACCGCTCCTTTTTTTGGACCAATTAAACAGGCAACTCTGGGTCTTCTCTGCAGCGGAGGTCTCAGAAGGATACGCATCTAATTACACAGATGAATTTACAACACAACAAGACTAATATGAGGTGATCAATATATCTCTAGGAAGGTTAACAAGGTCAATTAAGATTCCTTGTGATTTATTTTTTTTCTCTGTGTCAGTTTTTTATTAGCTGAATATGTGAACAATTTCGTTTCATCTGAATCTCAGTGCTTCATTGGAAAAGAAGCCCTGGAGAACAGAGGTGATAGCTTCATCTCTTTTCCGGAGAAGCCACTAGTTTGATATTTAATTGATGAAGCAGAATTATTCCCTAAAAGAGTGGTTTTTGTTTTATCATGGCAGCCAAGAAGAAGGATCATTGTCCCCTTTCATGTGTGAACCCTGTTTTGTTCTCTCTCCCCCCCTCTCATTGTGCAAGAATGAGCAGTTGTATATTGCCACTGGGCAAGTACTGAGAGATCGGCGAAGCAAGGAGCCGGTGAGTGGAGGGGAATGAGTGAATGGCAGAAACGGGAGGAGGGAAAGGAGGCTGCTGTGAAATATGAAACTGCTGCTGTACTAATCGCATGGGAGCCACAGCTTTCCAATTTGGCCAAATAAGCTGCGCTATCTTTTTTAAATATAACAAAAACAAACTATCCTGGGCCTTGGTGTATGTTTCTTCTCCTCTGGAAAACAATCAAACTTTGTAAATGATTAATGCCATTCCACACTGCTATATTCTCTCTCTGAATATCAAAAGTTTTTTTTTCCCTCTTTATGTTTAAAGCAAAGGCAATTGTGCTCAAAAAATCTCCTTGATGCCTCTCCAGTTAACCCACTTTCAATGTTTTTATATAAACATGTCTTCGAAAGAACAAGAAAAAAGCAGATAAGCAAACAAACAGCCAATGAAAGCCTGGGTTGAGCCGAGTTGAGGAGCATGGCTTGTGATTATCACAGTGCCATGAATTTGTAGACCAACGGGGAAACATTATTTAGCACACAGAGTGCAGGAAAAGAAAGACACAGAGACATACAGTGCACTGTAGCTACTGTATGTGTGGGGGAGTTGTCCTGTGTCTCATGTATTGACTCAAGTCCCTGATCTGTGATTGCATTTGTTTAGATACAATCGCTGTTTTATTTTATTTCAATTATTCTGTTACTTGTATTCTCTTCAGTCTACTGTGAACCAGCTTCCCTTCCCACAAACAGTACTGCTCACACAAATAAAACAGGAAACACAGTTCAGCTCCTCTGTACCCTCATTGCATACTGTGTTTCAGAGAGAGTTACCCAGGTAAGTAAAGTAACAAGGTATGACAGGAACAGCAGTTAATCAAATATTTATTTTTACGATCTGCTGTCTCCTGTCCTACATGCGCCATTTTTAATTGAACTACAAAAATGTAGCTAATAATATTTAAGGAAAGAGCTCCAATACATATTCCAGAAAGGAGGCAAAGGTCAAGCCATCTTGTGTGGCTGTTTTTTGTGCAATGATTTTTGTAATTATTTGTGTCGTAGCAGTGATTGCTTCACAGTAAAGTATTAGCTATAATGATAATGCTATACTAGCCTGCTAGCCTAGCTTCTTAGCCACAGAATAACCACAAATGAACCAGCAGTGTTTCCTTAAATAGAAAGCAAATTTGTTGCAGTGCATCAGAGTTCACACTCATCAGCAACCAACATATAGTTATTGTCATCAGAATAAGCACATGAAAAGCATGAAATATTACTTTTGTATTTCCATTAGCACATTATTCTTGTCTTTCTTATTGGAAAAAAACACATTTTAAATAAAACAGCTGGCTGCTTTCTATTCTATGTTTAATCTGCCGAGAATTTGTGTTTTTAACATAAAATTACCTAATATATTTAACTTCTATATGTAGCTTGGACTGCTGGAAACAGCATGGAAGCTAAATTCTTACAAATTCTTACACTGAATGCATATTCAGGAGTTTTTCCTGACTTCCTTTACTGCATAGACATCTTTAACTGCCATGTCAAAATGTTTTAATTATTTGGTTTTTGTTGCTACTTTCTTAAGATGTAATGGTGCAAAGTATGCATAAGAATATGCTTGTGTTAATTCACATTTAAACAAACTCACTTACCATAAAAAAAGAGGGCGCAGGATTTGACAAATCACCTGCCAATGCTCAGACACTGTATCTTTTCCTAACTCAGAAGGCAAAGTGTTGGAAATTGGTTCCAGTTTATTGTTTGTTTCTGCTGTATGTTCGTCTCCTCTACGCTCCGCTCGACTACAACAATGACCCTCCTCTGGGAATATGACAATTGTTTACTTGTGGCAATTGTTTTCACATTTTGCGCTGTTCATTCACATCCACGGAGGGAGTGGAATATTTGAGGTTTGCTTTACATCAAACTAAATGTTCTAATTTCAATCACACAGAAAGTCAGAAAATATGAGTGGTTATTTGTTACTATTGCTTTTAATAGTAAGGCTAATTAGCATAAGTCTTTTTTTTTAGCTGTCTGTAGAAATGTCCCACTGTTGAATGAATATATAATTTAGGGAAATTTCAGTGTCAGACTCCAAAATAATAGCAACCAGCAACAGGTAATGAATAATGGTCACGGCTAAACGTCGTAGTCACAAGGCAATGCTGAATCAGTTTAGTTTAGAGTTAACCCAGCATTGTGGTAATGGCACAGAATCAAGTCAGATTGTTTGGACATGCCACATCAAAACAAATTCTCACGACCGTGTTCAACACATAAAGCTGATATTTTTTCTACTCCATATTTTTGCTGTCTGACTGACGGGCTTTCTCTCTTCTCTTGAGTTTTATTGTCTTTATAATTGAGGCATTTTTTCTGTCTTGGTGGTGATACTTTTGCTGGGGTTGCTGATTCTGAATGGCTCCTCTTATCTTTGCATGCTCTTGATTATGTCGGTTGTTTGTTATGTAATGTATTACTGTTAAGCTGTCTTCTATTTAAGGAATTTATTTGACAGATCCTTTATTCTAAGTACGATTTCTTATGTTCAAAGCGCAGAAGTTTTGCTAATCAGACTCAGGTATTGAACGCAATGCTGTTTTACATTGCATTGTAGGAGTTGGATGTCATTCTTCCTGCCACAGAGGCTACAGATCAAATACATTCTCAACTATCAGAGCAAACACTGACTGTCTATTAGCCCGATATTATGTGTTCGATGATTTGAATTGCAAGTCAGTAGTTGTCAAGAGTTCAAACACTGAGCACAGAAGAGTAAATGAGCTTTAATATTTTCCTTTTAAGCAGTGTGTTGTCAGTGTGAGATAATCTACTGTAGATGCTGTAGTGAATTTAAGCAAAGACCAGCAACAGATGGTCGAGTGAAGGCCTAGAGAGACGCAGGTGGATGCAGGGAACAGGATAGCGTGCGTGAGAGACACAATAGTGTGTTTCACTTGGTGGTTTGTCTACCTGTCTCCAAACAGCACCTCTCTCAGGCCCCTTTGATCTGAACACTGAACCTGCCCTGCTCTCCCAAAGTGAGACAGGCAGCCTTGTGATCCTTTAAACAACCTGTGCGTGTGTGTGTGTGTGTGTGTGTGTTTCTGTGTGGAAGCACACGTGCCCTCATGTGCAAGTCTACTTTTGTCTCTGTGTTGGTGCTCTGCAGGCCTATTTAATGCTTAAATAAAGACTCAGTTTTCCACCGCAGACATCACCCCGGTCTGTGTCTATGGGGAGCTGAGCTGCTACTGAGCTTTCTCTGTTCTGTAGGCCTGATAAAAGCATTGCCACAGTTCAGACACCAGCTCAGCAATTCATATAGACAGAGCTGAAGATGAGCCATAAATCATAGAACAAAGTGAACGGCCTTTTCCCCCTCGTCTTCCCCTCATTCTCTTCTGTGAGTGGTATGCTTCACTTGTGACCTTCCCTCTTCTTTCTCCTGCATGTTTGTGTTTTCGCAGCACTCCTACTTCATCGCCCCGGATATCAATGGACTGCCAACTATCCCTGAGAGCGTAAGTATTCATGGAAAAAGAAAAGAGATGAGGAGAGATCCCTCTCTTTTCGAACATCTCTGCCTCTAATCGTTTTTAATCAGATACACTTGTCACCTTTTGAAATTATTGCATCATCCTCTTGTTTCAGTTTTATCTCCTGTGTTGTGCGGACTTTTAATGTCGAAGTTCAGTGATCGCCATGGGTATTAGAGGATTCAAACTGAACACATGCTCTCTGTCGATTTTATATTCAAATCGCAGCTCAAGTCGAGCGCCCCTAGTCTTAGTGGCGAGCTTAAAGCAGATGAAAACCATAATCAATCTGACACATAAAAGCAACACTGATTGATATGTTTTTTATACATTATTCTATATTTATTATTGTCTATGTTTCAAACATGACTTTGTCAGATCAAAAGCTTAACTTTCTTTTGCACCTGTATTTTTTATCAATTTATTTTTACTGCAAAAATAATAGGCTATGTACAGACATCGAAGTCCAAGTCCTTTTTCAGCCAGTACTGTATCTCTCTCTTCATGGCACACTCTGACACGCTCACCGTCTGTAGCACTGGCACTCTACTGTAAGCAAGTTGTGCAAGGACAGTTTGTTATGTACCTGTATATCCTTCTGTTTCTGTCTATCTCCAGAGGAACCTGACAGAGTACTTTGTGGCTGTGGACGTCAACAACATGCTCCAGCTCTACGCCAGTATGCTGCATGAACGGCGCATCATCATTACCTCAAGCAAGCTTAGCACTGTGAGTTCATTCCTTCCATGTCATTCTCTCTGCTGCAGTCAGTTATCAGCTTTGCCCTGTCAGTCACGAGGGAAAAATAGGTTGGAAAACAGTTCAAATACCGCAAACACTTGAAGCGTGAGTTTCCTAAACATTTAATTGAAGTTAAGGTGAATCTTAAATCTCTTAAAAGTAAAAATGTTCAACTTTGTGTTGTCAGTATATAATGTTAGATAATGTAGGATTCTTTGTGGGTTATCTCACTTGTATCCAGAACCCCCCCCGATATAATAATATGAGAAAATGTTTCTAATTTATAGTCGTGGAGAGTCAAGGTTGCTATTTTTGGCTTCATATCAAATTCAGATACCAATTTGCCCCCTTAAAAAAGTATATAGCTCAAATGTTGGGTTGTTTCCTAGATTGAACATGATTCTCTTCATCAATATTCCAGCAGGATATCAAACCCTAAGTAGTACGATGAGAATATTTATCTGACATGGCTATGCTACTTGTACAGAGAGAGTTGAGCTGATCTGTCTGCCTCCCCCATGCCTCTTTGCCTGGGCATCCTGCAGTCAGACAGCCGCGCTATCACCGCACTCTGACAGGCTGTAAAATCCACACTAAAGCTGGATTATATCTGACTGTTTGTCTCATAACTGCAACATATTAATGGCCAAAAACCTTTAAATTATCCGTTATTGCATGTCTTAACTCTCTCACATAATTTAAAGTCCCTTCTGTCTGTCTGTATGAGGGAGGAAATCTCACTGTGTCTTTCTCCCCCTCTTCCTCCCTCTGTTCCTCATTCCTTCCTCCCCCCCCCCCTGTTATCTTTGTGGCTGATGAGGCAGAGCCAAATGTTTATGACAGATGAGATGGGAGAGGGAAGTGATGTCGTCCAAGTCCTATCTGTATCTGTAGTGTAGCTGGTCCTGCCTTGGTATGTACAAGGCTGCAGAACGCTGAACAGCCGGAGGGGCCTGTGGTGGTGATGGTTGCTGGAAGTAACGGTACCCAAGTTCTCCCATAGGAGCTATAATCAGGAGGAGCTGTAAAAATTACCCAGCCCTCAGAGAATTTCACTTGTCTCCCCTCAGCTCCTCAGACCAGCAGCACCTCCGCTCAGGGTCTAGGCCGTACACAGTGCTGTGACACAAGAGTTACACAATGTAAATTATCAGACTCAGGGGTGGAGACGTTTTTCTTTTTAGCAGGAAGGGTCGAGGGTAGAGGTGATTTTTGACTGTGATTTACAGTTTTCTGCAGTTTAGAGACTAATTTTGGCTTGTTTTATTTTATTTTTTTTAAAACACATTTATGCCGACAGGATTTTTTAAGAGCCTCCAAGCTGGACCTTTTACCCGTGTAAGCCTTTTATCCTCTGCAATCCTGCAATCCTTCATCCACTCATCTGTCTATCCATCCATCTTCCTCAGAGAGCGGTGTTTTGGTTAGATAGCGATATATGTCAGGCACTGTAGTACAAAGGTATTTTAACATCTCCGCTGGGATTACTAGCCGGCCTGATGTTATTATTTCTCCTGTGATGCGTTATTTTTTGCTGTGGTGCTGTAGATTGACCTCCTAGTTTAAGTGGGAATGGCTGCCATGATTCTGATGCCAGCTCTCTATGTGTATACACACTTAACAGCACAGAGCCCAGCTCATTATCCACACCACTGTCTTGTGATCAAATATCTTAAAGGATGAGAGATATTGTTTTTTTTTTTTTTTTTTAAATGTTTGTTTAAATGAGTGTTAGAAGACATTGGATGGACAGATAATATTTCTCTAGTCTGCTTGCCACGGATAGAGGATGTATGAGAGAAGGTATTGTTAGTAGCATCGTTAGTACCATCCAGCTGCTTTTCACCACCTCCGCCTGTCCAGCCTCTCAGCCAAGCAAAGAGAAACAGGGAATAGAAAATGGAGAGACACACACACATACGCACACACGCACACGCACACACACACACACACACACACACACACACACACACACACACACACACACACACACACACACACACACACACACACACACATATATACTGCATTTATTCTGCCTGCTCAAGGTGCTGCCTGTGTTAAAGCCTCGGTGAACCCAGTGTGTCAGTCTGCCGGTACATGGCCGGCGCGTCTCAGAAGCAGCCAACAGCAAAGGAATAAATCATGATCTTACAACAATGCGTCAGTTGACTTATTGCTGTTTCGTGACCGGAGGTGAATGGTACCACTGTTTTAAAAGGCCGGTCGGCGGTGGCGCAGGGGCGGGAGCCAGCCGAGCGTGCAGCCTTGTCATAGGGCCGTATAATAGGGCTGCATCGGCCCTTCCTCTAACTAGTCAGTTGGGAGGACCCCCCCACCACCACCACCATCGCCCCACCACCCTCCGTGTCTTTCATCTGCCGAGGCCCCCCAGCTCTCGAGCCCAGCCTCTGCCCTGCCTATCGCCCAAACTCACACAGCCCGGCCCCAGCACCGGCTGACAGCAGCCCTCTCATCAGCCTGTCAGGCCTATGCTAACAAGGAGCTATCCATCCACCATGCCCTAGAGTGCCAGCTGTCTCTCTGTTTCCTGCCTTTTCCTCTGTTGTTCTTCTCCGCTCTTTCGCTGACTTCTCTTCGTCTCTCTACTTTCTCTCTATCTTAGTTATTCTTTCTCCCTGACATATTATTTTCTGTCCATCTGTCTCTCACTCACCCTCGCAACACTTCTCTTTCTTCCTGACTTTGCCTCCCTGTTCCTGGGTGTCTTAATGCGTCTCTCTGTTGTCGGGCATCTGCAGAACATCGGGACATCCCCCCCCCCCCCTTCCTTCTCCTCTCCCTCAATAGACTTATCTCAGCCCCATGCCATGTGTCTGACTTAACGTGTGTGTTGTGCCACTGTGGCCGCATATGTGCATATGTGCATGTTGTGGGTGTTTGTGTCTCTTTTGCATGCATCTGTTTGTGTGTCTTCTGCACTCACAGGTGTTTCTGCCTTATGTCTTGTGTCTTTGTGTGAGAGAGTCGGTGACTGTGTGTGCATGTGTGGGAGGCCTGGCGTTAGCTGTTACCTGTGTCATCCTGTGTGCCCCCTCTCTCTCTCTCTGTGCCACCTACTTGTTTGTGGCACACCTGCGTTGTGCCGTGCCTGACACCGGCGTTTGTCAACAGAGGGAGAAGCAGAACGCGGGTAATTGGTGACTTACTCTGTGCAGGGGAGGGGAGAGAGGAAGGCTAACACAGCGATAAACCAACTGGAGACACAAGGAAGAGGTGGCTGTGGACAGAAGGCCAGCAGGAGGGGAGGAAGAAAATGGAATAAGAAATGAAGAATTGGGATGAAAATGAGGCTGGAAAAGGAGAACAGAGGTTTGAATTTGGAGAGTACATAGGGACAGAGTTGGAAGGAAAGGCTAGTGGAGGGGAAATGAGTGTTTGAGGCTGGTGTGAAGAGGTCAAGAGCAACTCTGCTGATACCATTCCTCCTGTCATATTGAATCACATTGACTGCAGCAGCAGCTATTTGTCTCGCACTCTGCTCTCACTGCAATTTAACATCTGAGATAGGTTTCCTCATCTAAGACTGTGTAAGCAGGGAGAATGAATGTTATGTTCTTAGTCCAGTAAAATGGCTGAATGTCCATTACTTTGCTGTGTGATATGTGAAAAGAGGCCTCCACAGTGGCAGTTTTCTGTCTGCGTTTCAATTCAACATGTCCAGTTGCTCAGGTAAAGTTTAATGGTGTGGGTGGAAACCCCCTGCTTACCGACCGAGTCTGCAGAGCTCAGAGTTGCCGTGTTGAGGAGATCTGAGGTCTCTGGTTGGTCAGGCTCTTTAAGGAAACATCACTGTCGTAGGGTTGTGCTGCTGTTCAGGCATGTAGAGGGACGAGTTCAGCTGATATATCAATATGGAGAGCTGTTCGATGGGTTGTGAGCTGTCAAAAGAGTTGGGTTACCTGTTCACATGTAATGAACTTTTTTTTTGTTAACACTGTGTTTGATCATTTAGGTTTTTGGCTTATTTCCAGCAGAAAAACCACATGGGGAGTATCCCTATTCCATGCTGCATACTAATCTAAGCAGGTTTTAAGTATGTGGTGTGTTCACTGTGCATAAGCAACACAATTAACATTTAATTTAACAATTAACTAAGTGTGCATACAAAAAAAAAACCCACTTTTGTTTTTAGTTTTTACTCTTAATGGACTCTATTATCCTGCAATGCAGTGCACAAAGGGAATGAAGGAGCTGCGAAGGAGCTGCTCACAGCTGGAAAACATTAAAACAAATTGTAGATGGTGGTAAAACAGCTTTTTGGGTACAGCAGAAAATACAAAACAAGAAAATAACTATTAAATCTTTGACAAACATTTTGATGTCTATTTGTGAAGTTTAATTGGTAGTGACAGTCAAAGCTTGACTGACATCATTGATACATGATTTGTTTGATTTTCTGTCAGCATAAAATGATTATGTTGACTGTTTTTGGTTATCAACTGCAAAAACAATATGCTTAAGACACTTGGTGTGTAGTACTTACTGTATACTATCAGTGTGTAGTATCGAATGGGACACAGCAATTGATTCACACTCCGACCCCATTATTGACAAAGCAGGGGTTTGACCTCTTAGCTTAAGTTTATTTCTACGTACTTGAAAGTTACATCGCAAATGTTATCTTTTCACTCCACTCTTTCGCTCTCACCCATTGTCACCTTTTTCCCTCCATCTCTTTATGTCTCTCTGTCTCTCTCTTTCTGTCTTTAGTCCAGTTGAATGGATCTGGGAAAACCAGTGTTAGTGTGGACACTTTCTGTCTCAGCCACAGCACACTGAGAAAGCTCTCAGGGCAGAACCAAAGACCTTGACTGCTTTTTGAAGCAGGCTGTCGCTGTATAATCGGTTAGCTTCTCTCAGAGGAAGGGGCAACACACGCACACACACACACGCACACACACGCACACACACGCACACACACACACACACACACACACACACACACACACACACACACACACACGCACTGCAAGAGGCAGGCAGCCCCTCATTACCGGGCAGAGCCCTGGTCCCTGAGGACTGGACCCAGCACCTAATCCTGTATTTGTTCTTGGGGACTGTATCTGTGATTCTCCATTGAATGGAATATTAAGCACCCAGGTCTTTTGTGGAGCGTGTAAGCCATTTGGCTCCACTCATCTATTATTTATCAGCCTGGCAAATATTTTATCAGCCTTAGCCTCTCATGACCCACTCTCATGTGAAGCCCCCCCCCCTGTAAATGAAGAAAAAAAAGAGTAGTACGATTTCTATTTTTTCCACTTATGTTCCTTTTACTTTTTGCCTCATTCGTTCTAAAAACCGAACAAGGACACAGGGATTTGTATTCAGTTGAATTAAAGAAGCAAATATGTGAACTATTCCTCTGGAGTTCCCTCCAAGTTGCCTCATCTCAGGCACACTGCCACCTCAACCGCTTTGGAGATAGCAAATAAAAGAAAACAGGAATCTAGATTTGCTTTATAAATCATTATCTTAGTTTCAGTAACCCCCCCCTCTCAGCCAACTCCCCAAGCCAGCCACCCAGCCTGAGAAGAAGAGAAGCAGACAGAGAGAGACTCCTGTTTTCCCTTTCAACCTGAGAGTAAATCATGCCAGTTGGGGGGGCTCACCTTGAGGCCTGGTGGAGATAATTGGAGTTGGTTAGCGAGGTGTTCTGTGCCATTACCTCCTGGTACCAGCGAATGGCAGGGGCTTGTCTCACACTCCCAGAGGAGGAATACACTCGCCTGTTGGCTCTCCACTTAGTGTGTGCGTACGTGCACGTGTCACACACGTATGTATGTGCGTATGTATATCCACAGTCGGATTGCTGACCTCTCTTCATCACACTTTAATGGCCCCTTACCGTCATTGCTTTGAAAAAGGGAGAATGCCGTGATGGTTTTGATAGTAGCTCTTCCACCAAGTGCTTCACTTTCACACATTAATATTCATAGCATTGATTTATTTTCAGAATTAACAAAAAACAAACTGTTTGCCAGGGAATTAATCCTGACAGGAGCGTGGCATTGTTGTGTTTTATTTGAAGACGGCAGGCAGCGGAAATATGCATATGCAGATACACAGAGCAAGACACCAATTAAATGTTGATTAAGTCCTAACTATTGTGGGACAGTGTGTGTGTGAGAGATTGTATGAAGACAATAAAAAAATCATTGCCTTTTTTTTCAGCCATTATGAAAAATGAATGCAGTTAAAACAAACATGCATGGATGCACACAAACACACGCACTTTTTGTTGTAAGCTCTTCAAATGTCCGGGCTTGATGTTTGGGTGTATTTAGAGGGTGGGGCCCTCTTTCTCTTTCTCTGGCAGCGCTGGTTTTCAGCCACCAAACTCACCCGCTTTTGGCCGGTCAATTGTGACACTGTGTGTGTCAGTGAGCAGGGGGTCTCTTGGTAGTTGTGCGTGTGTGTGTGATAGTGTGTGTCCGCTTCACACATTGACTGTGAAGCTGCAGCAGTATAACAGCGGCTGCTGCTCCGGGGTCCCGGCGGTATTGGCCTAGCCCGCAGTCTCTCTTGGCTAACTCATGTTTCATTCTTTGGCAATTTGCCCTAATGAAGTCCCGCAGGAGCTCCTCAGACCTCTGTTCTCTTTCCATATTTAATCATGTTATTTTAATCTGGGGGATGAGCTAACGCCTCTTTCTCCTGCCGCGTCTGTGTGTGTGTGCGTGCTTGCGTGCTTGCATGTGTGCGTGGGTGTGTGTGTCTCTGTGTGTGTGTGTGTGTGTTGCAGGTCATTACTATAGCTGGGTTTTCATGAGATGTGATGTCAAGAGGGGGATGCTGGCTTTAAGACAATGGAAGACAATGACTTTAATTTTATGTGTAATGTTGGTTTGACAATGTAGAGAGCTCCTTTGAAAAGGAGTGTCATCTTCATGTGATTGCTTCTCATTATTTGTTAAAAAAGAGGTTATTTTCTCTTTAATTTCTAGGTCATGGTAGTTGGGATAATTTTGATTTTTATGGTTACTGTCAGCACTGTTTTGGACTCCTTTTGTTGCTTTTGTGCAGGTCGCAGCACAATTCTCACTTTGACATTGAATCGAAAAGCAGTTAATTATGGACACCAGGCTTGCCATTAATTTTTTACTTCAAAACAGGTTAGAATCTGTGCTTTGAATTATTTTAATTTACATTTCTTAATGCTATAGTAGCGATCTTAATGCAATAGTAGCTATGTTATTGCAGTGATGACCCACCACACATGAATCATTATGGAGGAAACATTGGTTTCATGTTCTGTGTGTGTTAAGCAAGTGCTGCCTTTCTTCATGTCAGTTTTCTCTGTACTTTGCTTTCCACCTCCTCATCAATCTTTCTCTCCTCCACTGTGTTTCTGCCGTGAGTTTAAGACAATGCTTCCGTCAACTGGTTTATCTCCAGCTTTCAGTCTGTTCTTGTCTTCCTCTAACAATAGCTCGCAGGTCATGTGCTCATCGCACCGGCATTAGACATGTCAGTGTACCGTGTGCTTTCTGAGGGCTGTTGTTTGTGAGCAAGATTAAAGGCTAACTCAATGAAATCAAACATGCAGCACATCGACACGTCAACACAAACCATCACCACAGCAGCAACACTGATCAGACTTCTGGATTTTAAAAGCGGGATATTAACAGGATATTGTTTGGAAGGAAATAGAGATGTACTTCTGTAGACTTCACTAAACCTAAGCATTGTAGAAACTTTAATTTGTTTAGAAATGTATTAGAAGAAAACACGAGCAGTGTAATTAGTTCAGTTATTTTACTATTTTGTGACTTGTTGCGAGTTCTGTCTTTCTCAATCACACAAACCTTCAGTAAAAACAATTGAAACTAGCAGTGAACACGCCGCATAGAAGGGTATTTTTGTCTTTCCTTTTCTTAGTTTTTATGTTGCCATGAAAAGTTGTGATAGGATTGTTTCTTTCTCTCTCCCTAGTTAACTGCATGTGTCCACGGTGCGGCTGCTCTGCTCTTTCCTATGTACTGGCAACACATCTTCATCCCTGTACTGCCCCCGCATCTTCTGGACTACTGCTGGTAAGGCTGACCACCTCTGAAACACGCGCACACACACACACACACACACACACACACACACATCATCAGGATCATTATAATAAATGTTTCCACCCCTCCTTTTGTCTCCTGCCACTTTCTCTCATTTTTCAGCCACTTTTTGACAGGCATGCACGCTCACACGCCTGACACACAGATACATAAGTGCACACCACGCCATGTGTGCTGGTCATGCACCGAGCGCTGCTGCTAAAACCTCTGTGTAAAAGTGCAGACACACGTGTTCACACATTCTCCCACCCATTCTTCGAGTTGTTCTCACGATTCCTCCAGTGGCGCGCCTTCTCCTGTGTGGCCTCTCAACATAATGAACGGCCTGGATCACCTTGCTCTATATTTCATGCCAGTGCTAGCACCTCGCTCTCATCATATTAGCCCTCTCAGGGGTTCATTACCAACCATCCAACGCAAATCCAACAAATCTGAAAGGACTTGATTGAAACTGAATGGAGAGCAGAAGTAACAGCTCATCTACAAATCTACATGCGTTCAGGTCAACTTCAGATCTGTATATATTACAAAAAAAAAAAAACACAGAATGGGGAAGTCAGCTTATATAAAAGGAGCAGTGCTCTGTTGAATTAGTGCTGATAGCTCATAGAGTACAGTGCTTTACCATAAGATACACATCAGCTTCAAAAAACTATTCATCACTGACAGTAAAATGTGATTTTCAACACTCTGTGAAGACTCATCATTATCTGATTTAATCACAGCAGTGTCCTCCATGTGCTGATTAGATAACTAAGTTATATTAGATGCTCTGTGTGTGTGTGTGTGTGTGTGTGTGTATATATGTGCATGTGTAAATGTTGAAAGTCATTTCTGTATATTCATGAAATGGAGAAGACGGCGGCTCAAGTGCAGAGCTACAGGCCTGATGTTTGTTTTGCTGTTTCTTTAAGTTGATTACAAGCCTGTGGCTTCTGAATCACTCTGGCCTGGAATACACTGACCCAAAGCTATTTGATTATTGCTGCCTCTGTAAACCTCATCATAAAAATGGTTTCTATTATTTGACTGTTTTTGTTGATTTTTTTTCAGTGTGGTGGTTGGGAAACATACTGTATGATTCAACCTTTCCTTGCCACTAACTTTCAAGATGAAGATAAATACCACATAAAATAAGAATGACATGATAATAACCGTGCAAAGCATGTTTTGTAGGTTAAAAAGAAAAACCTGTGACACAACCATTTAGGTTTCTAGGAAGTGTCAGTGGTCAGTGTCTAAAATTCAAAACTAGTCAGAGGCAGAATGAAGGTGAAACTACTCTCTTTTTTACCTGGACACCAGATAAATGTGCTTACTCTGCCTCAGACACCTGTTAATTTAATAATCTGTCCCATGTTGATGGTGGCTCTTGGGAAAATATTTTTGAAGTATGATTTTTAGTCCATGCCCTGCATGTTATATGGTTGGGTTATAGAGCAACATATGGATGATAACGGAATCATAACAAAAGCAGCAAAACTGATTATGATTATGTTGTGTTGAAATATACATTTCTGAGTAGTTTCACTGCATCTGTTTCAGTAGTTTTCACATAATTTCTAGCAGTTGATAACATAGATTTAACTTTCTTTAATAGTCTTAGATTTCAGCATTTTTGGGGTATTTAGTTAATGTTGTATTACTTTTGAATGAGCTACAGAATTTTTTTCTTTTTTTAAATTAATAATCCTGTAAAATGTGATGGCATTTGTGATTATTTTAGCAAGATATGTTACAGTCATGTCGTATCTTCAGATAGCTTATTTTTTCTGACCAACGGTGAAAAACCCAAAGAGCACAGAGTTTACAAATCAAAAAGAAAAGCAACAAATCCTCACATTGAAGAAGCTGTGATTTATGCTTGATAATAACTAAATACCAAAATAGCAATTGAATACATTTCTGTAGACCAAATAATCTATAAACCAAAGAATATCCTCAACATTAAGTTTTCACTTTTTCAAATGGGTGTGTGTGAAATGCGCTCTGCTAGTGTAGCCTCCATAAATAGTGTGTTCCTGCCTGTAACCATCTGATATTGATATTGCTCACATCTTTGTTTTCCTCTCTCCATCCACAGTGCCCCCATGCCATACTTTGTGGGAGTTCATCTTAGTCTGCTGGAGGTACGTTAGTTAAACTGTGGGTATCTGTATGCAAATAAATGTGCATGTATATAAATGTACATCATTATACTGTATGTGCATAATTATATATACTGCTGCAAATTAATGTATATATGCGTAAACTCTGTACTGCATATCAAAAGTTAAATGTTGATGTTTTCCAATTTGCAGTAGGTAAATATTGTGAATTTCATGGTCCTTGTCAGTGGATTTTATTAAGAACAACAACTAAATTACATTTACGGAGGATGCTGTCAATTTATATTGTCAATTCTGAGTTTTTCTTCTCTTTATATGTGGTCAGCTAATCCTGCACCTGGCTTGGTGGATTGTGCTCTCTTGCCTTGAAATATTTAGAATTTTTTGTAAGCCAATTTTTGGCACCTCCAACACATTGAATCAAAAAATATGACAAAATGTTTTTTCCTCTTTATCTCCCTGTCTTGCTTGTGTGCATTCTTAGCCAGAAGTACAAAAGACAGGGAAAAAGGCAGAAAAAAAGTATCTGCAAACAAAGAGCTTTTCTACTTCATTGTTAAACCATGTGTGTTGGTTGGGGGGCAAGCCGTCACCAGCACTGCTGTTGTGTGTGAATGCATGTTGCAGACACGCGCACATTTGCACTTATGTGCAAGTGTCAGTATGTAAGTGTTTGTCTGTGTGCGAGTGTAATTGTGCAAATGCATATGTTATAATGCACATGTGTGTTTGTGTGTGTATGTGTTTGTGTGTGATATTTGTCTGACAGTTGCGGCAGTGGCAGTATTTATCACACTCTGAATCCGTGACAGACCCCCTTTCCGCCACTACATAATTAGTCCAGATCAGCATGTGAGCCTCCACTGCACAGGCTGTCACAAAAGTGACAAACTAGAAATTCACACACTACGCTGCCCCCCCACCCCCACCCCCCCCACACCTGCCTGCATCCTGCACCACACTGAAATAATTGTTGAATTTGTCGCCATCAGGATGCACACAGCACAGCACAGCATCACTGTGTTGTTGTTGATGCATGAGGTTTTGGTGCTGTGGAAAATCTTTGCACGATCCAAATGTTCTTCCCAGTGCCATTCTTCATTTTGTGAGCGTGTGTGTGTTATAGTAAAGATGTTCTAATACTTTTTTTCCTACACGCCATTTTTCACTGTTAATGTTAAAAGGAGTGTGATGACAGTGTGGTTTTAAATGTGACCGCTGTGTTTTCTCCTTCCTGGGGCTTCAGGACAGAAATGACTTTGTCTGCTGGGAAGCACACCAATGCCATGCTTTAAATTTCCAACGTTAACTTAATTTTATGATTTAATTATTATCCAAGCTATATTCTCAGGCTCCTTATTATTCATACAGTCTGATCCTACCAGTGTTCAAAAGTAAATACAATTAATTGCTGTAAGATTTAAGATAGCAAACACAAATATGTACACTTATAAATAATCTATCAATTCCATTAGGTAGAAGCAAAACATTTTTTGGGAATTGCTCAAAAATTTGACATGTAATGATATTTACAGGTGGATATTTGTTCAATATTGTGAAGAATTAGTAATTACAATATAGTCAAATACTGTGTGTGTGCACTGTTGCTCATAACGCTGGACATATCCTCCTTTAGAGAGTACGCAGTCGATCATTGGAGGATGTGGTCATTCTGAATGTGGACACCAACACCCTGGAGAGTCCTTTTGATGACCTGCACAACCTGCCTAGTGACGGGGTATGACACACACACACACACGCACACACACACACACACTCACACACCTTTCAGAGACCTTTCTCAACCTTTATTGTCTCATTACACTTGACACACAGAGGGTTCATTTTCCTCTTTCACATCGACTCTCATGCATAAACACACATTCTGTTGTCCCCAATGTACTCTCAGACTCAGATAATCACACTGCCATGCACACACACTCGTAGAAAAACACACAGAGAAACACATACACATGCAGAAACTTGTCAAAGTATAGATCTGTCCCCCTCCCCACATCATTAATGACTGCAGTACTGGCTCCTCAGATTGTGGCTGTCTAAAGTAAACTCCCGTCGCGTCGTATGACGCTTGAAGGCAAACAGCATTCCCCGACCATCAGAGGCTTGTGGGAAAATGTGCAACTCCCTTCCCTTCATCTCCATCCATTCTAATCATTATTTCAGAAAGTCTTGCATTTCTGCCTGCCCACTGGCACGTTTCTGAGAAGGAGAGATAGGAGAGGGGAACAAGGCGGAGAAAAGAAAAGAAAAGAAAAGGCAGAGATGGGTGATTTTCTGGGGGGAGAGAGTGGGAAGAAGGGGGCCAATTACCAGTGTGGGCAGTGAAGCCACCTGCCAGTGCATCGTCTCTTTAATTAATGGAGCACCGACGCCGGTCAGTGCTACAGGAAGCATCACCACGGCGTCAGGGTCACTCGCACATTTGTACACATTCACACAGTCACAGTCTTATATACACACACACACACAAACCAAAAAAAACCACACGTGCTTGTCTCCCATGTCTTTGTCGAAGCAGGATTCTGTTTGTTTGCTGTTTATCTGGGTGTATTAAAGCTCCTCTGTGAGGCACAGAGGCCCCGCTGAGACTGCGGATGCACTATTACCCACACTGCTAACAGTATATTCTTGGGTTCCACTGCCTACCGACTCCTGCCCTACCAACAGTATATAATTCAATCCACTGCCCAGCAGACTCCAAACCTTCTCACACCCACACCTCTCTGGTTCTCCTGATTGAGCACTGCTCAACCTACTCCGACTGCTAGTGTGCATTAATGCCTCCTTACTACCTGCAATGATGCGATCTTTTTTCCTACATTTTATACAGTTACCTGCCTACTTTTCAGCCTGTTTGCCTGCGTGCCTTATCGCCTGCCTTACTGCCTGGCTGCTTGAGTTTCATGACACCTGTCTGCCTGCTTGTCTCTCTCTCACAGTACTTACCGCCAGCCTGGACGTTTCTTGCACCCGCTGTTTGCTTCTCATGCTTCTTCGCCTGTGCGCCTGTCTGGCTACAGTGCCTTCTTCTCACTTCCTGCCTGCTTGCTTTTCTGCACCCAGGGACTCGAGTCCTAAATTAAATTGCAAACTGAGTTTGTCATAAAAAGGAGTCAGGGCTTTTGAAAAGCGACAGAAGCAGAGAGAAAAGCCTTTGTCTTTGCCGTGTGATAAATTAAGTGGCAGGCTCAGAGCCTTTTTGCTTTGATCCCCTACTCACCATTTTTCCTGACTAATGACAGAACATAGCCTGCATATCATGTCAAATTACACCACCTGAAACGGAAACTTCACTGGCATTAATATATTTATTGCAACAAATTGTTGTTGTTGTTTTTATTCCCATTCACATTTTTTTTTTTTTTCCTGTCTCCTCTCATCTTTTCACCGGGGCTAGTAGATTAATAAGGAAGCGAGCAGGTACTAATTGAGTGGAATTCCAGGTCTCTTGTTAGTTTGCTTGTTAGTGATGAGGACATGCCACATGGCATTTGATGTTTGTGTTTACACACAAGGAGATGTTTGAGGCATTGTGCAGTTTGTCAAACAGAGGCCTGAAATCTTGATTAATGCTGAGCGATTCTCTGCCTGGGCTGAGCTGCCGCGCGTTGCTTCTGAGCTATTAAAACCACTCTTCATTTCTCTCTAATTCTCACTGTAGCTCTGGCTACTTAACACTCAGGCTTTATTCAGTGTGAAACTGAAGCCCTGAGACCTATGAAGTAATGATTATTCTCACTTTAAAGCCCAGCATCACTTTGTATGAATATATATATATATATAAAGCATGAAATGGATTAAAAAGGTAAAGGCCACGGGCGATTTTTGCACGTATTGTAAGTCTAACTAGGAGAGAAAACAAAGCCCTCTGATGTTGATTTAAGCAAACCTTTAGAGATCCGTCTCATTATGGCATGCAGGCTGTGAGCACATGTGGAATCTGTTACGTGGCTCGGCTGACCAGTGGCCGTGCTTTTAGCAAGTTCAGAGTTCACAGTTGTCCTGAATTAGCCGCCCTCTTTCAGACAGGACCCCTACTCCTGCTCCACTAGTGCCCGCCCCTTAATGGTCTTTTCCCGCAACTTCACACATAATATTTTAGATTTATTGACTATTACAAATGCTACCATGCCAGTAGCAGTTCCGTTTAGCAGAAAAAGGAAAGATCTGAATAAGAAGGTAATTGGTAACGGGCCAAAAAAGGATGCAACAATGTTTTGAGAACAACTTTTGACATTTTCTAAATTGGAGGGGTCGCATGAATTAAAAGTCCGCCATTAATTGCACTTTTGTTCTGGATTTGTCTTTTTAAATATAAAAAGTATGTTCTGACAGTGGAAATAAATTAATCACATCATTTCTCTTAAATCATTCTAAAGATTTTTTTTACCTTTAACATTTTTTAATCTTAATCTTAAAAAGAGATTTACTGAAAGTCAATCAATTTTATTTTAACCAGTCTATTTCACTAGTTTATTTTAAGTAGTCTATTTTGGTATTTTTATATAAAAATAATGCAGATCAAGGAACTTTTTATTTGCTTTATTTGAGTTTGGGCTTTTCTTTTGATTTTTGCTATTTTAAACACACATTGTGATATTATTAGAGAAATAGATCTTTTTCTTTATTTTACATGAGTATTTTTAGTAGGATTTTGCATGTCTTAAGATTGCCTAAGTTGATCTAAAAGTTTCAATAGTTTTTTACACATTAATAAATCATACTAATCTCAGAGAGACTGTGCTTGTGTCAGTAAAATCAATATGTTGACAAGCACACTGAAAAGAAATACTCAATAAAAAAAACAGTTTTTCCCTGGAAGATCAAGGTATTTTTCTTTTTCTGAGATCCACAGTTCCTCTTCCGCACAGAGATTGTGCTGATAAAGTTATAATTGGCTTTTGGTTGGTGGAGCTGTTTACTGCGCTAGTCATTAAAAGTATCCAAGAATAGCAAATTAGGAGTCTGTTAATTCTGAAAACAAACAGTGTGTGACTGAATCAGATTTTTATTTGATCCCAGCAATTGATCTCAAACCAATGACGGAAGAATTTTTTCATGTATTATTCTTTCTGTGCCACATATTCAAGGTGAGGTGCTACAATGCAGCTTACATCTTTATTTTCAGATGCTCTCTCTCACATCACAGCCTAATTCCTTCTATTCTCCTCCTCTCTGCCTCTCGCTACTTTGCTGACACCGTGTACCCATACATTCCTAGCCTTCATACATTTGATCATTTGTATTCCCAATAAAGGGGGAAATTTACAGCGTACACTCCTACTTCCTGTATTTCAAGCCTGCATTTGGAGGTTTACAAATGAATGAGGGGGTTGCGGTTGTGTCTGCGCGCCTCTCCTGAGATCACCTGGCACACTTAATCAAACATCGCGGCTTTAATTTGGTGTTCAGTTTCCGATGCTCCCAGAAAACAACATCTACATCATCATCATCTACAACAGAGTACAGCCGACAGCAGGCAAACACTCACACATGCAGATGCGCAGACACACACGGAGACACCTACACACTGTCGGCCAGGAATCTTCGTCAATGACATTCAGATCTAGTTCAGGAGTAAACTTTTGCTACTCACAGATTTTTGGTTTGTCCACCAGATCCCCCCATTTTCAGTTTAGATATAACCAAGTACGTTTCATTTCACTGGTGTCTTCCCAGTACAGCGGAGCCACCTACAGTAAAGCCCCTCTCATGCTGCACTAACTAAATGGTAGCTCAGTGCTGGGAATGTGGTTGCTCCACCTCAGTTACATACTGTACTATACCAGAAACAGTCTCGAGGTCTGCAGGCTCCAAAGTATTTGATTTTGTTGTTGATGTTGAGTCTGTACTTTACCAACTGTAAATGTCGAGATCTGCTCATTTAAGACATTATTTTACAGGTTACGATTGTTTTAAATGGCGCTGAACTGTGCATACACTCTCTCTGCGGTGTTAGCAGCCCTTCATCTACTCATGTGGAGTTTAAAAGCTGCACTTCATTTTCACATGCTCGTTCTGCCGGCGGTTCACTGTGGATTAGAAGTCAAAAAGGGAGAGCAGCATCACCCACTGCGTTAGTTATTGAAGTGAGAGATGACATTTAGCTGTAGTTAATTATGTATGCAAAACTCAGCCGCTCAGCTGCTATAAGAGGTCAGCTTGACAAAGTAACCCCACACCGGGGAGAGTCTCATGGCAATGAGATAGCCCTATTAAAACACACACTCACACACACACACTCAGACTTTTTCTCCCCTTGCTTTCTCACTCTTTTCATTTCGCCTAACTAATGTATTGTGTTGCATGTACTTAACGGCAAATCAACACACACAGAATTATATGCCTCACCACGTGCCTTAATAGTTTCTCTACTCGTGTTTTTCTTTTTTTATATATTTTTTTCATCACATAACTTTGCTAATTTGATATTCACTGAAGTTAATTTTGCTGTCATACCAAAGACTAAGCGTTAGTCATCTTAAATCGTTGGTTATAAGAGAGATTGTAGCTGACTCCACCCCAGCGACTTAAGTAATATCCCCACTATTGTGCAGTTTTACCATTATGACTGAAAATAGAGGTTAATTTAACTAAAATCATAAAATCATGTGTTATTTCCTTTAAATTTAACGAATGAATGAATTTCATAGATTCCGATTAACAAATTAATGAATTTCATAGATTCCGGGTTACATGCTCATTGTGTACATGAATGTGTGTATATGTCTTAGAGTATATGCCGGCTCTGCGTGTGTCTTTGTTCAGATTTCAGTGTGTGTGTGTTTGTGTGTACATGTGTGTGTACAGTTCAGGCTGCAGCACATCAAAAGAAAGTGGGAGATTTTCATAACTATTTTTTTTCTTTGTAGTTCTTTAATTGCGTCCCCATGGCTTTCTTTCCCTGGACAGAATCTTAAACAAAACATTCTTTTTTTGTGAGAAGAAAACCCAACTTTTTTATTTATTTATTTTTTTAACAACAGACAAGTGTCAGGGTCGTTATTTGGGAGGGTTTTTTATGCTCGTGAAAATTTAGAGGAAAATTCTAAAAATATATTCATAGTTGTGTGTGTTACTTATTTCTTTCATTTGCACAGTGATAAATATAATATTGTTTACTGTTTTTTGTTGTCAACCAAAAGTGGAAGTTAATAATATTTCCAATAGTTAATTGACAGCAGCGACCAAGTTTCATATGTTTTGCGGTCTGTCTGATGATAATGCCACTTTGTGCTTACTGTCATGCATAAAATAAAGCCATGCAATTATGATCATTTTATCAGGTTGATTTTTAGAGCAGTTACACTCTCTCATCTTTTACAAAGACAGTGAGATGTGTTTGTGTTTTTGTAAAGCTGTCATCTTTTTATTTACTATGAATGTAGGTGTAAATGTCCTACACACACACACACACAGTACCTGTGTATTCAGTATTCACATGTGTGTGAGTATGAAGCAATTTAAGATCCTCTTTGGATGTCTGTGTTCATATTGACGCATTCAGGCCTCATTTAGGTTCGTGTGTACGCATGCACAGACGCACACACATGCACACAGTCACACAGATGCCAGGTGTCACCTACAGTGGTGGTATCATCCCTTACAGTCAGGCAGGGATCATCATTGCACCTGCTAATTACCATCTCCAGCTGGAGAGTTAAATGGAGATCTGTTCTATGTCTGACCTTTGACCCCATGCTCTTTATGTGACGCACTTCAAACCCTGTTTGGGCCTGGCTGGGCTGGGCCTTAATGAGGCCCCATGTCTGCCCTCTGTGGGCTGTGCGCTTTGGATGCCCTGCTTTCATCCCCGACCATCTTCCCTTGATGTAAATTGAAAAGATCACAGCTATGGGGAGAAGACCTGTACTGGAAAGGCCCCTCTGCATAGATTATGAATATCATAACTCAACAGTTTTTTTTTTTTTTTCCCTCCCTCTCCCCCAACCACCCACTCCCCGCTCTCCTCCTGCCACCCCTTCCCTGTACAATGCTATAGTTCTAATTGGACCCAATGGGGGACTCTCTGCCTTTGATCTCATCACCGCCACTGTGACTTTACACTAAAAAATGTCACTGCCAAATTGGGTTATCACCTGTAGAGCCTGGCCTTCCTCTGATGCCTGTACGCATCTCGTTAGCTTCACTCAAACTGCAGAAGTTAATTAGTTTGACAGAACCATTACCGTGGAGGCATACCTGATGATTGTGGCGTAGGCGCCATATTCAAAATCTAACTACTAAACTCACATTTGTTTTTGGCGTCGAATATGTGAAGGAGCGCACCACTAACCGTGCATCGTTTTTCGACATGCAAAAATGATATTTTTGGTGTTTGTCATGCACTACTACTATATTTGTTATATGTGATGGTTGAATTAATCATCACATGTGACTAAAGACGAATATTTTTATTATGCTTACTCTTACTTGTGAATAAATGTGAAACTTTGAACTTATTGCTCTATCACCCATTTTTCTCTAACACTGGGAAACAAAACACAGAGAAGTGGTGTCCCCACCTCATTAAAACAGTGTTTGCCACTGCAGTGCTCTCACCCGTTCAAAGCTGCTGTACAGAACTCTGTGTGCAGAGTAAACTCGGCTATCCCGTCTTCTCTGACAGTCTTTGGGGTATGCCTCCCCCACTTAGACTGACATTGTGTTCGCTTTGATTCTCCCCCCCAAAAAATAGACAGTTTAATGATTTGCAAGGATGAAAAAAATATGTGAAAATGCACATAAACATGAAATATTAATTCCAAAAAGGGCTTTACATAAACATAAAAGCATTTAGCACAATGAGTGAATATGGAGATGACACTTGTTAATTTATCCGTGATAAACTTCCTGTTTGATGCCTGGGAGCATTTGCAGTGGCAGCACAGGGACGTTGTGGAGAGTGAGAAAGCCCAGGGGAGAGGAATCGACGCTGTTCGTTTTGTCTTTGTCCCAGTTTAAGACTGCCACTCTCTCTGTCTCGCTTCTTCTTCTCCTCTCTCAGCCTGTCTGTTTCTCTCTGCCTGTCCTTTGTATGAGCTGTGCTAACACTTTGCTTCTCCTCCCTGAAGTTTTCCAGATATTCTCTTTGCAGACTCCAGACCACGGTGTCCCTCTAACGCTGCAGCTAACACAGCATGATGTATTTGGATACCTGCGATTGAAACACCTGATCGAAATTGTATCACATTACAGACGAAGTAGGGTCATCTAATGATACACTCACATTTTCTCCTTCTTTTATCTCTTCTTTCTTCTCTTTGTGCTCACAAATACAACCGCTACCAATTAAAACTAATAATATTGATACTGTATATATATAATTCATTTTAGATGTTCTATGTCACTTGACAAAAGCCAGGCTATTAACACACAACTATCTGACACCTACACTGGACACCAAACCACCGGGTCACACACCATTAAATGTCACTCTGTGATAGGTGATAATTGAATGGACAGGTGGAATATGCAATGCAGTGTTAAATCCAATAGGGAGATCACTCTGCTCCTTGTTGTTTCACATACATTTTATCTGTTCTGCCTGTGCAGTCACTTTTCTCCATATTTTGGGTGGTGAAGTAAGGTCCTTCCCTGAAGAACTTTGGTGTAATCTGCACTGTTGTAGTACCCATGAGCAAGGCACATATCTATATAGAGACATTAAGCACTGATTTTAGCATTTTTATCTTACTACACGTTGGTATATGACAAAGTGTAGAAGACAAAACAATGTTTATTCAGCGAGGAATTACAATCAATCTGTTTTTCACTAATTGAGGTTGGAGGTTAAACCTACAAGTTTTTCTTTAAAATTGTGATTCAAGCCCATACTACAGCTACCAGCCCACACCAAACTGCATTAGAGTAATCTAGATCTCCTGTGCAACCCAATCAAACGTTGTGCTTTTGTGCTAAGCTGGCACAGCCCACACAGAGAGCAGCAGTCCCTCGCTATCTCTGCCTCCTCCTCGCTCTGCCACAGCACAGTCAGACTACTGCTGAGCAGGTGAGGAGAGCCTCTTGACAACTTCCTTCCCAGACTCCCTAGGGCCTGGTGGCCAGGGTGAATCTTTTGTCATCCTAAAACAAGCTCAGGCCTGCTGCTCCTCCACTCTCGCCTGGAGTCCTGGAGACAGAGCCAGGAGAGGGGAAAATAATTAAAGACATTTTATGTCAAGAGTCCCTTTCTAGAGGGAGTTCGGGAGAGCCAACAGGGGACAGGAAAACAGGCAGGACTGGAAAGAAAGAGGTGGAGGGTAAGAAATAGAAGGGAGAAGTGAAAAAGCAAGAAGGTGATAGGGAGGAGAACAGGGGTGGCAGCATGGAGAGAGAGGGTGAGAGAGGAAGAGCAAGGATGTGAGTTTCCATTTCCTCTCTGCTGTACCCTCCCTCTTGCCGCCCCCCGTGCTCTGCTCAATTAGCAAAGCAGCAGGTGCTCTCAGCAGCACAACAGATAAGCTTGGAGGAAAGGCTGAAGCTTTTCCCTTTCTTTTCTTTCCATTTTTGAGATGACCTGCAAATGTGATACTTCACACCCAGAATGGGCTAGCTGTTTCCTCCACCAATTTCAGAGGTGATAATTTAACTTTTACCCCTCCATCTCTCCTTTTCTCCCCTCACACCCCTCTCCCTCTCCCTCTCCCTCTCCCTCTCCCTCTCCCTCTCCCTCTCCCTCTCCCTCTCCCTCTCCCTCTCTCTTTATGTTTTCCATCAGGTGTCCTCTCTGAAGAGCAAGCTGAAGAAGCAGTCAACGGCAACAGGAAGTGGTGTGGCGAGGGCTTTCCTCAGAGCTCAGGCTGCTCTGTTTGGATCCTACCGAGATGCGCTCAGATATAAACCCGTAAGGATCCAGTGCCATTCATCACTCCTAGTCATTTTGTAATAATACCATTGCTGTGTCATATTAGAGTCTCATTTTCTTAATTAATTTATGACTGGATATATGCTTGTTTACTGTTAAACCCAGAATTTCACACACACATCCAGTGTCGGTTCAGGGTTGGTTCACCCAAATGACAAAAAACATACTCTTTCTGTCTGTGAAGGTATAAAAGCAACAGATTTACTTTCATTCACAAGCAGAAATATTCACAGACCAGAATATAATGTATTTGGTCGTCAGAATGTGTAGCACACAGTAATGATCTCAGTTTGGATGAGGTGAATCAAATATCACCAAAGTCTGGTTAGACTAGGGCAGTTTTGACTGAAAGTGAAAGGTGAGTTTTCTGTTCGAGCGCAGAGCTACGGTGGGCCTGTCTGAGGTAGTGAAATGTCAGAGTAACTGAAAAGAGTCAGGACATTCCCTTTGAAGATCCCTTTTAGCCACCTTTGGTGTTTTACTCTTCTTTACTAAGCCCCCCTAACATTTCTTTTCTGGATCTTTTCTGCTTATCAAGTCTGAGTCAGAGCACGGCAAACTACAGCATGTCCTGTTTGTCAAATAGCGAAGCCTTTGTTCCTTTGGCTTTGAGATTAATTGGACTTTGTGGACTCCTGGAGTCAAGATGCTACATTATTGATGCTGTCTCTCTTTTCTCTGTATACAGACAGTATACGAACAAACTGCCTCCCCTCTGACACAAGCACTGAGACTCAGTGTATGGGCTTGTTTGTGTGTATGTGTGTGCACAACACGCAGTAATTTCTCAGTTCACTCATTCTCACACCGTGTTTTCTTCTAGACAGGATCTGTATAAAAGCCATGGAGTTAACATAGATGCACACACATTAGCATGCACAAACTGCACATCTGCCTTCGTGAAGACACTGACGCTCCCTATGTTCTGATATTTGTGGAATATGACTCTGCTTGTAATTTTTTTTTGAGCTGAGGAAAAAGATCCTCTTAGACAGAGCTGAGCTGAGCGCTGTGGTTCACAGGCCCATATGCCTCGACAGAAGGAGGGGTGTGGATGCTTGGTGGGAGTCTTGCTGAGTTGTAAATGAAACAATACTGGAAAATGATAATGAGTTGAAAAGCAATCAGCTGATTAGAACAGCATTTCTTAGGTCACCAATTTCAGTTCATGTTGATTCTCCCCCAGGTGCTTCTTACCAACTCAGAGCCGCACTCATGTGTCTGGAAAAAAAAAAAGAATCTGAAATAGAAATTCAAATTAGTTTTCATCACCATTTTGTATGATGCATGGCTGTGTGCTCGGTACTTTGTAGGGGCAGAATTAGCAGAAGTTCTACTCAAGTAGGCATGTGAAAGGTTCATATCATCCAACCAGATGGGACAACCCTAAGTAGGAGAGGTTGAGGTGCGATAACATGTTTAGAAGTGGTAAAGACTATTTTCGACACTAAATCTTACACATTCCATATTCTCATGAATAGCAGATTGCTATAATGTGTAACAAAACAAGTGTATGATTAAGCCTCTCCGTTTGGTTTGGTTTGGTGTCATAAAACTACGTGTACATAACACACTTGTCAAAATATCAAATTCATGCATTTCCACGTACTGCAACTTTGGTTCTGAACCCCTTTAACACATCCACTACAAGATGAGTTTCTTTTTTTGTGTTTCTTAATGCAAATTAAATTACAATTTCTCACTAAATAATGAATTTCACAATGCCTTCATGTATAATGTAAACATGCTTCATAGGTTGATGTCAGACAAACGTGAAGCATATCGTGAAACATAGATAAAAGACAAATACACATTCACGCTTACATGTTATTCTTACATTAAATTTTACTGTATAACTATTGCACTCGCTCACATACACTCCTCACCCCCCTGTATACATACTAACATATGCACACTTTCACTTCTCTGTTCTGTGCTCCCCACCAGGTCTTCCCTCCCCAGCTCTGCCACAAGTTCTTATTCTTCTATACATTATTGAATTGTTTTTTTTGTTGTTGTTGTCTTTAAAGATTGTCTTTCTATACGGCCACATTAACAATTCTTCATTAAATGCCTGTGTAGGGGTTCTTACAAACTCATGCTCACAAAGAGGATGATTCCAGTGTGTGTTGATGATGTGATAAAATCTAGTCTTCAGTCCTTGATAAAAAAAAAAACAAACACCATTTGGCACTGACTATATGTGCCATATATACAGTATGTGTATATTAACTTCAGCACCAAATTTGCTCTGCAGCATGTACACAAAACACGTTAACTTCCAAGGCTGCTGTAATGAGAGCTGCCATGGTAATTCAAGTACAGCTCAGTTTTGCTCTGCGTTTATTGTAAAATTGTAATACCTTCCCTTTAGCGAAGCACTAAATCCATATCTGTTTTAATAAATTGTTAGAGTAATACTGTATTTATACTGTAGGAGATGTGAGCGCATGTGGCCTTCTCTTTTCATGCAGCACCAGCTCAGCCTCATGTTGTCACTCTAAATAAACTTTATTTTCTTTATTTTGCTACATCAACTTTATTGGCTTCAAACAGTATAGAAATAGTTTTTGTGTCGTCATATTTCATATGCTGAATGATCTTGGTGACCCTCTTAAAATAGATAAAAATGAATGCTGCTCACGTCCTTTAGTCTTTTAAAGTCGTCATGTTGAAGATTCCAGTAGCAGTAGCAGTTGGCATTCACTGCAGGCCTGTGTGAACCAAAGGACTTTCTCTTAAAGTTGACTTTGGACGTTCTTTTCAGTAGCGGATAGTTGTTAGTCTCAGCGTGCTGTTCAGTTTTGTTTGCTGCAGCATGGTCCGAGGCTGTAGCAGCCAGATGGAGACTGCAAAGCTGATTAAACTACAGCAAGCTACTTTCAACTTGGCTTTTACGAGAGAATACGCCTTAAAAACTTTTAGTGATGTAAGTGGAGCAGTACTCCTGTGATGTAATTTGGGCCACTGGTACCATCCGCCCATCTTCGAAAAAAAAATGGGGTTAGTCTCCGGTGTTGTTACGTTGTTTTTATGTGCCACACTGTGCTCACAGCCTCGAACAGACAAAGCACATTGTTTTTCACCAGAAGAATTTAGAGCACCATTGAAATATGTGAGAATTATGTTAATTATGAGAAAACATGAATTGAAAATGACTGTGGGGCTGCGTGTGATTGGCCTGCAGTGGTTCTGTTGTCATCTTCCGTGTCTATAGCTCACAGGCCAACAGACCTGATGTAAGAAATAGTAATAATGTGATAATGTGGAGTACTGGTGAGTTTACTGGGACACTGTCTTATGGTCTGCGGGAGAGTGTGTGCGCTCTGCCAGGGGAACTGTTTTCTGGTTGCTTTATATTTTTTTTCAATACTCTTCCTCCTTCTTCCTCTTTCCTTCCTGTCTCTCTTTTAAACTTATTTTCTGTTTTCAGACTCACTTAGCTCAATAATGAAGAAATCAGTTGAAATACTCCTTGGTTAGACAAAACTTTTTTTTTTTTTATATTAGAAAAAATTATTATATTATCTACAATATTGTGTAGTTTAGACCCCCTGCCTCTCAAGGCACCAAACGCATCTGCCTTCATTCCGGTGCTTCATTCCTGAACTAAGTAAATACGGTGAAAAACAGATTGGTTCAAACAAAAGTGAGACAGAATTAATTAGTATTAATTGTTTATTTAAATATTTGTCTCTGTGGACTCCTCAGGGGGAGCCAATCACTTTCTGTGAGGAGAGCTTTGTGAACCATCGCTCCAGCACCATGAGGAACTTCCTGTCCATGGCTGTCAACTTGCAGCTCTTCAAGCAGGTACGAACAGCCGCCTGCATTTGTGTGAATGTGTGTCAGAGTTGCTTTAAAGCAGCATCACCGGCTACTCAAACTGTAAGCAGTAGAATGGATCTGACCCAGGAAAATGTTCAACTTCAGGATGTGATATTTAACTTTTTGCATAAAAACAGAACTTTTACTCATTCTGAGGTTGTATTTATCTATTAAAAAAATCTGCTGTCACTTACATGGGTACATTGACAGATGCACATCTTTATCCTGTAAGCTATAGACAAACAAAAGAAAAGATGACGATGGTCTCCCATCAATGTCAGTTTATTTTTGAGCTGTTTATTTTTTGAGATGATTTTTTATTTAGAAGGGTGAAAGTCTTCATTTCTATAGATGAAAGTTTTCTCTCAGCTCCCCTCGTGCTCAGAAAACTGTCAACTGGGTAAAGTTAGTATTTATTATCTTGACAGTTCAGTTGTTCAGAATGAGAAAAAATGGAGAAGAGAGGCCTGGGATTATAGGCGTTTATTGACCCTTAGAAACTGTTTACTGTGGTTATCTCTCAGCACAGATTTTAATGTCTCCCTGTCTGCTCAATTTTGCCTGGTATACAAACAAAACCGTGATAAGTAAGGCCTGTAAACCATAACAAGACTGTATTCTGTCTTTATGTATGCACAAGCCTGTAAAAGCAAAAAAATGTGCTCCGAATTTCAACTTGGGTCTCAGAAAACGTTTCTCCGCAGCATTGTTTAACTCTGCTGCGGTCATGTGTGTATTTATGTTTGGTGTATGTAGAGGATATGTGTGTGTGTGTCTGAGTGTGTGAGCAGGTATCCTTAATTCATGTGTGCTTACATGAGTTTCCCTTAAAATCACTCATGTATACTTAATATGTTTTTCCCCCAAATCCCTTCAGCAATTCTAAACCTAGCCGAGGGGAGAGACACCTCTGGCTCCGAAGAAAATTTCCTCTCAACCCCTGAATTTTTCTTTGTGCTCTCTGACCCATGATAGTAGTGTGATTTACCCCCGAGAGTTACAGCACAGCGGCGCTCAATCAGCCTTTTGTTTCTCTGGACACTCTGCCCCGTCTATAATTTTCCCAGGCAGAGCAGATAGCGAGGAGCAGTTCAAAGCATCCTCCCGGCTGGCTCCTGCCTCAGCGGTAGCATTGGGAAACAGGCCCTTATCTCCTCCTCCTCCTCTCCAGCACGGGGGATGGGGTGAGCTTATCTCCTAGACTCCTCTTTCGACCAAAGTGAGAGAGGCCAGCAGTCCGCCCGAGCTCTGCTCCGGCCATGACCCATATCCGCTCACAAACATGCGAACACCACTCTACTTGAATGGCCACACACATGCACATATTAATTTTTATATACATAGTGCACTCTGGGACTTTTTCCAATGCTTCGGCTGCTTGTTTTGTTATTGTTATACCAACTGTTATTATATTTTAATCCTTTTGTCCTATTATACAGCTACAATCCAATATATTGTCTTCATTGTCAGTATATTCCACAATATTTATCGACCTGTAAGTAGGACTGCTGTCTTATTATTATTATTATTAGCATTTGGCCACATACAATGAGTAATAAACTTTGGCAGCTATGTGTTGTCTTATATTAAAGATAGATTAAAATGCATTGCTGATATTACAACAGGAGCAGGGAGTAACCTTTTACAGTGGCATACTTTTAAAAACTTTTATTTTGTCAGTTTTTTTTGCCTGTTTATTTGCTTTACATTTTCGCCGGCAGAAGTAAACAATTTGTACTTTAATTCCCAAAGGAATTGTTAGTAGAGGGGAACCACAGGGCGTCACACAGTATCTGCCATTTTTAAGCATGGGTAATGTAAACAAAGAGGTTGGGTTACTCACTTATCAAGCAACCAATCATTAGACCAGACTGATGTCAATACAGTATATTTAGTGATATACTGTATATCATTTATTCACTTGCACACAGTGGCTAAAGTGTGGGATTTGTCATTGTCACCTACCTGTCACCAAACCTGAGCCAAATTCAAACCATATTACAGGAACTGGTACACCACAACACACATTACACACATGCTGAAGCACACATGTATAATGTCGAGGTGTTACCTGAGTTTGAGGTGTTACCACTTCAGCAGGAAATTGCTTTTCTACAGGTGATTTTGTTTTCATTTCTTGTGAAGCAGTTCTTTTTGGTTCGTGATCAGCCACAAATAGTTCCAGTTTTATAGGGGGAACAGCATGGAGTTGTTCATGCAAATTTAGCAAAACATTATTAATACTTTGGGAGCTGAATGGCCTAGTGGACAGAGAGACTATTGTGTGCTGTCACATGATATTAAGGCCATCAATAACTTTCAGGACGCCTATTGCAACGTATTATTGTAACAAATTATGTACTATAAGTTGTTTTGGATAAGAACACCCTCTAAATCACTAAAATCTAAACAAAAGTCTCATTATCTTTGTGGCTCATGAAATATAAACGCTAAGCCAACCCTAACATGAATATACACACACACACACTCCGAAAACCTTCTACCACACTTGTGTTTTTAATATTCGGTCCATCCTGTGTCCAGAACAGAACAAGTGGGAGAAGTCTTCCGAAAGAATGCGGGGGAAAGCCTGTTGACATTAACCTGCTTCCTATCAACCATCCTCAGCTCCTACACACTCACATACTCATGAGTGTGCACACACAGACACACACACACACACACACACACTGTCATGTGTGTGTATTGTTCTAGGAGAGACTGATTCAATGAAGTCTCTTCCTCTATTGACATAACTAAGCTACACACAGTTTTATCGAGTCTGTAGGGGGACTTGTACTTTGATGATTTACTGCCAGGAGCCTTTGTAGACAATGTGCGTCCCATCAATCAATAATCATCCGTCATTCTCGGTGTACATGAATGCATTAGCCAAGCCGTTTATTGAAAGAGGGAAAGATTTGTCCTTGCAAAACCAAATTATTTGATTTCAAATCTGTTGCTCCGTCCTCTCTGCTGAATCCACAATACTGTATATCACAGTAGTGACAGTAAGCTGGGAAGACTACGTTTTATCATAACCAGTCAGAATGATGGATAGCTGCCACCTCTATGCCCAAAAGTGTAATTTAAAGTGCTTTAAGATGCACTATTGCTAATGTTAAATTCCATATAGTTCCAACTTCTTTCTTAAAATACTGTATCAGTATTTCTTCAAGGCATAAGGGGTCTCAATACCTTGTTTTACATCTTCTAATGTGTGTCCCTGTTTCATTTTGATAGTTATTAATTGGTTAATAGACGTTAAGTATTAAGAAGCATGCTTTGCTGTGCATATGTTTGATCTCATTGACCTTATTCCTTTTGGCCAAATTAGGATTTCCATGCTACAGTAATTAGCAAAAATGGTGGATAGCTCTAGGCCCAAATCCAACCTTCGAAACTTCAAAACCCCAAGAATCCCATGAGTGACTATGAATGATTTACGGTATATCCCTGAGATATCCAGTTTATGAGCTAAAACTCTACTAATACAACCCCAGTTGCAAACAGAAATGACATTTCCTTTAGGCTCCAACATGTATATCTCTGTAAATGATCCCCCGAAGAGTCCTTATCCCAACTTCTGGTTCAACAATTCGAGAGTTTAAATAAATGTAGACCACTGTGACCGGCTGTGAGTGAGTCATTGTGCTGGTAGCCAGATGGAATAACTCCCCCTTTCTTTTTTCTTTTTTGTACAACATCAGCAGGAAACAAGATGACATGTAGACACAGAGAGATGGAGCAGGATTCACCAAGTGTGGAACTTAGTGTGCCTGGATTTGTTCCGCATGTTTTGGCTTGACTTTATTTACTCAAAAAGAGTAGTTTGGATTGAGTTTGTTAAGCAAAAGTCTAAAGTATTTGAAGTAAAATTATTTTTCACATTATTGGATTAACAAATATTAACAAAATCAGAATGCTTTTTAAAAAATTCACAAAGCCTCTTGATGTTTTCTTCTATTTATTTGTGCTCTCTCTTTCTTTCGAAACAAAGAAAATGAGCCTTTGTGTTCTTGTGTTTCTGTGTGCGCACATTTGCTTGCTCATGAGGAAGTGTTTTTTAAGTGTTGGTTTGCATGTGTGTGAGAGTGTGGTGATCACAGTCTGCCATTGTTGAGTAATGTCTAATTAAGGCCCACAGTGAGGCAGGTAATCTGGCCAGGGTGTGTGGGGGGGAGACGGAAGGGGAGAGCGGGGATAAGTAGAGGCTTTGGCTAGGTGATGATTTGGGTTGATTATGTGCACTAATTGGGCTAGCCAAGTAGCAGAGCAGTGGTTGGAACCTACACTCTCACCTCTCATTAAAATGATCTAATGATCAGTTTCGAGCTCTTCTGACCAGAGGAGCGGGGGGCCGTGTCGCTCGCTAGTTAGCTGGCTGTCCCCGGGGACACGCACCCAAAAAACAACCTACACCATTGTTACACTTTGGACACATTTGCAGAGGTGGGAGTAGAGATTGCTAGAGTTAAGAAATTATCAGACAATATGTTGCTGTTAAGTATTTGTATCAGAAAGACTGGTGTAGCATTTGTTGTTGTTCTTAAAAATACAAAAGAGTGCTTGAAAGGTAGGAGGTGTTGATTGTTAATTAATGCAATCATCAGTCAAAATAAATGTTAGCTTTAAATCCAAATGCTTTATACACACTAATTATTTTGAATGCCACTATTAGTGTTTGTTAGCTTCATTTTCCTCCTACCTTTACACAAATAAACTCCAAAGAGGTTAAAAAGATGGATTTTAGTTTAAGATTGAAGGCAGACACACAAACTAAAAGAAAGTTTTCAGGACTGCAGCAAATTCTGGCCCCACGTCTTGAAAGTGGGAAAAAAAAAGTACTATGTGGCAGCTGCTTGTGTGTGTGTTTTTTTTTTTTTGCACCAGAAACTTGCAAGGATTAGCCCAAGGATTTAGGAAAGTGTTACTTCCATGAGATTTGCTGATATAAGCGATGGGACAGGAAACTAACAGCAACCTGGGGGTCAGTGTGGTTGGATGTAACTAATAGGAAACAGGACGCCGTGTGTGACCGAGTGATCTACATTCACATGAAATTTTCTTCATGTTCAATATTTAAAAAGATGATACGTGGTGTGATTTTTTTTTTTTCCCTTCAATATACAAACAGAAGATACACAGGTAGAAGTTTTTTCCTCTGTCAAAACTACTTTAGAGCTGTAGTACAACAAGTACAAAAGTCAGTCACTTGTAAACTGCTCGGTGGCACCAAAGCTCTTATAACGGGCCAGAATGATAAGAAATATGTGTACAATTATTAGTGACATCATTTTGTTTTATTCGTTTTCCTTCCCCCTCTCAACTCTGTTTTTATGTGGCCATGGCCTGTAAAAACTCACCAGATATTTCTCATGTTTAATAGCTAAAGAATGCTGTAATTTTTTTATTGTGTTGATCACAAATGTTGCGATGTGTGCATGTCGGTGTATGTGTGTGATTGCTTGCACTTGCGTAACGCGAGTTTGTGACAGTGCTCATGAAATGTGTAGCTGTCTTGGCTATTAGGTCCGTGTTTTATGTGACTGAGCTTTATGCGCTCCATGTTACAAAGGGAGGAAATGAAACTTCCTCATGTCTCAGACAGTGTGCAGCATGTAGTCTGCTGCTCTAATCCCTCACCTGCTCCACATTACCAAATCCCTATTACCTGCAGCCCACCTAATCTTGAGATGTAGTTTCTGTCAGGTAGGATTAATAACACCCCTCTGTGGCCTGAGTGTTTGAATCTGTGTTTGTGTGTGTATCTGTCCACCACCACTACCCCCCCACCCCTCTTTAATAAGCATGTTGTAATTTATGGTTGCAGTTCATCGACGGACGGCTGGCCAAATTGAACGCAGGCCGCGGCTTCTCCGATGTGTTTGAAGAGGAGATCACAGAGGGGGGCTTCTGTGGAAGTAAGTAGTGCTGTCTATCAATTAGCCACATTATATTTATTTGCTATATTTCATGCAACAGGCAGTAGATGTTATTTAGTAAGATTTAAAGACAGTGAACAAAACAAGAAAGAAAAGAGTTAGAAACTGAGGAACTAAGGCCCAAATGTTTCTCTTTGAAAACTCTTAAAACTCTTAAATGTACAAAAAGTCTTATAGGTCAAAGATGATTAAAAAGATGGTAAATTGTGTAGAATACTGTAGTGTTCATAAGGCATTTTAAATACTACTGCCTAATGAACTGTGTTAGGGTGATGAAAAATGACTTCTCATGATGAATTAGTTCATTTTTATACTTGACCTGCATCTTTAGTGTCATTTGTTAAAAAAAAAATGTATTAGAACTCATACAAAGGTTAGATTGATGAAAGAATTGGTAACATTTTGGCAGGATTGAACACTATTACATGTGCAGACTGTGCACAAGACATCACAAGTTTGAAACAAATCATATCATTTTGATCGTAAAACTTCAGGTTTGAGTCATATTTGCATGACAAGATAAAAGAAATGCCTTTCAGATGATGCAGCTAAATATATCTTTCATATTATTATCATCACTTCTGATCCTTACCCAAAGCTGCGCTACCATCTGTACAACCCCCCCATAAAACTGTCCTCCATTCTGCCCTCACAGGTCATTTATACCCAGTTACTAATTTTACATTCACCTGTTAATATTTGACAGTGTTTGTTTTCTTCTTTTGTCATATACCTGATAATAAGTAAGGCAAAGACTTACAGTGGGCTACATTTATTTATATATTACCTGCAGTTTCTGGTTAATTTTTTTTTCCTTTTCTACAATTTAAAGTGTGTCATAGTGTAATACACACAGCTACTTTTGCTTTCCAATGTTAATACAATGCTATCGAGTGCAAAATGATTAATTCATATTTCCTGTGGATTTTTGTTGTACATCCCTGCAGGTAATTCAAGGTCTTACCAGCAATGGATGCACACTGTAAAGGTATTCACAGAATGTCCTGCCATACCTAAATGCTTTTATCCGTGGCTTTTTTATGTTTCACTCATTTTATTCCCGAGTTATATTTAATTGAAAGCGTGATTGACACGACTCAGTGTTTGAAGTCCTGAATGAAGGGGCTGCCTGAATGTACAGATCCAGCTCGAGTGCGGTTTGGTGTGTGAAGCGGCGCGTGCAGCAGGACAGTGGAGACAGACAGGGAGGGAGACAGAAGTGATTTGACGTGACAAGACGTCCTCCGACATGACATGTTGATCTGGCAGCAAACACAGGCGTTACTCCGCTGAACCGACCCAAGAACATAGATCTTTCCCTTCTTCATCTCCTGTCTCTTTCCTCTCCTTTTCTTCCCCCATCTATCTCTCTTTATCTACTTCTCTCATTCTCTCTCCCTCTTCTCATCTCTGTCACAGCCCCCCCCCCCCCTGCTCTGTCTCTGTCTCTCTCTCTCGCTCTGTCTTTCTCTCTCACTGAGTATCTCTCCCTCCCTCTCTCCCCACGCCGTCAGCTAAGGCTGAATTAGTTCTCTAGAGTGCTCTTCAAAGGTTTGTTAAAGTTCACATTTCCTGACTGACAGGGATCTATAAGAAGGGCCTTCACCTCGGCCCCTCTCCTCCTCTCCCTCTGCTGACTTCTGAAACGCTGTCTGCCATTTACTCTGTTTAGCCGTTTAGCCGACGCTTTGTGCTTACACTAAAGACCAAACAGAGAAAAAGAGCGAGACACCAAAAGAGAGATGCAGCAAGTCGGAGAGAGAAAAGGAGACAGCCACAGAGAGATATTTGGTACCGTAGTGTCAGTCTGCAGAACTTAAAGTAGAAATCAATCATGCCCAGTCCCTTCTATTGCTTTTAGGCTTGCTTCTAAATAAAAACCTCCTGAAAGCTATGAATCACACAGTTTATCAGGGCTCAGCTATATGATACCTTGCCTGGTGCAAAGTTGCATTACAATTAAAATAAAGCTGCAGAGGGAGTTTTGGTTAGGTTTGAAAATGAGTACTGTGTGACTACTGTGGATGTTGGGGCTGAAATGATTATCACGATAATAAGAAGGATACGTACAATGTGACAAATGTATGCAAAAAAAACATATTTCAACTTGCTCTAAATCATAATATCATCACAATGTAATTGCAATAAAAGAAGATAAAATGATTTCCCACCCCTACCTGTGTGCGTATATGAATATTTAATATGAAAATAATTTGTTTGAATGAGTGAATATGCCCTCAAAAAGTCTGAGTGACTTACCTAATAATTGTCTGTTACAGAGAGGAGGAGCACTCTTCAACACAGCTGTGATAAAGGTATGTTCTTCTGGAAATATGTTCCTCTGGCTTAATATGCAGTCCCACAAGTGTAGCTAAATGCTCTTCAATATGTACATAACTTGAAATATCAAGTCCTGAAAATTACATTTTAATAGACCTCAGATGTCATTTTGCTGGTTGTTTTGTGAAAATAAATCCCTCTGTGTTAAAATGTGTCTGTTTTGGAATTGACAGTGGAAGGAATGGGAGCATTGTTCATGACTAGTGTATTTTTGATGAGCAGCACCACGTCGTTATGGGCTCTGCAATAGGTGGTCAGGGTGCCCTTTCATGTTATCGCCTCCTGTTAGTGTGCGAGGCTCTCTTATCCAGCCTTTTGTCTCCCTGTTTTTGCCACAGGGATCAAAGCATTTCTTGATGTTACATGAAACCAGAACAGAATGTTAATGCAACATGTTGTGATTAGTAATCTATGTGTGCATGCGTGTGCCTGCGTGTTGTTTTTCCTCCTAGGCCAAGAGTCATGCCAAGAGGGGCATCCGGGACATTAAGGGCAGGCTTAAAGCAAGGGTGAGCAGCACAGACCTTCACACCTCTTTGACACACATGCACGCACTCATAGAAGCAGAGTGCACACGCTTGTACACATGATTCTGTTCTGAGGCACACGGATAGACACACGCCCCCCTCATGGAAACAGACAGGATTGCTGCTTTACATGGAGTGTGTGATTCTGACGCAGCGGCCTTTAATGACTGTTGAAGCCTGCTTAGTGCTTTGTTCAGGGCTGTACATTTTTAACCAACGCCCCTCTGGCTATGGCCTGTCATGTCATCCGAGCCCCGGCCCCTCTTTCTCTTTTATTGTCTGCATATTTCATCAGTGAGCCTGTGATTTCCTCAAAGCTAATATAACGAGGTGTATGTTTTCATAAGCCTGATGGATTTGATAAGGCAATAGCAGTTTGATCTGTCAGTGGGAAACTGAGGAGAGAGGGCACTCATAATGAACAAGAGGAGCTCGGCAATGCATTTGCACACACACTGTGGAGGTGTTGAAATCTATTTGATTTTGAAGTTAAACAGATTTAATGTGCGCTCATAAATAAATTCACAAATACACAAATAAATTAATTCAAGTTTCTCTGGATCACTCAAAATCTGCGGTGCATTTATGTTGCCGCCAGCCACAGATGTCAGCACAAGGACGTCAGTGCACAAACATGCTGAGATTAAACTTATCAGACGTGGTTACCTTGAATATAATTGTTGTAACCTCTAATAGAACAAGGCTGATGATATTCTATATACCTGTTATTGTCAAAAAATCTGTTAATCAAGAACAAGTAGCGTTTCTTGAGGACTATTTTACACCGTGGAAAACAGGGTGGTGAATGTTGGACTGACCCAGGTGAATAGCAGTGCCCGTGTGATAAACACTCTAGGTCTATGGCACAGATGAATAACCTATATCAAGCTTTAGATACGTGATACTTGTTATTACGATCAATTAATCATTTGATGGGATTTGTTGCCAGTAAAAAAAAATAGAGGATATCACCAGTAACACCCGTCATTTCAGGAAGAAGAAGAAGAGGGGATGATGGTCTGTGCGGGGTCTCCAACCAGCACCAAGAGTCTGTCTCCAAGGAGACTGCAGAAGATGAGACGGGTATGACACATGCACACATACACACACAGATGCACATCAGTAAATTAGTTAACTACATGAACACTGACTGATTAGACCCGAGCTTGGTTTTGACTTGACCGACACGGATGTAGTCTTCCATTTCTGTGCTCTTCTCTGTCCACGTTTTGGTCTCATTTCTTTTTTTCCTCTCTCCATCCCCACATCTCTCTCTCTCTCTCTCTCTCTCCTTTAATTTCCATCCCTCTCTGTCTGTCTCCCCCCCCCCCTTCACTTTCTCCCTCTTGTAACAGCTCTTGGAAGTACAGTAGTTTGTCAAGGTGCCAAATGTAATGATAAGCATTTTTTTCTCTCAAACACGCTCATGTTGTACATTCAGTGTTTTTCTGTGAACAGCACGGACAGTAGAAGCAACTCATCTGCTGGTCAGCATTTCCTCTGAAGAATTTGCTTGTGCACCATAAGTGGATAGCACGTGTTTTCTTTTCTTTGTTGTGCGCGGAGCTGGCATGCAGTGTGCAAGCGCATGCACGCCCACAAAATACACATTCATCAATAAATGTATCAAGAAAGTAAAAAAATGTTAGAACATTATCAGACAGCATGGTGTAGTGTAAATGAAAATGTGCACATATATTTCTTGGTTGAGAAAGTGTAGTTTCATATAATTAAAATTGCACACTTCTGTACAGTATTAAACACATGCATACAGCCTCAGGGTTACTAGTTATATCTCCCACCTCATATATATATATACATCTGTACTCTCAGCTGGAGCTTTTCCACTTCTTAATGCTGAGTGAAAACCTGCAAGTGGACTTCCAATTCTGTCTAAAGAAACACAAAAAAGCATGCCTGCATTCACACACTGACATTTTTGGTCGCAGTCATGTAAGAGTGTGATTAGGAGAGGTTGTGCTGTCTCTAATTAGCGTTGTGTTTCCTGTGTGTGTGATGAGGCTGGAAAGTCTTAGCGCAGAGGAAGGTGTGACGGCCAGGGAGAGGAGAGGAACGGCAATTAGGGCTTTTCTAAAGGCCTCCTCGGACGCCCTCTCCCCAGCTAGTGCACACACAAAGACGGGCCAGCCCAACACACACAGATTAACAGTTAAAGTGCAATTTATGTGCGCACACACACCGTATTCAGGACGTACACACACTCACACCCCGTCCCCGCCATTGAGGCCCGTTCATTGCCACAGTAACGGGTCCCTGGAGACCACTGGAGGAGGGACACACAGGACACAGGATAGCATGTCCCACAGCACTGGTTTTGTGTACATTTGTCTTTCTATATAGTCTATCATTTTCTTTTTAGCCATACACAGTGCTCTTCCCATTTTTCTCTTTTCACAGTGCCTTTCATAGCATTACTTATAGTTCATAACACAGGTATACTGTTGTATCACCCAGACCGCTACACATTAAAGTCACAAAACCCAGGAGGAGAGAGCAATCTGACAAAAAAAATTTTTTTCCTGTCAACTGAAAATTTAGAAACCAAGAAAGCCTTTATAATGTATGAACTGTCAGTGTGCAGTAACCTCTGAAAGACTGAAACTCTTCAAAACAGACATAAGGAAATTGTACTGGAAATTGTTGATTCAGTGTTTTGATTTTCTTATTATAGGATGAACATATGAGCTTCTTTATACATATATTGAAGCACATTACAGAGAAACTCAAAATGGAAGCTGAAAGAATAATCAATAACTAATTCTTCTGCAAATTATTTTACTTATTATTTTACCTATCTATCTATCTATCTATCTATCTATCTATCTATCTATCTATCTATCTATCTATCTATCTATCTATCTATCTATCTATCTATCTATCTATCTATCTATCTATCTATCTATCTATCTATCTATCTATCTATCTATCTATCTATCCATCCCTTTTTGAGATAATTTCCTATGAAATCTTGATACTGTGTTCTGGCCACCACCGTCTTGACCAGGTGTTCCTTGCACGAGAAATTGCTCTCAGTGGGACTAACCTGGTTAAATAAAGGTTAAATAAAATGGGGAAAAAAAAACCTACCTCTTGTGCCCACACACAGACACCTACAGCAGCACCTTGGCCTACTCCTATTCCTAATCTTTATTTCTTTATTCTTTAAGGTACATCCCACAACCCCTCTGTGGACAAACCAAGGTCCTGTCTTTGTCCATGCAGTCCCCAAATCTTACCATTCTTCCATCCTAAACAATTACTGTCCTAAAATGAAATGAAAAAATCACACTTTTCTTGAATTGTTATTGCACCCCATTTATATCAGTGAGGGTAGACAAATTACAAGAAACACTTCTCAGTAAGACACATTACTGTTCAGCACTGCACCTCAACATCAAGTTGAATCAGCACCTCTCTAATATCGCCATACATTACATACATCAGCAACTGTAGGTATACCTAATAAAGTGGCTACTGAACGTACATTGAATGTAGTGCAACAGTTCTGCTTATTAAACCATAATTTATGCGTAAGTGAAAGGAAACTGTTGCCTCATATTTATTATTTATTTATTTTCCTTCCAAGGACACACAAATTACATTTTTTTGCATTGTATTCTTTGCATTGGTGTAAATACTCCAAACCCTACTCCGTGTGTCGTTTTGCATGTCCATACCTCTGACCAAGTGACCAACAAAGGCTCAATCACCTGCTGTATAAATTCAGAGCCATATTGTCATTGGACACTCCAAAAATGTGATCTGATTAAAGACATTCCACCCGCCTGCATGAAAGAAAAAGCCTGATACATTTTTAGCATTCACCAATTTTTGCAAACCCCTCTATGTCTGTCCTTGAAATTAAATGAATAATCCTGGAGATGCTCCTTTAATTAATCATAGCAAAATAATCAGAGTTCTGAAATTCATATTCTATTTGATCAGCCAACACATATACCAAAGTGAAAGAGCTGCTGTCATTCGTGTACATATTTTCTGCCCGTATCTGGCAATGTGGGTGATTTGTTGTGTTTGGTGAGCTTGTTGATTAAGAATGTAGGAGTAATCCTTTCCTTTGACAAAAACAAGACTGATTTGGACTGCTGACTTCTTGTCTGATACAACAAACAACAACCGTTGTTCCAGCTCCTGTGTGGTTTTGTGTGTGAGTGCCGCTCAAGGTTCTGTTTAAGATTTTGTATATCAGTCGTCCTCATAGGGACCAACGACGGGTCCTGATGGGTGTAAACATAATTTCTGAAGTCTTGGTTAAGGTTGGGGGTAAGGTGTGACTTGAGGTAAGGATAGGGTTAGGCTGTCCACAGTGAATGGAAGTCAAAGCAATGACAAGGACAGCTGGACAAACTTTGTTTGCGTGTAGATTATGTGGTATTGTGGTAAAAGCATCTGAAAATAGAAAGTGTGTCTGTACCTGAGCTCTTCTGTGCGTGAGCGTATGTACTGTATGCGCACAAACATGCACGAATTTAGCAGTTTGCCTCAGGTTGGAGACGACAGAATGACAGCTGTTAAGAGAGCAGAGGAGAGCAGAGGTTGGGAAAGTGTTATGGACAATGACAGCCAGCAGGCTTGTGGCCGGGCTCAGCCCCAGGCTCTGGACTCTTCACCTGGTGAGGCAGGAGAGATGCCAGCCCGGAAAACACCACACAGCTCAGGGCGGAGGGAAACGGGGAACTAACATAGATGTAAAACAGGAACAAAGTCACATGGACACCTCAGTGTGTGCTTATGTGTGTAAGCGCATGCATGGATGGATGGATGTGTGTGTGTGTGTAGGCTCCATCGGTGGGAGACAGCTCATGTGTTCATGGCCAGTGGATACATATGTAGACTGTACACATGACTTGTGAAGTTGTAACGAAATCATAGCCACGTTTGTGTGGTTATGATTTCAGGATGAAGGACTGTCATTTGAATCGGAGTTCAAACATGCTTATATTAGTATGTATTTTTAGTACAATAACACTGATTGCTCATAAAGTGTCACATAGACATTGCGTGCGCAATTCAGGACATGATTGAAAATGCAACATGAACAATATGCAAAAGCAACACTTTCTGGGTAAACTGAAAAGCTAATATTCATGCACATTCATGCATATTCATGCGCTGTAGATTATAGATCATACAGTGTTTGTGTGCGTTATAATTCATAATAATGAATTATTTTGATGTAATTGTAAATGGAAAACAGTTCAAATATGCTCAAAGTAATGTTCATTGTAAGATTAATATACATATTAATATTAAAATTGTGAGATGGATTGGAAGGATGCATCACAATGAACTTTAAGTACAGCGGTTCTGTCCATAGCTGAGTGTGTATTTACATGGTTATTTGTATGTGTTTGTAGTCTCCACATCGCCTAGTTTCTCCCCAACTGGCTTCCTCGCTGAAACCAAAGTGCCATCTCCTGGCACCTACAGAGTACTGCACTGCACCCATTCACAGAAAGACACCTGGTGATTTTACTGGATGAGTTCAGTTTAGACTAACAGAATGAGCATAATGCACATTTTCCGTCTTTTATATGGTTCCTTTTTTAAGCGAAAGGGAACTGGGCTTTCAGCAACAGCCAGTTGGACAGACGAGCAGTGGATCTCGCCTCAAACGCTGTTTTTTTTTTTTTTTTTCCCCTTTCGAGTGAGCAGCTCTTAAACAGGCAGACACAGACTTGGCCGTACTTCTGCAAAGGCTCTGCCTCTCCCCAAGGTTTGTTTGCATTTTACCGGCATCTCTTTACATACACTGCCAAGCTGTGAGATCAGTGCCCACTCAGAAATACCATATGAAATGTATAATGTAAGACTGGCTATTAAAGTCCGCTAGCGTTTGGCCCTGTCACAGAGAGGCATAGCTGTTACGCATAACTGGTCATGCAGGGAAAGAAGGGAAGAGGAGGGGAAAGTTTGTTTCTCCAAATGCAGCTAATAAAATGGATGGTGATGACTATTTTCCTCTCATAACCGCAGAAATGAAATGTAATTTGTTTTATCAAATCTGAAGACGTTAGACGATTTTTGAGGCCCCTTAGATATATTTCATACCTTTGCTTATTGCATTAGGAATCCCAGGGTATAAAGGGTTAGAGGAGGATAAGTTAGTCATGTTTACAATTCTGATCTCATTTGTTCACCACTGTAAAGGCTCGTAAGCTACACTGAAGAGTGTTTCTTTTTATGTCTGAATCCTAAACTGGAGGTAACCAGGATTCTTTTACTTCGTCAGCCAGGTACTCAGAAACTCAGATCAAAGTAAAAAAATAAAAAAATAAAAATAAATAACATAAAAATAATTAAGAAATGTTTCCCTCAGAGTTTTGTGTGTTTTACTGTACAAGAGAAGCTCAGATCTCAAATCTAACTCTTGATTTAAGGAACACAAGAAAATTCACTCCCTCTTTAAAAATACTGGATTGAGCTACAGTTTTACTGAAGCAAACTGACCAGTTTTATTATTTTCATGACTCCTGCTCCTCTGCTGTATCTCCTCCTGACTCGTTCGCTCCCTGCGATCTGTACAGTCTCACTTGTGGCGACGTGGTGGAAAGGAAGGGAAGCCAGAGCCAGACAGACAGAAACTGTGACATCTGTCACTGACAGCAGAGTGATGGAGGGAGAAAATGAGAGACAGGGAGGCATGGAGGGAGAATCACTTTTCATTTTCACCTTTCAGCTTCCCATTAGCCTACAGCGAGAAGCTAATGAATGCGCAGTATGATAATCTGTTGTTCTGCTATTTCATGCTTTCTGCTGTCCTGTCAGGCCTGGGGAGGTATGGGATGGTGGCAGAGCTGTCACAGCTTTAACACGAGACTTGTTTGCATCGGTTGAGAATATCTCATTGTGAATGTCTACATTTGAACAGCCTCTATATTTTTGTTGTTTTTTTTTTTTTACACTGACACACAGCACATCTAATTTTAGATTTCAAATTTAGCTGCTGTTTGCAGTTTTGACAGTTTTTGAGAAGCAGTAATATGATGTTCAAGTATCTGACAAAAGCATACATTGTATCTCACATTACCGGTGAAATGGATGCAAGATGTTGGTGTGATAAAGCCGCTCCTGTGCCAAATTTGGCTCTCCTATCGTAAAAGGCTCGGTTGTTGTAAATAGTTTAATCTTAACTGCTGCACTAAAGGGTCAAAGTGAAGAGAGGGAATGACAAATTGATAAAGCCGTGAAGTGAGGTACCATCCATTTACTGCTCCCTATGGAACTTCCTTTTCGTAGACGGCATCAGAGCTGTAACAGAGATCAGAGGGCCAGGCTTCATGACCTGTGTCTGGTTGTGTTTGGGTTCACCTTGCTTTAATAAACACCTAGACGCAGAGAGGGGCCCCGCTCCCTTAAACGCAGCTCTCTTGCACAAACGCGCAGCCTAAATAACTGCACGCACCGTGAACATGCAGCACATGTGCTTGCAGTGTTTGTGTGTAACCATTTCCGTCCCAACCCCGCCCTCGCTCAAGTGTCTCACAGGTGCATCTCCGCTCTGCCGGCCTGCTTTGGCTGGCTGGCATGTCGGCCTGGCCCCAGATTTACTGCCCTGACACAGGAATCCATTAAAGGCTGTTTAGGGATCCCAGGCCTGAACCCCTCTGAAATCTCTTTCATTATAGCTCCAAGCTACCATAGACGGGGAGCGGCCTGGCCAATCAGCAGTGCCACCACATGTGTTCGTGTTTAGCCCGATGGCTGAGAGGCTTAAGTGGCTACTGCACACATCTCCTCCGCTGACTTTTATGGAGAAAATGGCACTTTAACTCTTTGTGTTTTTTTTGTAATAGGGTGCGTATGTGACTGAGTGTGTGTATATGTGAGTGTGTATGTCTTCCATGGCCGAACACAGACCCTAAATGAGGCCAGGCCAGCCACACGTTACATTCCGCCTGTCTGGCTGGCACTGCGTCGGCTAATCAAGACCGGCTTGGTTCACGGTTCCAATACTGACCCCCCCCCCTTCATTCCCATCATTCTTTGGGGCTTTGAGGAATCTTTCCTCACCTCTCAATATTTCCTTCCTTCCCTTTTTCATTCATTCCCTTCCTCCTTCATTCTTTTGGTCTGTTTTACCGTTTTTTTTGGTTTCATCATGGATGTTCCTCGCTTCCCTTTTTGTGTCTCTGATTTTCCCTCTACCACAACCACAACACAAGCACGCAAACAATACAGTTTTTACTTCTTCAACGCACCCCCTATGCTCCGCTCACTTTTAGGGTTGTAAAGAACCTTTTTCTCAGTGTGCCGCTTTGATAATGTGGCTAACGTGAGTTTACAGAGGAAAAACGCTGAGAAATCAGAGGTGGAGATAAGCCAGTGTAGAAACGGAGAAAAAACATTGCAGTGCCCCCTAATGCTAACACACATTGACTGTTAACAGTACTAGCATGGTAATTGTACCCCATGAGTGCTTGTGTGTGTGTGTGTGTGTGTGTGTGTATACATGAAACACACAGACACCGAAGGACAATTTAAGATATTATGAGAAAATAGATACAGGAGTTGTCAAACGATATGTAAGAAGGGACTGAGTGTAAATTGGAAAGTGAGAGATAGCGTTAACATAAGCGAACATGCACATGCAGCGAGAGAGGAACATATGCGTTGTAGTGGAAGGCATGTTAATAAGTGGCCTGGGGCAGATTTGTGCTCCCATGGGGAGAGTCCTGCCCTGCTCTGTGAAGCTTCTGTCTCTTCTTTAACCCGCCCATTAAATATGGTACACAGGTGGCTTATTAAACCCACTTTGTCAGACAACTACAGTACACATGGATCATTCAACACTCTGCAGTGACAAATACAATCACGAGCACTGGTGTCGTAAGGCAGATGATTAATGTAGTTACCCATATCTTACCTCACTGTGCATAAGAGCAGAGAATTTGCACCATAATGCTGAGTTTGATAAAATACTGCAGGGTATCTTAAAGATTTTTATCCCCGGACCCAAATTTGACAAATTTAGTCTCAGCCCTGAGGTTCCAGGCTCATTAAAACAAGCTGGTACCCCTGTCTTATGGGGACCCACCAGACACAGACCTGCATCTTCTCTCTATTGAGTTCCAATCTGCTGCACCTCAGCAGAACTCTATATTCTGTCTAGATTACATGTTTCAGGAGAGACCCCCCCCCACCCCCCCCCATGGGTCCACTTTTATTGTTTTATCATGCTATTCTTTGTGTATAAAAGCTTTAATTTGCTGTGTTGTTCACATTAACAGCATAACTTCAACAAGTCTCCCATGAGCATGGGCCCCCGAGATCTTGGCTACGGGCTCGATGATGATGAGCTGGACAGGGCGAGCAAGTGAGTTGTACCTCTTGTTTTTATGACCTGTTGCCTCACACCATTTTGTCACTGATGCCATTGTGATGTTGGCATGTATGTTGAGATTTGAGAACTTTTTCTGGGTGACTGAACCACTTTATTAAGTTGATAGTTAGGAGAAACTTGCCTTTCTAAGCTCATTCAGTCTTTTTTTTTTTTTAAACTCATGATAATACTGCCCCCAAGTGGACACATTTAGTAACCGCGTTAGTTGACAGAAATGTCACCCATGAATTATTTTCAAATGAATTGATTATGAAAGTATAATTGTTGAGTTGTTCTCAGTGATATTACCAATAATAAACAATATACATACCATGTATATATCCTGTGAAACAATACATGAACAAGTGTTCATCTCTGCCTGTCTCTTCCCAGGATCTCCTCAGAGGACAGCGGGGATGTTCCCTCATACACCGAGGACAGCGATGATTCCTACTCTCTAGAGCTCGACATCGACTCCTCCCGGTCAGGCCAGATGAACCTGCTGGAGGAAATCCTGGACTCTCTGAACACCACAACAGTGGAGCAAGGCAAGCTCAGCGCTGCCAAGAGCCTGGACTTCTTCAGGTCCATGGAAGAATTGGACTACAAGTCTCCGGTACGCAAGAGAGACTGGATCATGAGAAGGCCTGTCATCATGGTCAGGTTCAGGAGAAAAGAGGGCAGAGATGTGCAGCATAAAAGGGTTCATGTGAATAAGTAAGATATGTTGATGCACTGAGGACAGATGTGTCTCACCTGTATCTTATTTAAAAATGTCAGAAGAGAAGACAAATTTGGATCCTTTCAAATTGCTTAATCTTTACACGTCTTTTGTGCACAGCATCTCTACTGGTTTCCCTATTAACTCTTTTACTGCCAGGACCAAAGTTGCGCTCTTTTATTACAGGCTTTGCCTCTTAAAATCATGTCATATTAACTTCTAATATAGGTGTATTGCACGTTTTCTTTTTCAGTATGACTAAGTGAATTTGAAAAGTTAAGGAGTACTTGAAGCGAATTATGGCCCTAAAGATTTATAATGGAGTATTTACATGTTGATGTCTTTAGATGCCAGAATAGGGACAGAACATCACTCCAGTTCATCAGTTAAATCTGTGAGGTTTCAGCAGACAGAACTTAAAGGCTTCGAACAGCCTCACAACCAGTGTATAACACAGAAAATTGATAAAGTGTCTAACAAACTTGAATTAACTGTAGTGAATAACTTCAGTTTCTTAATATTTCTGTTTGTTTAATGATATTTTGTTATTTCTTCTGCTCCAGAGCAAGCCCACACCTTCCAGTGAATCTAAGCCCGCAGATGAGAGGGGCTGTGATGGAGGCAGCGATCAGGGTGGCTGGAACATGGGCCAGGATGACAGCGCGGTCCACGGTAAACACCTTCCCCCATCCCCACGCCGACAGCCCAACAAAAGTAGCCTGAAGGTGTCAAAGAAGCCGCCGACAGCCCCTGCAGAGCTCGTCATTGACATCTCCAAGTCACATGCTCATCAACCCCACTCTGACCCTCACCCTCTACCTCCAGGACGGCAACCAGGAGACCGCTACTCCGACTCGCCCTCAGTGTACCATAGAGTTACATCTCCACTGCCATCTCCCACTCTCTCCCACACCTACAGTTATCCAGCTCACCCAAACTATTCTCCTGTACCAGCGGGTCGGTCTCGGACCATCTCAGACCCCCAAGCCAGCACAGATCCTCCTCAGGCCCAGAACCAGACTGCCTCCACCAGCATCCTGAGGAGGAAGGTGCTGTCCAAGGAGACAGTGAGGCACTACCAGGAAAAGGCCCTCCAGAGGCAGAGCAGCAAGGGCAAACAGGAGGGTCTGGGCAGCCCGTCGAGGAGCAGCCACTCAGCTATGCAGGTCCCGTGGGAGAAAGAGGTGTCCAAGGAGGGGCTGCTGGGGCTCGGCCTGTGTCTGGGTCAGGGTAAAGGCTCGGGGGCGGCCGTGGTGCAGGATCAAGGCCTCCTCGAGGAGATTGAGTCCATGTGTTGTCTCGGCCCAGTCCTCCACACCAGCCTGCAGCTCTCACAGGTTCACTGCAATAACAGTCACCACCCGGTGCAGGGAAAAGCCACAGACGAGTCGTAGGGACGTCAAAGACTCAGTGTCTGCAATACGCCATAGGTTCTACTGAAATCTAGTCACTGTAATTCTTCTGTTACAATTAGCCACAGCCTCAGACAACAGGACCAGTTCTGACCTTTTTTTATCTCAACACTCCGCTATCAGGAAAAATTATGATATAGATTTGATGTCATGCAGGCAGACACAAGCAGAAAGTCACAGCCTTCTAGAGCAGGAAACTGGAAGAGAAGTTCCTTTAAAACAAGTGAAACTTTAGTAAGAATGTTTCCAATCATTCTTAAAACAAGTGAATTAACTTGTGAGCTTAAAAAGTGGGACCTAAAAAGCACGAACTGAGGCCGTACCGTCGACATGGTTTTGTGTTTGTGGAGCGCTCCAAGATTTTTCACTTGTTTTAAGTAAAATGCATCTTAGCTCAGTTTCGAACAAAAAAAACCAACTGATTAGACGTCGATTCACGCAGTGCGTCCACTGCTCATCATAGTAGTTCCATCTGTAATCATCTAAATTCATGGACAACACGTGTTGTTTTCTTCATCTGGTAACATAGACGTTTTTGAATACTGGGAAAAAAAAAAGACCCGTGAAATGAATTTTGGATAAAATATTAGTTGCTAACCAGTAATGGAAGAATTTTTCATTTTCACTCAATACTTTGTGAGGATTAAGAAGGGATGCTATCTCGTCAACACACCATTATGTTCAATCTTTTACTCACAGTGTTCCAAACATTTCACACGATCAAATTAAATTTGCACTTGTAGATAAACGAATTGAGCAAAAAACAAAACAAAGTGAGACAGGATTTTCCAGACGCAAAGTCCACTCGGACCTTTGAAAGTGATTATACACTGTGTATTATAAATGTTTTTTATCACTATGCCTTAAATGGACATGTGATTTGTTTTTAACACTCTGGTGTCTTAATCTATAGATACCACGACAGGTACTTTGTAATCAGAATCTCTGATACTCTGATCTTTAATGCAACAGCAAATAGTCCTTAAACAGCACTGTATTTCTCTGGATTAATAGTTAATATATATGATGTGCTTTAAGCTGCTGTTTTAAATTGCATTCCAGACAACGAGATGTGCATGTAGAAACCTGTCTCTGTCTCTCCCGTCTTCCTGTGTTCCTCTGCACGCTTCTGTCACCTTGAAGAGAAGCAAATGCTGTCACAAGTTAAGGCGAAAGAACTTAAAATGCCAGCGTCCATGCTCCGTGTCCATTTCTTTCTCTTTTTCTACCATCAGCACGCTTCCCCTCGTGTTTGTCTCTCCTGCTTTTCTGCCTTTTTAGTCCTCTCAGCACATCTAACTTTCACTCTCAACCTTAAAAGCGGTGGCCAGTCGCTGCAGAGCCGGCATTTTTTTTTTTTTTTGGAGTGGATGTGAAAAAGGTGAACTTTAATAGATGAGACTGGCGATATTGTCAACAAATCCCATGAAACAATGCGATACTCCGTCTCCCGATGCTTTCAGACTTCCCATCTCGAAGCCCATTTGTTCCTACTGAAAACTTAAAAAATAGGTCACAATGTTTCAGTTACAAAAAAAGGAACTGTCATTTTTAGCAGATGTTACTGAAACAGGAATAAGTAGTGCATTTGTTGGGGACCATTTTCAGCTGCAGATTACCTCTTAGTACTTTACATTCATTTTTGGTTTTGGTCCTTTCGTAGTATTTGTTCTTATTACGAGAAATCTACAATATCACCAGACCTATCATGTAACTTTGTGTCCGTCTCTTTGCTCACAGGAGGAAATGCAATCTCTGTCCGTCTAGGTTAGAGTCACACACTGTAATGTGAAGCAGTGGTTGATGATTGTACTGTAATGAAGCAATACAGTTCTCCTCAGAGAGTACTACATGGATGTAATGTGCACAGAGTCAGAAGTATTTCTATAACAGACTCTCCTGTGGAGAGAAACGCCTGCGTCCAGAGATTGTGGGATCATTCTGTTCACAAACCCAGAGAAACGAAGAAAGCTTTTTTTCATGTGCTTGTGTTGGGATTATTACATTTATGGTTCGTTGTTCTTATGATTTACGCCAGACGCCAGTCAGTGTGGCAGTTTAATAGCAGCTATTTCTCCGCTTTTTGAGTGCTGCTCTGCGTTAACGATTTGCTCATAAAGTCTTTGGCATGCTTCTAAAAGCCCAGGAATCAGTCCTAGTAATTCCAAAAAGGAGGAAAAAAAAAAACCAGACCCCAGAGCGACCTCTGCACTGGCCTTACCCATTGTAAACACTTTAAGAATCTCATTTACTATGCAAATATTTAAGATTATCAAAAAGGTCAGCTTTTCTTTAACTGTAATTACATTATAATGCACAGTCTACTTGAAAAATAACTACAATCAAACTAGTTTCTAGTGGCAGTAAGCCTCGCGAGTCCCTAAATAAATGAATGAATAAATATTAAAGTGTGTGTGAGCTGCGGTGTGTCTATGGGTGTTAATGGCAGAAAAGTGTGTGTATGGTGTGCCTTATAAAATAAGAGTACCACCCAGTATAATCAGAACAAGGTACAGTATTATAGAAAGGAAATGTATGCAATGTTTTCAGACCACCTTAAATCACATTTAGGAATAAACAGACTAAGAAAACTGCTCAAGTTTTTAGAAAGTGACCCGACGAGAACTTGGGCTCGAGCATTGTTTTTATAGCTGTTGTGTTTCTGAGCTTCAGCTTCAGTCCAGCTGGAGCTACTCCGTGTTTTTCTTTGCTGCGGTGGTCGGTGGGAATCCTCCTGCCTGTATTTAAGAGAAGTTCTCTGATTTTCTTTGGCTCATTTGATTTTTTTGTAAATTAGGTACGTTCTTTGATCGTACTAATAGCTGATTATTTGTATAGTTTGTGCTCTCTTTTTTTTTTCTTCCTTTTTTGTTTTCTCTCTTTTTCTTTTATAAATTCCTTGAACACTCATTCTGAGCTTTCCGTATTTAAAAATGTTTCTCAGAGGCGTTTCTCTAGTTCATTTCATATTGATGAAAAAATTATTTTCAACTGAATAGATGTGTATTTTTGCTGGCTTGAGTTTATTTTACATGGATAATATATGATCGGTGTTGTACGTCGTAGAAAAATGATACCTAATATTTGAATGTTTTAGATTTTATTTTTTGAAGAGAAAAATTAGAGAGTGAATATTAACAAATGTCCCATGTAGCCATTCATGTTCAGAGGCATTTGACACCTTCTAATCAAAATAAGCCGAGACTGACGCTTGCTTGTACGTGGAACAATGCTTACTGTTGTATCTGCGTGTATGTACCTGTATGTATTGAATGGTATGATTTTCACATATGTGGTTTATTGGTATTCATTATTATTTCATCATTATTAGTATTCATCATTATTTCAGTATTTAGCACTTCTATTAAATCAAGAATTAAGGTAGAAATAACATTGGGTCTCGTAAAATACACTCATTCTGCCTGCATTGGGTGTTGTAGAGTTAAATGTTCTCTGCCTCGATTTTTATGTTGACGAAAACATTTCTGCTTTGGTTACCAGCTACTGTAAATTTAGCCGTAGAGGTTTGTGGGAAGAAATAGACGATAAGAAAAGCTTTAGTAACTCCGGTACTGTTTACACTAATGTACAACAATGAAGAAATGATTGTCAGGGGATTTGCATTTCAATGTCTGCAGGCGTGTGATAACTAAGGATACCTGATGCTCAGCTAACAATAGAGTGTAAAGGAACCAGTAAATGTACAGTAAGTATAACTGTCCGGAAAATAAAGGAGTGAGAGGGGGTTGAGAAAATATGTAGCAGATATCCGTGAGGTACTATGGAGTGAAAACAAAGGCTCAACTTTACAAAGATGTTAACGTCACTTCCCCTTATCCACACAGTGTAGTGACCGCCTCGGACAAGTTAGAGTCAGCAACTTCTTTCAGTCTGTTTTGGGTATTGTAGTGACGATTAACTCTTCAATTTTTGATTTACTGATTTTCAGATTCATTGCACACTTGCATGTTCTCATTGCAGAGAAAACAACTGTCTTAAACAACTAAGGTCAATCTTATGTGCTATTCATGAGTAACTTGGTACAACTGCACACAATGTATGCACTGTGAACTGAAAATAAATTATACTGTTTCATGCGTATACATCTTCGGTCTCATTTTTATTAACAAAAGTCTATATTAGCATGGATAGAACCCCTAGATTTCAAAAACACAGTAGCCATTATTTCCATTACCATTATTCTTTTAAACCGATTTTAAATATTCTGTTGACAAAAAAAAAAAAAATTCATTTTAATTAAAGAAAATGTTCTATACGCAGTCGGCAACAATTAAAGGTAGAAACAAACTTCACGATTTAAAAAATAATAAAATCATCAGTAGAATATTTACACAGCAGTCTAGACAGTTTGTATTTCTAACAACATGCAATGAGCCAATAGCAGAAGAAACTAAGACACTATTCTTTATTGCAACTTAAACCTGGCCTTGCAGTACATTATTCTGCCAGTAAAGAGCAACAGTATGAAAAGTACAGTGGGAAAGTTCACAATCAATCAATTCTGGCAGCAACACTCGGCGTATAGACAACACGCAGAGTTAGAAAGGCATTTTCCTGTAATAAACACATGGATGGAAGTTTCATTCATTTGAATGCCAAGCTTGGAGATGGGCTATATTTTTCTTATTGCTAAACACGTCTTGTGAAAAGGTAAAAACCAGCAATGAATTGATCCTACTTCCAAGTATTGGCTGTGCAGCCAAAGACTAACTTAACTTATTTCTCTACAATGTTGTCCAGAATCTGTGAAAATCCCATGAGTGAGCCACACCTTCAGACATGTTCACTACAGTGCTATCCTATCCTATCCTATCCTATCCTATCCTATCCTATCCTATCCTATCCAATGTTCACTACAGTGATGCTGGGCACTATGGTTTGTTTTGACATAATCCCACAAACACTAACCTGCTGCAGTAACTACTCACTTGAGCCGCAAATGTGTATCAATCCACAAGTAAAAATAGTCCCCAAAAGATGCACGGCCTCTACTCCTGTTTGAGTAATGTTTGCTAAAAACTGCAGTGCCCAGCCATTTTGGAAAATCCCTGAGCCTTTTTTTTAAAAAAAAAAAAAAATGAATTTCTCTATTTGTGACCCATTTTTAAAGATTTTTGTCATCAGCAGGAACCAATGGGTTTTTGAGAGACAAACTAACGAATTGTTGGTTTTGATCTTCTCATGGGATTTGTCGACAAGAAGAAAAACATCCTCATCCTTTAAATGAGGGACGTTCCGACTCGCTCTGCTTGATTCCAGGTGAGGCTTTAAGGCAATGTGTTTGTGAGCCCCAAATTCAGATCTGGTTCATCAATCCTAAAAATATGGATCAGACACAAAGATGTGACACACTCGATATATTCTGATCTCAAAATCTTTTCATCTAGATGGATGCACTGCTGGATGGTGAAGCCAGGTGCAAAACATCGCAGGATGGATGAAGCACTGGGATATAGAATTACACAAAAAATGGTGTCACGAGATCTCATCCAGTCTTCCAGCGTGTGCATATGCAAATGAAGACAGACAGCTGTAATCTAACATGCAGGCACTGCGAGGGGAAGACTATGTTTACATGCAGGCTGCAGATATTGTTCTGTAGAGTTCAGCAGGCTTGTTTTAATCCAACACGCGTGAGTTACACATCTGTTATCAGGCGTATTTCTAGCATTAGCTCCTTTGCTACTACAATAACCACATCGTCCCCCTGCATGTAAACACAATCCGCTCTTGCATCTCATATGAGTCTCTCCATAGGTGGCGGGTGGGTGATGCTCCACATCTCCACCCGCGATCCCTCCTTCTCCTGCCGGCTGGGACTGTAGGTGCCGTGCGTGGCGCGGCGATTTAGCGCCACCACCAGGCCGACTGAGGTGAGAATGAGAACCAGCAGCAGGACGACGGAAACCAGACTGATGGACAGTAAGAGGTCAGAGGTCAAACCCTTAGAGGTCAACTGGTGGAAAGGAGCAGAGAAAAAGAGAGATAAGTGCTTACAGGAAATTTTAAACGAACGTTTTAGTTTAAGAAGCTCATCCCCAGGATACACTGTTTATTTCTGTCTCTCTCACACACTGTTTCTCTCAGTCACACACACTTCTCCTCTCCTCACTGCTTTACACTACACCAGGCGCTCCACGCGTGCTGCCAAAGTGCTGATGGATGTGTTTCCCAGCTCAGCAGGTGGGTTGCGACCACCAGGAGCCTCGAGTTGCCGCGGACCGAAACCTCCCTCCGTCTGCCGCCTCTCTCGCAGTTTGGCTACGGCCAGCGCCAGTCCCAGTACCACCACTATCGCCAAGCCGACCAGACACGGTGCCAGCACGGCAGCCACCCGCGAGCTGTATGGAGCACGCTCCGTCTGTGGATGATCACACACACACACAAACACACACACACACACAGCCAAGATGCTGCCTGATGATCCCATTTGCACATACACAGCAAACACCACCAGAAACACACCAAAAATAGCTCACACAGACACAGGCATGATTCTTTTCTAAGCAGGAGGAAAAGCTGATTTACATGAAGCGTCTGAAGGTGTTTTAATGACTCGGGAAACCTGCTAAGATTCATTTTTAACTGACCCTTTGATCATCACACACCGAACACACACAAGCAGCTTCGCTACCGACCACAAACATAATTACCCTGCATGCAACCACACAGATTTCTGACCTCACAAGTCAAACCCAGTGAATTAAGGCAAATCAAAGAGCCAGTGCAGCAGGTGAATGATTAACATCCATCAACCAGCAGCAGAAGACGGAGCAGCAGATGCACTTACATCAGTAGTTCTGGTTGGTGTGATAGTTGTGACACTCTGAGTGGCTGCTACAAGGTTACCAACAGCACAGCAGCTCTAAGTATCACTCCATTACACTTAAAATTTTTGGCTGACACCATCCTCATAACTACAGCCTCCTACTGAACTTGTCAGCTTACACGACACTATGAAAAAAAATCTCAAAACTCAGCAAACTTTACACTGAGCAATCAACATGGAAACATAATTCTAATAAAAATACAACCATCTGTATCCTGAGGCAAAAAATAACTTATGCACTCATGCTCAACGCTGTAGACATTACACTTTTCTTTACCTTGCTACAGGTTCTTTGTTGACTCCTGAAAAGTGCTTACCTGTCACTGCAGCACAGTTGGCTGTCATAGCGAGTGTGACACAAGCGAGCCGAAGCAGCCTGCAGCCAGGACCCGCCATCAGTCACCGACTGCCACACACACAGACACGGATATGTCTAACTAACCAGTCTCTAAGGTACACGGCAAGGCCACCCTGAAGCCTCGGCAGAGCACCTACACACACAGAGACAGCAGCAATGCTTCCCTGCTGTCAGCACTATCAACCTGCTCTGTGTGTGTGTGTGTGTGTGTGTGTGTGTGCCTGCCAGATAAGCTGCCCTCATACGTTTCTGTGAAGCAGACCAAACTTCTGTGAATGCCACCAGCTCTCTGCTGAAACTGCACTTCAGCGCCAGATGCTGCTTTTTCGCTGGCGAAGCACATTTCTCCCTCTCTGCTTCCCTCGCTCTCAAAGGATGGCCACATCAGTGCCGACACTGAAAAACTGCTTCCCATTTCCTCCCCCTCTTTCCTCACCATTAGGGCTACCTGTGCTCGCTAAGGACACACACTCGCATGCACGTACATATACACACAGACTTGAAAAATACGAGCGGGAATAGAGAAGGCGAGTGTACGAGAGAAGAGCGCAACTGCATATTGACTACATGGTCAAAAGTATTTGGACACTTCAGCTTTACATCCATATAGGATTGTTGAACATCTCAATCAAAACCATTGGAGTTAATCTGCTCCTGTAATAGACTCCTCTCTTCTGGGAAGGCTTTCCACAAGATTTTTTTGAGCATGGCTGCAGGGTTTTGCTCCCATTCACTCACATGAGCTTTTTATGAGGTTGGGCACTGAGGCCTGAGGTTGAGGCCAGGGCTCTGTGCCAGTCAGCTTCTTCCACATTAAACCCGTAATACCGTTTCCTTTAAAATTGCGAACCTATCCTTTAACCTTGCTTTGTGCACAGGATCATCGCCATGTTAAAACAAGAAAGAGCCGTTGCCAAACAATCAAAAACAGCCTCCAACCAATTTTACACAAAAGTGCATGGGCAAGGGTGTCCAACTACTGTAGCGCTGTGCCTTCACTGTGTGTGTATGTTGTGTGACCGTGTGCGTCTATGAACTTGGGTTATTCTGGGATCTACTCACACTACATCTTGTTAAGAGGGATTAAGTGCCTATGTTTGATGTCACAGGAACCACTTGACTTCGGGGTGTCTGCTACAAATGATAAACAGTTAGGAAATCAATGAAAGCGTTTGCACAGCAGTCAACCTTCAAGTGAAGTTTGGTCTAGAGGAGAAAATGGAGGAAAGACATTGGAGAGGAAACCGAACGTGTGAGAAAGAAAACTGTTGAGCGAGATGAAAAGAGGACAGAAGACAGACAAAAGCTGATGAGATTTAGATTTTTATTTGACAACAAAGACGGAGACAGAGACTGGTTTTAAAATGGAGACAGGACACCAGGACAGAATATGATGAAGGACAGACAAACACTGTTATGTTCATGCATCATCCAGCATGCACAGCACGACACAAAAAGACAGACGAAAACACAATCAAGTCCATAAGGAAAAGACGAGAGATTTAAGAGTGTTATGAAATGTTGACCACATGGTGAATGTTGATGGGTAACGTTCAACCAGAGCCACTGAGAATTTAGGCTTAAAATATCTTTGCTTCGCTCAGGAAGGTTTAGAGAGAGAAACTTCATCTTTGGTACAAAACAGCACAGAGCAGTCAGTCAGTCAGTTACCACAGTGCTCTGAACGCACATCAAGGACAAAGTGAGACATCTTGTCGTCTTCTAGCCCCTCCAGGTGCCTTTTGTAACTACAACACTGTTTTTGATAGTTCACACATTCGCCCGTATGGAGCTCCCGAAATCCACTTCAGACAAGACTGGCAGGATATCTTCAATGAGAAACATTATAAATAACAAATATTATCTTAAAGTTCCTCGCTGCTATCTATCTTTCCCTTTAGACCACAGCAAATAACCTGCACAGCGATTATTTGATCATCAAGTGAGATAATGGAGCCCTTTTTAATCAACAAAAAAATAATCTGACTTTAATAATAGACGCAAATATTCTGTGATTTATTATAGTTTCAAAACGAATAGCTTTAAATTTGGGGTTATTGGTCTAAACAAACAGTGTCAGTGGATTTAGTCAGTGATTTAATAGAATAAATGATGACAAAAATGATTGCAGCCCTAAATCATATTCGTCTGTGTTGGATTTTCTAGAGATTAATGCATCTGTGATCTCTATCTATTTAAATTAAATAGAGTAATATAAATAACTTTGTTGAATAAGGTGCTTCTGATTACCAAAGTATCATTTTAAGGCACAGAAACAGCTCTGTGGTACCATTTGCCTGAACTAGACAAAACCCTAATGTGTGCCGTGTGTCATCACAAGTACCTGATCTCATGTGCTTTTTATGGGAAACCACTAGTTTTCCTCCTTATGATTAACTGATCACCCATACACATGCACTGACAAACTGTCAAACCCCACTCTGCACCAAAGACAAGTGCGGACACACACTCCTGCACACACACACACGCATATTTAGTCGTCGCCTCCCCAGTCTATTTCTGGCTCATCGTCCAGCCTGAGGATGAGGTAGGAGAGCAGCTGGAAGAGGTTCTGCCACAGCAGCACGGCCACGTAAAAGTAAATGTCGCTTACGTCCGTCTGGCACATGTCTCCGGCGTAGCTCATGTCGCACACGCAGATGAACTTGTTGATGAGGTTGCGGCAGTAGCCTCCGTTCTGACAGGGGTTGGACTTGCACTCGTCCACCTCCTGCTCACATCTGCACACACAGAATCACAGTGCGGTCAGAGGCACTTACGCCGAGGAGATGACCACCTATAGCAAGTAGTTATACAGCAAGTTCTGGCAGAAAAGGCTCGGCTCTTTGAGGGAGCTCTCAGAGAATCTGGACTATTCCCCCTACATTACTATTAATGAAGAAGTAATAAGAGTGAATGGGAGAAGAGTCAGGATATAATGACCATGTGCTCCTGCATGGACACTAGTCAACAGGTGAAAGACACACAGATTGTGAAGCATTAATGAGGAGGCTGATGCCGACAGCTGATGCAAGTTGTGACCAGTGTTATGCCTGAACTAAAGCTATGCTCTGCAGAGAAATCAGGGGGTGACAGTACATTTTGTCTTAGCATATCAGTCCATTTTACTTAAGTACAGGTTTTATCTAACGATATTCATGTGTTTTTCTTCCCTACCGGTGTCCGATGAAGCCAGGCGGACAGTCACAGGACAGCTCTCGATCAGTGCAGTTGCCTCCATTGAAGCAGGTGTAGTTTTTAGTGTCATCGCCGCACACAGAAACAGGCAACTTGGGCCTTCTGGTAGAAGACAGACAAACACGAGGGTACGAGGGTAAATGCTTGTGTTTTTTTGTGTGTTGCTCAAAGTAGTGTCAGAGGTATTGAGGTGTTCAGCAGGTCATGTGCGGCAGAGTTTGACGTCTTTTTACGTCTGTCGGAAGCAGAAGAATCAGCCAGGCAGGAGCTGTATTGTTATGCTTCCTGTAGCTCCCCACAGGGGACACAAAGAGGCTTAGGAGGGGAACAGGATAATAAGATTACAGACCTCTCGTAACTATTCACCAGCAGGATGTCAAATCACATGTACAGGAATGAAAAAGCCAGCCACTTGTCTTTGGCCTCTATTACCCTCTGTTTGCCTGAAGCACAGCAGCTCTGTTCCCAAATGTTATGTAGCTTTTGGCAACTTGAAATTCATCTCTCAATGGTTACAAAATACGGGCTTCTTTATTGTGGAAAGTGTACAATTTGGGTAGGTGAAGTTTTAATTTAGATGCCAGGAATCATTTTGAACTTCAGCTGTCACTCATTTGAAACTGTGGGTATCTCATTTTAAGACAAACAATGTCACAGGGAGCGTTAATATTAGCTTTGCTTGGCATTTTGTTGCACGTAGTTGAACAAAAAAACAAGAGACGTTATACATGACATTTGAGAGACAAATATCTAACAGGAAACAAATAGCGAACACCGGAGAAATGGGGGGAGAAAAAAAACCCAACTTACACATTTCTGACAACAATGTACCACGGAATTTCTTCAATGCGTTCACTGGAGAGGAACAGAAAGGAAGATGGGGATAGGGGGTAGAAGGAGACACAAACAAGAGACACAAACAAAAAGAAGTCATTTTGATGAAAACTTTACAGCGTAGATGTTCCCAGTAAAGGGAGATGTGCAGCTTGTCTGGTGTCTTGCTTAGCGAGACACTTGCAAAGGTTTTCCTTGTGCAAAAGAGGCAAAATGCAAGAGGCTGTGTGTTTACAGGATAAATGGTTGGAGGCGTTCCCCTGCTGGTTCTCCGAGGCAAACCGTAGATGACAGGGGAAAGAAACTGGCGCTGAACCAGAGAGCCTTGTGTAGTGAGACACCACAGCAGACTGAGGCCTTTTCTGGCTGACACTAGAATAGAAATGCAGCATCTGAGACGCTCAGTGCAGGCGTGGTTGAAATGCTGAACAGAGGCAGCGACATGGAGACGTTTACAGTGAGGGATTTTATTCCTGTTGTGGTGCCTCCCTTTGTTTGTGCAATTTGAGGCATTTATTTGTGTATTTTGTGTTTATTAACTAACTAAGGAGAGCAAAGTCACTGTAGCATGAAATGTCTATATCGGGATTGTTCTGCTGCTGGTTTATTTTCCACAAGCCTTTTGCACTCACCACAAAGTGACTATTCTATGCTATTATATTTTGTTCTATTCTACTGTCCTGCTTCTCTGTGTATCCAGCACTACATCTAAACTTACTTGCAGAGGGGTCCGGTGTAGTTCTCAGGGCAGAGGCAGGCATACCTGTCCGGCCCGTGCAGACAGGTGCCTCCGTGGGCACACAGGTGGTTCTGACACATATCCACCTCCTCGTCACAGTTCACGCCTGCGTAACCAAACTCACAGGCGCACTCGTAGGTGGACCCGTTCACGCTGCAGTTGCCGTGAACGCAGGGACCGGAAGCGCAGGTGTCAGTGAAAAAGTCACAGCGTCTCCCGGCCCAGCCCTCGGCACAGCTGCAGTTGTAGGTGTTGAAGAGGTCCTGGCACTCCCCTCCGTTCAGGCAGGGGTTGGGCTCACACACGGGGGCCCCGCCACAGCCGAGGAGCGGTGGATGCCGCGATGTCTGAATGAACTGCTCCTCCTGCAGGCGTGGGAGGTTCACATCAGAGGAGCTGAAGTAAGGCAGGGCAATGCCACCCAGCTCTACTGTGCTCAGACACCCAGCCAGGGACCACCCAGCATCAGGGGCCAGGCCCCCTAACAAGATGTCCACCCCCTCCCTGAGGAAGTCCAGGTTGCCTCCTTGGGTCCTGGAAGTGCTGGCTTCCTCTATTTCTTCATCCAGCACCATCGTCCACTGAGAGGTCTGCGCCCATGGAGCTGCCATGAACAGGTGGACGCTGTGCCACTCACCGTCACTAACGCTCATCCTGCTGCTGAGACTGACAGCAGACACATTCTGCTCTCCCTCCGCGTCTGTGTCGTCCTCAGCGGGGCTCTGAAGCTCCATAAAGAGGAAGCCATCCTGGACAGAGAGTGTGATGAATGCTGAGCCCATCTCTGCGTGGAGTATAGCTGCATTACGCTTTCGTGTGCGTAGGTTTAGGGAGAGGTTAGTTAGATTGCGATATATGTGGCCGTTTCCTCGATAGGACAAAACTGTGCTGGCATTCAGGAAAGTTGCATTGGAGTAGCCTAGGAGAATAGAGAAAAGATCTGTTGCGCGTACTTGTTTACACATTTATTGTCACACTGTTAAAGCTCCTTTGTCAGTTGGCTTCCCATTTTGTACTGGCTTTATCCATGGGAATACAACAAGGGCATTAGGCGAGAGCACTGAATTGTAATTCAAAGATTACAAAAACAACAGGCTTTATTACAGCATGGCATTTACCTGTTTGATAACACCACAATCCTTTTAGGCAACTATATGAGGTCATTTATCGGAAATACCTGCAAGCAGCAGGTATTCTCACTGAGTTAATCACTGAACATGAGCTGACTTAGAGGACAGAAAGGCAACACAGTAAATCATCACTAATCCCAGCAAAAAAAAAAAGACAAGCTGGCCACAAGCCAATCGTCCTTTACGGTGCACATGACGTATACTGCGTGGGCGGACCGAAGCCGTGATATATAATCAAGCATGTTGTGTCACTCAGTTACATAGTGGCCAATGATGACCTACTCCACAAACAAGGTCAAAGATTAGGTAACGTACATATACTGTAAATCTAAGAGGTAAACAGCTCTATGTCTGGGTTTAAGGGCTTTTATGTAACTATGTAACAAGGAGAGGAAGGCAACAAACTTCACCACAAGTGATAGAGCACAAAAGTGACCTGGTAGTGGTAGAGCAAATCTCAATCTAAATGGGTTGAAAATGTAATTAAAACTTTCAATGTAACTGTCAAAGTAACTTTGAGATTATTATTACATCACATTCTATAACATGAAGTAATATTGATACATGATTGCTTAAAATGCTGCTAGTAATCCGTATGTTATATATAGTACAGAAGGACAGAGCAGAGCTGCAGACTTGGACTTGAGACTTGAGAGCAGAGTCTGACTCGGGTCAAACATTCATATACATATATATATGTATATATTGAAAGGGAAAGCTCTGTCTTTGCATTGCAGCTTGACCTTCAATTTGCCTATAAAGATTTGCGACTTAACTTGGACTTGTGTTGCCACTTACATTCATATCCCTGGTTCAGCATCCTGCACTCTGAGCCTGCGGGGCAAGGTGACAGCTCGCACCACCTGACCTCTTCACAGTGCCGTCCTGCCGTCCTGAGAGGGCAGATGCACGTGAAGTCATCCCAGGTGGAGTAGCACATCCCACCGTTTAAACAAGGGTTCCTCTGAGGATGAGAAATTGATGCAGGAGTTTACTTTTACCAAATGCCACATTGTGTCTGATTTCCTTGCACTAGATACAAACATAACTATATGGTATAACGAAGTGAGGTCTCATTTAACCTGAATTTTAAGTTTTGATCAACTGTCAATAGTGATAACTGCTAAAAATAAAAGATAAGCAAATGTAAGGAACACTTTGTTTTAACAAGCTTTTTACTCACACTGCAGGTATTGTCCCCGGAGCATCCCGCAGTCACATTTTCCGTGAGCTCCAGAGGATAAGATCTCACTGAGGTGTCCAACCCAAAGAACTGCAGCCTCCTGTCGTTGATCCTCAGGTCCTGGATACAGCCTTTAAAATATCCACCAAACATTGCAGTGGTCCTGGTCTCCAGCAGGCCTCCCACATACACAGTGTCTCCTGCTTGGACACTGACTGTCCTGACTTCCATGTCACCCTGTTTCTGAGCTGCTACATAGAGCGCCATGCGACCCTCCACCATCTCTACACTCACAAAGTGGACTTCCCCATCATCGATCACGCTCTCCGCTCTCAGGCTCTCAAAGTTATTGAGCTGAACCGTGACCTTGCCGTCCTCCAGCCACATGTGCAGGTACTGGCTGCTGTTGTTGGCGAGCACCAGGAGGAGTCCATTTTGTCTCCGTGTACGCAGGAAGAGGGAGATGGAGAGGTAGTGGCCCAGATCATCCGTGATAGTGAATGCTCCATAACTCTGAGAGTCCTCGCTCCCAAAGCGGGCAGTCACATGTTCTGCAAAAAGGGGATAAAAGGTGAACAAGATGAGACAGAAAAATGTTTCGCCAACCGAAAACATCAGGAAAACATCTTCATAACTTTTCAGCTTGGCCAATGTGCATTATGGGATTATTTTCTGGGGTTCAAATGAGTTTCACTAATTCAAGGATGTAATTTATTTGCAAAAAAACATTTTACTGTATCAAAGACAAAAAGAGAGCTGGGGTGAATGCAACCTAAAGTACTAAAGAGCTTACACTCCCAAATCTTTCTCTTTTAATCCTATTTATTCAGTTTTTAACTTCAGCACAGGGGTGTAGAAACAAAATCTTTTTATCAAAAGAGCGTTACGACAGATATGCAATATGATAACTGGAGGAAAAGACATTTAAACAGCTTATGTTGCGGCGACTGCGTGAACAGGCACATGAAGAGGGAAATTTAAGCGGCCGCCAGCCCTCATGTTCTGGATGTTCTGTGTCCTCTGTCAGCACTTTCCACTGTGGGTTGGTCGCATTATAAAGCAGGCAGGACATTAAGAACACACCAAGGAAAAGCAGAGAGGGCATAAACTGTACAACAGGTCATATAAAAACCTTATGAAAGCTCCAATGAGTGTTTGTGTGGCTATTCCGAGTGCGTAGTGTGAATTTGTGCGCTTGTCAGTAAATGTGTGCCCAAATATCTCATCAGACACAGTGATCAGTAATCTGCTTTGACAGGCCACAGATATCCTCAGTGGAAAAACATGACTATAATTTCAGGAGAAACCAGAGTGAAAATTTCAAACTAGAATCTTTTTTCTTATCATTTTGTGTCTGATGTATTGATCACAGTATTCAACAGTCTACTGAACGGTGTGACATTTCCGTGCGTGTTCTGTGTATTTCCAAAATAGAATCCCTTATATCCTTAATCCAGTGCGTCAGATAAGAGGATCTCTGTTTCTTTTGATTGACCTCATCTCAACTCCCCTTATCTTCTGTTACACTTCAACAACTGAGGATGTTATCTAATTACCCACTTTAAAAATTTGGTGAGAATGGCCTGCCTCTCGTTCCTCCAACCTCAATTAATCAGGTTAATTTAAAGCTTAGAGCCTGTGGTGAGTCTCATATGTGGTTTTGGTGATTAGCTGTTGCGAACTTTTCCTTTTACTGGTTGATGTGACTAGTGGATTTAGAGAACTGAATCTTCTCCCGGTGTTTACACTGTGTAAACATGCTGCTATTTGACTTTCCAATTTCTCCAACTGATGTCTGTTATTTCTCAGTTGTAAACATACCCTCCTCACAGTCCTGCCCCTCATAAGGCCTTGGACATCGGCACTGGTAGCTCTGCCACAGGTTGACACACTGTCCTCTGTTTTGGCAAGGCACGTCCAGGCAGCGGTCCCTGTGGCTGCAGCCGGGGGACACATTAACAGCAGAGTCGCTTAACCATTCCTCAGGGACGACAAGCTGCCAGTCCACAAACACATCTCGCATGCAGCCAATGAATGCTGGAAGTGGAGAGTCCTCACTGGGGCTATTTGGGCCCTGAAGCACTCCTCCAATGAAAGTGTTCTGAGGAGATGACGCCAGCCCGGCCAGGGTGCTTTGGACTGGCGCCGTCTTGTGGCACAACTGGCTCCCACAGCTCCCAGCATCATCCAAGAGTTTCAGACTGAGCACCCAGTTTCCAAGCACAGCCTCGACAGAATGCCACTCTCCATCTGTGAGATTGTGTGGAAGCTCCAGGACGTCGCTTGGGCTTTCCGCTTCAGCCCCAGCAGAGGCCTCCTTCCTCAGTGTGAGACGAAGCAGCCCTTCATCCAGCTCCAGGCTCAGCAGCAGCCCCCAGCTGTTCCGCTGGAACAACACCACTCTGGGCAAAACGGTCTTGAAGCTGAGGGTGATGTTGCAGGACACCTCGTCGTCCACCAGGGGGCTCTGCAGCAGCAGGTAGCCTCTGCGCTCAAAGGAGAATGTGGTGGGGGTCTTACAGAGGGGTCCGGTGTGCCCAGGTGAGCAGGAACAGGTGTATCCATGAGTCCCGTCCAGCAGGAAAGGAGAGCAGGAGCCTTGGTTCTGGCATTCATGTCCCTCACACCCCACGAGACTCACATTACAGTTTGCACCTCCATAGAGGGAGCCATCCTGACTCTGTTTGAGGCAGTGGCAAGTGTAGCCTCCAACATGGCTCTCACACCTGCCCCCATTCTGGCAGGGACTGGGGTCACAGTGGTTTGTCACCTCCTGGCAGAGGGAACCTGTTAGCAGAAAAAGACAATAAAGTCACGTAGGTTGTGTTTTTGTAGCAAGAGAAACACACACGTCTTCTTACCCTTCGTTACTACTATCCTTATACTATCATTAACATGATTATTGTAGTTAGATTACATACTGTGTCCTATTTTTTTAATGATTCTGCCTGCTGAAATGGGAATTGTTGTCATTATTCCTTGTTCACTGAGCCAAAGATTTCTCCGCTGCACATTTACTACAAACATGCCACATCCATACACTTGTAAAGGGGTTATTACGTGGCCAGATTACATAATGAGGGCAAGTGATGAAACCCTGCGCTTATGCTCACTTTTCTTTCACCCATTTCCCTCCATGTTTTAACACCTAACGCCTGTTCTTATATATATCATGGTTCCCGTTTTTTCTAATTTCTTTGGTGTCCTTGAAATAGTGTGGACTATCATGTTTCTCCGTTGATACACATGTCAACTAAAATTAGTCCCACCTGAAGCCAAACAATCAGGCATTGATCCTAGTTACCTAGGCTGGATGTGTTTTACTCTCTAGCTTACCCAGATAGCAGTACACCTAACTATTACTTGTCCATGTATTTTCCTCTTGACACTGTATGTCTGTCTGTTGTGTTTGTCTCCAGAAATGTTGTGTTATGCTATTGATACTATCAGCATTCAAAATTGGTAAAAAAAAAAAAAAAAAGGGTAGAAAAATTGATTTATTTAGATATAAAATCAAAAATGAAAGCAAAGAGTAGGTGCTTTGTCATATGGAGCAACAACTATAAGTTCTAGAGTACAACACAGCACCCTGGGAAAAAATAGTATATGAGGTAGATTGCTGCTTCAGTGCACTTTAGTCTAAGATATTTATTTGTCATATATTGGTAGGAGGAAAAGGTAAAAAGAACAATTACATATCCATTATTTAACACCTATTTAGATATCTATTTATACAAAAATATCTTCTGGCGTTACCTGTTCCGAGCAACAAAATCCCCCAAATCCATGGTGCGGGTGTCCACATCATGCCGTCACTTTTTCCCCCAGGATATCCCCGAATTTGTCTAATTGCAACATATTAGTTTGTGTGTGTATAGGCCATCCCAGTGGAGGTCTGCTCCTTGTCTACTTCTCTACAACCACACAGGGCTGAGCAGCTCCAGTCAGGAGACCGGCAAAGCCAGATCCTGGGGATTAAGCTAATGCTATTTGGCCACCTTACTGAGTCAGTGCCACTGCAACTGGCAGAGAGTCAATTTTTAGAACACAACTCTAAGCAAGCAGCAGCTTGCAGGCTTACCTACATTGCTAGATCAAGTCTTGTGTAAGCAGGTAAACTAGAAAATTCTGCTTTTGCAACTAAAACGTATGATTTCATGTAACATCCTTGCAAAATTGTAAGTTTCTCTAGACATCAAATATGTGAGTATTATTTGTAACTGATAGAGCCAGTCGTCGTTCAGCCTTCTCACCCCTTCTCCCATATGTAATGCCAGGAATCACGCATACTTAACAGCAACAGATGAGAAAAGGAATTACAATGGGACTTAAATTAAAGCTACTACATGTGGTTGCGTGATTATAGCATCTTTCATTTTTATATTATAATTAGGGGGGAGCTAAAATCATAAAATGCCAGATATTGCCTTTAAATAATTTGCTTTGACTGGTCGGTTTCATCATTTGCCTCACGTGTTGTGTTCACTATACACACCTTGTTGTACTGTATCTTCACTGTTGGAAATACCAATGCTAAGCTACCTGCATGCCAGTCAGTCAGTCAGTCCTGCCTCTCTAAGAGAGTCATTTGGTTATTTAGAAAGTTCAAGGCACCGTCTGTGGCCAGTTTAGGTAGCTTTGTCTGTCTTTTCTTGTTTTTGTGTTCACTTAAAGAAAAATATTACGAAATCTGAAGTCACATAATACTTATACCTCTGCTGTTAAGCAACATTAGACTTTTCATTCGAAGTTACTTTGTTATGATTTTGGAAATAATACAAAAATTAAGAAAAAGTCTGTTACAACTCGGTGGTGATATTTAGTCTTGCTGATTTATGATTTGGGTGATAAGGGAGAAAAGGTTGTGTTAATACACAGTACATGCATGTATGTAGACTACATTTGTTCATATTTTGTGAGCAATAACAAAACGTTCCCATTTAAACATACCCTTTCACCGTGCTGTTGCTCCAATTAAAAACTTCTCATTCCCTAATCAGACATATGACCATACACAATCTAATGGTTATGTTACAAAACACTGTGAACAACACCAGTCTGTATGTACTGCCTACTACCGTGTAACCAGAGACCTATGTAAGATAAAATGAATCCCATTCGTTTGGTCAGAATAAATTACCTGTTGTTCCTGGAGGACATGTGCAGATGTAGCCTGCAGCATGCTGCTGGTCATAGTGCTCAGGCAGCAGGGGCTCGCTGCCATACAAGATCTGCCATGACCTCTCAATGCAGCGGCCCCCATGCATGCAGGGGTTGCTGCTACACTCACTGATGTCGATCTCGCAGTGACGCCCCTCAAATCCTGGGATGAGGAAGCAGACAGTGTTTGTGATGGGAATAAAGTATAAGAGTGACAGCACATATAACATCCTATATTTGTTGTTCCTTTCATGCATTCTGAATGTCCGTTTAGCGTTGACACATGCTATAAAATACATTATATGTTTATCCTGTATTTATAGAGGATATATATATATATTTTATTTTATATTACCCACAGTAATCATTGTTCTTACAGTATTCTTATCACCTTACATTTGCACTACCTAAACTGTTAAGTACCTAAGTCAACATGTACTTTATTATAGTGACAAATTCTGTTGTAGTTGTGGGCTATCACTATCACTTCACTCGTGTGTTTCTCTATTATTATATCACATTTTTCTATTCTTATATTGTTGTGTGTATTGGTGTTTTCTGTATGTGTCATTTCTCATGTGTCTCTTGGACTAAAATCAAAATTCCTTTACGAATTCCAAAACCTGTAACTCAGAAATACATTATTTTTCCATGTTAACTGGGAAAGAAAGTGCTTCATGTACCTGGCCAACATTCACAGGTGTAGTTACCCTGGTTATCCTTACAGATGGCGCTGTTGAAGCAGGGTTCAGAGTGACATGGTGGTAGTGGTGTCTCACAGCGTCTGCCAGTGAAGGCTGTGTGAGAGCAGTCACAGCTGTAACTGAGACAATCAAGGATTCAGAAATCACATGAATGAGATTATTTACAGTTTTTTTTCCGGTCGGTGTAAAACTGAAATCTAGAAGGAATCTGTACTGTATAAAACAATTTTCTAAACTTGGCAAGTGCCACGGTTGCCCCAGCGACTAGAGCAGGGCTACTTACTCATTCACCCCATCAAGACACACAGCCCCATTTTGGCATGGCTGCTCTTGGCACTCGTCAGTGTTGATTTCGCACCGGTGTCCTTGGAAACCGGCTAGGCAGGTGCAGGTGAAGCCGCCGACGTAGTCATGGCAACTGCCGCCATTGAGACATGGCTGTGATTGACACTCGTCAATCTGGACCTCACAAGTGTCTCCTGTGAACATCAAAGCAGTGCAGATGTCAGAGGGCGAGTGAGCCTGCTGCTTAGACATAGACTGCAGGCCGCAAAAATGAACAAAGCTTTTGTGTACTGGCTGTGATCATGTTCTCACTTTTATCTCACAGAGAGGCTTCTGTAGTTGTTTGCAATTCCTAAAAACAGTACATTGTACACAGTATCTCTTTAAATGTATCCCTGCACTATAATATAATACAAATATGAATGGAAGTCTAATATGAACAAATACTACTAACAAGGTTCAGACCTCCTAAATGCAGTAAACCATATAAACAATGAAATAGGTGACACTTACTTGCTGAATCCATTTCAACTATGTTGCAATGCTATCAGGATATTTTCAGTAGATTGATTCATTGAGGTTTAGCTAGATCATCTATTCTATCCCTATTAAAACAGATGCATTTTGTGAGATTTGAAACATAAAAGAAGATCAAATAAAAATTAGATCATGATGCAGGGTTGAGGTTTTTGTTTTCAAAGTCACTCTTTACTACTACTAGAGTGTAAAAGAGTGTAACAGCCACGATAGCAGTGTGAGGCACTCTGTGAGGTTGTCTTTAGACACAATGGAGCTTTGAGCTAAATGCTAGCACCAGCATGGTAACATAATGTCAATACTAACATGCTGATGTGAAGCAGGTATAATGTTTACCATACTCATAGTCATAGTTTAACACGTTAGCATGCTAACATTTAGTCATCAGCAAAAACACTGAGGTGATTTGTTCAGAAGGTATTTAGTCACAACCTAGAAAGCAGAATTTTGACACAATGATGGTGAAATATCAGAGGATCACCAAAGCTATTCATCCTAGGAGGGACATACATTTGTGTAGCAAAGTTCATGGTAATCCAACCAATAGCTGCTGTGGAGGCACTTCACTCAAAACCACAAATGTCAATCTTATGGTGGCATTAGAGGAAAAGTCAGGGGATCGCAAAAGTCACCAGGATTCATCCTCTGTGAGCCATAATGTCATAGTAATGACAGTTGTAGAGATATTTCAGTCTGGACCAAAGAGATGGACCAACAGAGTCACTGACATCCACTACCACAGCCAAATGTGTTGGACATGACATAGAAGAGCAGCATTGAAAAACCCATGTTTAACATTATTCAACACTTTACACACCCCTTCAATTCATCCAGTACAGTGGTTAGATATTCACACATGTAAGCACTGCAGTTTTCTCTAACAATTTAAAATGGCTGAATATATTATCATCATAGTCATGCTCTTTCCACTCACCAGTGAACCCTGGAGGACACAGACAGGAAAACCTGCCCACTCTGTCCACGCATGTAGCTCCGTTCATGCAGGGCTGCGAAGCACACTCATTGACATCAATCTGACAGTGAGCGCCCTGGAACCCCGGCACGCAGAAGCACGAGTAGCCGTCCCCGCGGAGTCTGCATATCGCCCTGTTGTGACACGGGTTCGGAGAGCAAAGGTCCAGTGTTGAAGGCAGCCAGTCAGGAGATGCACCTATAAACAGGTCACATTTTGAAATAGTACATAGTCACAAATCACAGAACATAGTTGTCCTTGGTACTTAGGACTTACAGATAAACAAAACCAGTAGTTTCATCACTCCTGATAATAAGATTGATCAAACTTTAGTCTTGGAGCACAACAATAGTTTGTTACATTAAAAATGCTTTGGCGACTTATTATAAAATGTACTTCGTATGTACTTTACTTTTTACTTTTACCATGTACTGTATAGCATCAAGTTGTATCTACATTACTGTAAAAATGACAGAAGTGATAAACTAGATGTTATTACTTTTAGAAAATGGTTCATTCTCCATCAGCATGTCAAACCCTTTAAGAAGCTGCATGATCTTCAATGACTCAATTTCCATTTACATTAATTACATCAACACAGTAGACTATTTTAGTTTGATCATGGCTGCATGAAAGTCTTTTAGTTCCATTTAGATTTGCTAAAAACTCCCTGTCTAGCAGTTGTCGATACGAGGCCTTGAAATTTAAGGGCCTGTCTGGCTGCCATGGTAATGATGGCATTCCTGTGTTTGGCTTCACCATTCAATCTATTTCCATGGCGACTGCATCCGACCAAAGATTTGAGGCATTTACTCGTTTACACTTGATGGTGTGTTTTAATCAGCAGGAGATGCTGCCTGTATGCCACACTGCCAGAGCCCTGGGTCTCAGTCAACACATGCTACCCATACTAATTACTAGATCAGCATTCGATCCTCCCTGGTTATAATAATGAAAAACAACACTTCTAAAACTGTGTGTATGTTGTTTTCTGTATAAAGACTGGGAAATATCATATGGAGAATTAGTAACTAAATCAAGTTGGTTAAACTTTTTTTTGTTGTAAATTTACTTGGTTTTGTTTTAGTTTGGAGCTGTTCATGACAGTAAATTGTATCACACTTTGAAAAAAATCTTTCGTTTCAAGGACTCTCAACTCAACATAAACAGCATTATTTCACAATATCTTTCATTATAATGCAAACAGAAATGTGCTTTAGTACATTAAATATATAAAATAGAGTCACCCCACAAAATCTAGAGTTTATGAGTTTACTTATTACTTGTAAAAGTAAGCATTTGTCCTTTAATTATGACTATCTTTTTAAACTAGCTGATGTGTTAGAACTTAAAGCATAGTTGGGTTTCAGCAACTTGTGGTGGCACAGCATGATTTTATCAACATCTGATTAGATTTAAAGGCTTAAACAGTTTCGCTGTGACCTGACAGCCAAGCTTATTGAGAACCTTTACCCTATGAAGATGCATTGCTTATCTCTTCACTCTTCCTCTCAAATCATATGTCATGTCTACCTTGAGACTTACCAGCTGCAGCTCTTACACAGGCAAGAAAACATCAAAGACAAAAAGCTGCGATTGAGGCATCTCAAAATTGGCAGAACAAATGGGACCAGAGGCAGAGGCAATAATCCTCGTAATCCTTGGATTATATATACGTGCATAAGGGGATGCAGAGACATGATGCCATGAAAAGGAGGCTTCAAATCAGATGAATAAGTGCTGCTTCTAATAGATGATAATCAGACCGTACCACATTTCTAAAAGCCTTGATAGTAATATATGGATATTGGATGGATTTGGCAAAAACGGTGAGTGTGTGAGTGTGTTTTGCATGATGGGAGCAGGACGGATTCATCATCATTATGGCACAAATGTACCCACACTGATATGAACAGAGATTTTCAAACGATATTCCTAACAGATGATAATCGCACACAGCAATCATGCCTCAAGAGCGCAATCAGGCTGAGTGCAGACTATAAAGACGTAGAGGAGTGCAATTACACTCGGTGTTCCATCTTCACCAGCTCAGGCAACAATCTTCAGTCATTGGTGGAGGTCAATCAGTTTCAAAGACAGCTGGCAGGGGTCTCCGGGAGCAGCTTATGCATGTCTAGACTTGGACTGGGAGGCATGGGCCGAGTGTTCTGCAGCTCTGATGGAGATCATGGGCATCAACAGTGATGCTCTGACCATATGCTTATATTAGCTCTCATTACAACAAGGATCAGCCGGTAGATTCAGACCAGATTAGAGGCACATGTAGCAGTATAGTATATATGTTGTTAAAAAGAGAAAGACTTCTATATGAAGTAAAAGCTTGAAAACATTGGAGAGATAAACTGCCTTTGACTACCCCTGTATTTTTTAGGAAACCTTGACAGGTGTTGTAAGATTTGCTCTTTACTTGAATCCTCTGGTTTTTCATTACTCCCCTGAGGCAGAGCCAGGCCTGTCGCCTATTTGAGGCACAGCTCCAGCCAACCACACATCCCCTCCCTCAGCATGTAAGGCTTTTTTCATATGCAAATTTTCTTTCTGAGGGTCTTTGTTTGGTCCTATCTGGGGGTCCTCCAATAGCACATGTGGGACACCTGACATCTCAAACGGACTGATGCATCTGCCTGTCTGTTTGTTTCAGTGGTGATAAGAAGATGCGTTATTATCGGGGTGTTTTGTGGAGCCACGGATACATTCACTTCAGCGCTTCCCTCTTTTGTCCCACCACTTCTCCACACACCACCACCCTCCCTATCCAGTGCTCACACCCCCTCATGGGCCACTATCCTGCCCACCCACCCCCATTGTTAGATCTCTTTTTGTCGTTTTTTCACTCCATACAAAGTGTGCAGAGATCACTATAGGCAATGATGTCACCTCACAGTGTTAATAGATATTCCAAGCATGGACTGCTTAAAATGCAAGCCAATTACTAGACCCAAATTCAAAACACAGAAACTGGAATCAATGTATAGCCTTCTATATTTAATTTCAAGGTATAAGGAAACTTTTGCAAGAAAGTGTTAATAAATCAAGCATGTTTTGAATTAGTGTTGTACTTGCAGGCATGAGGAAATGATGGGAGGCAACATCAACTCAGTCTGCTTAAGTAGTTGGTAAAACGCAAAAAGCCAAACCAGTCTACTCCCAAAAAATGCCATAGCATTGATTTTTAGTTAACTAATGATAATGACATAGCTACAGCATGACATTAAACAAGCATTCATGGTAAACAATAACTGGAAACTGAAATTCAACGCAGAAACATGGGAAAAGAGTAAGCACTTACCATCTATCACAAGCAGTGATGAGATGAGAATTGTGCAAGCAAGTAGTTCAAAATTAAGACGGCGAATTAAATCCATAATCGGGAGAGGAAATCATCCTGCTCGTTGTGTTGAGGTCTTGCCATAAGCGGATCTCTCTGCTTCTGCATCTGCCTGCATCTGCGACTCATCTGTTGTCAACTCCAGATCCACTTGATGCTCACTTCTCTCCTTGCTGGAGCACCATCAAGAGCCTCCATCACACATAAAACAGAAAAAAAGACTGCAGCATGGCGTCCAACAGGCTGCACACACACACACACACACACACACACACCCTCCCCTACGGAGCCGGCGGGCCACTGACGGATTACACCGGAGGGAGTTGGAGCAATCTCACCAAGACTATATGGTGTTAAGGAATATTATTATTTCACATATAGCTTTGACTTAAAGTTGACTAACAAACAAAACATTCATTCTACTAAAAAGATAGAATTATACTGATGATCAAAAATCAAAAATGTATCCATTCTTGAGGGATTGAGAAGAATAAAAGAATAAAAGATTAAAAACGGAATTATTGATCTCAAGGTCTTAAATCTTACACCAAATTAAAATCTAATCAATCAAGATGTATGTTAATGCTTGAAATAAAGCATGAGATTGACGGGTATAGTATTCTCTGATATCAAATACTAAATTCCATTGATATCATTGAAGTATTTTACATCAATAATTAAGCTATTGTTATCAAGTACATGGTCCTAGTTAGTGCTGGGACTCCATTAAATGTAGTTACATTCAAAAGGAAAAAAGGAAAACAAAATCTAAAATATATTATTTTTATTTGTTATTTGTTTATTTGTAACTGTAATTTGAGCTCCAATGTAAATGTAAATGTAAATGTAAATGTAAATGTAAATGTAAATGTAAATGTAAATAGATAAATAAATAAAAATAAAGGTGTACTTCCTGTTGTTAAAATGAACTTCAGTGTCTACGGAAAGCGCTGGGGGTTACCATGGCAACGCGACCAGGAAGTTGAAGCTCAGGGGAGACTGGAAGTGGCGGTTCTTGTTTTTGGCGAATAAAATTCGCCTCTCGCCCCAAATGACTTTGTCAAAGTTTCAGATGTATATCACCAAAACCTTATGGTAGCATCTCCACCGTGAGTCCAGGATGTCTGAGTCCATGAGAGCCAGTTCAGCGCCAAGTTCGTCGAGACCGGAGGAAGTGCTGAACACCAGAGGTGACGTTACTGTGCAGTCAGTGGGGGAGACTAGCTTCACATTACACCGCTCAGCTCCGTCAGGTGGATGATAAACACACAAAACATAAGCTAATGTTTGGAAAATACCACTCATTCTACTACGGCACACATAACTCTGTACTCACAGTAAGTTAGAAGGATCCAGCAGCCACAAACCTTTGCACTGGTGATTACAGAGTGCAGTCACACGGCTAATGCACCTGTTTCTTACATATAAATAGTTTTCCCATAACAAATTTCCATAACATAGAAAGATGAAAATTACAAACATAGGCAATAAAATGAAAGGAAAAAGACAAGAGCAGCTTAAAAAAAGTTGAATTGTCTATGAATTATTAAATATTTAAAAGAAACTACAATTATAATTTGTAATAGTGTCTAGAAATGATATTATATTCTTGAGGGAAACGAATAATCAATAAGCATGTGTACAATAAGTAGCACTTTACTACTGACTGCTTCCCAAACTCTACTTCCTGCTGGAACAAACATATTCTGTCTGATGCAGATGCTCAATGCCTTCCAAAAAATAAAAAATAAATCTGATTTATGTTTTTAATGTTTATCATCTCTGACAATAAAACTGATAGCTTTCAATTTTTCTCTTGAAATGGAAAATAAAATGAAAATGTCCTCCTTTCATTTTCTCCTTATGCCTAGCCCTAATATATTTTGTTAAAACATACTATACATCTATGGACATGTGTAACTTTGAGACACATACATGTATACATACCTTCCAAGGTCAGAGTAGTATACACTACTACGTACTACACACTGGTTTGTTGGAGTTTGTTTTTATATCTCTCAGTTGCTGAACTGGATTTTCACATCCTAGCAGAGGGCAGAAAGACACCGCTTCCTCCTGTCAACACCCAGATCATCCCGGATGAACTGCTGGTCAGCCTCACCTCCACTGTCAGTAACCAGAGCACACTGGGGCCCACTGCACACCATCGGAACTGCAAGGTACATTCAAGCCCCATTTATACCTTAGGTGGTTCTTTCTGTATGGCTGAAATTCTTAAGGTGACTTTGTATGCAGGGCTGTGGAATCAGACGGCCGGATGCAGTCTGGCATCACCCGCTCGGACGCAAGAAATACAAATACTTTCTGGAGCAGCCAACATCCCTGACTGGAGCCGGCAGGTCAGCTACGCGACAACATAAACAGAGCTGTTACTACTGTGAAGTTTCTCCAGATATTAAATTTGAAATGAAAGTCAGTGAAAGGTGTTCTGTTATCTAATGAAATTAACTGCATATACTGTATTCGTAATTATAACATGATTAAATACTTGCTTGAATCAGTCAAAAGTCCTAAATTTGCCCTTTTGAAATCTGCAGATGGCCTAAGGAGGCTAAATGTGCATGTTTTTTTTAATAGGGATATTTCATTCCTGTGTGATGCTATGGTAACCCAGATGAAGACAACACCCCTCCCACCGGTGACGGACAGGAGTAGCATTGGAGACACACAGGTAAGCTGCCTCAGCTGACCTGTTTTGATTTTCTGGCCTTGTTGCAAAAATGAGGATGGTCTGAGAAGGTGCCTCAGCAGTATGTCTGTACTATGAGCTCAGTATAACAGTAACTTGAAAGTTTGTTTAAAAGTTTCTGTTTTCGTCTCTAAACATATTTGGCATGTTTTACATTCACGGAAAGGACCTTAACCACCTTAAGGACATTTTTTACATTCAGTAGAACAAGGTTTTACAGTTTTCTTAAAAACACAGATTTACTGTAATAGTACTGACTTTTAATTCACGTTTATGGCGATTCATCTGTACATATACACATACAGTGTGAGATGACAATCACGGCCACTGTGTCTTTCAGAACTTGAGTGTCTCAGAAAGTCTGATCCCGGACGAATATCACATTGTGAAAAACAAAGGGCTGCGAAGCCTTGAATTCTATGAGGAGTGAGTCTTCTTCATCATGTTCATCCAGTTTGTTCATGTTAACTTTGTATCCTTATATTGTCATTGTCAAACCAGAATTTTGTTTTCTTCTGTCACCTTTGATGTTGCTTCTCTTCCTCAGTGCTTTCACAGTGCAGCTGCAGGATGATGAGCAGAAGTTGCGGGTCTTCCCTTCACTGTGAGTTCAGAAATATGAATTAATTAAACAGATACACCATAGTCGAGTAGTCTTCACTGGGAAGACTACATAAGTAATGGTACAGCTTAATACTACCTAATAATACTGGGTGCCATTAGGTAGGCAAAGTACTGGTAAGTCCTTAAATGTGTAGTAATACAGATTTATGTGTGTGTGCTCTGTGTGTCCAGGAAGCCCAGTGGTAGATTGGAAGTTGTTCAGCTGATGAGGATGATGGATGACATGCTGGTGAAGGCTGGAGTGGATCAGCAGAGCGAGGAGCTGACTGAGCTCTCCGAGGTAAGACAAGCAGAAAGAACACAGGTTGCTTTGTGCCTCTATGGCTGACACTAGTGCTGTACTGCATTCATTTACAGAGAAAAATACATACTGGTACCACTTTTAAACTTTGAAATACCAGGACAGTCGTGTACATATTAAAAAGTACCACCAATCAAGATGCCTATGCTTGTGACTTAGAACAAATACACTGTATATGTAGTTATGTTTAACAGTTGTTATGCAAAGAAAATGAGAAAACAAATCTTTATGCACATGCAGAGCTGGAAGCACTGGAAACTGAAAAATGAATATTGGATTAGAGAACATAAGCCAGTGTTTGAGTTACTGACTGCACACTCAACCCATAGAAGTATGATGAAGCATCTTTTATTAATATGTAGCGCAACATGTTTAGCTCAGTGTTTAAACAGGCTATTTATACAGATTCAGATATTCATATGCAGGACTTCCTGCCTTGTGTACTGTTGCAGTGTGTTACTTTCTGCTGGTAACATTCCTGTCATACCCACAGCACTCAGGAATTGGTGTAGAGGTATAGCCATCTATACAGTGCAATGAAATGTCTTACAGATGGAGGGTCTGCTGGAACTGGTGCAGGTTGAGCAGAACATCTACAACATTGTTTTCCATGAACTGATCAGACAAGTCAGCGTGAGCTGTGCTGAGAGAGGACAGCTGCTCGCCAAACTCAGGTTAGCAGAACGTTTGGACGGCACCTCAATGGTAAAACCTCACAACTGGTTCAGGAAGTTTCAGGCGCCTTATGAGTATTGAAACCAGTTAAAACAAAATGATGGGAATATCGATGCAAATAAGAACATTTATTTCTTTTATTTTCCTTTATTGGAAGTTGATCCTGAAACATAGTTTGATACATCATAATGTGGGAGAAATTTGACATTTTGAAAAAATCTTTTCCAGTAATGATCCCAGGAAGCCCTTTTCCCAGCAGCTCTTGTGTTTGTGTGTCCAGACAGCGCTACCAGTCCCTGCTTGAGCGAATCCCTCGCCGTCTGAAGGCCCTGCACACTGAGGCAGTGGCACAGCGGGCTCTGGACCGCCGGCTCACAGAGGAGATCCACCGCATCAAGACATCCATCCAGCAGCTCAGCACGTACGTAGGTTAGGTGTCACGTTTCTAGGTCTTGATGATTAAATTGATGATTAAATTAAGTGTGTGCTGTTTAGACCATATTCATAAAGTAATTCTATTTCAAGGTTAAATAATGAATGCAAATTATGAAATAACACTCAATTTAATATGTGAGTATGAAAATTGTGTGTGGTCATTTCTTTGTGTATGTGTGTGTGTTTATGGGTGTGCATTTACTTCACAGGGAACTGTCCAGAATCAGAGACCATGATACCCTTGCTTCTCAGCAGGCGGAACTCGCTCACCGGCAGCTGGCTGCGGCACTCGATCAGACTAACACCAACACAGAGTCAGTTCCTCATAGGACTGAACTGAACTGCAGTTCGTTCAGTCGGGGGGATGTGATTTATTTCAAGCAAAATGTATTTGCACCTTGATCAAAAAAACGAGTAATACTGTAGAAGCAATTCTTTACATTCATGAGATACCAGGTACTGCTATCAGTGCATCCCTGTTGTACCTTACACAGTAGCAGTAACTGCATCCTTACTTCATCAAAAATGTGCACATTCAAGGGTTTCGAGGGAGAAAGAAAACTTTTCTGAACATTTTTTGAGATGAAAGCAGTGCAAAAGTACAAAGCGTGACCAGGTGTTTCCTCTCAAATGGTCTCTTCTCAGTGTGGTCCAGGGTTACCACGAGCTGTATGAGCTGCAGAGGGGTCGCCTTGAGGCCCAGCTGCTCCAGATGACTGAGGAGAGAGACTACTGGAGCCAGTTCACCCTCTGCCTCGCCCTCAAGGTGTGTGAGCCATGAGATTTTTTCTTTCCTACCACATTTATCAATGGGTGAGAATTCACAGTAAGTTCATTTTTGAGTTCTATCAAATTTCCACTCAAAGAAGCTCAGTAAAAACAATATTAATTGAAGTTGATCCAAATGAGTTTAGAGGCTTTTGCTGTGATTGTCAGGTGATCAGTGTGAAGAAGCTGCAGCTGATCAGTCAGCTGCATATCATCCAGCAAAGCTGGAACAAGACAGCAGAGCACTGCAACCTTTACCTCACTTCAAAGGTAACACTGTAGTTCCTATGTCCTAACACTTTCTCTGTTCCTCCTGGCAAAAACACTTAACGTCACCAATGACTCTTTGTAAATGAAAGGTTCAATTGCACTTTGATAATGATAGTGCCCATCCTGCTGTAGGACACAGAGGACCTGAATAGCATCATGGAGGTTTCTGACCACTGGAAAGAGCAGCTGACAGCTTTCATGTCCCAGCTGAAGATGGCTGAGCATGCTCAGTGTGAACAGCTTAGTGCCATCCAGCAAGGCATTGCCAAATGGCTCGCAATTTGCACCACACAAAACAAGTAAGAACAAGATACCAAAGGTGATTATTTAATGTTTTGTTATTATTTATCATTATAAAGCACCATCAGCTAAAGCATTTTCTTAGATCTATGTGTGTATTCTGCTCAAGCTGTTCTTTCTCTATTTCAAGGTGTCCTGAACCAAAATATGACAGAGCTTCACTGGAAAGGGTTCATGCTGATTTGAGGCAGTGGTCAAATGTAAGACAGTACATTTACTTTCTCTGTGTGTGTGTTTTTCTCATTGTGGACATTAATGTTATCTATCTAACTCTCATAAGTGGACATTTTGCACTTTGGGTCATACAGTACATCTAGTCAACATCAAATTTTCCTTTGCTGTCCTAAAGTCTTCATCTGTGCTTCTCTGCAGACGTTGTCCCTTCAGTGTGAGCGTTACCAAGGTGAGAAGCTGCTTTGCTGCCAGCAGACACTGTGCAAGCTTAACTGGGTCCAGGAAAGATGGCTCAATATGAGCCTTCAGCTGTTGAGAAGACACCCTTCTCCCAACGGTGAACCCCCTGGAGGCCAGCAGGCACTCGGAGAGCTGGACAGGGTCCTGCCTGAGCTCCTCAAACAGCTGGACACGCAAGTCAGTGGAGAGAGTGGTGAGGGCTGATAGAGACATATTTCTTTGAATTTTAAATTAGGTTAAAAACTGTGATTTTGAGTCCAACTGGCAGGCAAGTGAAGTATACACTTTCAGTTGGCACTGCCTTAGTTTTACTTGATTGTAGTACAAATGGATGTGTATAAATAGAATGGATGACAGCTGCGAAATCAGTGTGGTACTGACACACACACACAAACAGGCTATAGTCACAAAATCTTCACGTCTCCTGTTTTTTCTTAATGTTTTAATGGGTTTCGGTATGCAATATCATCCTTAAGATATGGAGCAATGTGTTGATTCCAGCTATGCTGTTTCAGGGATCCACGACCAAATCACGTCACTGGTCGGGTTGATGGAGTCTTGGGTTTCCAAGCTTAGGGCTGTGATTGGCAGGCAGGAAACAATATCTGCCTCTGATTGGTTGAAGCTAGAGAAGGCACTACACAAGTGGCAGAGTTTGACTGAAGAAGCCTTGCAGAACGTCTCCAGCATGCAAACGGAAAAGGATAAAAACAAGCCCAACATATAGTAAGTTTGTCGTTCAGTGACATAACTAGTTATCCTAATCTGTCTCAAAATACTTTGTCAAAACAATGAATGTGACCTATGATAAGAAAGAAAGGCTACATGTGTTTTGATACTGAAATTTTACATTATCTGGCTGTTCTGTGTTTCTGTTGTGTTATGTGTCTTGTTTGTTTAACCAAACAGTGCAGAGACAGAAACGTTCATAGGCAAAGTGCAGGAATTCATAACCAGTCTGTCCAACTTCACTGATGGTGACAACCAGAGACTCAGTGATGAGGTGAGCACCAACCAAGGTCAAACTGTCAAAGGAAGTTTACTACTTCTCCACTTCTCTTTCTCACTTTATAATACTTCCCTCCTTCTGCCCTGCCCTTTGTACTGTCAGGTTAACTGCCTGAGCTCTTTCTCCAGCAATGGCTCTAAACCACATTTCTCATGTGGAACTTTGCTATTTAACCCACATATTTCCAGGTAACCCCTGCCTTCTTCAGTACTTTCTTTGTTTCTTCTTTTTTTGTCACTTGTTTGTCACTCAGCAGCTCTGCTAGAGCACTTGTGGTTTCAGTCCCTGTCGTTCCCTTGATCAGGGACATGTCCACAATGGTTGCTGAGGGAGAGGAAACGAATTTCCTTTTTGGGGGGCTTTTTAAAGATTAAAATGATTTGCTGTAATGACACAGTGTCCTATCTTGAGTTTCAGTTTTTCCTCTCCCATCAGATCAGCTCCATTCACATGGCTCAGACACGGTGGATGTTGGATCTGTTGCTCCTCATGGTGCCTGAATATAGCGATGACCAGAACCAAGAACAGGATCCCCGCTACATTATGAACATCTCACTACAGACACTGGATGAAGATGCCAAGATCCTGGCTGAGAAACTGGATTGTTTTTCGAAAAACATCACCAGGTACCAGAAGTTTTTATCTGTTTTTACAATCTACAGTTAGGCAGATGCTATTAACCACTGTAACTAACAATTAATTTTGAAATTAAATGAAGCTACAGCTTATACTGCCTACCCTTATAAGTGCATACTTGTACAGAATGGAATTTTACCACTGAGTGCAGTGATAGCATCTTTACATTATAAAAAACTAACAACACACAGACATGAAATGATGGCTAAAGTATGTGTTGTTACTTTAAGATTGAATGATTTCAGACTAGATGACGATATGTAGAGGAGGATTTAATCATCAGAAAATGTTTGCTTTTCTTTCCAGCTCTTGCAAGCTGATTCTGGAGGAGCAGATTCTTCAGAACCCACATGAGGTTGAGGGTGAAAATGAGATGAATGAATGCAGCAAGCTGCAGGTAAACAAAAACAGAATTGAATAAATAGCAAAGAATTGATAGTAGCATCTGAGCAGCAGGGCTGTAATGGTGGCTGCTCACTTTACAAAGTGAACAGACAGACTTCTGTGCCAACACAAGTGTCTCTCAGCTCTTCTTTATCAGAGTGGCTTTACAATTCATATGGCCATCTCAAGTTGAGATATAGACATGTACACATACCCATGTTCATATATAGTAAGATGTGAATTTAGGGCTTAAGTAGCCTTAATCAGCCTAAATCAAAGCTCTGTCCTACTTGTTGTGTGTACAAATATTACAAAACTCCAGAAGAGGGAGCCAAAGTGCAGTTACAGATGAGAGTATGATAAGCTAGGCAAACCTACAACTGTGTGTGTGTGTGTGTGTGTGTGTGTGTGTGTGTGTGTGTGTGTGTGTGTCAGATGGAGTCCTCTGATTGGGTGGAGACCTGCATAATCCTTCTCTCAGGAGTGAAAGGTGGTCCTGTGGAGCTGCCTGTCAGACACGCTGACCTCACCTCCAACAGTGATGTCCCGGTCTCTCCAGCAGACAGCATGGAGACTCTGGTGAGTCAATGAAAACACACCCCACATAGACCTAATTTTCTATTATGATGAAATTATCAATTTAAAACAAGTTTTCTGAAAATGAGCCAGGCCGTGGTTGTTCATGTATTTTAACTTAAGTTAGCACTTTATTATTGGAGAAATTATTTGAAAATCTGGTGTCAGGTGACCAATACTACAGTGTAGGGCTGACTTCAGAAGAGAGACTGATCAAGTGTCAGATTTCACTACAGTCAAGGTCTGAGGTGGCATCAGTTGTTCAGTTGTGATCACCGCAATACAAAGTTTTAGACATTGTGAGAGAAATTAGAGGGACACCAAAGCATAATTTTGTCAAAAGTCAATGTTTTGTGATTTTCATGATGACTATTTTCGTGTGTGTGTGTGTGTGTATTTACAGGTGAATGAGGTTTCTGCAGAGCCTACAGTGGGCAGTGAGGTTAAAAACGAGACTGAGACAGAACCGAGAGAGGTGAGCACCAGTGAAAAACTCAGTAACTATTTAGACTATACTTTGAAAAACAGAACAAAATTCAATCTGACTTCACATCTCTAAACTCAGGCACTTGTTACTGAACTTTGCTGTAGATGTACAAGTTTAAATAACTAATTATATAGCAATCATTTTCTAGTGAGTCAAATGTTGGAAAAAGAAAAAGGACATGGTACACTTATGATTAGTGTGGCTTTGACTACAGTATAAAATAACTATAACGTAGGTTGAATGATGACATAAACATTGTTTGCATTTGTTGTGTGACATTCACTATAATTTGTTAGAATTATAATATGCAATAGATAATGTATTCAACAATTACCAATTGAATGTTACTCTTCCTTCTCCACAGTGCAATGCTGAAGGACTAGAAACACAACAAGAGGTTTGTCAGGTGTGAATATAGTTTCAATTAAATGTACTTAGATACATAATGCACTTAGAGATTTTAGTCTGCAGTCTGATCTGAAAAACAAAAAACTAGTTTGTGTATCAAACAACACATTATACTCATTGTTCCCTCTGGTCAGTATCTCAGAATTTGGAGATTTGTTGAAGACAGAACACTTTTAAGGAAATAAACTCGAAAAGCTAAAAATGAACATTGTTGTTGTCCTGCAGGATGAGGTAACAGTTAGTGAGAGCCCAGTGGTGAAGATGATTGGCTATGATGGAAACATCACGCAAAGAAAGCTGGGAGTGGGCAGCGTCCACCTGAATGGGGTCAGACAATTAAATCACACACTTTTCAGTGTTAGTGCCTTTGCCTTGCCTTTCACTGTGCATAGAGCTGAACAAAATGCCTGTGTGTCTCTCTGACCATCCGTCTGTCGGTCAGACTGAGGAGCTGGTTGTGTCTCCAGTGACAGATGAAGCCAAGAAAGCTTTTAGTGATCTGACTACAGTAGCACTGATGCAGCAGGAACTGCAGTAAGTTAACCTCCGTATTATAATTTTGGAATACACTTTTAATATTATCAATCACATTGCGTACTGTGAAAATCTGTTTTTTCTTGGGGGTTTTATCCTCCTTGTGTTTTCCTGATACCAATGTTTATCCAATTTTGGAATCATTTTCCATGTACTGTTTTAACTATTCACTGACTATTAGCTTTTGTTCAAAATAAGAACTGGGGAGCCAACATGAGCAGCTATTAACACCATGACTGAACAGCCATGTTTTTGTACTGCCTCTCATAATTAGCCAAACCATCCAGGAAAGAAGTTTGTTATTGTCTGTAATTCAAAAATAGTTCAGAAATGTAGTGTGGGCCTCTATTACTTCTATTGACTTGTGTATGTGCAAAGGACTTCTAGGTTAGAGTTCTCTCCATGTGTTTGTCAGTGATTCAGAGCTGCGGTTCCAGACTGCCGAGCAACGAGCCCTGACGGCTGAGGAAGCCCTGCAGGCAGCGCTGGAGAAGATTCAGGACCTGGAGAGACAGCTGCAGGGTCGGCTCAGTCTGGAGCCCAAAAGTAATGAAGGTACAGACTAAACAAAAAGTGTAATGTATGTAAATGTAAACGTGTGACTGAGGCAGAGAGAAAATAACACAGTATTGAAGCTGGAGGTAGTACATGTCTGTGTTTGTGTTGCAGAGAAAAAGAAAACACCACCACCTACCCCACCACCAATAGCACCCCCAACTCCGAAGAAAACCACAGCTGAAGCCAAACCAACAAGCAGCACCAAAAGGACCAAGAAACGGTGATCTGTCATGTGATCAGACGGTGTTACAACTTTATTTGCATGAATGGGATTGCCAGATTAATGTTAGGAGGAATATTTTTAAAATCTCTTTTTTCTCCGTTGTACCAAAATCAGAGAGGAACACTTGGCCTGCACCCCATCAGTCACACCCATAAAACCAGTAAAAGATACGGGAATAAAACACAAGAATAAACAACTGAACTGAACTGAATACAACAATGTTACCATTCATGTGATGGCTTGCTGTGCTTTTGCTTAACCTTGTTATGTCTTTTTGTTTCCTTCCAAAAAATAAAGTTTCTGCAGATGTCACATTGTAGAAAGACTCTTCTGGAACTTTTCAAGACATGAGAATTGTCATATTGCAACACAAGTCCATTTTATCGACAGTAGAGTCTCTAAGACCCTTCAGTGTCAAAGCTCACCTGTGTAAACCACTCAAATTCCACAGCACTCAAGAAAACAGGTACAATTACGTCATAATTGTACTTCACTGTTGCTTTTAACATGATCAAAATCTCCTGAGACTCTACTTTACGCTGAGAATTCCTGGCTCACACTCACTTTTGTTAATTAATTAATTAGAAAATTTCAACAATTAAAAACATTTAACAACCTGTCACATCATTGGCGAGTCTGTCTCTGTCACATCTCCCTCTCCTTCCACAGCAGGGGGAGGAGGGGGTGGCAGGGATGAGAGGTCAGGGGTCACGCTGAGGAGATCTGGGGGGAGTGGAAGGACCAGGGCAGGATGGAGGTGACGGAAGGAAGCCCTGAAACCCTCCCAGGCGTCTCTCTCTCCTTCTGCTGCTTTTACCTAGAGGAGAGAAGGACTGGTTGCTTTACAATGCTGCTGAGAATGCAAAATGTATGCTAATTCTATCAGCGTTCTTATATATAGTATAGTTCAGCTTCTTACTTTTCTACTGTTCTATCTTCCAAAAGTTTATATAAAGTTTTATAGTAATGCTGATAATAATACAGTTCCTGGGTTTGTTGTATTTTTAACTTAATGCCATATTTGAATAAAAATCAATGAGCCAGAACCATTAAAATGCAAAACAAGCATTAAAATCTAAAGACACTAAACATTAGATTATAAAAAGCTGGTATAGTTGCTCACTCTGGCCTGGTGTTGTCTCTTGGTCTCAGCCTCAGCCATCAGACTCTGCTGTAACTCCACAGGAAAGCTGAGCTCGTCTCTGACAGAAAATCAAACACAAGCCCGGTCAGCAGGAAGATCACAGTACACTACAAATCTCTACATTCCTCTTCGCTGCAGGGGAAAAATCCTTTGTACACAGACAGAAGTCGTGCCTGCCCTTTGTATTGAACAAATCACTGCTGCCACAAGATGTAATGTCCTTTGTGATTTTTAGTAATAGCTGTAGCTACTCACTAAGTCAAATAGAAGCATCTTAGGAAGGTTAATACAAAGATAAATTACAACAAATGACAACCAGGAGTTTTTATCTTCACTCTTACATATCTGCTCTCTCCACCCTGAGGCCCCAGCGGCAGGCAACAGAGTCCACGGCTGCTTGTATCTGCTGTCCGATCCTCCTCCTGTGCTGCAGGATGTGGCTGAATGTGTGCTGGGCGAGAGAGTCTCTGACCACTGCCTGGACCAGAGTCTGCAGCACTGTGGTCAGACTGGACAGGGCTGCGCTGCAAAGAGCCACATTCTCTATCTGGTAATAACACACTGCACTCAGCTCCAGCTTCACCAAATCCTTCGTCACCACCTGAGTACAGATGTATGAGAGCAATTCAGCCATTGTCACTGTCTGGTGCGGGGTACACCTCATTTACTTGCCATCCTAAAAGGTTGAGGAACACTGTGTAACAAAGATGGAGTCTCACTTTCAACGATAAATACGGTGGATCTCTTAATGAGCTCTGAAAGACTTCCTGTATGCTCATTTAATCAGTTCAGTTGATTATTTTAATCACATTCTACATATTGAGTTAAATGTGAATTTGATGGTTGTGTTTTTGCTCATTATTCTGTACCGTGTGAAGAGGAACCTTCATCATCTTCAGTCGGATGTCGACCTTGTGGCACACATCAAGGATTGGGAGGTAGAAAAGAAGGCCTGGAGAAACGGGGGAGAGAGATTTGACCCACAGACGGATTTCTAACATAAAGTATGTTTTTTTTTTTATTTACCTTTTTTGACTTTTGTGTGCTACCAAACATGCAGGTTTTTTTTTAACTAAACTTTTCATGGTTCTGTAGCCAACAAAAATGCAACAGCAACTAAAGCACTGACACACATCCTCAGAAACGGCAAGTCAACTCTTTTGGCACATCGTTAATGTAGTAAAAAAAGAAACTCAAGGTTTTAAGCTGACAGATGAGCATGAATATAACAACAACAGCAACAACCTGGTCCTCTGGGTCTTCCACGCAGAAGGTGACCCAGTCTGAAGATCACAGCTCTCTCATGCTCCCTCACTACCTGTCAGTCAAAATGACAGAAATCACTCAGTCTGTATGTGTGTGTATATATATATATACACACATATATATCATCATCATCTTCTCTATCATTGAAAGAATTTCTGCTGAAGACATTACTCTCATTTTTTTTACGTAGATCACTGCTCAGTGTTTGGTTTCTGTTGGGTCAGTGGTGCAGTACATACTTTGACACAGAACCAGATGGAAAGGGGGAGGAAGAGGAGAACCAGAACCAAGACGAAAACCATCAGCAGCCACTCAAACACACCTAGGTTTTTGCGCTTCAGACCTGCAGAGATCCAAAGTGCTTAGTATGAGGAAATCCAACCAAGATTATCAGTTTAAATAGAAAGACATCTTAAGAGTTACTTCAGTTATTTTGTTAATGTTAAAAATGCTGTGACTGAATTTATTTGTATTATCACATTCCTGAATTTAGACTAGTATTTTTTTCTGTAATTTATTTCGAATGTATGCATCAAGAAATTTAAAATAAAGAAAACTCAGGTCACAGGATTATATATTTCTTAGAACAATACAAAACTAAACATCCACTGCATACACAGGCTTTTCCTCAGGATTTGACTTACCGTCCTCCTGCTCCGCTGTTTCCAGGAGCCCCAGGTTCTCCTCCTTGACCTCGTCCTCTCTCACGCTGTCTATGTCCACCACAGTGGATTTCACCTTCACATCTATCTCCTGCTCCACCTTCACCTCATTTGTCTCTGGCTTCTCCTTCTGTTGCCTCTCTTTCTTCACCGATGATGCCTCGGGCACCCGGCCCGCCCTCGATGGCCTTTGCTTGTGACTTCTGGGAGGCACCATGGCTCCCCTCTCCCTCTCCTTCCTGGGCATCGTTCTGGGTTTTGGAGGGTGGCTGTGGGTGACGTTAGAGGACCTCTCCATCCCAGCTGGAGGCTCTGCAGTAAAAAGCAAAGACGTGCGTGGTGGCTGCTGGGATGAATGAGGGAGTAGGAGCAGCAGCAGTGGGAGGGCCAATTACCACCCACTCTGTTTATCAAATAATTTCAGGCCAGGGAACTTTTGTGAGCATGATATTCAAGATGAGCAAACTTAAATAAAAGAAAATGCTCAGATAATAATATGAAAAACATCATGATACCGTAATAATGATGAGTTCTCATGTACATGTACAGGTCAACACTTGACAAGCAAAAAAAAGACCATCTCTCTCCATCTTGGATCAAAACCATTTAAACATCTGTATTTGTCCGTCTCTGGGTCCATTTGTTTGAATTGCATTTCTTCTCTGATTAAACCAGTACCATGCTGAGAGTTTATTTTTTTTGTAGTCCAGCATTCAGATTTTACTATTGGGAAACAGTGTGTCAATGGTGCTCAGGGAGTGACAATGTGTCTTCAAATGGGAATTTGCAGACTCAGGCCTCTCCGTTCCAAAGAGCTGATGTGGTTTTTCCTCTGTTTTTACAGTATAAGACCCACAGTATCCTCCCTAATGAATCCTTAATTAAAATGAATTCCATGGCCTACATGTTCTTGAATCTAACTGCGTGCAAACCAGGCAAAGGGTCCTCTGATCAAGCAGTCACGGCTGAACCAGGGGCCAAGTTCCTGGTGGTCTGAAGTCCAGGGCCATGTGATGAAACATGGCACATAATTCAAAATAGCCTGCAATGTGAAATACTGTGTGTGAGGAACATTGTCCTGATATATACAAGCTAATTTTACAATGTATCAACCATATTTAGCACATTTTGTGCTGGTGTTATTTAGATTGTATTAACTCCTCTGTTTTATTTTTTTTACAGTGTGTCAGTGTATTGTGATGAGTAGTGTGAATGTGTATTTTTGTACTGTCAGTAAACTGTGCTGACCCCAGGAAGAGTAGCTGCTGCTATGGGGATTCATAAAATTCTGTTTTTCTTCATACATTTTCATCCCTTCGGCTCAAACGCACAATTTTACTGTAACGAAACTGACCAGAAAATTAGCGACGACACACACGTCGCTTTTTTCTTCCGAGAAAATCATCATCGCGTTAACAATAAACGATCTTTGTTCGCGGTGCTGTAACAGTAACGCTCTGACCAGGTTAGTTATTAGCCACAGAGCCAGCAAAACTAACGCTAAAAGAAACGGCTGTGTGTTTTAATTTATTTTAACCTGAAGTTTTGGCGAAAATAATTTACCTGTTGACAACAACGTTGTCAACGTAGCAACAGGTAGTGCGGTGTGTTTGCAACAGGTCTGGAGGTGAAGGAGACCTGAGGGGCGGGCATCACCGTGGAAGGGTGCGGAAAAGATACTGAAGACTCGGGGTAAAGTAATGTCCTCAGTTTTTTTTTAGTCCGTATTTGCACTTACAAACACTGTTTAGTGAGTTATTTAAAAAAAACAAACTTAATCCGAATTGCTGCAGCGGCATCCAACGTTAACCTCGAGCTTCTCTGTCCTGCAAAATGGCGTTCATCTTTGAGCTAAATAGTTGAGTCGTGTGTAAATGGCGGTGTAAAAGTTGGTGTTTAGTCGCTAGATGTTAGTCTTTCTTACAGTGTGGGTGTGTTATTTCAAGAAGGTTTTTACGGGCCTGTAATGACATCAAACTGCTGTACAAGTGTTGTGAGGTAACGATCAAAGATGGCCGACTGCGAACAGGCTGTAATATAACCTCAACTGCCACCTTCTGCTGGCGTTTGTGTTCGTGTTTGTATTCATTTCAAACATAAATATTTAGTGCAACACCAAACCGTATTATCTTCTGTGAAATTTCAAGACATTTATGACAACAAGACTGAGTCAACATTGGACTTCTCTCCTCTTCTTTGCTGTTCCAACCACGTGTTTTAACCCATTTGCTTCTTTTGCTCTTTTTTCCAGATATCAGAAGTCAAGATGAACCAGGAAGAGGTTTTGATAAACCTGAAAAAGGATGTTCGTTCCTTGCTCATTTCATCTAAGCTGGGTTTGGACCCTGAGCAGCTGAGGCTAGACTATGTCGCCACGTTGGGGCATCCGATGCCCCTGAAACCCCTGGGCTTCAGAAACATCATGGATATGGTGAAGGAGATGCCTGATGTGGTGACAGTTAACTTCAGGGCAGATGGCAGTCCATTCTTAAAGGGTAGAGTCCCTTTTTTTTCCCCCATTTGAGCAGTGTGTATTTGTTTTTAAATACTGCTTCAGTTCAGCATTGAGGGGAAAACCAGAAAAGCATAGTAATGTTTGATGTCATCTGTCAATCAAACACTTGAACAAGGTCTTGTACTTCATGCTCTTACCATTACATGTCCGCCTTTGCAGCTGTGAGCAACGAGGCTACCCGAAACATTGAAGAGCTGGTAGCCAAGCAGCGTGCACCCAAATCCGACAAGAAGAACCGCAGGGGAGGCGTCAGCTTCTTCTCGCCCAGGTACTGTCACCTGTTCCCCTCTGTGGTCCTTCCAAGAAGAGGCCGTGCTCCTCCAGCTCTCCCTGCCCAGCTGAGGGCCCAGCTCCGCATTCTACTTTCCCAGGTATGTCTGTCCCTTCAAATGGCACAAATATGAAGAATTGTTGATTTCCAGCTTTTTCTAGCCTCATTGTGTCACTAATTAAACACACATTTAAATTAGAGAGGTAGAGACCTGACTGACTGTTCTGTTTATGTTTTTATAATGTTAGTTTTCTCTAACTAAACATATAACTCTTTTACTGAAAAATATTCTTGTTTCAAGTAACGATGTGACTGCTCTTTCAGGGTCCAATCAGGTTGTCTGACCTGGAGTCCTCCTTCCTGCAGTGCTTCAGCCACCAGCTGCGTGTCCACAACTACGGCTTCTACTCCACCGGAGAGATGTTGGAGGCAGCAGCGGACCTGGTCCTTATCCAGCAGAGCAGGCTGGGCTCACTTCTGTCCCTGAGGGAACATATGCTGCCCAAGACACTGTTCAGCCCATCCACTGTACCAAGGAGGCATGGACCAATAAAGTCAGAATCACCTAGAACTGTCAAGTCTGTCTCCAAAGGGCCAGATACCAGAGCTCAGACACCAGCAGGACACTCAGGTGTGTTATTAGAGAAGTGGGTTCTCTCAGGTGGTAAATCCATCAGTTTCTGGACATACTAATGCATTTACACATTTGAACATCTTCCAACAATGTGTTTCAAAAAGCAATCCATATCCAGCGTCTTTTGGCATTTATGCTTGGCTTGATGCAACATATTTTCCAACGCACACTGTCTGTCCGCTGGTGGGAGTGTGCGTGGAAGTGTGTGTGCGTGCATGCGTGCGCGCGCATCGGGGCGGAACTCCAGAGAGCAGAGGAGAATTGTAAACGCGCGACCATGTAGAGACAGAAATGACCTGCTGTCATGTAAATAACATAAGGCTATTTAGTTTGTTTAATAAAAGAACAAGGTATAGACCTGTTCTATAGGAAAGGTAACCGTAAATGACTTCTGTTGTGATCCCCTCCAGGGGGAGCAGGTGACTTCCTGATCACTGCAACACAGTAAAATACAACAGCAGTACAAGCCATCACCCTGCACCCATATCAGTCAGTAATGACAAACTAACACACATTTACTCTTCATATTAAATGGAGATTTGTACAGAAAAGCACTGAGCACTCATAGTGCTGCCTTGTTATTTTAATTTTTGAAATACTCTTGTGATTTATCCCAGCTGAAGTCCCAGCGAAGCAGAGTCCTTTGAACCAGCCTTCTACTGAGACTACCTCGGGCCCTGTCCATAAAGAGTCAACAGCTGTCGGTAACAAACCAGATAAGGTTGAGAAGAACCAGGAAGCGGACCCAGAGCTCTGCCAGGAATGTCAGCTCTTTCAAGAACGTGTCCTCAGGGTTTGTACTTATTCAAAACAAGAAAATGTAGCATAATCACCTGCATCTTGGTTCTCATAACAAGACTTAAAACGTTAAATGGGGGAAGAAGATACACACAGTTGTTTGAAGGAGCATCAATCAACTCCTTTATTCCGTACTACATAAGGTGGATACACACAAAAACTTTATTAAATGGCAAATTACAGAAAACTAGTGTGGCAAGAATGTGTGTTACAATTACAACCTAAAGGCTTTTGTTTTGGTAACATTGAGCTTCAAGCATTCAGAAAGTGATTGATCCAAATAAACTAGGAAATACAACAGATACTTCTGCATCACTGAATTGCATCATAAAGGACTGTAGAAAAAAAAAATTTGTATGGTTATTTATTTTAAGTACAATTGTTTTACAATTGTTGTTTTATGACTTAAATTACTACATCAGCTTGAAGAGGAGCTTCGCCAGCAAATCCTGGAGAATGGAGTCGCTGGCACCATTAGTCAGGAGCTGAAGGACAAGCTACGAAAGGTCAGACTTCCTGCTAGTTTATAAGCAGATGTCTTAGTGTCTCTAGTGACTACAAACCTCCAATATGTTTTGCTTTCATGGCAAGAATTATTTTGGCACAGAGGATAACCAAGACACAAGATTACAAGTCTTGTAATTAAACCCTTCGTATGTCCATGGCTTTCTGCAGGTTGTAGGTCAGACCACAGGCGGATTATCAGTGCATGATCTGCCTACCGAGTACAAGGTAAAAAAATAATAGTAAAACAAATAAATAGTCATGCAGTGCTTCTGTTTGCATTTATGGTGTCACATGAGAGTTCAATACAAATTATTCATGGGCTTGGTCGTTCCAGATCCAGCTAAATAAAAAGCATTTGCTTCCCTCAAAGATGTGCGATGACCTTACTGGGAATCTCACCCGTGTTGTGTTGTGTTCCGCAGAGGCTTTTTGGTGAGGACTTGCCGCTGCTGCAGAGCGGCTTTGTCAGTGTTACTGAACTGGTCAGTGCCATGAGTGACACTTTCCACCTGAAACCTGCGGGCAGTGACAATGAACAACACTACATAGTCATGGACATACAGGACAGTGACCATACACAATCAGGTGTGTGTTTGAATATGTTCAAATATCAGCTGTCGGTATCACACTAATCATTTCATTTAGTTTTGATGTACAAAATGTACACTAACCTATATTTCTGTGAAAATTATTTGTTTTGTCTGAGAAATCACATTACAAAGCATTCTTGTGAATCATTGTCTTTATTACTATGCAGGAAATATATTTGGCTTTTCTTTTTCTTTTCTAGACTCACAGGTGACTGACAGTTTTAGTAAAGGTGTGAAGCTGCCATTTATGAGCTACTACTTCAGCAGTGGAGAGTCTCCTTGGGAAGGCAAAGAAGAAGGAAATGATGACAATATCACAGCAGACGATATGGCCGAGGAACCGGAAGCCAGCAACAATTCCAAGTCCCAAGAAATGGTTTGACAACACTGTTTAATCATTATTTTACCACACTAGGTTCTAAAGCCAGTCTGTAAGAGAGAGACCCAAATCAAAATGTTGCCATCGCCAGTCCTCCACTGGTGATGAATTACAGTATTGCAGCGTAATAGCTGCACAAGAATAATTGATTAAGAAGTCCTTTCTCCTTATGAGAGGAACACCAGCAAGTGTCTGACCAATGAGAATTTGGCCCGGCAAGAGCATATCAACCAACTAATCGACCAGAGGGTGTCAGCCCTACACTGCTGTGTACTGTGTACCGTTCTGACTTTGCTTTTTATGTGTCCGCCCATAGAAGCCTGAGATCTACCCTGCCATTCAGGTGCATTCCAGCCCTGCGATTCCCTTGGATGCCCTGCAGAGTCAACGTCTCAAACAGCCGACACGTCATAGTGCTCGAGAGCTGGTAGAAGTCCTGGTTGAACAAGTGGAGTCGCCTGGTTATTTCCACATCCGCTTCAGCGAAAGTGAAGAGGCCGAAGCTATGGAGGCCATGATGATTGAGATGAGGTGGTCAAAAGAGTCAAAAGATTATCTACTAACACTTTCTGTACCTTTCTGCCAGCCGCACCATTAGGGCTCCCCTTTTGAGGTGTGGTATAATCAGTAATGTGATGCCCAATGTCCCTCTGTATTTGCCAGGCACACTCAAAGTCAAAGCACATAGTTCTATCTGATGGGCAGTACATTTATGCACTTTCTAGAAGTGTGGCTAACTATTACATGAGCCAAAATACACATGGTCATTTAGCTTCACCAACATGAGTTTTGAAGTGTAAAACATTTATTAATTGTGTCAATTATTTGAAATTATTGACAGTTATTTGAAAGAAGTCAAAAGATTGTCTGGAAGATGGCATAACAACAAACACAAAGAGCATCAGTATAGTTGAGGCTGGTACTGTTGTATTTTAAAACCTCACAAAATGTAGTCAACACATCAACACTGTCTTCAACTGTTACATTACATTTAGAGCCCCCTAATGCTTCTCTTTGACAATATTTTCTCTCCTCCTCTCTGCTTTTCTTTAGGCGATGTTACACCTGTCCTGAGGTGTCAGAACGCTATCGCCTCCCTGAGCGATTTGTCCGACGGGGTCAGGTCTGCTGTGTGTCACCCAAAGGAATGTGGTTCTACCGTGTGGTGATCCATCAGATCATCAGCGCCACTCAGGTCAAGGTGTACTATGTCGACTATGGCGACATGACCGTGGTACAGACCACCAACCTCAAGTTCCTCAAGTAGGGGCATCTCATTTAAGCAGTTAAACAACTACTGCTAGCTTTACTGCTACTATACTGATCAGTGTGTGGGTTTTGTTGTGCTCTCTACAGTTCATCTCTCTGTTTCTCAGGTCATGTTATTCGGCCCTTCCAGCACAAGCTGTTCTTTCATCACTTGCAGGAATTAAACCCACCACTGTAAGTCTGATCTAATATATTTGCTTTTGGTTTGACAGGTTATTTGTAAAACCCACAACTGTTGGATTATTTTCCTTTTTTTGCGTTTTGTACTTTTGTCTTGCTACTTACAGCTGCTCAGTTTTTTTGATAAACAAAATTTTTGATAAATTCAAACTTTGTAGATGTTACAAAATGTTCTGTTACCATGCACTTTCATGAATATGTTTGCTGTGGTTTGCCTCTTGCAGAGTAGTTGGACTGCTGAGGCCACAGCTTCTTTTCAGAAACTGTGCTCTGATCGCACCCTTGTGGGCGCTTTGGATTGTTACGCCGGAGACGTGTTGCAGCTCTACCTGTGTGACACTCATACCAATAATGACATCTACGTCCACACTGTCCTGATGAGCCAGGGCCATGGGACAGCATGCAGCCCGGCAGCCAGTGCAGCAGTGAGCCACACACAAACAAACTTATTTGTACCATGGCCATAATAACTGGCTGGCTGACAGGTGTCTTTTAATATATATTAACCATATACCCATAACCAGCACATGTCACCCATCTGTGCATGTAGTCAAGGTTTAACCCACCACACAAAGTCATTACATTAGATCTGTACCAGATAATAACAAGTACAGAGTAGCTGACTGGATAAATATTTTTAATTCAGCTAAGTTATGAGTTAATTCCTGACTATGTGGCCATGGTATGGGGTAGAATATTGAAATACAGTTTGTATATATTTAAACTTGGTCTATACACCCACTTATTGATAACTTCTTTTTTTCTCCTTAGCTTTGTGTTGAGGTCAACCCACTGAGTCTCTACCTGGGGGATGGTATGGTTGACCTGCCAGAAGTTGAAGAGAAGGCTACTTCCTCCAATCCAGCAAACATGCTTGAACAGTCCATGTCGGCTTCACCAAAGGTACTCCAGGCACACACACACCTACACGGAGGTATCTGCCTCTGTTTGGTGTAAAACTCTTTGAGGCCGCAGCGCAGTCAAACAAAGCATTAATGTCAGTACTGGGTTACTTGGATGTTTGCGGTGGATTTGCAGCTCTATGTTTCAATTGTTTCTTATCTATGAGCGCACTCTCTTTGTCTTTTCTCTCCCTCTTACATCCTCTTTCTCACCAAGTCTTTTAATGTTGCTGTAAAGCTTTTACTCCCCATTGCCCATAGCTCTTATCTTACCAGCCATACTGTCAGTGCTGCAGGCCCCCTGCAGCACCACACACCCTCAACTCACACTGGCATGTACACACTTGCATCAAATGCACACATCCACGTGCAGAAGGGGGGGATGTAGCCCAGTGGTACTTAATGTACAGTCACACTGTTCAGAGGGTCAAAACTGCTGTTGGCCAGTAAATAAAGTGACAGCTTATCAGTTGGCTGTTTAATGGATATGGGATTACAAGACTGTGTCTCTCTAAGTGGACGGTTGTCAAACTGAACATATGGAAAAGGAGGTTTTTTTTGTGTATTGTTTAATTTATTTGCATATTGAATAAAAGTTGAAGGCAAAAGGATGAAATGAAAATACACTTTTACAAGCAGAGGTGCAGCTACACTGAGCAATAATGGTAGAATAGTTGTATGATTAAGGAAACGCTCAGAATAAGGCAACAATAAATCATGCGTAAAGCAATCCGCCTGTTGACTGACCAGTTACAGAACAAAGCAGCTTCAGAAACTGTTTTTGAAATATGATTGTTTGCGGTGTCATGACTGCAGGCTATCTTAACACTGACTAGAAGCAGGTAGTCTAGCTCAGTCAGTTGTGCTTTCATAGCTGTCTTATTAGACAGACCAAGAGCTACTCTCCATCCGGTAGGTAGTGAAGCTGTTATTGTGTCGCTACTTCTGAAGTGTGATATTAGTGAGGCTACACAGACCAGGTGGAGTGGCACAATGTGTTCTCTAGTTCCTCTCTTAAATAATCCTCTGAAGTGATTTATTGATCCTGTCAACATGGAGCTGATGTTAGACTGAATCCCAGCGGGTTAATATCAAACTTAAAGCCAACTTGAGCCATGCTTCACATGAAATGTGTGTCCAGCAGATGATTTTTCAAAACTTTGAGCAAATGTAAACACTGTTATTCCTCACATAGCTGCAGCTGTCTGCTCTGAATAATGACCTTTATGTGTTAATGGTTAAGGCTGAACCATTAATCACTGTCGCCTATTAAGTCTGAAAGATACCCACTGTATCTCCCTCTACTGTTAATCTATGTTAGGGATGGGCCATGAAGTTCAAATATTTGAATATTGGTTAAATAGTTAAAAACAAATCAGCTAATTTTAAAGTATAATTTGTGTTGTGTGTTTCAGCAATAAAGCAAAAAAAAATTGGCTGATAATAAAAACAGTGTAGCAAAATTGGAATGAACTACAGAGGCTGCTGGGAGGGTGAACTATTCGAATAGTCATCGATTACTGTACTGTATTAATGAAGTATGAAGGAAACAGAAAGTTTCTTGTGTCTCAGGTTGAAGAGGAAGAGCTGCCTGCACTGGAGTTTATTGAGGACAATGAGCTGAGCCCCCACATCCAGGTATGACCACCTTACACTGATCTTGTCTACATCCACACCACCACTCCCATTAACATAAATAAACTGTTAAAAAAAACAATTTATACTTACAATCATTCAACATTTTGGTAATTGGAGCCTTGTTTTAATAACTTATCAATGTTTATCTTAACCTACCTGTAGGGTACCACTGAAATCACCAAAAGTGGGGAAGATCGATAATTGCAGATGATGCTGTATGTGGACAGAAAGAGTTTATGTTTAAGAAAAAAACTGAACTACACAAGTCTTGTTTATTGCAGTGTCTCTTTCAGGGTCGGGGTGCCAACCTGTTCAATGCTCTGCTAAATAGCCAAACCCTCAGCTCTGCTTCGACCAACGAATCGCCTCCCACCAACCCCTCCAGCTCTCCTGCGCCTCCAGATTTGATCCAGACCAAGACAATCCCAGCTCACTGTAAAGCTGATCTTAATGTAAGAAGACAACAGCTGTGTTTGGATTTATGGAAGCAGAATGTGGATGGATTTATGCTTTTTGTAAAGCACTTTGCTGTTTTAACTTCATTAAAGAATTATTCTGTTCTCAGACACTGAGCACGACTCCTCTACCAACTCCATCCAGCATCAATACCAGCTTCCGCTGTCCAGAAGAGGATCAGCACCTGCCCAAGGTTGCTGCCCCCTTGTTGGTCAGGCCACCTCCGATCCTGAGGACCCTGAGCCTCCACACCCCTGACCTGGGCCAGGGTACATTTACACGCATGCCGATATATTTTTTGAGAAAAGTACACAATGTACACGTTAGTCAGGATGACTGAATCCAGTATAAATTATTAAGATTCAAAGTGAGTAACCACAACAAATTCATATAAATAAATATTTTATCTTTTGTTGAATAGTAATTAGTCAGTTTGATTTATTGTGTTAGTAAGTTATATCATGATAAAGCTATATCACACAAATGTAGTTTTCCTGTGTGGTGGTGCATTTTTTTAAATTGCACCACCACAAATGTGTGGTACTGGTCTATCCAATAGATTAGAATAGGGAATTCTAAAGGGTTAATCTGAGTGAAATGCTTTGGTACATGGTAAAAATATAAATATTCAGTTTTTAAAGTCATTTCACAGAGCTTTAACCATTTAATCCAAACTGGAGAAAGAAAACACAGTGGAACAAAAGTCCTAATGTACACACAAAGGCTTGTCTTCTCTCATGCACACACACACACACACACACACTCATTTTCTAATAGGATTATACAATGACCTTCATTAACCTGCACATGTACACAGAGAAAGAGAGAGAGAGAAGCCTTCAATGAAATTAGACTGTGTCCATGGGTGCAGAGAGGATGTATTGATTTCCATCCTGCCTCTTGCAGTGGTGGATGTACCTGCACTGAGAACCTGACACAGATTCAATTAGACCTGTTACCAGAGCTATTTGACCCAACAAGCCACTTTCATTGCATTGCATTTGTCCTGATATCGATACACTGATGCTCCACCACGCTTCCACCGTTTTTAAGGAAAAAAGCTAACCAAAGTGGGTCAAGGCAGATTTATCTATAAATCAGTTTTTGTCAACTATAGCGTTACAAAGTGCTTTACACAGCTGCACAAATAGAGATAAAAACAAGATGGAAACAAGAATTAGTACATGGCAGATTAGAAGATAAGGTGTGTGTGTGTGTGTGTTCGTTCTGAAAATGTGTGAAATGTGTGACTATGTACGGAAACCACAATTTGACAATCTGCTGACAATATTCCCTATGGTTGATAGCAATTCTTCCCCTTCACACTTGCATCTCATTCCTTTATTTTGTCCCCCAGCATGCCCTGAGACTTTTATGCTGACTTCCCTCGGAAACCTGACATTGCAGAAATTTGACTCAAATAAGAAAAACTCTATACAATCACTTGCAAATGCAAAGTCGGCACTTGTCCCTTGTCGCTATTCTCTTGTATCTCTCTTACTGCACCTACAGCTGAGTTTGTTTGCTCAGCATTTTTGTTGTGTACGAAAGGGTCAGTTCTCAGCCTGTTGTTGAGCTTCTTCTCAGAGAAAACACTGTGTGGACTCTGCAGAATATGGAGCAGAACTTAAAATGTCAATTTTTCAGGATTTAATTTACTTATTTAGTTTTAGTTTTTTTGATTAAGAGAAAGAAGCTCCAAGCTCAGAGTAACTTGCCACCAGCTGAGGATCTTGCTTTTGCTGACCTCCAGTGGTTGAAGTTCTTACCTTGCTGCTGTTGTGTTCAAGTGTCCTCACCACAAGTCACAGTCAGGGCTTCGCAGGACTCATTAATAGCCTACGACTTAATTAAAATGGCCCATTAGGTGTTATGGGGGCAAAGCTAAATGATGGAGAAGTGATTGGGGTTTGCTACAGAAGTCTTTGTTCCGACAGTCATAATGATAATTTATTTATGTAGCGCTTAACAAGGTTACAAAGTGCTTCACAGAAGGACATCGGATAATAACAGCACCCATAATAACAATACAGATAGAGGACAGCAGGGAAAAAAAGAAATAACACGGGCATCATGGAATAAGGTTCACAAAGTAAAATGACTGAAAATGAAAGAGTGAAATGATTCTATCAACCAAGAATGTAAACACTGAGGGTCAATTGTTATTTATGATATAGTCATTTAACAAATCATAATGGATTTATTTCTCACTATATTGAGACTAAGTATTTATGTGACTTTTGAATGTGTTGTAATATTCATTAGAAAGGTAGTTAGAGGTGGAAAACTAAACAAAGCTGCTGCTCTTAGCTTTTTCAGTCTAAGAAATAAACTAAATTGGTTAAATGCTAAAATTATCCAAACAAAGCGAAATAGCCGTCAGCTTTGGTCCCGGTTGCTGCTCACTGGGCTCAGACGGTGTGCTTTGTGCTGTTGGCTCGCTAAGTGACAGACTGTCTGAGCGTGGCGGCTCCTTCTTGTACTTCAGCACTTTTTCTGCCTCGTCCGTGGATGTATAAAACTAGCTGCTAAGCTTTAGCCTTGGTGGAAGACTCGTGTTGTGCGTAAGGAGTACACGGACAGAAACTCAGTTCAGGTCAGCTGTCTGATAAGTTCATATGGTCCGAATGAAGTGACTGTGAGAGCCACAGACACTGGATTTTTTTTTTTTTTTCTTTCATTAATTGATTGTTGTCAGGCTGTTTATAAGAATTTCTATAAACTATAACAAAGATATTTCTAGAATATAAGTTACGGACTCTGTGTTTTTACTTTATACTAGGAAGTACTGTGAATCACAGCTGAGCTCACAACAGTGCAGTTGGTCACCAGTGAGGATTTGTTCAGTGACACTGATGATTAGCATACATCAGTTAACTTTGAAAATTTAATGATCAAGGTCTTTCACACATATGCTAATAGTAATGTTTGTGTTGGTATTCATAATTACGTGTTTCATTCTGTTGTCCAGGTTTACCGGTTTCTCCTCTCTCTCTGCGAAACTCCGGCATCCTGTTTCCTCTGTTTGGGGCCAGGTAGGTGGTGTCTCCTATATCCACCCCAATCCAAGCCCAACCACCTGAATAATGTCCTGAATAACTACATAACTGATAAAATACCTCAATTCTGAGAATCCAGTTAAGGAAGATTTTCATCAGCAAGCACTTGAGTTATGTACTGACGTGATAAGCATTTTTATAAGAGGTTAATTTTCATGTCATTTTAATGATTCTAGATTGGTTAAATTGTACGTTAGGCTGTTTATTAGGTTGATATCGTGTGTAATTGTAGCACTTTCCTGTCAGTTTAGTCACGGAAGACTAAAAACAAAATACAGGAAATAGATGGCTGTGTTTTGAATAAGTTTGTGAATGCTTTTTGTTTTAAAAAATGTTTTTCTTTGTGTGAAGTGTTTTTGTGTCAGATGGTTTCTTTTCCTTATGAATATTAATATTGCTGTTCTGGACAAGGTTAAATATTTCAAAATGCTGTTACAATGAATATTAGAGAAATATGAGACACAACAAATGTAATTTTATTTTAGAAAATAAATCTTATTTGATAGAATATTCTAGTGTTTTATATTTGTTGGATATTTCTTCTTCTTTTCTTCTTACTTCTTCTCAATTTCTGACGATAAAAACTTTTTAAAACACATGACCCAGTATACAGGAGATTCAAAGCCGCTCTACAGTTCCAAAACCTCCCATCATCATTCTAGTTTAAAAAAGGCAAAAAAAAAACCTATGAACAGGCTCTAACTTGAGACTAGAGCTCAGTTATCAAAACGTGCGTGGAAAGGTTAAAGCACAAAGTCTGAGTCCAGGATCATTAGTCTGCACATCCTGCTGCTCTGCCTGACCTTTACTGGCTCAGCCAATTAGCTTTTTAAAAGCCCCCTGATGAGAATAGGTCCTCCCCCCACTCTACCAAAGCAATGCAATGAAGAGCATTAACCTACATACTGTAACAAACACACACACACACGCAATTGTCTACTTAGGTCGTTTGGGGACATTAAATATACTTGCATTTATTTCCTACACTTATTGTACCCAAACATAACCACTACCTGTCTTACCTTAATCTTAACCTACTTCTAATCTTAACCACTGGCCCAAAATTGAGCTTTTTCACAACTGAGGACACGGATTTTGTCCTAAGTAACGTTACACATCCAGGGGTTAAACTGGTATTTGTTTTTGGAGCATCACTGATGGAGACTGAGCGCAGACATGCCAAAAAACACATATGCACTGAGCCACAGACAGCAGCCCCAGGGCCAATGTAACATTAATCAAAGGTACCTGGATCTTTTTCGTTGGGTTAAACAGAATGAATAAAGGTGCCAAAAATAGCTGCATAGAATTCAAATTTTGATTTCCAAATTCCAAAGTCAACGTTGTGAACGAAGCTTTGAAGTAGAGCCCTAATATTGTACTAAGGTAAACACACCAAAGTAGTTGGTAAAAGTAATTTGCATGCACACACGCACACTCTCAATAGTTTTGTGTATCAGGTGCATGACAATCAAAACTGTACATTCACAAATTTGCTTTTAAGGACACCTGAATGACAAACAATGGCCTTCACGCACTCAACTTGTCCAGATTTATGGAGCGGTCTCTAACAAGCATGCACATAATCACACACAGCATTCAACACCAACACACAGCTTTTACAAATACACACACATTGCAAGGCATTGCATGATACAGGCTCCATTAGAGTGTGTGTGTGTGTGTGTGTGTGTGTGTGTGTGTGTGTGCGATGGTTGGTACGGCAGACGCAGAGTAAACCTTGTTAAGCAGGAGAGTAATGTGGTTGCAGCTGAATTAGCAGCCAACAGATACAGAGCGTTGGCGTGCTGAATGAACCATGAAGATCTTGTGGGTTTGATTTGCAGTCGAGACGCTAAACCAAAAGACTGCTTTTGTTTCAGGGGCTTTGGTTTGGTATTAGCTCAGTGGACAAAATATACTATTGATCATCAGGATGCTCGTCTCTGCTTTTATTTTCATGTACAATCCAAAGCAAGTTCATTGAAAGTAGTAGTACACAAGCAGATAGACAGCAGGATAGTCTCTTACAGTTACTGGAATTGATAAAACTGAAATAATGAACAGTTATTTAATTAGAAGAATATACATGTACTACTTAAGATCCTCATATATATATTGAAACACCAGTTTAAATCAGGTTAAAAACATAAATTGTGTTTGGAGTTTGGCTTTTTTTGATCTGCACCATATAAGTTCACCACAATATGCTGATGATACCATAATATGCTTTCGGTTGGTTGCTGACATCCGTAACAGCAAAACATAATCCATCCCATCTCATATTTGTCTCAACTATAATAATATAGAAATCTGGGGCTAGTGCAGAATATTTGATACTGAACTTGCTATTGAGGGCCATGTGAGAAACATCATATCTCGGATGGCCAGTAGACAAATATTTTCTCTCTCTTCCAGTCCCTCTTTTCTGTTTTCATCATTTTTCCAATGAGTTATTCCTTCACTTTTGTATGATTATATTTGTTTGCCTGTATTGGTGGCAGATATTCAGACTGCTCATTGGATCAGCTTCTTGAGGAATGATTAGCAACATAATCTTTATCTTTCCTTCCAACAATCCTTCCTTCATTGTCCTTTTTTAGTGTCTTCCCTGCAGCTCAGCTCCGTTTGCAACAAGCTTTTTATATGGTATACTTTTGGATTTTTGGAGATTACTTTGGTGTGCACGCGTGTGTTTTGTCTGCTTTTACGCGGTGAATGGGTCTGAATGTTAATGTGTGCGAGTGTGTGCGCTCTAATAGGGTGTGTAGCACTTGAGGAGGTTTGTGTGTGAGCAGCTCTGTGCATGTGAATTCATGTGCTGTGTGTAAATGAGGATGTATTAAGTCACACTCATCCACTCAAAGATAATTTGTAGAGGAGAGGCGTCTTTATTTTTATCCCTCTGCCAGAATTCTTATCTTCTGTATTAATTTGAGGACAATTCAAAGGAGAGTGGAGAGAAGCTTCATTCTCCTACTAATCCCTCAGGCCTCTCGCTGATACTTCTATACACATACACACACACACACACACCAGCAGAACCAGCACTCCTAATGAAGCATTTCCACCCTACACATTGGATTTATATGTTATGCTTGGTTACCAGTTTCCTTGATCCCTCTACTAACCCCAAACAGTACTTTAATCACCTCTACATGATGTACAAGAATTTGTCTTGTTTGTTGCTTTCAGTCAAATCAAATAGTCTAAATGGGCTTTTACAGACTGGTATCACAAACAATAAATAAAGATAAATTAACAAAGAAGATACAACATGGAAATTAATTAATTGTAAACACATTGAAGGGAGATTTATTTTTACACTTTGAAAAGAGAAGCTTTCAATCTTTATGCTAAGCTTATGTCATCACCTCCTGGCTCTTGGTCTGTATGGGCCGACATAAGAGTGGTATCAATCTTCTCATCTAAATCTGGGCAAGAAAATAAATAAGCATATGTCCTAAATTGTCAAGCTGTTCCTTTAAGAGTTAACCCTCATGAACCCACTGAGAGTTCTCGGGTCACCTTTATGTTTTTCTGTGTTAGCCAGCACGGTCAGTATTGAATTAATATTAAGGTTTGCTTGCTATCAAGGGACATCATAGTAGTGGCTGTAAGAAGACATTACTTGTTCTTTATGGTTTTTTTTACATTTTTTCTAATGAAAGAGCCTCTTCTGCCACATGTTGTGATGACCCTTCCCTCATGAATACCAGCCCTACTTCCTGTCAGTCTGAGAATTTATCACTTTGTGAATTAATGGAGGCCTTGAAGAGACCCTGGGGGGCAGAGGACCGCTGCCTGTTGGAAGGACAGACAGAGAAGAAGGACTGATGGCAAAGAAGAGAGGAGAGTGATGAAGACTAATGCTGAATGCCATTTCTTCACCTCACCCTTGTCCTCGATAGTCCCCCTTATGACTGCACATCAATGTTAAATGTGGTGGCCCAGTTTAAACTATGCTCTGCAAAGTGACTGCTTGGCCCTCCTCCCTTACAGCAAGTCTGGTTTTCTCTGTACGATTAACTAGAATATGCTTCGTCATATCGAACATGCATGAGCAAAACAACTTAGAATGGGAGGATTTCATTTTTCCAATTTTTCAATCATATTAAATAGGACATTTTTTCATAAAATCCCATGTTACATCTAACAAAACCCAAAACACGTGAATATACAAGCCACTTTTGTGTTTTTATGAAAGTATCTAAACTAACTGAAAAAAGAGGAATCGGCTCTGGATGAACTGAGGAGAGGAGACCTGGTGCTGGTGAATGGGATGAGTTTGTCCTTGAGGGCTGATGTGAGCAGTTCTAGGTTTGTGTGGTCTGTTAACAGACTGAGTCAGTGGTTTATTGATAATTCTGTTCTGTCTTTCTCTGCATGAAAACAGAGTACTAACCTGCCCGGGGCATCTTTTTAGTAGCAGCTCCCTTGTGACCTTCAACCTCTTCAAACAAACATCCAGCTTCACTATCAGTGCATACAGCTGCAAGGGACCATAAAAAAAAGAAAACCGATATCCTTCTACAACTTCACTACTAAAACTATCACCATTCACAGCATGCTCCATTTGGGCTTCACAGAGAGCAGTACCTGCACACAGTCCCACTGCATTAGACAACAGCTTCCATGCATTCTGCCTCTGCACGCCAGTCGAGCAGTTTTGGTCGGAGGGCATGGGAAAGCTGTTCTCAGCCTCAGCATCCCCCTCTCCCCCTCCACCTCTCTTTTCAGCAAAATCACTCAGACAGACTTCCATTGCATCTGCAAACCTTCATCCTTACATCATTAACTTTTGCCAAGAAATAGTTTATATTATAAAATGTAATATAATATATAATCATAAATATTTCTACATTATTCAACTGGATATACAAGCCACTTGCAGGTGGAGGCTCTAAGTTTGGTGGTTCCAATATAAACACAAGCACTCAATTTTACAGCTGCACTACAATGGTCCTTGCAGACAAGCTACCCTGTAGCCTTTAGCTAGAATGGAGGAGTGATGGAGATGTTGCTGGCTCTTCTATTGATTGTTGGGTGAATCACAGCGAGCTGCTGACAGAGATCTAATGGTAAAATGAGGGAGCAGATTAGTCATGTTGAAAGTCTTGTTGATTTATATTCTGATGATTTATTGGTTTGTTTATATGATCCACTAGTCAGTTCCCAACCTTCTGAACTACAGTAAATCATTTATAAAACTCTCAGCATTTACAATTAACTAGGATACAAGTGAATTCAGACCTCTGATGAATAATCTGAGCCCTGCTTTCTTTAAATCTCTGCCATTTAAATTAGTTACCACTCACTTTACTTACTTTAGACTCAAGATTTCAAGACACCCCAAATTTTTGCCCAATTTAAATTTCTTGGACTTGATGGACAAACTAAAAATTGCTTTTCCTCTCAATGTTCGGCTTCATTTCCAAGGTTTGTCTGAGCAAATAGACTCGCTTGAATCTCTCAAGCCTAGTTGCAGGAGAATGTGAAACAGGTGGCCTTGGCCTTCATATTTTGGGGCATTATTACCGGGCTGATAATGAGATGGCTGTCATTTTCTGGCAACAGCGTTCACCTGGTGCTGACAGGTCTGCTGTCTCCTCAATCTGGTTGAAAATTTGAATATTTGAAACCTCTGTCGCAGTGCTGCTCTTTTCTGGTGCACAACCTTCCTACAAAAACCATGGTCATAACTTCATCGTCTGAAACTCCCTGAAGATTTGAATCAAATTTAAAAAAAAAAAAAAAAATTCTGTGGGCTGCCAAATATCTCAGTACACACCCCTATAGCACACAATCACTTGCTCAAACTAGCGCCGACAGGTCGAGTGTTTCTGGGCTGAAACACTCAGAATTCACAATCAAGCCAAAGAGCTACATTTTTATGATTTACTTCTCTCACAGCCAAACTTCAAACATTTGATCATCTCAGAGAGGCCTGGGCCGAAGATGAACTTATGGAGAGCTGTTCTAGATATAGATTAATTCAAGTTAAAGTCTTACACTGACTGCATGTGTGATAGATGTGGTACTACCGTTTTTATATAGGAGTGTTGATCTGGGGTGGAGCTGGAATGGATTACATAATTTAGCAGTGTAGCATTTTATTAACAACAAATTAAACATAACTTTGACAGGAGAATTAATTTCAGAGCTTTTCATGGGATCTGTGGGGACTGATATGTTGATCAATAACAAACCCACCCCCTTCTGCTGTCATTCTCAACTGCTCAGACATGCAGTGTGAAAAGCCCCCTTACAGAATAAAGGGGAACAAATAAAGCTAATTCAAAAGCAGCTTTGCTTTCCTTGTATTCTGCATGGTGGACATATCCAGGGTAGTTGCTGAAATTAAAACATGTGAACACACCTATTGTTGATATTCAAGTCAGTGCAGGTTCCTCAGACCACCTGCTACACTCCCTGCTGTTCTCCACCTTATGTGCAGATGTGGCCAGTATTGTCTGCCAGCAGCATCCAGCTGCAGCTGAGCTCCAGGCTCAGTTAATATGCGATGGTACACTCTGACAGTTTCATTAAACCGTATTTATGGCAGCCACAAGTAATCGATATGCAGATACGCCAGGCTGTCCGCATTCGCAGAACTGTCTTTGGTCCAGCAGTGCAATGCATCAAACTGCCACGCTCAGTGACAACAGAGACAATATACACCATCACTGGGTATTGTTTGTCCCCAAAGGCCTCTCTCACTCTCCCTCACTCTGTCTCTTATCCTGTCTTTCCTCCTTCATTGTCATCGTTTCCTCACCCCATCCTCCATCTTCTCTGTCTCTTTTGCTGTCCTCTATTTGTAATAACACTTAAGCCATGCTGAAAATCTTTCATTCTGTTACAGATTACAGCATAGATCTATTAAACAGACATGGTAGGAAGATAAACTCTATGTATAAATGTTCCTGTAAGGAGTGTTTGCCCTCCAAGAAGCACTGTGAATCTGTAGTGGAACCCTCTCTGCTCAATCCATTGTCAGTCCCTTTGGTGCGTTAGACAGGGTTTGTACAACAAAAGACACTCGGCTATAAAACATATCTGGGATGAGCAGGCTTAAACCCATTCATAATGACAACGTCACAAACCGGCAGTGTTCTGCCTTACACAGCTGCAGAGCAGTAACTGTCAGTGGGACTCACAGCATCCGTTCAGTTCTGACACGCGTTACATAAAACTAAATACTGCAGCTTTTGCACCAAAGACAGGGGCGCACCACTATTGATAGTGGAAGATGATATTGGATGATTCTGCAAAAGCTTGGATTACATTCAATTGCATTTCTTCATGCTCAGTTATCTATTTCTACAATGTTGACGCATGGCAACTACAGTAAGATTAAGGATTGGCAAAAGATTGTGCTTATGGCACATAATACCTATGCATACTGTTTTACAAACATTGTATTCATACGATTATAAGAATAACTTATCCACCACCACAAAGACCCAGCATCACGTCAAAGGCAATGGTGCTTCAACCTTGGTCAGACGCCCGTTAAATGATGGTTGGTTTTCATTAGTGGACGGTGTCTAAAGGATCCCGATCCTGTTTGGGGGGAAGAAGTTGCCAAGAATCTCCTGTTGTCGTGAACTTGACTGGAAACGTTTGGTTGTGAATACAGGCAACCAAAAATGAGTTTAAGCAGTGCGTTGTGGCTGAGCATGAAGGAGCTTGGAGTTGAACCCAGTACCCCACAGTGCTGAAAGGATCCAGTTGATGTGTTTTGGGTGCCAGCATCAGTGTGGTATTATTCTGGGCATGTCCAACTGGTAGAAAACTAGCTGGAGGACAAGTCAGGCTACCTTGCAGAGAAGTAGATCGATGTAGGGAGATCGATGGATGGACCTTTTAATGAATTACTTACACCAACTCAATGAGAATACTATGAATGCTAATAACATTAGCATTCACTTCAAGGGCAGTTCTTGAAGGGGATGTTTTAGTTGTGTGTGACTATGCTGGATTGCTGGTGACTGATAATGCATAATATAATGCATAATGCACTCATTTATTGTGACTTGAAAAGTTGCATATATATGCACTTGAGTTAGCATAGATCGATAATGATGTTATCTAGCTGTGTGTTGTCTGTCTTAAATGGTGCCTGTCATAAGTTACCGTAAGTGATGAAACTTTAGAGAAAGCAGCGCTGAATGAAGAGCAGTCAGAGCAGCAGGTCACCTGATGAACGGCTTCACTTACAGCCAGCACCATAATGCTTAGTCATGATCAATCATCACCCACATGCCTCAACTCCCCTCTCCTCTTCACAGAGCCCTCGTGGTGAAACAGAGGAAGCTCAAGGGCTGTCCGCACCCTCCTGGTCAACGGAGGAGTCAGCAATGATGAGGACCAAAATGCTCAGGAAAATGGGGAAAACAGGTCACATCACAGTTTTCAAAAGGTTTTGAGTACAATGTCACTTTGAATCCCTTAAACCTCCCAAATGACTCATCCACATAAATATACATATGCTTTTTTTCCTGTTTATTTCTATGCCCACCTGTGAGTAAAAGAACAGCATACATTTGAGGTGTAACTTGTCATCTGTGTTGGATGTCAAGTCTAAACCTAAATTAATCTTTAATGTGGGAGAAATGTAACTCCTCTATTTTAGCCTTCCACACTAAGGCAGCAATTTTGAGATAATGTCAGGTAAGTTTTGTCTTGCTGGTATGCTCAACTCTTTGTGTAAACGAACCTCACTTCAACAGTGGAGAGCAGCTTGGTTTACACCGAGCAAAGCATTGAGAAGCCTGACCTGCACATGCCTAAAAATATTTAAGCATTGGGATTTTTTTCAGTGTGGATGGTAACTTTTAGAAAGCTATCTTAAAAAGTTTATTTGGACACTGACATGTAAACTGATCTCTTAGTGTAGCCACAGAGACAACAGTCAGTACACTAAAATACCAGGGATGGGCAAGTCCAGATAAGCATCAAGTCAGAGCTGCCTCCCAGCGCAGGAAATAGCATTAGCTTTATTGTGACACACACACACACACACACACACAGTGACCTCTTACTCCCCAGGTTGCCATAGAGATACTGCTCCCTCGTCACACACTCCCAAACAGCAGGCTATGTGAAAGCTAGTGTGTGTGCATACATGTGTGTGCATCAATTTTAATGGTTGTATGCTCATTGTATATGTCCTATGCACACAGCACCAGATACGCTGTATTATTAGATTTTATAGAGGCTCGAGCTTTAGTGCCAGTACTCATTGCATGCAGTTTCAGCACTACACTTCCCAGAACCCCCGTGTCAATCAAAGAGTATGGATGGAACTGGATTTACTGGTGATGTAGTTTAGGTCGATTCTTTTTCAGCTATCACTGCTCATGCAAATGTTTAATCAAAACAGCATCTAGTTGTAAATGCTTTCTTTGCAATGCATGGTGATGCATTGTGGGATACTTTGAGTCCACCATGCAGGGTAGTTGGACAGCAATACAGAAAATGTCAAACTCACTTTATAGTGGACTACATAGTGAGCAGTGAGTGATTTTGGACACAGCCTCTTCCTCCTGAGAGGTGAGTCTCACATTGTCCTTCATGAAACACGTTTTTCTTCTTCTGTCTCCGTACCAAACCTGCCTGTGAGACTCAAACCTCTGGCTGGAGTTCATCACCTGTAATGGATAGCTTGTCTGGCAGATCGATCGAACAACAAGCCAACATTTAGCCCATCTGGTGGGGTTCCTATTAGAATAAATGGCCGAAGTCAGCCTCATTAATACTCATCAAAAACTGTTAGTCTGCTGGTTGATATGTGATCAATGTTCCAACACATTACAATACAATATATTCTTGTATTTGTTGGGACATCACAGGTAATTTTGCAACCACTGGCTGGACCCTCTGACTCTTAAATCTGTGATCCACTAAGCCGAGCAAAATCCACTGCTAAAATGTAATACCGGAGGAGTTTGGTCCTGGATGCAAAGAAGGTCATTACTGACCAAGCGATTTGAAGCGCAGATCTAATGTCACACCTGGGCATTTCACTGCACCTACCGCAGACTCAGTCAGTCAATCAGTTAAAATAATTACCCCCCCCAGAATCTTGGTAATACCTCTGCTCCAGCCTGTGGACGCTGTCCTGCTCCTCTCCGGGTAAACTGGATTTCTTTTTTTCAGTTTTTACATGAGAATGTGTATAAGATTTAAGACGGCCACAAAGCTTGAAACTGAATCCTTGAAATGAAGAATGTTTCAGTGGACAAACAACTGTTACTTCTTGATTATAGATATTTCAGTTTTTTTGAGGGGGGGTTTGGTTTAAAGGAATAGTTCTACATATTGTTCTACACACAACCAAGAGGTAGGTTTGCATATTTTCAATGGATTAACAATGACATGTTAAGTAGTGAGCTTTAGAGGTGATGGAAGTTTAATTTTTTTTTTACTTTTGGGTAGAGCCACGCTAGCTGCTTCCACTTCTTCTAAGCTTCTACTAAGCTAAGATAACCAGCTGCTGGCTGTCATTTTATATTCAGCGTACAGACATGATAGAGGTATCGATTGTCTAAATATAACTCTCAGCAAGGAAGTAAATAATTGTATGTCCCTAAATGTCAAATTATTCCTTTAAGTGTGGGTCCCCTACAGCATTGTGTTTATTTTTGGCCAGAACAGCTAGAGTCTGATCTGGAGGGGGGGTGAGCATCAGACAGAATACCCTTTCAAGCACAGAACAAATATGGCATGTTTACTTTTCGCCCCTTGGTGTATCCAGCTGCTATATAACATCTGTACCAGTCGCTAATTTTGAGGACATTAAGGCCTACTATGTCTCGTCGACCCAGTCTTTGGCTGTGTTTTGGGCAACTAAGGGTAAAATCACTTTCTGCAGCAGTGAAGGCAGTTTTCTAGCTGAATGAACACAGATGAAGCACAGAGATGTACAACCCAGAACTCCCTGCAGCTTCTTTATTTCTGCTGTGTAGCTGTGAACTATCATGAACAGAAGCTGCTGTTTCAGGGAAAGTTTTCTCTCATTCATTTTTAAACTGTGTTGCAAAATTAGCTTTTCAGCTTTGGGGGCATTCGCCAATTTACAGTGGGTGTGTCTCATACTGTAGGCTAATTGTAAGATAGGTGTGGCTGAATAAGAGCCAATGGCATGGAGCAGAACGGATGGCCGCTCTTTAAATTGAATGGCAGTTGTCGGGACAGCAATTTGGCTCACAAAACACTTGTTGCCTCTAAAAAAATGCCATGTGTCTATTGTGCTCCTGTCCATACTTTTCAGACAGGTTTAATCAGATTGATATTTCAACAGCACACCACGTGACCTTTGACAGGAAGCTAGATTTGGGCTGGAATATTTCTGTATTCAACGCAAACTTGAATGGACAGCAGTCAAATTACTGTGGTAACTGTTAGCCGAGCATGGCTTACAGCTTTAAGGCAGCTGTTATATTCTGTCACTGCAACACCATGAATGAAACTGCATATAAGCTGTCGCCTTTCAACAACTGACAAAACATATCCTGTCATTTAATCTTAGTAGTACAATATTTCATCTTTATTGCAGTTTGAGTGTGAAATTACTGCCTTCATGAGATAAAATGGAAGTATTTGCATTCATTAGCAATGCTGTGCATTAACTTTCACAGAGAGACTACACACTGGTTCATTTATTAGCCAAAAGTTTCAAGAGACATCGGCTCAGTCGGCACAGAGTTCCTAATTAAGAAAAAGGAGAACATTTCAGCCCATCAGGTCGTCTTCAGTGTAGAGATACATAAAAGTGGAGCCGCTTTAATTACTCTTCTTTTGAGCACTTCTTCTGCGACATGTCTTACTAATGGTTTGTTTGCTCTCTTACTTCTCTCAACCTGATTGTCGAAGCATTTTAAATGCTGCAGTATGTGTTGCTGTGTAAACCTCAAACCAGATGCCCCGACCTCCACCCGCCTCGTCCTCCCAGCTGGGTGATTCAGTGGTATGAATCTGTGAGTGTCTCAGTTTTGTGGTGCAGCGCAGCCCTGTTTGGTCAGCCAGGCCTTCCCTCTCTGTCGATATTTGCGTTGACTTGGTTGCAACGGTAAGTACATTAAGGGACCAGTGATTGAGGACAAATCAATTACTGTAGCTCAGCGGTCTGTGTTTGGGGGGTTTACTGTAGCATTTATTTACTGTGTGCAGGGCACAACCACATTACCCAGCCTGCCTTTCTAATGGGAACATCATGAACAAACCATCACTATATTGTTCAGGTTATAATGTTCGTAGGAACTTATGTTTATCATATCACTATAATGGACTTATTCTGTAGTTTGTAATATTAAGGTGATATTTTATCATCTAAATGTTTATAGAAATACACTGGATGTGGCAAATTGTGTGTTTATAGTGATATTGTATTTAGAGGGATTTATCCCCTAATTATTTAATTTCTAGAAGCTATAGTAGACAATGGGGAATCATACTGAGATCATACTGTGCTTAATGTTTTTCCATGTGATCTTACATGGTATCTGTTGATATTCTGCCAGACATCTACAGTGAAGTGAAACTTCAGTGAGAAACATGTAGAGACCTTACAGCCATATCATAGTAATATTTCCTCTAACAACCAGAAGTGTTTTTAGAGTATCTGATATGTACCATAAGAGGTCCTCTGCCAGGGAGGCAGTGTGATGCGGGGCGGCTCCTCTCCTCCTCCTCCCTCCCCGCCTCCTCCTCCCAGCAGCGGACTCCGTCATTTCGCCTCCGCGTCCCTCACTTGTTGGATGTGTCCGACTGAATTTCTGAGGCTACAAGCTTTCTGGTGGTTGTTTGCACTCTCGGAGTCTTGGGAGGACCGCTGCTGTGTGTGAAGGTTAACGCGTAGTCAAGGGTCAGACGCGCGTAAAAAGCGCCAATCCTGAATCCTTGTCCTCGTCCTCACCTGTTTGTTTGCTACCCGGTTGCGTACCGTGACTATGCTCCGTTTTTCGGCGCCTGCTGGTCGTGGCTGTGTCTGCTGCCGTCCCTGTGACCTCTAGTCTGCTGGTCCCAGGGTGGTGGGTTTTCCTGGCGGCGTTGTGCGCTCTGGACTCCGGCTCATCCTTGGAGAAGTTCCGCCGCAGTCTCATGCACAGCGCTCCTCTGCTCTCCTCCTGCTGCGATAAGGATGCTGGTGGCTTTTCATGACCAAACTCCACAGGATTGGCCTGAGTTCAACAAGAAGACCATGTAACCAGATCAGGTATGGGCACTGATGACAAGGGGGAGATGGGGTCATATTCTATGTTTACTGTATCTGATCAAAAGCTGTTTAACATGCCCCAATCTCTGGATTTAAATGTAAGAGGTGACAGATACTTTTTCCACTCAGATCCTTGATTTGATGGAATCGCCTACATTTAATTGCAGTTAGTTGTAAAGGTTCACTCTGCCTTGCATAGAAATGTGTGATTGCAATTCAATTCAACGTGAAATGTGCCTTTAAGGCTGCCAGAGGAGAGGAAGTGACAGTGGAGCAGCTCAGCAGGAGCTGGAGTCTTGGGGTTTTGCCATTTTGCTGCTGTTGTGATCTTCTTTCACACTAGTTCAGTCTGATCTGGGTGGCCTGCTGCTACTGGCATTTGGTTAAAAAAAAAAAAAAAAAATGTTTTAAGTCTGCATCATTTGGAGTTGAAAAGATGAAGAGCAAAGTAAGGCAGGGTTGGGGGTTGAATACCCACTTGAGTCCCCTGTGTTTAAATAATATACAACCATGAAGCGTTGTGGACAGAGAGGGGGGGCACAGTCCTTAGTGGATGAGTGAAACAGTCATGGCGAGGGGGTCAGAAGGGTTCAGCTGCCACTGGGGCCACTCCTGTTGAAAATGGTTCAGTTGAAAATGCGTCACTTGATTTAACACTGAATACTATATTTGCTAGATGATTGCTTATATAAGATGTTAGACATACATTTATTATTAATGGGAACATAGTAAGCAAGGAAGCAGAGATTTGCTACACTTACAACCTCAAAAGGTCATAAATTTATATTATTTGCAACCTTAAAAACTAGCCCACCTCACAGTAAAGACATCTCAACACATCACCCAGCTGTACTACTACAACCTGAATTATACATTTACTGAATATTGGTTTCTCACGTTTCCTTGTTGGCTCTGAGCAGGATGCGCTTTTTAACAATACAGTAGATTAAAGAAAGTTTTCTCTAATCTTCTTTAGTTTAATAACTAGATTCAATGGCATGTTTAAAACCTCTCTGACTTCTTTTAATGGCCCCTTCACTTGACGCTGTACGTCGCAGTGTAACCGCATTTGCCTGCCTGTGTGTCAAATATGTTCATATTAAACAAGTAAACAAAACCTGCAGAGTTAAATATTCCTTCACTATGTGCATGTGGCAGCTGAAGTACAGTATGTGCAGCGTATTGATCTCCCACATCAACAGCCAGCAGGTGCCGTGCTGCTCTGACCCATTTCTCACCAAGGATGCTGGAAAATACAGCTTGACTAAATAACTATTGAGCAGCCTCTCTATATCCTCCTGTCTCTACCCCACCCCACACACAAACACACACACACACACACACACACACACATATACACACTTAATTCCTCCACCTCCAGTGGCTGTGATACAACAGGAAGTGGACTGATTTCCCAGAGGAGTCTGCAGTCAGGGCTGTCACAGTTAATACAGCAGCTACAGACAAAATGTATTTAATACACAGGTTGTATAATGGTGTGCTGTGCCAATAGTTCAAACCACTGAGGGAAGCTACAACTAGCTGCTAGCAACATTTGGTCTGCCAGTGCTAAGTTTAGTTTCCCAGCCTCTCTGGCTGGGAAGCTAAATATTTGATCGACCTGAGTTAATTTAGGAAACAGTCAGCCTAAGCTGCCTTATTAATCCTCATTGCTTGACATTATTGTTACTGGGAGACGATTTCTTTTTTTGTTTTGTTTATTTTTTTAGATTTTTGCTTAATTTAAAGAAATACTGGGATGATTTGACCTTGTTTGGACTGAGGATATTTTTTCAAAACCTGTTGGACAAACTTACTATCTCGGATGTTGTGATCTCAATTTAAAGCAGCCACACATTGGTTACATACATGCTTGCCGGCCTACAGCCAGCCTGTATGTTATTAAGCATGGGAAAAGTTGCCAGCATGACCCTGCAATCCTAATCCTTGTCCTACAGCAGACACTGTGAACTGGCCTGATATGAACGTCTGTAATTTGAAAGTTTTATAGCGCCCGTGGATTAATGTTCCTCCAAAATTTTGAAGTATCTGAGTCATGGTTGGGAAACTAAAAAATACATTAACGAACCTCAAACTGAAGAGCGAGGCAGGCTGGTTAAAATTGAATCCTCTGGTCTAGCACACGTGGCTGAACACGATCTTGCATCATATCCACACAAGATCGGTATGAACATTTGAAGGCCAGCGGGCTTTGTTTGTCCTACTGTAACATCATCAACAACTGCTCTGGTTTGTCTGGAATCTGAATGAGGCTTTTTAAATCAGAGTAGAGACATTGTTACTATAAGAACGGCACGTGAGTAATGGATTTAGTCTCTCTTGCTTTCTGGAGGCAGCCCACCTTTGGTTGTAAAGTCACATCTTACTTCCTCCTGCACTCCACTCAGTGTGTTTTCTGGGACAACATGCATGGATGAGTGTTTTAAGGTGTGGTAGTGGTGTATGTACAGTATGTGTGTACGTGTTTGGTCGAGGTTGGGCCGAGTCTCAAACTACCCCGGAAAAGTGTTTCAGTGTTTCAGGAGTGGTGTGTGAATTATTGAAAAGCCCTCAAGGATTTTCTGGCTGCCGGATCAGTATTTCTCGCTATACAGTTGCGAGTCGAGTGTACTGTACTCACACTTTAAAGGTGAGACGAGCTGTGTCCAAACTGCAATGCAGCATTATCACGACAGCAAACGTGACTCCAGCCTCAGTCTCACCAGCTTGTCTTAAGGTCTACCATCACCAACCAGCTATGATGCAGAATAGATCTGAATCTCTAGATGATGGCCGGTTACTGGCAGGAGAAGAAAAATGAGGGATACATTTATTCGATGATAATATAAGTGCAACAGCTACAAACAGGCAACAACATAGGACTTCTCCTAAACCCCTGTGAGCTCGACTCGTCTCCTGCAGTGTCGCTTCACTGGAACTGGCCGGAACCTGTAGTCCTCTTGTTAGTATCAGTTCATTTACATTGACATATAAACAAAAACAGAAGCAAAACCAAAATACTTCAGAGACAGGGTTTGTACTTTTTGTCATCAGCGGTCTCTTTACTCTTTACACTGCAGAACACCAACTTTCTTGCATTTCTGTCTCTTTACTCCCCCTCAGGCTCATATTAGACAAGACCCGCCCTCTTGGCGTTCAGCAACCAATCAGTAAGACAAATGACAACCAATTGACTGTCGCAATTATGATGATTGTTATAGCTTTTTCTGAGTGTGTGAATTTTAGGAAATCTGTAGTGAAATCTGTAGTGAATGTGTATGTTAAGGTGTTCAAGTGTTCAGAGGAGATTGAAGATGATGTCTAGTCATTGGTGAAGCAATGGCTAGTCACTATAATAGACTAATCTACTACTAATTTCTGACTGTTGACTGTAGTTTTGATTATTTGATGGTTTCCTATTTATCAAGTACAAAATGCCACGAAGTTGTTGGTCACAGCTTCACAAATTCGCTCAGACAAAATCTGGGCTGACTATTGTTGTTTCACCTTGGAGAGTTTTGGATAGATGTTGATGAAATAAGCCCCTGCTTTTATTGAAAATGAACTGTAGAACCTAGCAGGTTGCCTAACAAAGCATATTACATTTTTAAAGTCATTCAGAATGCCTAAAGACTTTTCCACCCCGCTGGTACAGTAATGATCCCCTCTTGTTTACAGTCAGTCTGAATCTGAGCCAGTTTTACGGGTGCCCCATACCTCAAATTATAACTCCTTCCTGGTCCAGTTGCCAAGGACCGATGGGGAAAAGTAAAAGTTTTGTTGTTATCAGTTCATTGTAGACGATAAAAACACAAGGAGGGAAAAAAGGGGGAGTGGTTGGATGTAGTTACGTTCTGTAGTACTGATGATTCACTCTCACTCTGGCATCATTTGTTATACTGAAATACATCCCACAACACAGATTCACAAGAGCCCTGCTTTTCCCGACCAGTTTGGTGGATATTTAGACAGTGTCATCTCACAGGATTCTCCAGACAGTACCAGAATTAAATATAATTGAGCTGTTACGACATGGTTTGCATCATTTCTCCCACAGGCAAATGAATATGTGTAGGTATTAGTTATTTATGGTTGTTTCAGTGGTTGGGATCACAACTAGTGACTCTTACACAGTGTGCAAGGTGGTGTGTGGCGTGTGGATGTGAGTGCAGCTCTGAAGCGCAGCCAGACTGGGTGAGGATGAGGCCAGCGAGAGGAAGGCTTGTTGGCAGAGCCTGAGGCCTCTGGAACAGAAACACTGTTATCTGCTAACGTAGCTCTGCTGCTGCTGGCTGCTCTGTCTGTGGTGACTCATCAAAAACACACAGACACACACACACACACATATACAGACATGCACACTTACCGAGACACTTCCAGACATAATCAGACTTACAAGCATAGACGCACACAAAATACTGACAAAATACTTTGGGACATTTACATACTCACACACAGTTAGATAGACTCCTTGAGACATACACATGGATAGATACAATCCTCTGAATACTGACAAACACAAACACGTATCAAATACACAGTTGTTGCCTTCGGTACCGTAAGCCACATTTTCTCCAAATCAGCAGACACATAAAATTTTGTGAAACACTGAACCGCAGATTTTCTGTAGTACAGATGGATGTTAAGATCATGTATGAGAACATAATGTGGAATTGTGAAACAAGCAAAACACTTTTGTTCTTGTTAAAAGAATCAAATCTTCCCTCCCTTGTGAAAAACCTGTTCTTTGTGAGATGGGAATGACCTTCACACCCTGACTTTGACCACCTGTTTCTACTATAAATCACCTCCTGTTTCTAACCTATACATTTCCCACTGTTTCTCACTATCGATGCACTGATCTCCTTATTTTTGTCTTAAAACATCTTTTTCAGACATTTTCAGCCCATTTCTCATCACTGCCCACCAATTTTTTTATTCATCATTATATGAAAAATAGAGCTGGTCCTGTAGCAGCTCTCTTAAGCAATCGTTGCCTGAAGCTTGAATTCAAGCATTTACACTTGCAAAAAGCAGTTTGTCTGATTCCTTTATCCAGAGTGAGCTGCAATACAATCCCTAGACCACTAACATACGTGCAGTGAATAGTAAGGATGAAAAAGGCTGAAGGTCCCACATAATTTTCCTGTGACCTGAGGTGAACATGAAAGAAATATGTGATAAAAATATACATGTATTCAATATGAATAAAACATGTCTCACTGCTGATATTTATCTGTAATCCTGCTGATGTCAAGACATTTCAAGTTATTCGTTATATGACTGTGCTAACTCACTCTATTCTGCCCCTCTTAACAGTTTTCATACCCACAATCCTGATCTCACTCAACTGTCTTACACATTACTTAAACGTGTGTTTCCACAACACTTAATCAGTTTTTCAGATGATTGTGGCTGCAAAATATCTATAATTCAGTTCCTAAAAGATATTTATTCATGACAAAAAAACATGGGTTGAATGAATTTCATGAGTAACCTTGAATGTAAATTTTCCTGTACGTTTTTTTTCATGCAGCTAATAAAGGAATAGCTTATTTTAGGAATATCTTATCTTAATACCACTTGAGGCACTTGAATAACATGCATTTCATAAAAGAAGCTGTCTGAGAAAATCTTTACATGCTAATCAACAATTCATGTTAAAACTAACAAATCCCACTTTCTTGTGATATTATGAATCATAAATCTGGTCGTAATAAGTTTATATTTTCTGGGCAAAATTAATATCTTAGACATGATTCATAAGGTAGATCAGAAAGGCCACCAGACAAAATCAAACCAAGGAAATCTCTAATATCTGTATTGCTTATCGCTCAAGTTGTATCTTCATTTCTTCAAACAAAGATAGCAGGTAAGACTGATGGCTGCTTTCTTACCTGTTGCCATCTTTACTTGGGTCAAAGAATGGAGACATACAATGTGCAACAGGTGAGAGGGCAGAAAAAGTTGTGTCTGCAGAATAGAAATGATTTTAATTATGGCCATGTTTTAAAACCTCTGTGAGATTTCTACTATCGCCTGAGTTTTAGTTTGTTTTTGTACTGGTGTTTGTTTTTTTTGACAAAACAGCGGGCTATTGCAGTTATCTATATGGAACCATCAGTCTCAAATGTGACAACAATAAGCTGAGAGCTACAGTCTAACTAATACAGAGAGATGAGAGGAGATCTGATTCGTTGTTTGTCCTGGAAGCGTTTCCTCTTCTGTGCCCGGCTGTTAGCAGGATGGCACAGTGGATTCAGTTACAGTCCTGTAAGCTGAAGGTCATAGGTTCAGATTTTTTGCACAGCAATGAGTTGAAATGGCCTTGGGCAGCTCTCTGAAATTCACACCTACTGATTCGATGTGAAGCTGGCGGCAAAGCATGTGGTTTTCAGACCGTTTTATTTCTAATTAATCCATTTTGACAGTTGTGGGAAAGGCTTGGTCAGAAGCGAAGGCTGACGGATACTCGACTGCAATGTGACTGCTCTACAGACTCTCTTGTTCATACAGTACAACCTCATGTGTGGCATAATTTAGGACAGGATTAGAAACATAAAAGTGGAGGCAAAGTAACATTTGTTTGATCCCTAGACCTTAGAGAAGGAGTGCAGTGCTACTTTACAATAACTGTTATGTCATTTGTGTCATATATTTTGTATAATGCTTACAAATTAGCAGCATTTGATAATATATTTAACATATATGGTTGGAATGAACTGTCAAAATCAACTTTTAGTGGAAGTGTAAATCAAGTGAAGCATTCTGGTCCATAGAGAGAGCCGACGACTCATTGAACCCTAACCCCTTCTTCTGTACTTCTGCTTATGAACAAAGCACCTCAGCAGCCTTGCCTTCTTCCTACTGGCCCTGCCATCTGTTATTGAGCTCCCTCACTTTATTAACTGTCAAAGATAAAATGTCCATGTGAATGTATGCTAATGTAATATTCGTGGTACATTACTCTCGCAAAGATAGAAGCTGGAACATTTCATTTCCTTTTATGAGACTGCTGTGCTGACCAGCAGAATGGCGGTACAGTAATTACAGCTTCCCCGGCTGCCCGCTGCCCTGCACTGGGTGTGCGTTCAGCGATGCTGCACTGCTGCCAAGTGTGAAAAAGAAGCTGGCATATCGCAGGACAGCAGAGGAGGAGCTGAGCAGCTATAATGAAACCTCTGCAAACCTCGTAAAGCAGGGAGGCGCAGAGCTGTGTGCATGTTAACGTCAGGTGCTTTTCCTGCTCAAGTTCTTCACTGTGAATGTGTCTGAACTGGACATAAATTAACCAGAAAATCAATTCAAGCCCTCCAGTTTGAAGTGCGAGCGACTCAGTGGCTCAGTGGTTAGAACTGACCTCTCAAACCTGGAGGCAGCAGTTTGTTGGCTCCCACACCTGTCCAGGTGGTTTCCTTTCTTGTATCCAAGGCATGCTGGGATAGAGACTCAGTGGGTATGTTCAATGAGTCCAGTTTGGAATTTTGAAGTGCTACTTTCTTGTGAAGTGGACTGAATATGTCTAGTGTTGTTAAGAACAATTAGTTTGTGAAAAGTGACACTCCAATAACACCATCCATTTGTTTCCTTGACCTTGGAGGTCATTATGTTATGCTATTCTTACTGTTGATGATATACGAATAGAAGTTATTTCCACTGCAGAAGCCAGTTGCGCTGGATAAAAGCATTCAGCAAAATGTTAATAGCTGAAAGAGATACTGTCACACAGTGCCCTTCTCACATTGTGCTTTTGCTTTGTGCTCCCTTTTCATTGGGTTGTTATTTAACAGCAGCGGTTCTGGATATATTTTTTAACCCCATTAAGTGAGCATTTAAAAGACAGGGCAGCACAGGATGTTCAGAACAGCGTAAAACCAAATCAGCTCAAAATTCTCCTGATGTAATTTTGTGACATGATAGAAAAATACAAAAGACAGATATGGGCCCTGTTTGAAACAGTCAGCAGCTATGGCTATGTATTCAATATCTCAATGTGTCTGGAGATGTTTGTCCCGGGGAAATGGGCTGAGCTCTACGCTCTTTTCTTACATTTAAACCTGGGAGCTGATTGGTGTGAACACAGTCTGTTACTGCCTTGCTCAAGGACACTCCAACATCTTTTGTTGTTTTATTAATATGGTGCAGCACACAGACTTTCACAGTCAGTCCAGAGTGTCTTTTAGCTGTTTTGACAGGTTCCTCATCAGATCTAATCATTACTGTTATTAAGTGAAGCGTGACTGAACAAAATCTCCTTTGTGTGGTAGTTTATTAGCTGTGTGCTGCGGGCTTTGTGCCTGTTGTGGTTTTTAATGGACTCAACTGAAAGCCCTCCAAGACACAAGTAGCTTTGTGCCTGATGTGATGTGAGCTGAAAGATTTTGCGAAAATGTAAAATAATTATGCCGTGTTATGTGTTTTGTGTCACAATTATTAGACCCCACCTGGTAACAACAACCTTTCAATCTGCTGGTGCTAGCTACTGTCATACTATAGGTAATTATAGTCGTTCCTAAGCTACTCTCCATCAAATAAACAAATAAGAATAAAACATTTTCTATGTATAGCAGAATTCACGAAATGAATTCAGCTCATAGTGCTTTGTATAAAAGAAAGAAAAAAACAGAATAAATAAATAAACTAGTACAACACAGGATAAATGATAACTTTATCAAAGCAATACACGTCGAGATAAGTCAGCTGGGAGATCCATAGCCATCCCGCTGGCTTGGATATCCGGTGATAGGCCTTCATGGAAAGGGAGGAAATTGAATTTGAAGTGTGTATAAAAATTACAGATGGACCACGAGTAATGAATCTTTCACTTGTCATGTGAGTAAAGGTATTCACCACATCTCGAGTCACAGCGAGTGTGTAGAAAGGCTGAATCAGGAGCTGGCAGGCTGGAGTACAGTAGCCTGGAGAGCTGCATAACAGCATAATGTACACCAGTTATAAATCTGCCAGCAACGTATACGGCATCAGAACATGGTCCAGATTGGACGGAGGAAAAAGACTGAAACTGCGTTCCAAAGCTCTGTCCTATCTCTCTCCATCTTCACGGGGACGAAGGCGTTGTGCCGCCTGTATTGATCATGTGCTTTTATAGGGCCAAGAGGACCATTCTGGGGAGTGGTTCTTCACATTCATTGCATTCTTTGCCCCAAATGACCTCGAGCAAAATCAAGTAATTGAACTAAAATGTTCAGTGTCATCAATCTCTGCCTACTGGGCCGTATCTGCTGCGACAGCTTAAGAGGGAAGATGGGATAACGGTTGGTTGAGCTCCTGTAGGTCCCTCAGTACATGAAGAAGTTTTTCAAGGTCACACGTAAGTGTGTGCATCCCAGTTAATCTACTTATCGTTTGGAGAATTGAATATAGCCAAAACATGTAGTTATTAATTATTGAAAGACAGTTTGTTAATCAGTGGTAATGAGATACAAAAGGTTAGAATCATTCCTTGGTCATGAGTATATGTTGTTTCATCTTTTTCATTTCATTTTGTTCGCTTGTACAGGATGTTTCCTGTTGGCTCTTATGGTAAACCAAATGCATGCTCTCGTAGCAGGATGACTGAAGAAAAAGCAACGTTTTACTGTAAAGCACTGCTTTATATGCAAAAATGTTTTATATGTTGCTTGTGGTGCATCCCTTGTGTTGACTGTAGGGACTTTTTGTGTTCTCCATGTTAGTAGGTGCATTCAAGGGTGAGTCTCCTTTTTACTTAGTACTTATTGATCCACTTCTACATTTTTTGTGAGAAACTGATATATAACATGAGCCATTTAAAACTGGAAATGTTATTCTCTCCTATGAAAGACTTTACAGATCATTCAGTCCCTTTTACATAATGGGCACGGGCAGCTGAGTAATAGAGCTCTTTTTAACAGCCCCTTTGAACCAAACGCTGCTACTGCTTCTGGAACATATTTAACTAGCAAAGTACTCAAACAAAAATATTTTTTTGAACTGTTTTTATATATATATACATATGTGGGGTGTCAATCTTATAAATGTTGACAGCAATACAGCTAAAAACTGGAGTTAGATACCCTGTCCTGGTTTTAAAGCGACTAAAAGGATGTCTATACCCTGTTTGATGACATCCCACTGAAGATTTTGAAATCTTTGGCTAAGTTTTTGGAAAGTGTTGGGCTATTACTGCCATAAACCAAAAGGGGGGGGTTGATATTGAGCTTTCTTAACAAAGAAGCACGACTCCTTCCCTTCACTACCCCCCATCCCCGTTTGAACCACTTTGGTTGATTTCCAAAGAACAGGCCTGTGGCAGACCACAGCATTAACCCACACAGAAATCTGCCATGGAGCTCAATCCAGCAGGTATCACAGCTTAATAGATTTATTGGGTAGACATTGATGAAATTACATACACGCAGTAAAAAATCCAGACTCTCCTGCTGGTAACATCACTTCAGCACCAAGGACAGCGCACACTCCTTTACAGTAGAGTAGATCACCCGATGATTTCCATCTGGCCACATGTTTCCACTGAAATACGTTGCTTTACATCACTGCTAGTCAGTGAATTTTGCTGGATGTTACTGTAAAAGTTTACAGTAACATCCAGCAAGATTCCCTGCGTTTACAGATTTGCACTACAACTGCCAAACATGAGTGAGCTGTGTACAATCTGCTGTTGTGACCATATAACATGAACTAAAATCAAATGATTCAAACAGTTATCCAGTAATTTAATTTAGAGCTGCCACTGTGTGAAGTTTCCCAGTGCAGCTTTAACAGATTAGGCTGTTTTTGTTTTGACATTTTACCCATGATTCTACTTTTACAGTTGAATAATCTTCATGAAAAAGAAATGCCACAATTTCTAAACCGACCCCATAAATTGTGTTTACTTCACACCCACACATGCAAACAAACAAACATGTACACACACATGCTAACACACACACACACACACACACACACACACACACACACAGACGCCCACGCTGGGCCTCAACAGAGACGATAGAGAGAGGAGACAGATAGAGGAAAGCCTTTGGAACGGCAGATAACAGGATTAGACAAATTACATTTCAACTGTGACCATGAATCCCGTTTGGATGTGCGACTTGTTTTCTCCCCGCTTACAACGACAACCATAGAGCTGTGGAGTTTAGATGACAAAATGGTGGTTTTCCAAAATAATAATGTGCTGAAATTTTGCATGATTTATGGCCTGGGTAGATTGGCTCTGGGTCTGAGACCAGCACCTGAAGTGGTCAGGAATAGAAAAGAGTTTAACAGGAAGTTTGATAAGTTTAAGGACAGGTAAATGTACGTATAGATTTACTCACACATGTTCAAACTTAGTGTGTGTGGGCTCAGTGGATGGCACTTCAGTTCCCACAACAGCTCTGGACAAAACCAGGAAAATGAATGGACTGATATTGATTAGGGAGTATTGAGAGGGAAGATTGTGAGTCTTCCACCTTCTCATCCACATTTTTGGGGACTCAGTTGTCAGATCAACCTTGCAAAGGCAGCCCGCAGTTTTCACTTCTATCACTGTGGTCTGGCACCATCACGGAGGAAAGTGCATATCAAGAACAGTCAACGACGCCATTGACAGTTGTACAAACGATGTACAAACATCAAAAGTGCTGGTATTTCTTTAAACCATCTAACAAAATCATTTTCCGAATAACACAGAGGTAAGAAACAGGTCATACAGTGGATGAATCATTTGTCATCTTATATTGTTTAGATTGAACACCTACTTTAACCAATAAATGAGTCAGTATCATCATCTAAACACTCTCCAGTGCTCACGAATATTCAGAGCCAGTTCTCACTTCCAACCATTTTCAAATTTTAAAACCAGGATGTGCTTTTTGATTAGTATGATTAGATTAGAGTATGAGATATGAACTGGAATCAAAATCTATTACTAAATTCTTTATTTCAAAATCATCAGACGATGTCACAGATGCATAACTAACAAAAAGAGGGACATGCGAACGATACTCATCGGTCAGTGGTTTGGTGACTTGCTCAAGCATACTTTCATAGACAAGACACATTATGGGGATCAAACCTGTCGCAATGTTGTTGCAAGTACATGCGTGGACACTGTTTGTACGATTTTCGGGGGAGGAGAGACTGACACTGGCTGACTGCTGGTCTGAGCAATTTAGGACCCAAAGAATCAATCTTGTAAAAATTCTCCGGGGCAGTCAAGGTCCTTCAGATGCTCCTAAAGACTGATGGCTGAGACTCCGGAGGGAGCGGTCCGTCAGAGAGAAAGACAGAAAGGGGGGGGGGGATAGCTTGTGAGATGCTCTCATTACTCTATGGGAAACCTGTAGTTTTACAACAAGAAGGATTTTTTATTCTACATACAAAATAAGCTAGAGGAGAGGGACAAAGGAAAACAGTAATGAAAGTGCACAGTGCACAGTGCAGTGCCGACAAGCTGATTGAACAGGCTAATAAAGCCCTCAAAACATGAAAGACTGATGATTGCAGGTGTTCAAGCCTTTAATCATCAGCATAGTTTTAGTGCACTGTATCATACCATGGCATAATCGAGCATAATGGAGTGCAACAGAGTGTAGCATACAGTTTACAGTACATCAGAACAAAACAACATGTATCTGTGTCATAAAACATAATGTAATATATCAGTTAAGTGTTTGCTATTAAGATTCTAAGATTCAAGACTCAAATCGTTTATTATCATGTGTACAGTGCAGAAACGGGTTTCCCTGTACAATGAAAATCTTACTTTGCCATCCACACTGAATGCCAAAGAGTTTAAAAGAGTAAAAAAAAGGAGAGGATAAAATATAAAATATAAACTACTATTGCTACATAAATATGTTTACAAAATGTGCAATTTTATTAACATAAAGCAAAGTGAATTATAGCACAGCATGGCATGTAGTGTACTACAACGCAACATAACTAAATGAATAGTGTAGCATAATGCAGTCTAGCACAGCCCATATGTAACACCAGGGTCTGAAAGTAGGTTTTCCCCCTCACCTTTCACTCTGGCGGGTCATTGAACCACCTCCAATGCAGTTGCATCAATTGCTGAATGTAGAGATGTGGATGATGATTTAGAGGTGTGGAAACAGGCATCCTCTGAGTAATTCAAAAAGAAAACAATATAAACAGCCAGTTAAACTGAATTTTCATGAGCTGCAAATTGTGGTTATGTTATATGATTTTCATCCAATTTTTATTTACAAATAAACACTCATTTAAAAAACGCCCTACACATATTGGACCATGGAAAATGTAACATAAGATGCCACTGATATAGTGTAACAAGATATAATATCACCTTTTACAATCATCAGCATTACTTACAGCCTCAGGATAGATGTAGGATGACTGACAGGTGTCAGCATGGTACCTTCAACAGTGATGGTGGGATAAAAAAAAAAAAAAAGTATTTTCTACTTCAAGCTACGATGTTGCAGATTCAAACTTTTAGAAAAATATCAGCTCGCCTCAAACTAATCTGTTAAATGTGCTGAGCTCACAACTCAACTCACAACAAGGTGACACACCAAGTGGATTCTGTGAGGACTTCATCGTCCATGTTTAACTATTCACCTGAGACACCTAATTTTCATATTATTATGCCTGCCACTTCCATTGAAATGATGCTACAGACTTGTTGCTTGTTTAGTGCGTATCTGACAGCTGTGAAGTGAAGTGTGTGTCACAGGCGCTCAAATAGTATGTAGAATGAGTAGAAACAGGCTAAAAGCACATCTCGAATCTGTGTACATGTACAGCATCATAAAATGCTGCACTTACCGGATTGAATACGGCTTTATGTATGCTGTATCAACTCTTACGTGTCGTTGAGATTTTTGTGGTGACTGTTATGGTTCATCTGTGTTATTTAATAAATGAACGACTTGTGCTTTTTGTGCACTGACTGCAGCTAAGTGCTATGAGTGTTTTAATGGATGTGTTATTAGGATGTCCTGATTTATTGCGTAATGCATGAACACATGAGTGAACTCTGTATGTGTGCAGAGTGTGTGTGAGAGTGTGAGAGAGTCTTATCAGTATACAGGGCTCTTCAGGCAGTATGGGGGATTGAGGGCCACTCTAATCTGGACCCAGTGGTGACTGATCCAGCTCTCTTTCTGTCTGTGCTCAGCATGAGTGTGTGTGTGTGTGTGTGTGTGTGTGTGTGGGAGGGGTGTGTGTGCATGTGTGATATGTCATTTCTCTCTGTAGTTTGTCAAAAGAAGTAAACTGAAATTAATCTAACCAACAAGTCTGCCTCAAAGTGCTTGCAGAGCAACATGTAAACAGGGAGAAAAACAAATCTGCGTGTTATTTTGTGCCTGTGTGTCTGAGTAAAGGATGACGTGGTGACAGCGGTGACTCCATTTCCATTTCCTTCACGCAGTACAAGTCACCGCGCTGGCATTAATTATGAAAAATAGTTTGCCGTACTGAGTCTGAGATTGCACGCAGTGGAGAGAGTTTTGATGAATGATGTTAAGAGGAATCTGTCAGCTGCCATCCTGTTTGGTCTCCACAAATAATTGAAGGCTAGTGTACTTTCTGACAGAAACATGGTTTATGAGCTCGGTGCCAGCGTAGCGGATCAGATCGCAGCCTGCAGGAGCAGCACTGCCTGCTTTTCTTCTCCTCAGTGGAGAGTCTGACAACAGTGTTTTAAGGAAGAAATCCATTCAGATTCTCTGGTACATTTCATCAGTTGGAAATGCTTAACACATCTCAGGAGCTTTTGTGTAGTTCCTTTAGTTTTTCTACTGACCTCACTTTTCCTCAACCTGCCTCATCTGCTTCTACTGCAGTTTGTCCCTGTATCCAATTTCATAGAAAGCACAATATGATTCTGTGTTTGGAAAACATTAATAATGCTGTAATACAGTCTCTCCTGCGAGCTTTACAATATAAATATGCACAGTGGCATGCATGAAAGTCTGACATAATTATGTGTTTGGACTACAAGATGCGATGCAGTCACTCTTGTTTGCTTTAAATATGCATGCTGGCATTATTGCAGAAAAGATGAAAAACACAGATACGTTTTCGTATTTGAAAATTCCAGAGATGTAGCTCAGCATTTACATATTGCCTTTAGGTTGCGTGCGGAAATATTTCAAAAAATTCAAAATGATTGAAAAAGTTTTGTCAGAATAACATGTAAGTAAAAAGTCAACACACAGGGAGAATAGAAGACGTCTGCCAGATTAAGATGTGAACAGGTTTCTGCAGTATGTATCTCATATTTATAGATCCAACGTAGCAAAGTGCTTTGAATAAGTCTCTTACTTCCACATTACCTACCTACATACCTACATTTTGCCCATTAGGTTGTTTAGCCGCCTGTGTTATTGAGTGTATATTGCACTCTTTAGCAGTAACCACACAGCTGCAGTTCTTGGTCAATACCACTAAGTGAGTGTTTTGTGGCCTTGCTCTTCTCTCAGCTGGTGATTTGTAGTGAGCATCTCTACAGTGAGGAGTCCGCTCATTAGGCTGCTCTCTGATTAAATGCCAGACAGATGATGGACTGACAGACGTCATCTATCACATCACATGTACAGGACAAGCTGCTCAGGTGAAAACAATACATGCACATAAACACACTCATCAGTTCATCCAGACAACAAACAACAGGAATCACAAGTGACAGGCTGAGAAATTGACTGAGAAAAATGTGTGTTTGTGTCAACCTCCACACACACACCTGTACCCATAGTGCTACTCCATTAATTCCTTTCTCTCTCTTCTTGTATTTTTTGACTTCCTCTTTCTTTATACACATTCTTACCGTCTGCTTCTACAGAAAAAATCCACAAGTCTCCATCCCAATCATTGTGTCATCAGCAGTCATACATTTCACTTCACGCCCCTCGCTGCTAAATCACTTTTACTGTGGCTCTGCCATAATGCTGCATGTGTGTGTTAGTGTGTATTTCAGTTTGGGTGAGATAGAGAGATATTGCTCAACAATACGCACATGTGAGGATTTGGAGATTCTGATGCGTACAGTAAAGCATCTTGAAGCTGAAGCTCAGATATCTCTTTTTGAAGCTGTTTTGTCGTCGTGGTGGTAAATGAAGTTGTTCATGGTGTTTGCAAGGGAACAAACTACTGAATGGCATTTCAGAACAGGCAGGTGTTGCTATTTTTTGTCGATGATTGAATGCAATGTTAGTTTGTGTGCAGGTACATGTGAATCGTGTTCATTTTCACACCCTGTGACACAGACTCTCTTCCTTCTCTTCTGCCTTCTCCTTTTCCTTCTCTTCCCTTCCTTTTCATTCTCAGTCATCCTGGTCACTCCTGTGCATCATGTAGTGTGAGTGCTGTGCATTTGTGCGTCTAAGAGATATTTTTTTCCGTTCTCTCTGTGCCACCTTGTGGAGAAAGATAATCAAAGCATCTTCAATTAAACTTAAACACTTTCTTAAACCATTGCTTCTAACTCGTCACACTTTCTGCTTCTCTCCTCTGAGATGTTCATGCAGTGTGGCTACCCAGCGGTGTGACCTCTCACCTTTAACCTCTGATTTGACTTCTCTTCGCCCGTACAACCTTCAAACACTCTTCTGATGTAAGTCTATCTATCTATCTATCTATCTATCTATCTATCTATCTATCTATCTATCTGACTTTTAATACTACTACCTCTGTTATTTTTCTGCTTTCAGGTGTTAAGCACCTTTGCTGAACGTGAGTATGATAACAAATGATAACAAAACCAGCTTTATTCTATAAGACCCATGCCACTTTGCAAATTAATTTGAATTTCATTTTGTTGATTTAAAATTTGCACACAAATATTTGGATTTCTGTTCTGTTTTAAATCCATGTTTTTCAAAATGCGGCTTTTAGTTACTGTAATTTAAATATTTAGCACAACTGCTTTATCATAACAAAGTAAAGGCAAGATAATATAAACACAATCTGTTCACTTCAGCTGATGTCTTCAAGGTTTCTGTAGGTAGCAGAGTTGTCACTATGTTGGAGATTTCAGCTGTACTATCAGCCAGAATGCATGCTTTATTCACGTTGTCTACCTAATCTTCTCCACATAATTACAGAATGACCTTTTGGGTTTGTTCTATTACCATACTTAGAGAGAAACCAGATTGCAGCACATTGCATCTGAGTTTACTGTGATGTTGACCTTTGTGCGATTTGATTAAACTCCGTGTTCATTGCGCAGTGGGGGGGGGGGCGCTTGCTAACGATGTCACTTCCTGTGCCCTTGTCAGAGTTTGATGGAGAGCTGGTCGGATGACAGCTGGAACTGTTGTCATAACCGGAGGAATACTGGCCACAGTGATACTTCTGTGTATCATAGCTGTGCTCTGTTACTGTAGACTCCAGGTATGCCTCTTTGTGTATATTCATTATTAGTCACTCTACCCCGTTGTATTATCACATCACTTTACAGGAGACTGCCAGCTGGAGAAGAAGAGTAATACATTAAACATCACTGTCAAATCAAAAATGTCATCAAAATTAAAATAGAAATTGTATTTTGAATCTTAGGTTAATGTAGTTTACAATGCTTTAGATATTAAACAATATTGTATTAGCTTCGACTTAGTAAACTAAAAAAATCAAAACCTCTCTCTCTATATAAGCCTCTTTAAACCTTGAATGCTTACTTTCAACACTAAAATGTCTGCCTGTGGGAGGAAAGAATTGGACAGGTTCTCACTGCAACTTATTTGATTTTTTGAACGTTGTAGAAATGGATGCCAGTATCTTAAAAAAGGGGGTAAAGACTTCTGTATCAAGACATTTGAACACACAAAAAGTGAACTCATATCACCATATTTAGAGATGTTTTTATTTGTTTTAAGAAAATAAGATAGCCGTCAATAATGAGCTCAGTGTTATAGATTGAAAGACTGAAGTGTTGCTTGTAAATGTTAGAAATCTGTTGAAAAGCATTTGACATGTAATGGACTCCTCCCTCTCTTTCTCTCTGTAGTACTACTGCTGTAAGAAGAATGGGTCTGACAGCGCCTCCATCTCCCAGCAACACTTTGCCTGCAACGCCTGCAGTGTCTCCGGCCTGGATGGGTCGATCATCACCCCACTGTCCATGTCGCCACCAGAGCCGCCTGGATCCTCTGACCCCACCAAACCCAAAGGGGGGCAACGCAGCTACTGCCCCACCTGCTCACCCTACGACTCCCCCTTCTATATCCGTACCACTGATGAGATGCGCAACGGTGGCGAGCGCATCACCTACATGCCCACACACTATGAGAACCAGGCGCTGGCAATGCCGCTGCCCACCGTCCGAGGCTCCCTGCTGAGGGAGACCCTGCGAGGCCGGCCTCCCGATTTCTACACCAACACCCGAGCCATCAGCACCGAGGTGTGACCACTCCAAAAAACCCCCCCAGCACCACCCATTCACACAGAGACACCCCTCTCTTCACTTACACACACACACACACATGCACACACCAGCACCACCACTAACAAGACCACAAGAATAAATTTGACACCCAGAGGGAGAGACGCCTGTTTCTGGAGGTTACATTATCACATTTATTTAGGGTTTGGGGTTTAACAGCTTAAGACTTCAGTATGCGAACATGCAGGGATCATTTTCAAACCGAGTTCCTCACTTTATACCCTTAAATTTTATGTTTTCATGTTCACTATGATAGTGATTCTGTAGTTGATGGTAGATAAAACTGTAGCTGTAAGGTTTCTTGTATGACATTGTCCCTTCATGCTCCCACATGAAGGGTATGGTTATAATCTGCTGACTGTTACTGTGTCTTTACTGACTGAGGGCTATCTTCCATAATTTAGGATTTTCCCTTGCTACACATCTTCATAATGACTGCCAAAAAGACAAATAAGGAGTATGATGATGTATGTAGTAATTGTGAAGCAATTTTGTCACGATAAGCAGAATGGAGGCTGAAATACATTCGGAGAAGTTACAAGGGCAAAAGAAGGAGAAGGCAACATCCCCTCTGCAGTTTTCTGGATCTCTGGAAGCATGCTTAAGTTACAGGAAAAGTGGAGGAGGGCGGACGACTGGAGCTCTCTCTATGCAAGCTGTCTGACAAACTACTGCAGGTCTTCATCTCCAGTCTTCTCCTTTCAGCAGTTTCTGTCTCATCATGTAACTTTACTGGAGGAATATAGTAACCACGGTGCACATTCAGTGAGATATTTACAAGGCTGCACATGTAGATAGACATAATTTAATAGACAAGCATTTAAACCTGGATCATGGACACAGTAGTTCAAAGCCTCTTGGGTTGCCAGGTCCACACTGAACCCCCTTTTTCTCCTCTAAGGTGTAAACCTGAGCCCTCGAGGGGTAAGCTTGAAGTGAACTGAGTGAATTTCTCTTTTGACAGTGATGCAAAAAGTTTGATATGTAAATATTAACAGAAAGCAATTAAGGCATCTCTTGATCCCATTGTGTTCTTGAAGGAGAGATTTGGATTTGAACATATTTTGAATGAGGGAGTGTGATTTACTAGTTTGTGCTATTTTGTCTACACACTCCTCCTATACTACTCTCATGTTGAATCTTTGAAATGCAAATAACCATGTCTTTTATTTTCAAGTTTTTTTCATGTCGTGAGGAAGTCAGAATACACATCTATGTGGTTGAAAACTGTTTCACAGTGCCCGTTTTCTACATGACACTTATCCAGCATTGCTTGCCATACACAATAATATTTCCTGTGATATTTGTCTTTATATTTCTGTGTACAGCAGGATTTTCTGAGGCTGGGTTAGCAATCCAAGAAACCTGAAGGACTTGCATGGTATAATTTTGCAAGATTTTCAGACGGGCCTCGTGTTACCATTCAAGCATTAAACAAAACTGCACTTCTCAACCTCTTTTCAGCAGCGCACATAGCATAATTAGAATTCAACAATCAGCAGCTACTTCATTTATTTCTCAATTACTTTTCCATTAAAGTTAACTGCAGTGCCCTTACACTGTACACCGTGAAACTTCTCAAGACCATTTTACACCAGAATTGTGGGTTTGCTCTGCGTTAACTTAAAATGGCAAATATATGTAGAGAGAAATGAAAGTTCACTAAAGATTAACAGGTTTGATTTTTGGAAAACTTAAGAAATGTCTGGGCTCAAATCTCTGAAGAGGATTCAGTGAAATACAACCAGTGTTACTCCATGCTGTTGTCCACAACCACAGATAAGGATAATTGTCATTGTTCATTTATTTAGGTATTGTATTAACTATATATTTTACTACCTACTTAACTAGTTATCTTTGAAAACATGAAAAAAGAAGCTTTTTAGAAATGTGGTTAAAACAGATATCATACCTGATGAATACAGAAACAATAATATTTGACAGTGTTAACTTTTGACAATTAAAGATTTGTAACTGCTTGAAATGTCTCTTTGTGTGGTGATTGAGAAGAAGAAATGGTGGTCAAAAGAAGAAGAGAGAGAGAGAGAGAGACACACACACACACACACACACACACACACACACACACACACACACACACAAATTATGCCATTGAATTTGATTTCTTCCCACAGATACATTTCCATATTACATTGATTTGAGCTTCATACTAAAGTAGAAAAGAGGACCTAAACTTTTCTATAATTTTCATGACCCCTGAAGGCAGCATGAACTTTGACCCCCAGCTAATGATCCCCATGAGCTGGGATGCTGAAATTAATGTTGAACAAAGCACTCATTCAGCTTCTATTATACCATAAAGAATTTCCTTTTGGGTAAAACGTAAGGCTTGATAGCTTACACAAGTTTTCACATTTTCCTAATTTAATCATCCAACAAGAAAGGAAAAGATGCAGCCTGATGGGAAAATACCCCCCCCCCCCCAAAAAAAAAACAAAAAAAAAACTTATAGATCTGAATTGTCCAATAATACATATGCTTTATATTTGTAAAAAAAACAAAAAAACATACTCCTGCTCTCAAATTACTAAATAGAAATTGTCCAGTGAATGTATGAGCCAGTCGAGATAAGATGCAGGAGTACAGCGCCTGCGCAAGAATGCTGCTCTTCCAAACCGGAAGGAGTCACATTAACCTCCAGAGTGATTCATCTTCGTAAGCATATACGATCTTCGTAGCAACTCTTCTGACAGCTAGCAAGCAAACTCCTCATCGCTCCAAACAAGTAAGTTGACAGCTCTCTTATCAGCACCTATGTTCATTTTAGTGCCACGTTAACACGCAGCGAGGAGGAGAAACGTTGAATTCCTTTCCTCTGTCTCGTAATTTTCCTCCTGAGCCGGGCGGGGTGTTGCTGATAGAAAGGGAGAGAGAGAGAGAGAGAGAGGGAGAGAGAGGGCTCCTCCAAACTGTTTTGGACTTCGAGCTGCTTAGCGTTAGCCAAACTTAGCTTTAGCTTTAGCCCTAGCCTGGCACACGTTGGTACTTCCTGTTTAGCCTGCGTTCACCTGTTCTGACAGCTAGCTCCTTGCTACAGGTCTGCCGGTGACAAACCCGTGCTATATTACTACCGCGGCGAGGAAAAGCCTGTGGTGACCGTACGGATAAGTTGGCATGTCGCTAGCTAATTTTGCCTTGCATGTCTGTGTTTGTGTGTGTTTGTTTGCATGAGCTAGCTGCCGTGAGAGGAGTCAGTCCGCCTTATAGCCGCTGTATTTATGTGTGCATTTTAGACTGAATACCTCGTCAATTTTATTTGTCTTACTAAATGTCCGTTTAACAACTGATTAAAGAGAAAAGCTGCCATGCTAAGCTAGCTTGCTGTTGATGCTGTAAGGGACTGTGATGTGCTCTATTCAGGCCTGCAGACACCAGTGAGAGCACCAATTACAGTTTACTACTATGAGGAAATGTATCCTAATAAAGAATAAGACAGCACTTCTCTTATTTGATTATATCAACAAACACTGTCAACCATCCTCAGGTGGAAATCAGAGCATCAACAGCTGAATAAATGATGCCATCAGGTGACACTTTCACTTTCTGGAAGTGAGCCATTGCACTGTTATTAAGGAAGGGCTCATAGAGTTTTGGTTTGACATATTCCACTTAATGGTGTTTTATGATTGGAGGGTTTACACTAGAAAATGTACCCATCCCTCAGTATCATCACCACAGCTGCTGCCATGGTGTTACAGCATTTGTTCAACTAAATATCTGCTCCAGGATCTGTCTCTGGATGGCATCATCAGCATAGTCTGTGTCTTTGCTGTTAACCTGAAGGAGAAACATGACAGACTTCTTCATATCAAAGAAATACCACTGTGGTTTTGACCTTGAAAAGCACAATCTCATATATAGGACATCTTAGAGTATGTTGGGGCCCAAACATTGAACCTTCAAGATATGACGGACTTTGATACCCTGATATGATATGAAATCATTAATGATAATTCAACATTTAAACTTGCTGTCTTTCATTCTTTGCACTGTAACTGCTAACTGCTGCACCATAATATCCCTCAGGTTAGATAAAGTAATATCTTACACTGTGAGAAAATGAGAGAAGAGGTCAAGGACCCATACTGTTCCATAGCTAAAGATATGAGTGTACTATTACAACTGTACCATACCTAGTTTCAATAGAAAAACATGTTGTTTCTCAACACAATTTATTCTTAAAAAGTTAGCGTTAATTTAAGTGTATAAGAGTAGTTATGCTAAAATAATCACTAATAATTCAGGAGTTGTTGCATAAAAGTGTACATTTCCCAGTACTTAATTGGGCTCCACAATATTATGTGGTTGTGATTTGAGGTTCCACATTCTTCATAAGGATTAGCTGCATGTTTTTTATTTTATTTTATTGTATAAAACATCAGGATTTGGCTGTACTATACATAAATTGGGTGTTTGAAATGCTCAAGATATGCTGGTTGATATTGGTGATACTTGAAAAGCAGAGTAACTGATGTATGCATCAATCCTGTGAGAAATAACGGGCAGATTTTGATAATCGTATAGTAATTTTTACAAGCAGAAATACAAATACAAACAAATTGGCTTTTTTCAGACCCTCAAATATGGAGATATTCAGTTTTTCTCTGCTTTATACTTTTATACTTTTGTGTTTTGGACTGTTGGACTGAACATTTGAAGACATGGCTTTGGATTATGAGAAACTGCGGTGTATATTGTTCACTGTTTTCTGACATATTGTAGACAAAATGATTAATGGAGAAAATAACTGCTAGTTCAGCCCTCAGCTCATGTGTTAAGAGATTCATTAATAGCTTCACACGCATGTCTTGCATGTGTAGACTGACATGGGGAAATACTGGTAATGTGGGAGTAGATTGTGGCCGTTTGAACAAACAGGAATAAGCAGGTACCAGTCTGATGTAGGCCAGGCTTTAGCCTTGGCACTAAACCAAAGTGGCCTTTTGTTGTGTGTCTTAATGGAGAGGTCCGTCTTTGTCACAAAGCGGCTACTTCAATAAGAGGCTGCATTACACAACCAGCCAAAATAACCTGTATGTCAGGAATTAATTAGCTTACTTTTCACATTTATTCAACAGGTTTAATGAAATTCGTTGTTTATGCATACGTTTATGCAACATGCCCTGTTGTTTTGTAGCTGTGTTGTACAGGGTGTCACAACCGTGTACTTCCTTAATTTGAAACTACCATAGACATAACAGACGAGACCATTTATTTGGCTATGAAAATAACTTGGATGGCTTTAACATCAGAGCTAACGGGAAGTCACTCAGTACCTAGATGTCACTCCCTGTTGTGTTAACCAACAAGCCTCAGAGCAGGTTTCCAGCCAGCTGCAAAGGAGGCTGAACTGTTCCTCTGTGGACTGGCTGCAGTTTTAACATGAAATACGATGGAAGCTTTCGAACAAAGAAGGGTTTTCAGGAATATTAATGTATATAGGTTATTTAACTCCCAATCTAGACAGTGCTAATGTCACACCCTAATCCCAGTAAATTACCCATCCAGACACCAAATACACATTGTAATAGATTGGCAGTTGCCTTACAGTTATACACAGTGTAGGCCAGCAGGGACAAAACCTGGAAACGCATAAGACTAAATCAGCCCCAGCCTAACCCAGACAGTGATATTATCCTTTATGCCCACTGAACAGGTTTGCCATGCCTGCAGTGACAGGTGTGTTCAATGTGTATTTGCCCCACGAGCATTCATTGAATGAGAGGCAGGAAAGATGCAGTCAGCAGGTTGAGCAGCTTTAGCTGTGTTCTTCACAGGAAGGTCAGTGCAGCCATAAAGCAGATGGAGTTAGACTGAGGCACGTCAGACATGTAGCCATCTTTTATCTACAACCAGAGGAGACTTCAAGCCAAATGCATTGACTATCACCAGATGAGAAATGGTAGTCAAAAGAAGATTTCCCCATCATCCAACCCTGTCAAGTGGCAAAGGCAGTTCTTCACTAAAGTGTCTTGTACACTAGGTCCTGTATAGAAATGTCATCCAATGCAACATAATAGATTTCTGGTTGTTTCATTTAACTTTCTCTGTGTTCATTTCCATGAAGTTTACTACTCAGACACTCCTGACCGAGATTCACGTGTGTCTGTTGACACCGCTGTATCTGTAACAAAACAACAGGGCAAGTTGAACCATAGAAACACACTCACACACCCTCACAGATGTAATATGTCTGGTTAGCCCAGTAGCTTTGGGTGTTGTTCAGCCTGTCTACACCACTGGCCACTCACAGTTTCCATACAGGCAGTAGTTGGGTAACAAGCCTGCCAACAGGGACTGTACTGGGGCAGCAGGCTGGTAATGACTGGGTGCAAATCTGCCACCGTGTCTACAGTTGGAGTTACAGTGAAAGTATAAGCGATTGTCCAACAGCACCAGGACAGCAAGAATGCTTAGAAAGAGTGTAATCTGGATAAATCCTGTTGTATTTATGTATGTAATTACCAGGTTTGAAAGGACCACCTGGCAACTGACAAATGGCTGTAAGTTAGTCTTTAATGGATACATCAGCTAAGTCAGCCAGCACATTTTACAATAGTTTTGACATGATAATACTTCAGAAGCCTTGGTTACAGTCTGTTTGTGTCTTATTTTCTTTTGCTGGTAAAATCCATATCACACGCAGTTGAAGTTAACAATTTTCTTAAACAAAATGATGTCTTATGCAGTGTGTTTGTCTGTGTGAGTGAGTGAGGTAAATTATGGGATGCTTTGTAATAGCAGAGTCAACATTAAGTAATATATAATTACTAGCCAGTTTACCATGGCTGGAGTGTGTTTACCACATGCTTCATACCCAGTCTGACTTTAGAGACTTAAGATCTAACAGAATCAGTACATACGTTTGTTCTAAAATATGTTTCTCAGCACGCCTGGCTATTATCTGTGTTTCTTAGCTGGGGTCCTTCTCACTGCAGCTTCTTCCATAAGTGAATCAGTGGGAGTGTTCACCATTCTGCTCAAGGCTACTCTGTGTAATTGAGTAAATGTGATTGGAGCACATGACTGTGTGGCTTTCCCTGAGTATTTCTGTGTGTGAGTGTATGTGCGTGTAAGATTAGAATTTGCCGGAGTTAAGTGTGTATGAATGCCTTTTGTACGCATGTAATCATGTCACTGTGTGTGAATGAATGCTCCCCTCATGCATGTGTTGCATCAAGACATGTTTGTTTGTGGTGAGCTCATGGCAAATTTAATGAGCCAGCAGGATGTGACACGTAGAGTCAATGGGCCAATACAGATGAGCAGACAGACTTTACCAGTGCTTGTCTTCATACTATGTACTATGTTCGTAAACATACAACAGCAGTTACTTAGAATATTGTGTAAGCAACAAATTAGCCTCAGACAGCTAGTTTAATTGCTAGCCTAGTTAGCAGTAAAAAAAAAAAAAAAAGAGCAAATCGCAAAGATAAGTTGGCTAATAACAAAGGCATGTGGGGAGTAGATGAATATGCCTGTTAATATTTGTTTGGTCACAGATCAGACAAAATGGTGGCATTACAGTGGTAGTTTAACTATCTGATCGACCATTTACACATATCTCAAAAGCTAGTTTATCTCAAAATAGTTTTGTTGCCTTAATTACAAGAAAAGCACCTGTATAATCTAATGCTAAACTTTTGTTGTACACACAGGCTGCCTTCCTACAGAGCTGGGCGGACAGGAGAGGAAAGGGGAGAACTTTAACCCTGGTCTCCCCAGCCGACTCTGAGTAAACCAGCCAGCCATGGATGACAGCTCCTCTCTTGGAAAAGTGAGCAGCTCTACAGAGTCAGTGGCCACTGTCACCAGCGAGGAGTTTGTTCTGGTACAGCCCAGTGCTGCCGGGTCACCACAAGGCTCTGGGGGCAAACCGAGACTCAAGGTCAGCACCACACTAAGACAGACTTTTAAACCTGACATCTTAACAACATCAGCCTTCACCTTGATTTAATCATCTAAATCTAGCTGTTAACTCAGCCAAATGTGTCTCTGGCTGCTGGTGTGGCTGATGTGGATCATTAATGGGTGTGTTTGTACCTGGATTATATATATTTTTATTGTGTAATTACAAGAAAGCATTTTAACAGCAAAGCGAGGCAAGGTGATTTTTTTTTTTGGGGCATTTTTTGTCTTCATTTATCGATATGCATCGTTATCCTCAGCCTGTTTTATTTCTCTCCTTACTTCTCCTTGCCCTCAAATGCAATTTTGTCTCTTTTTCTTTCTCCCTCAGATGTCTTGGAATGGGAGTGAGCAGCTGGAGAAAGCTATGGAGGAGGTGTTGGATGATGATGATGATGAAGTGAAGGTGGAGAAAAGCAGCGTGGAAAAGATGGAGAAGCACAGCGACCCAGAGAGCAGAGCCCTAGAGCCCAGACCTGCAGGTATAGACTTCACACTTTTCAGGCCCATTTATGTCATTATGTCTACTTGCTGGCAGTTACTATCTGCACGTCAGCTGTTCTTTCATTCATCCAACAATATATCAAAACTGAAATATCAACTATATTGTACTTGGTGCACAGATGTTTCTTTCAGATAGCAAAATCTTCAGAGCAACTGATTGATTTGTGAGTCGCACGCTGAAGCTGAGCATTTCCTGAATTCTATCAGTGTTTATCTAATCAACCAGTGTCACTCTGACAGTATGCATACTTGTCATGTTTTAGTGAGCCGAGATCACAATAATGTAGCAACAATTTAGTGGGACAGTGAATCACAACAAATGGAATACTTGATGGATCTGTTCAGGCAAAGCTAAATGCTTGGGCCATAATGGAAAAAATGCTTTTGTTATTGATTTTCCTCACATGGAGTGATTACTGAGTATGGGTTTCGGAGAAGAACATGTAAATGTTAGTTGTTTTTTTTAACATTAAAGAGTGTAATAACATTTTGCAAAGCATTCTTGGGCAAAAAATGTGTGCAATGCATGTTACTGAAATACCAAAACCTAGTTGTAAACCTAGAATCTGAATCTCTCTGACATTCGCTTAACTGCTGTGTATATCAGCAAGGACATGTTGGCCCAGACAGCTCAATAAACACCAGCGCACAAACATGCTAAGAATGGGCAATGTACAGCACTGTTTAACTCAGTTGCAGGTACAGGGTGCTAGCTCTACCAGCATTACAATTTACAGGTTCTAATCCCTCTAAAGCCTCTAGTTTCATGTCCTGGACCTGATTTTCAAGTTGAAAATAGCTATTACCTCCAGCTACACAAACATCAAATGTGCTCGTCTGGAGTTTCATTTAAATGCACTCTTTTAGAGACAAGCTTTGCACAAACTCCACACAAAGGTTCCTGTCATGCCCAGGATCTGAGAAGATAAAATCCAATGAAAAGCACTTCTCTATATGTTTTTGAATAAAGGCGGTGGATGATGATATAAACGTGCAATATGCCCTTCCGGTGAAACTCCCTACCTCCATGTGTGGCAGCTGGTGAATGCTGGTAAAAGCAAAGCAGGTGAAAGCTAGAAAATACACTTTCACTTTCACCTGATCATCTGACTGCCTTGTTACGTTTTAATAACTGGAAATATTGTTTTTGAGTGCTTGAAAATAATAATTACCATTAATTTCATATGTGCCATAACTAAGTAGTGGTTGATACCAACTCTTCCTGTATGGACAAACTTTGTTCAACCTCATAGAAATATGAAATAATGAATCCATATTTTTTTAATATATATTCATGCTGGAATGTTTTGCCTCAGGACTACATGTATTTTTATTTACTTGTAGTTTCTTAACGTTTGACATCTTTAGTGGTGCCAGTGGTTTGTGCTGCACTACTGCTGAGTGAACTTAGAGGAAATCGTTAGCGTAGTGCAAGATAAGTCAGCAGTGGAAGTCCAGCTGTTGCTCTCATTGTTCTGCTTCCTGTTTGCAAAGTATGAAAGTACCAGGTCAAAGGTCATTTTAGACATGGTCCCTCCATCACACACACTTCCTGTATAGTTCTCACTCACCTCCTGCTTATCTTTACTCCTTCTTTGTTGAGTTTTTGTGGTTTTGTCTCATCTGTTTCAGTGTCAACTTCTCAAAAAAAAAAAACGTTACCAATATACCTTCATGTCTACCCACAGAAGCATTACCAGCTCCATCCAGCCCCACAGTGCTGGAGGAGGACAGTGTCCAGTTCAACAAACTGTCCTACCTGGGTTGCACCTGGGTCAAGGCGCCTCGCAACGAGGCAGAGGCACAGAGGGCCATGGCCACCCTGCGGGCTGAAAGCGCCATCCCCATCCCCATCACCCTGCACGTCCCCTGTGGACCAGATGGCTCTGTCAGGTCAGCCACCCATTCAGACAGAAGCTGTGTATAGATCTGGGTCTATAAAAATGGTCTATGATGAAAGGAAAGTGGATAAGTTTGTCATGAGGGATATTAGATTAGATTTAACATAAATAAACTACAGATTGGTAGGAAATGAACTCAAACCTAGGGATTATGGTAACACAGTATTGACGGATGGATGGACTTAATGGACATAGGTCATGTAATCAGAATAGTTGAATACAGCTGTATTAGAGGCAAACAGGACATGTCTACAGAGACTCTGAGTCTGACTACACCACAATGTGTTCGTTAAAGCAGAGCTTTTTGTCAATGCACACATCAAAGGTTTCTGTGTATACAACTAGGAGGTCAACCAAGAAGCATAATGAAATATGTGCTTGTTAAAGGTATCCATCACCTCTGATGCCTGTTAGCCAACAAAAGAGGTGAAGTTACAGATGAAGTGGGTATTATATGAGTTGAGAGAAACTTCTCAGTCATCATGAGTCATGTAATCAAAAGTGAACAATGAAATGTTATACTAAAGAGGAAATGAGACAAGGTTGTTTCTGAACTTGGTTGAACATTGAACATGTAAGTTTAATGCCATTGATTGAGGTAGACTATTACCACACAGAGCTTGTCGAACCCAAAGTAGTATACAGTATATAATACCAATTTTACATGCTGACACAAAACATCTTAAAAGTCTCAAAATGTCAGATACTTTGAAAAAAGGATTTACTCATCATAAGGGATTACTCCGATATTTTTTTCTGGTAGGAACAGAACGTTTTGGAATTGGTCCAGTAGATCACCTCAGCTGGTAGCCACAAACGGGCTGTGAAGAGCTACAATGGCTGCAATGTAATCCTTTGGGACAAATCAAGAAAGTTTGTCCATGAAAAGTGCCCTTTTTGCCACTGACAGGCTCAGATTGTTATTCTAAGTGTCTGACAACATTGCACAAAGGGACTCCTACAGAGATGGACGTCTTTTTGTTAAACGAGAAACAGCCATGCCATCGCTTTCTTCAAACCCACAGATCACAGGAGTTGCTGGTCTCGCTTCGCCTCGATTGGGTAGTTTGTTTGTGTTATTGTGTGATGCACAAATGTTGTGTTGGATCTGAACTAACCCTTTAAAACGGTAAAATCAAACATTAATACAAAATATGTAATAGAAAAAATAGGGCCCAGGATTAGAAGTACAGAAGTTATCCTTCAAGGCCTTTTTATGAATTAAATTAAGTATCTGTAACTCTTCTGATATTAAATGTTAATGTACATTTTCACACACCCAGGATTGTGGACCAGGCCTCAGGTACAGAGATCGCCTCCTTTCCCATCTACAAGGTGCTGTTCTGCGCTCGTGGACGGGAGGGATCGGTGGAAAGTGACTGTTTCTCCTTCACCGAGAGTTACCGGAGCTCTGAGGACTTCCAGATTCACGTCTTTTCCTGCCACATCAAAGAGGCCGTGAGTTACATACATCTCTAACACAGTACGAACTGCAGCTTCGCGTGATTGTCACTCCTTCGTGGAGAACTTAATCCCATAATTTTTAGGTACGATCAAGCTATAAAGGAGGGCGATGACTGCACTGATTTTATTTGTCAACATATTTAATCCGGGCTGTGTGAACTAGAGCCACACTAGATGACTGGATGTTCAGCGACGTAAGGTGTGAGACTTGATGTTCGATTACATAAAAGAATAGCAGATACTAAGAAAGCTGGTTGGAATAGGAAACACTACTATTAAAAAGTATTTTGGTTATTTTGGTAACATTCGGAGTTGCTAATCAAAATTTTTCACTCCAGACAGTATAATTCTTTTCCTTCTTACCCACCTTTTAAATGATAGACACTTTTGTCTGTGACAGTTGAGCAAAACATGACACCTCCAGTCTCCTTTCGATAAATGCTGCAATTTGTTAAGTTAGCAATCGCAATCAGTATGTACCCATATCTTCTGTTGTAACTTAAAGACATTTCAGCACACTGTGTGCACTGTATACTAATGTAATATTTTTAGATTTACTACAGTACTGACACTAGTAAACCAGCAGGGGGCACTGTTGTCTTTTGTTTTTTCTTAATAATCTCCAGTCTACTCTACTCTTTTCTATTTTATTTTCATGTTGTGTTAATTTCTGTTTACGTATATCGATTTCATTTCCTTTTTTTTTTTTCTGTTGCAGCATGTTATTTTATCTTTTCTCCCTGCTCTTAAATGAGAGTCTGAACCATTTAGATTTGATTTTATTTTTAAACATTTTTTTATTCACCCTCACCTAGTAAACTTTCCAAGCTCCCTTCTCTTTCTGTCCGTAATGCTTCTGTTTTTCTTTTCCTTTTCCATCCAGGTCAGCCGTATCCTGTACAGTTTCTCCACTGCATTTCGGCGTTCATCAAGGCCCGCGGACATCAGAGACTCGGCAGTGTCCAGCCCGCCAGACAGCGACCTCTACACCTTCACTGTCTCGCTAGAGGTCAAAGAGGACGATGGCAAGGGCAACTACAGGTATTTGGTCCACACATACGCACACATTCAGACCACACACTGTTAAATGATAAAGGTGTCTGTGAGTATAATAAAAATCAAAAAAAATTTAATTATTTGTGAAAATTACATAAGAACATTCAACACCCTTTATTGGAAGACAAATGATGTCTCCACAGTATAGTATGATCATGTGCTGCCATTATTCAATTTTATGAAGAAATCCATGTGACATATGTGAATTACACACTCATACTGTTTGTGTTTCTTATGAGCTGCAGACTGTTGGTATCACAGATATGTTGGTTGTTGGAAAGCTTTAATGTGCTGCCGCCATACTATTTTATCTGACTGTTATTGTTCATCCGTAAAGAGCATAAAGCTTATCGGCACACAGGACTATTTTGTCATTTCCATAAGCTATCATACAGTGAGTGTTTTAGAGATGGATTTTCATTTTCTCTTCTCATCTGAAGTAAAACAGTCCAATAACTGTTCTGAAAGCGCAGCAGACGACTTAAGGGAAGTCATATTTTACCTTTTAAGTGGGTTAGTCGTACTACGGTAATCAATCTAGCAGATCTGCATTAAGACAGCACAATAACATAAACAAGATGCATGCAAAATGCACTTAAAATGACATCAAAGAAAAGCACACAAAATCAAAACGGAATCAAATCTAAGCATGTATGTGTAGTAACCCAACCCTCCCCATGTCTCCTCCACAGTCCAGTGCCTAAGGACAGAGATAAATTCTACTTCAAGCTGCGACAGGGCGTCCAGAAGAAGGTCGTGCTTTCAGTTCAACAAATGTGCAACAAGGAGCTGGGCATCGAGAGGTGAGGGTTACTTTAAAAGAGATGATGCATGACGAGATCCTGGTAACCTTCCACTCTGGGATCTTTGTCGGGGTTGGGTTTCTGGTCTGTGTCGCAGGTGTAACACTCTAATCATTCCTCACCCTTTGTTTCTGGAGAGATTTCATCTTATCTACTGTAAACTTTAGGTTTCCCCCAGTTAATCTTGCACATGACTTTCCAAAAGTTCATGGTCATCAAATGTCTATGTCTCTGTCCTGTCTTCCACTGACACTTTGCTTTAGGGAGTTGTTTTTTGTACATGATTGGCTTAACTTACTCAAGAGGAGCTTTCCCTTTTCAACTGTCACCAGTAGAGTTTGGAAGGCAGCTGTCTCTCCAGGACAAATGAGCTGAACTAAAGGAGGTAATGATGTAGAGCTCAGAAACACTGCTCTGCACATGCCGGGTATCCACACAGCATACTAACTCCATAGCACTGTTTTAAACTTCATTATGATAAATGATACACTGACTTTCCAGATGAAAGCACTTTTGTAAGGACAGTACACACACTCAGTGGTTAAAATATTGCAAAGGGAAACACATAAGAACAGCGAAAAAAGTAAATGAGTCAAGCCACCCAAATAGAACATAATAAAAATATCACCCCATCAGAGGAATACTGGTGTACTTAAATCACTTTTGACTTCCTGCAATCTCACTAATTTTTATGTATTTACATGCTGTAGCAGCACGGCAGCACCGAAGAACTAGGTCGTTTTCATCACTCCCCCTTTTCTTCCTCCTTCCTTCGCCTCCTCTTGCTATCAGAGGAAGACAGACACCTGCCGTTTTAGAGGCAATGGAAACACCAATTGTGCTCAGAACTGAGCCCTTCTGAGGTGTTCAAGCCATGTTTGATGACACTTATTATTTTTCAGCACATGACCCTTAAGGATAAGCCTGATGGATTGATGGATTTTTATTTTATTGGTGTCCGTTTTTGTAATCTCAAGATAGTGTCAATAAAACAATCCATGTAGTTATTCCATATACTGTGCATATAGATATACTCCCAGGAAATAAATATGTAGTGCATTTTTTTTTAATTTGCGTCTCAGTGTTCATGTTTATTTATGTGGAGGCAGAACATTATGTTATCTATCAGTTTTCTATCTATGCTTGCAAGTCCTGTTGAAATGTCACTTTGCCCACTTGACCCAAACCTTTCAGACTCGATATGAGCCATCCTGGGTTAGCGCTGGGTTAACTGTTAATCTATTCTTATGTAATGCATTTCTGAAACTGAGAGATCCCCATGTTGACCACATGATGGCACCTCCAGCCTAAAGCTGAAAGGCTGATTATGTTGGATTGGTATGATATACTGGGAACAGTACATACTGATAATAAAAGCTTAGATATGAGTAACAGTGTAGTTTTGCTGAAAAACTACTCTAGTTTTCTGTGATTGTGTGTCTTTGCTGCCCTTCTCTGTGTTGGGGCCTTCCTTGAAAAGGTCAGTCTTCAGGGCGACCTGTCCAGGTCTTCTCCAGGCCCCTGAACTAGCATTATGAAGGGTTTTTGACATGCTAGGCTACATTCTTTTGAGCTGCACAGATTGTAAATATAATTTAAATATTGGCTTGACTTTCTTAAATTTACCAAAGTGCAACACTGGCTTCTAAAGTCTTTTCACAGGGTCGGCTTAATGCCTGAAATGCCTGAAAGATTATAATGCATTAAAAATACAATATTGATCAAAATAGTTCGGTCAGTTGAGCTGTTTCCATCATCCAGTTTACTTTCCCTTGACTTGCTCTGCTACTGACGGCAGACTGTAACTCTGCCGTGAAATTAATGATTATTGATTTGTTATTTTACCTCCTGTGTCTTCCCTCTAGATGTTTTGGGATGCTGCTGAGTCCAGGACAGAAAGTCTGCAACAGTGACATGCATCTACTAGACATGGTGAGCAGAACCCAGTAACCCATAATAGATGAGCGTAGCCTTTTTTATTTTTTCTGTTAGACCTAAATTAGCATATCCAGAGTTAACAGACCTGCAATCTATGTACCCACATTATTATTGGTCAATAAGTACTGTACTTTACTTTTTTCCCTCAGTTTTCTTTATCCCAGTTTATAATTGTGATGCTGATTTTGTGTTCCTGATCACAGGAGCATCTACCTTTATTAACATTTCAGACTAACAAAAACCTTAAATGTGCTGCAATTTATATATATTCAAGTACCTGAGCTGTGCTTTAATACTTGCACAGGAGTCGATGGGGAAGAGCTCTGATGGGAAGGCGTATGTGATCACAGGAACATGGAACCCCAACATGGCGGCTTTCCAGCCGCTAAATGAAGACACACCTAAAGGTGAATTGTTCCCCTCAACTCTTATGTCACATACTGTAGATTACAGTTTCATCAATATTCAGAGTAGCTGTGAAACATTAAAAGTCTGTAGTTGTATGTCACTGAGCGAAACCAGCAACTTTTTTGACTTGAATAGACGCAGCAGTGATTTGTTGGCTGCCAGTAAAATTTATGATCTGTGTCAAATGGACCCCACCAGTGCCGGTTTACTGGTTGTTGACACATGTATGAAGAAGGAATTCTTTCCATACATTATTGTCACAAATGTGATGTGGGACTGCACAGACCTCAAGGTCATGTCTGGGAATTATGCAGTGCTTGCATTGGGCGCTTGGATCTGATAATTGCTTTCATCCATTCTCTAGCATAACATAGTACCATACGTGGCCTTGTGACCCGTTTCTTGAGCACGTTTTTGCACATTGAAGTATGAACACATTGTGTCAGGCAACAGAGCCAACACAGCTGTGGACACTCATTTGTGTGAGAAATAGAATTAAAAGCACAATTTTCAAGAGATTATTGTCACGCAATTCACGTTATAGCCGTGTCTGATATTCTTATAGCTATACAGGTTTTTAACACCTTAACACTTTTTACTGGCTCTTGTATGATGAAGACGAGTGGCCATAATGCAAATTAGCACAGTACTGTTCCACACCATCTATTTTTGTAAAATATTTACAAACTGTATCTGCTATTGGACAAGAAACCTTGAGGACATTAAGTGCTGCAATCTGCAGGTTTAGTCTACAGCACACGAATAATATATGATGATAATGTACTCAGTTGATGCAGTACTTCTAAATGTACTTATTAAGTTATGAAAGCAGGAGGGTTTATTGATTTGGCTTTACATGCTTTCTGAACATTTAGAACCTGAATTGAAGAAGAATATAAAATGAGATGTTTAACAAAATGATTTATGATTACGCACCTGAGAAAAGAGACCTGGTTTATTTTCTTTTAAAAGGGAAGCATTCACCTGTGTTCAGACCGGATCCCATAGAGAGTGTCCAGACAGAGAGCTTGCCTCACCAAATCTATTACAGCTAACAAATTAGACTACTTGGCAACTTGCTGACTCGAAGGCTCTGAGAGTTTGACTTGAAGGTGCACGGCAGATCTGTCAAAGCAATCTATCTCATGGGAGTCAGGCAGTATAAAGCCTGACTAGCCTCAGCACACACACTTGTACACCTTTCACTTGTAAACCTATGCACACCCTCACTGGCAGATAGAAGTCAGATGCTTAGAAATAGTTGATAGTTGTTACACATTTTTAAATGGAAAACACTTGAATTGTTTGAAAAATATCATTTAACACTGGATTTCAACCAAATGATGTGGTATTTGAAAGTTAGTTGTTTTTCATACAATATCAGTTTACGTCCCTCTGGCTAATTGAGTTAATTGATCAGTGATTGTTAAGTCATTCAAGCTCTGGTGATACAATGCAACAAAAATGAAGCTTTTGGGGTCTTTTGTTCAAAATGGTCTTGTTTATTCTTCCTCCTTAGATTCAGGACATGTGTTTTTACTGGTTGTCAGGAAATGGTGATTGCGTCCTAATAATTTTTAACATGACTTTTCGCCATTTGTAGCCAGACCCTGCAAAGCCTTTATTATCAAACATTAAACTATCTCAGCGTTGGCATAAGAAGTATGTGATGCCTCTAACAAGTCCTTTTTTCCCTAAAAAATATTTCTTTAAACCAGCAGCTTGTACTTGACATTTTCATGATTGCAGTCTATTTTAAGATGCTAGTAGTTATTCCACAAGTTGATTAGCATAACAAAACCTCTCTACTGGGAGATAACTTCTGTCGCCTCTCTGTCTCTCTTCCATTTGTTTATTCCTACTTTATAGTTAGACTGTCCCCAGAACAGGGGCATTAAATGATTAGTTATTTTTATGCACACATATCTTGTGGTTCTTATTTTATAAAACAAAACAACCTCTGCTCTGTGAATGCCATTTTGTTAAGTTCCTGGGCTCTCCTAGCAGGATTTTCATCCAACAAATAAAAGTGTAGACTTCAGCTGTGAAGTTGGAGACATTACTGTTAAATCCTTATCCACTAGGGGGTGTGGCATTCCTACAGGATGCATATATCCTGTGTGTATTTGCTGCCTCACAGTAGAAGCCAGTCGAATGAATGGCAAAATGTCTAGCTAAATTAAATTTTGGATTTCCAAATTCATTGTAAAGTTAGATTGAGTTTCTAGCTCTGAGTATTTAAAAAAAAAAAAAAACACATCCCCATCATAAGGTGTGTGCCATTTTCTGCCAAAGGGGTTGTTGCAGTCTCATATGCTTATGCGTACCAGCATTTGGCTGGTGGACAATTCATAACCTGGTTAGACTTTTTATGCTCTGAAAGCTGCAGTGCACCTAGAGCTGTTTTTCATGTGTACCTAACACTGTAATTCAATCTCTTTAACAGTATAGACAATCGGCAAATGGGCTTCACTAACTGAAATCAGTGCTGTCTTTTACATACATTAATTTGAAGAAAGCAGGGGTTCTCACATAGTACAGTAATCTCCACAGTAACCCTGAATTTGTTTTTCTTGCTTTTCTTCTGGTCTCTGATTTGCTCCAGATAAACAGGTCTTCATGACAGTGGCAGCGGACCTGGTTGTCACAGAGGTGGTGGAGCCTGTCCGCTTCCTGCTGGAGACTCTGGTCAGGGTATATCCATCAAACGAACGCTTCTGGTACTTCAGCCGCAAGACCTTCAGTGAGACCTTCTACCTCAAACTCAGACAGGTATCACTGCTGCAACCCATTTCAAGCTTCACCCTCACCTTTATTTGTTTAAACCTCTCTTTGAACCACTGACTGTCTCACTGCTTGACTAACTAACTATGACTTAACTAAAGAGGTTGGCGTGCTTCTCTTTTGTTACCTGCTTGATTTCTGGTTAGAAGTGAGATTTCTGGCTGGATCGGGACAGCGGTAGAATATTTGCTTTTAAATCTCTCAGCCCATTTGATGATTAGCATGTGGGCTGAAATAAAACCCATTTTATATGAAGGTGTAAATAATACACTGAGTGAATAAAAGAGTGCTAAACAAAGTGCTACTACCCACCAGTCTATAGAAACGATAAGGCTTCTAGAATCAGTGTCAACAGAGCAGTCCAGTTGGTAAGTTGTTATTTCTAGACATCTTATGCCTTCAGAGTCAGTGGCTGGTTTTAGGATTGAGCAATATGATGATTTATATCAGTGTTTCCCCAAACGTTCGACAAAATATGCGTTTAATAAATCCCAAGTTTGTTTTGTGCACATGCTATTGAAAACAAAATAAATGCATTTAGGCAGAGTTAACAGTACTGGGGTTTCCCTCTCATCAGAAACAGATAACATAAGTGCATTTAGGTGCAGTCAACACGCTTTTGGCAAGTTTGGCTGTCACAATATTGCAATACTGTGAACCCATGAACTCCCTCACATGGCTCAAAAGTGCACTGCAGAAATAAGTGTTAAATAAAGGACCTTGAAAGAAATCCTGGTTTTGTATTTGGTGAACCAAATAATGTCAGCCTTCATGATTTTGTCATCCTGTTTTTGCTTTGACCCTTTAATAATATCTCTGGTTGTCGTAGGGCCATTGCAAAACACTGAGCAGGACTCCAGAAGCGTCATATTGGATTTTAAGTGAAGTATTTAATTTATTGAAATTAGCCAAGAAAGACTTGTTAGTATTTAATTATTAATTACTTGATCATGATAACATTAAGGACACCTTTGTTATTATTAATCATTGCATATAACAGAGTCAAATTCATTCAATTATAATTTACCCAAATCATTCCCACTACGTCCTTAATGTAGTAAGAGCTAAAATAGTCAAAAATGGACTAATGTAATGATGTAATAATGATGTAAGTAAATGAACTGAGACAGTCTTGGTAGAAACCTCTGGCGCATAAAGGTATCAACCATATTATGTAGCCCAATATCACATATGTCTCAAAGAGGCATCGCTTCCCAACTCAGTCCCAGCTCTCCACAAAGGCCAGGGAGAAGTGGAGTGAGTGGATGGGCAGCTTGGAGGATGTGTGGCGTGGAGGAGGAGGTCAGAGCAGGCAGCTTGGAGGCGTGGTGGTGTGTCAGTGACCAGTCAAATGGTCTCTTGTACCCAAGAGAACCGAAGCACTCGTTAGAAGAGAGAAAGATATGTGCTGAAAGATGCAAATGTCTCATCAGCTGACTTCCATTTCTCTCTTTCCATCTGTGCATCTTGTACTTTTGCCTCCTCTTTTAGTCTGCCTGCCTCTCATTGTCAGGCTGGTGCATTGATGTTCAACATGTCATTCCCTCCCCCTCCTACACCACAATTTGTGTGTCAGATCTCTTTGTACTGTAAAATACAAGATGTAAAGATGTGTACTGCTTGTATGGGTATGCTCAAAATCTCACATTTGCATATCTCTCTTCTTTCTGAAAATTAATGGCAACTGTGCTAAACGGTGAACACGTTTATATTGTGAGCTGATGTCTGGCAGCTGAATTATAGTGACAGCAATCCACCGATGTGATGGGTTTTGTTGATAAACAAATGAACAGTGTCCTTCCTGGGTTTTACTGTTCATGTGTAATGACAATGACAAACAAATCACACACCCTGATATGTTTGACCTTTTGAGTTTCCTCATAACTTGTCTGATTTTAAAAAGTGCTGAGAGGGTGGAAAGCACATTCACTTACCTCCCACTAACACAAGGACACCCAGCCTGAGCAGTTGCTGCAGGTGCTTAAAAAATATGGTTAAGCTGTAAGCTTCTTCTCTCCTGTTAAAAAGCAGATATCCTTTAGTAGGCCGTGGGGAGCTGGCAAAGCAGTGGAGTGTGGGGAAGCTTTGGATTGTAGGGAGCTAATAAGAGGCTCTGTCTCATTATTGGCATGTGGGTAATTAACAGCGGCGGTCTGACTCGTCCGCCTGATTGCCTCTCTAGTTATCTCCTCAGTAAATGGAAGACTGTTGGACTGGTGCTGTGGTTAAGAGCTAATTAAAAGATAATATTGTGTGGAGGTTTTTGTGGAAGATGGCAATCAGAGGTGATACACACACATGAAATATGTAGTCCTATTGTCTTATTTTACCGCAAACCGTCATTAGCCAGCTGGTATAATCTGTGCCAACGTCTCAGAATGTCTTGTGTGTGTACCTCACTGGGAAATATATTTGGTGCACATTACTGGCAAACAAACTTACAATAATAATATAGATTTTAGAGTTTCTGAGGAAATCAGCAGATATTTAACCATATAATATCTGCAGGAGCTGAAGCCATTATCATTCAGTTATACAAAGTTTCTGCAAGTGAACTCAATAACTTAACCTCTAATGCTGAAAAAATCAACAAAATATCAGTTACCACTGCCAGGCCGTAGGCTGTAGGTTACCAGTTGGTGTGCTTTTGAGATGAGCAACTCAAAGCCAGAGCCAGCAGAGAGTGATACCAGTGGTTTTCAAGAGAAATGCCATCCTTGTTCAAAATGACCACAGCTGAAAATAGTTTTTTAAAGGAAGAACACTTGATGATGTTACAAAGAACCATTGGCTGTTAAGGCAGTCCTGTTACTGAGGCAAAATAGTATTAATCTCACAGAATACCATTTAGAGAGAGATTTTCTTTCTCTATCAAGCAGAAATGTTGGGTAATCCTTTTTGACTATTTTCTTTCTCTGTTTGTACAGTGGGCACTCTTTGGCCCAATTTTCTGTCACAATTTTATCGTGTTAATAATTCATACGTTACCTAAGCCTCCTTGGGTTTTCTCTAGAAATAGGCCAGGCTTGATATTCTCTCTCAATTTGTGCTCTCATCACTGACTTGAGTTAGTCATTAGACGCCATGTGAGTGGGCAGATCAATGCGGCTCATTGATCCATTCTACCAGGTGGAGGAGAACGGCAACAGCACTACAGTAATTGAATAGACCAGAAATTAACATCAGTAGCTTATGACACTCAAGGTCAAGTCTGCTTGTGTTTTTGTTCTCTTGTGTCTTTCTTTGTTCATAATGATGAATTTAAGGAACCACATCAAACCGTTTTTTTATTCTTGACTTCAAAATGAACTTGTTGCAGTGATTATTGATGGACTCAAATTTTGTGTTCTTATGGCTAATATGTTAGCTAACACAGGTAACGGTACCCTCTCTATCTCTTTGCACAGGATTTCACATACTTAGTCTCTAGTTGAGCATACCTATGCTAACCCTGTGCAGCCTGAATTCCAATCATTTTTTTAATCAAGACATGCAGTTATCATTTCAAAATCTACGCAGACCAGCAGACCTTTTGAAGTCTAATCAAGGGGCCGGTCGACAAGGAGGAGGCTTACTGCTGCTCATTGTGGTGTAGTTCCTCATACCTAGCTCTTACCTTTCACTGGTGTCACCTTATGGGACTGTGTGCTCTGGCTAAACAGATTAGTCAGGCACTTGGTCAATGTCAGGTCTTAGGGTGGTCCTGCTTATTGCCTTGTTGAGATTGACCCTCACAGTCAATCTCATAGTGACACAGAGATGCCTGCAGGTGTTCTCTCCCAGGTTGGGACTGCTGTCTGTCCCGGACAATTGAGAATAGAAGGTCCTCGCCCATGACTGGTGCTGCAAACAAACACCTTGACACTGGATGATCCTCCCCCTCCTAGCTTTCCTTGATGATGTAAAAGGTTTACAGCTCATCGTTGCACTGTAATTGAGCCTCTTGAGGCCCTGTAGCCTCTGTCTATCTCCTGGTGCTTATGTATCCTAGTTGTTTGGGTCAATTTGTCTTTAAGTTATTGCACCTTGTAGATGGCAGCTCAAAAAAAATGCTTACAAATGTTCTTACAAACTCTACTGTAACAAACCTATAAGAACCAGAAAACCTCTGTCAGAGGGCCAACTTTTATGTTAACATTTGGATCACAGTTTCAGCCTCCTAGCCAAATAATAATGTGCATTTTCACATTTCTATTTATGGTACATCTAGTAGTCTAAATTATGAAATAAATGCATGAAATTATTTGCCCTTGGGGATCAAAAAAGACTGACTGTGTATGTGTTTGTATGAACACAGCAGGCACCAGAGAGGGTGGGTCAGAGCGATGCTGTGTATGAGGTGGTGAGTCTTCAGAGGGAGGCAGAGAGAAGCAATGAAGGAAGAGGACGACTGGCCTCGCCCACTGAGGAAGAGGAGGCTGATGAAGGTATGGATGGTTCTCTTTTTTTTTTTTTTTTTACTCTTGCTCTCTTCATTTGCTTGGTTTCTACCCCTCTTACTCGTAATTAAGTTAACCATATACAGTACAATATATGCTAACTATATCACATTACATAATCACCAACAATGCAAATTCTTTTTAATCTTTGAAAACCCAGTTAGGCTGCTCCGCCTATCATAGATACGATGCCAGAATTCCTCATCAGAATGACTCTCCCAAAATACACACACATATCTATTCACCGGCACATGTGAGCCACAACCTCACACTGCGTAGCTCTGTACAATCCCTCACTGCTGTCAACATATATATAGAAAAACAAGACTCCTCTGTAAACCTTCACAAGTACAAAAAAAGAAAAGAATTGCTCTACCACAAATAGCATGTAAGCATTTCATTTACATTCCATATATCCAGCTGTTTTTTTTTTTTTTTCTGGGTGGCATGAACATCTCATCTAACTGAGATCATATGTCCAGATATTCAGTCTGAAATAGAGGTTTACTAACACATGTTTTTTGTAGCAAGGCCTTGTCACAAGCACACGAGCACTATTCATTGGCTGACATGAATCAACAGTGAAGTTTAATTTTGTTCAGGCACATAAACATTGGCAGGGATGTATGTGCGTGTGTGTTTGAGCATGTGTTTATGTGGGTCCTGTGTAAGTGAGTGTGACAAGGCATGTGATAACACCAGTGCTGATGGATTGTGGGAACTGAGTTTGATTGTGTGTGTAGGTTTTGCAAATGTGTGAAAGGCGGGGCATGTATGCTTGTTTTACAACAGATTTTGTGTGTGTGTGTCCATGTGTGTCAGAGCAATGACAGCAAGCAGGATCTCAGGGGTTTTGATACCTGTGTCTGTGTGTGTGTCTGTGTGTCTGTGTGTCTGTGTGTGTGTGTGTGTGTGTGTGTGTGTGTGTGTGTGTGTTCATTTGTCAAGCGTGAGTGGTTTTGTGTAGAGTCTGGCCCATACTGTTGGGGCTTGTTGGCTTATACCATGACAACACTACGGTGTCAAACATCCCCCACATTCTGTTTTAGGGTGAAATTAATAGATTTCTTTTGTCAAGCAGACCTGAACATTAATGGCTGGTTGTTGTTTTTTTGGTTGTCTTAATTTTATATTCTATTTACAATTTTCGTGATCAGCCAAATTGTGCCCCTTGTTTAAATGTGTTAAAATGACAACAATATGAAAAAAAAGTCTCCTGTTCCAAATGTAGCTTTTGACCACTGCATTGGTGCAAACACATACTATTTGGCACCAACCATCATCAGTCAAAACTGAGTCACTCATCAAACCACGCTGTATTCGATATTAATTCCCTGGAAGTGTCTTGATTAAGACACTGACTCAATTAAATTGAAACATGACCACTAAAGGGTTCAAGACAGAGCAGAGTAGACATTGTCCTGTCAATAATGGCACCTATACCAGAGGAATAGAGGCAAAACAGCAGTAACATTAAGCGCACCAGCACAGGCTGTTAGACTCCAGTGGTTCCCAAACATGACCCAGTTTCAGCCCACTAATATAAACAGGCCTGGCATTTCCACCTGACCACCGGCTCTGTTTTGCAGGTGTCACAGATTAGGGTTGGCCACAATTCAGACTGCACGCTTCATGATGTTGGTGCGGATTAAGGTGCATATTCTATGTTCATTTAGCTGTTAGCTTATGACATTTCAACAGGAATGTTGTTGCTGGGCGGGCAAAGCACTACAGAAGAAGACTGACTGCAGCCCATATAAATGTAAACGCACCGCATATAAACCTTGAAAAAAGCAGTCTTTTTTTTTTTCCAAAATAAAATAAAAACATTTTCAAAACCATCTAACATTGCTTCCCTCGCTTCTCTGCTTCTACTTCTTTCACCTTGAAGCACTATAAGGTATTAACAGAGTGGGAGGTAAAAAAATGTCTCTCCTGTGTCTAGCTGCCGACTCACCCAAAGTCACGAGTCAGCCGCCAAGGCTGGAGCTGACGGCTTTCAACTGGCACTGTGGGAGTCATTCAGAAGGCTTTTTCTTTAACGCCCCTCTACTCCCCCAGAGCTGAAAATTGGAGGCGCTCAGGGCCATGGAGCTGGAGGTCAGCCTCATTGTGTGCCCGAAATGAATACACGCCCAGTGTAGATGCCACCGCTGTGAGCACACACACATTCAATTCATGTGAATGTTTCTTTTTTTTTTTTTCTTCTTCTACTTGGAAGCTTCAATGTGGAAAATAGGCCTGAAGCTTTTCTTTTCTCTTTGCTTTTCCTTTCACAGTATGCTTTGAGATTGTTTTTTTACCCTTTTTCATATCCATGTGTGCACACATGCACAAATACTGTATGTTCCAGTTTCATATACGTATACAGACACACATGCATATATCCATACAGCCCCTCTGCTTTATCATTTTAACTGGAAAAATCTTGTATGTATCACTCAATGAGACAAGAAAAACTATTGATTCAATGCACTGCTGTCAATATAATATTTTTGTATAAATACATTAAAATAGGGTAAATATATTAAAGGTAAAACATCTTCATGGCAATAGTAAGGGATGTCTGCTCACTTTAATGTAGACAAAACCAATCCACTAGTGGCCTCAGCATCAAGAGAGATCCTATTTGAAAGTAATCCTACAGTGAATGCGCAGCCCTTCTCCAGATTAAAAGGTAACAGTAATGGCCCTCGTCTTCACTGTTTCTTTCATCACCTGGTAAGTTGGCAGTGGCATTGGACTCACGCTTCCTCGCCACGTGGCCTTAGCCAATCTGAGGACAGAGGACAGAGAGCTTTGTGCTGGGTCTGAACCATTTGAAAGGGCTCATCAAGCATTTATAAAGACCTGAAAAGCTCTTGCTGAGGCTGTAAGGATGTATAGGAGCAGTAGTGCATTGAGCATAGTGGCTGCATGTTCTAGAAGAGAATGTCTTAATTTTCTATTTAATGTAAAAGCTTTAGTGTAATTGAATGATGCTTTTCAACCCTCTGAGAGCTGTTGGTGGTTTATTATATTTCTGAGATAAAAGAAATCTAAAGCCATTGTCATCATTTTTTTCATATTTATGTTGAGTTGATGCATCTTGTTGTATTCCACTTTATTTTTTAAATTATGGAAACACCCACAGTATATTTAACATATAGGCCATCAGGATGTCATGACATAATTTAATCTGGCAAGCCTTTTTTCCTCTAAAGATCAGGGCAAATAAGAAACATTCGTAGTGAGATTAATTTATTTATAATCACAGTAATCTATTTCACAGGCTAGAATTGGGGGGGTGGATTTGACAAAGTGGATTGGCAATTTCTTTTTTTTCCTTTTTTCGTGCCCACCAAATTTCTGTGGAAAATAAAGCTGCGCAAATCCTAATCATGGGTGCGTCACCGTCTCAGCATTATATGTACTCTAGGCAAACATGGCACAACGTCATGTTTCATCAGCGCCATGAGACTGTATGTGTGTGTCTGTGTCAGTGTGCCTCGCTCAAACGATCCAATTTTATATGTGACCGTGTTTCCTCATCTGTAATACATTTCTAAACTTGTTTTTATGTAATATATACATACACACATGAACATTTATGAAGTATACGTTATCAGTTTATGTACTGGACATCCCGTGTGAATCTCTGTGTGGGCTGTGTGTGTATTTGTTCTAGTGCGTGGTCTATGCAGTTCATCTCTCTTGCAGCAGAGCAGGCCAGACAGTCAATTAGTGCCTCTGCATCTAAATACAAGTGGTATGCTGTACTGATTGCTTCTTGTCTGCTTCACGAACCACCAGACAGAAGGACAGTAATAATGGAAAATGTAGGCAATGCACAGGCACTCCTTCCTCCATTTGAGTGTGAGGCATCAATATTAAAATGTGCAATACAGTTCAGACATCCCTGACATAGATACACGCACGCACGCACGCACGCACGCGCACACACACACACACACACACACACACACACACACACACTATAAACATCAGCAGAACAAATGTAATGTATTGGAACAAGTGATGAAACATATTTCAGATCATACTAAATACTGTGTGTAACATTTAATCACAAAGTCCGCAACACATTCAGCTTTCGACAATGTTAAAGGCCTTGTTGACAGGGAGCTGGTCAGAGTGCTGTACTCTCTTGTGGACAAAGGTTAGAGATATTAAGGATGATCCTTTTATGCTCCAAATGGCTGTTAATATCTGGATGTATTTGTGTTTCTTTCAGATAGCGACAGCGAAATATCCAGTGGGACAGGAGATGTTTCTAAAGACTGTCCTGAGAAAATCCTGGAGTCTTGGGGAGGAATCCTCAACAGATGGTACGGCTTCTGAGGAGACACAGACTGGAAATTCAGATTCAGTCTGAAACTTTCATGAAATTATATGGTGACAGTTTGAACCTGGACAGGGAGATGTAGAAACAGGGGTAAGGAGGGAGGAGAGTACAGGATACAGAGATACAATATAGACAGAAATATTGAATAATAGAAATGTATATAAATGGATGGTTGTATTTTGATTAAATGTTAAATACATTTGCACAAGACATCTAAAATAAATCAATTTGTTGTAGAGAGCAGTATTTAAAATCATTATAATAAAAATGAAGCACAGAAGTTCAAGCAGTATTACAACAAGCAGATGCACCTTATTCATAATAATTTAAATTGAACAATGATTTATAAAAGTAAGAATTTATTAAAAAGGAACTTGTGAATGAATCACAGAAGCAGGAACTTCTAATAAGATACAGCAAAGGAAACAGAAACTGGAGCATCAAATAGTGTACTGTAAATATACCAGAGGGGTCATAATCGGAAATTCCATTAAACATGGATTTTAGCTCTTCATTTTGAGCAAAAGCACTGTGACTCAACACATTGATACTGAAAGGTGAATCTGGCCCACCTTGTCTCCTACATACTGGGATTTGAGTTTGATTGTTTTGGCTTGGAAAAGAGTTTCCTTCCGGCACAGCCATTAATGTATCTGCTATATCATGCAACAACAACTTTTACCACAACCAGCATTGATGCACACAGCTTTAGGTACAGACACTGGCATAATTAATGAAAGACGTTTCTGGCTTCTTATTTGATTTCACAGTCTGTTTTCCTGCTGTTGCATCAGCACAACGAAATGAAGTAGTTTATCGGGAAATTGCTTTCATATGGCCTCAATAAATGCATTATGATGAGATTTCAAGCATCATTAAAAAGAGCTGACGGTGTGTTTTCAAAAGCAAGATATTTCCTCATGTAGGAGAACTCTTACAGCATGGCAGCATAACTCAGCTCTAATACACGACAGCGTTGTACTTGGTTCTGTTGTTAGTTTAGTAGTTAAAGTAATACTGTGCTAAATACCGTGCTCAATATTGTATTTAATGAGGAAGGCGTTACTATGATTTCTGAAGGTAGTAATGCAATCAGTCTGTTCTTAACTGACTACTGTACTCAATAATTAAGTTAATACTGAAATGTCAGTGCATTTGAGTGAGGCAGTGAACCTAGAGCTGCTGTTGTAGAAAAAAAGACCTATAGCAGCAGTCTGTGGTTGTACTGGACAGCCTTCATTGTAAATGTGTGTCTCAGTATGAATAGGGTACTCGGCCCTTTCAGCCCTTCCTACCTGAGTAGAATAGTGAGACTGATCTTATTACACTATAATTATTAGTTTGTCATTAAGACAAAACGGTTTCATGTGCAACATGAATACTTCAGTGTGGCAGGGATATAACTCTGCACTTGATTGGTCTTCATACTGCACTAATGTCACCGTTGCGCACAAAGGATATAATGAAACAAACAATTATGAAATCTGTCCAGCTACACTTCAAATTAATATTTTAAGTGGCTGAATTGGATTAAGTTAAATTACTTCTGCGTGTGTGTGTGTGTATCAGGCATGGGAACCTGTCCACTCGTCCGAAGGGTTTGCCCTCATTGGTTCGCAGTGGCATTCCTGAGCCACTCAGAGCTGAAGTCTGGCAGCTGCTGGCAGGTTGCCATGACAACCACGACCTGCTTGAGCACTACCGCATCCTCATCACCAAGGTAAAGGCACACAGACACACACAGACCAGGGAGGGACAGCTGCTTATAGAAGTTCCATTTACTGTCTACTTTATTCTCATACTTTTTATGTGAAGTGTGTGAGCTGATTTGAAAAAAAAAACAAACACATTCACATGTCTGCAGATTGCTCTCATGCAAAAGCAGGTGCTTATATCGAACTTCAATTTCCCAACTTCTTTTTTTTAATTTTTCATCATAGCCCGATCTGACGGCTGGTACACCAACAGGGTATTATTGATTTCATTGGCTGTCATGTTTCAGGATTAGCAACAAGAAAATTAAGAGTTACTTTGACATAACAGGTCGATGTGTTTAGTTGTCTTTCCTTCTGCTCTGTATTCACGACTCAATATAAACTTAAAATATGGAAGTGTTCACAGGTTCTACATGCACTTTTCTTAAGTTATGGAGACGTGAACCTTACACACTGTTATAAGCTTTTTCTTGTGTGGGGATGTTTCCCTACACCATACAATAATGAACAATCCATTGGTTCTCTTGGGTGTAGGGCAAGTCTTGGTTGTGTTTCATTGGACACCAGATGAGTAGTGTGAATGGCTATGACATCATGTCACTATGAAGAAAATGTTGTGGAAATATTTTTCCTTATTGTGTCTACTATAATATATCTGAGAATACCACACACATCACTGATATAGCTGTTATCATTACAGCTTTTCCACTGAACCGTGTGTCTTATAAGAGAACACTCTCATTTAGCTGTGACATTTAAATGCATGTGTTGCTGTCTCAGGACTATTACTACCTGTGCTGGCCCTTTGGCCTCCCGAGGAGCTTGCAAGAATTCAAAGTGAATTTTTGGACCTTTAGTATTTAACTGCTGGGTATTCTTGAGGCTCCGATCACATGTAACTTACTTGGTGTAGTAAATGTTGTCCTGCTTGGTCGAGGCAGTTCAGGGTGCTGTCGTACAGGTGCACACTTAGCCTGAAAATTGGATTTGGATCTGCTGCTGATGAAGGTCGCTTTCACATCTGTAGTTTGTTTAATTTGGTCTGGACCGAAGGAAAGATTTATTGTTGCCTTTTATATCTGTTTTTTTATACCAGTTCATTTACACTGAAAGAACCAAGAGCATATTTCAGTAAATACCTGTCACTGATCAGATAGTTTTGGCAACTGTCATTCTGCACCAACTTTGATAAAAATTGGACCCATGTGGGGAAATCAAATTTTGGTGACAGACAAGTAATTTTAGCACTTTACTGCACCCCAACATGTTTACTTGTTTACACACCAACGTTAATCAGAACCAAACTCAAGTCATCCTTATTAATATTATAGGCAACCTGTGGTAATGATGTCATAGTTAAAGGTCAAAGCGTCGATCTTAGCAAAGCTTAATTTTCCATATGTGATCAGGCAGTTGTGCAGCCCATGTCTATGACCCATCTTTGGACTTCTAGTGGAAGATTTGTAAACCAGTGGGTGACAAAGCCCCACTGGACCATACAGCAGCAGTAGGAGGAGGTGATATAAGCACGCATAGCAGACAGAGATCCTCGCTTTTATGGATAATACAATAGTCTTTTCCTTTGCTGCACAGAAGTGGGTGAAACTACCTACTTCAATCAATAAGCAGAGAGAGGGGGGATGGATGGAAAGAAGAAAAATGAGAGAGACAGGAATGTGCACCCATAAATATAAGGTTGTTGTCACTGAGGGGAGAATTGGAGAAAAGGAATGTGTGTAAACGTCAAGAGAGCTGGCAGATTTCTCTTTCCTCAGTCACATATTTTTAGTTGTCTTTCACCTACTGTGTAAATTTCTCTTTGTCTTTCTAAATCTTTTGGTTTCTCTCACCATCCTTATCTGTTAAATTGGGACAGTTTGTCTTTTGCTCTTTATGTCCCATTTCTCTATCTTGCTCTCTCTGTCTGCCTCTCTTTCTTTCTCTTTCCAAAGGTGTCTTTCTTTTCCCTCTTAGTCCTTCACTTTTTTTGTTTTATGTGCTACCTCCTCCTTTCATTTGAGCCATGTTTTTTTTTTTTTTTTTATCCCTGCCTCCTGCCTCTGTTTGTCTTTCTGTCTGTGCCTGTCTTTCTCTCTCTCTCTCTCTCTCTCTCTCTCTCCCTCTCTGTCCCTCTCTGTCCCTCTCTGTCTCTCTCTGTCTCTCTCTCTCCCTCTTTGTCCCTCTCTGTCTCTCTTACATAACAACAAGCTTCTGTGGTTCAGCTCATTTATTCTCATTCCACTGGCTGGGCCATGCCCACATCCTCTGTCTTGCTGGAGTAGTGATGGTATTGATAGGCGGGTGGCCGGGCTATTAATAGCTGCACCAAATGAATGGAACTGAGGGAAGATGGAGGAGGCAGGGAAAGTGGGAAGAGAAGCAAATGACAGCAACAGCGAGGGCGATGTGGAGCTTATTAATGTCTGTTGTCTGGGCTCAGTGACGACATTAATGCTGATTGAATTTTAAGTAATTGGACTGTCGCCCTTATGGAAGTGGGTATCACTGTCGTAAATCAGCGCTGTGTATCACAGGAGTTCTGGACAGGTGTTCTGTTAGTGACCCACAGCCAATGTGTCTTAAGCCATGTGTGGTTTAGTCCTAGTCCTAAACCTACATCACTAAAACAGATTTCTGTTTTTTGGCTGTGCCTGGTGATTGAACTGATTTTAATCATCATTTGAGTTGTAGATTCATTAAAAAAAAAAAAAAAAACTGTTATGAACGAATTTGCCCATAAAGGTGAAAGAAGAGCTCTCAGCCAATGTCAGCTAGATTTGGCTCCAGACCCCCTGCGACCCTTAAGGATAAGCGGTGTAGACAATGGATGGATAGATTATCGGTGCATAAAACTGGCAACCTTTTTTTCTTGTAGCTGCTCCCAAACATCATTGCTTCAAAGGTCCCAGTGACACAGCAAAAAAGAATTAGATAGAACTAAAGAAAGTTGCAGCATCACCTATGAAAACTGTCTTAGGTCTGTATTCTGTTTGTGCACAGACAAGTTTTTATTTTTTCAGTACAAATCCTATGTGTACTAATTAATTCATTTACCAATGAATTTAGACTCCAGTAGATGGATGGTTGATTTTACTTGGGGATACTTAATATCAGGTGTTACCTACTTATAATGTGCTGCATCCAGGCTAGTTGGTCAAGAGCAGAGTTTCTGAGGTACAGTAGTTAATTTCCCATTGGGAAGAATATTTTTGCGTAACTTTTGCGTGCATTATTTTTGGACCTCATAAATACTCATAAAAGTATGTGTGTTTTTAGCCTTCAAAGTGATCCTGTGATCTCTTGAGGGGTCCGTTCCCAAGGTGAGAATCACTGGGTTGGACTAACTTGCAGAGCATTTAGCAGCATGTGGCCTGTGGCCGTCTAGCTTGATATCATAGATCGCAAGTGTCATGTTCAGTGTTGTACTGCGCTCATTTACAGTCATCACACACAGAGTCACAAATACACACTCTGTCACACACACCATGGCCTTAGGGCATCTGAGACATTCACAAATAACTTCTTTCTTAGCTGGAGCAGCACTGTGTTTGGGGTCTGGGTTGGGGGGGTTGCTTGTGACATTTGAACAACCTTTTCGTCTCCCTAGAGCTGAACAAGCTGAAGGTGTGCTGCCTCGCTTGAACCCACAGCTTAAAAAAGCTCAGCCAGCTATTTCCAGACCTGCCTTTTCCAAAGACCAATCTCAATCACAGCTCAGCCAGTGTGTTAACAGAGGTCAGCATCTCTTCACAGGTATGACAGTTATAATCAGAAGCTTGGACAACCGGTTTTACCACAACAGGTCATAAGGAGCCTCATACTGTATGAAACTGAAAGTCTTTTTAATTTTGCTTCTCAATGCTTTTGTACAATATCCCACCCCCTTCTCCCTGGCTAAACAAATGTATACCAGTGAGCATGATAAGAGAATTTATGCTAACGTATAGCACTGGGTGGCGCATATATCTAGACTAGATACGGGCTAGATACTGATCCAAAATCTTCATATTGTATCACTACTGCCTGGATTGATGCATATGTTTCTAGCTATTTAGCTGGAGATGCAGTCGATCCAATGTCACTTTACAGGAATAGTTTTATTTATTTGTATTTTTCTGCATAAATCCCTTTTATTGATTTCTAAAATTTTATATTTCTTTTGTGAACTTTGCAGGAATCCCCACCCATGACTGAAACCAGCTCAGTTTAATTCTTTGCAAGACCAGGTCTATCAGACCAGGGCTATGAGACGCTGTATCATTAAGACAGGCGTCAGCTTAGTGGTGACATTTAACGTCGGTACACAATCAAAGGTAGCATCAGCCATTCAGCCTGGCTGGGATAATCACACACCCACGCCTGATAACCCACATACAGATGCATGGAGTACAATGTACATAAGATAGGCTGCCATGGTAACTGTGAGGGTCTATGGACTTCTCTCAGCTTGAAATTGTCACCGTGACAATTCTGTGTCTCCTTTCGCCATTGTCTCTTAACTTCTGCCTTGGTTCAGGTATTTGATGTTTGGATAATTGGTACCTGGGTTTGTGGGCAGCTATGTATGAATACACTCACACCAAATTTCACCTACTGTTTTTTCAACCATTCTGGCAACCACTGCAGTCACTACAGTACATTGTGTACACATGCAGTAGTTCAAATTTCGAATAAAAGCTGGGCAGCTCTACCATCTAGTGCGCTGGAGAGGTGTTTTGGAGTCGAGTGTGAGAGTGCAGAGCATATTGGGACTCGCAAGGACTATTCTTGTTTCTCTTTTGATTAGAGTCACTGAAAATCCTATGGTTTAGATTGACCACAGCACACAAAACCATGTGTTTTTTTTAATACAATGACAGGAAAGTAGTTCTATCATTTCTTTTCTAATATATTGTTGGGATTTTGTTTTCTGTTAATGTCTAAAATGTGAGTAATTTGATTGTATATTCAGTAGTATATACAGTAGTAGTATACATTCATATGCATATCACTATTGAAGGACAAAACTCCAACTTTGGTGATGTTTGTGCCTCTGCCGGACCTCGTGGACCTCTGAAATCCTTTCAGAATCCATTGATACAGTTGAAAAACATGCAGTGTGATCAACACTAAAGCTGGGTCTTCAAAGATACAAGGTTTTCACTCTTAGCTGAAAATACAGTATGCATGTATGGAGAGACGCACATTATGCACATACATAAACATAATTCCTCTGGCTGTGTGTGTCCTGTCACTAGTTTGAGCTTTCCCATCATTCATGGGTGAAGAAAAACCCCTTGAGGGTCTAAAGTCTTGTCAATCACAGTCTCTCATACAAAGATACACACACACACACGCACACACGCACACACGCACACACGCACACACGCACCGCTATCCCATCCTGCTTCATAGTATCTGTAGGGACCAGCTGCACTGCATGGCCACAACACAGCCAAGCAACACCACTTCCATTCTCCCTTCCTTACAATATAGGTCTATTCACAGCACCCCTCCCATCCCAGCTCTGTGTGTGTGTCTCCATAATGCAGCCCTTCAGCTCCCATTCACATATCCACAGCAGAAACCCAGTAAGCACCACAAAAGGACACGCCGCCTTTCTTCCACAGCTTCAGAAAAATCAATATGTGGAAAAGGAAAAACAAAAATCAGATCTGTCATTCCTTTAGTCTAATTTTGATTTATGGAAAACAACTGTTAGGCAGTATTTATGGCACAAGACTGTATGTGCACTATAAGTAGTTGAAACGGTGCATTTCATGTAATGTAGAATCTCTTGTGTATATGGAAATTAACATGCAGTGTTGTAGATGTGGCGATAACAATTTTATGAATAGGGGTGTTTTGTTACAGATGCCATACAGTAGTGACTGTATCTACTATGTGTGTATTAGCATAGCCTCGTAGCCATGCTGACACTGATATGACAGCTCGGATTAAGGAGATCCAGCCTACAGCGTCTTCTCTGGTCACAACACTTCCAAGTCTCAGTCCTCATACCGACTGTAACCTCACAGCTAGAGTAGCACTCTGCTACTTCCTCCTCTCCACTGCAGAATCGCACCAGCTTGTATCCTCTTATTCAATAAATATACAAGAATCTTTTCATCCAAGTCTTGAGTAAATTTTAGACAGGATTTGTCCAGAAAGGATATAGGAGTAATGTGATCCGTTTGCAGTTTAAACAAGAAAAATCTTAGAGCTAGTGTGCTTTTGAAAAAAACAAGAGACGTTTAGAATAATCAACAACATAGTAGTGAATACTGTGAAATACTGAAACAAACTGTAGCAACACATACATAATACAGGACAACAGGCAACTAGCAGACTGAGCATTTCATTTTTTTAACCAAATATTGCTTTTGTGTTAGCGGTGTTAAAATGCAAATGAAAAATGAGCTATGACCTGCATTTTATACAATTACATTTATTTTAAAAAATCGTTTTCTTTGACAAACAAAATCAATTTAAAGCGACTTACTGTTTACATTCAGCCTTTACAGATGACAGAAGGGATGCACATTACATTCTGACCTACATGGTGCAAGGACAATAGGAGCTACAGAATAATGAATATAAATATGTCAACCTGAGCGGTCAGACGGGTCTTTACCGCCATGTGGTGTGAGATTAAATGAAGATGATGGATGGTGATTTCAGTAGGCGCCCTCTCTTTGACCTTTAGCCTCTCTTTACCATTCAACTCCAGCAGTCCCAGTGTATGCAATATACATTGTGACACTGTGCTGGAGGTGAATGTGGTAGAGACATTTTTTCTATCAAGTATGTTGAACATAAATTGCTGTCATGTGAAATGTGATAATAACAGCTGTTACTTTGGTTTTCACATGCTGTGAGCTAACTCCTGTCTTTATATTTGACATTTTCACCTTCCCACTGTGTGCGCTTTATATAGTTCTATTTATAGTAACTAGTAATACAATGTGGACAAAATTACAATTACAGCATCCTGCTTATTTTCTGTCATTTATTTTACAAATGTATAGGTGCATTACAAGACTAACTTCTCATTGGCTGCACACAAGTAAGTTGACTTTGACTGGACTGTTTAAATTGTTATACCAGGATTTGATTTTTTCGCAAATGGTGTCAGTCTTTGACATCTCAATTTCTGCTACAGTTTTCATGACAGCAAAGTAAGGCATGCTGCACTAAAGGCAGTGACTACTAATGTTGTCAGTGCTTCAGATTCTTCGTATTCAGTGCCTTCAACCTGGGAACTGAATCCAGACAAAGCTTGGCCCACTGTTGATAAATATAAATACTGGCTTCTGCCTGCTAAGCTGGTTTAGTGTTGGTCCATTGGTGGTGCTTGCTGAATGTTTGTATCAAGGCAGTGAACCACCTCTAATCTGCCCCACTAACCACCTATCCCTCCATATCCCAACCCCCAGACTCTTGGACAAGAAGGTTGTCAGTGATCTGAGCTGCGGAAGCAACTACATTTAGATTTTACCCCTCGGGCAACTTAAATGACCTGAAACTCCTTAATAACCAAACTCACAGCAAACAATTTGTGAACCACCAGCAATTGGAAGCTGAAGCACGTCATTCATAGAGTAAAATGCCTCAGAAGTCAGTGGAGACAAACTAATAGTACTTGGAGCAAAAGATGCATACTGAAGGTATTGGCCCCTTTGCCATTGCATGCCATCCTGGTGCCCCAATTTGTTATCTTCCCAATGAAAAAAAATAAAATTGGAAGTAAGAATGAGCAACCCCCAAATTCAAAGTATCATAGCAACAAAAAGCTCATCATTATCCCGTATCAATCAAGAATGCCATTTGCCACTCTGTGCCTCGGCTTGGTAGGCAATATTTGTACCTGTTCCTTCATCCACAGTTATTGACCAAAACAAAAGTACCACTAGATGGTGGTCTTGAAAAAAGACAGCTTAACAGATGTGAACAAAACACAAGAAGCGGACATGGAAAGCCCTGGAGGCCTCCTGTTCCTTCCCAAGATTTGAAGATTACTTGTGTTTTGTCATTGCAATCTGATCACATCAAGGCAAAGTGGTGAGTTTACAAGCTCCCTGGGCGAGGGTAGTATACTTTGTCTTATAAATTCTGGAGTGACTTGAGACACAATTTGGCAATAAAAATTACCGTTGATGTGACAGTAGACAGACGGTGGTCATTTGGATCATTGAACAAAGACTCATTATATACAGTAATATCTCTGACTGCTTCACTTGTGCATTATTTAACATATTTATATATTTACTCCACTCATCTGTTGTCAACAGCACCTGCTTCATTTCATTTCACCTCATACTGTCATGTCTCACTGTTAGCTTGTACGTGCCACCAGATTCTGTAATAACCTTTCTGTAGACATTAGGTCAGCAATGTGGGCTTGTAACCGAATCTGAAAGTTGTACAGACGGACCTTGGTATTTTTGTGATATCCTTGAAGTGTGAAGTTTGTCAGATCTTTTTATTGATTGATTTTGTTGATTGCTTTCTCTACAAAGGTGCTGCATATATAAACTTTACTCACCCAGTTACTTACTTGCTTGTCCTGGTAAAGTGTCCTTGAACAAATGTTGAACCCCCTACCTCGTTACTTACTATACTGAAAGTTGGTGTGGATAAGCCTACACCTGCAATGTAGATGTAAACTCCCTGCTTAAGAAACACATTGCTGTTGAGACCGGAATCAGCAGGAGCCCAGGGGTGGAGGAGGGTGGGGCACTAGGAAGCAGTGAACGGTGAATCAGCTTCCACCTTTGTTTCCAAGTGGCCCCGCTGGCTTTGTTTTGGAGCAGAATGAATTATTAACGGTGGCCTTCTGGTCGTGTTTTTCATCAGTGTCCACCTCCAAAGGTAAAGAGCACTGTGCTGAGAGACCTCCATTGACTGGCTCCTTCCATGGTGTCTACATGAACTTTTTTAGTCTTCACTTTGTCTCTTTTTATTTTTAGCTTCTCTCTCTCTCTGGCTCTTCTTTTTGTCTTTCCGTCACACTGTTTCTTTTGAATGACCGAATTAACCAACATAGGTGCTGAAGAAAATTTGGTCTCCATGGCAATTAAAGAGCCGTCCTTATGCATGACAGACTTACTTGTGCTCCAGTTCACAATCACATTGTATGATATGTAGCCTATTAAATCTTAAAGGGACATTCCACTTTATTTAAGTGGAATATTCTCTATTTTTGACCTCATAAAATGTGTTACCAGACAAATAGCCTCAAGCATATCGGCTTCCATTGGTGTCTGAATTGCCTTTTCTGTCATGATACAGTAATGATCAAATTGTAATAACTGATCAAGTACTATCACCATACATATTTTATGTTTGTGTGCTTTACATTTTCACTACCTCACTTCACAACTTCTAACTCAAAGTTCAATATGGTGGTATATGGAAGTTGGTGATTTGATTTTGAAAATCATGAACTGAATTAGGAATCATTTGTCAATATAGTAATATTCATTATATTTACAGGAGCAGTAAATTGAGGCAGTACTACAGACATGAGACAAGTGATACAGACAGTAAAATTATGATGTAACATTATTCAAAAATTAGAGACAAGTGTTTTGCAATTTAATGCTTGTTGAAATGGAAAAACTATGAGCAAAAAACAGAAATCTAAATCTCTAAGTATTTTGTATTGTAGATATTGATAAAATGTTTCCCTTTTATAGCTATGTTGCCTGAACAGCAGATACACATCGTAAAGAATATTGTTTGTGAAATAACGATGATGCAACTAGTCGCTCTTTTAAGTTTAATTCCAGTGGTTATTGCGGCCATATTTAAAGTCAACCAGTCTGTGTAAGGCACTTTCATAGGCTTCGATGCTTTGTCATAAACAGGTGGTGTGTCAAAAAATTGGACTGGCTGCATGCCATCCTTTCTGTATAATATTTTTACATCGTATTACATCTTCCTCAAGGACACTCTTTCGGCCTAGGTTCAGCCATAGTGTGTGAATGGCTCTTCCCCCCAAAAGCCTATTCCCTTGCTGTTCTTCAGATAGTTTATTTGGTTTTGCTCTGCTGGTTTGAAATGTGACTTATTGTGTGGATTTGACAACACTTTTCTATTTAGATTAGTTAAATTAGACACGTTTTCATACTTCAGGTGAATAGTATCATGTTTTCCTCTGTCCATCTGCTGCTAGTTTATTTTGTAGCCCAAAAGATGTCTATTTTTTTCCATGAAGGATTTCAGAGTGCAACCTTACATGTAGTGATCCCTCATTGACCTCAGCCATCAAATATTTCCTTCTGCTTGATGTTGTTTGAGTCTACATAGTGTAAAACCCTTCCTCAAGTGTGATTGGTTTAAGTTTTGTCATTGTTTTTCTCTTTTCATACATTTGCTTATTTTTGTTCCAAGCAATCAAAGCTCTCTACTCTTACTGGAAGAGACCAGGTGCAGGGTTGTTTTCTACAATAGCCATATTCCATCCAACTTGCAACCAGCCACTCCTCATCTCCTCCAATAGGCTCCAATAGTTAAAATACAAAAGATAATGATGTTAACAAAGTTGTGCTGAATTATCTTTTTTTTTTTGCAAGATTCCCCTGCCCAGCCACAGTGCTTGGCAGGTTCTTTCCATCCACTCTTCTGTTTAGCCACTTTGCTGTCACTTGATCCCCTTTATCATCTGCTGGCCAGAGGATGCTCCCAACTGGCCGAAATGCTGGGCAACTGTAACTAAGGGGCAGGCATAACGGTGCTAAGCTGTTGGTTAAATAAAGAATAAAATATCCAGAAGAATCTGGAGCCTGGCTGGATAAGGGAGTAGTCTTATTTTACTAGGATTAGCCATCCAATATGATCCATGGGATTATGGAGGTTGAGTGTCATCATCGGAAACAATTTATGGGAATGTATATAAAACTAATAATAGTAATAGTAATAATGATAATGATGATGATAATAATACTACATTTATATTATTTAAGAAAGTGACAAGCTGAGGATGTTGACTATGTTTGCCACACTAAGATGGCTGTAATAAGTAACTCATTAAATGGGCATTTTGCTGTTTTTCACTATGGTATTTTATCTCACATTATATTTCTAATGATGTTGGTTGTTTTCATGCATGAGTGAAATAGGCCTGATTTTATTAAACACAATGGGGCAAGATAGATGCATGGGTTAGACTGAGAGAGGAAGAGGTGGGACTAATACAGGGAAAGAAGAAAGTGGAGGAGAGAAGGAGGGGTTAGTTAATACAAAACAGACTGTAAGAGATAAGTAATATGTAAATAGGAAATGTATCCAAATTTACCTCTGGGAGAAAACCAGTGTGAGAGACAGAATAATGTGGCAAGGAGCCTCAGGTGCAGCTGGGATGGAAGGAGGCGGGGCAATGAGTGAGAAGCTAAGGGAGAGAGAGCTAGAAAGAGGGAGGGTGTGTGTGTGTGTGTGTGTGTGTGTGGAAAGAGAGAGAGATTGAGTGTGCAAGCTAGAGGGATTGTGTGGAGAGGGAGGGAGGGAAGTGTTAGCCAGTCACAGCATCTCTCCTTCTCACTGCACCAGGGCTGAGGGACTCTTCGTCCCCTCGCTTCCCTCGCTGCAGATTTAACTCATTTCCATCAGCGCAGTCATCTTTTTTTTTTCTTGCTTTTTACTTGCTGCTTTTGACAGGTGCATTGCATTCATCTCTCTCTGTGTGCCAGGATCTAAGGATTTTCATCATTAAAAACGTGTGTTGTCCTGTTAAACGGAATTAAAAGGGGGACGTTTGCAGAGGATAGTGCTCAAAACTGGGACTCCGACTGGGACTTGGTCTTTTCTTTATGTTGCTAGAGTGGATTCCCCTTTTGTTGCGCTGCCAGTGTTTTGTTCAGTGCGACAGACATACTGAGAGCGGAGTTGTAGGACCCCATACCTTTACAACTAAACACAGCACATACTTCAAAGGACTAAGGCAAGTTAGAAAATCTGTTGTTGCAATAAGCACTTGAGGAAAAGGTGCTAAGCCTCCCCTGCTAAAGCTTCAGAATGCCACAGCAAAAATGCAAGTAACAAGTTTATGGGATGAATAAGCGGGTTGCCGAGTGATCCCACACCCCTCTCTGCAAGTGTCTGCCACAGGATTGCTGAGGAGCTGAAGTGAGTGGAGCACTGAGTTATTCAGCTGGCCTCTCGTTGCTCCAGGAGAATCCTTCCACCTGCCTGCAGAGTCTGACATTCAACACTTTCATCAGCAACTGGACTTTTACGTTTGTTTGTCTTTCGCAACTTGCAGTCCAGAAGACTGAGAGGCAAGTTTGCACATTTGGATTTCAAGTTTAAATCACTTTAATGGCAGAGCTCATCCAGACATTTTGACGCACTTGGTTTTTACCTCATTCTGCCTAGGGATGCCTTGTAAACACATTTTTCCCCCAGCGCCATGTGTGCTGAGAGAGCTGTGACATTATCTCCTGCGGAGATCCCCGTGTTGTTCTAGCCTGTGTCTGTGTTTTGATTCAAACAATAGCTGGGCATACATGGGCTCCAGACACTGACCAGAGGACCACCAAAATAAGGGAAGCCTGCAGTTACATCGTAAACACACTAGCACCCAGTGAAACTTTGGATTGAATTGAAGGCTTGATTCACAGAGATGGATGTAATTTTGTTCTCCAGACTTTGGTATACATCAAGAGAGACCCTTAGGGAGCCTTTTTCCCCCTAATCAATGGTTGCCTGAAATGTAGGTAACTACTCTTTAATCCGATCTCTAGGTGTGAAATAGGAGCCATATGCTGCTTACATATTTGGACACCTCTGAGGATCTGTCAAGAGAGAAGAGTACTGTGCTTTGCTTCATGCTTTAACCTCTTTATATGGTGTCCTCACTTGCATCTTCTGTGCTCTCTGCCCTTGTGAGGACAGCTTATGCCCTCAGCCCCCTGGTGGCAACCCTCATTAGAATCAGGAGATGAGGCCACAGACTGGCAGGCAAAGCAGCAGGGAAATTCGCCTTTGGGATAGATGCTGGTCACAGCACTAATGCTACCCTGCTTTAGGTTTACTGAAGGAATACGGATTTTTTTTTTCTCTCTACTCCTGACTGTTACTCACCCACTACTTTCGCTAACCATGAGTGATTGGAAAAGGAGAGCTAAACGGGTTGTTCTACCCTCCCAGAGGCAGTATTGATTTTCCTCCAGTCAGTGTACATTTGATTGAGATCCAGCTATGTGAGAGTAAGGTGAAAGAGAGAGTGTGCTAGAGAGAGTATTGAGCTCCATTAACTGAGGGAGGCTGCAGACACCCGGTGTAGAGCGGGTGGGGGGCAGGCAGTTCTCCAGTTTCAGACCAGCTGCCTTATGGGTGGCACACCACAAACCTGACCCACCTGGATAGCACCCAGAACAATGAACCAGTCTGAACTGACAACTGACCCGTTGCTCACTGCCAACAGCAGCCATGGAGACTTCTTTCCTGGCAGGACCTCCAACCACTCTTGTCCACTGGGCTGGGGGCTGAACGAAGGCCTAGAGGCTTGCGTCCTGGAGACTGCTGTCATTGTACTTCTGACAGTGCTTATAATTGCAGGGAACCTGACGGTGATCTTTGTGTTCCACTGCGCCCCTCTTCTACACCACTACACCACCAGCTACTTTATCCAAACCATGGCCTACGCTGACCTGCTGGTGGGACTTAGCTGCCTGGTACCCACCCTGTCTCTGCTCCACTACCCAGCAGGTGTCCAGGAGCCCATCACGTGCCAGGTCTTCAGCTATGTCATCTCTGTTCTGAAGAGCGTTTCAATGGCCTGCTTGGCTTGTATCAGTGTGGACCGCTACCTGGCCATAACAAAACCACTATCTTACAACCAGCTGGTGACACCATGCCGGCTACGAGGCTGCATCACCATCATCTGGGTCTACTCTAGCCTGGTTTTCCTGCCCTCCTTCTTTGGTTGGGGTAAGCCAGGCTATCATGGGGATATTTTTGAGTGGTGCGCTCACTCTTGGCCCACCTCTGCCCTTTTTACAGGCTTTGTGGTGTGCTTGCTCTATGCACCTGCTGCACTTGTGGTTTGTTTTACGTATTACCATATCTTTCGCATTTGCCAGCAGCACAACAGGGAAATCAGTGAACGGCGGGCACGATTCCCCAGCCAGGAGATGGAGGCTGGTGAGGGGGGTGGCGGTGGACATCACGGAGGGCATGGACCAGATCGACGCTATGCGATGGTGCTCTTCCGCATCACCAGTGTTTTCTATATGCTTTGGCTCCCCTACATAATTTACTTCCTGCTAGAGAGCTCCCATGTGTTGGATAGCCCTGCCCTCTCCTTCATTACCACCTGGCTGGCTATTAGCAACAGTTTTTGCAACTGTGTCATTTACAGCCTGTCTAACAGTGTGTTCCGCCTGGGCATGCGTAGACTCTCACAGACGATTTGCTCGTTCAGCCACTGTGCAGCAGATGACAGGGACTTTGGGGAGCCTAAACCAAGGAAGAGGGCAAACTCATGCTCCATCTGAAGCGATGACTTTTCGGGGATGAGGATACTCCCCGAATCTTCGAATGGGAAACGTGAATTTTAACAAGCTTAGCAGCTAGTTTATTTTCAGTTAAACTGGCAGGGCTTAAAAACCAAACAGAAACAGAGATTTCTGTTTGGTTTCTGTTGTATCAGCCTGTAAGCTGACAAAAGTGAGGTTGTCCTGTCCCAATAAACCGTGGTTTATTGCATTACAAGCTTTTACAGAAGATGGGTCCAGTGTCTAAACAGAGGGATTTAATGAGATGTGTGCTCTGTGACGTCTTTTATTCTATAGTATGTGACTTAGCTGTGGATTGCATAGTCTCCCCGTGGCTTTCTTAACCTTTACATCTCACTGTGTGTTATCAGCCAAGTCAGACATGGTAGGAAGACAAAACTGAAAACTAAAAGATTCACAGATATTTCCTCAGACATCAAATGTGACCACGCTATTTCATGCCTGTTAAACTTTTTTAGTGGTTATGAAATGGATCAACCTTATATTTGATGTCTCTGTATTTTCTATGACTGTCATTAGCAGAAACAAGATAACTTACACCTACTTGTGCTCACAAACCTGCTTAATGGTTTTAAATGGATATTTACTATGGACATTTTAACTGTATAAACACACACAGTCACAATGACCACAGCCATTATGCTGCTGATGAATAACGGATGGCGTAGGGCCTTGACTGTTTTCTAGAGGAAAGTGAGCTGTCCATTTCTGTGTGTGTAGTATTTTGTATTGAGTCTGTGAAATGATGTGGGCAGGTGAACGAGAGAGGTGCAAAAAATTACTTGCTGATTTACTGGTCTGGTGTTCATTTTTTTCCAATTAACAGAGTGATTGGCTGGAATTTGGATAAAGTTGTTTACTCAGACCTTCTGCAAGGCATGGTACATAATTAAACAGTAAACCTCCAATATAGCAGTGTATAGATAGCTAAAACATACTTCTACATCACAGCATTAAGCCAAGAATTATAAAACTTGTTAGAGGAGTGTTGAAACCTTTAAATCCACACTGTTTTCACTAGACTTCACATGGTTACTTATCTATAATGTAGACGGCCAACACATTTAACACATTGCCTACTGCACTACTGTGACCTGGATCCAATTTTCCACAGATGACATGCCGCCTCTATTGTTCACCAATTTGAATATTACCTGATTATGGTCAGTGCACCCCTACTGAAAAGCACCTTCAGACAAAGGATGCGTCAGGTTGACACTAAGGCATCTATATTGATGCTCATGGCGTATAACTACCCAGCACAGAGTTGTTGTTTTTTTCCCCCCAAGGTCCACCCTTGTGTTTTAGCCCATCAGTGCCAGGATTCCCACGATTGGCGTGGCATCCCTGATATGGCTGTTATGAGTATTTTGCTAACTGTTTGATGCATGAGCGCTCATGACAGCCATGTCCAACCAGCAAATAACCTCTTCTCTATATATGGTGGGCCATGTAAACTGGATAGTGAACCAACAGAATTGGCTAAATGAAACACCATAATGTAATTATAAATTTCATACTGTCATTTATATTGCGAATGGGAGTTCATTTCTAACATTTACTTTTAGAAACAAAGTTCTTTAAATTAAGGGAATTCATGATGTCATTATTTTTAGATTCACCTCCTGGTAGTTGCTTTTCACCCACACTCAAACGTGGCTGGGTCACTAATAGGAAAGAAAAATGATAGTAGTGGCAGTGCAGACCCAAAGATTGCATCAGTGACACAGTCATCTTTGTTAAAGATTGTAGTGGATTTTATTTCCCAGCAGCAGTGGACAGGATCTCAGGTTAATGTCACCTGATCTGTCTGGAGTTCGCCGTGAGGTTAAAACTTAACTGATCTGAAATTACATGCTTTGTTGTGATAAAGGTTTAAGGCTATCAGTAGCTTATCTTGAGGTAGTTTGTTAAACTACTGGCCGGACAGTCCTCGTTATTTTTAATTTGTCTCACTGGTACCAATTCTATGGCTGAGAAACATGAAAATGTACTGTCCTCAAACTACAGGTCCTACAGATCTCTCAGTGCAATTATGAATTAACTTATTGTGCGCTTCTTACAGGGTCAAATCTAATAGGGAATCGCACTGTAAATTTATGGGAAAAAATAACATTAAATTGGTTACTGGGCTCATTGAATTTTCATTATCTTTTTAATGGTGCCCAAGCAACAGATGACTTTGCTGAGAAGGGCAAAGTATACAGTATGTGTTAGAAATTGATTGTTATTGGAGATGTGTAGTGGACTCCATCCTGCTCAAAGATTATAATTCTTTTGTTATCTTAATGTCCACATTCCAGCTTGATAAAATCTGAAGACTGTTCCCCAGTCTGGGGCTTTTGATATACAAAGTGCAGATGATGTGTGTTGTTAAATCAACCTACAGACAGCCTTTGGTTGTTATTCTATCCTTTGCTACAGCACAGTAGTATAGTCATTCCAGTCGATTTACCTAGTACATTCCTTGATCACTGGATCAGTGTCAAAGCATAATTCATTTCATATGAATACAGCCACGTACTATAGCCAATGACTTATACTGAGTCCCCCTATTTGCTCATGTCGTAGTGTCATCTGTGGTTTAGGCCTTGCTTATAGTGTATATTTGTCCATGCTAGAAACCAATTGACACAGCAGACCGAGCCCCTTGATATTGTACCTGCATTTTTTGCTGCTTAACAGTACCCTGTGTAAGTCATTCCTCATTTTAAAGCTGCATGAAGTGATTTTTGACTACTACGGGCAGAAAGACTCAAATATAATAAGCCTTTAGCCTATTATATTTTAGTGGCATGTTGGCAAGCAATTTGCTACTTACACATCCAGCAGTTACAGAACTATGTGAGCATTTCATTCCAGGGTCTTTCTGGCCACCTGATGAATGTAAGTACAATATTGTTTTTAAGCCAAGGTTTGGTAAATCAAAATCAGAAAAATATATGTTTATTATGGGTTCTCTACTTGCTCTACTTTTCTTATCGGGCACTCGTTTACTTCGGCTCTCTGCAGTTACGCATGAGGCCGGTAGCCTACAGTCGACTTGAAATAATCATGTACTGGGAGTGGCTGCCCATGGTTTATACTTTATGTGCCGGCATTGTTTTGGTTTTGTTGGTTCAGACAACTAACATAACCAAATCAGTGAGATAAAAGCAGCGGTGGGGTGTTGATTCTTCACCCTATAACATGATCAGGAATTATTTGATTCAGTGTTAGGATAAAAAAAATATATTGCTTTATGCAGCTTTAATGCATTACAGATTGTTCTGTATACGTGCCTAAAGATGTATTTTGTAGGAAAAGTGAAAAAAAGATGTTGAGAAGTAATTGTTGTTACATGGACATGCTGCACTTTCTAAAAACATTGTTCAGCTACATTGTGACCATGTACACATCTGAAGGTACATTGTCATTGGATTTAGTTTTCTGCGACTTTATAAGTTCAGAGGGATTTCCACATGAACCTAGACTGGGTCAAGTCATTCATTTTTCACAGTCAATCTGACTTCTGCCTTCAAGTGGGTACATGTTATCAGTCTGATGTCTACATCATATCTGTAAGATAAGAGGAGACAGCAGATTTGTCTGAGTCTTGTGAATTCCCTTTTATAGCCATATGACCTGGCATATATGAGGAATAACAGTAGGGAACCACAGCATAGCCGTGTTGAATACTAGACTTACAATAACATATTTTTTGATAGCTTGTGTTTTTGGTGCTCCTCTGGAGCATAGTGCAGTGGGCTAGTAGAAAAAAAAACTATAGAATCTGAATTAGTGCTGTGTTATCTTCACAATGTGGTGACAAACAACAAAACATATAAGACAAGAGAAAGCTAAACTCTGTAATAACCTAAAATAAAATAGATCAGTTGTAACCATATAATGTAAAAGTTGGAATATTCCATTCAAGTGGAGATTACAGTATTTGATCAGAAGTTGCACGAATATTCATTCCTTTGGTGGGCTTTTTTTGTAGCGGGTTATGTGAAATGCGTGTCTTGGCTCAAGGTTTCAATATCCAAGAGCCACTGACTGAATATTTAAAAAATCAACTGTTTATATGTGTCTGTATTACACTGACCAAACTGAAGTGGTAGAAAAACAAAACTGTCGTCTTATTTCAAGTGCATTTATTGGGGCTTTTAGTATAAAGAGTTTAATTAAAGGATGATATGTATTTATTTATTAAATTATGTTTAAACCTTTACACAACATACTGTATATTAGTATACTGTATATAAAGTACGTGTATCTGTTTTTTAATCTGCTGTACAGCCAAAAAATCAGACAAATTCTGACAAATGTATGGCGCACCCACTTGTGTTCAATCAACTAGGCTGCTGATGTTTTGAGTAGGAGGCAGAGTGTGTTAAATTACACAGTATCTATTTTTTTATTTTGAAATTTTGTCAAAGGCTATGGTTTTGTTGTTGCTGCCAACCCAATAAAGGTGAAAATAGTAGACATTCACATCTTTGTAGTTGCTTTTGTGAAAGGTGTTTGTTTCTGTAGCAACTATCAGCTTTCAGTCTTAACCAGTAGAACTCTAGTCACTTTCATAATCCTGCACTTGGTACCGATTTTTAAGGAGTGATGAAGGGAATGAAGATGTGGGCCTGTGACTCTGTGGCTGCCAGTTTGAATCACCAGACTTGATGGAATTAGTGCGATTAACTAACGCCTTCTTCAGCAAACAACGTCCACTTGAGCAGGATGATTTTATTTAGAGCACCAGTTACTTTTGAAATGTAACGTATGTGAAATAATCACAAAAGTAAGATAATCATGTTAGTGCGCATGAATAATGCGCACTAACATGCTTATAATCCTGGTCCAGGTGAAGTTTATTTTCCATTTTGTCTAATGTGCAGATCAAATATTTAAGCCATGTTGCTCCTCCTTAGAGAGAAAGACTGTAATTTTACAGCCTTTTTGTCAGAGAATGAAGCCCAAGCAGCGGATTTTTTTGGATTGACATTTTCCTAATGATATCTGTCGACAGTTCTGCCTCTGATGCTTGCCCCAGTTCAGTTATGATAAATTTCTGCATCCATTACCTTAACCGCAGCAAACTTATAAAAGAAAGATGGCTACCGTGGATACTTTGCAACAGATGTGAAAACAAACAAAGCAAAGATTTAATTAGCAGGTTTTGGACTCTTTAATTTCGTCTGATGGCTGAAAATGGCTGATCAGGTGTGATTTACCAGGTAACAACTCTGGTAGCCTTTCCTTTAGGCAACGCAAACATTGTGTCCTCTCTGTGTTAAGAATATCCTCTGTATACAGCCTGATCCCTTGTTCTTGGTCTTGAATTGGCCTTTGAAATTCATATACTCACTTCAACTGCGCCCATGCTTGGAAATGGCTATAACCTTACCCAGTAGTTAAGCGGAGAGACGAGCAAGAGCAGATGAATGGGGGTAGTGGAAGAAGACTGAAGAAGTAAGAAAAGCAGATCGTAGATAGGGAACAAGCTGGGGAGAGAAAAGATGGCAAGGTAAGTGACGTGGTTAAATAGGCTGATGAGAAGAGCAAGATGATAGAGATTCGGAGGATCAAGGTGGAGGATGGTAAGAAGGACAGAGAGAAAGGGAGGTAGAATAAGAAGAAAGAAAGGCGCCAAAGAGAGAGGTTGAAGAACAAAGCATTTTCTAAAATGTCAAAATCTGTTTCAGTAAAATTTGCAGTTAGTAGTTACTGGTTTCAGGTACTTTTATTCTGTTTTATTTCATACTCAAATGTCATTGAGAATACAGAATGGAACAACCCAATGTATTTCTGTACCTTTTTATATGAGACATTTTGTATTTCCACAGTTCTTAATAGTTTTTACATTAACATATACAGTAAATTACATACACATGTATAACGGCACAAAATAATCCCTCTGAAATTGTTATTTATAGCAGCATAGAATTGGATCAGAAAGGTTGTTCTGTGGTATAACGCCTTATGTTTTTTTGATGTAGATGGACATGCCTTTATTTTGATGCCCACACCCATGTTTATGAGCATGCAGTTTTTAGGATGCTAGGACCAGTTTTTTTCTGGATGTTTGATATCTAGTTTTGGAACGAAAATATGTATTTGTTCCTCCTCCCAAAAAGCATTTCATCCACACCAACTATTCACCCAAACCAAGAGCAGCTTCCCAGTCCAGGCTTGCTCAATATTCATGCCCGACACTTTATCAGGAATTCCCTTTTATTTCCACGAATGGCAGCACTTGCCTCACTTCCTCTTTCCCTTTCCATCCTGCCACTTCCCTCCTCCTCTTTCCGGCCTGATTGAGAAAGGACCACCTGACCCTCTTTTGAGGTGGGGAAGTCATAATTGGAGGGGAAGCCAGTTCCTGCCTCTTTGTGCTAATGGTGGAGCCTTGCGGCGCCCACCAAAAGCCTTTGATGGTATAAGGAGGACACACTCGTACACCCACACACCAACACACCCTCATACATCTTGCATGGCCTCAGTCAGTCTTTGAAAATGTGGGCTTGACTGTGGCCTGATAGCTGACAGGTGTTGATCTAGGCACAGATGATTGTATGCTCTTCCAGTGTGTAATGTGCAGTATTAAACATTTTTTAAACATTTATATATCCATTAACATTCTGTGTAGCTCTGTATCGCTCCCTTTGGACTGACGTTATTATCTCCACCGGTGCGCAAGAGTGCATGTTGAACATGTTCACCTGGGATATATGTTTGTGCCAGCTGAGCCAGGAGCTGTCATTTGCACTTGCGTAATGGCATGGACCATATTTGTGTCCTAAAATGTCTGCATGCTCGCTCCTCTTCAGTTACAGCAAATGCTCACACCTTCACCTTATAACCACAACTTTCCACTAGCGATGTTGGTTTTATGTCTCAGGTAAATACATAATGAGGATAGTTGTTGTAGGCAAGATCTTATTCTCTCATCACTACCTGGTTTTCAGTTAACAAGGATTTCTGGCTACAAGCGTAGTGTGCTGGTGCTGCTCTGGGATTTCTGAGGAGTGTCCTACTGACCAGTGTTGCCACCTTGCCTTTAGTTTGCATTTGCAAAAAATGATCAGTTCAACAATCGAATACATAAATCCTACAACATTTCAAACATGCTTTTGTACAGTGCTTTGTGGAAAAGAACCCAAAAGATTTCATCCATAATCAGACTTTCAGTCCATGGTTAAGAGGTGAAGCGGTGCTCTCCTGGAAACATAACAGAAACAGCCCTACATATCTGTAACATATCTGTAGAGAGTCAAATGAGCGTTAAGAAGCTCAGGTTTCAGTCAGAATCACTTTTTAGTTAGCCGAATATTTTTGCGATGTAATGTGGCTATAATGTATAGTAAATATAGTCATCGATCATGGAAGCACACAGTGATTCTGCAGAAAGTGTCTGCAGTTTCATGACAATACAGCGTGTACAGAATGTACAGTATACATTTTATAAATGTTACATCTCTAATTGCCATTGTTGCTAAGAATCCATCTACCAACAAAACAGTTGCAGGCTCAACCATTTCAAGTCCTGTCTAAGTGCTCCACAGCATTTCGACAGGATTCAATGGAATACTTACCTGCCCGCTCATTGCTGGGTGCCCTGGATAGAAATATTAGAAAAATCCTTAAAGTGTGGAATCGCAGGAAGTCTTCATCAGCCGCTTTTCATAGTTCACTACTTCCATTTCACCTTTGGACCTGATGATTGCCATAGGTAGGCCTTCTTTCCATCAGTGGCCTTCCATCCGTCAGTCAGTGCTTTCTCTTCCATCTTTCTTAAGTGCTTCGACTCTCCTAAATGAGCACATTGGTTTCACTGGTTCTAAGTAACACTCAGCATTCCGCTTTCAGTTTGAAAACTCTGATTCTGCAATTTTTCGCTTATTGTCCTTTTAGTCTCTGTTGCATCATCACTGTCTTTTTTTTGTCTTGAGTAATGCTGACTCTGCTACTAAGAAACCACTTTGTGAAATCCCACCTCGCCCTTGAGCACCACAGCATCTCTGAGGCCAGCAGCAACTATGAAAACCAATTTAGGTCAGGGTTGTTATTTGGCCTGTGATGGGACCACGTTGGCTACGTTGCTGATTTGATGCTGTTCGCTTTCCGTAATGCTTTTGTCCGTCTGGTCAGGGAGAGTTTTCCATGGTCATAAGTTTCCAGGGGTTGTTTTTAACCTTAAAAGGAATATGACATTTTTGCCACTTGGCCTATAAGTAAAACAAATTTCTCATAAATGTGGCCATTGTGACTCCACAGGTAATGCTAACTTCACAATCGTCACCTCCATTATACAGATTCTGGTTAATAAGGACTCAGGCATAACGATGTGTATGGAGGCAAGCTGAAAGGGCCTCCCAGAGCTGTACAAATATGAATTTTACATGAATCATTTCCGACTCCTCTCTTTGAGTATGACTTAAAGTATTCACGGAAGGTAGCCCCCTGGAATGGCCAACATGGGGATCTAAAATGAGCCACTGTATAGTCACAATGGTCATATTTATGGGAAATACACAAGGTCTGAATATGAAATTGTTAGGTTAGAGTAGTTTATGCCTGTTGTCTTTGTGACTGATCTGAGACCTTAAGAATAAATACATTTTTGCAACTTCTTTAAAGAGATATGTGTATATCAGTGTGTGTGTGTGTGTGTGTGTGTGTGTATTAGACAGTGAATGTCAGCCTCCTCTATAACTGGACCATCCTGCCAGCGTCCTGTGCCCTAGCTGAGCTTGGTGGTAGTCTGAGCCCTTTTATGATGCACACACAGACAGACAGTATTAGATGGGTGCAGTACATGAACACATAAAGATACTGGAATCCCTGTATATCTGGAAAAGATGGTCCCTGCTCACAAAAAGGTAGCAAAGGCATCATAAATATGCACAATTTCTACACTCTAGATTATCTAGATTACATTTATTTTAGTAAATTTAAGGTGAAAATAGCTCTTATACATCACTGTTTTTAGAGCACCACTGTTAAAATCATGGGGAGCTAAAAGAGTTATTAGTATTACATATTTAAAAACCTGAAATGAAATATTAGACAAGAATCTGACAGAATAGAAATATAGATTGGCAGCACCCACATCAGGGGCTAAACTGAGCAGCTAGTTATTGATTTACTTGAACCGCTGTAATGATCATTAGATCTTTGATTGATAAACTGCCCACAGTGATTTACAGCACCTGCTCTCTCCTCCACCTTTCCAAGCTCTCCATGCCTCGTGGTTAGAAGCACTGAATATTTTAATAGCAGTAAATTGACAGGAATAAGGTCACAGTGACCATCATTTTAGTCCAAATTTATTTTTATCTAAATTATTGTAGACTGGATGTGAGAAGGTAAATCAAAAGAATAGCTAAAACACACCACCAATACATTTGATAAGACTTGTATTACCTATTTTTAAGGTAAGGCAGAAATTGTGAAATGAAAAGTCTGTCACTGTAAAAAAACAGAAATAAGCACAACATGCGTTTTTATTACCTGCGTTAAAGCAAATAAACAACATCTGAAATCACACTTAAAGCTGTTATTGCCCTGTAGTTCCTGCTAATTCTGTCAGAAAACAAATGAAGTACTTGTTGTCTTAATAGTAATATACCTAGCACTTTCTGCACAATTATCTCATATTATTAAACCTTTATTACAGGTAGTAATGTATAATGAAATCATTGTTTATAAAAGTGATGGTGCCAAATTTTATGCTCTTATGTGTGAAAAAGAATCTGTAAAGTTCTAAACTCTGTCTCAGACTGTGATGGATTCTCCTCTCTTCTCCTCCGTGGTCAACACTTTCAGACAACTGAGCTTGCAGAGGCTGGCACTTTGAACTGCAGACATTCTTTCTCCTGTTCGAAAAGGATTTTATTGTGACAGAATAGAGCTCATTATAGTATTGGCTTTGGAGCTGCTTCAATCCATTTCCCTGACTGCTGCACTAAAGGAACATCTAAAGATTTCTTAATTTCTTTTCTGTTCATCCTCTCTAATTTGATTTATCATCATTTGCACCAATATTCTTGCTCTAGCTATCCATACACAGAGGACAAAGACAAGCACCTTGACAGACAGTGGAGGACAAGCCTGTTTTTTACTGTTAACCTCCCTGCAGACCTCAGGTACTGAAGCTCTGCCAGCAGATGTACAGCCAGCTTCCCTAATTCTCTCTCAGGGCATTTTAGCTGAATTAAATACCATAAGACAGTCAAATTACCCCCTTGGCTCCTTAGCATATTTCCTCCCTCCTCCTACCTCTCCTCTTTTGCTCTTCCTTTCTCTCCCTCTCTCTCTCTCTCTCTATCCTGAGGCAGTGTTTCCCATAGTAGCAGACCGGGGCTGGTTGTGTTAGGCAGTTATTTAGCAGTGATGGTCCAACAGCTCGCCTCAGGCCATCACTGATATGGCTAGTTCCTGCTCTGTGGCATTTAGCCTTGCTGCTGTTTCCAGGGTGGGAGGAAGGAAGTGAATGAATGGAAAACAAATAAGTAAATAAATAAAGTAGCTATGTTTAGTGTTTGCTGGGCTGTGTGACCAATGTGTCATTTGAGTCTTTCATAGTCACTCCGTCAGTCCTTTCAACCTTTGATGATATGAGGAAAAAAAAAACATTATTATTGAAGACACATCAAACCAATGTCAAGTCAAAACCAGTCATTTCCATCAGCAGTGTGACGCTAGCATTATTTGGGGAATAATCCTCTCAATACTTGTCACATTGGCAGCTTGGTTCACAGCTTCTACACAACAGGTGAAGTCGATGACAAACGAGGCCAAAGAGCCAAAAAGAGCAAGTGGTGTTTTAGCAGTGTATACATACTAGCCCATAAGTGATGTCATCACTTTGAAAGACTTACTATTCAGTTTATTACCTTGTTCATGTGAAAATTGTTTTAATAATCACGTTAATGATGGAGATTAAAGGTTGCAGTGCAGAGTTTCAGCCTCAGCATTTGTGTGTAAAAAAAAAAACCTTGCAATTTCCAACATAGCTGCTGGTAACTGTTGAACTGAAACTACCTCTGTAATAATGTCACATTAGTTATAGGTACTGATGACTGAATTTGAAATTAATATTTTGGAATCAAATTCACAAAGGTATTGTTTCATACACTGTATACGCACAATGTTAGGATAGAAATATTATGCTTAACCTTTGGTTGCATATAAACTAAACTGGAATGCAGTCATGCTTTCTCTACAAAATGTTCAATACGTGGGTTCTGGTTAGCTGTACGCTCCCTGTCAATCTGTGTATTTAAAGATAAATGAGACTGCCAGCTATCCAGTACTACATCCCTGGTTACAGTTGAGTGTCCCCATTGTCTCTCTGGTTCCTCCCAACTGCACATCAGGACCGAAGAGGCACTGTGTCGCTATGGAAACCCTGAGCTGAGTCTGAAGAAGCAACAAGGTTTCTGAGAGTTTATTTGAAGTTTATAAATAGGGCGCAATTAAAATGGATTTTAACATTGGCTCCAAAATAGCAACCTCTTCATTATTCATTCATGTGCGCTTTTATTTTGAAGATGTACCGTATGTGTGTGGCTGTTTCTTTCACATAAGTGGATTTAAAAACACAAAGACCCATCTACGCATACATCAATTCACACGACTTTACACACAACCGTACACGTTTCTCTATCTTCTGTCATGGACAGAGCCACTGAGTGCCTGACCCTCCACTCCCTCCACCTCTATCATCCCTTTGGGTCTTCTGGCCCCACAACAGAGACTCAACTCATATCCTCCAGTAAAAACCACAACACACAGAAAATGTCAGATATCTGGGGGGATGCACTTTATCCACTGACCTCTCTCAATGATGCTGTGTGTGTGTGAACGAGAGAGAGAGAGAGGGCATCTTTTCCTGCTCCAGCACCAAATTGTTCCCTACCAAATGCAAACTGGAACAGTATCGCATGGTTTTCACATTATTTAGGTTTTTTGTGCAGTTCTGTAATTTTAAGTTTTTTAAGTCATTTTGCAAAGACACCCAACATGTAGAAGGCCGCTGCGTTTTGCAGGATAACATTATTGTATATCCTACAAGTATTGTCAGATCCACTATGTTACTTCTGCAGTGAATTAACAGAATGTTAAGTTAACTCTACATCCAAATAGAACACAAGAAAGAGTGCCATTATTGCTGGAAATGGTTGGTGAAAGTGTCAAATGTCGAGGGAGGGCCACAGCCTCACTCTAGAAAGTGACAAGCAGGATAAGGTGACGTTGCTGTTGGTCAAATTTTGGAGGAAAAACGTTGCTTCCAAAAGGGAAAGAGGCTCCGCTGAGCTCTATGAAACTTTAACACTGCAACTAATGACTCATCATCATTTAATCATCTTAGATTAATCAGTTTCATTTTTTAGAATTAATTAATGAATTTGTTTTACATCCATGTAATGCCAGAAAAAAAGTGCAAAATGCTTGTCACGCTTTCCCAAATCAATGTTTTTAAATTACTTTTTTGGCCTAACCAACTGTCTAAAACCTCAAAATATTGAATTACCTATCAGATGAAACAGAGAAAAGCAGCCAATCCACATATTTCAGGAGCTGGAATCAGATGTGAAAAATACCTGGAACACGAACTGCATGTCTTGTGTAGGATGATGAAGGCTTTCTGCTGTAACATATTCGTTGAGTAAACCCTCCCTGTAAGGTAGTTAGTGTTGTACATTGAGTATTTCAGCAACAACCAACGAGAACATGTCCTCTCTCCAAGAAACTTCACCGAGCAAATGTTTGGCATTTTTTAACTCGTCACATGTTTTTTATTAATTTTCTGGCAATCGTTTTAGCACTACTCAATTCAAAATGAGAAATAAACATGTTGACCAAAAGCACTAATCCAAAATAGCTCTGTTACCATTCAGCTCTCTGATGGTTCAAGTATTTTCTCCAACCTGCTTGCTTGTCACCAATTTCACTGCAAGCAAAATGAGAAATTTAGCTTTTTTGCTTCCTGTCTGAATACTGTGTCTGCACTCCCAACCCGGCTTATTGAAATGCAGAACCAGCCGGACCATTAAAATGCCACGGCAGCGATACAGAGACAGATGAATTTGCAATCTGCCAAGCGGGCCAGCTGTTGCCCCCCCCCCACCATCCTCAGCCCTCCAGGGAAGCCTCTAGAAACTTCCTCGCCAGCAACCAAGGACAAAGGCCTCAGGGGGAGCTGTTTTTTAATTACCGAGCTGCCGTCCTCTGAATATCACACTAGTAGATTATTTTGTTGTGAACTACTGCAATGAAGAAAAATGAGGAGTGTTTGGAGGAGCCAGGTGTGTCAGCAGAGATGGGGTGGTGTCATTACTACGTCCGGGTTTGTGACTATGTTATGACTCGGGGTGAGATTTGAAAGTTATAATGCAGTCTTTGTTTTTTTTTGTCCTGACATACTTTCAAAATTAGCATCTTTTTTGGAGCTCAAAACAGAGGAGGACCAAGGCGTTTTTTGTTTTTAGATACAAAATGCCATTGATTAATGTGGCATTTTGGGGGTTCTGGAGTAAGACTCAGTATTTTAATCCCAAGACCTGTGAAACCTCTAGTTTCACGCTACAACCTCTGGTATCACCTTAATTCCCAAAATTGAACCTAATGTTTTTAATGGAAGAAACAAAACAGAGGGCACAGTTCAAATGAAGTTTAGAATGTAATGGGCACTAATTGTTTTGATCCTCTACACAAGACATAGTTTATACCTTCTGGATTTTTGTCCTCAAACTCCTCCTCATCTTTTTTTCAAGGATGTTAGAAGGTGCCTTAGTGGAAATTAATGGCAGACCTTTGAATTGGCTAGAAAGCATTTTCTGTTTACCTCTACAGGGAAAGGTTTGCTGAGCACAGATTTTTCTCCTTAACAGCACCCATCTTCAGAGCCGCACAGCTCCACTGAACAACAAAGGGTCAACAGCACTGATCAACAACTAGCCCAGTCTTTATTGCGACGAAGCAGCTGCAGTGTCGTACATGGTTAAATGCTTTGCTAAGAGGCTCGCAGAAGCAGGGCAGAGTTTGGTTCATGCTCTCTGAGTGGCTTCTTGCTTGTTGGTACCGTAATAGTCATACCACCCAAGGAAAGGGCTTTTTTAGGCAACCAGCAGACAAAAAAACATATGATAGACTCATGTATGTCAGGCAGATTACAGTTGCCCCTGCCATTGGAAGACCATACATATACACTGTGTGTGTGTGTCCTTACTAGTGCCATTTTAAAAGAACCCTCCCCAAAAAAACAACCTATGGCATCTTGTTTTTTTGTAGGAATTTATATGAGGTTTTTGTCATCCAAATGCAGCCTGTTTGTCATTTTCAGTACTGGCCTTCCTTTGAGCGAGCAGCCCATCTATCCAAAAGATGAAGAGGCTAGCTAATATTATGGCTGTCAGTCATTCAGCTACCACTCTCCTCTTGCTCTCCCCTTGTGTCATCCTGCCTCCCGCTGTCTGTCTGATGTTTAAGTCATTTCTCCTTCCCTTCATATTTGAACTTTACATTCGCTATCATCCCTGCTGTCCTTTTTCTGTCATCCTTGGCCCCCTTTTATGCTTACCATGTATTTCCTTCATGTGTTTTATCCCTCAGAGTTTGTAGTTCACTCTGTAAACTGGTCTTTTCTATGTAAATGTGTTGGATGTCTGTAAATTACAAACGGTGGGGCTTCACGTTAAAGCAGAAATATTCTCCAACCAGTTTTGAGACTGACTTCATGTGGACTCCTGCCTGGAGGAGCTGCAGGGTGCAGCCCTGCAACAGACGTGCTCTAACACACCATCCTGCTGGTTCATCACAGCCTCTGTTCTCTAGCATGGCCCATAATGCACCACTCCCCACCCATACTGAAGCCAAGCTCAGATGGCACAGCACTTGCTTTTGTTTCCTCATTCCCATCAGAAGGAATGGTGTTAAAGCACATTGCATTTATCCAATTGATTCACTACTCTGCCAGGGTGGGAAGGGGGTGAAAAGGAGCTTTCTGACTGGGAATAGAATCATTTCAAATGACAGTGTATGTTGATGAGTAGCACATAAACAGTACTGTAATGATGTCTCTTATCAGCATTAGGAGTATGTTTTACAATAAAGCGCGCTTAGAAACCTGTCCCAGGGAGCTGTGAACTCACCTAAGGAAATCTGATTAGTTTGATGAAGTGCATTTAACCTTGACAATATTAAGATCCAAGGGAGAAACACTGAATAATTGAATTTGAATGGGATCAAAATGTAAAAATATTGAAATTTTTCCTAAGATTTTGTCTCTCAGTAGCTGCAGTCCAAAAACCTGTGCTGGATTAGCATTACTATGACCCCTTCATGTTTCCTCCTTCAGCTCTGGCTGTCCACACACCACTAGGATGCCACTAGGATGGTATACTGGACTGAATGTAATATTCATAATGACACAGTAAGCGCTGTTGGAATGCCATTTTAGTGGTACAGTCATTTGCAACTTTACCATGCTCATTTCTACATTCACTCAGCTTTGCTTTAACATTACTGTAAAATACAGTTTTAGTTTTCTGTTGGAACTAATTAAATTTGTCTCAAAATATTGATGTGCATGTATTACTGTTACTGTATGGATCTCCCTTGTTGTTATGGCATAAACACGCCAGCCATAACAATTTGGATATAGTAAATTTTCTGGAAAATCATCAAATTAAATCCCTTTTCATACCATGGTGCAACATTAATGAAGAAATTATACAAATTTCCATGAAGCAGTCTAATACACTCATGAACGTTAAAGGGATAGCTACCATGGTATAAATTGGTATATGTTGTCTTATCGCCCACTCCTAGAGTGTAGTAAAATTATTAAGACATATTTTGGAAATGTCTTCATATAGTAGAAAAAACAATGGCACCATCAAATTCAGATGGAGCTTTAGTTCGTGCCAAAACAATTGCTTTCCAGCCATGGACTGGCTTATCTTATCCAATGGTCATTGTTTCCCTACAAGTGGCAGTTGCTCAAGTTGTTAAGTAACACATTTAGGTTTTGTGACTAGCTGTGCTCCTTCTGTAATTATTCTGTACACACAGTTTGACTTCATACCCAGCAATCTGTCTTCATGGTTGCTTCCAGCAGTTTAATGCTAGCAGCATTCTCTCTGATTGGCTAGTCTGTCACGTCAGGACTTAGTGGGCTCTGAGTGTTCAGCTGTCAGGGTCCGGCGTATTTCACTCCATCCTCATCGGTTTAGCAAAGCGTGGCTGCTTCTCTGTCGAGGGGCTCACCATCCAGCACCCGTGGGCCCCTTCCACACCCGGGAGTTACACAACATTGTCAGAAGAGAAGGGTAACTTGAGAGCTCACTGCTCTCTAGAATGGTATAATAAGGAAAAAGATGGAGCTGCTTCTAAGAGTCTACATTTACATTTTTACATTTTAAGCATTTAACTACCACTTTAATCCTGAGAGACTGAGAATGTGAGAGCAGGTAGGTGGTCCATTATGCTGCTCAAGGACATTTTGACTTGATTCAGTGCTGTTGATAGACAGAGTGACTCATGCTTCTTAAGCAAAATGTTGAAATATTCACCGTTTGCTGTGAAGCACACATACGTGTTGGCGTATTTCTTCTGACCTTACCCCAATTTGAGCGAAACATGCCTCATGTTTAGAAATGGCCCCAACCTTAATACATACAGAAAAAGTCAATATATCTGTCCTTAGTATCAGATGTGTGACTCACTGGGTCACTGACATCAGATAGAGGTACAGATCTTTGTCCCAGCATCAGTTAAACCTTTCCCCAGGAGTTTTTACAGCGTAAAGCCCTACTGTTGCGCTGCTCATCTGCACAGCTGCAGGAATCCACCATCACCTTCCAGATCCAGACCTGATACCCCATGGTTAGATGAAAAATTGAGTCTATTTGCTCTCTAGAACAAGAACTTACTACTTTAGTGGTATTCTCAGTGGCCACTTTATTAGGTACACCTGCACATTTGAATACACTCAAGTTTTTGGTGAAATAGTCTCAAATGTGTAAATTCAATGACGTGTACTATTGAAGTCATAGTTAAAGGTGGTTCCTTCCCATTTACAGACATTAAGAGGGCAGAATATTAGAGACACCTCTGAATATAATGTGTTCCAGTACAACACCAGCACTATCTATGGCCTCAGTGCTTAAACCAACAATTGTATTAACATCCATAACAGTTGAACAAAAACTGAAAATTTAAGCCATCATAAAGGTAGACTTTGTGGTAGAACAGTTGGATTACATTGTATTGCATTAGACTGTACAGGTCTATCAAATAGTGGCCACCGACTGCATCCCTTCAATGTTTATTTATGCACCACCAACAAGTAATGTGAAGCTGTTGCTACAGTTGAAGTATGTTTGATGCCTTGAAAAATGCAAACGTCTGCTCTCTTTTCCCCTGTAGGGACAGACTTACTGAGTCCTGATACTGTACCACAGTATATTGTTCTAGTAGATCCAGTGTTGTTTTGTTCTAGTAGTGTAGCTACAGCACGATATTCTTTCACTGGAAAAACTCGACCTGTCTACCTGATACTGTGGACTCTTGCAGCAGGACAGCATGACTAGACTTCACCAAGGTCACTAGTCACCAATGTCAGCAAGCCCCAGAATGACCAGTGCCCCTTAATGTCCCTGGTTTCATCTTTCCTCCCTATAGAGACAGGAGGAAGCTAACAGAGCCTAATAGCCAGCAAGGTAAACAATAAGTGGACAGAGGATTTAACCTGTCGCTGCAAGAGTACACTTGACATGGAACAACTCCGGTGTCAGTGCAGCTGTACCAGCCTCTGAATGAATTATTTTTATCATAAAATGACAGGTGTTTGCTCATATTGCCTTCAAGCTTAATATAAATTAAGACACAGTTCCTAAGGCAGTGATTAACCTTTAAAATATCCACAATCAAGCTTCTGCCCTTTTACTGCTTTACTCTAATAGTATTGCAGCAGTAGCAGTTTAGTTTCAGCCAGTGGAGCTTGTTTTGACTCATATGTTGTAACTACAATGGAAAAAGTATATTATAACGGAAATAATTACCTGCTAATCTGAGCAACCTGCAGTGGTTGTTTTGCATCCTTGTAAAGTTATTTATTCATCTTATCATTATTTTGTGTCTTATCTGTATTTTTTTCAGTAATCTATTGTTTGCTATCTGATATAACAAAAAAACATTGTGGAAAGTGTCCTCCAGAATTTCCAAAAATTTCTCAAATTGCTAGTTTTGTACCAAATCCACCAGGCTTTTTTGGCAATTGATTTAAAATTTGAATTGCCTAATGATTTAAATGGTTTAAGCACTATTTCTGTTGCTGTAAGTTTAGCATTTTTTCCTCTAGAAATACTTAAAACTGTATTTGTATGGAAATTTATTTCAAAAATAATGTCAATGCCTCAAACATGACTATATTTAATGAATTTGATGTGGAAGATATAGTTGTCAATTGGAAAAAAAAACTGTATGTAAACATATTTGACATCCTCCAAGCCATGCATTATGCAACAGTTAATAATTTATTGCATTTATCCAAAACATAGCATAATAACAAATCATTTATTTTAATCACATCAGAGAATAAATAAACCTGGTTTGACTTTTTGGACACAGGAGTGTATGGCCTCAGTGATTCTCCAGACAGTTGTTTCACTGAGGAAAGCCTCACGACTCTGTGAACCTGTGGTGGCTTTCACCGGGCAGGTATAGATAAATGAAATGCTGTTGGATGTAGAGGGATGTGGAGGTGGACTCAGGTTTGGAACCATCAGCAGTTTTTATTTTTAGCTGCATGTGTTAAGTAGGCTACCTGTCAGTGAGGTCTGAGTAATGGACTGTCTGCCCAACAAGCCCCTAGGCTACAATTAGAGGAAGCCTCTCATTCCCCTCTTTTGTACATATCTCTCTCCCCTCCTGTTTATCTCTTACATTCTCAGCTTCGGTCTCAATCTGTCTCTCCCTCTCTCTCTCTGTTATCTATCTTGATCTGTCTCTGTCTCTCTTTCTCTTCCCTCCTTGCTCTTTGCTTCTCCCACTCCTTCTCTCCTTATTTCCATCTCCTTTTCTGTCTTCTTCTTCCGCCTTCAGTCAGTCAGTTTAAAAGCCACCAGGGGATAAATCTAATGGGTACACACAATACTGAAGAATACACACACTGACACATACACGCGCGCGCTCACACACACACACACACACACACACACACACACACACACACACACACACACACACAGTATGTTGAATTCAGACTGATGGCGGACAGTGTTGATGTAATCCCCCTGCCTGTGCTAATGCTTTTTTAATCTCTCCATATTTATTATGTCATCTGCAAAATGCTGAGGGAGTCTGTGCTGATTTGTAACATTCCTGTTGTTTGTGTTAAGGTGAAAGCGGAAAATGTATGTATGTGGGCAAGCATTGTAAAAGTATAAGTTGATTGTATGTGTGTTTGAATTTACTTAGTTGCACTGACTTTGGTCTTTTATGCATTCATCAGTGTACATGCGTGTGTATGTATGCAGACTATGGTGCATGCCCTCATGAATATGTGTATATAGGCTTGCCTGCTCACTCCTGTGAAATTTGCATTTTCTGGTTGTGCAAATCACATCTGTATTTCATTAACTAAAAGAGCAACATAAAAACTAAGAGGATTACCTGCAGTCAAGAATAGCCTTGTCTTCAAATATAATACTGCCTTCTCCACCATGGTGTTGTCACAGCCACAGATCCTCTGTCCTTCTCCTATCCCTGTCTGGGAATGGAACAAGCGGATCGCTAACAGCTTTGTGGATTCCCCTGACTGTCCGTGCCATTGATTCACCTGTGGCAGCAGTGGAAAGATATTCAGGCTAAAGATCCTATGGATGACTGCGATAGTGGTGATCATGCTGGGCTCACTTCCTCTAGCTGTCCCACGCTCAATGACACTTACCCAAGTCTCTGTCCAGTTTCAGAGAATGATGACCTGGTGGTGCCTTATGATGTTGGACTCTCTACCTATAAGCCATGGCAGAAAGGGAACACATCTGAATTTGCCACATTAAGCCTGTAGAGCATGTTAGCCAAATACTTGATGTAGTCTTAATTACAAACATGGTCCACTGACCTGGACACTCTGCTTGCTGGCGTCAGGGTTTACAACTAGAATGTATTCTTTTTGTTTTGTGTTTCTACGAATGAAATACAGCAGGGATGTTGAACTGGGGCACTGTGATGGAGAACTGATGCTGCTGATGAGGCTGCAGTTTCTCCTGAACACCTCAGCCTCCCTGCAGAGATCAAAGAGCTGCCAGCTTCAGCTTTCACGTGCGTGCACTGTGCACACACACATTCACACATCCGTCTAAATAAGCAGCATATATAGCATAGAATAACTCTTGTTCCAGCAAGCAGTTAGCAAGGAAAGGTAAACAGATCAGATTTGTAGTGAATGTAAGGAACAGTTCACTTTAAAACAAAATGAACTTTGGAGACAGCAAGGGGGAAGACGAAAGCGACCATATTTTTGTTATTTCCTAAATAAACTTACAGTGTCATTTTGAATTGAGTTCTACTGAACGTAATACAAGCTGGATGCAGTAGTGCTACTACTTACTCTATTTACACTGCAAATTGTCGGAGTAGTGACTGTGGAGATGAGCATAACATAATGATCCTTTTACAGAGTCACAGAGCCAAACGATCTTTGCTACACCTCATCACAATGTGACCTAAACCCTATAACCAAAGAAAGCTTTAAAAGATATTTATTTAACTTTTAAAATTTTTTTTTATTACAACCTTTGGTCTTTCTAGTGTGTTTGTAATTGTACAAGATGTCTTAAACTTGCCGTAAAACTGGCCATTTCTTCATGTTGTAATGTACACAACTGGATCATATCGGGTATGGAATCAACCTGCAAATGCTTTGGTTCAAAATTAGACCAAACCTTACTATGGATGAGAGCTGGTTCAGCATGGCATAGATGTGCACAAAAACAATATGGACCAGTAGTTAGAGAGATTAGCCGTGGACAGTCTGTATGACCAAAGGGATAATGAATAATTAACTTTGAAAAGATAAGTAAATGCAAGCCATTTATTGTTTCCTTATGATATTTGTGACCTAGTATTACCACCAACCTTTTTGAAATCATGAAAACTGGCAAATTGCACTGCACTCTAGTAAAGTCTATAAACACTTAACACACTTACCTCTGTGTGTACAGTATGTGTTTGTTTTTCTGTAGGCTTTGCAGGACTCCTGATGAAATTTTGGTGTTAGAGATAAAACCTACGTTCAAAAAAAAAGCAGGAAGAGAACAGTGGTGCATGAAATATGTAAGGAATCACTGTCAGAAAAAAGGCTGGTCTTGGAAGCCTGCACGCTGAGACCATGGGGTTTAAATATCTTTGCATATTTGCTTCTCAGCCCTGAAAATAAGAGGAGATGAGGCAAATATTTAGGAGGACACATGGAGGTGTATGGAGAGGAGAGAACGAAAAGGAGTAGAAAAGAGAATATAGAATAGAGAAAGAGATCTGAGTAGAATGTAACAGGGAAAAGAAGGTGACAGTGAGAGCGATAAAGGAAATGGTACAGTGGGAGATGAAGCAGAAAAGTGGGGAGAGGTGGAATATGGAAGTACCAAAATGGAGAAGATAAACGAGAAGAGGAATAAAGGAGATTGGAGTAAAGAATTGAAGGAGAGAAGGAAATTGAAGAGAAGAGGAAGAAAGGATTCAAGACGAGAAGGAAAGAGATTAAGCCGAGTAGAGGACGTCCTCTCCTCCCCATTTTTTGTGGTGTTTTTTGAGTAATGAGGCTTTTAATTAGTAGAGGCATGCATGGTTTATTAAATCAAAGTGTTTACAACTTTCACTGTCAACCGGATTCTTGCTGGTCTTCGCTGATGTTGCCATGGTAATTGCAGTGTCATAAATGTGTTCGTGATTGATGGGCTAACTCACAAAATTAATTCAATAATCATTAGTCTATAATTATTTTAAAAGTAATTTTTTTACTCCCTGGGCAATTAATGGAACTGTTCTTTGTGTCGTCGTCCTGTACTCTCATGACAAAGAAACCACACCACGTAAATGTTCAGTGTACGTCCCATTACTTATTCTGACAACAGTAAGAAGTGGAAAAAACATCCACTGACTGCAAGAAACGTTTCCACTGTCTCTCACTTTAACTGTCACTGGTCTTTGTGAAGATAAAAACAAATCTCTGTAGAAAAGGATTATGGTGTTTCAGTCTTCATCCTAGGCTTATATGGGTTTAATGAGAGTATGGCTGCTACTGAAAATTATTTTCTTGATTAATCATTTCTTCTATTAAGTTTCAGAAAACGGTGAAAAAGTATTTCGCAATTCACACAGTCCAATCTGACATCATCAAATTAATTCTTTTGTCCAACTAACAGTTCAACACCCAAATATATGCGTTTTGCAATCACATAAGGCAAAGAAAAAAAAAATAAAAAATCCTCACGTCGAAGAAACTGAAACCAGAGTTTTTGACTTTATTTTTTTAGCCCAAAATATAGGACGACCCAAGTTAACCACTGCTGTCAACAAATCCAGATATATCCTGTGAAATGTAATTTATCAATCTTTTAAGTCCCATTAAGAAATTTGTTTTGCTGTCAGGTTAAGACAACCATGAACACGTGTGAAAAAAATCTCACACAGCGCTCCCTTCATTCCTGAAGAGCTGCATCTGTTTATTTTTTTTGTGCCTCAGAAGGAACATAATGTAAAAACTGTTAGTTCCATTTCCAACACATAATACACAGAACGACACACCACCTCCACACTACAAATCTCATTAAAGCATTACACACAGTTGTGCCAGCAGCTTCTATCAAACCCTTTAGTGCGTGTGTATGTGTGGATACATGTGAAGCATGTATTTAAACCATATGTATTTGCACTCATACAAAATAAGCATATTGCAGAGTACTGCCAACATGGTAAACAAGGAATTATATTTAGCTAATTGCTGAGTACAGTACAGTAATGATAAATGAAATAAAATGTGTGCATAATTGTGTTTGTGATTATTTATATACATTAGGAGCCATCATATTTTTTGACAAGCATGTGACACAAAGTGGCTGAATGTAAATCAGGCATTATTATTAATAGCAGTCAATATTTTGTCACAAGCTTTTGGTTGTGGCTGGATTCCTGTTTTAAGATTTAGTATTTTACTAGATTTTTCTTCCTAAATTAAATTTACACACAAAAAATCAATTTGAGCTACAAAACAAATTTAAGAAAAACTACAACAAAGATGCACAATTTACCATCTGCCACAAGTTATAACTGCTATGTATAGCACATGTTATATAACACAAACACTAGCATGGGGGCACTCTGGTGGCCCAGGGGTTAAGACACTGCACAATCCCTGGCTCGCGTCTGGCCTCGGACTTTGTTAATTGTCAAACCCCATTTCACTCTTACTTTCATGTCTACTGCCTACTATCTACTACTAAGAGGGCACTAAATTGCCTCAAATATTTATTAATAAAAAAAAAAGAAAAGGAAAAAAATGCATATATATACAGGGCAGTACAGAGTTATGCAAAAATAATGTTGAAAATTAAACTGAGTACATGAACAACAAGGGCTTCCACTAGAGATTATTTTCATTATCCACAATCTGCAGAATGTTTTTTTTTAAACAATTAATCGCTTTGTTCACAATAATAGAAAAGTAAGAAAACCACCAAATATTTACATTTGCAAACTGGAACCAGATAATTTAATTTTGAATTGATTAATCAACTAATCATTGTTAGCTCTGAAAACATCCCAATATCAACAAAATAAGAGACTGCAAGGTGTAAAATTAAAAGTGTAAATGTGTTTTTAATGGTGGTTGACAGTCATTAGGAAGGTTTTATATTTCAGCACTTCTTTTCTGTCTTTAAAGATTACATTTTTAGGGCTTTGATAGAGATTGTGGTGGGAAACAGAGACAGAGGATGACATGCAATAAAGGTCTCAAACCAGCCACATTGCAATTACATGGTAAATCATTTTAGCCACTAGGCTGCCAGAACACAAATATATCTCTTCTTGGGTTGCCAAATTTGAGAAACTTCCATTGTTGTACTAGTGATTTTCTGTCTCGCCAGAGCTGTTTCAATCTATTCACTGAGCATTGCTGTGCTTCTATGTTTTACTGTGAAAGAATCGCCCTGCACAAATGCGTGGGGTGCCATAAGAGACCTCCTGGCTGAGACCTTTCGCTGTATGAGCATGATATCCTGCAATTTTTTTCCACAAATGTGCAGCAGACTGCCTTTCTTCTCTGTGAGACACTCCTAACTCAAAGTCCCATCCTCTTTTCTCTCTACTGTCAAGGAACAAGGAGAAGAAAGAAGCAAGAAAGATGAAATTTCTCATTCACACTCACTCACTCACACACACACACACACACACACACACACACACACTCTCCTACATTTTCTCTGATACACACAAACACACATCAAGGCCAGTCAGGCTCAGGGTTGGTTTATCTGCAGCTTACAGTGACTTGTTGGAGAATGCTGTGCTGCCAGTCTTCTCTCCGGTAGTGTTTGCACTGTGCGTGTGAAGCTGTGCGTATGACTGACTGTGTGCATCTGTGTGAGAAAAGAAAATGAGGGTAAAATAGTGCCAATAGTGCCTGTGTATGTACAGTATGTGTTTGTGAGTGAGACGTGTATAAGAAAACAAGCAGACTTGCTTGGTGTGTGTGTGTGTGTGTGTGTGTGTGTGTGTGTGTGTGTGTGTGTGTGTGTGTGTGTGTGTGTGTGTGTGTGTGTGTGTGTGTGTGTGTGTGTGTATACACTGCAGTGGCTGTGGATTAAACTGCACAGACTAAGAGACTGAGGCCTGGGGAGTGCTGTTGCAGGAGGAATGGGACAAAAACTAACACAAACACAAGCAAACACAGTGACATAGCAGTGTGTTGCTGCTTTGTATCGCGGCAGTGTTCTGAGTTGAGCACAATACATTGCTTTCTTTTCTACCTTTTTATACAAACATTTCCAAACCGAAAAAAAGATATGCAAGCGTGTGATCAGTGAAAATGCCAAAAAAGATGTGTGTGCTGTCCATTTAGAAACAAGTGTATAAATCAGGATAAGCAGTGTCTAACCTTGCACCTTCACCAGGAGAAATATCGAAGAGGATATGAAAACTCAGCACATTGTTTATCAAAATATGGCATTGGTTTTGTCACAAGTCTAAAGCATGTGATCTGTGTGTGTTGCAGGATTCAGCTCAGGAGGGTGTCATAACCCGGGACATCCACCGCACCTTCCCCGCACACGACTACTTCAAGGACTCCGACGGAGATGGACAGGATTCACTGTACAAGATCTGCAAGGTGAGCCTGAGATATGGCATTGAATTTGTGGAGGAGCATCCATTAAGCAACACAGATGGATGTCAGTAACATCCAGATATTTTAAATTTAAAACTTTCCTGCTGAGAATCAAGTGCTGCGAGATGAGAAGCTAATTCTGAAACACGTGCTGAAGTTTATAAAAATTGTGCCTATTCCTATGAAGCCAACTTTTTTTTGCTCTTTGTGGTCTGGCAAGGCTCAGTAGGAATTTGCTTGGCATTTCAAGTTGGCTCTACAATACATGATTGACAGTGCCCGCCTTTACTGAGACATCAATATGAACCTTTCCTACACATAACATACCGGACATACACACCACTCAGTGGACAGTCACTGATGTTTTCTTCCAAGTGGAAAAGCATGGCTGGTATGTAGGTGGCAGATTTCTCTAAAATTAATCACCGAAAATGGTTTCTATATATCAAGTTTTAGGCATGAAATAGACCATTCGGCTGCAGAATGCTTCAGAATGGCCTACAGATGGTTTAGGTTTGTAGAAGCAGAAGTAAAGTCAACATTTTAATGACTCTCAAAAATTCATTGATCATCCCTGGTGCACACTGTCATACTGATCCTGAGTAGATGTCCTTGAGATTAGAATTTAGTTGCAAATAGTAGCCTGAGATGTAGGATTTGCAGGGTTACTGACAGACTGTAAACTACATCAACAACAAAGTCCATTACATTAAATTATTCCCATGAAAGTACTGCATTTTATGTTATATTAATATTATTATTTGGAGGCTGCCAGTAGTGGCATAGTCACACATCAGAATATTTCAGATGCAAGTCTTTGAGTGAGATAGGGCACTGTGTCCACTAATATGTCTAGTTTGAAAAGTGATGTATTTTTGGTTTGTATATGTTGGTTTGTATATGTACTATAATATAAAGCTGTGATTTGATAGAAAACAGTTAACTGTTTCATGCAGACTTCATGTTGATGCATCTTTACAAGAGAAACGGAATGTAAAAACAATGGCTAGTATCAAAATGCAATCATGGAATATTACAGTCTCAAAGCCGTCCATACAAACTTGCACATTCATTATTGAACAATCTTTATCGCTGACCTTTTGTGGATCAGCTATGAGCCTGGTACCATTATAAAAAAAAAAAAAAAAAAAAAAAAACATGCAGCAGTGCCTCCTTTCGATTAAAATGAAAGAGGAAAGTGAGTGCTGTAAGAGGAGGGTCCCAGTGGACTCACATCCTGAGGTAATTATCTGTGAAGACACACGGTACATTTTATTCAGACAAAAGCCAAGGTCAGCACTACTGTAATGTATTAAAGCCAGTCTTAATCTCTGTCACTGTCCTCTTCTTAGCTTGACTGCAGCTGTGAACTCAACCCAGACGGTCTCCAGTGCACAGTGGTCTGCAATATTTTCAACAGCTCCATCACAAGCAGAAAAACTATAGATGATATCAGAATACTGATATTTGAAGTAACCATGTAGTCGTAAAGGGATGCTTATATTGACAGTTTACCAAGCCTGGGAGTGATCTACATATAAGAAAGCCACAGAGTGCTCAAAAATTGCATCCTCAGAAGGGATTCCTTCATACTGTCCAACAGCGAAACAGTTCACTGATCAGTTAGTCATCACAGGTAAACTTCTACAGTTCTTACACTTATGAAGTGCATTCAGTAAGAGCAGAGATTTGGCAGACACTCATCTGTCTGTTGACAAAAAATATTCATTAAAATCAAAGATAGTTTTGGAATGATGAAGTTAAACTTTTGCTCCTTTGTATTTTCCTGGCGCTGCAGAAGTAGAGTATGGCCGGTCAGCGCTCTGGGAGAACCTGTCAGGAAGGGTTAGCATCCAGTCTGGACCCAACTAGGTCAGTGGCGAGCCAGCCTTCATTTGTATGCAAATCCATGTAGATTTGCTGCTGATAAGGTTGGTTGGATCTTGAGGCATGAGTGGGTTACAGGCACAGAGGATCCAGGACAAAGTTTATATTCATCTTCATATCCTACTCGGTAATAAGCCTGAAGTCTTTTATTTTCTAACCTTTATTCTCCAGGGAAGGTCACCTGAGTTCTGTGCTCTTTTTCAGTGATAATCTGCTTCATTCTCTTAATGTTCCACTTAGTCACACTTCCAGCTAACCTGTACAACCTCAGACATCTACCAGTGGTCACTTAGAAGGCCTGCTGGAGCAGTTGGAAGTCAACTGCCTCACTCAAGGGCACACTGACAGTGAGTTTTCAGGGGCATCGGTGCATTATTCTTCCAGCTGGTGTAGGGATTCAAAACCTGTAACTCTCAGATAATTTGATAACAATAATATACTTTTGTATTACTCATGGAAATCGCTTAAACAAAGCAGGGGAAAAAGCAGACGCGATAACGCCTCATCAACCAGCCTAATGTTGCGTATCCCAGTGATTACAGTGTTTCCACGCTCGCATTAGTCAGGATACTAGTTCATAACCTGGTGACCACCAACCTCATCAGATTGGTGTATACAGTGGGGCAAAAAAGTATTTAGTCAGCCACCAATTGTGCAAGTTCTCCCACTTAAAAAGATGAGAGAGGCCTGTAATTTTCATCATAGGTATACCTCAACTATGAGAGACAAAATGAGAAAAAAAAATCCAGAAAATCACATTGTCTGATTTTTAAAGAATTTATTTGCAAATTATGGTGGAAAATAAGTATTTGGTCAATAACAAAAGTTCATCTCAATACTTTGTCATATACCCTTTGTTGGCAATGACAGAGGTCAAGCATTTTCTGTAAGTCTTCACAAGGTTTTCACGCACTGTTGCTGGTATTTTGGCCCATTCCTCCATGCAGATCTCCTCTAGAGCAGTGATGTTTTGGGGCTGTTGCTGGGCAACACTGACTTTCAACTCCCTCCAAAGATTTTCTATGGGGTTGAGATCTGGAGACTGGCTAGGCCACTCTAGGACCTTGAAATGCTTCTTACGAAGCCACTCCTTCGTTGCTCGGGCGGTGTGTTTGGGATCATTGTCATGCTGAAAGACCCAGCCACGTTTCATCTTCAATGCCCTTGCTGATGGAAAGAGGTTTTCACTCAAAATCTCACGATACATGGCCCCATTCATTCTTTCCTTTACACGGATCAGTCGTCCTGGTCCCTTTACAGAAAAACAGCCCCAAAGCATGATGTTTCCACCCCCATGCTTCACAGTAGGTATGGTGTTCTTTGGATGCAACTCAGCCTCCTCCAAACACGACAAGTTGAGTTTTTACCAAAAAATTCTATTTTGGTTTCATCTGACCATCTGACATTCTCCCAATCCTCTTCTGGATCATCCAAATGCTCTCTAGCAAACTTCAGACGGGCCTGGACATGTACTGGCTTAAGCAGGGGGACACGTCTGGCACTGCAGGATTTGAGTCCCTGGCGGTGTAGTGTGTTACTGATGGTAGCCTTTGTTACTTTGGTCCCAGCTCTCTGCAGGTCATTCACTAGGTCCCCCCGTGTGGTTCTGGGATTTTTGCTCACCGTTCTTGTGATCATTTTGACCCCACGGGGTGAGATCTTGCGTGGAGTCCCAGATCGAGGGAGATTATCGGTGGTCTTGTATGTCTTCCATTTTCTAATAATTGCTCCCACAGTTGATTTCTTCACACCAAGCTGCTTACCTATTGCAGATTCAGTCTTCCCAGCCTGGTGCAGGTCTACAATTTTGTTTCGGGTGTCCTTTGACAGCTCTTTGGTCTTGGCCATAGTGGAGTTTGGAGTGTGACTGTTTGAGGTTGTGGACAGGTGTCTTTTATACTGATAACGAGTTCAAACAAGTGCCATTAATACAGGTAACGAGTGGAGGACAGAGGAGCCTCTTAAAGAAGAAGTTACAGGTCTGTGAGAGCCAGAAATCTTGCTTGTTTGTAGGTGACCAAATACTTATTTTACCGAGGAATTTACCAATTAATTCATTAAAAATCCTACAATGTGATTTCCTGGATTCTTTCCCCCCATTCTGTCTCTCATAGTTGAAGTGTACCTATGATGAAAATTACAGGCCTCTCTCGTCTTTTTAAGTGGGAGATCTTGCATCTCGTGGCTGACTAAATACTTTTTTGCCCCACTGTACTTCTTAACACAATGTGTGTAGGTGATACATAAGATTACAGAACAATATTCAAATAAGAATGTGCAAAAAGCACATACAACTTTTGCACTACAACATTTCAACTGAGGTCTAAATTACTCACATTTTTGTTTTTACACAACCTGAACTAGATTCATAATGCCAAGGTTTTCCAGTAATATTGCAATGACAATGTGGTCTCAGCTTTCTTTTGTCATTAGCACAACATCCCCTCACCAATGTTTCATATCTTTTTAATAGAAGATAGAGTGTATTTTTACAAGTTATTTATTGTTTTGTGCAAGAACACGTTTGCAGAACAGGCAATCTTTATATGGTTCCATTGGGTGTTCAACATATATATTTTGCACTTCTCTAAATATAAAAAAATAAATAATATAATAAATAATTCATTCATAAAGAATTATATCTGACTGAATGTTCTAGGATTATAGATGTGTGGTACATTTGCAATCTAAAACCCACATTAAGTTGTGGTCATTATAGTAATTTACCTCTAAAACCTGCCTACTGGTACCCTGGGTTAGGGTTGCATTTTGGCCTCACAGTTCTTCTGTTACTACGGTTTGGGTTAGATCAAAGCCTAATCCTAAGTGTGGACAACAACAGGCTAGTTTAGTTTAAGAGGTTAAAACAATTTTAAAGTTGAAAGTTTTCTCCAAAGTTATACATTCATAGAAGAAATAGACTCTGAAAACCTGTGCTTATTTGTTATGAGAAACTACACATAAAGATGGCAATAATCCACCCCTCTGAGCCTATTATCTGCTCAGGCTAACAAATTTAGATTTCACCCACCAGGACCTCCCCCATCCATCTGTCAGCATGCACTTCTCCCAGCCGAGTTGGGGACATGTGAATGCCACACTCCATCAAGCATGTCAGCTTGTAGATTACACTCCAGACAGCTCCACAAGACTTCTCCATTACCTCCACATCAAACCCCAAATTAGCTGAACAGATCAGCAGTGGAGCTCTGGATGTCCACACTCATTTTTCAAGCATGGAAAGGGGGAGAGAATCTTTTAACCCAGTGTACGGAGGTTTGACTGCTGTGGAAGTTAATGTGTCCATCAAAGAGTCAGCATCCTGCCAAAATATCTGTGAGGAAGATATTTAACTGTTACCAACTTAATCGTTTCAAGTGGCTCTGGATAAGGGCTGAATTAAACACAAAATTTAGAGATGCTAAAGTGAATTAGTGCATTTCATTAAAATTCACACACCATCACAATCCAATTTGTACAATTTCCCCAGCATTACATATATCTGTCCTGCATTCTCTTGGTTTGTGCTCAGTTCTGGTGCCTCTGACCTCTCAAACATTTTGAGCTGTGATGCTGCTTGTTTTGCCCACCAGCTTATATGTAGAGGTCAGTTGAGGTGGTTTGTGATAAAATGGATTTAGGGCAACCCTGTTTGGTGCCCCACTTACCTTTGATGCCTCCCATTTAGGCAGGAATTGGAATAATGATTTGTACAGATGTAGGCAGATAGGAGTTGAAGCTGTGTATTGTGGTCTTCACATTCTCCCCCATTAAAAATAAGTGTAGGTTGAATGGTTTTAGACACTTTTGCTTCTCCCTGGATCCTTGTTTACAGTGTGAAGAGGACTGTCTGTTTGCTCATTAGCATGATTGGTGGGGTGTGTCAACTACCGACTGTTTGGAGACAGCATCTCTCCCGAACGGTCATCTGAAGGTTACTCTGCTTGGTTGGCCTTCCATACTTTAATGACCAAACCAGCCAGGTTTCTTATGTTAGACAGGCCCCCTTTTCTCTTCCTGCTGCAGTTGTGCAGAGTTTTATGTTGTGGCGTGACTTTGCCTTACTGTACAAAATCAGTCAGGTATTGACAGGAGTTTTGAAATTGGACTTCCTACCCTAGGCTAAGCTTGATTGATTAATGGCAGCTAGTGTCTGAGATGACTGATGCACATTTTTTAGGTTGTAATTGTGCCATGACAGTGAGTACAGACATCTGATTTTAAAGCAGCATTTATAGATACGTTTCAAATGACAATGTGAAAACAATGTGATATCGTTAAAGAAGTCACCTTTTGACTTTGAGTCAGATTTGCAGCTCCCTTAGGCTTTGCATAGCTTTATAGTGAGTTTCTGAGCAGCCCTCAATTTTACTTACTTTTTGGTTCACTCTCACCAATGTCATAGTTCCACTTCTGGCCTCACTAACTAGCTTTCAAACATAGTAGAACATTTAGTTGCTGAAAAGCCAGATATTTCCTTCAGCGGTTGGTAGAGACCAAAAACAGAGCTAAATGAGTTCATATTGGAGATGATAAGTCTTTGCTAATAAGCTTGTCATATCAACATAAAAGGTGATAATAAGCCAATGTTGTCTTCACAACCTGCCCCCATGTGGCCAAAAAAACACATATTGCAGGCTAATGGCTACAGAGTCAGTTAGGAATAAAAGCCAGTGTGCAATATAGAGTGGTTGTACACTGCAACCCTAATTGTCTGAGCAGAGGCAACACCTCTGTCACTGTACTCTGGATATAAAGACAGGTGTGCCTTACACACGGCATTCATATTAATGTAAGTTAAGATCAAGCAAAGTTTTCCAGATCAATTTCTGAACAATAACATACTTCATATTCACTGCTGCTCTTGTCCTAAGAAAGATTGTTTCTAGAAGTGTTACGTTATTTAATACAAGGACCTAGCTATTTAGTGAATAGATGTCTCATAGAAAGGGAAAAATTGTGAGAGGAGATAGGTTGACACTGACAGAGAGAAAACCAAAGACAGAGAGAGACCGTCTCCTGGGAAATTCCTGAGGAAAAAGAAAAAAAAACACTTGTACTAGAGAGAAACTGTCTTGTAGGAAATGTCCTCTTCATGTGCTGATACTCTAGATCAACAAGGCACTAAGCTTTGAAGATCAAAGATCAATCAAATCAGAAGAGACGACTTGTTGCTGATTCTGAAGACGACATTCCTGAGAATATTAAAAATATTGCTGTCACATGGTCATAACACATTTTTCGGTAGTACATTACTGTTCTGTTCATGCTACTATAACCAATATTAGTCAGTAAGTAACTATATTAGAATTATTTAACACTTTATGCAGCAGTTAAACTGACTGCCTGTTAAACCAAAGGCTGACACTCACCCCTCCCTCAATACTAAAGTACAAGACACTCAATCCCCCAGCTGCTCCAGTGGAGTTGTTCATTGACTGGTGTATCACACTGTGGTTGAACTGTGCAGCCCCTTAGTGTGAATGTTTGCAACTGTGTAAGATAAGGAGTGGCAGAAAAGTATCCAGAAAACATACCTTTCTGGGCAAAGAAAAGGTATGAAAAGATAATATGTGCCTTCCAAATGTGATAACATGTATGTAAGACTGCCATAGTTTAAGGGCAGGACACATTATGTTAATTGTCGTCATAAATAGTTAGTTTGGACACAGTAGCAGACTTGTTGCATTCGAACTGAAATGTTAGTGGCAGTTAGATTATAATGATGATGTATTATTGCTGGCTGTCTGTATAGTAAATTGTTAGTATCATAAAACTGTATTTCAAACCAGAAAAGTTTTCAGTTCTCCTTAGCTTTGTTGAGATCAATCATCCTTCAGTTAGATGTAATCAGATTTGTCTCATTTACCTGGACTGTAATAAGAGTATCATCTGAAAAATATGGAAATGTCTCTCAAAGTTCTTTTAAATGGCTCATTTACAATGATGCATGCAGAAAATTCCAATATACCCTAACTATAAAGATGCAAACGTGTGCAATTTCTTAAAAATGGTGATCTGTTTTACAAAGGCAGTATGTAATGAAATATGGAGTATTATTCATCACTAGTAACATTTAGTTTCCAATATTTTGCCTTAACCGTTCAGCGATGTAAAAAATATTTACACTCCCGTCAGTACTGTCACATCCACAATGATGTGGTTCCTGGCATTTATGAGACTGATATTGATCTTTACAGTATATTTAAGACCAGTGTAGTTGCACCACAACCCAACATTACATCAAAGGTCATTACTGTCCCCATCACCATCAATGATGTCTCAAGTCTTGTCTCTCTAAAATATACTAGCTAATAAAGAAGTTATGCCTTAGCTTGGTTATCATACTTTTTGATCATGTGTCCAGGGTTTATCAGGTTTAAAAGGTCCTGTATACAACATTCAGAGCATTAATGTAGCAGCAAATAACTATTTGCCATGAAAACATATAGTGGACTAATGACGTCCTGAGCAGAGAATGCAAAACATTCAACAATACAAGAAACATTTACTAACAAATTCACCTCTGCAATTTCAGATTTCTAAGAGCTTAATGAGCTCTCCAAATTATAAATACTCACGTGAGCGCTTAAAACATTCAGCTGAAGGCGAACTTCCACAATTTCTCTGCTCTGCCACAGGCTCCTCTGTGTCCACTGCCTTGTTTCCTTCTCCCTTGCCGGCAAGATGGCTGCCGCTGGTCTCGGCGGCACGATTAAAATTATAAAATTCAACATTTCAACCAAAGAAAGAATAGTGTTACAATAATGTGGATCCTCTTGCTTGCCCTGTCTGGGCATTAATCACAAAAGGGTAACTTCATTCCGCTATTTATCTCATTAGTAGTTGCTAGTCGTTGTTTGGCTGGCCCTCATTTGTTTTTGTCTGTTGCTTTGGTGCTGGTGCTCTAGTGCAACTAATAGGGGTTCTAAATGTTGTATATAGAACCTTTAAGGCACAAAAAGGGTGACCTATCTTCAATTCAAGACGACCTTAATATTAAAGTGAAGTGAAAATATGAGGAAAATTGAAGGTTTTAACATTAAAGCTCTAATTTATACATTGCAAACAAGCTTGATTAATGTCAGTGACCTCTGGTGTCTCCCTGATAGAATAACCAAACTGAATTTTTCCTGTTTCTTTCTCTCTCGCAGGCCTACTCTGTCTATGATGAGGAAATTGGTTACTGCCAGGGTCAATCGTTCCTCGCTGCTGTTCTCCTGCTGCATGTGAGTTAACCAGACATCCATCTATCCACTAAGTGTGCGTTCTCATGGTCAAGACAAAGCACTGCGTAGATGAATGGATATATTTAATACATACACACATGCATGAAAACCTGGGTTTAACAAAAGAACATGACACTTTTACAATATAAAGTAAATTGATGTAACACAAACTCAAACATTGAGTTGAGTCACTGCGTCTCTCATCACTTGGTTATTTTATTTGCATTCTTTACATATACCCTATATAGTAAACTCTGAAAATAAAACTATTACCTAGTGTAAAAGAGGTACCGTTACATTTACCAATGAACATGCTCCTGGTGCTTTTCCCTTTCCCATGCTACTACAGAATGGACAGCATACAAACAAATTAAGGAAAGCTTAATAGAAAATATGTCAGCATTGTACAGCTGCACCTACATCTCACTGCATCCACAGAAATCAAGTCTGTCAGCTTTTGCTAGGTGTCATAAAGCAGAACTGGGATAATATAAGAGACTAAATGGAGGCTGAGAGAGAGACACAAAGGATGTCTCTGGCTGAAAAGAAAGTTACCAACCACTGGAAAGAAAATGGTTTATAGAATGACGTGGATCAATAGAGGGAGAGAGAGAGTGTGAAAGAATGTAAAACTGAAAGCATTAGACGGAACAAGCACAGAAAATGAGGAGTGGGAGAGAGATGGACAAGACACTCATTCGCTCTCACACATTTATTTTCAAGGTCGCTGACAGACACACAACTCTTAAATAACTCCTGCTCTATATACCCATCACCAAACATATTTAAGTTTTTTTTTCTTTTCTTTCTGTTGTTCAATGTTTTTTTGTCAGTTGCAACCTCTCTTTGTGAAACACACCTGAAATTTTATTGGGAGAAAGTGTTAAAAGACAGATGGAGGAGCGACAGAGGAGTAGACACATGGAGGTGGGAGTCCCAAGTGGAGGAGAGAGAGCAGAGGAAGTTTGGTTGAAGTCCAAATGACAAGGGCAGCAGAGGTTAAAGAGGGGGAAGACGAAGGGAGAGTAGAAAGGAGAAGAAAAGTCAGGAGGAGGTGGGGTGAGGGGAGCTGATAGGAGAGCCATGGAGGAGAGCTATTCACGAGTTATGTGAAGACACATCATGAGGAACAGAGGTGGGAAGACAGGAGTGGAAAAGAGAGAAGAGAAGGGGAGGAAAGCGGGAGGAAGTTATGGGGGAGGAGGCTGTAAAGGTGTAAAGGTGTAGAGGAGGTGGGGGAAAGATAAAGGGGACAGCAGCAGTAAAAGAAAGAGAGGTTATACAGGAGGAGGAGGCAGACGGGTTATAGAGGAAGAGGAAGAAGGGAGAGGTTATGGAGGAGTTGTCAGGAATATTAATAGGGGTTCAGGTTTACCTGCAGGAGCCCATTCAGCCCCAAACACATACTGTCACTCTGATTAAATATCACCTCACTGTGTGTGTGTGTGTGTGTGTGTGTGTGTGTGTGTGTGTGTGTGTGTGTGAGGGAGAGAGAGAGAGAGAGAGAGAGAGAGAAAATAAACCCACAGATACACACACAGTGTTAAGCTTTTCCTCATACCTCTTATCTTTATTCATCCAAGCAACACACACTGAAACACACACACACAGTGAAGCACTCGCATAAAAACATACTTTTGCTTGCACTTGCACATGTGCACACAAACACCTTGAAGTGTATGCCGTCATGTCATTCACGCCCTCTCCTTCTTCTGGCCTTCAGCCTTTATTTAGAGCCAGTTAGATACTGTCAGAAAACAAAATGTGTCATTTGTTATCCATCTTTTTTAACGAGCAGAGCCATGGGGTTTTGCCAAAACTTTGCTCTGGTCTGGTGGCATCACATTTGCTTGACTGTAGCTGACATGCAGATAAAAAATAATTTCAAAAAAAGAATCTGTTTTTTGTCTTCAAGACCATTTAATGTCACATGGAGATCCAAACCAAAATGCCCTGGTTTCTTTTATGGCAACAGATGTACATATTAAACATTTTGTGTCATGTGGTTTCAGATGCCTGAGGAACAGGCCTTCTGCGTGTTGGTGAAAATCATGTACGAGTACGGCCTCAGAACTCTCTACAAAAACAACTTTGAGGATCTTCACTGCAAGTTCTACCAGCTGGAGAGGCTGATGCAGGTTGGTAATGCAATGTTTTATAATATTTGAAATGTAATAAAATGTATTACAATGCATTGTAAAGTAAAATAAAGCTGACAAGACGACCTTGACTGGATGGACAAACGTACAGAAACTTGGATGAAATAGAGATGTGAAGTCGGAGGGGGCGCTGGTTTCCCGCACTGTACTGCCTTTCAATTTTTCAGCTTAATGTTACGTCATATAGAAACATGGGACTCTCCTAGATAATGTAACAACCCTGTAGGTTTTAATTGTTTCAACTTGATTTCATTATTTTGGCGTGCTGGATAACTCAAATACCACAGTAACCATAATACTTATGAGCCTCCACCAGTGTCGGCATGGGAAGAAGACAATTAGAGGCGCAAATCAAATCACAATCAAATTCAAAAGGCCTCGTTGGTGCAGTTGAAAAACACGGCGCCACAGTTGCTGAATTTATCCAAAATTCCCACTCACTCCCAGTTTTTTCATTGATCTTTGTTTCTTTTCTTTAGTGATTCATCACACGTTTTTGTGCGACACCTCTGGCTCTAGTTGAAGAAATGATTAATCTCCCTACTTAGTAGAAGAAATTGAAATGATTTGGCCTTGAGGGGCACTACAATTACAGCTCAAAATTAAAAATGTTAATCAGTTGTTTGTCTACATCATGAGTTTAAATGCCATGAAATTCACTTCTCCTATCCAACTATCCTTGTTGTGCAGACTAGTCTCGAGGACCATTAATTTACTCTAGATTTGATTTTCCAACATTCATACGTACTTGAGAATGAAGGTACCATGGGCTGTTTGTATTTAATTTATGACTGGATGCAGGGTTTTTACAGTTACTCATACTGGGTGCTACTAAAAAGAAAAGACTAGAAGATAGAGCAAATAGCCTTACAAAATCTATCTGCATTTTCCATAAGAGCAAGAAGAGTTTGATTGTATTCAAATATGTAGAGCATGTTACCAGTGCTTGCATCATCTGTGGAGGACGACATATTTGTTGTTGCCTTGTTGGTTCGTCTCTGGTCACAAAATATAACAGAATATAATAAGAATAAATTCTGTCTAAAGTCTGTATGTGTGAGACTTGCAGTCTCTGTAGACTAAACAGCCTGCTTTGTGTCTGTTGAGGCTGATGATCCTGGTGGTAAAGTCCCATCCCACTCAGGTATTACAGCCTAAATCCACTCACTGAGTACAGTTTAATTTGTCCCTGAAATCCATCCTGGCCCTGCAGGCAGTCGCCTCTCAGCTCCAAGATCAACTCAGTTAGCATCGACCAAACGCGCTCAATGTAAGGAAGTTAGCATTGACTGCTAATTATTAGCATCCAGGTGGGAGCTCACTATCTGATCTAGTCAGGTGTCATGTGGCATGGCAAGTGTTGGCTGCCAAAGTGAATCACTATCTGGCTAATTGAATCTTTGATTCACTGTACATGCATGGACACAAAAACACAAAAATACTACTTGAAAACTACAGCAGTCTTTTTGTCCACATGTGCTCTATCAAATCATCTTGCATCATATAGAAGTCTAACAATGTGTGTAATGTATGAATAATATCTGACTGGCTGATGGCACGTGTCTTTTTTCACTTTCTCTCTCTCTCTTTTTCTTTGGTCTCTGAGTGAGGCAGCATGATTTAATCAAGTACAAGTAGATATCAAATAATGTAAAATTGAAATGACAAGCAGAGCCACATCTTTATATTCTTGTAAGTGCTGGTTTATCTCACAAGTTTCTCCTCCTTCTCTTCTATCTGCTTCTACAGGAACAGCTTCCTGACCTGTGGTCCCACTTCCAGGAGCTGAACCTGGAGGCCCACATGTATGCCTCCCAGTGGTTCCTCACCCTCTTCACTGCCAAGTTCCCCCTGTGCATGGTTTTCCACATCACTGACCTGCTGCTCTGTGAGGTACAATTGGACTCACTGCACTACTTTTTACTGGGAGTACAGGGAAAGTGATTTGGTCTATGCTGTCCAGAGTCTAGTAAGGGGAGGGTAACCTTCTAGAAAGAAGAGAGGAGTAGTGAGGAAGTAGAAAAGAAGGCCACAGAAGGAAGAGAATGAGTGACAGAAGATACTGAGAAGTATGGAGGGAAGAATGCAGCCATCAAGGTAAGAGGAAGGAGACATGAAAGGGGAGAGAGAAGAATGGAGGGAGGGGAATTCAACTGTACAGGATCATTACTGATTCTGCTGACTTCTGGTGGCTACAAGTAGAGGGTAAGGCTATAACCAGTACCAGCACTGGTCCATCTGCATTCTGCTCTGCTTTTTTATCTAATATATTTACCAGTGTAATCAACAGAGATGATCTGGGTTGTAAGGGTTGATACAATCACTAATTTGATGTCATTGGGACCACTTCATAAGGTTCATAAGGAACCTGGAACCAACACACCCTAAGATTGACACTGAGTTTTTGTATTTTCAATGGTATGATCTGATGTGCGGCCATATGATTTGGGGACTCAGGTGAGGAGATAAACAGAACTTTCAGCTGATCACCACCTGCTGGTGGATTGGATCAGGTGGCTGGTAAAGCTGCCAGACAGACGTAATGAAGCCAAATATGTGATGAGGGTGCACCGGGACTGTCTAATTTAGGCTCTTATCTAGAGGTGGAAGAATGCAGCTGTGTCATTTATGGAAACTAAATATTGTGTTTGGAGCATATAAACTTAAAGTACCAAGGGGCCAAGAACAGAGCCTTGAGGGACACCATACCCAACACAAGCAGATGAAAACCGCGTCAGTTCTGTTAGAGAAATCTTACCGGTTCAATAGCAGTAACTCTGATTTTCCAGGTGACTCAGCAAAGTAGTTATGAAATGATTGTCTCTCCCTTTACTTTATGTTACTTTTATGTTTGTGTGTACAAAAGGAAGAGAGAAAGGATTATTACTGTTTTAAATCTTTGTCTTGTTCTCAAAAGTTGTATTACATAAAAAATTATAAGCCAAATGCCCTGCACTCATCATCCTTCCTCCTGTTGGCCCCAGGCAGAATAATTAAAAGTTTCCCAGGTCTTTCTCACCCAATGAGCCGCATGATGAGAATCTGCTCGTTAAACCAGATTTCTCATCTCCTGCATCTCTCCCTGTCTGCCTTCATCTTTTTGGCTCACTCTGTCATCTTCTCCTACTCTCTTCCTTTCTATGTCATCTTTCTCCTTCATTGTTTACTCTGTCATTTCTTCTTTTTATTGCTATTTCTTAAACATAATTTTTCATTGTATGTTTTTCTTCTACTGTCTTTCTTTCAGCGTTCATTGGCTCAATCTTGTATTTATTTATGCTTCAGTCATTTTCTTTGTTTTTCCTCATCTTTTCCTTTTTCTCTTTATACAGCAGTCAGTCATTGCTTCATCTCTTCATTAGCTTTACTTGTTTTCTTTATTTGCTCTTTATTCTTGTTTCTGCTTCTCTCTTTTATCCTCTTTGTGTCCTTGTTCCCTCTCTGTGAGCTTTTTTCTCATTCTTTTTATTAATCACTCCCTTCAGTCTCGCTCAGTCAGCTGTTGTTTTTTTCCGTGATGAAGTTTACTTTGATAATTATTTCTCTTTCCTCTAACCTGTTTTTTTTTTCTCATTCAACATCTCTGTATCTCATATCTTAAAATTTTAAGTCAGATGCCTCTGGACCTTTGTTTGGTTCTGCCTTTTGACACTGATACCAGAGACTTGAGCTCTTCTGATTGGGGGAGGAGGGGTCTCTCGGTCACACCTTGATGTTGTTTGAGATTTTTTAGGTCATGTGTCACTTCATAGTCATCGGTCATTATCATTTAAGTCACCAGTAAACATTCAGTGCTGCCCAAGTTTCAGTTTGTTTGTTTTTTAACAGAAATGAGCTGCCAAAATGATCCTACCTCTATGTCTCTATTTACTTAACTGTGCTTAACTCGCATCTGAAACTGTTTGTACTCCCGTTGTCTTGAACCTTCACTCCTCCCTGGCCTATTTCTCTGTCACCTTCCAAGTCTGTGTCATCATATCTCCCCTTCTGTGTGTTTATCTCTCTTTTTCTGGATGAATCCGTCTTGCTCCGATACACACAGAGTGAGATTATCTTTCTTTCTCTCATGCATACCTTTGATCCTGCCTTAGCACGGTAGCACCATCTTGAGGAATACAAAGATAGGTGTGTGCAGGCTGAGCTCCCCCTCTCTTTTCTCTCTTACAGTTATTTTTAGAGCTGTCCAGATATTTTTAGCTCTGTGTTGCCATGTGAACTGGTTGTCACGGAGACCAAGGAGACGGGTCTTCCCATGCAGAGCTGACATCAGCTTTACATTTTCTTTCTTTTGGTGTCAAAATCAAAAGCGTTACATCAACAAAAGAGGGAGGGAAAACATATTGTCCCAGCGTTAATGTACACACAAATTGCCATAATAATCTGCTACACACAATCTGGGATTTATATAGAAACATAATGCATATAATGAACAAAACAAAGTAAACTTTGAGGTTTATCTGTATTGTATTTGCAGCTTTTCCCTTCTTGTTTAACTGTACCTGTCTTCTCTGTATTGTTAAACACACCGTAATTCAACTCAATTGTCTTAGTAAGGATTTCTTCATGCTGCAGTTACTTTTACATTTACATTAATTATGGTACTGATAAATCTAATCTGGGCAGCAGTTTTCAAAAATGATAGAAATTAAAAGTTTAAGCAATAAAGCAATAAACAGTGTACATGGGTAAGATATACTGTGCTATAAACATATCTCAATTTTAGTAAGTTAATTGGGATAGGTTATTATGACTTAAATCACAAATATTTTCAGGTCAGATATCTGATATCTCTTTTCAACCTTTCGGCGACATTTTCAGCTATGTTTACTGAAGAAATAATGAAAATTCCAGTTATTAGAGGTTGCATATCTTAACCATGTTGTGACACTTTTCATTTCACTGTTTATTTCTCAGAGTTGTTGTCAAAAGTTGTAATTGTCAATATTTCCAGATAAAAGTCCATTTTTTTCAAATTAAATCAGGAAGATCAGCAAGTGTGTCTGCAGCAGAGCATCTCCTTCACCATAAACTGTTGTAGATTGTGGTGACAGCATGAATGCTGGTGGGAAAACTTCTTTGCAGTGGAAGTGTTGTATCCAACTTTAGGAATCATAATAAAACTCTCTCCTAAGAGGCAGTGAGGATGAGGAAAGCTGGACTCTGGACCTACTCTTTGGCACTAGCCCTTGCTGGATTTCAAAGCTGTATTATCCATTGCCAACATTCAAAGCTGCAAAGTACAGTATTGAAATGCTATAGAATTCAGCTCCTGAATATTCATATTTCATTGTATCAGAAATCTATACGTTGATATACATGCTGAAACAAATGAATATGATACTCTTGCCTCTACTTGTTTCTGTTTTCACATCTAATTCTCCTCTCTCATCCAGGGTCTGAACATCATCTTCAATGTAGCACTGGCCCTGCTCAAGGTTAGTACTCACTTCATTCATCTGTAACCATCTTTTTAAATTTGCTATCCATCAAATGAGTTCTTGTGTAAACAAAATCTCATTTCTTTTGAACCCACCCAATCATGTTGTTTTAGATCCACTTTGCTTCAATAAACAAATATGAATTATTTGTAGCATAAATTATTCTTCTGTACACCAAAGATAAAACCCCATTTGGATTTAGGGAAAGGCAACATTAAAAGGAAAAGGAAACATTAATTACACATTAAAATAAAGGTGGAGGTGATCATTTTGTTTGAAATCTTATTAGTGATAATATCACAATTAGCAATGCAAAGTTTTTGGGTAACATGATTCTGCTTAAGATACATTGTTTGTGCATGTAAGTGTGAGGAGGCGCCTGCAGTCCAGGGTCTGATGTAATGTGTAAACTGTAGAGGTTGGACAGTTTGTTCGTTGGTGTGTTGCCCTCTAGTGCCCAAATCAGAAAGTGCATCTCAGGTGAGGAGCCTGATTTGTCTCTAAAGACAAATTAGACAAATGGGTACTGACGCATTATGTTAAACACCCATGCTGAATATAATGAATTAAATATCTGGCCAGAATAACACACATGTTTATGTGTGTTTGTCATGTGGGGGATTTACTTTGTGAAGTTTGGTTCAAGTGATACCTTTCAATTTCTAATTTTACTATTATATTGTATTATATGTTTTGAGCAATATATCATTGGGATGAATTTAAATAATGTTTTCAATTTGTATCCCCACCGCCTTCAGCTGGAGTTATATATATATTATCTTCTAATAAATACAGTGATTGGCGCATATTGCGTTTCCATACAGTTTCCCTCAGAGGTTGATAAAATAGTGTAATCATGTAGAATTAGAAAATGTGATTGTTCATAAAAACATTTGGGACCAGGTTAAATAAAAACATACATGCTTACATATAAAACAAGCAATATACAGACAGAGGATAAAGACACACAAAATAAAAAGAATATGACTATATTATTTAAAATCAATCTTGACTATACTCATATTATTCAAAAATTAAACTAATTAGGTTTAGATTAAAAACTAAAAAGACAAAAGTAAACATGTGACAACTAAAAAACTACACAAAATTCAATTGACGTCTGTATTTTAAGTCCAGTTAAAAAAATTTAAATAACATGTTGCGTGAGGTTTTTCAAAATATTACCAGAACAGGCTGCATGTTGTTGCCGTCAGAGCTGAAGAGTGTAGAATTACAAGTTGTTGTGCTATCAGATCCGTTTGTGGTGGGATGGATCGATTCGTTTTGGCATTGACTGCGTCATATTGCATGCTGGTGTCTGGTTGTTCAATGTGAACATTAATTTGATGGGATAGTTCTTGTGGTCATGTCAAGTCATGCTGAAACTTCAAGAACAATCAGTGATGAAGAGCAGGCGTCTTTGTCTCAACATAAAGTCCATATCTTGATACTGAAACTAAATATACAAATTATATTATTATTATATTATATTATATTATATTTGTTTTCATTATTTTTTAGGTTGTTTCTGTTTGTGAAAATACATTATCAGCCACTGTCATGTCATGACAGGAAAGGTGTATTTTTAAAACCACACTTGGATGTGTTTTTCTTGGTCTCCAAATCAGCTCACAATTGACAGTATCCAGTCAATTAATCATTTATTACTCTAATTTGTATTTAATCTTTACCGTGCCCTCCAGTTTTTTTTTTTAAGCAGAAAAATAACCACATTAAAGTATTGCTAGGGATCCCCCAGCAAAATTTGTTTTGTCCCCAAAAACAGTCCTTTAGTTCTTATCCAATGTTATTTTTTCTTACTACTTTTCCTACGTAAAACTGCTGCACAAGATACATGAAAAGTCCACTACAGCATAAAACAGGCCTACATTACGACTGGTGAAGCCAATCCAGTCAGGAAACTAATAATCATAATAAATATGATGTAGTGTTTTTGATTTAATATAGTATTTCAGCTGCACTCAGGTTTTCCTCCCTAAATGACTTATATGTGGTTGGTTTTAAAAAGCCCTGCTGCTCTATATTTTAGCAATAATGTATTCTGTGTGACAGAGGGAGAAAGATGTGGTGCATGCGATGGTTGGAAATGGAGAACAAATGAGGATGTGAGCTGGGTGGAAGGGGCTTCCACTGCCTGCTTCTCATTGGCCAGGCATGACGGCATTCTCCCTCGAGGCTCCCCCCTCCCTCCTCCATCCATCCTGCTCTCCTCTCCGCTCTCATCACCCCTCCCTCCATCTGTGTCAACCTCCCTCCCTCTCCTGCTTAGCAGCCGCCATGCACATCACAACAGGAGCATAAGCTATAGCGTTAGCAATCTGGAAGCCCTGTGTTGTTTTTTTTTCCTCCATCTTCATCTTTACCTCCCATGGACGCCTGCTTGGAGCTTCTTCCGCCTCTCAGTTCTTCGTTGTCTCTCGTCTTTACCTCCTACTTCTCTACCTCCATCTTTTCCTCTTCTGTGTTGACTGGCCATGTATTTCTACAGCACGCTACCTCTGTCCACTACATGGACCTCTGCAATGGAGCCGCCCCTGCTAGCCGTTAGCTGTTAGCATCACAAAGAGAGAGAGAGAGAGAGCGAAAGAGTGGAAGGGAAAGGAAAGGCAGAGAGACTGCAAAAGAGACAGGCAGTGGACAACACTGTTGTTTCTTTGCTTTTACTCAGCCCAGCTGGTGGCCAGCGCCGTTACTGCTAAACATCATATACAGTTATTCAAGCTCTCATCTATTTAGTCTCTGTTGTTGAGAGGCAGAAGTGACTTTCCATCTGAAGGAGCTGGCTTCTCATCTAAAGGATCTACTGACCACCACAGACCGGATGCCTGGTTCCTGCTGCTAATGGAAATTTGCCGGAGGGACAGACACTGGAGTCCACGCTGGAGCTGTTGAGTGGACAGTGCTTTTACTGGTCTGTGTGGTTTGGATCTGGTCAGACTTCAGATCATGAGGAAGAGCAGAGATACAGAGATGCTATCGTGATACACTTTTGTTTTACTACCTCTCTCAAAACTCATCTTGTTTTTTCATGCATCACTGGCTTAAATCTGACTCAAGGAGTTCAGCGTCCTCTCAGCCATAAACCAACACAAATGCATCATCATCTTCTGAAGGCAGAAAAGTGCCATCCTGCCGTGCTAACAGACCATGCCATGTCGTCAGGATCGCCTGCTCGGGCTTAGACTGGGGCTCTCCAGATAAAAGGACTCGTACGGTTATTTCAGGCAATTTTACATTTCAAAGAAAGCCGAAATCCTGTCGGCTTCATACCAGGTGCGGCCTCCCATTTGGAAACGGTGTACAAAACATATCAACTGCTTTGATGTGTCGTCTCACATGCACCGAGGCTGAAGCGTTAAGACCACTCAGTTGTGCAGACTGAAGGGGATTTTCATTTCGTCTTTGAACAACGAAGGAAAAATAAAAAAGGTGGAGTACTTATTCCTCACTGCCGTCCGCCGGAGCAGTGGCCCACGTGTTAAGCAGTTTTGTTGCTAGGCAACGGCGTACTGGATTTGAATTGGTTGGGGGAGTTTGGCACGGGAAGATGAGAGTGGGTAGTGTGACTGGATTTCAAAGTGAGTCTGGCAGGTAGCTGGAAGACTCAGCATTATGCCGAGAGCAGCATCAATATATCATTATCTGACTGTTGTTTTTTTGCACCTTGTGGCCGTTACCGGGCTCTGACAGTGGTACAAGCTGAGTGGCCTGCACTGACGTCCACTTGTCCAACTTCTGTGGTGCCTAGATGAACTGGATCAAGTTGCATGCCTTGGATGCCTGGACTGTCTCCGCTGATTTGCTCTGTGTTCCTTTGAGCATCTTGTCGCTTTTCTCCTAGCTGGTGTCCTTAACATCAGTCTGTTGTGACACCGCGTGATGTGGCATTAGCAGCATCTCTTCCCAGAGGGTCAGTCACCTCGTTCACCTGGACTCAGCAAGTTTGGCCTAACGATCACCTCAAGAATCTCGGCTTACCTGCGTGAGCACACTTTTCGCCAACCTTTCAGCCCCCAGTCCATCCATCCTCCAACTCTAAGAAGCCCACTGGGACGTTTGGACGACACGCTGGAGTCATCTGCCACCCTGGCCCCGGAGCGGGACCGCCCCTCTCCCTCACCCTGTCCCACCCCGCCACCATCTCCTCCATCCTCCCCTCCTCCCTCTCCTCCCCCTATACCTGCCTTGACCCCGCATCTGCGCCTTCCAGCAGTGCGCAGGGCAGTGGAGGACGGAGAGGGAAGGGCAGAGGAGAGCGCCCACAGCAGTGAGGCCTCAGCGGACTCATTCTGCAGGGTGATGGGTCTCCTTGGGATGGGACACCGGCTCTTCGTTCCTAAGCTGCTGGCGGTGAGAGATGGGGGAACTGGGAAACAGACGTCGGATGAGAGAAACTGAGCATGTAGGGATGGTCGGGTTTAGAGTTATAAAGGAATGGCTGTTCGTTTGACTTGTGTTGATAAATGATGATAATTGTTGTGACAATGCATCCTTACACCACAAGGTGGTGTCATTGATGTGTGTTTTTTAACCTTTATTGTCTGAGCTCCTTATTTCGCTTCAAAAACACCCTGCTCCGAATACGACTACGTCAGACTCCGAGATGCCCAATAAATTGACAGAGCAGCTTCACTGCACTAGTGTGCTGTATTTAAAACATCTTGACATCTTGTTTTCAATGGAGGGGGTTGCTCTCAAACAACTAACTCTTCCAACGCCCTCCCCTCTGAATCTGTATGCTCTCACCATCTTACAGGACAGTAATGTATTTGGCAGCAGTTTTTGGAGGACTATTATTTTTTGTTTTTACATTTTAAAAATCAAGTTTATGTTCTCTGTGATTTACCACAAGGTCAAGAGTAGAATAACCTTAAACTGCTTCAAGCAACAAGATATGTCACAGCACCCTCAAAGATCATGTTAGAGAGGAAAAAAAAAGTTGCTAAATAGCAGAAGGGACATTGCTCCCAAGATGAGAGAAAGTAGAAATGAGGATGGGATGTGACTGAGTACGATTAGGGATGTGAGCCGCTCTCTTAGTATTCAGCGTCTAAATGTGGATAATGGAAAGTGGCTCTGTTGAGGGAACAGGCGATATGATTTTTCAAAAATAACTATGCAGCTGTCCTATCCAGTCTAGCTCTTGCTACAGCCTCAAAATAATAAAAATGATAAAACTCTGTCATAAATTTAGAAAAAAGTGGGAAATAGGGAAATGGCAGCCTGAGATTAGGTTGTTCTGACCCTAAAATGGTGAATCTCCTATAAATTTGTTAATCAGAACAGAGCAGAATTGTAGCTGTAGCTGTCATGTTAACTTTCCTCTGGGTGTATGAAGTGAGTTGGTGAATAATTTGTCAATTGACATAATGCACACAATTAATTAATTAGGATTTAAATCTACACATTTAAGTCTTACACAGATCAGCATTTGCTTCATCAAGTTACAGTAAATAGCCTTGTGAGTTTGTCCTCCCTGAATATAAACATCTAATGACTGCCAAGCTGTTGGAGGTTAATCTGGGCTTTACATGTGTGATTCTTAATGACTTGTCTATCTGTCTCCACCACCACTTCCCCTCTCCTTTCAACTCCTCATGTCTCTCTCCAGACGTCTAAAGAGGACCTCTTGCAAGCGGACTTCGAAGGGGCTCTTAAATTCTTCAGAGTCCAGCTCCCCAAACGGTACAGAGCTGCAGAGAACGCCCGCAGGCTTATGGAGCAGGCCTGCAACATCAAGGTAAGAACCTCTACAAACAAGCACATGCATTTGCTATCCCAAGTTCAAGCAAATCAATAAGGAATTCCTGTCTTGGCATCTCCCACTGTGACACAAATATATTAAAGCAGAGGGGTCAGATGTCCTGGTGCATGTCAAGTACATTTTAGCTGTTTGAATCCCTGACCCTCTGGTTGCAGTATGGCGTACTCTCTACCGCAGAGTTGACCCCAGTACACTGAATCTCAGGTGTAATGGTTTATTGCTCTATTCATGGTATTTTTTTAAATATCACTTCTGTCTCTTTTCTGTATGTATTTAGGGTTACATTTGTACATTTATATTCGCACTGCACTTGACACAGCTTTCTGTTGCTAAAGTTTTTACTTTTCTGCGTGAAGATTGTCGCTGCTCTCATAATGACTCATAATGACTGTTTATGCCAGGCAAGCCTGAAACGCAAAGCACACAACTCTCTGTGCAGCAGGAAGGAGCTACCACACGAACGCGAATATTTAGGGCAGGAAAAGCTTTTATGAACTGGATATAGTGTGGGCTGGATCTCTGATGTGTCTCACGGAGGCTCTCAGATCATTACTGCATCCTTTGAATCAGCTATAAACAATATTTTACAATAACAGTGTATCAAATGATAGTGTGAAAGTGTTCGGTTGTAGTGTTGTACCTACAGTGTATCATCACGTAAATTCTCAGCTCAGCTCAGCTTTACAGCGCTTGTTTCAGCTCATTGGTTAGCTGTCTGATAAATGTGCTGTTTTTGTTCACTGCTTTCATAACGTCATTTTTTTAGTTGTTGCAGGTAGCTGTTTTTAGCACAAAAAAAAAAGCTCTAAAAGAGGGTACACCACCCTCTCAGTTCCAAACAGCAGACAGACAAAATTACCGACCAGCTGCTGAAGATAGTGGAGTATTTAGCAGCTATAAAGAGACAGATATTACCCTCAGGAGTTCCCAAAAACAGAGCTCAAAGAAAGTGAATATTCAACTTACCTTTGCCTAATAACTGGAGCAACACTATCATACGACTGCTGGATGTGTAAATAAGTTTGCCATATCAACTTAAAAGGTTATGATAATGTCAATACTGTGGACACATAACTTGTTTTTGCTGCCCCCAAGTGGTCAAAAATGTCAGCTATTGCAGGTTTGGTGTATAGGTCGTTATTGTATGCTGTTGTTTTTGGACTGCAATCTGGCAACGCCATACAAAAGCTGGCTTCCATGGATGGTAGTCATAGTTTTCTTCAAAGTTTACCACGTTGTGTGGTCACTAAAATTGCCTTACACACGCATATGCACACACAATCTCACACACACACACATTATCATCCTCCTGTTGGCTTTAATAAGGCTGCTGGCATTTAGGGAATTTGCTGAGGTCACCAGAGACCAAAAGCAGTACACAGTTTCTGTGATATAGTGTGTGTGCAGTGTGTTGTGATAGAGGAAGGAAAGGGTTGACAGAGATAGATGGAAGAGATAATCATCCTCCCTCCACCCTTCTCTCTTTCTCCCCCCTGGTCGCTCTCCATGACTCTGTGTATCCACATACAGTTAATATTTCACATTTTAGGCATTTTCTGGCTTTCTTATCTAGTAAAAAAAACTGAGCAAATAAGCAGGTTGTGATGTAGTCTTGTGCTCAAGGGCATGTTGGCAGGACACGTGGCTCTAAGTGCTTCGATGTATTTCTGTGTTTTTCTACATGCAGGATGTACTGCACAGTGACTCACTCTTTATCACTGGTGGTTTGGTAGCATTTTGGCACTCTTGCAAAATCCTGCAGCAAGTCAAGCCCTCATGTTGTACAAAAGCATACACACACTCAAACATGTAATGTACATGCTCACTAGCTGAATACCTGTCTGTATGGGAAAACACATTTTACATGATTATGGACACACACACACACCAGAAGAAACTGACTAGTTAAAGCGTCATCAAAGCACACATGCTGAATGAGAGGAGACTGTGTTCAGGTGGGTGATGTGAGTTAAAACAGGTAGCATGTGTGATAGGATGACTTAGCCTCAGGACAGACAGGAACACCTTGTGTCTCTCTCTGCTCATCTTCTTGATCAACCCTCGCTGATCTTTCATTCCCCTGCGGTCTCACACTTTCCTCTTGGGTTATTTTAAATGCTTTTCTTCTGTCTCCTCTCTCAGACGAGCCTCACACAAGTCTTCTCTGCTGATTTCTCTCTTCGCCTGGTCACACATTTCTGCAGGAATGCTAGGTGCCTTAGGTTGGATATTGTTGGACATTTGGTTACAAGAGTAACAAAGAGTCCATCAAAAGAAAGGAAGTGAACACTCATTAAACATTATACTCAGAAGAGAGAAAAATACAAAGAATGAGCACATCATAACAGACGAGGTTTACACATCAAATCTGTGTGTGTCTGAGGTCTTTCACTACTTCTCCTCAACAACGTCTTCTATTACTGTCGTGTGTTTTAACCAGCCACTCTTTTTAGTTTTAAAATAGAATATTCCCTGTGGGAAAAAGTATGTGGAGCAAGTCAGTCAAAGAGAGAGGGATAAAAAAGACTTGAGAGCGATGAGAAGGACTAACAGACTTTCCTTTCCTTCAACTCTTCACTTTTGCCACAGACCATCCATCCAATCCTAAACTAGTGTACCAACAGATCACACATTGTCACATCAGCTTGTGATATGCCACATTGCAAACACTACATCAGATCACATATCCAGCCTGGCCATGCCACAGATATGTCATGCTTCACTGCATCCTTTCAGAACGTACAACACCTCCATATATTTCACTCAGTATACCGCATCTCATCCTTCCACACCATGTCAATATCTTTCATGTCAATGATCTTTTCAGTTGTTAGAAAAAGCCATGTCACTATTACCGAGAGCTCAAAGTAATGTCTTCAAATTGCTTGTTTTGTCCAACTAACAGTCCGAAGTGTCCAATTTGCTGTGATAAAAAGCAAAGAAAGGCAGCAAATCCTGATATTTGAGAAGATGAATCTTGCAAATGGTTCTTGTCTTAAGCTTTCGAAAGTGAACAAAGGCACAACAATGGACAAAGTCAAGCATCATGCACGTATTGGGGACAGACTGATGAATCTGTGGTATCACCATCAACTTTGCCAATCGAATATCCTATTGTCCAGTCAGCTGGGATCATGGGTACATGATGATAAGTTCTAAGACTTCTAGATGAAGGGAGCCACAGTAGATGCAGTAGTTTCCTTGGATGAACTGTCATGTTTAAACACTATTGGAGGAAAAGGGAAAACCAGCCTGTCCAAGCCACTTTGCACCCTGTTTACCCCCCCTTTTACATATTTTTCTCTGTCGTCGTTTAAATCGGATCAGCTGAACTCTGTAAGCTGCTTAAAACATCGAAAGAATTCACTGGCACCTTGGCTTGATGAACACAACGGGCAGTAGGGTGGCTTAGCCTTTCTGGGGATTATAGGAAGAATTTGAATTTCTCAGCCTTCTTAAACATCTGCTGGACTGCATCCGGAGTGATGACTTTTCAGGAGAGAAATCTCGTATATTCATTTGCTGCTCAGGGTTTGACTGATTAATCCAGTTTTTATCAAATCCTTCCAACAGAAAAGCTTAACTTTAACAGACTGAGGAGAAAGAAGAGAGGAGGATGTGTGTAGAGAGACTGACAGGCAGAGTAATTTATAGGGAACGAAAGATACAGAGTCCCAGAAAAAGACCTACGTGGATGGATGAAGACTGAGAGGCTGCAAAGACACTTTCAAAAAGAGCTTCAGTTAGATAGAGAGAGGAATTTACAGTATAATGAAAGATAACCATATTATAGGTATCAAAATCTAAACAGAGAAATATATGGAGACCAACAAAATCGGTGCGGAGGGATATGTAGTGGGCTTTCTGGTAATACAGCAAACCTGCTGCCTGATATATCTGACTTTCAGGGCATCAGCTCATGGGCGACAATAGGTGACACTAACTGATTTTATTCTTTAATGTATAATTTGGCCATCCCAACAGAACTAGCAGACATCAGTCATTTCTGTTCAGAGTTTTAACTGAGTTTTGTCACTGACCCAGATTGAGACCGTTTTTTTGTGTTTTAGACGTCTAGCTTGAAACTTATCTCTGTTTGCTAAGAGAATATTCTGCGATTAACCTTCATGATAGAACCAAATTTGATTGGGATACAGACAAAAGCACAGTGGCTGAAAAGGACACATGATAAGAAAGTGCATTTCCCCTATCAGGAGGAGCTAGTTGCCATCACGATAGCAAGGGTGTCAGGTAGTTTTTAGCTGTGGGGTCCTTTGAGACGCTGTTACAATATTCAGGCATCATCTGGGGCAGCCTTAAAGTTGCTTTCACTTCATTTCCTGGGTTTTACTGTTGGAACAATGTGCAACTATGAACGACAAGTTACTGTGGTTGATCTGACAACTTCCTTCCTATCTCTCTTAACCTCAAACACACACACACACACACACACACACACACACACACTCATACAGCATAGATGTGTAAACAAGCTTTTATCTTTATTTTTACCAGCAGCAGGAAACAGAAAAAAACAAGCCTCCAGACTGCAACCTAAAGAGAGTCTAAGAGAGTGAGGGAGGGAAAGAGAGGCACAAATGAGAGAAGGGAAGTACTCACTCATTGGAAAGGAAGAAAAAGCAAACTCATCCTCCTTTGTCACACACTTCTAGCCTTACAGAGAGCGAGAGAGAGAAACAAACAGGTGTGTTGTACTGCCCTCTCGCTCCCCCCGCCCCTCCTTCTCTCTGTGGGCGGGGCTCGGCTCCTGAGGGACTCTTGAAAGCAGCCAGTCGACTCCTCCACTCTCAGAGAGAAACAAAACCTGTCAGCTGCAGTCCTCTTTTCCTTCTCCACCACTTTCCCTTCACCATCCTCTCCTGCTCCTTGCTGTTGGGGGCAAGAGGAGTCAGGATGATGCAGGAGGTGTCCATCATGGTGGCGTACGACGCTCATGTAGTCGACCGACCGAGTGAGGAGGACACCCTGACTCGCTTGGTCGCCCACTCCAGACCTCTCAGAGCTCCCAGACCAGTGGTAGGTCTGTTCCCTCGTCACTTATAATTCATTTATTTCTTTTACTTCTGATTTGTCCTTCTGTATCTCCTTCTTTCTTTTGTTCTTTCTTTTTGTCTTTTGTGCATTGGGTGTCTACCCATTTAACACTTGACGGGAGGCATTCCCAACTATTCCTACTGACCTTTATCTCTTGGAGTTTTTAGATAAGAGAAATGGAAAGAGGAATTCACCTGCTTCTTTCTTTTTCATCCGATGTAGTTGGTTGTCAGTTGGCTTAGTAATGTAATTTTCTCTCTGTCTGTATCTTTTCTCTAGATTTTTATTCTGGCCTAGGTTATAAATTTGTTCAAAAACAGAAGTACAAAATGGAGTTTTCATAGAAACTGCATGTTTCTTTCCGTGAGGTAAATGTTGTAGACTCATGAATGTGTGGGTGTGTGTTGTGTTCCCACTGAAAGTGTGTTTCATGTTTGAGGTTACAAAGCTTTGTCAGTCAGTCCACACGCTGAACCCGTTTGTGGTTTTCACTTTGTCTTTAATCACTGATTTAAATTTGGAATCAATGGAGGTCTCGTGTGTGTGTGTGTGTGTGGGTGTGGGGTGTGTATCTCCCTCACATGGGTAATTGAATTCCATGCCCTAGTTTTTCTTGAGATGTCAAGTTGGTTTTGTCCTTATTTCAATATTCAAACTCTTGGTCTGCCACTTACTGTAAGAGCAGATCGCCCTTCTCCATACACACACAAACACACACTTCCTGGTAGTATAATACCCACTATGACACTACAGATCTTAGCTTGGAGATTTGGGACCAATTCCATTTTCTGCTGCAGGGATTCAGGTCAGGAATCTAAAAGTGGGCCTGGTACCATTTCCTGCGGCACCAAGCGTCTTTAATCGCATTACCTGAATCTGAGTGGCCCCTCTGTCCTCAAACTGGCCTCTAATATACACTGAAAGTTCTGGGAAGTGAGTTGGAGGATGCATCAGCTGGTTTGAGCCCTGAAAGTACAAGTGTGTATGTGTTTGTGTTGTATCAGCAGCCCTTTTGTGTTGCTGTCTGAAGTGGCCTTGAGCAGAAGATGCTGTACTGTAGATGCTCACTTGATCAGCAGACTTAACTCTGCTCCTGGAGTTTCAGTATTATAACGAAATGACGTTTGAGATGTTTTGCATATGGGGAAAGTCACTGGGAATGTCTTAACATATTAGGGAGTATGACACTTTGAGCACTTTCCTGTAATATTGCTGATAACTTGTAACATTGGTGACCTGAGAATTGTAACTTATTTTACAGTTTTACTGAGTGCAAGTCACTCTGGACAAATGTGTCAGCTACATGATAAAAACTAAATATCAATGTAAAGGGCAGCATACTCTCTGAAGGCAGGGGAATTAAGAGAATTGGATAGATTATCAGAGAAAGTCATGAAATATCGAAGAGTTTTGTTATTGTGTAATTTTATAGAATGTATTTCTCACCATGGTTGTATATCTATTGCATAAGATGGTTTTAGATCAACTAGAATGACAACTAGTCTGAAAAACAGGAACAATTTGGAGGAAAAAACAGCAGATTTAAAAAAAAGTGGTAGCACTCTGGTGCAGTTTTTTATGGAGTTCATGGAGTTGGAGATCGTTTGTGATTGTAGCAGGAGTGGGTCTGGATGTTTGTCTAAAGGCCTTGCCTCTATCAGGTAAGCACAGCCCAGTTTTGCATTGCATTTCGTTATGCAGCCATGCTGTAGTATTTGTGTGTTTTAGGGGTGTTGGAATAGGTTGCATAATCATTCGCCAGACTTCAGCTTGTCTGTCGATGATTTCTGTTGTAATATTTAACTCAACCAGAACAATGCTTAAACTTCGCTGGCTGTACAATAAAATACAAAATAAAAGTAGGAAGATCCATTATAAAAACTCCAGCTCTTCCCTGTATTGTGCAATTATATACAAGACTGAGAAAGAGCCTCTTCTTTCTTATTGATGTTCTATATTTTGTGGTTTAACCGAGGAGAACCAGGTTCAACCAGTCAACGTGCTTAAGTGTTCTTGAGCAAACACTGAATCTCTACCAGCTGCTCTTTTCAGCCAATCAGAGTTAAGTGTTTTGGCTTACTCTTTATATTCATTCAGTTTGACTAATTCAGCTCGTCCAAAGCACAATTATATTTATTATAATATATTATATTTTCGAGGCAGACAGTTTTTTAAAAAGCATGATTGGTAGAGAAACTGAGTTGTAGTAGCATGAAATGGCAAGAAGAAAAGTTTTAAGAAAACAGGCATCTTTGATAACAGTTTAAAGTAAGTACAAAATCTGTTTAATGAAAATATCATTCAAGTTGTATGTTAAAGCACAGTACTTTCCATTTAATACAAGCAAGCTAGTGAAAACTTTACTTCATAAGACTAAGTGGAAAGTTTACCATCAGGGAAGAACTAAATCACACTTACAGGCAGTTTGGGTTGGTTAACCTGCAGAAATTGATGTCAAACCTCCCCATCACATAGAGGAAGCTTGGAAAATGTGACACACATCTGTCTTTAGTTTAGTTGCTGGAGATGCTGTAGGGGAATGCTTAGAGGCACTAAATGAGTGTGTGAGAGAAGTTGAAAGCACAAGCGAGTGGTGGGTTTTTGGTAACCGTGGGTGTGTTTGACTTTCAAAATTAAAACGGCAAATCTGGAGGTGTTAAAAATCTCATGAAACACACATGTCACTCTCTCCCCCTCTTACTCCGTACTCTCATGCACTCATTCAATGTTTTGGGCATTAATCTTAACTGTCATCTCATTGACCAACCAGAAATAAGAAAAACTTTAATTCTTCTATAAATCCTCGTAGCACCATGAGTGTGGAAGTGGATGTTCTGGCCCCTGCAGGGGAACACCACATTCAGTTTGTCTGCATTGTTTTTATTTTTTTTATTTACAATAAAACGATTATTAACCAGCCTGCAGAGGACCAGGCTGCTCTTTTTTCCCACACAGATAACAACAGAATGAGTCTGAGTTCAGTCATCTGTTGGGGAATTGTGTGTCAGATAGATTACAGTGTGCCATTGATTCACCTCAGAGGTTCCCGGGTCGTAAAGGTCAAGGGTTAACCCACAGGTCAGTGAGGAGGACAGGTAATGAGTGCCTCGGTGGGCACGCTAAATAAGTAGCCAGCTTAGTTTTTTATTCATGAGGAAAATCTGCAATACAATGCCCTGCTTTTTAACTTGTTTAGTTTTTCAGCATGGACATTTCCTACTTGTCAAAATATTGTGAAAGGCAATTTTTAATATTACTTAACTTTTTTTTGTTGTGAGGAAGTCTGAATGAGTTCAGTTCATAGTTATACAAGCAGAAAGGAAGATAATTTAATTTGTCACATCAGTAACATTTGAGATACGGTGGACAGTATGACTGAATACTAAAATAAAGCTTAGAATAACCATCTCTGACATTCACTATTAGATAACCTTCCAGTTTGTTCCTCTCATTGCTCCAAAACAGCAGTGATCCTACCTGCACCCAATTCACAAGCAGTGATGCATTTTATGTTCAGTTTTCTTTCTGTCCCTTCATATGAACTGAATCATGAATAAATGAACCATTAATCAAGAAGTAAACAGCACACAACTGCACCCAGAAAATAGAGTCAGGCACTTGACTCCATGTACACACATGACGGTAAAGGACACCCATGCACGCTAGAACACACACACACACACACACACACACACACACACACACACGCCACGGGTCATGTGACTGAGGCTGACCTGGAATCCCCAGACCTAACGGTGGGCGCTATGGCAACGCTGTTTCCACACAGGGGAGATAACATTACCACCCACCTGAAACACACGCACACAAACACACACACAGATTATCAGTTTGATAGCAGTCATCGGTGTTGTCTCGTATTTCACTGCTGTTTGGTTAAAACTACTTAGCTGATATTTTCAGTGTTGTCTCTCCATAAGTTAGATTGAGAGTCTTTGTAGTATTTCATGTGTTAATGGAGCTGAATGACCTGTAAGATGTCAGTGCTTTTTTGAAAGTGAATTTCAGAGACAGTTACACCACACAGTGCTGTGGTAGGTTTAATCGTCTGCTTACTCATTGAATATCCTGTGTTTTGGCAGATATTTTACGTAGTACAGTATGTTCACGTGAACTGTGCTTCAAAGATACAGAAAAATACGCACGTTTTTGATTTTGCGCTTGCCTTGCTTGGTAGTTTCTGAGATTAAAAAGACCGTAGATTGGCTTCAGTGAAACCAATTCAGCTCTCTGCGGCCTTTCTGTATGCTGTCTGCCATAACTGAAGGTCAACAGGTTCAAAAAGATATCATGACCTGGAGTACCTAATAAGACAACAATCATCAAAAAAATAAACGGGAATTAGCAAATGTAAATGTAATGTATATTGAATATAGTAGTTTTTTTACTCCAGTTTACAAACATCACTGATTTAAACAAACCTTTAACTGCATCACAATAGATTGATAACCTCGTTTGTGTTTTAAGACTCGTCAGTCAGTGTGGGTGCAGTGGCAGCCTCCAGTCCTTTGTGTTTGCATTTGGATAACCAACTGTCCCTGAAAACATTTTAAACATTTAAAGTATAGACTGACTGAGAATGAATCACTCCCATCCCACTCCACATCACAGGCAGGACTACATACTGTTTATTGAATTAAACTGCATTGGTTGTAACACACTGAGGCAAAGCACTCATGTCCTTCATTAGCACATGAACAGGTTCAGGCATCTTTCTCTACACATCGTATCAGTCAGTTGTCTTTTTCGTCATGAGGAAATGAACCACTGTTGGTCGTGTAGCTCGCACTGTGAACTGAAAGTGTCGTGTCTGTTGTCAGAGAAGAGCCCTTTGAATAATGGCGAGTGGCTGATTTACAGTCAAATGTGCTCTAAGGTGCCTAATTTGTTGTATGTGCAGTATGGATCTTCACATATGTAGTGACAAAATATAAAATAAGACGCGTGCAGTGGTCATAAATGCATATAGAGCATATTGTGCAATAGAGAATAGAAACTGTGCAGAACAGACCACAATGTTTCAGCTGCAATTTTCAGTTAGTCACTTCAGTTAGTTTTGACCTTTTGTTACAAGGATATCTGTTGATGTCTTGCCCGTGTGTTGTAACCTCAGACTCTTTCAGTTTCTTTTAATGTTGGTGATCTCAAAATTGAATTTTTTTACTACTCACATCAACTAAAGTCCACACTAAGTAAAGTCACCCAGCATCTTGACATATTTGTTTCTCCCACTGAGAAACGTCAAGCCAGTGAGGAGGCATCTCAGAGACAACTGCTGAGCATCATTATGTTCCTTTGCAAATTGCTTTACCGATCATGTCCCCTCACTCACAAAGTGGTGGGCTGGGCTGGGATTTTATCAGGCAGCTTTAGGTGCATGAAAGTTAAAATAATGATGAGAACGACTTTTTGGTGTTTGCAGGTTCCAACCAAAAAGCTTAAGAAGTTTGAGAAGGAATATCAGACACAGAGAGAGAGCCAGCTGCAACAAGAAGACCCGATCGACCGATTCCAGGTAGGATCCACACACACACACACACACACACACACACACACACACACACACACACACACACTCGTGAAGTTTAAATGCGCCCAGGCCCTTTTTTCGTTAGTTTATATATTATTATTATTTAGTATATACAGTGTTTTTATGTGAGAGCAACTTTTAACAGAATCACTTTTCAAAGAGTGTTCAGTCTCTACGACGGTAGGAAAACACTTTGTGAACAAACAAAATTTGTGATTAAAGAATGTTTTATTTTTTTGTTGCAGTGAGGACATCGAATTCAATACACAAATGCCTATTTGCTAAAATTAACTATGTTTCTAAGATTAGAAATCTCCTGTGAATGCAGCACTGTTTTGTCAGACTATATCTTTTGGTACTATTTGTGACGCTGTTCCGGCTTCAAATGTGACTTTTCACACAGTAAAGACTTTTATCTTTATCGACCCAAACATCTATAGCATTTATTTTTGGGTGAAGCTGCAGGGGTGTTGTCATAATTTTTTGGCTGCTGAAAATGACTTCACCTTCAGAGGGCAAAAACAGGAGAGGAGATGCGCATATTTAAAGATTCAGACAAACTCAAACTGTCAACAGATATTATCTCTTCTTTTCATTTTCTCTGTTGTATCAGTATTTTTCCTTTCCTCTTGGTTTAAATCTGTCATTCCTGTTTATTCCAATATCAGCTCAGGTCACAGTCTTATTCTTTTTTTTCCAAATTCGTCTTCAAAATTAAGAGGATGGAGTTGAAACAATTTGACACAATTACAGCTTTTCAGATTATTGTTTTCAGATCATTTATGATAAAAACCCACTGCATGCGTGATCACGTGGAGAGCATGCATCTTTTTTAAGATGCATACAGTCCACAAACAAGGTTTAAAGAAAGGCCTGGTTCTGTTCCAAGTAAGTTTACAAACTCCTGGCATAATAAACTGCTGATGCTTAAACATACGTGAAATAGCCCTTTTTAGACCATGGCTGGAACCCAAGGTGTCTTAACTTGAAATGAAGCCGTTATTAGGATATGTAGAGGTTACAATGATTGTATGTAACCCGCATGACAACAATATTACCTAGAGACACTGTGGTAGTTATGGAAGGCAGGGAAGGTCACTAACAGGCGTTCCAGTTGTGTGCATGGCTGGCCTTGCACTTCTTTCCTTGGATAAACACATCAGTAAGGAGCTCCTAGTCAAAGAAATGCTGATGTCATAGTTAAGGCTTAGCTAGCAGCCGGCCTGCAAACGTGCAGATCTTCATGAAGACATTGACAGCAAGACCATCACCCTTGAGGTTAAGCCCAGACACCATCAAAAATGTCATGGGAAAGATCCAGGACAAGGAAGGATTCCTCCTGATCAGCAGAGTTTGATCTTCGCTGGCAAACAGATGAAGATGGATGCACACTGTCTGACTACAACATCCAGAAAGAATCCACTCTTTATCTGGCTCTGCGTCTCTGCGGTGGCATCATCAAGCCTTCACTCAGACAACTGGCCCAAAAATACAACTGTGACAAGCTGATCCGCCGCAAGTGCCGTGCCTGTCTGCACCCCAGTGCTGTCAACTGCTGCAAGAAGAAGTGTGGACACACAAACAACCTTCACCCCAAGAAGAAACTGAAGTAGACAATTTGATTGAATCAGCTTTCAATCAAAGAAAATGATCATAAAGAAAGAAATGCTGATGCTTGATGAAATATCATTAAAGTAGTAATTGTGAGGATAAAATAAGCCCTTAATTGACATAAGAATAAAAGAGTACAGTTGTGGCTTGAAACACAGCAAACAAACATGAAAACTTTCATCTCAAGACAAAACACTAGAATTACATGTAGTTGTTTTTTTCCGCAAGGCAGAGGTGATATGTTGGTGTAAACAGCAAAGCTGCTTAAGCTGCTGCCTCTGGAGGGAAGGAAGGAAGACTTTTACTGTAGATAAGATGTTGGACCGGAGCCATCTCCTCTGCAGCCAATGGAAAGACATTTTTACAGAGCAAGAAGACAAAAGGAGACAAAGCAGGAATGTTGCTGCGGGGTTTAGCTCGGGGTTAAATTGTACATATTTTCATTTAAGGATTGACTTTGGATTTTAGTACCTCATTGTCTTGTACTAGTTGGGGTGTGTGTTTCTGCGTCTCATTTGCCTTTTTCATATCTGCTTTCAATGTTTATCTTGATACAAAATAAAAGCAAGGACAGAAAAGAGAGCGAGAGGGAGAGAGAGTGAGGCTGGGAAGCGTCAGGCAGAAGGGAAACTCCAGTCAGGATCATGTGTTAAAGTTTAGTCTCTGCTGCTGGACGCTTGACGTGAAGACGTTGTGACTGTGGACTGCAGTGCGGTAAGCTGCCTCTGCTCCAACAAAGATTTTAATCAGAGAAATTATTTACTGGTTCCTATGCTTCTAGCCTCTGCTAATCTTAAACTTTAATTTGTGAGTTTTTTTTCACATGTTTTTTTGATATACGCTGGCCATGTTGACTGAAGTAGACACTTTGGCCAGATATTAAAAGCTAGACTATGTGAGATTTTAGTTTAAAGGCGGAGATGTTTGATTAGTCTGAAGCCTGACGTATGGATGTCTGCAGCAGAGAAGAACCTCCCATTTACACACTTAGAAACGACGCAGGTCTTTTTTCTGTTTGCCCAAATTAAAGCCATCACCTCTCTGCTCACAGGAAGTGATTAATTTAATCTGAAGAGAGGCAAACAAACTGTCTCCAAAGCATGTGACCGAGTGTGTGTCTGTGTGTATGCAGGTCCATTTGCATGTGTATTAGTCCTTTATTATCTGTTGGGTTTTTTTTCATATATACTTACGCCATTACTGTGTGTAAAATGTGCTCTAGCAACTCAGTTAGAATTCAACTGTCCTGTTTATTTACATGATTTGTGCATACATATCTGTCTGTGTATGGGTGTGTGGGTGTCACTGTAAAAACGACAGGATATCAGGGTCAAGTGACCAATTGTAACCGTGACGACTGCGACAACTGCTCTGTCCTGTTGAGGCATGGCCATCATGTGAGACTGTTTAGAGTCACACCAGTAGTCATGAGACTCCACTAATGGTCTACAATGGAGACTTTAAGATGATGTTATGTGGGGGAGGCTTCATCAGACTTTTAGGGCTACAGAATTCGTTTAGAACTGAAACAAATAGAACTGAGGCTGCTGCTGTTTTCAGTCATTCATTCTTTCAACAATAAAAGCTTTCAGACAGAAAGCTGTTTGATTTAATGATTCCATTTTATAGTTCTTCTAAACCTTGTTAAATATACAAAAAATATCTAACTGTGTTGTAAGAGAACTAAGAAATCCCATCTCAGCGATTCCTGACATTATTTGTTTATCAAAAGAAGGCTTGTGCTCTAAAGTTTATCCAACATATGATCTCTTTACAAGTTTGGATTGTCATTGCAGCCAATAATACATTGTCAAACTGTGTGTTTGTCCAGAGGGAGAACCGCCGTCTTCAGGAGGCCAGTATGCGTCTGGAACAGGAGAACGATGACTTGGCCCATGAACTGGTCACCAGCAAGATTGCCCTGCGGAACGACCTTGACCAGGTAAGAGAGCACCTCCACAGGACATTTTCAAACCTGCAGCACTTTGTGTCAGAATAAAGCTGATGTTATAGTTTGCTAGATTTATTAGTTTGCTTATTAGGTTTTGATTACATGTACTATTTGTTCCCAACAGCCAGCATTGATTATTTTGTACATAGAGTAGAATATACTTCAAAGGCTTCTCTTCTTGGAAATGTGCTGCAACAAGCAACTTTTTTGGCAGAGAAATCTCAGACATTGAGCTGATTAAAAACCTTTACTCTGACAGCTACATGAACTGACAAATGCAGTTGTAAGCACAGAAACATTTCTGTTTCCCTCATACGGCTGCTCATTTCATGCTTATTAGCTTTTCACCGAAGGACTGCTTCTGTACTGGACTGTCCTCCGTGTGAATCTCGAGAACTACACTGAAAGAGTAAAGAGTGTAAAAGTGCAGATGTTCCAGTTAGCATCAAATCCAAAATCTGTGGTTGGTGAATCTCTTGTTGTGTCCACTTGTTCAGCATTTGAATGCGTTTGTGCACTCTGGAGGTTGCGAAAATGCCACAACCCTCCAGTTGCAGATTTGGTGTTACATGAAGGATCTGTGTGTGTTTTTGTGTGCGTGTGTGTGTGTGTGTATGTGTGCACGTGCACTCAGGCAGAAGACAAGGCCGATGTTTTGAACAAAGAGCTGCTGAGCACCAAGCAACGTCTGGTGGAGACGGAGGAGGAAAAGAGACGACAGGAGGAGGAGACGGCTCAGGTAACATCTGCCCTCTGCTTCCTCTCACCTTGTTAAGTTGGTTAAGTGCTAACAGGCTACAGGCCTAATTGGTCAGCTGGCTCGATGGTGTTTGCAGTCAAAACTTTGTTAATGGTATGGTATTATGTTGTAATTCCACCAAATTTTTACGAGGCAACACAGTATGTGTCTCTTGAGAAGTTGCCTCAATTGCTACAATATGTTTCGCTCTAATTACTTTAAACTCCCCAGAATTCAGCCATAATTAGTATGACTGAATGGCGTAAATCTGTTTTAGTCATTGACCAAAGAAATGCATCAGCAGGTGGCTAATAATAGCTATAAGTCACCTTGCCACAACAGAGTAAGTATGCTGGGTAATTAGAGTAAGTTGTCTAAAAAATGGGCAACATATCATCATTTTGAATGATACTCAGTAGCAGCTCAATAAACCTTTAATGGAAACTCATTTTTAACAATTGGGGCATCTTTAGAACTCATATTTCAGTCTAACACAATCTTTCCTGTGTATGTGTACTGTATGAGCTTGAGGTAAAGCATGAAATAGGTTAATGAGTGGAGGTTACTATTGATCACCAAGACGAATAAAGTTTCGAGCCCTTAAAGAGAGAATGATGCAGCGATTTAACCACAGTCTAATCAATTGATATATGAATGTTCTTAATTTTTATAGTGCTTATTTTATCACCCTGATATCTGCATATGTACAAACATTATGTTATAGTGTTATGTCTTCTCAGCTCATTCTCATCATTAATGTCCAATTGTATGTTTTTGTCATCTTGTTTTGTCCCTGCCAGCTGAAGGAAGTGTTCAGGAGGGAGCTAGAAAAAGCAGAGCTGGAGATCAAGAAAACCACAGCGATCATCGCTGAATACAAACAGGTTGGACAGTTTTGATAACCTATAACCCTCTGCTGTGTTTGGAAAAAACGATAACATCAACACTCATTTGCCCATTAACTGCATAGAGCTGTGTATTTATCTTTAATTTATTACTCACACTTCTTATTTTGTGAGCAGTCTCAAACTGCTTTTTTGTAATTGTTCTGTAAATTAAAGGTCACATAATTCGTGATTTAAGTAATAACATTTGTACTGAACATATCAGTTTCTATTTATATCCAACCAGTTAATAGTTGTACTTGTAATTCATATAATTTAAGCCACTGTCCTTGCTACAATAACTGTTTACAGAGTAACAGTAACAGGGTGATAAAGACTGAACTACATACCAGGTAAAGCGTAAAAGGAGTTTTGATGGAAAAGGTCAGAGAGAAACACAGTGAATCTTCAGTGAATCTCATATCTCGTGTGTTTCAGATCTGCTCCCAGCTGAGCACCAGGCTGGAAAAACAGCAGGCGGCAACAAAAGAAGAGCTGGACATCGTCAGGGTGAGATTGCACTGTTAATGCACAGCTACTGTAGCAGGTAGCCGAGACGTTCAAACTAACCAACTAAAGCCACAATACGTTGCATCACAGAAGGAATTTCTAGGACTCTCGGTTCAGTATAGACAAGCCCATGTTGGGATTATTGGTGTTATCACACCCATGAAGGCTCTGATTGCACAAATCAGCCCACTCAGTAAGCCTTTCTCAAACATGTGATGTTGCTCTTTGTGGGTGTGGCAGTGTTTCACCTCAGGCCCCATGAAAGATCAGTAGCAAGATCAGGACTTCCTGATTTACTTTACTAATGTGATGTTTTTCCAGTTGAAATGGGAAGTTTTAGTTGGACAACACTTCCATTTATGTCTGTCTGATGGTTGGGTAACCACAGGACCCTACCAGTGGTAACATAACACTATAGCAGTCATCAGCAGTTAAATATTTGCTATCTTTTATAACAAACCACTATAAAATAATGAGGACTGTAAGAAACACGGCATAAACAACCAAGAATATTATTTTCACCCAGTGCATAACAATCAACTGTTGTGTGCCTGTGCAGAGTAAAGTAATGGGCTGTGAGCACTGCAGGGACCTGTTCAGCACCCTGGGGTCCCTCCAGGCTTCATCCCCCGGCAGGGACAGGACATCCACCGAGCCGCTGGACGAGGAGAAGGACGGGCTGAAGGAGCAGCTGAGGCACCTGGAGCTGGAGCTGGCACAGACCAAACTGCAACTGGTGGAGGCAAAGTGCCGCATACAGGTTAGCAGCACCAGGGAGGGACAGTGATATCAATAACAAGAACAATAAAGCCTGTAGGAGCACTCTTAAGAACACAGTTATTATAAATATAATGTTGTAAAGATCTAAGCCAGTATCACAAAGGAAAACATTTTATTTGTTTGTGTTATTAACAGAACTCAGTTTACTGCATATTAAATACTTTATTGCTCTGTTACTGAAGCTTAGTTCAGCCCACCAAGCACAGTTTAACATTACATGACTGTGCTTTGAGTTAAATGCTAATGTCAGCATGCTAACAGTGAACATAATGTTTGTTTGAATACACACGTGCATTGAAAAAACTGTTTATAGTTTTAATTGTCAGTTGGAGATACAGTAGGCAAATGGTGTGTTAGCTGAACATACAAGAGAGAGACTGTGACCTGCCCACATTTGTCCCAAAGTGTTTCCCTCCTCAGTGCTCCTCCTGCTGACTCCCCCTCTGCTCCTCTTGTCACTCTGCAGGAGCTCGAGCACCAGCGGGGAGTCCTGATGAACGAGATCCAGGCAGCCAAGAACTCTTGGCTCAGCAAGACTCTGGGCTCCCTGAAGAGCTCTGCCTCTTCCTCCTCCAGCTCATCGTCCCAGACCCCGTCCTCTCCAAAGGAGGGCCCTGCCTAGACGACCCTCCCTGCCCTCTCTGTCCCCTTGCGGAACGCACACTAGACCTGACGAACACAAGCTGAGGAGATGAGCAGCGGGGAAATGCAGTATTCCTTTTCCAGCCAGTGGCAAAGTAGAGCTCGTCAGCTTTCTTGGACTGCAAATAGCTGAAAGGATGAGGGAGGAAACAGGCTGGGGACTGGACCAGCCACCTGTCTTTCACTTTATGTTTACGTTTGAGTGAACTAAAAAGTGTCTGTTGACCTTCTCTGCTTCACAGGTGATGAGACAGGTGATTTAAAGTTCAGTTGTTGCTGCTGACACCGTTTTGTAGCTCTTGAAGCCCATAAGAAAGCTGAATTAACACAAAGAAAACCCTCGTGCAGGTCAATCATTTAGCTCCACCCTGTGGCCAGACATTGCTACTACAGAGCTGCACTCATTTTCATTATCTGTGATGTTTTTAGGTAGCTGAAATTAGATCTACTCTCAGTCTCACAATTGAACAATATTTGAAATGGTCGTTAAAAGCTACAGATAAGCTACCACATAGAAATCTAACTATCATCTTCAGCGCAGCAAAGCCTCAGCACTCTGAAAAAGGAATACTGCATTCAGTCTCAAACAAGAACAACACAGAAGTTGTATTTCTTTACAGTAATATAACGTAAACAATGTTGTCATATAAATATGTGTAACTAATTATTGATTTTTTGTAATAATCTTGTACAGTTCTTTAAGAGAGGAAAAAAAAACACAATGAAAAGTACTTTTTTTTTTTTTACTGTTTGGAATTTGAATGTCATCTCTCTAGATGTTGGTCTGGTCGAGTCCAAACGCTGAAAAGCCAAAGTGACGACCTGCAGAGACCTTAATGTCTCTGCTGTTTCCTCAGTCATGGGCTGAACTGACTGAAGATGTATAATATTACTCCAAATAGCACATATATATCACTAAAGATTTGTTTTAATCCCCATTCTGGCTCATGCCTCCAATTGTTTAATTTGCTTTCTTATTCTTTTTTTTTAATTTTTTTTTTAACTGTGATCAGAAATGGCCGCTCTTTTCTCTCTTTTATACTTTTTATACTTTTGGTCATTGCGTTGTTATTAGTATAACAAAATGCCACACATCTTCAGTGATGGAATGGCAATAATGTGAAGTCTCCAAAATGGTTTTTAAAAAATGTAGAAGCTACAGATTGACCTAAGTTGTATATTTTTTTATTTTTGGGAATGTTTTCAAATATATCCCTGTAAATCTTATTGTTTTAAGTTGCACCGACAGTCATTATAGTTGGAGATTTCAGGGTTTGTGTTCCTCTTTGGGAAGAAGCTGATTGTTGGCATTTAATCTTTTACAGCCTGAAAAATAAATGGCTTCCACAGAGCCAAATAATCCATCACAGTAATCACACAGAAATGTGAGAGTGTCTGTGTTATGTAACTCTATGCAGACAACACCCTCAGCAAGTCATTCCCAAATAAACACCTTGCAAAACATTAATACGCAAGATTAAGCTGCGATATCCCGTGCCAACACCTTCTTTGCCCTTTTTCGTGTGAAAACGATACACTTTTTAATTAACTCTGTACACGGTGAGAACAGCATGTGGATTCCTAAATCCTCCCTGTGTCCATGAAGGACAGTTGGCTCTGTGGCTCAATGCTTATGAAGTATAAACTGTACTGAATGATACGAGCCAACCGATAGTATCTTGAAGGTAAGAACTTAAATCAGGTCTAATGCTGTACAGTAAGAGATCTTAAATGATGTGCAGGTAAATCTGTTAGAAGTAAACAAAATTCAAATACGCTTTCCAAACGAACATCTTGCTAATAGTTAGAAGGGACCACTTTATCTTACATAAGGGAAAATGCACTGTAAGTAAGATGGTGCCTCATGTAAAGTAGATAAATAGACCAACCTGACTGCATTGGCCATTTTGATTTTAAAAAGAGAAGGGAAAAAACAACTTGGACTATTAATATTTACTACATTACTAGTTGCTAAAATCTGTTGCAGGTTTGAGGGCCACAGCCAGTGATATAAGGACACGGGGAGGATTTTGTTGTCATTGTACTATGATGTAAAACACAATTAGCCGAAAAGTCTGTTTTGTTTTAACATGGATGCATGTTGTTGTTAGCAGACGGAGAGCTGTAGTGTAGGTGCCAAATGTCCTGCTTTATTCTCCACTCTGGTTGTCACTGAAATCAGCCTTTGGACTCTGACCAAGCTCATGTGTACCTGTTTGTGCGTGTGTATGTGTGTGTGTGTGTGTGCACGCGCATTTTTGGATGTGTGAACGTACGTGTGTTCTGCACTGTAACTCAAGTGGTTGAAGTTGAAATGGCTTCTTCTTCACGTGGCTGCCTTTTCTGTTGATGACTGAAGCCGCTGGCTGCCGAGAGGAAAGCCGTCTGACCGTTTGAAATGTCAGAGAGCATCAGCTGTGCCATAAGAGCCTCCCCTCTGCTCCGTCCACAGTGGTCTTCCTCTGCGCTCCAAACCGCCTGAACCAACCTCACCAACATCTGATCTCATGGACAGATCTGATTATCATTTTCAGCAGCCTGCTTTTCACGCATTTCCACCAGGAGCCCTCCCAGTCCTCCTGCTGGTGTCCGCTGAGCAGCTCCACTGGAGGAAATCCATCGGTATCATGAAAAGGGAGGAAAAGGAAGCTGACTGGCTGAATATCATTGAAATCCAGGTGTGTTTTCCCATTTCCAGAACATTCCTTCCTCACTCTTGTGCATCATTCTTGTTGGTCACATCTGTGACAGTGACAGTCGTACCAGTTTAATGTAAACTGCGGCCAAGTTGGAGAGAGCTCCCCCGTCTTTCATGTGCACTAAAGCAACATTGATGTGTTTAAACACTATTTCAAGTTGTGTGTTTGTTTGTTTAAAAGTTATCCTGATCACAGAGCATAATTATTTTTTAACCGATGATTGTTGTCGCTGAGAGGACAGCTGCCAATTTATAATCCACTCTAATTCAGTTAATTTCCATGATGCAAAAGCAGGCGGTGAGTCGGATTAGAGGCGTTGTGTGTTGTGTAGTTTACAGTTTGCTGTAATACCACAGTCCTGTTACACAGGGAGGGACTGCTGCTCAGCTGGTCCGACTCCAACACCGTTCGCTGTACAATAACTGTCTGACGTGCATTAATAAAGTTGAGTTTTTATGGTCTTTTGTGCACTTTGAGCTTTTATCAGAACACTGACTGGAAATGTTTGTTTAAGGAATGATAAAACGTTTTTAATGTCAGTGACACAGCCAGAAACACAAAGTGAAGATGCATAGCATGCAACATAGCAACAAACAGAATTTTATCTGCTAATCCAAACATTTTCCACACATTTCAAATGAGTGTACAAATGTTTTCCAGGCATCAAATACTGCAGAGAAAAGGACTTGTTACTTCAAAACGCTCATGACAGATTGGTATTGGCACTGTCGGCCTCTGTGGAGCAGAGTGAAAAACTTGGATGCATAATGTTAAGCAGATACTGTTGTCTGGGTGACCTAAATATGAAATATTAGTGTAATAGAAATAGTGTAAAAAAAGTTTCAGCTTAATAAGATTTGGTTTATACGTGATCAGCAGGATGCATAATCTGAGCAAAAAGCTGAAAGAGAATCTGAATAGAAACTTGGAAATCACAAGCCCCTGTGTTTGGAGTTCATTTGGTCTTGTTACTTTCTTATTTGTAACATACTACATAGAGGTTAAGTTGGTAGATTTTGATTCCAAAGTTCAAATATCGGTTTCATGTGGACAAATTAATCTGAGTAAAGAAGACAATCCTAACAGGAGTTCAACATGCTGACTACATTATCTGTAAACAGGACAAGGAACAAAAATATAACATGAATGTCAATTTCTCTGAGAAGTGTGAGCATCATGCGTTAAAAATAACTCCCCCAAAAAACCACAACTTTAGTTAGCAGTTAGATTTAAATAAAATCAAATACAATCACCAACATAATACAATACAACTTGCTACCAATACTGTAGTGAACCTGACCCAACTCAGTGGTTTGCTTTTTCTGCTGCACAAGAACTTCCTATTCTTTGGTGTCAGTGTTGCTGAGTTGGTCACTGATGTCGTCAAAGTAATTATCAGCAAAGCGGAGCATCTGGATGATGGCGCTGAGCAGCAGGATGTCGCAGCTGAGATCCAACTCCAACTCCTTGCTGTAGTTCTTCACCGGGATAACACAGGACAGTGGCATGCCGACCCGAGCAGCGACCTCCTGCATCTGGATCCCAAAAACACACAGCGCATTTAGAGGGTAGATTAGTTTTTTGAACTCAGTTGTAGAACATAAAGCACAAGGGGATTTCATTTTCGCCTGAAAGCTTACGTTATTCTATCAAGGCCAAAAATAAGAATCCAAGAGGCAAAAAACAAACTTCTTTTTCCAAAAAAAATCCTACAGACATATTTAAAGTTGATCTCACCATTTCCTTGATGTAGCTGCTCTTATAAACGTTCCTAATGTCCTCTGAGACGAAAGGACAGGCTTCATCCACTTTAGTCAGCAGGACCAGCTGAGGAATCCCTGCAAACCAGCAAAACAAAAAAAAGACATCTCTCAAATCCTCATTTAAGTGTTATTGTCTGTATAGTTCTGGCTATTGCTTTTATTAGATTAGAACATTTTACTGAATGAGGGATGCAGTACTGTACTGCCACTAAAGTGATGTGGGACGTGTGTTTTACTGACCCATTTTGTTGACCTTTCTGCGGATAACATCCAGCTTCTCCTCCAGCTTTGTGGGCATGATGGAGATCTTGCAGGCATCGATGACGTAGGCCACGCAGTGGATCTTGTCATTGAGCTTTGGAGACTTTCGATAGCCCTTGGACTCCGATTGCAGAGGAGTGAAGGGGTTGAACTGAGTCACACAGGTGAAGGAAAGAGAACAGCTTGTGTTACAGGAAGAGACAAGACTGTAACCAAATTAGCACATTACTGTGTTTAAAATCCTTCTAAATGGGACAAAAAGCTCTACCTGGTAACTGTCTGGCAGATGACCTTTCAGGATGCTGACTATGTCATCCACGTCAAGTCCCGCCCCTGTGTTTTCCTCCAATCCCATGGTGTCACACAAGATGATTGGCAGAGGTTTTCCTTTACGACCAACTTTTATTGAGTAGGTGCGAAACTGTAAAAGTAACACATACTGAAGTTTATCTCACGAAACTGTGACAATTTTTCATCACACAAATTGTAATTTGTAGTTTGCTCACATGCTGATAATACTAATAATGTAATAATGTAATGTAATAATAGTTTACCATGTTCCCTATGTGAAGATAGTGTGTTACCATGTTAGTGTTTACTAATTAGCCTTAAAGGAGTGCAGCTATGGCTGATGGGAATGTCATCAAACGGTGGACCGACTGATTATCATCATCATCATCATCCCTACAGCCACACTGCTAACATCACAGTCATAGCAGTAACATGTTCTATTGTTGCTTATTTCTGGCTCCATGTGTTAAAACACATTTTAAAATGATATGAAGTGTAAAAAAGGGTTGATGCACTGACTGTTGCAGCACTGGCTGAAGCTAACCTGTGTGGTGAGGCTGGTGCCAGAGCAGCCAGCGATGGCCTGGCTGGTGACGTGGCCTCTGAATACAGAGTTGATAGAGTTGAAGAAGCTGGACTTTCCGGCTCCGACTGGTCCGATGAGCAGGACCCGAATCTGGGACACAGAGCTCTCTATGGGGCAGTAGAGCTTAATACTGTCCATCATCTCTGTCCTCTTCCTGATGAAACAAGAGCAGTTTTTAAACATCCTCAAAGCCAACTTCATACCATATGGGACAATATGTAATTATTTTGTATGGCATGTTGCAGTACACTGTCAAATATTTAAGAACACCACAGTTATAACAATTATTGCAATGTGGTGCCGCAGCCAGCTTACTCATTTTCCCAGACCATCGGCCTCCATGGCTTCTCAAATTCTGGGCATGCTGTTGAAAAGCAAAAAAAGCCTTTAAAAAACAATATTAACTCATTTTATTAAAATATAACCCAGCTATTCAATTTGAATTTGTCAAATTGTAAATATCAACAAAATAAATCAATCAACTTAATTAGGAAGTTACATAACATTCACTAAATTAAGTAATTAGATTTAAGTTGTTGCTATTCATTCGACGTCTGGCATTCTCCCTTATTCTGTGTCTCTTTCCTACATAATAACTATTCGGACCAAACTGAGATTTTACACACTGGTATCATCACTTGTTATTATCTATAAGTCAGTAGTAAAAGAAGAAAACCAGAGCTGGTCTGATCAGACGGGGTGTCTCTCCAATCCACATAAGTCCAGACATTTGACAGAGAGGTTAATGCTTTTGTTTATAGGCTCAGGGCTCAATGATGAGGCTTTCCTTGTGTTTGATGTAAGATACACAATGTTTGAAATACTGAGAATCAATAATTGGCCATTTACAGTGAACTTACCCTCCACTTCATAGACCTCACACTCGGTCAGGTTGAGGTTGTTGCCGTGCATTTCTGCAGCAGTGAAGTCGTAATAATTTCCTGGACCGCTAATGACAACATTTTTGCTTCTATGGACAAGAACCAGCGCTTCTCCAAAATATGGACCAGAGTTACTGATCATTCTCACTGCATTGGCAGGAGTGGTGACTGGATACTTGAGCAACCTTTCTCCACTGAAGGAGAACAGGAAGGCCTGGTCATCATGCACGTACAGTCCAGACTGACTGAAAGGTTGTTTGGTGAAGCCTCCAAACACAAAACCGGAGGAGTTATAGCCCACAGACACTGTGGGACAGCGGCTGTCACATCGTTGGTGGAAGGCTGCTCCGGTGAAACCGTGGATGCTGGCCTGGTACAGCAGCCGCAGTCTGACTGGTCCCAACTCGGAGCAGATTGATCTCTGCTGACTCCTGGTTAGTTTGGGGTTCATTTTGCACAGATGCACGTCGTATTCAGTCTAGAGGTGGAATTAACAAATCATCTTGTTCAGATCAAAGAGTCTTAGACACTGATTGTGTAGTTCATTAATTAATTTCTACATCATTGTTTAATGCACCTCAGTTTGCACATAAGGAAGTGAACGCATCACTGTTCAAACGGTGCAGTTTGGTGCCACACCGGCTGAGTCTGTTGTAAGGAGTGATGCATGTTTACAGCTGAGCTGACAGATCAGCTCCACTGCTAAAAGCTACTGATTCCTTCAGTGACAACTGTGATACAGTAAAGTCAGCTCAGATAAAAGATTTCATTGTGCTTATTGTATTTTTTGAAACATTAGATTATGATTTTGTTTTTTTATTCTAATGAATAAGTAAGTGAATTATTATTGCCATTAAAATAACATTGACACATCCACGTCCTGTTGACACTGAGGTGTGGTCCAACTCTTTAGCCTTTACAAAACGTAAAGTTAAACGTTATTCCACTAAAATAATGTAATAATAAATAACATAAAACAGAAACGGAACAGTCACAATTTTGAGGAAATTTACTTTTAAAAGAAAATGTCGAAATTAAAGAGAACATGAGGATTAAACTTCAAAACTTCAAAGTCCAGTCAGTCTCAGGCGCACATTCAACCACAAACCACAAAACTGCTCCAATAAGCAACAACTTTACATTAAAATCTCTGAAAAGTATTAAAAATAAACATTTTAGTTTTACCTCCTTATTTGATCAGGAAGAATCAGCTGAATCACTTTGAATGAACGATGAAGTTACGTTCTGGATGTAAATAGGTTTCACTTGATGCAGCAGACAGACAGTCAGTCTGAACAAGACCGGAAAGAGTACGGTGTTGCCTTCAAATTAAAAGTAAAATAAGATAAAAATAAAAGTAAAATCAATCAATGGCTTAAAGAAGTCACTTTTTCCACCTCCATTATCAAATTCAAACTTATTTTATTTTGAAGGTACTAAGTACTGGAAGTTAGAGGTGAATTTTAGATAAATTCACAGAAACTGTCACATTTCTTAACTTTCGTTTTCCCGTTCAACCCACATTGTTTCGAGTTAGTCGAGTTTATGCAGCATGACATCCTAAGTGCAGGCTATTTATAACAGGACGTATTATACTAGAATAAATCCAATGTGCGCAGTCCACATGTTATTCAGTGTAAAGGCATCATCATGCATTGGGCTCCTTCATTACACCCAATACTGTAGTGTACAGCAGTGGTTCTCAAAGAGGGGTCCAGGGACCCCCAGGGGTCCTTGAGGGGGGTTACAGGGAGTCCCCAGCAATTCAAATTCAATTTTTCAGAAAAATAATGGCAGAATGTACGACTATTGCGTTATTGGAGCATTGTTGAATGTGTGATTACTCTGGTCAATGGTTTCATACACTTTCTGTAATAAAACATCTAAATCTAAAATCTGATCAAATGGGGGTCCTTGACCTAATGTGGATCAGTTTAGGGATCAATGACGACATAAAGTTTAAGAACCACTGGTTTATGCTCAGTTGTAACTTTATCAGCTCCCCAGTACTGTTTGACCTGCATTTTCTCTTCATTCATGCACTCTAATTTGTTTCAGAGGAGGAGTCGCTGATAGTGTCAGGGGACTGAACAAGAGAGCGAGACAGTCTTTTAACTTTTTCCTCTGTTCTGTCTCAACATCTGGCAATGTGACTGAGATATAAAGTAATCTGATACTGTGATGAAAGAAGTCTGATCGCATACAAATCGGGCCCTATGCCCTTCATAGAAAGCACAGATCCGCTCACCACTTAAGGATGTCAATTTTTTTCATCCCACTCTGACAATGAGGACCAGGACAAAAGTCTCTTACGGTATTGATTGACTTTTAATGCTGGGAGCATGGTACCCTGGACACAGGTTTAGTCTGCCATGTACACACGATGGGAAGCTGCTCTCTCTCTTCATACCTTGGCTCAGTCCTCCCCTCCCGCATGTTGCATGCCGTTGTTCTGATGACAATCAGGTAGGCGGCAACGCCTTCGTTTGGGCAATCAGGCCTGGTCCAGCCAGTCATTCAACTTGTGCACGATGATACGTCATTTTCCTTGCAAGTATTACAGACCTCTAATTTGTTGTGAATTATAAATTTTTACCCACCAGAATCTTATAAAAAAACAACATGAAAGACAAAAGATTTACAAGGTGCTTTAAGTTCTTTTTGTGTAATATTTTTATGTAATTATTGGTTTGACAGTAGCACTACGAGCCACTAAAGTCAGCCATTTTAAAATCCCCAAATCCCATAATCATTCAAATGTGAAAGGTAAATGTCTTAATATTTTTAGAAAAGCATATTCCACAAGCTCAGAAGTTCATGTTTTAATCTGTCTTTGGCCCTGCGTATTGTGGTGTATTGTCCTGAAAGTACATGTCAGCGTACTGCAGGATGTGGTCGACGGCACTGAGCAGAAGCACATCAGTGTTCACATCCAGGTCCAACTCTGCCGAGTAGTTCTTCACTGGGACGATGTAGGAGGTGGACATGCCCAGCAGAGTTCCAGCTTTACGCATCTACAAAACACACAAATCAAATCAAATTTAAAAGAAAGTATCCGATAGCTCACAGTTAATCATTTTTTGGAAATTTAAGTGAAGAAGCAAAATCCTAAAATAAAGTGCACTCAGCCTGTTCAGAGGGTTACAGACTGTAATTTGTTGACCTTACCACCCCAAACAAACTCTTATGAGTTGAAATGGCAGATTAATAATTGTCCAATAATCATATGATACTTGTGAGTCATGTGAATGTTGTTGCTTTATCATTTGATAATGTGAACGTAAGTTAGCTCGGTAATAACAACAAGCACCAAAGAAGTGTTTTCCATCCTGGTTCAGATCACAGAAAACAAAACTGTGGTCACACACACATTTGGGTAAAACTTCCCTAAAACTTCCGCATGCTGATGCCACCCTCCTGTATGACACTGGTAATTAGGCAAATTTTGTAGTATATGTCCCAAACTGTTCCCTGTGCAATAGACATTCTCCACTGTGCCATTATCGCTTGAATTTGTATATAGTTTATGAGGTAGTTTCACTAAATGACAGCTGTTCATGGCCATGCATTTAGAACACTTCCTTTTCTCTTTTACACAAGAGGCAATGACTTCAAAACTGAATTGTATAATTACAGTAGATTAACATTTTTCACCTGCACATGGTTTTTGTTTTTTTGACCTACCATGTCCTGAATGATGCAGCTCTCGTAAACTTTGGTGACATCTTCGTCTGTTTCTGAACAGATCTGGTCAATGTGGGTCAGCAGAGCCACCTGGTGAACTCCTAATGAACAGAATGCAGTTATTGTTATTAAGGTTTCACAGCAATAATCAGAGAAAGCAGCATTTAATTATTACATTCTCGGAGAAGTAAATTACTTACAGTTAATCTGCCCCTCTACAGTTCAAACTGCAGCAAAATGTAAGTGTCAAAGTGTCAGTGAAATCTTAAGGCAATACAGAGTAAATGAGTCAGCTGCCAAGCAGACATCCACATCAGCTTGGCCATCACCGGAGCCAAGTAACAGTAATGTTGAACAAGGTCATGTGTTCAAAAGCGAAAATCGAAAGCAAGGCCAAAACAAAACAGAGCATTTTCATATGTGTTAACTGAAAGAAACAGCAGAGAAAAAGAGAGAGGATGGTCTTTTGTCATAGTTCGAGGGTTTGTAGACACATCGGGGACACATATTTATGGTGAAAAGACCTAAAAAAGTGCATTATGCATAATATGTCCATACTGAAAGCTACAGCTCTCCTTCTTTGGTTTCAAAAGCCAAACCCCTTAATTCACACAACTGAAATGCTAATACTGTGGCAGGTGCAAGACTGGAAACAATATTGAAGGCTGTAATGCAGCAACGGTCAGCTTACACAAACACAATTAATGACAGAAGCTCCATTCTTTCCATCAGTTTGTGTGTGAAATTACACTACTCACAAAAAGTTAGGGATATTCGGCTTTCGGGTGAAATTTCAGGATGAACCTAAAATGCATTCTAACCTTTCCAGGTGAACTTAATGTGACCTTCTCTAAACCTTTGACTGCACATGTCCAACTGTTCAGTGTCTCAGTACTTTTTGCACAAGTTGCTGTTCTCTAACAAGAAGCTTAACAGCAACATTCACAACAGGTTTGATCCATGAATCGACCAATACATTTCCTGGTTCAGTTAGAATTGGTATTTAAACAGTCCTCCTCATCGTGCTGTTCACATTCTGACATCATGAGACCAAGACGACACCTAACAGTTGATCAGCAGCACCTCAACACTGGATGCTTCAAACAGGAAGTCCTCAGACGGAGGTGTTCACTGAGCTTAGAGGGTCACAGAGTGTCATCAGGAGGTTGGAACAGTGATACAGAGTGACTGGAAGAGTCACAGAAAGGAGAGGAGTGGACGTCCTTTGGCCACATCCCAATTTATTGAGACACTGAAATGTTTTGTTGTGGTATACCTACCACTGTTGTTAGCGTTTCTTTCAATAAATTGTTTAAGATGAATAAAATTACCATTGCATGCTTCTCCTTAAGTGCTCTACTTTCATGATATAATATCACTGTAGCATTCACTTTTTACATTTTCCATATATTTCACCTGAAAGTCGAATATCCTTAAGTTTTTGTGAGTAGTGTATCTTCGTGTTTGACTGCTTGTTTGTCCTTTTCTTACCCAGGCCACTGATATGCTCTCGGAGCTGCTGGAAGGTGGTGCTGAGGCCTTTGGTGTAGTTCAGGATTTGAGAGGCGGCCACCACAAAGACCACACAGTGGATCTTGTCTTTGAGGCTCGGCCGCTTCACATAGCCCAAAGTCTCAGACCTCACTGGCTCATCTGGGCTAAACTGGGAGAGAGAAATGAAGAGAAAACATTTTCAGAAAAACAACTCGTACTGCGTGCTACCATGCCAACATTTCCTAATTAGCACACAGCTGAGACTGATGGGAATGTCATTTGTTTCTAGTTTTGCACACATTTATTTAGAAGATTGGAAAAATTTGATTATTGACCTGATTATGGATCTCGACGAAAAGTCAGAGGATCACTGAGGTTCTTCTAATTTATCCTGTGGCAGACATGAATGTCTGTACCAAATTTCAATGCAATTCGTAAAATATGGGTCGGAACCATTGACTATATAAAGATGACAACATGACAGCTCCTTAAAAGTGAAACCAAATAATTGTGGTGGCTGTCAGCGGTACACATCATAAAGCTCGCCCCATCCATGTTGGCAGAAATCAAAATATACTAAAATAATTTTTTCCCAAAGGTTGTTTCTGTCTGTTTAGCTGGTTTTTACCGTCCTGCTGTATGTTCAAGTGTTTAATTAGTTCCTTGATGCTATAAAACAGGACTGAAACGTGATTACTGACAGCCAACCGTAACTTGTGATTACGTCTGACAACTCTAAATCTCGTCATCAGCACACGATGGCAGCGGCCATATTCTGGATATTTTAGCTTTTTTTGTACTATTTTTGTACAGTAGGAAGAAGCAGACGTGTCATCCATCTTTATATGCAGTCAATGGTCAGGACATTTCATTTAAAACCACAAATGTCAACCTCATGGTGGCCTGGAGATATTTAAGTCTGGACCAGCGCTGCAATCTTTAAAGCTTTGCTGCCAGCTAAAAACTACAGTATCAGAATATTGATCTGGCTTACCTTGTGTCCCTCAGGTACATGGCCTTTAATGATGGACAGGATGTCGTGGAGGGTCGGTCCGGTCATCTCTCCATCCCCCAGGCCCATAATGTCACACAGCACCAGTGCGGTAGGATCCTCTCCTTTCTGACCGCGGATGTTGAACGACTGCAGCTGACACAAGCAAACAGGGAGGTTGATGGGATCTACAGCATGAGAGCAGCCTCCCTTCTGACTGCATGTCTCCAGCATGATGAGCAAACTTGAGACGTGATCAGAGTCACTTTAAGGTAGCTTTGTGTGTGTGTCTGCATCTATAATTTTAGACCTCATTATTTTGCAATCATTTGATAATCAACTATGAATTGAGTGTTTAAGTTCATTCTTGAAAAAATATCTCAAACGTGGTGAATTTACTGAGTTGTCATGACCAACTATACAAACAAACATGATCCTGATAGAGATCACGAGATTGAAGGTTTCACTATCGTGCTCAAAGGCCAGAGGAGGCCTACTGTCCTTTTAATATCGCCCCATTTTTCAAAACCAAACACTAAACTTCAGCTTGTTTGTAACCCCACGCCCCCAAAAAATATCAACAATTTTAGTGATTTCTCTCAGTTACACGTTACTGCTCCACTTGTACCTTCTTGGTGAAGCTGGTGGAGGAGGAGCCCACCATGGCCCGGTTGGTGACTCTTCCGTTAAACACAGACTGGACTGAGCTGATAAAGCTGGACTTTCCAGAACTGACTGGGCCCAGGAGGAGAACCCGAGCCTGAGTCACCTCCTCACACATCGGCCTGTAGGAGCTGACTGTCTTCATCAGGCTTGTCCTTCGTCTGTGGTAAATGGTAAAAAAGACGCTCACTTGCTGTTTAGAATAATGTGAATAAGTAAAGAAGTGCCAGCAGTGTATTTAAATGAGTTGAAGGATTAAAGGTAACAATCAAAATTCAAAATAGCTTATTTTTGCTTTAAATGAGCAGAAATACATTCATTTAATTGCTAGTAATTAAAAGTAGTTACAAACTTGACTTTATTGAGTAACACAGCTTTACTCACTCTTCTGTCCACTCCATTTCTCTCCTCCGAGATTCCCACCTCAGAGAAACTGTTGAAGAGAGTTTAAGAGTGGATGAGTTTTAATAAAATATCCATCTTTCTCAACTTCTGAGAAGTGAAATGCAGGAAGATCAAGCTCATTATTCATGTATGTCTTGCATTTCCGCTTGTTATTCAAATGATTTTTCTTATTTCATGGATAAGTGGTATAACAAAGTAATGTCACATCCAGATTATTTTAAGAAGCTACCACGGAAGTGTCATCCACCAGGGTAATGACACAGGTCGGCTGAGGACACAGAATGGACTTCATCTAAGTGATGAAAATGATTTTGTAAAATGTAGAAAATCAATGGCCAGCTTTATAATTTTTTGGACTGTACCATCTGGTTAAAGGTACAGTTTTTTTTTTTCTTTGAATACATTTCTGATAGCTGTATTAAGATGGCAAATGTAGCGATGCAGTGCTTTGACTGTATTTACTCAACTTTTACTTGCCAAACATTTAACAGAAATGTAGAAAATGAATAGAGACACTAGAGAAGCTGCTGTTAAAATAATATGGCACTGAAGTAAAAAATGCTACTGAGCTTTCATTCCCATGTATGACGGCACATGTGAGTGTCACACATGGCTGGATACCGACTGTATGTATAGAAAGCAGGAAATAGAGCTGTGAGACATAGGGGTGTGCACACGTAAGGTAGGAAAATACAGATGTAACAGCTGTCCAACTTTATTACAGTACAGTGTTGTGCTGGATAGTGAGATGCACTGAGGAGAATGGTGACGATAACTGGACTCTACTTTGTGATTTTGTGTAGCACCTTTCTAGTCTTTTTCACCACTCTAAGCTCTTTAACTCCACATTCAAATGTACTTATTCACACACCCTTCATACACTGATGACAGGAGCTAACTAACCATTCACACATATTCACACGCTTGGGGAGCTTCAGCCAACCTGCTGATTAGTGGCTTTACCACCGAGCTATAGCCGCCTCAGGGGTGTTTCCTAGATATCTAGATGTCAGTGGTCAATTTGATGTACTTTGTTGAAAAAGAAGGTAAATTTACTTTTGTCTGTCTTGACTGAGGAGTAACACTTTTCATCTTTTCAGACACCATTATTTGTTGGTAATTGCACGTCGGGTTTTGAAGTGTGCATTTACTGTGGCAGTGCTAGTCTACGACAGTTTTCTTGGCACAGAGCAGCTTACCTGGAAATGTGACTGGTTTGGGCTTCCTTTGCCCTATCGTATTGTCTTTTGTAACTCTGCCGAGAGCATCTTTGACACCCGCTGATGAGCCGTTGGATGGTTGAGCTGAACCAACGTGAAATTTGGGTGTGAGTAGACCATCAAAGTTAAAGCCGCCCAAGCTGGTGAGGAAAACAATCACATGCACCAGAGTCACAGAGCATAGATAAAGCAACTTATAGTTTAGTGCTGGCTCAGGCCTTGGACCAGCCCCTAGTTCTGCAGCTATAGGCTTAGTATTTAGTTACAACAACGTGGAGGAACAATTATCTACACACTGCAGTAACAGCTACCATCAATTTCAAATTCAGCAATTCAGTCTCAGAGATCTTCGTCAGGCTTTGTCGTCACAAATTTCATCTCTGGTGATTGTGATCTACATGACAGAGATTGAATCTACTCTCAAGCTGGACCAATCAGAGCAGAGCTGAACAACACTGTCTGACACTTCCATATGAAGGGACAGAGGATGCCTCTATGAGAGGCCATATACACCCCCCTAAACAAGAGAAGTTCAAGCTAGCACTAACAGCAGTAAACCTACCGTCCGTCTCTGCTGTTAACTTCCTGCAGCTTCTCTCTCCTCCTACTTACTGTCTTTCTCACATGACTTTAAACTGACTGAAAATTATTTATGATACCCAAGTGAACAAAAGTATTATCTCAACACCTCTGCTGTATTCAAAGGCTCCACATGGCACAGCCACACTGATTTGCCACTGATTTTCAACAGATCCAGGACACTGTACAGAAAATACTACAGGGAATACTCTGATTTATACATGAGGTAATATAGACTGCACTGTCGCAATGGTTATTCCATTAGTCGGTTAGTCAATTAACAGAAGAATGTCCAGTTAATATTGGTATAACTGATTCACTTATTTTTCCGGCACAGTGTTAGCTCGGATAAGCAACCATTAAAAGTTCAAATTAGCTGTGTTTTCTGATCCAAAATGGAGATTTCCAATGTAGGTTATAGAACAAACTAATTCAAAATGTTCATTTCCCAAACCCTATTTAGGCCATGCAACACTTTCTACATCCTGATCAGGTTGATGCAGCCCCATTTAACCCTTTGAGGGTCTTCAGCACTTTCTAGTGTGTTATGATTTTTATTTTTAGCATATTTTATCAGTTTTTCATGCATATTGCTTATAATTTTGCAAGATGGTGAATTTTTCAGAGTTCTCAATTTTTTTCATGTATTTTTTGTGTATTTTAGACCATAAAATGATGCGCATCATGACAAAAACATGGCAATTTAAGGGTTAATTTTTTTAAAAACTAATTAAAATTTGATATGTATGATTAGGGCTGATGCTGGTAATGCAATGCACACAACAAAATACTGAAGACATCCCAATAATGGGTGAGAGCAAACCCACACACACACACACACACACACAGGCTTCGGGGGGTAAAATGCTGTCATATTTTCAACCACATTAAAGAAAAGTTATTTTACAAAGGAAATATTTATGTCAGAGACAAAGAGCTGTCTGGTCAGGGCCCTTTGCGCCACCATGGCATCTCTCCCCTGGTGTACTCCGCAGAGGCTGCCGACCACACCTTGGGAATCCCTGCTTTAACCAAACTTAACCAGCATCTGCCGAGCTAACTTACCCACCCGATGGCTTCCTCACTAATACTGACGCTAATTATCACCCCGTTTGGCTGCAAGCGTTTAACAGCGTGCACAGACCTGCGGGCCTTCTCGGGGAACTAAGGACAAAATGCGTGAAAAGCTGCCACAGGTTAGTACCTGAACCATCATCTGACATCATCTCATTTAACACCTGCAGGGCTTCAACATTACCTGGGTTTCTGCTCAGTAACCGTTGCTTTCTGCATGATAGCCGCTGGATGTAGAAGTGACGGGCAACTGGACAAACAGCGAACAGAAACAGAGGAGGTTCTTCTTTCTGTGGAAAAGAAAGTGAAACCTAAACTGACAGACAGGAAGGGATAGAAAGTCATGTATCCTCACTTGATTTCTCTGATCCAGACCACAGACATGAAGGTTTCAGCTGGGTTCAACTGAATGGCAATTTACACAACAACTAAAAGATGAATTGACGCCTCTAAATACTAAATGATGATTCATGGCACTGCATTATTATCTCAGAGTAAAGGCAGCATTTAGAAACACCTGTAAATATCACCTGGGCGTGTTTGTAAAGAGGACTAGGTGGACAAAATGTTAAATATGTGTTGAATATCATGCATTCAAATACAACAGGCATCCAACAAATTGTATCTCTGTGAGACCTCAGTCAGCAGCTCCCTTTTACACCTGAGCATAAATGTTTATTTTCTATAGGAGAATAGAAAGAAAGAATTACTGACACATTCATCCTCAAGTTTCAGTGTAAAATAGTGTTAGCAGTGTAGTGTGGGTCACATGTTGTCAAATGTGTGTGTCACTGAGTTTTAAAGACATGCAGGGTGTTGTTAACATGGAGCAGACTGACATCAGAGAGGGACCATGTGAAGGTGGACTGTCTGTGTTGGTGGATGTGGTGGAGGATTTCAGCATGTGGACAGGACAGGCAGGAGAAGGGCAGTAGTCCCTAGACTGTTCATTGTTATTATGTTATTATATGCCTTTTTTGTATTTCGCATAAACGTTACTAAAACGTGTCTGAAGTGATTAGATTGACACATCTTCTGTAGAGTTTTTGATTTATGAAATGGTGTTTGCATGACAGGAGATTTGATGGGTACAGTTCAGCTGGTGGCAGAAAGATGTTCTTACTTTTGGTTTGAGTGTGTGTTGCGGGACGAGTGAAGTGTTGTGCTGCACTGTGTAAACCGGTGTGACGGTTGTTTTTTTAATGTTTTGAGAATTACAAAAGTGTTTCAGAAAATGTACAGAAAAACTATTGACTGCCAAGAAAGTCATTACAACAGAATGAGGTGTTGACTAGGGCTGCATTATTTTTTTATTATTGATTAAGCTGCTAATTATTCTCTTTATTCATTGGTTTGTTTGTCTACAGAATGTCAAAAAAGCAGCGTCCAAGGTAATGTCTTCAGATGGCTTTTTTGTCCGATCAACAGACCTCAAGATATTCTCTTAACAATTAAAAATGGAAAAAAAGCAGAAAATCTTTCTATTAGAGATGCTGAAAACAGCATTTTTTGGGGGGCATTTTTGCTTGAAAAATGATTTTAAATGATTAATCATTTATCTGATTCGCCCATTATTTTACTGTTGATTGACTGGTTGATAAATGGAGTCGTTGCAGCTCTAGTACTGTTATTACTGAAGTATTACAGACTTCAGTGTTAAAGTCCTGTTGTAAAAACATGACTTGACCTTTTGACTGTTCTCAGAAAGAGGTAGATCAGTCACCGAGCAATGAGCCACGGCCTCCACAGACTTTTTCACTGTAAACATTTTGGCACGTCTTAGCAGGAAAATAACAGGTGTGGCTTTTAATTACTCCTGAATTATGGTCCTGTTATTGTGCGTGCTTGTCTTACCGGCACACCTAAATGCAACTATCACTGGCTATTTGTCATGCTATCATTTAAATCCACCTGTGCTTTTACTATTTTCTTCTATGACAAGTCAAAATATATCTTGCCTGTTTATTTGGCTGGAACACACTCATGCGAGTTTCCCCATGTTTCTGTTGTTTTTACTTTTCATGGCTACTAGAGGGAGCTCTGGTCTTGTGTTTGAAGCTGTAGCTGCTCTCCTGCTCGCTGACAGCAGAGGTCAACCTGTGGCCACCCTTGGTTCTTTTGTCCCCCATAGGGAGACCCCCTTAGCCTGATAACCAAAACTTCCTCCTACAGATGAGGAAAATGTGTCCTGACACACGATCACTGTCATCACTCAGTAGCTTTTAATAAAAGTGTTTTGATGTGAATTAATTGATGGTGGTGATTGCTATTCCTTGGATAAGAAACTTGCTTTGTGTACAAGTGTATGTGTGTGTGTGTGTTTTTGCTTGTGTTCATGTGTGTTTGTTTCTTTGGCTTGTTTCAGAGAAACGATTAACCTGGACTGATTCTAACTTAACATATTATTGTGATCAGATTAGTGAACATGAATACACATTAGGCTATTATTATTTGTGCCACCAGTGGTATCATTGCTGGTTTCACTGGTTTCTGCAGTGTTTGTGTGCACTGCACTGTGCGGTATACTGATGTTTCTTAGATCATTTATTTGCTGGACTGCTAAGGCCCTCTGTTTGATTCAGATAAACTCTGGAGCACATTTACACAGAATGAGGACTATGAATCTTGACTGCGAATTTTGTCACAATACAAATTAATCCAAATCCTCCAAAGATTAGCAGGCTGTTGTTACTTAATCCAAGAGGCCGCTGCTCAGACTCGATATTAACCATGTTATTCTGATATTAATTATTTGCATCTCAAAAATAAACAGTCTTGAAACAGAGGTAGTCTTACATGACCCGTCTTCATTTTATGAAAACATTCCTTGTTTGCTTAAACCTTTAAAATACTGTAAGTTTTCTGTATACTGTTTCTTTATTAGACTGAACCTAGTAACTGTAGCAGTGAAGCTGCAGAGTTCTCAGCAGGTTTTAAACTGTTCAGCTCCTGATGTGAGTGAAAGGAAATGGAGCTTAGCGAAAGTTCACGCAGGAAGACTACTTCCATATTTATGCATACTTCCCATGTTGTCAGCACAGTCAGATGATTCCCCTCAAGGTCTCTGTTGATTCATCATCTTGTTGCTATCCGACTTTAAATCTGGTGTATTCTGGCCTCCTCTCTGCTCTCATTTCAGGGTTTTTTGTCATGACATGACCTTTGATGCCCCTTAAAACAGCCTTAGATGATTCAGCTCCAGGTCCAGTGGGCCCTTCAGGAGTCCTGCAGCAGAACACCTATCAGGTTTACCAGCAGTACTCTAGACCCTACTGAGGAAAACCCTACTGAGGTATGCAAGCTTTATCAGGGCTGTTTTGGCTTGCAGTCTGCAACTGGCTAGGCATAATAACAGCCCCCAAGGCACAGCTATCTTTATGACCTATTTCTGGAGCCCCATGTAGAAAGACAATGAGATGTTGTGTCGCTGTCTGGATGGAGACATGAGTGGTGAGTTAGAGGCGCCTAAACCGGTAGGAAAACCTGCCATACTTGATGTTCCTAAACAGAAACATGCATCGTTCGAGACGTCTGACACATCAGTTCATGTTACAGTCAGAGCTACTTGGTTATCTGAGGGCACCACCCAAATCAAAAATACAGCCTGCTGTGGCCTTGAGGTCATGACTGGGTGTCATTAAAAGTGAGTGTAACCGCTGATGGTTTGACAGCAAGCACTATCTATAGGTTGCCATCTGAGGATTGAGGATGTTTTCCCTGCAAAGACTAGAATCACACAAACCAAAAGTCAGTAACTGTGCAAAACAGACTTCATGATATAACTGTCCTGTAACCAGAAAACAGGTGAAATGTATTTAGAACTGTGTGTAATGCACACTTAAATAACTTGTAAGATGTATCAGGGCTGTAGTCAGGCTTTTGCATGTGACCTGTATGGCTGAGAAATGTTTTTGTTGTTGCCACCTGGTTGGCTTAAAAAGTTACTTACCTGTAATCTGTATAACTACCAGTGGTTATAATATATGAAAATTTCCAGATATGTTTATTAAAATGATTTGTTTTCAATGTAAATGTTATTAAAAATGCAACCATAGAAGTAAGTGTAGACACAGGCACTTCTAAGTACAGTTAAGGGCAAAGTAAGCTAGACGATATTCAGTTTATTCTAATAATCAAATGTGATTATACGTGTATATCTTATAATTGGAATAGAGAAGTAATGATTTATTGACGGTTAACACCTGCACAGCAGCTTCTACTCATCATCTGATGCTATGAGTTTAGGAAGTTCTGACAGATTCAGCTCTGACTCAGCAGCTCCAGCTGATGTCTGTGGAGCTGCAGGAGGGGGGTGGGGGCGTCTAAACATGGAGCTATGTTGACTATGTAGCCTTGTGACACAGCAGTCTGTTTTACAGACAACACCCACCACCCGTATTCATCTTCCCTTGGTGACATACATGCACTCAACTTCTCTCTCTCTCTCTCTCTCTCTCTGTTTGACTGTCTCTCTCTCTTAGCTTTGTTAACCCAAAAGAGCAGTGAGGAAGCTATTTGAAAGCTGAAGAGAGGGCAAGGAAAATAACAACTTAAAAACTCAGATAAAATAGATGATTTAGCATCCATGAAAATTATACACATCACAGCGAAGAGCACAAGGTAAAGGCACGCCGTAAAACAAAATTATTACATAGAAAGTTTTAGAATTTGAATTTCAGGAAAAGTGAAGTAAGAAATGCTTTTTGTCCACTTTTGCATCTCAGAAAAAAACAAGTAAACATGTCCTCCCCCTTGAATGTTGCTGATGGGCCGGTCATGTGACGTGTGTTTTAGTAAGTATGGAGATGACCACACATAGCAAATGGTCTTTTTTTTAATTTTTGCTAGCAGATGTTTAATAGTCCTTTTTTTAGTGATAGTAATTTTTTTTTCCTTCTATCCAACTCAAATTAGCTTTCTTCCGCAGTACCTCTGTTTTTTGAAAAATCACTTTGGTTTATGATTGTAAGGTTGCAGGTCATGGTTGCAGTTTGGGGATAACGTGTCTATGAGTTTGGGAGTTGTTTATCCTAAGCAACTAACTACCTCTGTGCCCTTGAGCTAAACTGTCTGTAAAGGTGAAGTACTTCTTATGGTAGAGGCAAAAAAAAAGTCAGGAAATTATATTTAAGACCTGTTGATTTTATTCAGCAAGCAGTAGTTAGAGGGTGGCATCTCATGAGCTTCAAGTACCAATGAGCCATGTATGATAATCTACACAAAACAAACAATTGGTTGATCCTATCCACAATGCCTATAGGCTATTGCAAAGCTGCCATAGTTTCCTGTGTATCTGAGGCACAATCTTGTAAAGTGAGCACAGTTTCAGTGTCATGGATTCTTTTACATTCTGTGAAAGTGTTTTCAATTTCTAGGAATGAAGGATCCCCAGAGGGCCACTGCAGGTACGAGCATGACTGTGTGTTTGCCTTGCTGCAGCCTGCTTGCTGCTCTGTGGCTCCATGTCTGGAGGGAACTGTTTGTTAGATTCATATTCTGTTTTTTTCCCATTTGCCATCAGCGATGTAAAGGTTGTGCTGTCAAGTAAAAGTTGTACATTATAAAACATATTTTCCACTTTGTTCCAGCACTATCTGTTCTGTTGTGTGATACTTTCAGGGTGTTTTGATGACTTCTGCTCTTTGCTACTGCTGCAGATTATTTCCATGTCTCTCCCTGTCACTCAGGATGATCCATTTTACAACATATGTGTGACAGAAATTGAATCCACCTCAGTGGGTGGCTTAGAGGTGGCAGAGTGGCATGCAATCGAAAGGTATGATTCTTAAAATGTCCACCTCACCCTGTTATTTTTGAACTGTACATTGTAAAAACATCAGTTGAATGCACTCTGACCCTCGTAGAATGGATGATTTAGGTAAAGATGACTCTGCTGTTTTCACAGTTGCTAGGAGTCTGTCTCCTTGACCCATACAACCATACATGTTTTCTGTAGAATCAGCATATTTAAAGGAAAAAGCTGCTGTTAGATCAGATTTTTATATCTATCACCTTGTTTCCTTCTTCAGATATAGATTCATATTTTGACAACCAGTCAGAAAATATTTCTAACTTCAGTTAAGGCCGATTACACACATGGATCTCTTTATTATTATAAGTGCTATTGAAATGTAATTATAATCGTCAGTAAGAGTTCTTCCCAGTATGCTTGTGGGTGGAGAATTAAAATTGCCTGGTGTGCTGAGACAGTTAATAATGCTTTTGTGTTTTCACAGGAAGTGTTTGATGGTGTCACTTGACTGTCTCTGGGTTGTTGTGGTCTCTGTGTTAGGCAGACATCTGCTTTTGACTCATCTTGAAACACCTGGTGTGTCATTATAGTCAATATTTGGCGGTGGCCACGATGAACAAAAATATCCTTAACACCTATTTTGGTTAGATGATTAGTTTAAATCACAGATGAGCATGGCAAAGAGGAAAATCTGTGTTTGTCTAGTAAACATGTAGCCGCAGGGTTAGTGGTTTAATTTCTGCAAGTGCAAACAGTAACAACAGCTATGTGCTGAATGAGACAAAAGCATCCACCGGTTACAGAAAAAATGTTGAAATACAAAAAACAGAGACATTTTTAATGTATATATGTATATAACTTATAAAGTGTTGATTAAACTTTATGTGTATAACTTTACCTGCACCCTTTTATTCTATGTAAAGCAAGAAAGTTGAGGGATTTTATTTGAAATCTGGAGTGATCGTATTGGACCAAAGACGACTAGGTAGTGATCCAGATAATACACACCATTTCTTTTCATTTTTTAAAATTCCTGCTATTCTAAACTATTCATAATAAAACCCAACAGATTGGATGTTGAAGATAGATACTGAACAACTTGAAAAGTTGTATTTATGGCACACTGTATTCACAGTCATCTACAGAAGGGGAAATGTTTTCTTTGCTCACCTTGAATCTGAGTTTAATGTTTGTGTTCGCGCATTTATGAGGTCGTTTGGAAGCCAATCGTGGTCCAATATGCAACTGATGTGAACACTTGAAATCCAAAGGCCAGCGCACATACACTCAGAATTGATTATACAGTCAAGTAGGAGACATCTTGCATACAACAAGAATTTTTACCTGTTTTTGTTTTTGGTGAAAAAAACAGGCACAAATCAATTATTATTAAAAAATCTAAAAGCATGTCTGGCTCACCACCTTCAACCCATATTATAGAGGTTAAAGCCAGAGTCTATGCCTTAATTAGTAAGTCAAGATATCGAATGTCTCCCTGTCACCAGAGCTGCTTGTTTGTGCATGGGACTACTCCTCTTAAAAATAACCCTCTATAAACAACTTTTAGAATCATATTATTGTTAGTTGAATTTGTTTAAGGGTTGGTATGAATACATAAGAGAGGAGCCCAAGATAAAAGGGCAAGAGGATTTGTTGCTGGTCTGAACAAAGTTATCATTAAATATCTGTCTAAATGATGCTTGCGCAGGGTTGAACCAAAAACAAAATTTGACCTGGATAATATTTGCCTGGAGCAGCCTCATTTTCCCCCGACTTACACATTGCAATATCAGGCAATTGCTAAAATCTTCTAACTCCGTTAACACTGTAACTTCTTAGTGATGCATGGATTGCAGTTATGCCCATGAGCACTACAGGTAATCTGCGGATCAGGTCATAAAATTTTACATTCTGATTAATAGTGAATGGGTTGGGGGTGGGTGAAATAATAGTAGTGTATCTCACCATTAATAGAGACTGTGAGCATTTGCGCACAAGGCACAGTGATGCTCTGTGTTCTTCTTCAGATAGTGGTCAAATCTACATGGACCAGATTCATTCAGTAAAATTGTTTGGAGTAAAGCAGCCATCCTCCCGAAAGCTTGCGCTGCTTGACATAATTCAAAAGGCAATATAGCCTACAGGGTCTGGTAGCCATGTAGATGAGATGTGGGTTGGTGGGGGTCTCTAAATTGGGGTGCGATCACAGTAGCATTCCTTACAGCAAAGGTAGCCTATTTGTGTAACCTCCAGTCAGATGTGCTGTTCCAACAAGTGGGCTGTGGCTGGCAAGTCAACAATTTTCTTTTTCCCGCTTTGTTGGTGGCCTTGCGGTGTAGTAGGTTGGCAGAGTTGACAGATTGTCTGTCCAAGCCTGTATCTTTATCATTTTTTATGTGATGTGGTAATCTACAAGATTTTCTTCCTTGAGGGAAAGCTTAAATGTTTTAGTGCACTTCGCAACGATACTTAACGAACATGCTGTACTGAAAACAGCACATACAAATGTACATTTTTGGTTCAAGAATCTTCCGTCAGTCTTTCATCTCAGCTGGCTGAACTGTTGCTTTGTGTCAGATCTCACTGCTGACAGTCTCTAATCCATCTGGCCAGCAGCCTGGAGGAGGAAACATTGTTCAGCCTCACAGTGTTTACATCTCCAGCCTCCTCCGGGTGAACAAACCCTGCAGCTCAGAGGAATAGAGTCTGCATTTTTGCTGAGAAATACCAAAGCCCATCCATGTCTGTTTAGAATATCAACAGCTGGCAGTAAAAATCAGACCCAGCTTTCAGTTTGTTAACCCTTGCTACTATTTCCTGCCTGTTTTGTTCCACCTCTTAGTCTTCCTATCTTCTTTTCCGCTCATGCACAAACACTTCTCATCACACTTTTAATTTCTCGCTGTCTCTGCAACTCCTATTCAGCAATCTCTCCGGCTGCCAAGACACACCAACCTCAGATACAGTGTCGCAAACAGTGTTTACAAAATTAACCTTTTAAAAACGTGCAAGTGGATTTTACACATTCAAGCCATATCAAGAATATTCAGTTTTCAGCAGTGCCGAGTAGAAAGTTAAAACATCTGTTAAAGGGAAATTAACAGATGAGTAAAATAAGGGAGAGAATTTGTGAAAAGATGGAGAGAATAGATTAAACAGAAAAGAAAAGGAAAACAAGAGGAAGAAGTGGGGGTGGAATAGATAATTAGACCAAAAAAGGAGAAGAGAAAAATACAGAAGAGGGAATGAGATGAGTAGTAGACCAGAAGAAAGGAGGAGGACGATAAGCAAGAGAGGAGAAGGGGAAGGGGGCAGGAACCGGTCTGAACCAGCGTAGGCTGACTCTCAGGGCTATATACCCCTCCTCACTTTCCTCCCTCCCTCCTCCTCTTTCCTCTGACTCAGACTGGCTGATTTTTTTTTTTTTTTCTTTTACGGCTCTGTCAGGCGCTTGTTGTCACCAGGAACAATTTGGATACACATTCCCCAGAAGTGTAAGAGGATCCAGAGCAGAGTGAGGGCGGGCACAGTGGTGGTGATGTCAGGATGATCCAGGATTTGAAGTGATGGGCAGGTGTTTCCCTGCACATTATGTTTCCCTGCACATTAGATAAGGACTCAGGAGGTGACAGGAGACAGATTTGGTGTATTGATTATCAGGCAGACATGCTTCACATTAGTGAACGCTCACACATGCTTCTGTTGGGACAGTTTGTTTCCATGCATTTCTGTGGATACTATAAAGATGAAATTGAAGTGAAGTGGCGACTAGTAAAAAAAGTGTATCTTCTTTCAGTATTACTGCATAAAATTAGTGATTTACCATATATGTATACTTACTTCTTTTTTTTTTTTTTTTAATCTCTGACAGCTGTAAATTTACAGGGTGTGTGTGTATGTGTGTAGCACTTCGAGATTTGCTAATGTAAAGTGCACTACAAATAAAATGCATATTATTATTATTATCTGTCTGTCTGTCTGTCTGTCTGCAGCTACACTGGAAAATACTGAACTTATTAGCCTAGTATTTTTTGTGCACATTTACGCCTGTATACTGAATGACGTCTCACATTCGCAGTGATTCACAAATTTTGAAAAACCTAATTTACTGACTGTTTTATACCGTCATTGACTGCCGACTCCTCACTCCTTTTAACCGACCAGTAGGGGCATCATATACCGAAAGGCATTCATGTAGGCTATAAACTAGACTCAATTCATCTGTAGCAAGCCACATTTTCACCGTTGTCGCAGCTCAAAAACGGACATCCATGTAAAAGTTTGGTCTCATTTTGAAGTGAAGCATCTGCATTTACATACCCGATATGTTTTGATCCACTAAACTTAAACGTATAAAAACGACTTTAAAGGCACGGTTACCACATACAATATATATATCTACGATTACAAACACACCAGGAGGACCAAAGTTGTAAAAAGATGATACAAACGAAAAAAGTTAAATAAATATCTCATAAAGCTCACTGTGGTTATAGGTTTAGGTTACAGTTAAGTGTAGCAGGGATTGCCTGGCCGAGATCTGCACTCTATTGAGGGCACTTTTCTAGTTTATGTTATGTAACAATTTGGCAGCCTTGCCTCAAACATTTTACATATTTGGTGTAATGATGGATTTAAAGAAGCTTAGTCTGATAAGGTGTTGATAATGGTGGTGATGAGGACAAGAGATTAATGAAGATAATTTAGGGTGTATATGCAACAATGAAAAAGAGACAAATACATGCTTGTTTAGTGAGTTTGAAGAACCCAAGAGAAAGAAAAGGAAAGCATTTTTTAGTAGATCAGAGCTGTTATGAAACCTCGATAACAGAAGGGCAGTGAGGTCAGAGGCAGTGGTGTCCCCGTCTGGGTGACGAGCTCAGACTGATGTGTGCTGGCTATCAGTCACACAGCTCACGAGAACTGACTCTATTCCTGGACTCAGCCAGCTGCCAAGTCCTTAACTTACTTTCCTGGACTAGTCAGTGCTGCTGTCTTCACTGTAGACGTGACGCACGCTCTAATAATATACATTAACTGGTAATGATATGGTCTCAGTTTAATACAGATGCCTCTGTATTACACCAACAGATGATCAGTGATGATCAGTTTATATTGGCTATTTATATTTTGTGATTTTAAATGCCTGACTTATGACCAAAACAAAAACGAAACGGAATTCTCTCTTTTCTTCTCCTTTGCCCGCCGCACCACCTGCTGCGGCGGTGGTAAGGCTTGTCTGGCTTGGTGATGGAGGTTCAAAAGTATATTTCTATTTGTCTACATCATCTGTGGGGCCCACATGTAGTCTTCGTTTCAAGAAACACTACCACTTTTGTCCACAAGGACTACGAAAATAAACACAAGGTGAAAGATCCAAGTAGATTCTTTTGAGTGGCGGTCTTGCAGATTTCGTCCTCTTTGGTGGCATCTCTGACAAAAAGCGGTAATATCAGATTTGTTTTTGAACTTTGCCCTAACTGAGATCCAAGCAATCTCATCGCTAATGTTTTTGTTTGTCTTCATCTGAACGTTGAATTTATTTGTTTTTCATTGTTCTTTTTCACTTGTTGTTGAAGTTTCAACATCTGTAGTGACCAATGTTTTCTTCAATCATTTGGCCATAGTATTCGAGAAAACATTACGCCACTTACATCCTCTCTCCCTGGCAGACCAACCAATGCTGGGCGATAGAGGTCACTGATTTTTCAACACCAAGTTCTTAATACTAAAGAATACTACAAATGTTAGGACTTTAATCAGTAGCCATTGGCTCAGTCACCACTGTGTCAACTAATTCAGTGACTGTTAAAACCCTCTGTTACAACGAAGGAGGAGGACTGGCTCTATGTGGTCTTTATTGTACTTCATGAAGAGCTTCTTAACAAACAGAAATGCATGTAAGCAATCAATGCCCCTGGCAGTATAATCGACAACTACCGAACCTCCTCCCCCATTGTGCCTTTATCAGCCCTGTTTGTCTTCCAAAACACAAAAAACTCCTCATCTGATCCATCAGTTACGGAGCTGATGTTTATTTCAGCTGCAGGAGTGTCCTGGATTCGAAAGATGTTGCCTCGTGAGCCACTGTTCACTACACATATCCTCTTTCTTCTTTGGAGGGAGCCAACACAAGCAGAATTTTGGCAAGGCGGTCGTTGCCATTTTTGCATCATGGCTGCTCAACATGACACATAAGTGCCAGGTCAGGTGCTCAAATCATAAGCTTGAAGCTTATGATTGTTGGAATAAAGGAGATAGACTGAATGGCATTGATCAAAGATTCACATATTAGTCTACTGACAGCACTCTGGGATGTGCAGTGTTCAAGTTCAAGTACAAGTGTCACTTGTATGAAGGCCTTACTACGGGCTTGCAAGCCGCAACAAAGGAGGGATAGATGTATGGTGGATATGTGGTGCATCTTGTTTGTGTTGCTGTCTAAGATGAACCGGTGGCGTGGTGCAGGCTGATGAGACATGCAGGTATTCAGGCACTTAAGTCGTGTGGGAACACTGGCCAGGTGATCCCAGTTGGCTTAATGCCACAGCTCCTCCCAGCAAAGGACCTGCAGGGCACAAGACGCAGTTCACACATTACAAAGGCTCAAGGCAAGAGGCTCTAGAGTTACAACAGAAGGGAGGATGCAAGGCCTCTTTTTCTGTGTCTATTTTGGTCAGACATAAGTGACTTGGATGCTTCCTCTGAGAAACACAAAGTGTTTTTTCTTTTTAAAATAACGCTGTTGCATGTTTATCTACAGACAAATTTCTATTCAAATGTACATGAATGTTTTAGCTTTTCTCTCATCTTAATTTTTTTTTTTGAAAAATATTGGATAATTTTACCTCTTTGGGCCTCAAGCAGCCTGATGTGGGGCGCAGTGGGTTGAACGCCCTCATTGGATGTCTGAAGGAGGCAGGGCTGGAGGTCAGGCTCCTGACCTCTGACCTCACCCCATAACTCTGCCAGGAGCCTCACTACATGCAGAGCAGTCGTCAATCCACTGCAGTGTGAGATAGTAACTGCTCTGTGCTGACTCACAGGGTTTATAATGCGTGACCAAAGGCAGCTGTATACTGCTGGAGCAGCCTAGAACTGTGTTCCCTAATGAAGTGAGATAATCTTTATCACTTTCACCTTCACCACTACAGAACTTTCCTCTTATATCCCTCTTGCAAACTAAATCACCCCTTCACCATTTTATGCCTGAACTAAACGTAATAATTCTAGTCTTACCCCAAGTCTTAACCATGTTCGACCTTCTTACGACTTTTTACTAGAGGTTGTAGTCCTAATTCTAACCTTGTAAAACATTTCTAATCTGATTAAACTGAGTCAGACTAGATTGAGAAGCTTGGTCTTTGTTGTTACTCTAGACTGACCATGAGGCTTACAGTACAGTGGTGAGAAATGAAATGAAAACCGTCTGACATCCCTCAGCAATGACTGTCAAGGTGGCCTTTACCAAGACACTCAAGTATATTGCAGTGAGGCACAGTTGAAAACTTTGGACGTTTAGAAGGTTTGAATGTGTGAAAGTGTACAAAAATGGAGCAAGGCGTTGCCATGAAGGCGCTTGGTTAATATATAGTAGTTAAAAAAAGCTCAAAAGCACAAATCCTGAATGAGCGTCTCCTCTCCAAATCCAAATCCTCACCACCTAATTAATTGGAAAAACATGCAGTATAATCCAAGTAAAGCATACTTGGGCAAAATTTCTCCATCTGCCACAGCTGAAAATCAGTTCCACCTGGACAGAGGCGAGGCGGTACTTAGTTTTTCCATTGCATAAGTCTCCAGCTGCATTTTATTGAATCCTCTGGAGAGTTTAAAAAGTCAAAACATAGCCCTTCTCTTTACATTGAATGGCTGTATGGCTATACTGATCTATCTACTAAAAGTGCATGCTGTATTTTTGATCCATCTGCCAGAGAAAATGTTCAGAGAAATAATTTTTTTCTATTTTCAGCTGCCAGATTTTGAAAGAAATCTAGTATTAGTTGGCCGAAACACTTTGTTTCAGTTTATGGACTTCGCTTGCCTACATTTCGTCCAAGTAAAGCTACAGGAAGAAGGCCTGCTGAATACGTACATTTAATGTAAATTCACTTTGCTTTAAGGTGCAACACCACCTGCACCTTTTGTCAGCCAGTAGCACAATGTAAATCTCTTTTTTAGCATTTTTGTTTTTGCCTTTTTTTAAGCTGCTGAGTTACAAGTGAAATAAAGCTTGTAAACTAAACCCTCAATAACTCAGCGAGGGTCAGAAATTTAGGCAGGAAGAGGGAATCAAAACAAAGGCTGTAACTTAAACATAGCACAGTAGACTGTCCAAAGTTTTTCTCTCTAATTACCAGACCTGTGAAGAACACTTGAATTAATAACTTAATATGAACAATTACATTCATTTGTCTCTGACATTCTTAAGCACCTCAGTGTTGTTATGTGGTTCCACCAGAGTTCAAATATCCTTCTATCCTCTTGGACAGACTAATGAACTGAAGAAGTCAATACTTCAGACATTAAATAACACTCTCCTAACTTGCCTGCTGTGAATAGACTATTGTATATGCACAGGATTGTATTGCAGTCCCAAAGAACACAATGAACAAACACTGCTGGTGTTTGAGTTAAACAGCTGTGCAAGTGACCCGCTCAACTCACTGCAACAAGTGCATGGTCACACATGTGCACTTGTCCACAACATATTTGCCATGACATATTAGTTACTGAGCTTGACTCATCAGAAGCCATAAAAATTTAGCTTTCAGTTCTGCTTCTCCTGTGTTGTGTAAATTTAGTTTATATCTAAATGAAAAGGGGAAGTCGGTTTAAAAAGTTACAACATAATGACAGTAACCATGCAGGGCACGTGTGTTTGTCTTTAAAGACCTCTGTTGCATGTATGTGTGTGTGTGTGTGTGTACAGTGTCTGTGTGTCTATAGTGTGATATATCTTAGTCATGATTCTTCACGCAGGGAAGGGTGATGGCTGCTGCATGCATATCATGCATGGCATGTCAGCGGGCGCCCCTGCTAAGGCCTTCAGTGCTGCAAAGGGCAGTCGAGGCGCTAAATGACCCCCCCCCTTCTCTAACCCGGCTCCCCACCCCAAATCCAAAATCCATCCGCCTCTGCTAACCTCGCAACCTCGCTGTGGGGCTGGGCCAGTGAGAAGCAGCGCAAACCGGCATGAGCCAGTGCTGAGAGCTACATCACCCCCGCCTCCTCCTTCCTCCGACTTCTTCCTCCCATATGTGCATACACACACACACACACACACACACATATATCAGGATTAGTGTACTTATGAGGACTTGCCATTGTCTTTATTCATAATATGTGACCCTTAACTTATATTCATTCTCTGGGCGAGGACGGACTGCAGTAAAGAACATTCAAGTTCTGGATTAAAAGTTTGCTGTTTAATTGCAGCTGCTTTCACTGCTAACTTTTTATTGTTTTGTGAATGAGTCAGACCTTTAACATGATATAAATAACCTTTTAAAGTAAGATTCACCCTCACCATGTCACACCTTACCTGAACATCATAATTCTAGTCTTCCTCCAAGTCTTAACCAAATTCCAACTTCGTGCAGATCAAGACGTTTGACCCTAGTCCTCATTCTCTTCAAATCTCTTAGACCATCTCTAATCTAACTTTAACAGACCCACGTTTTATAGTATAATTGCCTTTTGTACAAGTGATGATTGTTCCAAAATGTTCACAAAAACTTTCTCACTGTGGAGGTCTCAAACTCAAACAGGTACTCACAAAGAGAGAAAAGCACACACACACACACACACACACACACACACACACACACACACACACACACACACACACACACACACACACACACACACACACACACACACACATACATACATACATACATACACGCACAATCACACTTCCTCCTCTGCCTCCCAGACACACTCGGATCTCTAACTATCTTGAGCTGCATGCACATATACAGTGGCAGAAAATAGGATGTGTAACTGTTCGTTACAAGTTCGTTTAGACAAAGACGATGATCTCTTCCTAGCAAACTAAAGCTAAAACACTGCCACACAAATACAGAGTTCTGTTTTCTGTCCTGTTAGTGAACCGCCTTTGATGGGGTTAGTTGGTGTTGTGTCAGTGACAGACTTTTCAGTAATTGAATTCTCTCTTTTTAGGATGAGAGGCTGGTGAATGCAATGGTATCTTTTAATTGCAGTAAAACGATTTCAGCCCCCGTGTTAGACTGTGTTTCTCTGAGCCGCTGTGGTCTAAGTTTACAAGACCTTTTCCTGTTGTTGGAGAGCTGTGAGGTATTTTGGTGAGCTACTTCCCATTAAGTTTCTACACATTCAAGGACACTTTTAGCGTGACTCCCTTTCTGGAGCTTAAAAGGGAAAATGTGAGGAAACTTCCTCAAATTACCACAGATGTCGTCCCACTGTAGAAATACATGCAACGTTCTCTAGACTTTTTAACTGCTTTCACAAGCCTAACCCCTTCTTTATGAAAAGTGAACCAACATGTTTTAATATATGTGTGTAGCTTAAAGAGTTTTTTGTTTACCTTTTGTTTCTCCAGCAAACTTTTACTGCAAGTGAGTGTGCAGGAGCTTAAGTTTGGCCATTCAAAACATGACATTGTGGCATTGTGAAAATTCCTTTTTAATCCAATTTTACAAACTAGTTCCCAGTGTCACAGAGTAAATCAGGTGGGTGTTCCTGACTTTTATTTTTGCACAGGATTGAAGGGTTATACCTTACATACCTGTGTCCAATGTACCAATGGTTAAGAGAACATGTAAAGAAATGAAAATCTTTTAAGACCGTATTCATTTCAGATAAATATGTGAGAAATAGAGAAAGACAGTCACGTAAGCACACACATGAATGGCAGACTGACACAGTATGTACAGAGAGCAAATACCCCTCACAAGGATCTGTAATCAGTAATAGAGAAAATGAAAGGGCAGGAGTCAGCATGTTTTCATGTACAGAGCAGACATCTTTTTACAGTGTAGAGGCGGGGGAGGAGGGGGTGGGGTGATCACTCATATGATCAGAGCCAAGAAACACAGGAAATGCAGGAAACACTTTTCCCGTCTCACCACGTGTGACGTGCATCACAGCAGGTGCGTGTGTTTTGGAGTGTGCGTCTGCCGGCAGCATGGGGGCGTGTGCGGCTGACTTATCTGCGCCTGCGAAAAACACACAAGCAGCAGGTTGGACAGAACCAACACAAAGTTCATTCAGTTCACGAGGTCAGAGAGCAAAATCAGTGTGTTGAAAACTGACATTGTTCTTAGTTGCATATTAATTTAGCTTCATGAACATATTTAACCCCAGAGCCATATAAAGTACACTTGTCATCGGTGAGTGACTGAAAGATCAACACTGAATGGCTCTCTCTTACCAGAAAGGGGATATAAATATAGAAGCTGCAGAGTTAGCCGTGCTGGCCAGTCACCCACTTGGCCGTGACCTCTCAACCGGTGGCTGGATATGCCTCGAACGAGCTTCCCTTTGGCAAGGCCGTAAACAAACAATCTGCCCTCTCACCTGGATTCCTCCTCTTGCAAACACAATTTGCAGGAAATGTGGTTCCACTGGTATGAGACAGAGGCTGTAAATCTTGTGTAACAACTTGATCTGTTAATGGTACCCGATTATTTTTCACAGTGACTCAGGAGTTAGCAGTTGTCTTGTAACTCAAATCTCAGCCCTGCTTTTAGTAGAGAGTAGAGAGTAGAGATTGCATGTTCTCATGTTTCTTTCTCTTGCAGAGTAACCAGAAGATATGCATTGTCCCTGGCCAAGTGTCATTTATAAGCTGAACCAATATAAAAAGGTTTGCACACACTTTTTATTTGATTTGATTATTATTTGATTTATAGTGTCTCACTTTATTTCTGAGGGTCTATCAGTCCTTCATCAGAGCATCCATAGTCTGATACACCGAAAGCTTAGAAATAAAGGGATGCACTGCATAGATCTAAGTGTGTGTGAAAACACTTTTTTATTTGTTGCCATTTTTTGATGCCTTCAGCACTTAAGCAAAGTTCTAGCTGGGTGAAGTGATTGTCATCCTGAATTATTATTTTTACAGTGAAAATATAATGAGCATGTTTTTTTCTTCTTTTTTCATCTTAACACAGAAGTCCTCCTCATGTTGCTCTCATTGTGACTTAAAACAAAACAGCCTACTCTGAAAATGATTAAATAGAAGTAACTATGAATTCCACAGCCACCATTCAACAAGCATGAGAAACACAGGACCTCTAGAAAACATTGACAACCAACAAGGAAACAAACATAATGATAATCGTCATGGTACAGAGATAACTTAACATCATTAACCTCAGAGGATAAATTGGGGGCAAATTGCACCCAGCATATCTTACAGAGGCTTATGGACGGCCGGGGTCCTGCAGCATGCCAGATATGAGAGATATTTATTATTTCAGATTTGTTGCTGGATGATCTTGACCAGTCATGCCTAGCTCAAACATTTACACAAACAGTATTGGCAGCAAGGATTGTGGGCCTCACCCTGCAAGAATGTCTTTTCTCGCCCTCTCCTCCACTTTTTAATAAAATAATTCGACTGGAATTTTACTGGCCCTCTCCAGCTATGGGTCTCTAGGATGATTAATGAGTGCCTTTAACAGCCAATAAACACACATGGAAAACTCCTCTTAGAAATATATACGTTTAAAAAGAATACAAAGTGCATTGTGGTCAAATGAGCCACAAGTGTCACTGTCATACCTTTTAAATTTAAAGAGCCGTTAAGTAGGCCAGCTGTCAGGCAAACTGCTAAACACACAGGTCTGAAACTTTTTTTTTGTTTTTGTAGGTGTGTTCTGTCTCATCAGGCCATTTAAACTCTGCGGTCTACTGTTTAAAGGACCATGTGATGTCACCGCAGATAAGGAGCTGTGGTATGTCAGGGGAAATTCTACCTTTGTCCTGATTGGCCGAGCAGAAACTTGTTTTTGTTTTCTGCTTGCCGACAGTACAGCCAATGAGTAGAGCAGTGGGCGGGGCCCAATGTTCCCAGCTGTCTGTGTCCTGAGATGCACACACACACACAGTCACACACACAGTTTATAGTTTCACTTCCCCTTTGTTGTTGAGGTTGATGCTGAAAGTGAGTTTGTCTGTTGTCTTGCAAAGTTTTGCAGCTCTGGAGTTCAGCCTTAACATGTCAGTCTTTTGAGAGCCAATTTTTTTTTTTTTGGCACATTTTCAACTGGTAATTTCCACACAGGAACATAACTGATATATGATACACAACAGGATAAACAAAACATAAATGAACACAAAGCAATGCAAATAGAAGCAGATAAATAGCTAATTTGTGTCGTATACAAATTGCAAAAAAAAGATTAAAGTGTACAACAACGGTAGTATTGAGAAAAAAAAGATACCATGCACAATATGAGGATCTGCTAATAGTATGAGCTGTGGTGAAGAGTGAAAGTGAGAGTGTGAGGGTATGAGAGTCTGAAAAGAACGTGTTCTGTGTGGAAAACTGCTGCTATTTGAATGACGCAAATTGTCCGTCAGATTCACATCAAGACTCTGTATGGCACTGTATTTTTACTGGAAGTCTCTTGAATACAAATTAAATTAGTCCCAATTAGACTTCACATGGATAACATGTGGAGAGTATACATAATTCCACACACTCTTGAAATTAAAGTCTTTATTTGTTTTTTTACAATGCAGCCGCTCAATGCTCTTTTTTGAGTGGTTTCTAATGAGGTCAAGAGTAGAATCAGTTTGGACATCTTGATTGCAGATATTACAGGCGTTGGTGTCAAAGGTCAGAGTTGTTTATTTGTGTCTGACTGCTGCAGGCATGTGTCATTAGAAAGCAACTTTGGTTTGTTGTTTCAGGCTTTAAAGTAGAATTTCTGCGGGGAAGATTTGCTGAGCTCTGCACATTCAACACATACACACGCACTGCAAACACACCTGTAGGCTTGTTTTGGATTTAGGTCTGGATAGTACGCTGCTTGAATTCTGTATTCTGTTTACAAGTGCATATTTCTAAATCTATGTAAATCTACATTTCTTTAATAACTTTTGTTTAATTTTTTCTAAATCACCTGTTCTCCATTAACATTATAAGATTATTTTGATTTTGGAACTGCTCATAAAGCTCTGGGATTTAAACCAGCAACTTTACACACACACACACACACACACGCCAACAAGCAGACTGAATAATAGTGACAGTTTGTTCACACAAACACCAAAAAACCAAACACAGCTCACACAAACCAAACACGGCTCACACAAATAAATCAGCATAGGCACACACCAGTCCAAACAAGCCGAAAGGTCGCCCACACACACACACACACACACACACACACACACACACACACACACACCTATACTGGCACGCACATCCTCCGTATGTTATTACACTTAAATGTCTGGAGCCTCAACACAGCTGGTGCAGCACACAGGAAGCCTGGTGTGTGTGTTTGTGTGTGTTATGTGTGTGTGTGTGTGTGTGTGTGTAAACTTATGCCTGGTATTCACAGAGCAGTTGTCACTCCGTCTGCTGTACTTACAATTGTGTTCCACTGTGCACGTGTTGGTGTATGACTTGATAATTTGGTGACTGTTAGTGCATACATGTCTGCATTAACATTTTTGCACATTACGATATGCATTTGAACGTGTGCGGTCTTTCTTTGTGTATCAGTGTGTGTTTGCATCTGCTATAAAATGCTTTGTATCTGACTCACTTACAATTTTTGTATTTATTTATGGACATATTGCATCTGAGGCCTTAACAATGTGACTTACAGCAGGTGCAGGAAAACTTGCATTTTCTCCATTTTCAGCACTTCGTCACATCAGACTTCACTATGTCATCTTTGTGAATGGCTTCCTCATGAATGTGAACAAACTGTACAGATTGGTTGCTGCAGCTGGCTCACTCTTAGACATGATCTGACCTGAAGCATCCAGTGAGCGTTACATTACATGGAACATATTTTGGTTTATCCAGGTCTGATATCCCAGTCTGACGACGGGAAATACTTGTTTCTGACTGGCTGATTAAAACACAGCAGAGCTTTGTTTTCTTAAGTCAGTGAAGTGTCCTGATATGGAAAATCTATTATTCCACTCTTCCACCTCAACCTTTTCCATTTCTATTTTCAGTTTTTGCTTGTCATCCTCTCAGAAAACCTGTTTGCGTCTGTGGCAACTGTCAGACGAAAACAACCGCAAAAAAGACATTTAAAGACCAAAAAACAGTTAAAGACAGACATTTAACAGTAAAGTGCACCACAGCAGCATCACCAACAATCAAGAATTAGGAGCAATAAAATGGAAGTCACACTTCCATAATGGCAGTTATTACTTAAACTAACCACATTTTTAAGTGGGACCTTTTGTGTGCAGTAAAGATTAGAATCACAAATCCTCTAATCAAACCTGAGATTTCAAAGATTGAAAGTTTTAAAAGGTGTTTGAGAATTGAAAAAGGAAGAATTGAGGTGAATAAAATGTCTGAATATTGTAATGTCTCTCATAACCTCTTCACACTCATGATGTTGGCAGTGTAATATTTTTCATTCTTACAACTTTTCGTTTTAGAGATTCTTGAATCAACCCACTTCTTCTGGTTTTCTTCCAGTTTTCCATGCCAGGATCAAAAAATAAACCAACCTGGCACTGTACTGTCAACAAATAATATTTGTGTAAGATTTCCATTAATTGCGCTTTATCAAATTATGTTCCTTTTGTAGCCTTTTATTGCTGATCTACCGGACCTGCAGCATCTAACTTTGATGGTTTTGTTTACAGGATGTCCTCTCAGCTAATCCACCTGGCAGAACTCGACAGTTGGGCACTTTGTGTTCTCACTACAGGTCACCAAGTTTGTCTGTCTGTCTTCATTTCTCCAGCCAGCCAAGAGTCAGTCTGTCCTATTCGGTTGCCAGTTTTGCTGAATTCAGATCAGATACGGTGCACAATAGGCTTTCTGTGTCAGAGGCATTCCTGCGCTTCACTGGTCTTAGGTGCAGGTTGTTCTTGCCGTCCTGCAACGAAAACCTTGGATGGCGTCACCAACCCAGTCATGCTTTCATCACGACATGTCACAAAGTGGCAGACACACGTGATGAGGAAAAAGAGGTGTATAAAACACCTTTGCCACTGATCCCTCAGTCTTCTCCACTTTTCTCTTTTGTCATTTGTCATCATTACTGCTACTGAAAAATAAATATTTTTCCTTATTGAGTATAATAAAAAATGTTGCCATCAAAGTTACCCTTTTCCAAAGGCAGAATTATATAATTGAGTTATTTTTTCTTTAATTTTACAATCTCTATCTCTCGTTTACAGCCTCCATACGCCCCTTATTTCTTTCCACCCATTTGACCTATTGGGTTCTCCGTCCTCTCAGTCCCTCCTTCCAAGTCCTTCTCTTTTTCTCATTTTTCATTTTCACTACTTTGTCCAACCCTTCCTTCTTCTCCATCCCTGCTGTCTCTCCACTCTCAGTACATTATTATTCTGCTCTGTATAGTATTGCGTGACCAGAGACTTCTTACATAATCTTTCGCAGTTGTTTTGCCAAAGTCTGTGCATTGTAAGTGCTGCTATATGTTTGACAGACAGGAAAATGAGCATGGTGCGGTCACAGTGTAATGCAGGACAGATGCAATCCTGCAAGATTCCATAAAACACTGCATTCACCCTGCAGGTTGGCTGCAGCTTTAGATTTAATGTTTAGAAAGGAAACCTACTGTCAGTGATGTATAACAATAAGAGAGACCAACATAGAAAAATAATATAAATGATTGTGATATCAACATTTTAGTAATTTGTTAATTGGAAGAGCATTTTGCGTTTTTTTGGTACCATGAACTTTGCAACCGCACAAAAGAGAGGTATGTGAATCAAAACCTCTCTGACACCACCTCAATGAAAATGATGAGATTATGATTTGAGTTTTTAATTAACATATTTTGCATGTTGCAAAAATGTGATGTGATGTGATGTGATAGAGAATGAATATCTGCTCATGTAGTGACACTCAACACTTGCTTAACTTTGGGGGAAGATCATGGTTATACAGAAAAAGTCTGCAGCAGCTTGAATCACAATCTGTCCGTAACTGTAACCAAAATGCTTTTGCTGTGAACCTGGTCTGCGGTGTCAACACACTTTGCAGAAACATCAAGAAGAAGTGATTTAGCTAACATCCTTTTCCCTGAAATGACTTGTAATGCAAAAACACTGTTTGTTTTGATGAATCGATTAACACAAATTAAATCAAATTTGTGAACTTCACTATCATCTATTGAAGCTGTCGTCTCTGTGGTTCATATTTTGTTGTCTAAAATGCATACATTCAGTTTCATAGCAATCCTCAGAACATTTAAGTGAACTTGTAGTGGTCGATTTCCCAGTTTTTAGTGTTTATGTGACCTGGACTGGGGATTAAATCAGCTGAGTGACCTTATGACTCTCCAGCTGGGCTTTTGGCTGAAAGAGCAGAGGAGGAGGAGGCTCTGGGGTTTCCCATGGGGTTCTGGTAGATGCGTGTTTAGGGGGGAGTGCATCAGGGGTTTAATCTGTTTTCCCAGTTTTGTTTCCCCAAAAGATTCCCTACTGAGTTTCTTGTTTCCAGAGGAGAGGATCCAGACTGTCAAGGCCACAGACCTGCTGTGACAGTTGTCCCAGAGTACTCTGTGGAAAGAACAGTAAGAGTAGTGTCAGTTGTTGTTTCTGTACATTCTCTTAATTTATTTTTCAGTTCTTAATCTCACAGTAGAGTGCAGGAATTTTCAAAATGTAGCTTCATTTTCTGTTTCATTTTACAGGCTATTCCTCAGTAAGGGTAACACAGAAATGACTCCCCATGATGACAGTAGCATCACTTGTCTGGCTGAACTTTAAGGGGAACTCCAACTTACACATTGGGTTTAATATTCATGTCATCCAAGTAATTAGATGTTAAACTAGTTCCTGAAATGTTTGTTTAATCCCTCCGTCGTTTGGGAAGCTGATCTAACTGTGGCGTCATGTGGTTCTGCTTTAGTCACAGGCTTTACTTCACAACCCAAAAGTCCACTGACGTGTCTTGGGGAAAGAAATAATGATATGAGTTTAAAAAAAAAGGGAAGTTAAAGTCCAGATAATATAAGAAAACGTAAATTGTAACAGTTCCCTACAACAATAGAGGAAAAGCCTCCCTTTCACATGAAGGCAAATACTAAGAAAGATGGTTATACCTTATAAAGAGAAAACATGTGTATGTTGAGTAACACTCTAGATTAAGTTTCTGCGGTACAGTTGTAGTTCTCTCAGGTGAAAATCATTACCTGTTGCGTTAAACACATCAAATGAATCCAACATTGACAGACAAAATGTTCCCTCTCAAGTAGGGAGAAAAAGTTACTAAGAGCTACTTCATGTGGGATCAGGCTACATAATCTTAATTCGATAATGGCCCGAGCCAACAGATGTGCGGCGTCAGGAACAAAAATAAAGTACTTTCATTCATAAAACTTTGCATCATTGGTGCTGTCAGGACCAACGGTGATGTTGTGATCACTTGTAAGTGGGTCGCAAGTTATAATTGGCCATAGTCCACTGTGTAGTCAAGAATTTATGACCCTGATCATCTAATTTGACAGAGTGAACATCTTTAGTCCCATCCTGGCATAGGACAGTTCTCTCCCTTAAAGCTGTGCACTAAACAGATATATAAATAAACGTGTTGTCAAGTAAAATGTTACTTGACATGCTGAAAAAAAGCCGAACAGAAAATATTTTGCATAAATTTAATGTGATTGCTTTGATGCTTTTTGGTGTTGTATTTCAATGTAAACTCAAATCTTTGGGTTTGGTAATGTTAGTCAGACAAAACAAGAAACCTGATGATGTCCTATTTGTATTTAAAAGATTAGAACTGTACTTGCTCCAAAGCATCTGTCATTGTAGCACAATAAGTGGTATAGTGTATGTAAAAAAAAACATGAAAGTGTTCCATGTTAACTTAGAGGTTAAAGTTCATTTCAGAGGATTATTAAGGACAATTGTTGGGGAGAGATGTTCCTTTCTTGAGTTAGCAAAGAAAAGTGTGTTTTTGACTGTGATGACTAGTAGCTGACAGACTGTCCAACCGGTTTGAAAGATGGAAACATCCAAAGATGACAGAGACATCCAGATCCAGCAGTGTCAGCCTCCCTCCCCTCCACTCCTCCCCCGTGACCCAGCGATCCACCTCGTGTTTTTCTGAAAGATGACTCCCAGTTCAGCAACACCTGGGCTTTGAAAGCAGGCACTTGGCCAAGAGAGGGAGAAAAACAAACCCGACAGGTTTCAGCTTTCCTTTCGATGAAAAACAAACAGGGGGAGAGAGTTAAGGGGGCGGGATGGAGGAATAGACATAGGGACAGAGAGAGGTGAGGATGAGGGGCTTTTTGGCCTCTGATTCATCCCTGCACGCTCACCAGCTGAGAGAAGAGCCTGTTTTGTTGCCCTTCGACTCGGGACCAGCAGGACTTCCTCTGAAGTAGCACTTTGCTGTGAGCCTGTGGGTTGGGTGGTGATGGTGGTGGTGGCGGGAGGTGGAGGGTTGGACAGGGGAAGAAGGTGGTGGTGCAGAGCCAAAGGGTTGTGGTCATGAGGGAGGAGGGAGGTTGTCCTCTGTTTAACCCCCTCTATCTATCTAGCAAACAGGCTATAATTCCACAAAGTCACATCCACTCTCCAAAACTCTGAGGGTGTGTTAGTCGAGGAAATCAGCACCTCAGCACGTGCGGAAAGAAAAACTCTGAGGGGAAAATCTCTTGTGATGCTAAAAAAGTACCAGAAATGAGAATAATATTAAATCAGCTAAAATATTAAAATACTGAAGTAACATTATTTTGTGTTAAGAGTTTGTAATGATTGCTTATGCAAATGATGCTTATTTTTTCTTGTTATTAGTGATAATAATGGCTTCATAATCCAAATGGTGATGATGATTTATATTTAACTTCATTCTATCTTTGTAATATGTATCTCAACTTTGTATCCACAATGTCTCTCTTGTTCCTTCCCTTGTCTTAATGTTTCTGTCTTCGTATTAAATGCTGCGACAACTCTCACGTCCATTAGCCAAACAAAGATCTCAAACAGAGACAGACAGGAGTTTTTAAAAGATAAAAACAACCTGGTGTACTGCTTCCTAGTCTGAAGTTGCTGCACTGGTTCTTCAAAAACAACCGTGCTGGCCTGTACAAACCTCTGACACTGTAGCCTCTCCAGGGGGATGAGCTGAACGAAAACAACACTCCTCCAGCCGTGACATCACAGCCAGTTGTTGTTGCTCTCTCAGCAGTGAGGCTTCATGTGGATGAAGACCTAAGAAATAAAGAGGATAATAACAGCAGTTATATTAAGTATAAGCAGTAGTTAGTACAAGCAAAGTGCTGTTCCAACAACACTACAGCCACGCTAGCTGCTCTGTGAAGCTAAATGCTAACAGGCTGGTGATGTTTGGTTAATATGTTTGCCATGTGCACCATCTAGATTTAGCATGTTCGCATGCTAAAATTTGCTCATTAGCAAAAAACACAATGTACAACAGCTGATGGGAATGTCATCCATCCATCCATCCATTATCTATACCGCTTATCGATCAGGGTCGCGGGGGAGCTGGAGCCAATCCCAGCTGACTTCGGGCGAGAGGCGGGGTACACCCTGGACTGGTCGCAGGCAAATCACAGGGCCAACACACAGAGACAGACAACCACTCATGCTCACACTCACGCCTACGGGCAATTTAGAGTCACCAATTAACCTAACCTGTATGTCTTTGGATTGTGGGAGGAAGCCGCAGGATCATCAATTAGCCATCCTCTGGGGACCATGAATATCTGTACAAAGTTTCAGGGCTATGAATTTAATAGTTGTTGTGACATCTCAGTCTGGATCAAAGTGGTAGACCAACCAACTGACAGACTAACATTACTCATGATTACTCACGTGATCCAGATGACTCGGCAAACCTGTTTCTTACGAATGAGCCCAAGATCTTTTTAAAGCCTGGAGGCATTATCACCCCATTTAAACAAAATCTACAAAAAGCTCAGTGGTTTGAGCTTGGAGAGAACATATATTATCTACATTAACTGTACTGAAATGCTGTGCCACTCTGTCTGGTGGGTATGTTCTTACATCAGTAATCAGGATCGAAGCTGATGTTGACACCACTGGAGGCTCAAGAGGAGCAGATCAGAGCCATTTTACAGCAGCAGCCCTCAAGCATAGAGAGGTACTACAGGTTATCATACCAACCAGTCACTACAACAATTCCCCACCTCACTGATTTACCTCACTGGGTTAATGGATAATCATTAGACAAGCCCACTCCTATCATATGAGTATTTTAGCGCAATGTTCAGTGGCAGATGATGAAAAATCTGTTCTTCTCCTGCAAGAGATGGACAAACCTTTCTTCAACCATCTGTCTGTCTTTCCATTTCGATCACTTATTTAAAAGAAAGTGTTTTAGGGAGACTGATATCTTTCCAATTGTACTGACAGTGCCTACTTGAGGTGTTTGTGATGTAGAACTAATGTTAAGGCTCATTTTACCCCTACCCTCGAGAACAGAGCATCACCTAAATACCTGTAATTAAAAATAGTGAGCTGCTGCTAAAAACAGCCACCAAGTTGTGTTTACTGTCGCATTAGTAAGGTCATGTTAACAATAGCAAGTGTTATCTCAGCCAGACTTAAGGTGATAACATCTGTAAACATATCCCATCTGGCACAGTGACACTTTTTAACATTTAAATTGAGATCTGGGGTAGGATTTTATTAGGATTGGAGATGCATCATCTCTTTCACACAAAGTCTGTCTGCATTGTTCACACAAAACAGTTTATCTCAAACCACACCACCCTCTGCAGCACTGCATGAACATGCTGACTTCTAATTTATCTTATCTCTGTATTACCAGCATTGAGAAAAGTAAATACTTCTAGTTTCACTTTTCACTAACAAGACAAACTGTGATTAAGGGCCACCAGAATCAGAGTAAGGACTTGATTACCCAAAGCACAACTGAAGGCCCACAGATGTTTGCTTCAGTAATATTAAGTTTTCTATTGTTTTTTGTTTTGCAGTCCTGGAATTTGAAACCCCTTACATATCTCTGTGACTCTGAATTGGTAATAATGGTGCTGTATGAAAACAAATGACAGACGAACGTTGATAAGATATGAATCTGAATCCTGCCTGTCATCAAGAACTCATGACAACTTCATTTCACCGGATGCGATCAAGTTGGTAAAGTGTGTTTACTTCCTTTTGTCAAGCGAAGCTGTGGAACAGAACAAAATGTGCCTCCAATAATGCTTTTATCCTCTCAAACTCACATGTTGAAGCTACCAATGAGAGTCAGAGACAGGTCACAGCATGCACGTTCTCTGATTCTAAAAATAGTCAAGGAAATAATAAAAAAAAATGCAAGACATATTTGACTTCAGGGCATGAACAGAGATATAGGAACTATTGAAATCCTCTGCCTTCTCTGTCTCTGTCTTGCTCTCTGTTTCTCCTCCCTACAAAGGCTGTTTAAATTTCACACACCAGTCAACTTTATTGCTCAGCACAGCAGAGTTTATAACCTACATGACTCCCACAAGGTGGAAATCACCTGAGATAGTGCACACAAAAACCAAGGTCAGTGAAAAAGGGTTAATGGATTCTAGGTATACAGTGTCCACAGTCCAGGTCCAGTGATACAGTTATGCACAGTTATGTTACATTAAGCTAATATTAAAGAAGTACAAAGAGCCATACTCTGTCACCATAAAAGGATTTTTATTACTGTAATATTAAGTAGTTGGACTTATAAATGTTGCTGGCACAGCTATGAATTTTGCATCCATGAAAACCTGAGGATTTAATTAGGATCTACATTTGTACTGTGTAAGCGACACTATTTAAACACAACGAACTAAGAGGGCCAGAGGTCACCAAACTGAGCTATACCATGGAAACCTACTTATGTTTGGACCATGTTTGTCTATTGGGGGTCTATTGATCCAGTGACAGGTCTTGCTATGGACAGGTATGGCATTTGTTTCTTTGGGTCTCTTTTAGCTAATGCAATACAGCTGTTCCCCCTGTTTGTCTGAAGAACATGCTTCAGCACTGTGTTGCCATACTTGAGGCTGTCTAAAAGTGGTTAATCACATATTAGACAAACTGAGGATATTTTGTTTCTTTTGGTAACCACATCTCTCCTCTCTTCCTGGTAAACATTGGAGTGCCTCAGGGGTCAATACTGGGACCGATTCTTTTTTGCTCCCTCTTCAACTGTGTCTGTCAGAAAATTATATTCATATTACTTGTGTCTTTTCCCATCCTACCTATGGATAGGTTTAGCCAGTAAGTATTGTTGATTAACAATGTTATTTGCACTATTATATTAATTAAGTGTAATTCAGGTAGCACTATGGTTTAAACCTCAACAAGTCTCTTTCTGATTTGTGTGCAGAAATGTACTTTTGATCCATATTTCACGAGTCTCCCAGCAACTGGCTGTATTCACTTCTCTATAACAATGCATCTATTTACATATTTGTGCTGTTCACACAGGCCTGTGTCATATGGCAGGAAAATGGACAGCAAAGACTTGTGAACAAAGCTTTAATAAAACACCTCCTGTGCTTGTCTGCACATTTAACGTCCTGCAGCTTCTCACAGTACACTTTGCTGGACTCACATTTACACAGGAACTAGTGCAATTCAGTGCATAGCTGCACATGCACTTGTAAATACTGAGTCATGAGTCAGGGATGCTACCACAAAACACCCCCCTCCTTCTTGCTCCCCCCACCACACCACCTCATCCCACATGAGCCAATAGGAGACGCATAACACACCTTTGTACTCTGGTCTCCTGGAGCTCCACATACCAAGACTGCCTGAGGTCAGAAAATAAACACATTCTGCAAAAATATATATTTAACCAAGGAAATACAGCTAAATTACAGTGTTTCATTATCAGTATATATATGAAAAATTCATGATTGATTTTTTCCTTAAATGATCCTGATTACCTTGCTTGTTACCTTGATTGTTGTTACCTTGATTGATTAACTTGATTGTTAGAGGCTGATGCAGGTTTTTGGAAAGAAACAGCTTATCAAAGCCCAACAAGTTGCCTACTTATGGGAAAAAGCTCGGATCCCTCAACATAAATGTTAAATATATAACTTAAACATTTCACTCCTGTTAGATTTGTTTTGCCACAAATGGATTTTCTGAAATTACAGGATTCTTTTTAATGATTTCAGCAGGCTTTGAGGGGGTGAGTGTCCACCCACCACAGGCTGGCACAGCTCTTTATGACCCCTTAGTATCTTTTGCTGGCATCTCAATTTGATTACACTGTAGGTAAGTCAGGACACAGATCCTCTTTGTGAAACACCTCATGTCCATACAGGAGCCAAGATTCCCCACAAGGCACGATGAGACCCAGTGACGATGATGAGAAGTATGTTCTCATGTACCGTCGGAAAGATCAGGTTAGGACCAGCATCAGGATTAAAGGCATTAAAGACTGAGAGAGTTGGTTATTGTTACTGTAGTTGCATAGATTTTCCAATAAGTCTGAATTCAAACCGGCAACTCTCCAGTTATGAACCTTCTTCTCTGAGTTTTAGGTTACTGCTGCTGTAAGTAAGTTTTCTGTGGGTAGCATCATTTAGGGTTTAAACAAGACTATAGAAACTGGAACTACATTGTTCACCTGCTACTACCAGTCTACTCAACCTGAGCTGGTCGTTAGGTTTTTTTTTTTGTTTTTTTTTACAATTCGTTTGATTTGCGACCACAAACTACATCGTCACTTAAAGTAACTGCTATTCTAAAATATTATCTTGATGACAGCTTGCGGAAATGTCGACAACATGTAAGTATTTGTATCCAGAACATCACAAGCCCTAAAGCCATAAAGTCTTAAGATGCATGTAAAATGATCGGTGCATTAGGATCATGTGGAGGTGACATGACTTGGTAAAGATTACATAGCAGAGGGTTAAAGAGTGTATAGAGAGTAGGTCATATGAGCAACAACACTTATCTACTGCTCATTTACCACAATCACCAAAAACTTTGGAAAGCTTCTTTAAATTTGAGCTGTCTGACATCTCTAATTTGTAACGTTGTTACATGATACACATGATTTTGTTGATAGAATAAAAGCAAGAAGTCTCTTATGACCATTTTCCATTATTATCTTTTATAGGAATAAAAATCCATACATCAATAAATTTAACTCTCTCGCTCCTATTCTTCTTCTTTTTCTCAAATCTTCAAACTTGACCTTGGCCCATTTTGTCTACTTATCTAAATCGTTTTGACAGTGACAACAACTCTGTTTACATAGAGGCTCTTCCCTCGATTAGTAGTTGTTTTACTTACCAATGAAGCCTGACGTCAAAACCCAGGATAGCACTTCCTCCCGAGGGACAACCATAAGACGATGAACTGTGAGAAGTGAACATGATTAAAAACCTACAGAGACAAAGTTTCTGTGTTGCACTTATTATATAACCTATAGAACTGACATGATAACAACACAGAGTTGACCACAAATTGACCTCTGTGGGATACCCTCAGGGTTGTGCATGCTAATGCAGCTGCAGCCTCTGCCTCTCTGTGCTGAATTTCTTAATTTGTATACTCTGGATCAAATAAATGTGGCTGAATATCTGAGTCAGCCAAAACATTATAAAATGTATCCTTTTCTATAATAACCTCTGCAATCATATTTAGGGATGCCATTTCAGAAACATAGGTAGTTTGCAATACAACTGAAGAGAACAAAGATGCTTTGTTTTGTTGCAGCATCTAGAGAACATTTGGCAACCCAGACTAGAAATCTAAGCTGAAATAGCCTGTAGATCTCCAAGGTCACCATCTATATCAAATGATGTTGCTGGTAGACCTGGAAGAACAACACATTTGCTGCAGGAAAACTCCGCTCTCTTAACCAATATAGCACGCACTGAGGTATTTATTTCTTCAACTGACTACACTAACTAACACTGACATCTAAATAGAAAGTTACAAATTTTCCTTTAACTCATTTATTCCTCCAGATTGACAACTACAGATAAATAGATAGTAGAAAATAACCTCTTTGACTCTCTTTGAAATCGTTCACCTTACTGACCTATTAATATATGTCACAAATACCACAATAACTGCTGTGTCTCCTTATGCAAACATCTGAGCTTGTAAACAATAAACAATAGCAAGTCTGTCTTTTTCCACTTAAAAGTTATTCAATTTTTTCCCATGTGGCTCTGCTCTCTATCAGTCGTTGTTGGCTGCAGGCGGGGCAGCTTTGCATCAACCCCTAATGTCTCAACCAACCACAGCCCATCTTCTTTGCCTGCAGGGAGTTACACCCCCCCCCCCCCCCCCCTCAGCAGATCAGATCACTCCAAACAAGGAACCTCTCATGGCGGGGCAACAACAAGTCCTAGACAGGCCGAATCAAGTTACACTCACAATAACATTTACATTTTAGGCATTTAGCTGACACCCTTATCCAGAGGAACTGGCAGCGTGTGCAGGAGTACAGTAGACTTCAGTTCCTCCAGTAAATCACCACAACCTGAAACCAGAAGTAAGGAGGTCAAAGGTCAGTGAGAGAGAGTGGACCAGCAGAACTAATGAGAGAAAGAAGGTCTAGGAATAGATGTAAAACAGGAGTAGAGGGAAGACATAAGAAATCAAGATTAAATAAAGGAAAATCTCTTAAATGAATAAAATGGCAGACTTAAAGAAAAACAAAAAGTGTCAAACAACTAAAATTGCTTAGGAAGAGTGGCAGAAGAAGTATTCAGATCATTAACTTAAGCAAAAGCATCATAGCACAATAGAGAATACTCAATTCAAAGTAAAGGTCTTGCATTCATAATTTTATTAAAGTGAAAGTACAGAAGCATTTGCAACAAAATGTATTTATTGACTAATGAACATAAAAGCATTGCTTTAAGGGTAGGAGGAGTTTAATCGATGGCACTTAATCATATTTTATAAACTGATCATATGTTTTGTATGTAAAATCTTAATATGTGTAGTAACTAGTGACTAATGTAGATATTTCCCACTGTAACGTTGTGGAGTAGAAGCATAAAGTAGCATAAAAGTACCTTAAAGTTGTATTTAAGTACAGTATTTGAGTAAATGTACTTAGTTACCTCCCACTACTGCAGGTGGGGCAGTGATGTGGGGTCACAGTACCAAAATTCAACAGACTGGCTCATAATATATTATTTGGGTTTTAATTCTATCTCAAGTTTATTTTCAGTTTTGTTTTTTGTGCTATTTTTGTTTCAGTTTTTATCTTTCCAGACACATCAGTTTTTAGTTTCTGTATCAGTTTATGTATAGCTTTGGCTCATTGCCTCTAGTTTGCCTTTTCCCACATAGTCTGCTGATAGCTCTGGCCACAGCAGCTTTATCTGAGCGAAAGAGGAGAAATTCTTTAATGCATCATCTGAAAAGAAATAATTACATACAGAAAACTTGCATGCTGATTGCATTTGTAATTTTCTTAAGAATCAAAATGTACTCAGGCAGTGATGATACTGAGGAGAAACAGTTGTGTTCTTGGAGGTGGGAGAACTGTAACAAGCTGATACAGGTACTGCTGAATACAGCATTTGTTTATGTCAGTGGGCCAGTTTTAAACACTGCCAACAATACTTGAAATCCACATTCAAAAGAATCAGACTGACCAAGAACAGCAGCTGGTGCAGAAGCATAGAGGCTTAAATGATCAAAATTGGCCTGATTTCAGTTAATAATCTTCCCCCCCATGACTCAGATGACACATCCTGTCTGTGGTGTGAGAAAACAAACCCCTCCCCTCCCTAGAAGAGGGAGGCCCACTCAATACAGACGTGTAAATTTGATTAAATGTGTGGAGTGTTTCAGCTGCTGTTTGATATCAGACAACTTGACACTTGACTCTGATGGGATTGGAAATACCAGCTGTTGTAGGTAAACAACTAATAGTGTTAGTAGCCTCCCTCTCAAGGTGTGCATGCACAAAGACCCTTTAACTTGCTTCGTTGCTTTCAGCAAGCTGAACCTTTGAATCCAAAATGTAAATGAGCCTTGGAAAGCAGAGAAACCTTTGAAGGCCTGAGTTTATCTTTAGTCTCCATCTCCTTCTATACATTTCAACATTGTCCAGGATATCTGACACCGAGCTCTGCCACACCCCCTATTTCTGCTTCTTGTTTTGCACTTGCAGGACATAGTGTTCTGGCCCTGGAAAGCAAGACGATTGGGCAATATGTTCAAGTCAAAACTTACGCGTCTCATCAGCTTACCCCCATCATTGTTTTTCTGCTCTGCAGCTCTGAGAGAGCTATGTGCTAATCTTGCGCTCTTTCCAAGAAAAATACATTCCTGAACACTGCTTTCATGTTTGTCACATTATGGAGGAGAGAGTTTTCTCCCTGCAGACCTGGCAGGCTGCCAGCTCTCCCAACCAAACAACCTATCCACGTGCACGTCGCACGGGAGGGGAAATAACTTCAATATGCCTTCTGCGTATATAACACACAGGGAATATATTTGCACTATTTCACCAAATTGCTGTGTATTTAAACAAGTAACCACAACATGAGTAGACTGAAATTACACTTCATCATTGATGCCACTGTAAAATGCCAGACAGGAAGCTAGAAAGTGTTACTTAAAGTTTGGATACAACATATATTTTAATTCATATTTCAAATTCCAATTTATGTTGCTGTCCAGTCAAAAAATAACATTTTTCAAGTAAACTAAATGATTAAGTGTATTCAATGTAGTGCCATAAGGTTAAAAGAAGGGCAATTTTACTTAAAACTCAAAAGCTGATGTCTTGGAGAAACAGTTTTCACAGGACAGCAATGTGTTACTTTAGTGACACTTCATATTAGTGCTGTATCTACAATGCATCACATCAATAAAATGAATGACTAAATCACAAATGGCTGAGAAACTAAGAAATGATACCTTCTCCTAATGTCAGTGTTTGTTTCTCAGCAGGTGTTGATTTCAGGGATTGCAGGCTCTGAGATCATCACCTTTTGTTTTGTGTCTTATAAAATCAAGCTGTGCCTTGTGGTGATGGCACCTCAAGACACTGAAGATTGATTTATTTGTTAAAATCCATCACATCATGCATTTTGGGGTCTGTGTGCAGCTTCCATTGTACTGGGAAGGATTCCCAAACAAAGAGCGCCACAGAGCCCTGAAACAAAGAGAGACAGATCATAAGCGGCACAAAGCAACAAGTAGATTTTGTGGAACCCTGAATTTCAACTGTGGGAGGAGCAGCCATAAACAAAGCTGCTCTTCTCACATGTTGTTTGGGGGGTGTTGTTTATTCTTAAATGGTATTTTTCCCTTCCAGAATATTCTGGGGATCAGACTTGCGTGCAGCTCTGTGCTGTCTGCTCTGTGACCCCTCTGAAGTTACACTGATTTCCATGAAGTCTTGAAAAGGGAGGGGAGCTGTAAGCTGATCCCTCCCTCTCTTTAGAGTCAACAGGACGTTGATCTAAACCAGCGCTGATGTCCTGATGTCACATCGTGTATGTCCAGGCATGTGGGCATCACATGGCTCAAGGAGTCAGAGTTACGACTACCTGACTTATCACACACAGAGCACAATACAGTATATATATTATACAGGGAACATTTTCTAGTCTTTTGCTATTGTTGCTTATTTGGCTTTTAATTAGCTGGTTCAGAAACTTTTAACAGCAAAGACCTGCTTTATTTTTTATAGTGTTGTACATTACGCTGACCCATGCAGCAAAAAACTCCAACACATGTAAAGACAGAGCAGAGACTGGAGTCAACTCTTTGGCCCTAAAGACAAAACACTCTGTATTTGGCCATGAATGACTCTGAACACCCAAACACTCCTCAGACTCCCTGTATTTCCCTCCAACACAGCCCTTAACAAAACCTTATGATGTCTTCCAAAACAACCCGGTAATCCGTCCTCTCATTCAGCGCTGGGGGGAACAGCAACTTGCACTTGTTTTGGTTTGTCTGTCACCGATCCCGCCACTCTTGTTGTGATCTTTTTGGTATGTGAGCCGATAACCGATTTTGAACAGAAAACAAATCACCACGACAGACTTCCATACAGCAGCCTTGACAAGTCTTCTTGGCTGACACATGTCCTGATTGAGTACGTTTTGTATGCAATTTTATCTTTACAGAAGCAACTGGTAACACTGAGACTAAACGTGTCCTGATAAGACTGACTGATGTGATTTTAATACATTACAGATATGAAGGATTACACAGTTACAACACCCAATGACAAGAATGGCTGAAAGAGGAAGAAAGAGGTATCAAGAGTCCTTGGTCTGCTGACTATTTGCCAATCACAGCGTCTCAAATGAATTTGATTATACAGCACATGATTACAGTGTAACTCAAATGCACTACAGACATGGTAAAAAAACAAAAAAACACGTAATAATGAATACCAGAGCACCCAGGGTAAAGGTTACAAAATATGAAAACTAGACACCTAAATGTTTTACATATATACTGACCCACTTATACTCCCCACTGGGACACTATACATTTTAATACATGCCAGTATGCTACATATGTACTGTATATGCAAATCTGCAAACTTTCACAATTGTGTCAGATCCCTGTGCATCCTGTTATATTGTTATATGTTAAGCACATCTGTTCTTATCAGCTGCAAATCTCAGAATTTCAGCCAGTTTATAGTTATAGTTTTACATATGACTTTTTTCAGTGTCAAGCACTTTTTTGTGAAAAACTGAGCCCTAACCAGCAGGTTCGTGACCCAATAACTCAGAGTACATTTTGTATTCTTGGTCATGATTTCCAAAAACTAATTGTGATTATTCTGCACTTATTGGTAAAGACAATTTTGTCAGACTAAGTCATTATAGATGACCACTATGGGTGTTCTAATCAAGGATATAACTTGATGAGAGTCAGCAAAAGAACGACACTTTAAGGTGTTTATGTCATTTCAGACACCCCACAGGATGTTAAAGGAAGTTTATTTTTTTGCAGAAGTTGTGGGAAACGGCTTGAGCCCTCGCAAACAGGAACATAGTATGACGTCTTTTTCACAAACTGCACAAGATGAACTGTCATGTTATATCCAGAAGCTTCTTCATTCATGTGAAAAACGCAACTCAGCTTCTCGTCTCTGTATGAATCACCTGATTGCGTCCATAGTGCCACAACAGCAAATCTATGTCATTTAAAAATTTAATGTCGTTATTGATTACAAAGCTATTTATAAAATAAAAGTTTCATCTTCACCAGGAATGATGTATGAGTTGCTGAGCCTGTTAGTTTAAACATCTCTCACTTGTAGGAGTTGCTTGTCTTGTATTGCTTATCTTGCAGTGTATGAAACTCAATATGCTGTCATTAAGTCTTAAACCTCCTCAGCTTTAATGTTCTCTACAATTAAAGTAAATATAGTTTGGATCTTGACTGTCCATTGGCCCAAGAGGATGAGGTGAGTTAAAAAGTGCCTATGGATTAGTCTGTGGCACTTTCTCTGGTGACTGGTTGTGATTAGGAGGGTGGAGTCAAGAATCACCATTAGGCTGTGTTTGTGTCTGGTGGTGTGATCAACCAAGGCCCTCTGCAGCCAGTCAACAATGTCTCTCTGGCAGCTCGTTGACTCACACAATCCCACACACACACAGAACAAAAGTATGACAATAATCCAGAGTGACAGTAAAATACAAGCCAAGTTTATTTATAAAACCCAAAGTCACTATTTTTCTGTGAATACACTCTGTACAGCGTACGACGCTCTCTATTATTAGAACTCAGTTCAGATAAGGAAACTCGCCACAAATCACTGAAGGGGGAACCACATGAGGAATCCCACATGAGGAACGATCTGTCGACTGTTTGGGTTTTATGTTTTGTTTTCAAACATTTACATCTCCTCATTGCATTTTCAAAATACTCAAACCGCCCTCCCCACCACCCAGTTCCACCAGCAGGCTACAACTCCCCACATCTGACCAGAATAATAATTATGATAATAACAATGGCAATAATATAGAAAGTTATAAGTTTTATAACGAATAAATAAAGAAAGAAAGGAAAGGAAGAATAAAACAGATGTATGTTTTTGAGGCAGGATACCCGTAAACAGGCTCCTTGTGGAAATCTATGCTCTTTTAAGTTAAACTCTTTTACAAGAATAAATGACAGTCTCTATCATTCAAAATGCCTGTTTTGCAGCTTTTGCAGTTCCACTATCATACGATGTATTGGAGAATGAGGGGCTGTTTTTCATTATTTGGTCCGGGCCATTTGGTTCCATTTGGGGAAAAATTATTTTACTACATACAATTATACTCTGTTTAGACATCTTTGTGGCAACAGTCTGGGTAAGATCCTTTCTTATTTTAACCTGACAATGCCTCCATGCATTAAATGAGGTCCATAAAGAATTGGTTTCCTTTGTTTGGCATAGTGAGAGCAAATGTTGCTGCCAGGTTTGATGGTGTCCACTTATTTTTGACCATGTAGTATATTTGCTTTACACACTTTCAAGGCTCTAAGTAAAATCCAGATGACATGGTGTATTGGAAACAGAACATCTTTTTAGGCAGTAGAGGGTTTTGTGCCTTGCTCATGGACACTTGATGGACATGTTTCCAGAAGCTACACTGGACAGACGACATAATTTTTTGCTCTCTTGAATAAAGTGGAAGTCCAGCCTTGACTAAAGTAATCATTTTATTTAAGCAAGTTTTCCCCAAATGTTTCTGTGACACGCTGAATACACACACTCGCATTCAGTGGCTTGTTTGTTTCAATTTGTGTTGTGCAACCACCTTGTAATTCATAGCTTTTCAGAAATGTAATTAGTGTCTGGGGATGCACTGCCACTGTGCTAGTTAGAACTTATCCAAAACATTTTGTGAAGGAAACACTTTGTCTCTACTTGGGTTATGTTATTATGTTAACTTGATTTAGCACTGAACAAAGACTTCAGAGGAAATCACTGGTGGTCAAAGACAGTTTTTGTTGAAGTTGAAGTTTGTCTGCATGTTTTTGAGGAAGAGAAACAAACAAGATGTACAGATTTCTTGGAACACATTGCTGACCGAATTATCCATCAACTTCCCCCAGATTATGTTGTTGCTCTTGAGTTACAGCAATCACATGTTTCGATTTTTAACACATTTGCACCCACATCCAGATCCTATGTGTTGTGTCTTTCTATTTGTCCTTTACTTTATATTTTAAACGTTCTTATGTTCTAAACTCTGAATGTGAAAACTATCAACGTTCAACTACCAAACACTGACTACTTAATGCAGTCGGTACTGTAAAAATGCTTCATTATAAGTAAAAGTCCTGCATTGAAAATGTTACTGAAGTAAAAGTAAACTAGTATAATTAGGAAAATGTACTTAATGTACTTAGTAAATACCTCTGTTTTTAGAGTATCAAAAGTAAAAGTACAAAAACTGGCCCCTGTACTATTATATATGATTTCATTAGATTATTATTACCACTGATGATAAGTGAATGTTGAAGTGTAGTACATAAGTGAAGCCTCTGACTGATATTTTCACCGAAACCCCAGTAGTTTAGAGATTATAATTGGCTGATTATATTGAATGAAGCTTGATGATCCTCTTATGGAAGTTTTGTCATTGCTGCTACAAATAACAAGATAAAACTGTGAAAAATCAGTGAAAAGAGTAAAGTAAGGGCTAACTCTGGTTAGTGTGTCTATAAAATGTACTGTATGTGGGCCACTTTTCTATACAGTTTGCATGCACATCTCAGGCAGAACCTGACTGTCATAGACGTAAACTGGTAATCGAGGACACGGATGTTCACTGCACTGTTCAGACAAATATATACAAACAGAATATTTGAGCTGTAATTTCCCACACCAAACCAGACTCACACGTTTGACAACAGTAGAAACCAAAGTTACGAAACTTTTAAAAGGGTGAATGACTCATTTCAGCTAACTCAGAACATTAATTAAAAAGCCTGTAAACAACAAGGATTACCAGAACACAGTAGATATTGCACGATGGCAGGCAAAGTCATGAAACATCTTGTTCACTTCTGTCATCACGTCTCGCACGCAGGGTCACTGTAAGGTCACAGCAGTGAACACCTGACAGATGTCAGGGTGTCCACTTTCTCCTCAGTTAAATTCAAACAGAAGAGGATCTGTGTTGGTTAGAAGTACAGCAATCATGCCAAGTTTAACCTCATTGAGTTTAAGGGCTTTTGTCCTGTGGTAATTTTGCATTTCATACATACAAGCCACCTATACTTAATACAGTCTAAATCTAGTCTGTGTCTCGTCTATAGAAAGTAAATACATCTGAGGGGCAAAACAACTGAACTGAATCCTTTAAAGACTGAAGTGAAGCTTTAACTGTTTCTTATGATTATCTGTCTGTGTTTACAGTAATGATTAAGGAGTTTAACAAGTTAATTTAAGGTTTGCTTAAGTAGCCTAATGTTGTAAAAAGGAAAATTAAGGTATTAAGTTCAGAGAATTTAAGGAGCACCATGTGCATGTTTAATGATGTGTATTATGGGATGGAAAGGCAGTTTCTTTGCTTGTATTTGGCTTTGGCGTTTCTTTACAACCGATGTCAACTTTAATTCTGCTCTAGTATTTTCACTGAGGGTCTATAGCCACGCCTGGTGTTGGTATTGACAGCCTGAAACCTAAACCTTTTATAGTTTTGTCGATAATTTTGTCAAGTTAATCATCAAAATATATCTAGTAAGTACTAGACTATACTAAAAGTATGCTTTGTAGAACATGATAACAACAATAGCTCAGTTTCTACTCGGAATAAAAACATAATTAACATTCGGAAGCTGAGCACACAAGACTTGTGACTTTGTGGGCTTATTTCTACATGATGAGGTGGAAATTGAAAGAAGAATCGCAAGCTCTTGTCCTTGAAACAGAACAGGACGACCATGCTCGGCAGTGCCCATGTTCAAGCCTGCCGTCCTGTCCTTAAAGCAGACCACTCAGATCTGATTCGTATTCACGGCTGGATCAGAATATGTGAGTAAGTGCTGAGTGCTCGTGTCTGCCAGCTGAGGTCAGACTGAGTTTCCTCACTGTGTCTAAGTCAGAGGGCAGCAGAATAACTCCAAGGTTCACGTTTTTGAATAATTAAAAATCCACTGACTAAATCTGTTTTAATGTATCATTAATAATAAAAGCTGTGATATAGTGAATAGTGAATATACCACTCCCTCCTCATTGTAAGAGTGTAATCTTCCCCTTTTTTTCTTGTCATGTGTCACTGCTTTGATCACTGCAGCTGTGAGATGATGCCACACCACTGCAACTGCTCCTAACAAAATACTGAAAGACTCCTGTCAGGTGTCAGTGCTCAATATGCATGACAAGACAGGTTAATTCAACAGAAAGCACTTTCTACACACACAAATGTATTATCACCTCTGTATATGCTGCTCTGACTGACCTCTTTAAGGTTAAGGCTGGACTAAATGTATATTTTCGTTATTATGCCATTCTCTTAATTGTTCGGTTTATAAAATTACTTGTCTAACTGACGGTTAAATTATAGGGTATTCAGTTTACAATAGTGTAAAGCAGAGAAAGAATAATTGAACATCTCTGTCCTTCTGATTCAGTGAATAAACCCCAGAGAGTTTCATCAGCTTGGCCTTCAGCCATGTTTACAGCTTTGTGTAACACTGTGTATAATTTGCTGAGCTGCTTGTTTGTTCCTATGTGTTGAGTGTTTACATGTGACAAAAAATAACCGGGGTCCTTCTTGAATATTCATGTAAACAAAGTACAAACTGTACAGGACGACACCAGATGAGGCCCGCACATGAGCTGAACTCTGTGTGCCAGATACTTCAGTGGAAAGAGGCAGACATTTTTGTTGTACCCAGAAAAAGCTGGATTACATAAGTGGACAATATTAGAGCTGTCACAGGCAAAACTTAAGCCTGTAATTATTGTTTTGATCCACTGAATGTAGTTTGTTTCTTCAGTAAATCATGCCCTTGGCAATGATATAGTTTTGACTCACACTGTTGAACATGATGTACCATTCCACTGGCACGCAACATGCTAAACAGAGGAGCTGTGCTATTTCACTAACAAAACATACAGCCCACATGCCAAGGTTTGAAGGAAAGACTGAAGACAAACATCATTTTAAGCTTTTTTTATTAGAAAAAACAATTACAAAACTTTGGAAAATTGTGAATCGACAATTGCATTTGTATAAAAGTACATTCATTTTTTTCAGTGCGTGCCACCAAAGTCACACAGCTGACCCTGAGGACTTCTTTCATACTCCTAACAGGTTTTTTTTTTGGAAGTTGAGGAGAAAACACAATCCTCGAGTCAGTTTTTGGAATGTTCTTTTCCATACATTTCAGTGGCATCTCCAGCTTAAAGATCGACTTGTACGCCGAGCGGTGGGTTCCGGTTGAGCTTGATAAAGCACCCAACAGCACCGAGGCATCTGGCTCCCATCAAAAGCTTCTGGCCACAAGGCTCAGAGGTCTCCATCTCCTCCTCCTCCTTTTGTCTAGCAGCTGGGGGAGCTAATCTATGAGCCTCGTGCAGGTTTATACACATACTGCTCATCCTATTTTATCACTGTGCTAAAATCAGCTAAAACAGCTCTGACACCTCAGTGCCTCAAGCCCTGCATTACCAAAACACTTCTCTTGGTATTCATCTACGTACGATTGAACCATCTTTGTTCTTTCAAGAGTACACTTAGCTCTGTTCATCTCTATGAGAGAGCGACTCCCTGAAACTCTCATGTAATCTTCAAAGGCAGATAATTAAGGCATATGTATTTTTCCCTTTTATATATTGTGACCTGCATGCATAAAATACATCTACATCTGCTTACTTGACTTGTCTGTCCGACCATCACTCCTTCAGTTACAGTATGTGCTTAAGTAACAGTAGAAATCATCACAGGCACATTGCTGCGGAGTCACACAATGCATAGCAATGTAGTTTGTTAAAATCTACTGTGTTGCCAGGACAAGGCGAGTTGGAGGATAATAATTGCACTTCTCTCTTTACGCCACTCAAAGACGATATGTGCTTCTAAGCATATGTCGACTTATCAAGAGTGTTTTTTTTTTCTCCAAAAATTTGAACACCAAGCGCAACTCGCAACTCTCCACCTGACAAATAAAGTGATCCCCTCCCAATATGCCAAAAAACTCCTTAAACCTCAAAATTCGGTTCACATGAGGGAATCATTGATTGGGAGGTATTTGCAGCTCACTTCGCCAGGAGCCAAAGATCACTTGGGGAGGACAGGAACTGCTGTGGAGATGTTACTTTCCTCACGACAGAAGAGGAAAGCGTCCACTTTACTTTATGGACCGGAAACGAAGTGACAGTCCTCCACTGACATCCAGTTCCTGTGAGCTCTGTCTCCTGATCTCTCTGTGGCACTCCAGTCTTTCTCCTCGACACTTGATGGGACCAGGTGCCATTTATCGGAGAGAAATAATCCAGGAGAAGACAAATCTCTTGATTCGTTTCATTAATTTAAGACGCTTGACGCTCAGGCAGGGCTCATGGTTCAACACGTCATGCAGCGAGGTCTCATGTTGATGGGCTGAGGGTTGGGATCAATCTGTATACAGACACAGAGGATGAAGGTTAACAAAGCAGATATTTCAGTCCGTCTCCGACCACTTTGATATATTCTGCCTACGCCCACAGAGTTTTCAAGTTGTTACTAGGCTACAATGATACAATTCAGCTGTGATCTTGAGTTTGTCAGATGTTTTAAAATTAATCTCTATGCCTTTATAAATGCCAATCAAATCAAATAAACTATAGGTGTATGGAAGTGTTGTTTCCAGCATGTGATGACTCACCTCGCAGTACACCGGCGGAGGTCGGAAGCGAAACTCTTGGACAAAAGCCATGAGTGGGCGCTCCAGGATCCCACTCAGGTCTTCAGCGGGTTGCGGTACCACAGCGTTGTTGCGCTGCTCGGCCTCCTCCTCTGTCACCACAGAGCTATAATCTGGAGGAGCTGCAGGGAAAGAGGCAGGATTAAGTCCACTGGTCTGACTCAACAAAGCAACACAGGTCCAAACACTAAGCTGCTGAGTCATCAGTGCAGTTAAAACTCTTAAGACTTCCTGTAACATTTGCTGCCTTTTGCACTGACAAACACGAATTTGATTTAACACGAATCTTGGCTGAATTGAAACCTGTGTTTGTTTTTACGTGTTGGCTTCAGACTCAGTGATATTTTGGCTGTCAGTTGTCATTAAAATAAAAAAGGGGAACAAGCCCACAAACTGGGCTTCAAAAGCAAAAAGTAGCAATCGGTGTGCAGACTGCTTTCTTCATTCATTTGTTTGACTATTTTGCTGGTCCTATGAATCACTGTGAGTGTCATGTGTTTATCTTCCAAGTCTGAGCACTAAAAGTTGAAAAGTGTTCAAGTAAGTGAGTAGAAAAAGACTGTCTGTCTATAATCCTGTGTTTGCTATAAACAAGGAAAGAGTCCTTATGCTTATATCTGTCCATTGCTGCAGGATTTTAGGACACTTACGCTCAGGCTGCTCGGGGATGGCCATGCGCAGCCACTCCAGGTTGACGCTGTACTGGCTGCTGACACTGGAGGTCCGGCTGCCGAAGGGATGGAGGGGAATGGTGCCTATGACCAGCGGCAGCTCCAGACACAGCTTAGATGTCCCAGGAACATCAACACAAACCTGGTGGGAGGAAAAGAACAGAACTTTTAGTGACATCTGTTCAAAGCTGAGATTCAAAAACAGCAGCAACATACATGGGAAGAGGGAATAAAGCATTCCTAAGAAATAAAGCAGCGGTTGACTGAGCTCACCTTGAGCATGTACTCCACTTTGATGATGCGGCACTGCAGGATGGAGGGACCCACAGGTGGGATCTTGATAGCACGACCATGCCACGTCTCCCTGCATCTGGCGCCGACAATGTCACCGCACAGTGTTCCTACCACTGAGCGCTTCTGCTTCATAGTGCCGCGGGCGATGAACGTCTGTGTCTGAGTGATGTAAGCTTTGGGCACAACTGATCTCGAGGTAGAGTTGTCAAACTCTGCAAAGACGGGTATCACCTCACCTGCGGAGAGGGGAAGTATGTTAGGAATTGCGACACTTCTAAACTTCCCATCGAAGGCTGTGTTTTTAAAAAGGAGTTGGTGAAGATTCTAGACTCTCACCTGGTGTGTAGCCTTTGCGGTCAATCTTGGCTGTAACAGACACTTGTCCAAAGTTGCGGTACCATGCCCGTGCCATCTTGTCCTTTGTTCCAGCCTGTGGCGCCTGGGAATGATCAAACCAAGTGAGTCATGTGCCTCAAACACCCCAAAAAAATCATGCAGAGGAATGACACAACCATGAAACATGAGGCTGAGATGCTCACCAGTAAGGCTGGTGTGTTGATGTCAATGGGCTCGATAACTGTAAACTCCTTCTTGATCTTCTTGACGGTGGCCCACGGCCTGTGTAGCTTAACTTTGACCCAGTAACGGATGCTGCCGTGTTTCCCCTCGAAGGAGGTGACCAGCGTCTCCTCAGGCAGCTGGAAGCTGAAGGGAAATTCATGTCTGCCGGCAGGGAGGACGGTCACTTCACCGTTATCTGAAGAGAGGAGAGGGAGAAAAAAAGCAAAACAAGTTCAAGTTACAGGTCATTCACTTGTTTTGGGTCAGTTTAGTTCCTTTGATTTCAAAAAGTACAGGTTAGTGACTGTAGCTTCAATCCCTGAGTGACCACTTTCCTCCAGATCCACCCAGATGATTATCGGGGAGAAGAAAATAATGTAACAAAACGCTACTATAGAACAATCACCACAAGAATGAATGACAGCAAATGACTTCTGAAAAAGGAAAAGTCCTGATAAAACTATGCTAAACCTGCACAACTATGCAAATCAAAAAACACGAACACCAGATTTCCTTAGAAATCCACATAAACAAAGTTGACTTAGTGAGAGAGATCTTTTAGGCATGACCCCTGCTGAAATAGAAATCTCTCTGTCTTTCTCTGCAATCACATGGCTCCTGTGCTCAGAGGGGCGGTTCCTGCTCCATTGTGCCGACTGAGAACATGTTTTCCTCGAGCTGTATTATACAGCCTGTCTCAACTGCTCTGTTTTTTTCTCTCTCTCTTGCTGCACAGGTCCAGGAACACGTGTTTGCGTTTAACAGACTCTTGTGTGTTTTGTTTCCCTTTGTTAGCTGGAAGCTCCAACTTGATTTAAATAACAATATTGTCACTGTCAAATCCTTCTTAAAGGTCAAGCGGGTTGTTATGAGCTTACTGCTGTGCATTTCTGTGCACACCAGCAACTAAAACTTCAACTCTTTGACACAATATGATGTTTCAATCTTGTCTGTAGAGAGTTTTTATACATCAAGCTGTGAGACTTGTGGCCGCAGGACAACAACATGAAACTGACGAAGCCCTGACTGTCTACACTTGAAACCAAAACAAGTCTGTGCCAAATGAATGAAGACAGAAACCCCCGAGGCTCCCCCACAATCACTGTGCAGAAAAACAACCCAGGATTTTCTTTGAATTAGGAAGTCTGATGTCAGTACTCTCTCGACAGATGTGTCCACAATGACAGAAGAGGGCAAAGACAGCTGTTGCAGCATGTTTTGCTCTCCACATATACAATAACAAGGTTTTTAAACTTCAAGATTGAGTTATAACCAACAACAAAAAAAAAACCTTTTGGGGTTCATTCTCAAAGTATTAGCTCATCCTCTCAACTTTGCATCTATAGTTGCAACAAATTTATAAGTCGATAGCCACCAAGAAACCTCAGATGTGAGGAAAACACAACTTTACACAACCACAAAAAGCAGGACTGTGTTCATGATCCGTTTAACTCGCACACTAACTCATATAAAACACTATTATCAGTCTGCAGACAAACAACAAGCCCTAGTCAAACCATTTTCACACGTTTCATTCGCTTGACATTTGCTGAACAGGAAGAGGCTGGTTTTGCTGTTTTGACTAGCTGACAATTTCACAAGTTTCCAGCCAGGCTGCCCCTCCGTGGTGTCCCCCATCACCGCGCCTGCACAGCGAACTGACCTGCCTGCAGCAGCACCTCTCTCCGGTTCAGGTATTCCACCTCGTCGCTGTAGTTCTGGGTGTATGCGGTGCTGGAGCCGGCGGACCGGGACTCGGTCCAGTGCACTTTGGCGAATCCCTCGGCGTGGAGCTTCAGGGAGTCCACCCGACTCTCCCCGGACAGGTCCAGCACCACCCGGCCGGACACCACGTCTCCGCTGCTGAACACCGGAGGACAGTCCACCTCCGGGGAGTCGAAGACGATGTCAAACTTTTTCAACTTGTCGAAAATCATTTTTGCAGGTCGTGCGAAGTCCTCTGAGACGCAAAATCGAGCGATTCCTTTTCTCTAGTTGTTGAAGGGTGCGCAAAAGTGGATTTCCAAGTGTCTTTTGTTCACTCGCTTAAAACTGAAACTGTGCAGCTCTTTCGGACGGCAGTCCTATTTGGTGGCCGAGAAAGTGGGCGTTTCTTGCATTTATTATGTAAGGCCTCTGGAGAGAGTTTCAGGTGCCCCTCCTTCGCAGCGACTTGTCAGTACTGCACTTGTAAATAACAAAAAATTGTGTATTTTTGCTGCTTTATTCAGTCAAAAGTAACAACAAAGCTTATCAAGAAAGTTACAAACAGTGAACAGTTGCAGACTTGGACTTTTCAGGTTTTTAACAAACACTGGAATAGCTGCAATGTGTGAAATCAGCTGCTGCAGCTGGAACAATAAATCTAGGTTTGAGACCACAGCTGTTACAAAATGACATTTCTTTGTGGGTTGTTGTTTTGTTTTAAGCATTATTACACAAAGGGGAAACTTCCCATCAAGCCAAAAATACACGTTTTACTGCACTTATCAATCACCCTATTCATCAATCTATTTCCTGTATATGTAGCCACAGGTTGTCCTCATGGTGTGGGAGGAGACAACAGCTACAAAAACATCTGGGCAAAGTCTGAGAACAAAACCACCTCATGATGCCCAACAGCCACAAATGACAACCACTACAAAAAGTTGACAGTCACAAAGTTTCAGTGACAGCTGCCCCCCTGAGAAGCACAACTTAACTTGGCCGTCATGTAAAAATCCCACTTCCTCTGGCCGATTTACAAATGAATTGAACTACTTTTGTGCAGCTCTCTTCCCAACACCCATATTTCCGGACTGAACCTGAAGGCAGCATAATAAACATGCAGACTGGGTGTGGAGGCAGCAGTGAGGAAAACAGGGCCTGGTGATGATTGATGGTTACAGGTTCTTAGAGGAAAACAGGCCCACTGAGCATGCCTCCTTCTGGCAGAGATCCGCCCTGCAGAGCTCAGAGGAAAATAGTTTCACTCTGGACCAAAGCTGTTTACTCCACTTCTTCCATGTCGCTCTGAACATACTGTTACGCAGCCTGCTGCACATGTGGAAAACACACAGCTATGCACAGAAGTATGCAACTGGTGCCACCAAATCCCCTTATGAGAAACAGCTACACTCCTTTGATAATTAAGGGATACCATACAGTCAAGAAAACAAGTCCCCGAATAAAGAAAAGTTGTGCAACAACTAGGTCCCTTTCATGAATCATTGCATCCATGCAGCCCTTTCTTACCACAACAAGCTCACTTCTAACATTTGCAAACAAAGAACTGACTTTTCAACCAAACTCAGCTGCAATCAACAAACTTAAAAAAAACCTGATTCATTTCTCAGCTGGGTTACTTCTTTTCATTCAATTCCAAAGCCCTCAGACAGAAGTCTGGTCTGAGAAAAACAAAGTTGTTTACTCCTTTGTTCCCTGGGATGACTACGTAGCTCTCCAGTGCCACCGACTGGTGGTGTAGAAGCAATGTGAACAGCTGAAGGGACTATGGGGATGCTTTTGCACAGCCTGAACTGGACTGGAAATGTGTGTGAATGTGGGAAAGAGCTGTAAGACTGTTTGCAGAATGATAAAGAACAGTAAGCCTTTCCTCACTGTTATTTTACCTCTTGCTGGTTCATATAAAGGTTGAACATACAAGGAGGTCTCCCTGCACCTTTCCTCCAGGATAATCAGCTAAGTAGTAAAAAGAAATGTAAAAAGTCGCATTACAGCAGCAGGAATTGGTCATATTCATGAGGTCAGTTTTCCAGTTTGCATCAATGTGTCACTTTTTGCCTAAAATACATTCAGGAAGTGCTGACCAGGGGTGGATTTACAGCCCAGCACACCGCCTGCTGGTGACTAGAAGCAGCAGCCTGGCTCTACCACAGGTCGCTGCCTCGGTCCTGATAAGATGAGCAGCTGGTTCTCTGCACAGAATGATGGGCCGATAGCTCCAGATGACCCTAATCATGGCTGACAACACGTTCACCGATGCTGCACACTAAAGTAAACATACATATCCACATGAGTTTCTCTCTGTTTACCCAAATAGCTGCTGAGTGTACAAATTGTAGAGCAAATATTAACATTGAAGGGCTGCATATTTTGGAACAAAGAGGGGGCTTGAGACAGTGTGATTCTTCATTGGTGTCTGCCAAAAAAAATAAAAAATGAAAACTGAAACAACTCCTAAAACACAACCAAAACTCTCCACTGAAGCCGGACTGACTCCCAGTCAAATTTCTGCCTTTAAAGGGAAAACCAGTCATTCACATTTAAAAATAAACACATAAAGTTTATGGAGAACTGAAAGATAAATGAGCTGAAAATGACACCATATTGTGAAATGAATGGGGAGCAGCAGCAGCAGCAACAGGCCGTGTGGCGGAGGTGGGCGGAGTCTAGGGGGAGCCACGTGTTGTTTTCCTGGTTGCCGTGGAGACAAAGGGTGCATTTTTTAAACAGCCCCCACCCCTTCCTCCTTCCTGCCTTTCTCCTCTGTCTTTAACTTTCTGTCCCAAGTGAATAAAGTCCAAAACAACAATCTTATAATACGTTTTAACACCTATATTCACTTCTTCGGTCAGTCGCTTATGTTTGCAGACTTACAAAGTCAATAGAAGTGATTCTGTTCCTGGAAGGATTAGCCTCGTGTATGAGACAGTTGAAGCTTTGCACAAAAACAACTAGCACGGTTGTTTCCTGGACAGATTCTGCAGATAGCATTGGTCTATACAGAATGTCTTCCTGAGAGACATTTACAGGGCAAACCACCCATGTACTAACAGCACCTCTCTAATGATTGGAATAATAGCACACAGTCCAGAAAACCAAATTACACGTGAGGTCATTTTATGGGTCCGTCATTATGGATTTGGAAGATATTCTGTGTGAGGGATGAAGAGGCACAAAAATCCTGGTGGTTTCTAACTCTAATCTGTAACAACACTGTATTCCTTCATAACAATAGAATCGTATGTCTACACCATTTTTTCTCTGTGTTTTATTTGCGTTCATACATTTCATTACTAATTTCTATCTTCAGTTTTGTTATATATTTATAGCAGAAATCTTAGGAGATCATTAATGTATCTTATCATCAGAGTAATTTGGAATTGTACCATATCTTATTTATAAGAAAGCTAGCACCTTTCAAAACCTACGTTACAACGTGCTTCACAAAAGCATAGAAGGTTAAAAGAATCAGCAATTACATTAAACTACATCTAAACAACAAACAGTTAAAGGAATCACAAATCAATACCGTGTGCAAGAGATATCATATTTATTAATTATTATCATATCTTATTTGTATTTAACCATCTGTATTGTTAAAGCTACATTAAGCTACATTATTATGGCTCTATATTGTGCTTATAGCCTATACTGTACATCACATAAAATCATTTAGCGGTGCTTTTATTATTATCCTTTATCACAACATATGTGATCTTTTATTATGACAATAATACATATTGTGATATGATACTTTTCTGAGAAATTGTTAATGGATAAAATCACCAACAGTAATGTTGGCTAATCCACAAAATTAAATACAATTCAAAGTACTTCACCACAATCGTGCAAAAATCATATAAAAATCTAATATTGAAACACTGCTCAGTGTATAGCAGCTTTACACACAATGGCATAAAACACCCAGAGATTTTAAAAGGATAGATACCTTGGTGTGATTGCTATAGCAATCTGATGGGCATCTTATGGCACATGGTTTATGACCTGTATACTTTAATTCAAAGGGATGTGAAATGTAAAAGAAACAGGCCTGAGAAACAGAGAGTAGACTGGGTCATAGACTGACCCAGATTTCCCTGGTTTGGTTTATTTTGAGTCACCTCTGGTCATAATCAAATTAATATTTGCTGCTGCTCTGAGTAAGTTAGCAGCTGAAAACATCCATTTTGAATATTATAATTCTTACAAACAAAACTAATGTATAATTGATAACTGTCAGTAACTAGCACAGCATCTCAGTTAATGGTTGATGTGTTACTTTTTTGTATTCACAGTGAATGATTTAGGCTAGATATTAACATGCAAAACCTGCCAAGTGCAACTTTAACCACAGTGCATGCATGATGCAGCTCTTACTGTAGCAAATGACCTGAAAATGAGACTCAGTTTGAAATGACATTCAACTACTTTGTAGATTCTGCTAGAATAAAATAAAAAAAAACACAAATTCTGCACTTATCTGAGACTCTGCCTCTCGCTTCTATTTATATTCACCTGTCCGATCAGACCATGGAGTCAAACCAAATACGCTGTTTACAGAGTATCTGATGAAACATTAACCACTGTCTACAGTTTATTTACTCTGCTAATACGGCCTATATTCTCTGCCTTTGTGATTTTAAGCTGCCTGGTGCCTTCCACACCGGGGGAATTTCACACTTTACGGGCGCTATGTCCTGCACAACACAGCACTCGCTGTACCAGTTGTGTTTATTTGGACCCAGCACTAATGGATTTGTGTTTAATGTTAGGATTATGTTATCTGACAGATGTATCTACAAGAGCCAGATTCGACTTCTCTCTCGGGTTTCCATGCAACCCATTCGTCCCACGTGGCTTCACTTTGCAAACTGCAGCGACTTCAAGACACAGTGGCTACCAGCTGGCACATGACAGCGTAAATCAGCAGTTTTACACCACATTAGACTAGAGGGGGAACTTTTTTCATCCACCAGCTGCAACAAATGCTGAAATACACTAACTATGTATATCACAGCAAATCTACAAACGATGGATGATTTCTTATAAGAATATTTTACCAAAACAGTAGGGGACAAAAGAAAATACAAAAACTACAGGTCAGCACAAACAATGTAAATGCCCTTGGTTTTTATCAAAGTGAAGGCACTGTTCTGCATTTTCAAATAGTTATAGTCAATAGTTTATTTGTAGTCACATTTGGACTACGGTAACTCCAGTTTGAGCATCACAAGTGAACTCTGACTGGTCCTGCTTGGTTATCTTCACTGAACAAGCTCTATCAAAATGCATTTATTTTGCTAAAATACGTATTACTAAGAAGGTTTGTGTTGAAAAATGACATCTTACTTGCAAAACATTATATGGATTTTTTTATTATTTCAACAACAAAACCATGAAAACAAATGAAATGGTGCATTTACAATAAAAAAATCAATTCTGCATGATCGCTGGCTGGTTAGCCTACTTGTCAGAAGTAACCTCACCAGCAGCTGTATTTACCTGGGTTTTACCTATGGTAATCAGACTTATTTATTTAACTATTTATTTGACTATTTATCAGACTTATGTTTATTTATCAGACTAGCCAGTCTGATACATCAACACACTGAATTTTAACCATCCATAGGACTAACACCATCTGCAGCATTCACCACTGACCTCGGATAAGATGCTGTCTCTTCCTGAAGTATGTGATCTTGGAGGTGTAGTCATTATAGACAGAGTTCATGCCCCTGTTCTCCAGCCAGTGTGCGGTGGCCACCCCTCTTCCCTGCACCTTCATGGAGTGCATTCTGGTGTCCCTCCGGAGCTCCAGGACCACCTGGCCGGACACCACCTCCCCACCAGTGAACGCTGCATCAGCCGGCCCATCCAGCTCCAGCGTGAAAGACTTTATGGAGCTCAGTGTCATCCCTACGAGTGAAGACAGTTTACAAGTAAATACAAACATACAATTTGACAAGGCTGAGGGCTAAACACTAGCAAAAAACTATGGTGTAGAGCAACGTTAGAAATATGTGTGGAACTGGTTTTCAGGTGCTGTAAAAAGGCATCACTGCAAATAGCCAGAGCCAGCTGCAGGCATAGTATATATGTTTAAAGCAGTAGGACTACTGTGGACACCAGGGGACTTCAAAATAATCAAATTATGCATGTGAAGTCCTGTATTGACTTTTTCATTAATACCATGCAATGTTTTAAGCTGTTAAACAGGGCAGAATGTTATTTTCTTCCTATTTTCTTACAGAGATCTTATTTTTAGGGTGGGGTTGGGTGGTTCTCCTTAGGGTCCCAGACACGCCAGTGCAACCCCTGCAAGTAGCTGCTGCTGTGTAGTCTGTTGTTTTTGTTTTTAAATATGTTTTAGAGATGTTTAAGCTTCTTAAATTCTAACATTTTACATTTTTGAATCTTGAATATCTCGAGCAATGCCAAAAACAAAGTGGTATATAAGAAAAAATGTCAATTTCAACATGCTGACAAACTAAAAATAATGCACAAAACCATTTTATTTCATTTTCATGACTGCTAAACAAATTCGAGTGTTATATATATGTAGACCAAACATTTTTACACATATAAGGTACATTAACCAGCTAATATCTGACATTCTACCTTTAGTCAATAATACGTAAATAATATTGTGATAACAACTGGCTGGTGATTCTTCCACCAGGACAGAACAAAAAAGTTGATTATTTTCTGTCAGTCTTAACATTATTTACGTTTTCCTTTGAGCGGCCGGTGCGTGTTTATCGTGAATTCTACGAACAGTTAAAGAGCGGGTCTCAGCCAATCAGGATTGAGGACCGGGACTACGTTCTAGAACGGTTCAGAACGTTGGTCTGACGTTTAGAACTCACCAGCGGAGCAGGAGGAGGCGCGCGTTGGTCTTCTCAGCGGGTGAAGCTAACGGAAAAGGAGCTGGACTGAGTTTAGTCCGACTGTGTGTTCAATGGGAGCCCGGCCTTTATAAACGGTGGCAGGTTTCAACGCCCAGAAACATAGCGGCTCTCTGTTTCACACCAATGATGAAGAGCACACGAGTTACCCGCCCGCCCACTTACAAGGAGGAGGAGGAGGAGGAGGAGGAGGGGGGCAACGTGGACTGATTGTACGTCAAGTGACGCTAAAAAGAAGGCAATTTCCGGCTATGCTTTTCAAAATTAAACTGCGTGTGCCGTAGTTCACGTTTCCATTATGTCTTTGTTGATGTGTAGATGTGTGTGTTAACACACTCTCAAAAAAGTGCGCCGCAGAGGAAGGGCCTTGTTGAAAATACCGATATAAAGACGCAAATTATACTTCGCAGATTTTTTTGTCGTTGATTGTAGGCTTTTATTTTGAAGGCATTACGTCCTTTTAGTTAAAGTCCATGCCAAGTAGATCACCTCAGTATTTCCTCCTTTATTAAGAATATACATGGTTTAAGTAAAGAACATACAAGTATGATATGATACTATGCAAAAACAGTATTTCCCAATAAAGTACAAAAATATGTAAAAACAAAAAAAAAAAAGATAAGTAAACTTTAATGGAAATGTAACGTAAAATAAATTTTAGAGGATAATTCTGAATCATTTCAGTAAAAGGTGGTTTCTGTGGGTTTTTTTTTTATTAATGTGACTCAGCATTTGAAAGAGCCTGTCACATGATCACCATGTCACATGTTGGCTGAAGTTAATGACATGACCAGTGTGATCACTAAGGCAGTTTTCTTTGCAAAGCTTTTTCTGTTTATCAGTTATTAGTAAAAATGACATGATGAATTCAGTATGAGATGCACTTCTTATCAGTTTGTATCACCGTAATATCCTTAATGTTTTTGTCGAGGTATTTGCATGCATCATCCTCAACAGTCCGTACACACTAAAAACACCCAGTTACCTCTCAGGACCCAGTGTGGATCAATATAGCACCAACACAATAATAGTTTAGCTTTACCTGGTAGAAATAGGGTGTTTTGATCCATTATCAGTGTAACAGTATTAATTTCACCCAGTAACCATTGGTAGAAAACTATAGTCAGTTTTCAGCCCAGTGTTTTTTATGGTGTAACAATATTGTTCAGTCATTCAGTGGGACAAGTCCTTGACCATGACCGTTGATGTTGATTGTTTTTAAATGACCAGATGCACAAAAAAGGCTAGTCATTATGAACATTTTATGAATTTTTCATACATTCCATGGTGTTAAATTAAAGTTTCTGGCTGATAATTAATCTGCACTCGGCACATCTCCTAGCACAACAGGCTGCAACCAAACAAGAGCTGTCTAGTCTATTCTGGAGTTTAATCTAGTATGCTCTTGCAGCTGCACCCGTTGGACCTGAACACTGGCTTGTTGGCCAGTTAACATTTCAGTCCATACCTGCACTGCTGCTTTTTCGCGAGGTTGGTGAACTCCAGATTTAGTTTATTTACATCTGTTTACCTGCCAACTTTCTTTTTTTATTATCAGCTGAGCCTGCATCTCAGGTTCAAGGCTGTGTTATTGCTACAACATAGATTGTTTTTACAGAGTTTTGTGGTCAATCATGCTTGAAGGAGGGAATGAAAATCCTTCTAAGAAACAAACGCTAACCTTCTTCTCAGCACTTAGCGTTGACAGTGTAAACAGGGTGGAAGCAGGACAAGGCTGCTTCCATCGCTGGCCTAAATATGACAGGCAAGGCTAAAGTTCATGTTTAAGCCACCTAACTGCTAAAGCTGCACTTGCACACTGCTTCAACATTTCACACTCTGATGGTCTCTGTACTGCTCTGGGTAAATGTTTATTTATTTATCAGCCCACAAAGATTATGAGCATTCTTATGCAGTTCATTAAAAAACACACAACACTGAGGGTTAAGAGTGCCCTAAGTTGGATGCATGCTTGAAATCTACTGAGATGGAAGACTGAGGATCGGGGTTAAAGTCCCGCACGCAAACAGAATAGAAAAACATTACACCTCTTTTGTTTGGGTTATTGAAAAGAATTCGTAGAAATGTAGGAAACTCTGAACTCCATTTAACTTTTGGGGATCCAGAAGCCAGTCGAACAGTCCCACTACGAAGCTAAATGTAACCAACACTATGATATCTTTGTATCGGTTTGAAATTTTTATGGAGAGAAAATATGTTGAATTTAAAATTCAGACCAACTGCCTTTTGAGCGCAACTTGGGCTTTGTAGTATTAAATTATTTCTTACCTTCATATACTGTGTATATGAATATCTGCACAGCTATTGTATGAATGAATTCTGTACTATATTACGACTAATTGACAAAAAGTCTCAGCAACATTTTCAAAGACACAAACTACAAAATCAGGAAGAGAAAATTCCAGAGCATGTCAAATGTGTGGATAATATTGCATATTTGAAACATAACTGTAAAAAAATCAGAAAAACGATTGATTTGACTATGTATTCAAGCAAGAACACAAGAGCAAGTGACGAAGTTGTGTCTCTCAGTCACTGCACAACAAAATGAGAGAAGAACTGGCTGCAGTGAGGATGCTGCAAGATCAAAGGTTTGGTGGTGTAGTCTTCACTCTGGATGGTGCTGAAGTGCTGATGGGCCAGAGGAAACCTGATGTGGCTCTATGTTATTAACAGAAAGAGAGGCATATTGTATTATTATATAATCTTATGCTGAGTGATGACAAAAATAGGAACCCATGCATGAGGACACGCCACATCTGCTTTCTATTATTGATTACTGCTATTTTTACAACTACTACCAATGCTATTACCATAGTATCATTGCTACTCAGCTGTAACTGTTTCATTAAGTTTATGATCTCTCACCGTCTGCTGTGACAGACAAGGCGTCTGTCTGCAGGTCTTCAAAGGGGGGTAATCAGTCTTGGTGGTGCTGAGGCTCAACTCACGTTCTGTCAAACAGATTAAACACATTTAATGTACCTTCACCTCCCTTTAAACACACGAATATGGCCAAATCATCACCTGGTCCCCTCAGTATGTTGCTCGGCAGCTGGATGGCTTTTCTGGCCCGCTCTCCGCTCTGTTTGCTGTAGTGTTCTTTGGCCGTGGTTGTGTAGTACATGCCGGACAGATGAGGTGGGCTGAACTGAACATGGCTCTTGGTCATCAGGTCATGCCCGTGCACATATATTGGACGCTCAGTGAGGTTCAGCTACAGGGAGGAACACAGTCAGCATGATTAAATATAACAAACTCCATCAAAATCACCTCCAAAGTCTATAGGAACTTATGTGCAAAAGTCATATGTTAACCTAAAGTAAAACATGTTCACTTTAGTGATTTACGCAACATTATGTTCAGTAAAATTATAAATTCAAAAGAACAACTGAGTAAGAGGTTTGTTATCTCACATCAGAGAAGGAGACTCTGTTGGTGGTGACAGACATCCTCTCTTTGTTGCGCCTCATATCAATGTCCCCCTCGGGTAAGGAGCTGGAATTTTTGTTCCTCTTTGTCAGAACAACTCGATCCTCTAGGAAATAAACCAAACAGACTAATCCAGGCAGGATAATTTGATTGTTTTAGAATAAATGTGAGATTAAGGATTTGATTCTAAAAAAAGTGCAATCATGTAAGCATCCACGTCCCAATGTCTCAGTAATGCACAGTATGTATTGTACTGTCACACACAGTCCAAGTCGCCCGTGCCGTCCAGGTGGACGGAAAACGGCACCATAGGCGTAACCATTTTAAAGTTATGATCAAACAGTAACATTTAAACACTTCAAATAAAATTTAAAGTGTAAAAATGCCCATCTGGGGGTCTCTTGAAGGCCCAGCTGCTTAGTTTGCTCACAGCATGGGCCGGAGACGTCTTCACCATCGGAGATTCCAGTATTACACAGAAACACTCACCCATCTTGTGGTAACAAAAGGCTTCTCTGGATGTGGACGACCATGAGTCCTTCGAGAAATTTCTGAGGTTAAGCTTCAAATACTCTTTCACCACAGGTGGCCTGTATAAAAAATAAACAAATAACATAAACATAAATATAAATAAACAAATAATTCTGAAATTTAATATTTTAGACCACTTTGAAATCTTTTATAGGCCTATGAGTCAATCAATGTTCATTTGTGCATCCAAGACACCTTAAACTTCCTATATGTTTGATTTCTTTTTGTATAGGATGTAAACTGAGTCGCGTGGGGAGGAGTTTTTCCAGCATAGCAGAAAAGCTCCAGACCTGCACATAGTGGGCTGGCTGAATGACGCAGCGTGGGTCGTCTCTCTTTCTACAATCTTCACAGGATCGCCTATAGCCAGCGAGGAGTGCTGAAGGAAGACATCATGAAAACAGTCACTGTCACGGTCTTGTGCTGATAACACCCAAAAAGGTCAATACCCTTGTGACTCTTGTGTCTACTGAAAGCTGACAGTGCTGGTACTTCCAGTCAGTGTGTTTTATCTTAGCGTGCACACAGAAGAGCATATGGTGCTTCAGTTTAAGTTTAATCGCCTCCCCGAATCTGCTAAATAGTCAAAGACAGTTTAACATCTGCTTTTTAAAAACAGATTAACATACCAGGTTTCCCTAAATCTACTAAACCAGTAATAATACACCATGAGATGAAGATCCTATAAGACAATGAAAATGTACATTTTGGGGTCAAAAATGTGGTTCCACAGGGTGTAACATTAAACATTTTGACTACGCCCTCTCAGTAATATAGGAACAATAGTGCTTTGCTATCAGTAGTAGAAGAACTATTCGAAGGTTTTACTCAAGTAAAAATAGTAATACAACAAAGAAAAAGTACTCCATTCTAGTCCTGCTTACAAAATCATAATCAATGGTTGTCAGCAAAAAGTACTGAAAGTATCAAAAAGTGAAAGTACTCGAGCTACTAACTGGCTGCTCTCAGTGTTAGATTTGTATGTATTATATCATTAGATTATTGTGTAATGTGTCCATGCAGTGTACAGTAAAGATTCTGCATTATATCTGAGCTATTGCAGAGACATGAGGTAAAATTGACTTCCAGTGCAAAGTTTTCTATTATTATGACTTGAACCCATCCAACATACCTAAGTGTATACGTCACATGGCAACAGTTTCCCCCAACAGTCTGCAGGTTTTAATTCAAGCCACGTGGTGTCTGATTGAGATAAAAACCTTTGCTCATGATCAACAGCTGCTGCTGGTGTTTTACCTGCTCCACAGACTGAGCAGCTCTGCCCCTGGCTCCCTGGAAGGTGTCGTTGTACTGGGAGACAAAACTGCGATGGCGTCCGTCTCCTTTGATTGTGGGAAAGCCCTCCTCTACAGAGAAAATTTTACAACACAAGGTGAACCCTCACACAGATTTCCTCACTGTTATTCATTAGAAGGCTGACAGTTTTTTTATGAATGTTTAGCCACTTCTTAATTCCCAAGTTAATTCCTAACTGAATTCGATGATTGTTCACATCAATCATATATATCTTAGCACAGACTCTATAATCTAATGTGGATTCCTTTTACTCAGAAAATTCAGAAAAACATGTAGAATACAATTAATGCTGTCACTAACCTAGATGTTTAACCGTGGCTCTTACAAAAGGAGAGCTGTGGTGTGGGATGAACAAGGCTTTGTTGGTGCTTTCTGGGAGCTTTTCCACTTGCTGGGTCGTCTTTATGGCCAGAGTTTGTCGGATGGGAGCACGAGGGGGCTGGAACGGCTGCGGCTGGAATTTCTGAGACTGGGTGGTGAGGAAAGCAGCCTCCTTAGGTTCTGTTGGCATCTTGATGTTGGTTTGAAACATCATCCAGGCTGGCGTGCGGGTCAACTGTGGCCTTGGGTGACGCTGGTAGGACACCATTGCCTCTGTCAAGTACTCCGTGATGTACCTCTTGTCCTTGTGCTCCACCTGGGCCGGGGAGGGCTGACAAACGAGTTCTGCCCTCTTGGATGAGAAAGGCTTGAAGTCCTGCTGGAAACAGGTAGAGAAAGCATCTGGAATGTTCCTGTCCAGAAACGGGATGTTGGTAGTCAGGAGGAGCTCTTTGCCCACAGGACGAGCTGGGATCAGTGTTTTCACCACTGCAGGCATACTGAATCCCACCAGTGTCCTCCTTACATTAACTCTTTGGCTAAGCCAGCCATCTTCCTCTGGGGCAGGTGAAAAATGCTGCAATGCCTCACCATGGAAACCTCTGTGCTGTGGAACATGATGATCTTGATACTGTTGCTGCTCCTGCAGAGAAACAAGTGCATGCCACAGTGTCCTGTTACTTCACCATATGCACTGACACACAAGACTGTTCAATTGAATTATTTCATTCCACAAGGACACACACAAATAACAGCTCAGACTGAAGTAACACCCCTTACCAAAAACTTCTACAAAGATGCCTGGCTTTTTTAAAATGTGGTATTGAGTGATTGTGTATAGTGGGACTATACACTTCCTTCTATCTGGCTTTGCTAAGTAATTGGAGTGGACATGCCTCCCCTTTTCAATAGACTCATGCATAATTCAGCATTACCTTAGATAAACTTAAAATCTCAACTTGCAGAGTTTATGCATATAAACCACCAGCTGCTTTTGGTCAGAGACAACATCCACCATATATATGGAAATGCTCGCATGGATAATAAAGTAGGCCTAGGAAAATGTATTGGATTCACTTTGAAAGTCAGTGAAATTATTTACTGTATTTGCTCACAACTCAATTTCAGAATATTATTCTGTTTTGTTGATGCGCCTTCAAACTGTGGCTCAGTATCACTTCTGTCATTACAACAGCAGGTGTCAGTCAAACTTCGTTTTGGGAGCAGTCGTTTCAAGCCCAGAAATATACTGAACAGCCCTCCAAAAATGAAAGACAAACCATTTTAGGAGCTAAAAAAATAACACAATACCCTCTCTTAATCTTTATACTCTGATGTTTAGTTAATTTATCAAAGCGTCCTCAGCTGTCGCCCTCATTGGATTAGTTTTCTGCAATAAAATTCTGGATTATTAAAAAAAACAAAACTGTACTGATATGAGGTGTGTTTGCTGGATCATGCTGAACTGTGGTTCCTCTCATACATTTTTCGTAATCACTTTTAATTTTAATTTCAATTTACGTTATTTTTCTATTAATTATTGATTTGACATGAATCGATCGGGGGCTGCATGAGCGATGAAAGGTTTCTAAATAATACAGATCTAATGTATAGTTAATAGACTTTAAAAAAAAATAAATTAAACATAGATAAAATATAGTTATTAGATTTTATTCCCAAGGAAACCAAGCGGACGGAAGTGACGTATTTCAGCGTCAGCCTCTTCCGCCCTCTTTTCGTTGAGGCTCAGCTAGCGGCCGGGTGGGTACACGTTTTGTCCAGTACACATTTAGCGTTTTTAACTGAAACTTGAATTGTTGAATACGACTCAGACAACATAATGTTGGTCGTATATCGATAATAATTATGTATTGAGTATTACGGGCTCATCTTGAAGGCGGAAAATAGGGGAAATTGTGACTGAGCTCCACGCTAACTGTACGCATGTGGCGAGGCCCCGCATCGAGTTCACTCTTGCTAACATTAGCTAGCACATCGTTACCTGCTAAAACAAAACCCAGCACAAGCATTCGCACTCAATATAATGGATTATAAACGATGTAGGAATTGCAATCTTGTTTCTAATGACGGTTAAAGACAGCTCTCGGTGTCGTTGACGTGTGAAAGGTGCTCTCTGTAAAGTATCGAGTGGTTAGCGAGTTAGCTCAACTTTAAGCTAACAGCAGTTTTCTCTCTCAGCCTGCAAACATGCAGATCTTCGTGAAGACGTTGACGGGGAAGACCATCACCCTCGAGGTTGAGCCCAGTGACACCATCGAAAATGTCAAGGCAAAGATCCAGGACAAGGAAGGTGAGGCGTCACATCTAGCTCTGAACGTGATGGGAGTCCTGACAGTTCAGCTGGGAACTTAAACAATCACCACTGTGCAAAATGTTTTTTATAAAAGCCAGCTTTACCTTCAATGCGACTTCTTTACGAATTCTGGGTGAACTGGTTGAGGTATTTTGCTATAGAGCAAGCCAGTAGATTTGATGTTATGGGTGACAGGATTTCTGGCCCCATAGTCAGACCATGATGTTAACGTTAGCCGCTTAAATTCAAGGGACTTGTGACTTAAAAGCAGAAGTTTAAGTCGGTAGTTGGAAAGTGAAGTATTTGATATGGAAGCCTTTTCAGCCACTTTGTCATCTCTGCCTCTTGTCCTTATTAAAATGGAGGTTTTTGTTCACAACTGAATGTAAATGCTCTTTGGTTGATGAGTCTTTGCTGTGTTGCAGGTATTCCCCCTGATCAGCAGCGTCTGATCTTCGCTGGCAAACAGCTGGAGGATGGACGCACACTGTCTGACTACAACATCCAGAAAGGTAATTGCTTGTTTAAAAGAAGGCCAGATGTGCTTAATATATCAATGGGCACAGTACACCACAGGCAAGCTTACTATTATTAAAGTGTTTACTCTTAAACAACTTACTTAAGTAATGCAGGAGGCACCAAGAAATCTTAAGTATGGCAGTAGTATCATAAATTGTATTACCGATGCATACTAAGTGTATTGCATTATAAAACTACTAGATTATTGTGGTGTCATTGTTTCAATCTTATTCAACCACAACAATGAATATACAATGTCCCTGCTTATTGTAAAATACAAGTAAAAGTAGAGAAGGCTCTGTGTTGCTCTGTTTGTGGACATTACTGAACTTGAGATTGACATCATCCGTCTTAACCGCTCACCAGAATCCACTCTTCATCTGGTTCTGCGTCTGCGTGGTGGCATCATCGAGCCTTCACTCAGACAGCTGGCCCAGAAGTACAACTGCGACAAGATGATCTGCCGCAAGTAAGTATTGAAAATCTTGCAAAGACCAAAAAAATCTAACTGCATATTGTGTTTTTTTGTTTGTTTGTTTTTTTTACATTGAAGTGGCAGGTTTTTAAATGGCACCTTTATCAGGATTAGAAGTATTTGGGTAAAACTCTTGAACTTCATGGATTTAAAATAGGATTGAAGAGACCCCTAATTTGACTGCAGGGTGTTCTGGTTAGTTTGTGTAACAGGCTGAAATGATAAATGGCATTTGTGGGTAGATATAGGGTGTATTTTACTGACCTTAGAGGTTCGCTCATCTCGCATTGTCAAATACCTGCACCCTCAAATGCAGTAATTCTTGTGGAATAATGGATGGCTAAGTGGCTACTAGTGTTGATGTTTTTCAGCATTTAGCTAGTGTTTTACACTAAGTGTTATCAGGCTGAAAACCTAGACTCTCAGATTTTTTCCCACAAGTGTGGGAGAAATCTTTTAATTTGTAGATGTCAGAAATTAAGAATGGTACGATCAAGTTTAGACAATTTCAGATCTGAAATCTTAAATGTTGGTTCAGGAGGACTATTATAGTTGACTTGGCTTGTTTTGCAGGTGCTATGCCCGTCTGCACCCCCGTGCTGTCAACTGCCGCAAGAAGAAGTGTGGACACACCAACAACCTTCGCCCCAAGAAGAAGCTGAAGTAGACATTTTGATTGAATTGGCTTTCAATCAAAATGCCCTTTTGTGTTAAAATAAATAAGAAAAAAACACTGCTTGTCTGATATGAATTATTCAGTGGTGGGAAGGAATGTCAAGATTTTCACATGGGCATTACATGGTTGTTAGGCTGTGCAGGGTAATTTTGTCTGCAAAGTAACAAGAGAGACAGAAACCAGACGAAGCTGGTCCAGTACACTGTCACTGTTTGCCAACTGTTCCAATCAAAACATATTCATGGGAAGAGTTTGGCAAGTAATTTACATCATAAGCTGGTTCTAACAGTCTGTTCAGTTATTCAGTAAACCTGCTGATCTGGCACTGGTTGAAACTAACAGTGAGGGCACTCCAAAACCTTACCGGCACTGTGCCGGTACATAGTCATAGTTTATACCTTGTTTCAGTTTAGCATGCTAAACTCTTGGTGCCATTTGTCAGCCTAAACTGACAGGAGTGTGCAGCACTAACATGCCACATATCCTTACTGCATGGTTAACAATGCACACTAATAAACACAACTCGCGTGGCTGATGGTGGCTAAATCCAAATGAGACACTTCACTGTTTCTGCCAACTCTAACAAGCTGTGAACAGATATGTATAACATAGCATTTCCAACACCCACTACTGTTTATCAGCTGATAGAAATTCAGTGTTGTATCTGCCTCCTTATGCCATCTGCATTCGATTTAAACAGGTTTACACACCATTGCATGCGACATGGCCGAATGCGTCGCAGCTTCTGCATATTAGAATTTTACAGTGAGTTTCAGCTATGAGGGGGATGATCTAAGCTGGCTGTGTTTTCAGTATCTGACATGTTGAAGACCAAAATCCTTCAATTCAGTAATTGAATCCTTTATTTTTTTTTGCCCTCCCATCACACAAAGACCACAGTGGTGATTGCATGACATGTTTTAATGTTAAACAGTTCTATACAAATATAAGGAACTCATCTCACTGTGTCAAACACCATACAAACACCTGCTCGCCACAAACCCAATAATTATTGTGAAACAAAATTGTGGCCTTGAACTGACCAACACCGGTTGACAGTTTTCCTCTTCTTTACCAAGATGTGAATGAAACTAAGTGAAGTATTTTGAATCAAACTGAAAGGTCAAATGTTTTGGACACTGAGCGAAGAGTAGTTAAACTTAGGTTAAATTTAGTCTGATGGAGATGATTGAGCTTCATACTGAAGTTGTGTGTTTATTCCAGTTAATGTGGCTTCAGCATGACAGTGGTGCATCTTTGGTACTGTATCCTCTTGCAGATGGCAACAGATATTTTAAAAAGGCCTTATTCCAGTGTAGTCAAGGAGGAATCCACCCGCAGAGACTCCAACATTGTTTATTGCTGTTTTTTGTGGTTAAGTTAGTTGATTGATCCTGAAAGGTCAAAATAGTCCTCTCTGACCTCAACAGAGAGTGAGGAAGCTGACTACCTGCCCCTGATCTCTGTGTATACAGGAACTGCTCCTAATGCTCTTAAACAGTGTTATTGTGCTTTAATGATACACTGGAATAAGGCTGTTGTGAAGCAAAGTGTTTCTGACATAAACCGCGAGGAGCAGACGGCCTCCGCGCTTTCTTCATGCTTGATAAAACACTGGTAGCAATCCACCATATTCTGGTGAAGCCATGAAAAAAAGCATCTGTTGTTAAATGGCTGAGAACAGGATTTACAGAGGTCTCATTCCCTACAAATTACTTGTATAAACTATAAGCAGGCACCTATGCTAGAGACTTTATTGCTAATTCAGTGATGCTTGCATGTAGCAGCTGATGTCAGAACTCCCAGATACAGTTGTAACTTGTCAAAATGATGAAAAGTCAGTTTGAAGGTGTAATTAAACCTCTTAATGTACTCAATAGCAACATAATGCAGAAACATAACTATTTTTGATTGTATTTTACTTGAACTGCAGAGGAGATATTCCTCTAATCCTATAAGACTGAAAATCTAACTCATAAATTGTGTTTATATATCATAAGCTAAAAATGGTACAATCCTCAAAGTAATAACTGTAAGTCAATGTAATATTGGGATGATAGTACATTATTTGGTAGTTTGTTACATTAACAGATTTCACTATAACCAGTTTCAATCACATTTTGACATGATTCTGGCAGTTACTGCATCATCAGCTGCAAAAGACTGCACCTTATTTGTACCTAATATTACTGTCACATGAAGAAATCAATAACTCATCAAGGGGCGAGAAGCAAACATAGATAGATATTGTGCAATCAGAAGTTCTCATACAAAGCTGACAGACAAGTCAAATAAGTACCAATTTACTAAAACTACGCAGTTGTGCTTTTTAAGTCGAGCCGTCCCAATTTGCACACTCACATACACACACAGCTTCACATTCCTTGGCAGGTTTGGGGCCTCTGCAGAGCTCATGCAGTGCTCTCATAGTGATCTATGCTCTGCGGCTCCGCTGAGCTTCTCTCTAGGGTTTTTATTACTATTATGGTAAATGGTAGTGTTGAGCAACACAGAAAAAGTACATAAAGTAGAACACGATCAAAACAATGCACAACGATTGTGAACACTGACAAATGTAAACAAAATAAAAGTTGGCACAAGCATTATCAAGTGTAATCTCAGGTTCAGCTCAGCAACATCAGAGTGGGAAAGCCACGTCTCTGTCCACAGGCCACAGAGACATCACCTGACAAATGATCTGCCCATCGACGTGACCAGGAGGAGAAGACAAACCTACTCTACCAGCCGCAGCTTGAATTTAACATCAATCTGGCCGGCAGCCATCAAAGATTTCCCATCCTGACTGTGAGTAACCCATCAATGAACATGAATAAAAGAATAAGTGGTAAGAAGAGCAGTTCTCGAAAGACATGAACAAAAAAAAAAAAAAAGATCGTATGCTGGCGATCCTCAGAGGAGAAACTGTGAGCAGGTTGCATCTTTGAGATTGTTGATGTTCTGGCCTGTGAGTGAGGCCAGTCCAGGCTGCCGATGGTGAACTGGAGCCGACTTATTCAGGGTCTATGCCTCCATGTGTCCTTACCCTGACCAAACTCCTACTGGGTGCATCTCCACAGTGTTGAAGGAGGGATGGCACCAACATGAGCACAAGGTTGTTATTGTGTAAGAGCAGACATTTTAATTGACAGGATTTTTCTCTCAGGGACTTTTGAGATCTACCAACTAAAATCCTTCAATTCATACAGGGTTATTATAATGTGCAGGCCTCAGGCTATTAGTTTAACATGTCATTCTTCTGCCAAACTGCGGTGAAAAAACACTAATGGATCACTTTGTTGTTTTAGTAAGCCTAATGTCCAAAATAATGATAGAACTGACTGCAGTTTTACCATCTGTGCCTGGATGATTGACACCCTTGGCTTTTGTTAAACACACTCAGGCCATTATCTTCAGTTCTTTTACTTGTTTTACTGCTACTCTTCCCTCTTAATGCAGTAAGAGTATACACTATTACAAGTGGATTGCCCTCTCTGTATTAAATAGCGATAGTTCACCAAAAATATGTTGGAAAAGCCTTTGATATCTGTTTAAAATGTCTACTTTTTCCAGAATAGCAAGCTTCGAATCAGTTGTAGTGCACTTTTAAAGGTGCTCTGTGTAATATTTGTAATAAATTCCATTAAGACATTGGTATAATTACCATAAACAATGGAGACTATTACTTATCAGCGTCGAGCCGCCTCTACTCAGCATTTTAGATTGTAGCCCAGCAAAACACGCTGGAATGCTTCGTCACCAAAAAGAGGGTACTGTTCTTCAAGAGTAAGTTGATGTAAAGCTGTCAGAGCTTTTAAGGTGGGCAGATGGTGAAAAGGGTAAAATCCTGGTGTAAAAATCATTTTATCGTCATCGGGGTTGAAGAGCTGAAGAATGTGCTGCTGCCGGGAGCGATGATGGGAAAAACACGTAGATCATACTGTCAGTTGTTTATGGTAATCATTCCAAGGTTTCCGTATTAATGTGACAATGATGTTTAATTTTGCACACAGCACCTTTAAGAGGTCTCTGATACCTGCCGCTTTCCTGCACTGATCTTATAAAGCAGATCCATGGAGGTAAACACCTGTTTGTTTCCCTCCATACTGCTCAGATTTTTGCTCTGCTGTAAAACACAAACCGAGGCCATATGGGTGGAACCATTGCTGACTGTGGAGGACTGAGGAGGTGCAGCCCAACTGCTGCTGGGACTATTTGTCGATGAGCTTCGCCAAGCTCTGTCTCAGGTCATTTAGGTCGCAGATTTTGACGTCCAGAACCTCGATGATGCGTCGGACTTCGCCCTCCGCCTCCTGCTGCTCCTCCCGGCTGGAGGCCAGCGTCTTTTCAGCAGTCTGAACCTGGTCTTCCAGCTCTGAGTTCCGTCTCTCCACATCCTGCAGACACATGAACAGTTTTCTCATCTAGATGTATTTCTGCATGGGTTGGTTGTACGCATTCTTTGAATTTTTGTGACATTATTACAAGTTACCAGTGATTTTAAATATTTAAAATGAATTTTTTGTGGAATACATTTTGCATAATGCAAGAGTGTCTGTAAATAACCATATACATGTAACTGGGGAGTGTTTCCTGCTGTTACTTACTGCACCTGCCTGATAATAAATGTTGGGCTGACAGTAATGTACACGAGCTTCATGCATTGCTTTTCTTCTGCAAGCAAGACACACATGTTCACTTATAAAGAACCAATTTTAGTGGTGAGAAGTGTAATTTATTCCATGGTATGTCTACATGCCTAGAATCTTTCTGCACAGTATTTCCGTGTTACTGCTGTTTAAATTTCAACAGGATTATAGTACAGATGTATACAGTAGCAAAGACTAGTGCAATGGAGAATGACAGCTACTGCAGTACAACAGCTTTGGAGCACGTACAAGCAAAGCATCTTGCTTAAAGGCACTTTGGCAGATACAGTTTAGAATAACAAGCATGCTAGTTTTACTCAGACTGTGAATTCTTCAACCCTCGAGCGGCTGCTGACTGCCATAAAGTTCACTGAGAATGTCCTGTCAGGCATTATTGCTTTGAATTGTTATATTGCAAGTTTAAATGTGCGATTTTGAGCTTTATGAGGTTATTCTGCATACCAAATGCACCAATGAATAGATTATGGAATGAACACAAGGACAGCAAAGGTCAACTATGAATAAACATTATTCAGAACTGACACCACTACTAAAAATGACAGAGGACCTAATAAAGGCTATGCAATATGCATCAGGTATAATCTGCCGCATTAACATGGAAATTCAATACAATTTGTCTTCTCCTTCAAATCTTCAGTTCTCCTGACTGTGTACAAAAAATAAACAAGTGTAATGTAGTGAAGATAAAAACAGATACATCAGTAACATCAGAAAACACCAGAAACATTTCTGCTATAAATATCTGCTGAATAGAAATCAGTACAACAGTTAGTATTTATATAGGACTTGAGAAGAAAATGCTTTGAAAACCTGAATCACATGCTCAAATGGCAAAAAATAAATGTTTGCTCTGAAAAAGATGAAATGCTTTTATCCCTCTCCCTGTCAATTAAGTGGTTTTCCAACTTTTCTTTGATATAATACATCCTCTACCAGGTTAACTGTGAAAATGTAGGCTATTTTGAACCATTTTATGCACAAATTTTGTATGATTATGTTAAAAAGAAATAAAAAAACTCATCCCATTATCTCTGAGTGTTGCTCAGTATTAGACTTGCCAACCAATCAGTCCCATTCATCATGTTTTATAAGAGTTGTAGCCTTTAAAAAAAAAAGGGCCTTCTAAAAGTCTGTCTTTAAAGTGTGAGAATTTCTTGAGAGCCTGACACACAGCACTTATGAAGTCATTTTCTATTCAAGGAAGATAGAAAGACAATTTAGCAGTTAAAATCCCATCTATTCCATTTTTCACTTACAACTTCATAGTTAATTGCTTTTAAACTGTAGTCTCTGTATTAAGTAGTGTAATCTTAGTTTGTAATGTTTTGCAAATTTATGTAAAGAATATTTCAGCGAAAGGGGCCTTTTCATCACCTTAAGATAAGGAGGAAATGGACAACTTTGCCTAACCAGTGTCATTCTTTTTTATTTTGTAGCAATCAGTTGGTGTAAGATAATACATTTTTTTGTGTAAACTATATCGACCCATCACTATCACCTATCGAATACATTCTTTGATCATTCAGTCTGTTTGAGGCATGTGCTGCTCCCCACTAACACAAGTACACTAGTAAAGCAAAACAAAATAACTGACTGCAACATGATGAGTCAGTCTGAGCACTCAGACGGGGGGAAAAGCGTACTCAGCCAGTAGTCAGCGTACCTGCAGTCGTTGCATGGCCTCCTCTCTCTCCTTCTCTAGCTCACCCACATCTGTTTTCTTGCTCTGTAGACTGTGAATTTCCTGAAAATACAGTAATTTCAAACCGTCACAGCGGCACATTCGCACCTCATTCCCACACATCCAACATCCCTGTTTATCAGAACACAGAGCATTCATCTCTTGATTTGCAACAAAATATTTCATGTTGTGCTTTATCATACACCAGGTTGGGGATTTGGGATACTTTATGTTGTTTCCGGGGAGGGATTGGCCCCCAGGGGAAACATACCACAGTGACCTCACACCAATCCTGTTGCTAAAAGTGAAACTTGTTTAGATGGTGGGCAGATATGGTTCTGTTAATGAGGCTGGAGGACAGCAGCAAGCTGCTTATAGTGAATAAAATATTCAGGGGACATTTTAATATCCATTTTCTTTTACCAGAAAAAAGAAATGTTTTGGCTCAGCGCGCTCTTCGTGCATTCGATGGATATTAACTTGGCTTAGACAGGCACAAAATGTTTATGAGACGACACTTTGGCATCATAAATAATCATATTAAGCAGGCTTGGAAACAGTTATGAAGGTGAGTCAGAAAGGTGTTATGTCCTGGTTTCATTTAGCATGTAGGTGGCAGCTCTGGACATCTGCAGTATTCCTTTTTTTGGGGCTGCGGTATTTTATCAAAGCTCTCTTCATCTGACCGAACCAATGACTCAACAGGAAAAATGACAGCGATAAGATAAATTATGGACTTAGTAGAAATAGAAACTAAGAGGACATGAGGAAAAGCCAAAAGATACATTCTGTTCTTTAATGCCCGCTGTTTAGTAATTATCGTTATAATCGGTTAAGTCAAAAAGAAGATTTCAGAGAAGCAAATAAACAGGCTTAAAGTTAAACGCTTAACATTATCTTTCCAGAGTTTTGTCTTTTATCACATGGAAAACAAACATATCCAACTGATTACTGGCAGTATATTCTGTGTGCAGGTGTATTCTGGGCTGGCTCTCCACACCGACGTTCTCTTTAGGATGGTAAATGGATTTGGACAGTGTGCAGTGCAGGCAGTGAACTGATGTCTTGCCTGGTCTTTGGCACTCAGTTGGGCTTCCAGCTCCTCCAGTGAGCGACTCAGCTCCTCTCTACCAGTCTGAGTGACAGCAGGATGCCCCAGCTGGGCTTCAAGCTCTGCCACCTGAACACAAACACACACAGAGATACAGAATTAATACATACTTAATAATAAAACACATTTATGTAGTGCTTTTTGTGTACTCACAGACATTTAATATGACAACAACAGGCTTTACTTTGGCACAATGGTGCTTTGCGCTAAAATAATCAGTATGCTGACATGTTCACAATGACAATGCTAACACACTGATGATGATGCTCGCTGTGATGCTGACTACACATTTAGAAATCTTGAATTTCCACAATGCTAAACTACTCGATTTTACATTGATCCTGAGTCTGCAAACACCACCGCAGGGGCTGGAAAGACTCAGATTTAGTCTGGTGATCTAATCATTGCAGTCCTGTGTCTGAAGCTGATCAGTCGAAGTTTCATCGGAACATTTTATTAGGTTTTTACCTAACTTTCTGATGGACAAAGATGAGAAACAAGAATCTGCCTGGTTGAGGTAAAAAAGAAAAGGGTAAACAGATAGTCATTGTAATGAGGAGAACATTGCACTGGGATCTCATTGCAGTGGTTATCCAATGACTGGGCCTTGAAAAGGTTGTGTAAACCTAATGTGTGGTTTCATTTTCTAGATCCAGAGAACAACACATGGCCCTTCACCTCCACTGAAAACATGGAAATCAGCAAACTTAGCATTAAAAGGTTTTTTACATAATGGCAGCAATGTACAAATACAATAATACAGTCACACACATACACACACACACAAATACGCATATGTTTGATTATTACTATTGATGGAAATGTGGAAACCAACAAAGGGTCATTGCCCAACTGCCTACACACATCCACCCAACCACCCACCCATCCACCCACCCAACACACACACAGACACATAGCTGATAAAGGTCCTTTTAGTCAGAACTCAGAGTGTCTTTAGCAACATTCATTGTGCATCGCTCTGATGTGCAATACACAAATGAATCAAGGACATTTTCTTGATGCGCACACTCTCTCATCCCTCTCAAACGTGCACACACACATACACACACACACACACACATTTGTGGAAAGAAGCTTTTCTGTCAGTGGTCACAGTATTGAACTCTCTTGCCTTGGAGGCTTTTTTTTTTAATTTCTGGAAGGATCTCGTGACCTTGTGAAATATCATGAGAAATATTTTTCCAAGTCTGACCCACTTCCCTGTGTTTCAACACATTAATGGAAAAGCCAAAGATGGGGAATGACAGTTTGACTAAAACCAGGCCACACTGTTCAGCCTTTGAAGTCTGAACATGATGTAAAGTTTGTGGTTCACTGAGTATCTACTCATTTATCCTTCAGGTCTTTGTAGCTCAACAGTCAGAGCAAAGCTGCAATGGTTTGGGGCTCACTTCCCACTGGGCTTTGCTTATAACAAAAGAAAAACAATATGCTATAATTTGTGCGTGCTGTGGCACTAATCAGATTAGACGAGAATCTAATTGTGTCCTGAGTGTTTACTGTTTGAAGTAACAGGATTTGTTAATAAGCTTTACGCAGATATTTAATCTGATAAAGTTCTTATTATATCATGTTTGTTTATGAACACAGTTGCCCCCCAAAAAAGTTAATAGTTTAAAAACATGCGTGTTAACTGTTAGCTCTAGCCTGACAGTCCTCCCATTAAGATAATTAGATAAAAAGGTTAACATGACAGCATTCTGAGCGTTGCATTAATTGGATTCAATGGATCAAATTTGCTTGTGCGTGTCAGAGTGTACTCTGCACTGTCAGCTGCTATAGATGAAACTTGACTTTAGATATGATCACAGCTGACAGGTGAAGCCTTTTGTTTGCTAATTTCCATTTGGGCTGTTCATTTTTTACACAGTTACTTATGAGAATCAATAATCTGTGAGGAGTGTAAAGTAATATGTAGGAATGCAGCTGTGTCCTGGTACTGCCAATTCATGATGGATAAGAAATAAAAAGGTTTTCTTTTACAGGTTAACAGGGGAGTTTAAAGAAAGATGCCTTAACTCTTGACCTCCTTAGTTTCAGTAATTTCAATTCTAGTGATGCAGGAATCATCACAATGCTTGTTATTGCCTACATTTCAATTCACTGAATGTCTGAAATGTAAATGTGCGTGTGAGGGGAGAGAGGGTTTCCTGCTCCCATGTCAACATTTCCTTTCCCCCCCTTTAGCATCCCTCATGCATTTTCACAGGCAATTTCAAAGTGGCTCTTTATAGATTCCACACTGCGCTACGTCGCACAGCATCCATGCCAAGCTTCAGAAAACCGCCGCAGGTTTAAAAGGGGGTGGGGGGGGGTCCACATGATCCCAGAGGACTCAACCCCTTCGCATCCACTCTGTATGTGACAGCTAGTGTCCCCAGAGGCACCAGCTCCATGTCTCTGAGCTCCACAGATATAAATCAAGACAGAAACCTGCAGCAACTTTGATTTCTTTCAAAATTAATGTTCCCAGGAATGTTTTCATCTTAATTCAAATGAAGAATCAGTGGTGTTATATATAGAAAATACATATAGGAGCAGTGGGCTGACTAACATATCAATGCAGATGCAGCACCAAAAAAAAAAAAAAAAGTGTAACTGTGAGTTGTAGCTTGTTTATTATTCACTATATCCTATCGTAAGTTAAATTAGGAATGCCTTTCTGTCTGACATGTCTACTGCATGTTCAGCTTGGATTCACATCAGTTACAACTGATTACAGTGATCCAGTCATTTTAAAAACACTTTTCACATCTCAGATCTCATATTAAATCCTTTCAACCTTGCAAGCAGGTGTGTGCATGGGTTTGTGCATGTGAAGAGTACGCAGGGTTGGGTGAAATGATAATAAATACCATGAAATAGTATAAATTAGCCCAACGTCAGAGATTATGCAATACTCTTTATATAGCTACAACATAAGTTGTTTAGTTGATCGACCTTGAATTAATTGGCAACTACCTTGATAGATGATTCAACATTTCTGTCATTTTTCAAGCAAAAATGTCAAATATTTTCAGGATTCAGCTTCTCAGATGTAAGGATTTGCTGCTTTTCTTTGTCATGTGGGAAAGTGAATTGAATATCTTCAGGTTTTGAAGGGTTAGTCAGACAAAACAAGCAAATTGATGACATCACACTGGGCTTTGAGAAATTGTAAATGACAATTTTTCCATGTCTATGAAAAATGTCATAGACTAAAAGACTAAGAGAAAATAATTTGCAGAATAATTGATAATAAAAATAATTGTTGTGGTATATCCCTTTAATATATCTGGCTGCATTAGATAATTGTACGATTTGATGTGATTTGATTTCGCTTTATTATATGAATATTTTCTGATATTTGTCTTGCATCCAAAGACATTCACTGTTTAACCAGACAACAAACAAATACTGCGGACATATACTACATCAGACAATGCAAATAAGTGGCTGTAAAATTACATGTACTATGATGGAGGATTTTACTCATATCTACAAAAAGCTATGTACCTTCTTCTTGATTTAGGTGACATATTAGTTTAACCAACAAAATCTGGACTGTGCTGCTTTGATGGAGGTATGCACTCTCTGAGCTCACTATCTTTAGACAGTTTGTATCTAGTCTAGACTTGGAGAGTCTACAAAATGTTTATCTATTGAATTAATTTTGCTCAGCATCTATAAATTTGATTTACATCCAAAAATCACAGTTGCCAAGAAATCAAAATTAAATGCCTTTGCATTTAATTTCAAATGTCATATTTTGTAGCGATTATAGTTTGGGTTGCTGTAATATAACTCTATAAAGGCCTTACAGCAGACAGAAGTGTAACACATGTACTCAAGTAAAAGTCAAAGTAACTGTCAAAAAATACCAAACATGAACAAGTACACAAAAAGATGATCAAGTATCCTAGAGTCAAATACAGTCCATTACCTCTAAGTATAACACTCCACATATTGCTAACTCCGGATTAAACTGAGCAGACTCAACCCAGAAACCCAGAAAATAAACCTAAAGCCTTTCTACCGTGGATGAACACAAACATCACTGAAGCAGAGTGTGACGAGGGAGAAAAAGCCAGCCAACCCCTCTCCTTCTGCTCCTACGATGATTTATCTTCTTCCTCTAACTGGGGCAGAGCTGGGGGAGGGGGAGGGCAGTATAGGGTGTCCTGTCCCAAAAACAAAACAGAAAAAAAAAAAAAAAACATCCCTGCCCTCCTCAATACCCCGTCGCCAAGCCCTGGAGGCCTGCTCCACTTCCAGCCACCTGGTTGACTTTGCTGCAGTGTGTGTGTGTGTGTGTGTGTGTGTGTATTTGGTGGGGGGTAACCTTCACCTGGACTCGTAGAGATAAATGAAACCTCAGCGTGGGCTAAAAATAAAGGCTCATTTTTCTGCCACTGGTGGTAATAGTATCATTGCAGGCCAGTTGCGGCAGCACTTAATTCTGTCGCACTGAAGAAGCCTTGTTAAGCTTGACCAAGGGCACAATTTCCTCTCTCTAAATTAAAGATGAAATGTCTGCGTTCTGGCCCTGCGATTATCACGGGAGCCTGTCAACAGAAATATCCCAAGAAGGGGAGGAGGGGCTGGATGAAAAATGCATCTGCAGTTTGGAAGAAACCAAATTTGTGTGGGTGATAGCTGTAGATGTATGAATTTAAAAAAAAAAAAAAACGGCATAATATAATAATGTTTCATTTCTGCTTGTGTCATTTTAAACTATACCAGTCTGAAATGTAATCCTGATCTTAGCAATCATTATTTAGTGATAATGCTTATTAATACATTTAATGTTTAAGTAAAGTTAAAGTTATTACTATCTACTGTATTTTTCGTTATAATTCCCCAAGTAACACATGTATATACTAAGGTTACAATATCCAAACTGCTGTGCAGCTGATGTAGATGCCTTAAATAAAAGACAACGTGACAAAATAGTTTATAGTAGGACTTCTTTCAGGGAGATTTGCTGAAGGCCAAATTTGTTCCCTTTGGATGTGAAGCAATTGACAGGAAGCAGAGCGTCACATAAAGTAGTACTGATGTGAAAACACTCAACTCAGCACAATGAAATAAACAAGGAAGTCTGTCCAGGTTAAATGAGATGGTCTATCCTGTTTTATTTAAGTTGTCTTCTTTAAAACTGGAGTGCAGGACTTCTATACACACATATATATATATACACATAAATGAATGTCTGTTACATTAAGTCCTCAGCAAATCAGTTCACACAATCCTGATTATGCCTCCACACCAAGTAAATCTCTGTATTTCACAGTAAACCAGAGTTCTTAGAGGTGGTGTCTGTGGTGACATTCCCATGCTGGCACACCAGTCGTGATGCACTTTGCATCAACCAGCAATGACTGGCTTTTACCAGAGCGAGCAACTGTAATGAGGTAGGCGCCTCTAAAGTCTTTTCAGCCACTCAAAGTGCTGTAACACTGCAGTCACACTCACCCATTCACACACCATTCATACGTGCTACCATGCCGGCAGTGCCAAACCCGCTCATGCCAACCATTCACTTGCCAAACACAGATTCGGGAGCAATTTGGGGTTCAGTATATTCAAGAAGGAAGAGCTGGGAATCAAATCGCTGATCTGTCAATTGTGGACGAACTGTTCTACCTCTGAGCAACAGTTGCTACAGCAATGAAAGAAGAAGAAGATCCAAGAAAAGTTTCTATGCTCCAGATAAAAAAGAAACTCGGCATTCAGACGAAGTATTATAGTCAATAAAAGAAAGCGATCGATGACAAGGACAAATAGCTTTTCCTTATTGGTTTATGTTGACAGTGTTTGTGGAATTACTGTCACTGCCAGAATAGGGGAGACAAAAAAATCTGCACTATAGGCTTAATGACTAATTGGACACAGCTCTCAAACAGGAGTTACCTCATGTAATTCAGACACTCTGTGACTATTTGAGGCAGAGAATTGATTTTTTTCACCAAACTTTCCTGAGAACACTTAACAATCTGTACAACAAATGACGCCCTCATTTCTGAGTGGGAAAAACGCAAACAAAAGGTGGAAACAAAGGTAACCATAGCAACAGCACCGATGCTTCACACTGCTCTCACTGGTGACACTAATCTAACAACGGGTTAAACAGACTTTGTACAAAAAGCCACTCTCTCCGTGGTTTTATGAAACACTTTAAAGTGGCCCGAAATAAGAAAATTATCGTCGTCTTGTGCTGGAAAAGCTTGTTTTTTGTTGTTGTTTACGTGGCTTACCGCGACCTGAGCTGCTGCTGCATCAGTTGCAAACAAATTATGTTATGAGGCAAAAATAAGCTCTAAAAAATGAATCAGCAGTCACAAGTAAAATATTTGCTCAATAACTCAGAAATGACCACTAAGCTGAATCATCAACAGCCTGAGCCTTTGCCAAATATTATGAATTGTACTACATTGTTATTAGCTGCAGGGATATTGTGTTATGAGGTGTTCATTCATCCACCCGCTGCACATCACCACCTGTACCTGGTCTCTGAGGCGATCTGTCTCCTCCTGGTATTCAGCAAGCTGTTTCTTCCACTGCTCCACGCTGCTGTTGGCTTCCTGCAGTGCTGCCACCAGCTTGGCGTTACTGTCCTGCAGGGTGAAGAGTTCAGCCTCCAGGTTTATCTCACACATGGACCTGCAGAGTCATAAGACACAGAGACTTAACCTATGGCAGTGATAACATATCTCCATTTGGTCATTTAGCAGAGCTTTCTTGCTAGCAGTGAGAGAAAACCAAAACACTGAGCTGAAAGACGCTAAAGCAGTGACACAGTAGAGGATTAATATTGATTAGTGCAGCTTTAATGCTGATCCGCTGTTGTTGTCAGAAAGAAACATTGCTGCTGAGGAAACTGCAGAAGATAATGAGGTAATGAAGTGAAACATTTATATGATGTGGCACCAGCTGTTTGGAGGAATTTGATGGACATTTTCTTGGTTTTAAGGAGCTATAAAACTGATGCATTTAAACATTTTCAGAGGAGTGTGAGATAGAACCAGATGACTCACTGTAATAAAAAATGTGTTTCTTTTAATTAACCCACTGACTTGAAAATTACCCTTAAATGTGACTTTTTTGTTACCCTTTTCCTTTTTTCTATCATTAATATGATTTATTAATATGATTTCTTCTTCATCTCTTTTCTTTTTTTGTCATTAATGTCCATGAGAGGGCAGCACAGTGGTACAGTGGTGTGGTGGTTAGCGCTGTTTCATCACTGCAAGAGGGTTTCAGGTTCAAATCAGCTGGGTTTCAGGTTTGTGGTTTGAACCTGGAGTCTTTCTGTGTGAAGTTTACATGTTTTTTCCAGATATTCCAGCTTCCTCCTACAGTTCAAAGATATGCAAGTTAGGTTAATTGGTGACTCTAAAATGTCTGTAGGTGTGAGTGTGAGACAGTGGGTGTACTCTGCCTCTCGCCCGAATGTCAGCTGCGATTGGCTCCAGCCCCCCCACGACCCTTAAGGATAAGCGGCATAGACAATGGATGGATGTCTGTCTGTGAGAAGCGCACTACAATGCAATCCTACACAAATTGTGAGGAAATGTTCTCTCTTTAGATTCCGCAAACAGGAGTCTCCTCGGGTTTCGTTCAGGTCAAGGGGTCTTAAATCAGGCCAGCTGTGAAATTTAAAGTTAGGGAAGCCCTCTCTCAGTCTTTGGAGCACAGTTTAGCTGTCTGACTGTTTGGGTTGGCGGGCGCACTCCTGATAGAGAGTTGACGCTCATTGTCAGGATTACCAAGGTCGCAGGTGACAGCTGTGCTGTGCTCCTGACATTGCATGACTGTCTCCTGTTGGAGAAACTTGTTGACGGTGACCTGGGGATTCATACAACGTGATGTGCGGCAACTTGAATGTCATAGTTCCTTGTTTAGACTTCAGAGAGCCAATAGACTGCTCACACGTATTTACGGTAGAATGACCACATTTGGGCACAGACTAATTTTGGCACGCCTTGCAGGATTAAAAGACTGATCACAGAAAGTAACCTTCAGAATTGAGGTGGCATCAGTGCTCATACTGTTTTGCTGCTGTCTCCATTCTCCAAAGATTTCCTTCGCAATCTGCACATAATATATCACATTAGCCAATATAGTAGGTTTTCTCTGTTGTTTTTGAGTATAAACAATCTGGCTTAAAAACTGCAACAAAGCAGTATGCGCCTTTAACAGTCATAAAGTACTATAGAAACCCAACAGGTTTCCATATGACCTTATAACCCGACACAGGTGATTCTTTATTAACACGTGGCAAAGACAGATCTGGTCCTGTGTGCTGGTAAAGGTCAGGATTCATAGCAGACATTTATTAAAGCAGAGAGGTTTCACATGAGAAGACAGAGTTTAGAAAGCAGTCTTTGCCATGACGACCAAACTAAGAGCTTGGCAACCATAAAACTACTCACCATGGCAACAAAGGAAAAAAGCCTGCGTAGGCTTCGGCCAATCATATAATAAAATCTTTGGCATAAAAGGTTCTTAAGCAGCCATGGATGAGTGTTTTTCTGCTTACTGGTCTCAGATGGAAGGTTGAGTGATCAATAATGGGCACCATAATGACGATAATTGTGAGATGCTAAATTCAGACACACACACACACACACGGACCACTGCAGACCGAGGAAAATGTCCACCTGTAGTGAGGTTTGCAGGCAGACTAAACTTCTTGCTTTGTGCTAAAATGTTTTGCTGCTCTTCTAGATCATAAATGCTGTTATATTTCCGAAGAACTGAAAGTGAGCTGTCCTTACTCAGAGGAGGGAGGCACACAATCTTACATGAGTGAGCTGTTTTGTCTGAGGGGAGCACTCATTCACTGCTGCTAAGGAAACTGTTTGTGTTTCCCAATTCTTAGTGCTCAGTATGAGTCAAGCTCCAAATACCCTGGATCAGTGGCACCCACTCCTGTTCCTGAGTGGCTGAGCTGGCTGCCACAGTTCATGTTTACGATCCTACCCTCGCTATTTCCCATCATGCCTGCTTTTTAACAAACTAATTTAACCCGTCAAATTTAAGCCTGACAGCACACAATCAGGGTAGATCTGCAGTGTTTCATGATCCTGGATTCTACACTTCTCAAAATGCAACTTGAAAATGCATCTTCCCTTTGTTAGACCCCTCAGGTCTAGGAAATGTTCAAATGCCATGAGCCCAGTTTGCAATGCAGGCTTTCTGTTAAACGTGCGCCTCCTGGTGAAATCATCAGGGTCATTTTCTTAGACTTCATGAAACCCCTCCAGTCCAACAGAGGATATTATGGCTTATTTTACAGTCAGAGTAGTGCTCCATGCCAAAAATACTGTGAGGCCACTGAGAGCTTGGAGAGTGATGAGCTCGCCTCCAAGAGTGATAACGAGGAGTTCCTGCTGATCTTGTTACTGACGCTGTCTTATCAGTGATTAAATTGGTTACCTTCTTCGACCTTGACATCGGCTCCTTGGGCTTCTCTCAGTTGTATTTTTGTCATTTTCCCTTCATCGTAATAGTTGACATGACAAGTCAGCTTCTTTGTTTGTGGAAATGCGAAAATTACCTGCCGCAGCACCCATTTTAAACTGCAACAACTGATTTTTTTGGCCACTTGGGGACAGCAGAAATGATCATAAAACTATCAAGTATAACTGCTTTAAATTTGGATTCAGGTCACGTGTAAAATAGGATCCGTGCAGGCACCAGGAATTAATCTACAGCGTCGTGGGTCGAGGGGAAGTGCTGCAGCCATGTTACTGAGACTCAAATCTTTCCAGTTTAAATTTATACATTTTTCAAAATACCAGCATTCATTTCATAAAGGATCCTCTCAGTTGTAGTGTGGGAACCTGCTCGGCCCTCTGGATGGATAACAGTATGTGTTGTTTGTAGAGTAAATCTGTTGCTACAAAAGCTGTTCCCTGTGCCAAGAAGGTCGTGTTTTCAGCTCTGTTTGCTGGAGGGATTTCTAAAAAAAAAACCTGCAAACAGCTTTCAGTAAATTTTTGTGAGAAGTTGGGTCATGGGCCACAGAAAAACAGAGTCATTAATAATGTGAATCCAGATTTTCTAAATTTCTTCTTTGAAATTTATAGGATTTTTACAATTATTATGCAACTATCTGGAATCAACATTTTTGCCATTTTCTCATGAACTACAAAGGAAGCAATTCTGAAAAAAAAAAAAAAAAGATCATCTTGTTTCAAATTAACATTTTATAAACATTTTAAATTTTTAAATAACGGCAGTTTAATGGCTTGTAATTGCTGTTTCCTCTCCTCTAACAGAGTACAAACGTTCTATGGTTTTGAGTAAGTTTCATTCACAGAGCTCCACTAAGTGCTCTGGGCAGTTACATCTGCTCATGTAGCCAAGCTCAAGGTTGGAGACAGGATCACAACCCCTGTAGTAAACTTTCTAAACTTTAACGGATAAAATGTCCATGCCAGTACTCCCACACACACACACACACACACACACAGCTGCTGCTCTCTCTGTTTTTTATCTTAATGTGCATTTTATGTAAGTGTGTTTTGTGTATTATTGTTAACGATTGCCGTTACTGCTCTTCTGCTGCATGTGCTGCTACAAGCTAAATATTCTTTCATAAACAAAATAACCTCTGAGAGTAAATTTCTCTGCATGCCATCCCTCTCTTTTTGTTTCTCTGGTTGTTGTCTCTCTGCCCCATGTTGTTAAATAAATATGTTTAATAAAATATAAATATTAGGTACAATAAATGTACTCATTAAATATTTATCATAGCATTATGGCTGTCAAATGGAATAAAATATGCTTTTGTTGTTAAATAACAGAACAACCTAGAATATGCCTTTTTTATCTGTTTTTTAATATTTTAATATCTTTGTATTTCTGCTGTTGTTGTTTGTAAATACTTGACCCTGGACCCACATCAGTACCCACCACAGGATAATAATAAAAATATAAAGATAAAAATGCATGTTTTTTTCTACCACATTCTTAATTAAATGCTAATTTTACATTAAGACAAAAGAAGAACATTATACAAAACAATATTGAGGTGTAAAAACAATCTTCCGTGTGAAGGAAATGTCCGTCTGTGGGTTCCACTGAACATGTACAGTGATCTACAGATCTACATGTGTTTCATGTGTTATATGTCAAGTTAAAGAAGAAAATCGATGAGTTCATTTTATTGGAGAGGACAGGATGTCTTAAGCATGACTGTATACCACCAGTATGGACGCATGAGCAACACGATCAATAAAATAAACTTTGAAAAGTCCCTCATAGTGCTGTAAATTAACCCGAATTTGACCCTTTCAGAGTCTGACCACATGTTCTAATCATTGCAGGTTATTAGTCATTAATGCAAACTAAAAAGGTTAATTATGTTGATAAAAAATATATAAAGACTAATAGACACAAGCTGATAACTAAACTAAGAAATGTAAAACTTCTTGTTCATGCATGTAAAATACAGAAAGGTTTATCACGGCTTGTCTTAAAGTAATTAAAGCTATTAAACTGTCTTGACATGAGTTATAAATTTCCAGCTGAAGTAAAAAAAAACAGTCATTACCCTTCAGACAACATCTTTTTGACCCTCTCCTTCTCTGCTGTCAGCTCCACTTCAGCGCTCTTGCTGCGAAACAGCTTTTCCTCAGGCCCATTGACTGTGAGCAGCGGTGGAGAATGGCGCTCCTCTGATAACTCCTAGAACAAAAATACAACATCGGTGACAACACAAACAGGACAAGAACTCCGATATGAAGATGAAATGAAATCAGTAGCAGCTCTGTTAATACAATATTAGTTTCATGTTGTAATTGTGCTTACCCTTCCACTAGGAAGCCAATGAAGACACAAAGGTTACACCAGCAACTTTTATGTAAGTGGTCAGAGTCCTCTGATAGAAAGTTTAGAGGACAAGAGCACTTAACAGGGGAACAACTAGTGCATTTGGTCTAAATGTCCCAGAATGCTGAGTGGGAGGCAACACGCACACCTCTTACTATATCTCTTTTGCCGTGCAGGGAATCAAAATCCCTAAAAAAAAATCCAATGTATGTCACACTGCTAACATAAGATTAAGCATAATTTTGGCTCAGAGGTGCAGCTTTGAGTTGGTTACGGGTCCATTACAGTTTCTACATCCAGACCTGTCATCAGTACTGAACAGACAGGACGCAGCAGCAGGACAGGACAGAGCTAAACCTGTCGGTGCTCGATATGTCCCATCTGGGCTCCTGTAAACAGGCTCCACGCAGAGCGAGGAGCCTTGTGTGGAGCCCAGATGCCTCCTCTTCATACAGCCTCATAGATCTGATCTGGACTCTGATTCAGCATAAATGAAATCTTATGAAATCTTTACTATGACCATAAATTAAACACTCAGATTCTGCAGTTGTAGCTGAGTTTTAGGTTTTCTTCTGAGAAAATTCTAATAAAAATAATACACTAATATACACAGATCTGCTTTTGCTGGAAATTTTTTGCATGTGGAATTATGTACTTAACAAAAAAGTGTGAAATAACTGAAAACATGTCTTATATTCTAGTTTCTTCAAAGTAGCCACCCTTTGCTCTGATTATTGCTTTGCACACTCTTGGCATTCTCTTGATGAGGTTCAAGAGGTAGTCACCTGAAATGGTTTTCCAACAGTTTGTTGTTGTTAAGTTGTTAAGTACATAATTCCACATGTGTTCATTCATAGTTTTGATGCCTTCAGTGAGAATCTACAATGTAAATAGTCATGAAAATAAAGAAAACGCATTGAATGAGAAGGTGTGTCCAAACTTTTGGCCTGTACTGTATATACACATATATAGAGGGAGAGAGAGAGATGAACAGATGTGGCTGCTGGGAGATTTGTAAGTCGAGTCATAACATTCATACTTTTTACTTTGGTAAACTGTTATATTACAACATTTAAGTCAGCAATTTTTGCTTTTGCTGTCTTTTTTCTAAACTCATTGGGGCAGCCCACAGTGTAAGATAAAGGTTAAATAAACTGAATGCTGATACAGTGTAAGAAGAGCCATTTATCTTCCTCTCGTGTCAAAAAGAGATTTTGAATATGACATTACAGCATGCAGATGGCTTGACTCCAGCCTGGCACAGTCAAGTCTAACCAATCTGCTTTGATATTTTCCTTCCCTGCTGCCCAGAAATGAGTTCAATCTTCCTTTCACACAGTTTTGTGGACCATTTTCCTCAGTTTGAGACTGTGGGCTAAAAGACTGCCTTTTTAAAAGCGTACAGATGAATTAGCTGAGGCACATTTCTGTACCACCCGTCGCCTTCTGTCTTCTGTCTGAGTGGAAACCTAAACATGAACTTGTCAGCGACCCAGTGCTTCACTGAAGCATTACAACCCTGCACTTACTGTAGAAAAAGCTTGTATTATTAATTTGAGCAAGCATGACTGTGTTCCCCTGAGGAGGATGGTTTATTATCTATAGCTCAGCAGCTCTCTTGATTGTCCTTATGGATGGATATGGAAATAGAACACACGGCCGACTTGTGTGGATGAACACTGTGTCCAGAGGAAGGAATGCGAGAGCAGGAAAAATCAAAGCCAAGACAACCCCAGTCCGGCCCCAAGGCCAACAGATCGACTGTGCGTATCCCTGAATAATTCATACTGTGGATCATGTTTAAGTCATAAATGGGATTACAAATTTACAGCAGTTTTTCCATATGTTGTTCACTAACAGACTGAGCGGCAACAAGGCAGAAACACAAGTGCACAAGCCAGCAAACGACCAACGACTAATTAGCCTGAGTTCAAAGAATCTGCAAGGAATTTTCATTTTTAAAGGACATATCTGTGTATTATCTGTCTGTGAATATTTGAAGAAATCAAGTGTGAAGTCTGGAAGTAAATTCAGAAAACTGCTAATGAATTTAGTGGCATGGCACCATATTCTGTGCATCTTACATAAAATGTACTGATTAAATAACATTTTGTGTTGTTATTGCCATTCCTAACAAAGCTTTTACTCTTTTGGAGCAAACGCCAGCTGTGATCTAAAGCTACATTTGCTCTGAAGTCAACTTTGATCAGACTCTAGATGAATTATTGAGCACAATGGTCCATGCAACACAAGATGCATGACTATGAACACCGAGGTTCCTTAGACAAATGGAGATGGTTGTCGTATCTTGCTTTTTCTGATTGTGAGGTGGAGTGTATGTTTTCACTCACCTGGGAGAGCTGAGAGATGAAAATGTCCCATGGTGCATCGGGGGAAATGAATGTGAAGGAGCAAATGAGGAGAGTTAGAAAAAGAATAGTTACTACATATTTAAAGCCATTCATTAAGCGCTATTGTTTTGACTGAACAGTGATCCTTCCTGTGGCTAGTTCATGAAAGCTTTACCATTCGCACTAAATGATATTTGCTTCTGCACAGGAATTGATTCATTTTATGTTTCTGGTTTGTTTAGGACTGACAGAAAAGGCAGGACTGCAACTGAAGGCTGAATGAGGAAAGCAAACTGTGTGAAAAGAGGAAGAGAAGGTCACAGTCCCACTCACACTGTTTGAGTGACAGGTGATTCCTGGGAGACGCAGTGCAGAATCAACAACAGTGAGAGCTTAACAATACCAATAGAGACAAAGTAAAGATTGAATAAATGTATTTGTTTTTCTATCTTTATCGACAACCATGTGAAATACAATCACAAGGCATCCACATGGATGTTAGCTGCAAAATAAATAAATATGTGTGGATGTTTCTGTTGTGTTTTAACAACATCTCAAACTCCAAAGCAGCAACTTAACAATTTTTCGGGGTCCTGAGAGGGGGCTTACTTTGTAATCGATGGAAATTCCGATACTTAAAATATTAAACAGCTTTCCTGAGAGCTTTCATCATGATGTCTCTCCACCACTGTTCGTCTTAAGTACATCTACACTGTTTACTTATTTATCTGAGCATTGGACCATCGGCTCCCATAGCTTTATAAAGCTCCGGTTTCTACACCCTGTCTCATTGAGACCACAAACCTGCTTTATTTATTCATGTGTCCATGCAGAGGTACATGCTTAGGTTTCCCGTGAAGCACCTGAACACACACACACTTTTCTGGTTTTAATGCCAAGTCTGTGGATTAAAATATTGATGACTGGCATTTCTGTTTTCCACTCTGTCTGCCTCTGCATAGATACCATGTGTGGGAGATCGCAGAGGAAAAAAGCTCCAATTAGCAGGTGCAAACAAATGACAGATGTTACTTGTCAGGGAAGGGGAACCGGCCTCTGTGTCCTGTGGTGCTTACACTGGTGCTGTACTCTCTTTGTCATTATTTACCTTTCCTGTGTAGCTCAGTGGCTCCTTACCCTGTATTTGTCTGACAAACACCAACGGCCCTGAAAGATGAACTCAAGTACGTCTTCATTAAGTCCAAATGTGTTTGTTTAAACTAATTTCTAACTGGATGGTATTTAAAACTAATACATGTATTAAGGTGGATACTATCACAAACATTTGTTCATACAAGACCCAGTGATCCTGGATTTGTTGATGTGTAGGTCTTTTTTTTTTTTCTCAGGAGGAAAAGGCAGAAAAGTCTGCACTCACATTATTCCTGCTTAGACTGGCAGAGGCTGAACATTGCTAGTTTTCAGGCACTCTCAATCAGATCATCTGTGTTAAAGGAATAGTTTGACATATTGGGAAATACACCTGCTTGCTTTCTTGCTAAGCGTCACATCTGGATGGTAATTATGACACTGCAGTCAGCAGCCAGTTAGCTTAGCTTAGCATAAAGATTGGAAACGAAACGAAACGAAACAGTTCGCCATTGGCAAACAGTTCCATCTAAAGAATCTAAGGACATCTAAAGAAAATTAAAAAGTTTGTTTAGTTCATACAAAAACTGAAGCATAAAAATGACATTTTATGAGGGCCATAATAATTCTTGGCTGGGGATCCAACTTTCTGTTACAAACTGCTGCAAACTGAAACTGTGCCTGTCCAAGAAATCATATGAGCCTGCATTAAACGGATGCAGATGTAATAAAGAGATATGCGAGGAGTAGAGATCCTTCTCCATTTCTCTGTAAGAAAGCAAATGAGGGAATTTCCCAAAGCATCTTTAAGGTGTAAGAAAAAAAACATAACTGTTTTATTGTACGTATTAAATGTTCCTTCTGTTAATTCAATGATGTTTGTCTTAGCTCTTAATTATACCGACCTGTGATGGTCTGCACCTCTGGTATTATTGCGATAAATGAAACACATGCAGGTGATTAGCGAAGAGAAGGTGCCATCATAAAAAGAGCAGGTTTGTTAATTTTTTTTGTTTGTTTTTCAGCTCCTGAAAACTGTAGAATTCACAGTGTAGTATGGATCTGTTCTTATCTTCCTGTAACCAACACACTAAAATCTATGATCACATTTTACTGAATTAATTGAGTCCAAAACTATCATGTTTTGCATACAAGTATTTGGGCCTGTAACACACTAGTGGATGCATTTTTTGACCATTTATCCTCTTTACTGTTGAAAATACTCTTTTAAGTTATATTCTCCTGTACAACACATGGCGTAAACGGGACCATTGTTCGAGACTCAGTTCTCACTGGGGCATCAATACTAAAACACTTAAATGAAACATCTATGAAAAAACTAAATATAAATATTACTTTATTGCATAAAAGTGCCTGCCTTTTACTCTCTCTCTGTTGCCGTTTTAATGTTTTTATCTCACTGAACTTCACTATCTCCTCCTCCATCTCATCTCTGAGCTCCGCAAATAAGCCTGAAAGCTGAGGCTTTACTGCATGCAGATCCCCTGCTGCCATCCACATATCAGAGGCAGAATTTGTGCTCGCTAAAGCCCGAGGCAGCATAGATACAGCGCTGCAATACTGTCGACATTACTGACCGGGGCTGCTACTGACCAGCTGAATGTGATACAAAACCTACTGATACACTGAGTGAAGAGGAAAATAAAACAAGACAAGATACTGCAACTTCCTTCCAACACTATATAAAACATTAGTTCCTGCAGGTTTATCAGTTTATCATAATCTAATTCGGCAGCTCTTACTTCTTGATGCTTGACTGGGATTCAGTGCAACATTGTTTGTACGAAACACATTTTATGGTGAGATTCACAAACGTTTAACTCAAGCACTGCACTAACTTTGATATTTGTATACTTAAAACTGTGATGTGCACAGGTTAGAGATCTGTATTGTTTTTATTCTCAATTATTATTATGACCAGGTGCTTTGAACAGTGCACACATTCTGTTATATAAAAGGCTCCTACCTGTCATCAATACCTGGCTGTGGTTCAAACATACAGTAACCTCATGTACTCCATTCTCCACTCCATAACAGCTTTGACTGGGTATTATTCCTATATTACACAGACAGTCAGCAGTATGGTGTTTTACAAGGTGCAGCGGTGAGTCAGAAGATGTGATAATAACCTCTACAACACCTCTGTGTTTACTGCCTGACACAAAATCAATGGCCACCGTCTTATCTAGAACTCAGAACCGGCTGCTCGTCTGCGTCTGACCTTACCGCTCTATCCAGGTGCTGTTTGTGAGAGCGTGTGTGTTTATGTGTTCTTGTACTAATTACTTAGCAGGGACCAAAAACTGGGAGCACTCACAGTGTGTCCATTTTGCTCGGAGAATAACGCTTTTGTAAACCACCAAGTTGTTAATGATAAAACAAAGAGTCCATACATTTGTTTGTTGATGGTTATGGTCAGAGTCAGGGATCAATTAGTACTCTTTAGTTACAGTATAGTTAAAGTCCCCACAAGGATAGAGACACATGGTATATTTGTTTTTGTGTGTGTGTGTGTGTGTGTGTGTGTGTGTGTGTGTATGTTTGATTAATTGATTCAGCACACGTCTGTGTAACTATTTTTTCCTTGTTTTTTTTAAAGTCCTACCCGACAGGTAAAGAGGTCTCTGGTTGCTATGGTAACAGCATGTAATATTTGTGCTTGCGGTCCTGACCATGACCTCTGACCTCTGTTTGACTGACTCTTCACACTCACACACACTGATGGCATGAATTCAGCTGTGTTATACTTAGATCGACTAATTCATTCGATCTTTGTTTTCCATTTTTGTTCTTATATAGGGATACCACTGGACATGCTGTTACATCCTACGGCAACTCTCGCCTGCCAGAGCAGAAGCATGTAGGAGAAATAAATTAATTTCACACATTTGTATGACTGGCAAGAGTTGCAATATCAACATACAACACCTGTGAGAAACAGGATCCTTTACTTTCCTTTTTTGTTTTCTCAGTTTTTAAATTACATTATTACTTACTTTTTTAATAATTTATACATTTACATATCAAACTAAGCGGTTATCACTGACTCCTTGTCTAAAGACCTTTACATAATCAGTACATTATTTTCAGCAAAAAGCTTTGTGTGATGCTCTGTTTTTTCCAGGGGTGTTTTCTCTCACTAAATAAATTGACAAAACAAACTATCCTGTCTCACAGCTGAGGTTGCGGCTGGCAGCCTGACTCTGCAGTCTCTTACACCTGCAGAGCGGCTCTTGGTTAGGACTTCTACACAACACACACACACAGGTCTGTTTTGACTGTAGGTCACTATAACACCCAAACACATTCTTATTGCTAATACTTGACCGAACTAACTAATAAACAAGCAGGGTAGCTCTGAAACGCAACAAATGTTGCCATGTGACATAGTTTCCTCCATCTTTGTATAATTCAAATCACATTCACAGCCACCCAAACAGGATGTGTACTAGCTGGTGCTGTAAATGTCAGAAAATTGCCTCAGAGAATGTCACTACGTGGCTGCTTGTTTTGTGTGGGAGAAATGGTGAAGAATAAAAATCTTCCACTGCAGGCAAAGTTTAACTTCTCCAACTGAACCTCAGAGTTATCAAGTCCACTAAGAAAATCACGGTCACTGCTAGGATAGAAGATGGCCATTGTCCTTACAGCAGCAGCCAGATTCCTTTCAATTATAGATGATTCAGCTGCCCTCCCTCCCTCCCACTATTTCCCCTCTTTCCTCTTCATTTTCCTGATCCCTCATTCTTCTTTCATTCAGTCCTGGCCATTACGGGCCCTCCAAACACCTTCAGCACCGGTGTCTCTTCCTGTTTCCCATCTCCATTTGTCATGCACAAAATCTTTTAATGGAGTTAAGCAATGGGGGAATAATGGAGCAGCCAAATGGGGACCCATCTAATCCCTTGTGATTCTATATATACCTTTAGAATAGAAATAAAGGCACCGCTCCACTCGGTCGTATTGGCCAGGGAGTTACAGAGACCATCATGTCCCTTCAAGGTCAAAGGTTCAATTGTCAAATGTTGATCAATCAAAGGCCATTTCCAGACATGAAGTCTGCACTGTTCAGATTTTATGTACAGTATACTGTAATATCAGGGGTTTTTGAATCATTACCTGCTGTGACAGTTCCTTTGGTGGGGTTGAAAGTTACAGATTTCCCAGCTAAATTTGCTCCTTATGACGGGTTGTTTTGGTTTTACTTACTGTGGTTTGGAAATCTCTGCCACTTAAAAACCATCCCAACATCTAATTTGGATTAGATTGATAGAAGATTGCTTTATGCTCGTCCCAAATCCTCTGTTTTCACCAATAACGAAAGGTCTCCCTCATTCATTTTTGCTACACCATGGAAATAGATGGGGTTGCTGCTTCCTCTCTTTGCTCTTCACGCTAGCTCTCAAGCCTCTGGTCATTTCCATCAGAGCCAGTCCCAAAATCACTGGAATAAGGTGCAACAGATCTGACTATACCATTGATTTGTATGCAGATGATGTGATCCTGACGCTGTCAGATGTTTGGACATCACTCTCTTCTCTTCTCAATCTGAACGACTTTGAGCAGCTTTCTGAGTTTACGTTGTTTTTTCACTCTGGTCAGATAAAGGCCTGTCTACTAATAATGATCTCTACATTAACAACTGTTTTGCATGTTTTGCTCAACTTTAGCTTAAATTTGACCTTTTTTGTCACTTTTATCTAAAAGTTAGAAATTTAATCAGGCAGACTCTAGCTCAGTACGATATGATGCCTAAACAACACAACCGTTATAACCTTATGAGTAGAATCCCTAAATCCAGACGTTTCATTTCTCAGTTTGTTGATCTTTTTCCTTTGGGAACCCCTTCTCTCCACATTAAAGAGGCATGGATCAGGGGTATTTGGTGAGTGGATTTCGGATGAGTTATGGGCGAAAGGCTTAGATAGGATCAAAGCATGTTCTATGTGGACTTCAACTCAGTTTGAAGTCATCGGCTATCAGCTGCACTTCTCTCAGACCAAACTGAACCAAATCTTTCCTTCTGTCTTTGCTGCCTATGATAAGTGTAAGTCAGCTGACGGGGGTCATCTGTTCTGGTCCTGCCCCAGGCTCCGGAGTTTTTGGGATAACATTTTTGATTTGTACAGCGACATATACAGCAGACAGCTAATCCCTGAGAGTCTCTCTATGATATTGATATCGGACTGTATTGTATTGCTCTGTGCTTTGAAACACCTGGATTTCAGTTCTCTAGCCCCACTCTTGGGCCTTGCTCAACCTCACTGGGTCTTGGCTCCATGAACTACTTCTGACCCTCAATACACTTGTGGACATTTCAGTCATTATACGGCCTGACATCCATATGTGCACTTTTTCATAATAAATCAATAACAAAATAATTCTCCCACCATCCTAATATAGTGGAGGTGAATTAACCTTATTTACGGTGCTCAAAGCATCTCAAAACTCAATTTCACAAACTCAACAGCAATGTGTCTTTCCAGAAAAGTCTTAATTATTCAGGATAAACCACAACATCCTGTAATATGTTTCAGCTTTATTTTTCCATATAAGCAAATGGAAAAGCTTTCATGAGATGATTTATTGTTATACAACAAAATTACTTATAAATTACCATATCAAAAGTGCATATATTGCTAAACAAACCTTCCCTTATCTTTGGCTAGACACAAAAAAGCTTCAAGAAAAGTAGCGCTGTGCTTTACCTCTGGAGCTGCAATGTTGAGCGCAGGGTTGGCCAGTTCAAACCTCTCCTGAGATTTCTCTCTGGCAAGACGGGCCGCCTCCTTCACCTCCTTAAACTGCTCTGCAAACTGCATGAGGAGGAGGAGGGAGAGGAGAAACACAATTCCCACAAAATTGACACTTGCACATGACCATGTAGTTTAAAAAATGTTGAACTTGACTTCTTGTCTATAGCGCTTATGTATCATGCAGCTTCATCAGTGGATACAAGAATATTTGTTCCATTAACTCAGGTGATGTGGCCTCTCACCCATTTTTGTTCTTTATCAGTACTTTTAATGTAGTAATTTAAGTTGCCCTCACTCTCCAGCAGCCTGAGTTAAATGTGAAGAAAAAAACCAAAATATGTGTGACAGACGTTCTCCGACGGTCTCGTTTTCTCATAGAAAGATTAAAAGCACGAGTTAAACAAATATCATGGGAGGAAGTGTTTGAAAATGTGCAAATATTCATGGATTTCCATATTTACACTGGAGACATTTTGTGTAAATATAATCCAGCTGCATCAAACACAGACAAAATCTGAATAGATGATACGCACTGAAAATGAGACCTTGATCACCACTGTCCCCTCCTGCTCACACAGTCCCTTGTCTTCCCCCGCACCCACTCTGTGGAACATCTAATAAATGAGTGACGCTTTGAAGTGTTTTGTTTGAATGCCGCCGAGGTTTGTTTGAGCGGCGTTTACCTGCTGCAGCTGCTGCTCTGTGGAGAAGCCCAGGCCGTAGACGGTGTTGGCCCGGCTGTCTGCCCACTGACCAAACTTCTGGGAGGTTTTGGTGAAGGTCATGTTGGGGGTGATGGTGCTGTTGATGATGGCCTGACAGCACAGAGAATAAAAGAAGTAATAAATGACATGAGCAAAACAGTAGGTAAAGGATCCCAGAGGGAAAAGTGGGACATTGTTGTGATAAATAACATGATACTGCATAGAAATACAGCCTATATTTAAAAGCATGTTGTATTAAGTCTGTATCTATAGGGGATCAACACAAACCTAAATCTGAGATACAGATAGAAAGAGAGAAAACATTTGGAACAGTCATATTTCTTTTTATGGTTTATATTTTGTACATTTTTTGCTATACAGACATTAACTTGATCCCTGACAAACAATAATTATCCATTTTTACATTTTGTTTTAATACTAATGTGATTTTTTAATTCAAATCACTTGCACTATTTGTAATCATATTATTATTTCACAAATTTCCCACAGTAGTTGTGATGAAGGTACATTGACTCAATTCTGCCTTAACTAGGTGGGTGCTGCATTTTCATATATTTGTAGGCATTTTCAAGGACAAAGAATTCACAATATCCAGGACCAATACATAAACCATTTCAGTCACCTTTAAATGCCAAATTCGTTACAGGCCTTTGTTATTTTTCATTTGTATGTACTTGACCAGCAAATATGCAGATTTTCATGTGATTGTCAAGAGGCCAACTATTCACTGTGCAGCAGCTCATGACAGTAAACATGCTTGGAGTTGTCTTTGGGATTGCTGGTTAGCAATAATAAATAACATGAAAACTGAGGTAAGCAGTATATTTATGGTGTCACTGGGAAAAACAAAAATTCCACAAAAATACACTACAATGCAACCTAAGGACAGACTTATAGGTCAATAAATGCAATAAAACAGGAGCCAATATCTGCAAAGCGTTTCATAGAAGAAGAGAACTTCACGACGAAGCCGCTAATTTCATTTTCCAGTCATATCTAAACGTGTTGCAGTGGTTCCTTAGGTTGTGTCATGGATGTAACATTATTTTAAGACCTCTCGTCTGCTGGGAAGGGCTTAGGACAGAGAGTGGAGAGCAGCAGGAGGAGAGCTTTCAATTTTCAATTTCTGGCTCTTTTTTTTGCTTTTTCCACAGAACTGCTTCCCCCAGCTTTAAGACCAAAAGTCACATTTTGATTATACAGTGGTACACAGTCGTATGCAGTGCTGATAAAAAACTAATATGGAGGTCTATTGGAGAACTGTGTGCAAATAAAGACAAAATACCAACAACCAGGCCAGAGAAGGAGCCAAATGTAAAAGCTTGCTGTAGTGTGCCATGATTTGTTCAGAAATGCTCTCCAGAGAACAGTCTGATGAGGTGGATTTGTTGCCAAATGTAAATTTCTTTGGTCTCATCTCCAAAAGCCTCAAGTCTCAGTACGGTAAATTGACACAATTGGCTGATAACTACAAAGAGCAGTGTTTTCTGAGTTTCATTTTGGTGCTAACAAGATATGCTGTTACTGTTGGGATCCCCAGGTGCTTTACTGTTGGGTGTGGTATTATTGATGTAAGTGCAGAAATATTCCGCAACTTCGACTAATGCATCCCCACCCAGAAGATGGAAATAAGATCTATTTTGCTTTATTTGAAGAGTCTCAGAGTGGGTAAATAAAACAGAAGACCCCACACTAATGTAACACTAAAACCATCTAAGGAAAATACTATTAATTCACTGTATGCACATTACTACAGAGGTAATGGTCTCAGTAAAAGCTTGATTTGATTTTTCATGCACCCCCACAATATAATAATACAATGCTATTAAAAAATGAAAAACAACAACTTTGTCAAACTGAGCACTTTACAATCAATCAATGCAGAAAAAGACTTTAGCAAAATGTGATTTTAAGAACAATATATTGGTCATCTTCTTAACATTTCTCCTCTAAGAGTCCAAGCAGAATTGTTTCTTGTGTTTTGACCTGAAAATAACGCTAGAAAACTATATATAATGTATAATGTATGTGGGTCCCTGTGCAGAAAGCCTGCTGCAGCACTTCAACGCTGACCTGTTTCTGATGAGTGAAAAGCTTGAATCCCCCTGACTTTGTCACCAAGTGGCCTTTGTGCGACCTTTCATTGGCGTGTAACACTCACAGCCTCTGGCATGCTCATCCACTTTCATTCATGTGATCTCTGAGTCATATGTGTGGTGGGCTCCCACCTTAGTCCCACCCACGCTGATGATGCGGTAGACGCTGCGGCTGGCATCGTAGAAGAACGACACGGTGACGGCGTGTTTGCTGGCTGGCAGCCAGTTGCGTTTGGTGGCCGGGTCGATCTGGAAGACATGAGCTCTGGCGCTGAAGATGGGCTGCTCCCTTTAAATCACACAAGAAAAAACACACCATATTAGCTTTACATTACTGATGATTTAGTGGCACACCACTACTTATAATCCAGGCAGGTAGGCACCATGTTTTCGAAAGAAGGACAGACTCTGTGCGGAGCTGCCACTTATTACTGTATTCATCTCTGTGTTTAACGTCTTAGCCGGCTAGTGTTTACCTCTGAAACACATATGACTTAATTAAATTTGCATGAAACGGAGATAACAAGCAACTTAAATAGCAATTTTCAACTGTTCACTGTACAGCACCCAGACTCCCACCGTCCTTACACTCACAGACTTCATAGCAACAACTGTGGAACAGCAAGACACATCAAATCGCCTGCATATGAATTAGATTTCATACACTTATAAATCCATTTATGACAGCAGATTCTCTAGAATGGCCTGTTTTGTAACCCAGTGTGATTTGACATTTAAGGAAATTATATGAAATGACATCATGTGCACTTCCTGCCATTTATGAGTCATTTCCTACGTTATTTAGAAGTGATTTGCAGTTCTATGAAAATTGCTTAGATACTTTAAGATATATACAGCATTATAACAACTTCCAAAACCTTTTTTATTTGTGTGGTAAAGATGTCATCAGTTTTCTATTTTTGGACAGCAAAAATATTAGGCTTTTTTGATGTTGTAAGTTATCTTTTTATTGTTTTGTATATCTTTACAGCAATGTTGTTTTCCATTAGTTTGCACTATTATTATCCCATGAGCACCTGCTGGCATTGGTTAAGTAGTAACCTCCCTGCTGATTTCTCTATAAAAATAACTTGCTGTCCTTACTGGTCTACATGAAACTTGTTTTAGCAACAGCCTCAAAAGCTAATTTCTACCTTTGTCTTATATAGAAGAACAAAAATAACTGAACTCCTTTGAAAATGTCGAAATCTAAAAAACATTTTTCAATTAGGCCTAAAAAGAGAGAAGCCATGAGTTTTTAGGAAAGAAAGAACATTGAAATCAACATTGTGATGATTTATTTTACCAGACAGAAAACAGAGCAGGTTTAATATTGAAAAGATCAATACTAATAGAACAAATAAAAACAAAACTATTAATCATTTTGTAACAATATGTGTCGCTTTCCACAGGAGGTAAATAAATCTCTTTTCTGCCCGAACTCTTCATTTGTCACCTGGCTCACAAACAGTGAGGTCAAATGTTTGCCTGCTTTTTAAGAGACATAAATCTGAGTGCATGTGACACCTCTCACTGAGCCAGCTTCTCTGTGGAGAAACTCGCCGCAGGGGCTCTGCATGTAAAGATGAGCGAGCTGAGAGTGAGAGTTTCAGACTCTCATCCCAAGTCTAATTCAAACTCTATCGTTGCCATTACACACTGATCTGAAAGGGGTTAGTTCAAATTACAAAATGACACATTTGCTTTAACCTCTGGCTGTACTTAGTGTGGTTTTATTTCAAGTGGTTTTGAAACATCTGTCACTGAAACTTATTGTATGATTTCACTGTTAAACAACACAAAAACAACACAAGTGAATGGAAATCTGTTGGTGGTTCTCAAAAACCGGAATTTAAAAACAACATGTCTCTCCATAAATAATGTCCGATTTCTCCTAGAAAATCCACAGTTAGTATAATCACTTAGATTTTTCATAAAATTATATTAAATAACTAAAAACTGCTCACAGTCAGTTTGTGGATAATCCTGAATTATGGGGACACCTTTCTCTCTAACAAAACTTCCATGCCAGGAGTCTCATCAGTAGATATCTGAATACCTTGAAGAATAAAATCAAACTTCTGGCTAGCATGGCTCGATGTCAGCATGGATACTGTAAAGGAATATTAGCATTACCACAGGAAAACAACTTTTACGCATTACTGTGTTTGTGGTGTGTTGTGAAAAAGAGGTAATGCCTGCACACTCACTCCAAGCCATAAAAAAAGTTCTTATTACCGACCGATGGCAGGTGTGTTTAACAATCATAAACACTCACAATAATAATCTTCCAAATCATCAACAGTTCAATAATTGATAAAATCAGGTACATTAAGAGAAACAACATTTAGAAGCAATGCTTCAAAACATCACGGTTATATTTTCAATAAGCCTACGTGGTGTGTTGTGACCAAAGTTCACAACTTTGCCTGCAGCTACACTGAGCTTTGCCTGAAGCGAAAGATGAACGAGACAGAAAAACAGTACTATCACACCCACATTAGTGCACTGATCAAAGCCAACATCTGTACCCATCACAGAAATTAACTGAATATCATTATGAGCGCAAACCATTGACTTGTTCGGCCTTTGGGACCCCACTCTTCCGCCAAGCGTACAATGATGGTGAATAAAGCCATTAATAGGGATAAAAGTCCTCCCAATTTCCAAATGTTATTGTGTTTTTCAGGGACCTCGAGGTCTTTGATGATCTCCTGATGCAATGAGGCAAATGGTGCAAATGAAGCTGAAGATTTGCTAACCACTAGCAGTCCAATTAGCCATCCCGCTCTCTTTGAAGAACTATGCACTCCCTGTGGGGACTAACAGCGAACAGAGGCTCACAGGACGATGGGGAACTGCGCGGGCACTTTGGTGAAGTCATGCAACATTACACGGCTAATAGAGTTTGCATAATCTTAACGTATGCAATGAGCTGTTACCATTGCAAGTCAATTATATGCTGACATTAATGAGGATAATGTGTGCTGGGAGGAGGTGCTGTGCTTTCCATTGTTCCCACTAGATTTGGTTGGAATTATTGTACATTTACATAAAAACAATAGTCGTTATTGTTTCAACAGATCACTGAAGCTACAATAGACAACAGACACGAGCAGCTAAGGAAGCAGAATCAGGCCAAGGATGATAGTAGCTACTGATACAATTAATATCACAGACTGATTACACAAATATTGATCTAAGACAGTTTGTCCTACAGACATGTAGGACAAACTGCTAAGCCTCTGATTTGTGACCACCCAGTTTCTCACAGGAGTCAGAGAGGTACTGATTTTGATTTTTAAACAGAAAGCATAAGGTTTCATTTTTAGTTGAATCAGAGTACGGAGGAACTCCTCTAATAAAATTATTCTGACCTTTGATTTCAAGGTCCTTTAGTTGTGTGGCGACTGATCGGCTGCTGCCTGCCAGCACAGGCACCATTAACCTCAGTGGATGGAGTGTTTAGGTGCAGGTGTCTGAATAGTACACAAGGCAACAAACTCTTGTCAGAGAGAAAGCAATGATCTTGTGAGACTTGCAGGCTAGTAGCTAACTAGCTTGGCTTACTAGGACTACGGCCATGAGACTAATTAGTTCAGCACTGCAAACCGTTTTACACAAAAGTTATTTGTTGCTAAGAGAGTTGCTTTAAGCAATGTGAGCTCTTTCTATAACAGAGCAGATATTGTGACATATTTAGCAGGAAAGGTGTAATAAATAACATTTAATGGCTACAGTTCATTTGAATGTGCCAGCTCCGGTGTAACCACTGCTGGGTGTGCTTCCTCTCTCTCTCTCTCTCTCTCTCTCTCTCTCTCTGGCTAACTAGGACACTTAAATGGATTGAAGCCATTAATGTTATTATTTACACCCATGCTTCTCCCTCTATAACAAGCCAAAATGTCTGTGAATAAAAAGACTGAAAGGACACGCAACAACCACAACATCAACAATGAAGAGCTCAGTGCTGCCAAACTGTTCTTTTAAATGTTAACGGCGCTGTAATCAACGTCCTGCTGTTGCAAAGTATTTGTGTTTGTTCCAGCAGCGCAACAATACAGTTATGTGTCCTCTCTGAGTACATCTTAGAACATCACATTCAACATCCAGACTCAAAACCCATCTTTTCACACTTTCCTACTCCCTCTGATACATTTTGCACTGCTACTGTATTTTATTGCTTGTTTTTACACCTGTTTTATCTATTATATTGTATGTTTTATGTGTTTTTTGTACGGCGACCTTGTGAGCTTTGAAAGGCGCCCTAAAAATAAAATGCATTATTATTATAATATTTTTTATTTGCAATGCATGCTTAATCTTTGCACTGGTAAGTGTTTGGATTGACATTTTCATTGTGGTTATTTTTTGTCATATATATTGTTTTTTTACACATGAAACACCACCTGAAAAATTTATCACAAAAGCTGCTGCAGAGTTAGAAACAATTTTTGGATCCCTTTGGTTTTAAACTCACCTCAGCCCAATTACATCTGCAAGAAATGTTTGTAAAACTAAAAGCTCAATCTGTATCCTACCAAAGACAATAACCAAACACTGTTCCAAGCGTTCAACCACTGCATCTAATTCCCCAGCTTGAGCACACACATGTATGAGTTATCATCCGTATCACCTTTAACAGTTACTCAGGGTAACAGCAGTTGCTCTTCAGCGAGGCCATTTTAGAAACTGTTCAAATGAAAATGTGGTGGTTAACAGTAAAGACGCTGTGACTGAATGATGCTGATGTGAATGTGTGTAATTTTATGAAAGCAACAAAGGCATTTTTCTCGAGCTTAAGAAAAATAAGTGTTCAGAATATTGTGACAAAGCTTTTGAGGTAGGAGAGTTTGATCTGAGTTCATCTATCTCACGGTCAGGAGGTAAAATCCTGCTCAAAACATCAGATGCAAATCAAGCAAATTAACAGCATTATGAAATGACTTAATTACACTCAATAAAAGTAATCATCAGGCTGCATAACTAATAACCAGGGTGTTAAAGCCAATAAGCCAATAAGCCAAAAATAAATAAGAATTAACATCAAAGTAAAACAGCTTCAGTTAGGATTTCCTTTCTATCATATTCTCATCTTAATGAGAAATGATGACTGACTGCTCATCAGCTCGCAGCCGTCACTGCAGTTCACGCGTAAATTAATGTCCTGTCATTCATTTTGCCCGTTTTGACGTTGCTGTGTGAAAAGCCTGTCAGGCTAATCAGCTCAGACAGGATGCATCACGTCGAGGTTTGATGATACAAACAGATTAAAACCGGATTAAATTCCTCCTGAGGTGAGGGGCAGCAAACACAAGCACAGCTGCTTGGCAGTCACAGAGGCCTTGTCTAAACCAGTGCAGCGGTACAGGGGAGAGCAGTCTGATGTGCTACAGTGCCTGGTACTTGTACACACACCTGATCTAATTAACATTAAGCTGTGCGGCTCTTAATTATGTTGGGTGTTGTGAGAGTAAAGCCCTGCATGACTGAGTAGAAGGAAGCAGCTGCTAATATCTGACGATCAGAGGAGCGAGTGCTGACAAGTGAAATGTTAAGATAAAGTTTAAGAAACAGCCCAGCGTATCCAACAGCCCACAGGAAGACAAGTTCAGTCTAATAAAAGACCAAGATATGATCTGAATTTGAATCAGCTCATTAACTTAAGTAACAAACAACGTAACCACAACACCGTGTAGAAATCTACTGCTGCTGCTGATCATCACCACCTCCTGCCGTGAACCTGAGGCCTGAATCCACTGAGGGGGTCATCTGGATCAATTATTGTTAATCTATTCTAGGTCAAATATACATCCGCCCATCCACCCCGCTCCATCACACTACAGCCCACACACACTCACTGACACACATCCATGCATGAGTGGAGAGAGTTCAGATTACAGCCCAGTAACTAAAGGGGTCAAAAACATGACATGTTTTTTAGTCAAATTTCCGGATTGTTCGTCTCATGGTGTCTTAATTAAGCCTCTGAGTGGATCCTATAAGGAGAGTGACGATTTAATATAAGGTTTAATATATTATGGAAAAATGCAGTTCAAAAAGAAACTATTAAAAATTTAGCAAATGTTTTCCTAAGAGCTGCAGTTATACAGAGAGCTTACACATCACACTTTTTATTCATTTAATATAGGTTTAAATATGTGGAGATTTTAATTTCATTTGAGATCATTTTGGCCAAGTTAATTTAACGGTTTGGCACCTGTCCATTCAGAAATCATTCTGACCTCCAAAACAGCAGATTAACAGGAGTAATAAAGCATTACGAGGGCAATAACAAGCATTACCTTTATAAAAATATCCTGTTGTGCCTTGTTCTGTGTAAAGACAGCTTTTTTCTTCACAGTAGATGCAAATGTTTAGTAAATCTATATGTGGGAGGTGTTTCAGAATTACAAACATTCACCTACGACCTCCAGTGTCCCATCTATGTTTTCAAGATGAATTCCTCCTCGCTCTCTTAACGTACATTACTTCACATGGGAATTAAGAGCTGCAAATAATAATTTTTTTCAGTATTTATAAATATGCCAACTATAATCTCAATACATCAATCGTTTGGTCGATAAAATGTCCAAAAATAATGAAAAAAGTCCACTACAATTTCCCAGAGATGGAGACAATGTCTTCAAATGGCTTGTTTTGTCCAAACAAAACTCAAATTATCAGTTAATATTCAGTTAATCACATCACATTAAACTGAAAAATGCAGCAAATTATTACAACTGAGAAGCTCGGTAAAGTTGCTTGAAAAAAATACTTAAATAAGTAGTCAATTATCAATATACTTTTCTCCCTAATTAGTCAGAATACCATCTTAAATGAGTGTTCAAAAAAGCTGATTTTGAAGCTGAAAAAATGATTTGTGATGATCGTGCCTAAACTGCAGATGTGATTAAACAAACTTGAGTCACCTGAGAAGCTTTTGAGAGATGGTTTTGTTTCAGAAGCTCGAACAGAACAGAAAAAAATGATTTTAATTAAAGTCAAACAACTCTTACATTCTCCTTGGGATTTGTTTTATTTGTATTCAGGGTCAAACTGGAGGAGACAGAAAGAGGCAGACAGGCAAAACCTGGGAGACACAGAGGAGAAAGCTCTGCTGGGATCTGAGCCCTGGCAGGCGGTCCGGTGTGGGAAGGGACCTGAATCCTCAAGTGTGGTTCAAACCTCGGAGGGCACAAATACTTCTCGTGGCTTTCTGGGACTCTTTATCTTCCCTTCTGCACGTCTTTGCATTCATGCAGCGCACAATTCTGCAGCAGTCTGTCGCAGCAGGCTGTCACCGCTGGATCATCTGATGATTTTGATGTGGTACCAAGTGACGGATTTAAAACTAAACTTTCCCGAAAAAGGAAAAACTTCTGAAAGTTTTATTTGATATTCTGCTATTGTCAGAGAGAGAGAGAGAGAGTAAAGCAGCTGAGTCTGAGCTCGCGGCCGAAGCTTTAAGTTTTCTTTAATCCACTAACCGCCGTCTACATTCCCCACAAAAGCGCAGCAGTGACACCAGATAGAGGAGGAGGCGCGCAGCCCCGAGGCCATCGGCTACACTCCACCCTCATGATAAATTAATTGCTGCCAAGCATTCAGATGAATTTCAAGGTTATGGGTGCACATGCAGGACGAGAGATGAGATGAAATGAAATGTCGCACTGAACCAAACAAACAGCCCTCTTCCTCCTCCAGTCTGTCTGTTGGAAAGGCTTCTGCTGAGCATGCAAGCACTTTCTCAGCATTATACAGATGAAATAATTCAGCTCAGGGACAGGAAAATATTACAACGGTATTTGGCTGCAGCCAGCAGCAAAGGCTGTAAACAGAGAGACTTCTATGATAGCTCCATCTGGACGAGCTGATGAGAGGACAGACAGTACGAGGGCTGAGTTTTCTACAGGGAGTCGTCAGAGAACAAGGAGGCTTTAATGCACTTGCTCTGACCTACGTGCTGCATTCACTGCAGGCGCTCATGCTCAGTTTCAAATTACAGCTCGGACATCTTTGATAACGGTTCATTACCTCCTGTAGACGAGAAATCGCTTCTCAAATGAACATAAACTGACAGTGATGAAGGAAAAACACAAACTGAGTCCAACAAAATCCAGGCAACTACTTTAAACTAAAATTAACCAACTTGTGCTGCCTTCATGTCAAGTTGAAATGATCTGAATTAGGAGTGAAGTATGCGTGAATGAGCCAACAGAGAAACCCAGAGGCTGGAACTGGGGAATGTTTGGCATGTTTGCTTGAAAAATAACTTCAACGATTAATCAGTTAACAAAATGGTTGCCTACTAATTTACGTATTTGGGACATGCACTGAAAAGGGCTCCTGCAAAACCATCCTAAACCATCTGCATACATTAATTTTGGAAAAAGAATCCCACAGGGAAAGGAAGACGAAACCTGAATAAATCCAGGGATAATTAGACCTGATCCACAATGTGGTCGAGCCAAACAGACCCAAACGGTGTCTCCAGTGACCCAACTGTGGTCAGAGAGTGTAATTTTCCATGCAGTTCACGTACTCTCAGTCTGCCTTAGAAAATAGATTTTCTCCGTCCGTACACACCATGTTATGGGAGCTCATATCGAGTCAGCTTGAAACCACTTGGGTATCACACACAGACCCAAGACCTGTGGCAGCACAACAGGACTCTTCCTGACCTGATTAGACTAAACATTTTGCAGCCAAGTCAGGCCAGATGGACCCATGAGGACTTCAGGCGTGAGCTCCATTCTTGTTAAAAATCTTAACAGAAAATGCTGTTCAATGTGTCTTTATTTATTCATTTAGATGTCAGCTGGTAAGTTACTAAACCAGGGGGACCAAGTAGAATGTTTTTTGAGTGTACAGAGCTAATTAAAAGAACTAAAAGAATAATAATTCAATTAAGACTGTTGTCCAGTTATGACCACACAGCATGTGACAGAAAAGAATCACAGCATTCAAATGCAGTTTCTGTTAATTAAAACAAGATCACAATACTGATCTCATTGTTTTGGTGGCAAACAGTGGAGCCCGAAACCAACGTTTCTATGAGCAGTGAAGTTTGAGGCTGTATGGAGATTAATGGACTGGAGTGTTTGGTGTTTTTTTGCTTCTTGTTCATAAATAAAACTTTAGCCAAATCAACATATTCTGAGGTGACCATCATGAGACAAAAACGTGCACATACATGGCGCTGGTTAACAAAACAGGCTTATAATCAAAGGAAAATATCATCTTGCCAACATCTTCCACTGTCATTGTTGTTTTAATGTCATAACACTATGCAGTTTCTGCAGAGTTGCTGACTTATGGAAAGTTGTTGCATAAAGGGCTCAAAAAGTCAACAGAGAGCTCTCAAACACTTGGTGACTTCAGTGACGGCCCTTATAAGGATAAAATCAGCACATTATCTGACACTTTTAACACACCACTCAGTGCTGGAGCACTCCTGGGCAGCACACAGAGCCCTCAGCTCCCGCAGTGCAGACACTCATCTCTCATTTTGAAATGGATGAAAAATATGAAACTAAAAAATTAAACTACTGAATACATTCATATCAGAGATTGAATATCTGCAGACTTTCACACCGATGTCTCTATTTTTATAAGCTAACAACCAAAAATCAAGAAAATGCTCAGCAGTATAGAATTTTCCAAATGTATTTTCTTATTCAGTGTTTAGTTGCCAACATACACACACACACACACACACACACACACAAACACACCATGATTGCGTGAGAGATGTGCTTCTTTGCCCCAAGTCTTCACTTTCTAATCCTCTCTCACTGCTCCCTTCATCTCTCCTCTTAACTTCAGTATCCATTCACCACTCTGAATCTCTGATCTGTGAGACAGAGGCTGCACGCTCCCGTCTGGACCCGCGGTCAAAACCCACCGGTAGCTTCTGTACTTAAGAAAATACTCCTCAAACTGCCAATAACGGAGCCTATAAGCTCTGCGGGCTGTAAATAGCCTGGGGGTGGGAGGGCGAAGCTGCAAAACCTGCTGCCAAATATCCTGGCAGATGTACTTAAAAGCAAATGTTCACACTCAAAGCTTGCAGGTGATTTGATGAGAGGTTAAAGGGCAAAACAAGAGCAGTTAAACATCCTGAATAAAGACTCATAGAAATAATCGTACATACAGCTGACGGTCCAACTGTGTCGTTGGACCGTTTTTCTTTAGGGAAAGAAAAAACAAAAAAGTATCAATCACTCCCAGTGAAAAACTGCTCATAATCTGAATACACTGTTAATGGGACCTTACAAACTGTGAATAATGTAGAGCTGACACAATTTTCCTGTAAATTGATGTAGGAAAATTAGCCAACAATAATTCTGATAATCAATTAATTTCAGTCATTGGTCAAGCAAAAATATCAAACCTTCTCTGGTGTTAGCTTCTCAAAATGTGAAGATTTGTTGTTTTTCCAGCTGTCTATCACTGTAAATGGAATATATTTCATTTCTAACATTTGTAACTAAACTATTTATTGATAACTTAAGAATATCATAATATATTATAACAGGAAGTCTGACAGAAGCTTCATTAAAACATTGTCAGGAAACCTTTAACTGATTTAAAGGTTTCCTGACAATGTTTTAATGAAGCTTCTGTCAGACTTCCTGTCAATCATCCAAAGACGCTTTGGCTTTTTAGTATCTAAGTTCCTCTTTTTGTTTCAGTGTTTTCTTTGCTAAGCTGCGGCAGAGTAACAACAACACAGAACGGGGAAGTTGACTGTTTCATTTTAGAAAGTCAGACTGATGAAGCCTCAGATCGGCTTTGGTTAAACTCTGAAATGCACTTAATGCAGAACAATGGCTGTGGGTTTTGTCCTTCCATCACAGCTAAGGGACCCCTCAATGACCAAAACCTGTTTAAACATGCATATGGACACAAATAATTTGAACTTATCCTTTAACTGAGGCGCCAGCTTGGCAATAATGTTGCTACACTGGAGGTGTAACATTGTGAAGACTACAGATGGTCCAATGTAACTCTAATTTATGCAACAACTCACATTATATTATTCAGACTCAAGGATCTCTAGAAGAGCTAAATGTATAGTTGAGAAGCTGCTGTCGGTATATGTTCTTTAAAGTTATCTCCAGACATCCTATAACACTTCCTCTAAAGTATTCATTCACCCACGTTCTGTCAGGTTGAAGAACACGTGTTGACCCATAAGCCTGAAAAAAAAAAGGAGTTAAATTCAGTATTAAAAAAAAATTAGAGCATCAGCTGAGTGCCTCAGCAGAGCATCATTTTTCACCATCTGTGCATTCAGACAACACACAACTGGAACTCTGCTGTGGTCTTACAGCCTCTGGGGACATCCGGCCTCTCAGACAGGATTTTTTCTTTTTGGCAGTTTCTCTTTGTTACTCTAAAAGCATTTCTCCTTTAAGGGTCTGTTTCCTCTGACCTCTGAGAGTAAGCAGCCTCGTGTCCACATTCCTGAGCTGGCGAAAGTGTCAGCCCAGTCCAGCAACGTGAAACGCTACAACTACATACCAAAATAGCACCGTGTGGGGATTCAGGGGATACACTCACTCGTACTGTAGCTGCTCAACAAGTCAACATACCTGCAGCACAAACCGCGGCGTAACATATGCCCAGCGCACGTTTTTGAGCATTTCTGCAAGTTTGGATGAAAACAATGACACTGGTTGTCAGTGTTTCAGAGGATGTTAGCCAACGCGCTACACGACCACAAGCCTGTAACTGACAAAACACTAGGGAGAAAGCCCCAAAACTTAAAGCTCCGGTAAACTGATCGCTGTCTCGCATTGTGAAGGTGACAAAAAGCTGGAGAGTTTTTTTGTATTCCGCACATGAAGAGAAAAGAGCTGATCTTTTATCTGGATCTTCTGGTGGCGCTCTCATTTTCATGCCAATAACACGCGGTGAAATGAAGTGAACAGATAGAGAGTGAGCCGAGATGACTGTTTATTCATTCAGAAGTCTCCAAAACAGCAATTAGGAAGCTCTTGTCCCCACAGAGCAGCTGGTTTCTCCTTGGCCAGTGCGAGGACGCAGACACTGAACAGTTTTTATGGTATTATGCTGCAGATTAAATGATTATGTTCCCGCTGAAACCAAAGTTTAGACATCCGCTGTGCTGCAGAGACAGCAAATGAGATGATTTGGGGCGGCAATATCATCCTCCTCCCATGTGATTCCTCTGTAATAATGTAGATAGATGTTCATACTGTGACTCACCACATACTGTGTACTGAATATATGCTGAAATTAAACTGCTGTAACAGTTTTTCAGCTTTGGACACAGAGCCAAACTAGTTCTTCCCTCCACCTCCTTAGGCTAATCTCAGCTAATCATCAAACTTCTCGTGTGACTTTTGGCAAGAAGGTGACATGTTTATCTCCAGAAATGCTGAACTATAAGTGCAGGTGATATGATACCCCATCGTTTGAATGTCAGATGGCTGTGGATCGCTTGGATTTGAGTCAGCTGAAGTATTGGTGCGCATGTCTCTAGAGGATTTCCACTTCATACTTTGAGTGCACTGCATGTCAGAGGAAAACAGCATTTTAAACACCACCATATACCCTTGGCAGTTGTAGTCACTTTGAAAAACAGGGTTTGACATGCAAAACATACCAACAACAAAATGTGATGCACTGTTAAAAAGTTGAAACAATCCATCAGCACATGGAGGACGATATGATGGAGGAGACACAAGGCAGCCACAACAAGAGGAAGACAGCGAGCTGACAGCATCTGCACACTGTGACAAGCATGAAACCTCCACTCGGTGAAAAACAGATCTTACAGTTAACAGTACAGTTAGAATAGCCACAGATACTGAGGAGAGGATAAACATCATGGGAATGGGATGAGAGTGGATTCTGTTTGGAGTCAGATAAATGTTTGATGAAATAGGGATGGGCGGAAAATATCAGTAGTACAAATTCTCATCTTGTGTTTTTGATGATCAAACCGAAGCCAAAATCATCGATATAGAAAAGTTCTACTTCATGAAGCAATGTTGCCTTCTTCCATTAAAAACTGCTCTAAAGTAAAGTTAGACTACATCAACATTTATCAGATTGCTTCATTTTTTATATATATGACTTCTATATTCAGACAAAGTAATAAATTATGAAGTCCATGCTAGACACGTATGTCGATAAGAGTTATCAGTATCATTTTGGAGGAAAAACTGAACTGGAGTTATCGCCCATCCCTGCCATGCAGAGCCACAACACAGAGACAATGTATGTCTGTACCTCTCTCGATGTTGCGGGAACATTTTACAGCTCGCAGACAACTCCTCTGCAGCAGAACAAGAGGAAAAAGGATCCAGGTTATACACTGAAAATATTTACCTGTGGATGTTGTCAGACATTATTTAGTGATGTCATTTTGTTCCCAGATTTATTTAGTTTTAAGAGGCTTCTGATATCAAATATGATTCCAACAATGACATTTTTCTACACAGTGCATCTGCAAAGGAAATACCTGAAGAAGACGGAGGTTGGAAACTACAATCCAATGTAGGTCAAGTGTGCTTAACAACTGAAAGAACCATTAAGAGAAAAGAACCTCCTTTTTTTTTTTTTGTGACAGATTTCATTTACAAAACAGCAAAATAAACAAATACCATGAACTGTTCTTTAAAAAATAAATATAAAAACACAACACAAACACTCCAATAAAAATTATGCTTGCATGATGCTTTAAAATACACTTTAAAACCGCCTCATTAACACTGTCACATTGCAGACCCAGACACTGTGTGTAATACTGGGTCAACATGGCTGAGTGAGCCCAGAGGCTCCTCAAATGTGACCAACAAATGTGTGGTTTTTTTTTTTTTTTTTTGTTTGTTTGTTTTTTTTAAATGGACACATTTGGAGACACTTCTGGTGAATCGTTTGCTCCTTTTAGCATCCTTGAATCAACTGTGCAGTGTTTATTCATTTAATAAGGCCGCTTTGTGTTTACCAGGCATTTACCTTCATGTGATCAATATATCACTTAACTGGATGAATGGGAAAGCAACTACAGGCTGTAAGTAATGGAGGTCAGACATAAACTTCACTTAATGTCAGCGCCTATTACAGAAACATAGAAAGTCTCCATTATATAAAGACTGTCCTTCCATCAAATTACATATTCCATTTTTACTGGGGCTGTATGAGTCAGAAGACAAGGATAAGTACTTTAAGACCAGCTGCACACAGCATGTGAACACTTGTCACCTCACACACATTTTGTTTATGGACCTAAAGTAGCTGTTAATCACAACTTGCTTCTGTCAAGAAGGTAGAGGAGCTGCAGGCTGGCTCTGTCTATCAAGAGCTGTTTAGGTTCCTGCCTGCGTGTGTAAAGTGGCCCTGCAACTAAATCCAGAATTCCCTCTTGAGGTCCCTCATTGACTTTCATTTGGACTGAGCTCAGCTGCGTCCAGTCGCCACAGAGGACTGATGCGGAGTTGATGTCTGGTCCAAGCTCTGACAGCATGAATGCATCAAACACAAGCCATCAGACCAGATGTTGGTTTCTGCTGCCACTGACATTACATGAAAGGGCGCACTCAACCTGAAGCTTCCTACTGTCTGGCTGGGATACAGTATGTGGCTGATACCGCTTGGCCTGTCGCACACATCCACATTACACACAGAAAACATGTCTGGTACAATGGATCGGAGGTGTGTGTTGTCACATCAGAGATAATTAGTCTCAAAGGACCTCAATCACAGTACATTTGGAATATAGAAGTAGACTGACAGACAGTCTCTGTGCTCAGAGAACTACAGCTTTCTGGCACGTGAATTTATTTCCCAATAACCTGCTAAACTGCTGCCAGTTAGTCATCATGTGTTGAAGCAGGACATCTGGACGTGCACTGTAAACTCATTTTTACAGAGGATCGCCTGAACACACCGTTAGTTTCTATGTGTCTCATGGGAGGAGGAGTAGGGAGGAGGAGGAAGAGGAAGAGGCGGCAGCGGCGGCAGGTTCAGCCTGGTCTTGAGGACATTCAAAGGACAAACATTAATGTCATTTGAAGGATCAAGTCACTGATTTGGGATGCAGCTGCTGTTGTAATTGGGTCAATTAACAGGTGAGCACCAACATTTTGACGAATCACTGGGCACCACAATGACCCTGCTTGAATTTTCACACCTTCATACATATTTTAAGTCATAAGGAATCAATGTATGAATTAAATGATTTCCCTCTGACAGGGAAGTGTGTCAATTTGGCCTGCAATGTAAATACCTTTTCATACAAGCTAAGTGTATAAATAATGGGCTTCCAAAAATATATCAGTCAAACCCTGACAAAGATAAGAGAGAACTGAGGATGCTTTCATGTTGTTCTTATTCATCTCAATTAGAGTGTCACTAAACTGGCCTACATGTGGAGGCTGGCAGCACAGGCACTCTGGTAATGTGAGGAAGGTTCAGGTGTGTTTGAAACAAGATTAAGGCTTGCATGTCTAATTCACCACACACACACACACACACACACACACACACACGCCACATGAGACAGCACAGCTTGACTCAATTCAAAACAAGCCCTCTGTGTGTCAGATAGAGTTGCATGTAATGCAGCCCGTCAACGTTTTAGTTTGACCTTCTTACGGCTTCGTCACTTCTGATGAAATTGGGTCAAGCTTTATGCTTCACAAACAATATATTTCTTCCTCGCTAATGTCTATCAGAGTGTAAACGGCGCAGTATCACATGGGGAACTAATGTTGAAAATCTGATCGCTCAAAGATGCTTTAAAAGACAGAGGAGCAGTTTAAGCGGATCAAGCAGCCACAAGCTCAGAATCACCACAAAGTTCACTTTTTAAGCATTTCGCCATCCAACCAAATCACTTCCCGACAGCAGGAATGAGTGAACTGTACATGTCAGACACAAATCTCTAACTTACCCCATGCTCCGAGGATCTGGATGCTGATTTGCGGACTGTTTCCACTCACCACTCCACTTTTAGTCCGTTTCTCGTCGGTTTCCAAACTGATTCTTCTCCGAAATCCTGGACGCAAGTAATTTTTCTAGAAAAAGAAGACAAATCACTTCCGACTCCAGATTCCCTCCCGTTTCCCCTCCAAGAGCACTCCTCTCCCCTCAAGTCAGTTGTTGTACTCCAGCCTGCCTGCCTGCCTGCCTGCCTTCCTTTGTCCGCGGATTTCCACGGCGGGCAACACCGCGGATCTGTCTTCCCCGTGCGTAATTACGCACCGTGAACCGTTTGGCTCAGCTCCGCGGGCCGGACAGACGTAGGAATGTCGATGAAAGTCGGGCAGCAAAGTGCTCTTGGCTCAGACCTCGTCCAGGACTTGCGCTGTACTCCCCTCCCGCCTCCGTGCCAGATCACACTGGGATCCCATTCAACTCTCTCGGTTGGACCGTGAAGCCTCTACAGCGCCATCTGATGGCCACAGTGCAGACCACAAACCCCCTCCCCCCTGCCCTTATTCCTACTCTGCACATCCCCACTCTCCACCTTAATGTTAGAATGATAGGTCTATGTGGAAATAACCCGCGGACAGTCTTAAAAGCCTTCAGTGCGTATTTATGAGGTGCAGCGTAATAAAGTCTTGAAGCATCTAAAATCACCAGTGGAGGAACTGAAGCCAAATGCCTATTTACAAAAAAAGCTTGAGCAAATAATCAGATGTGCAACCCTGAACCCGCTGTCTATGTTGATCTCACTTTAAATCAGATAATATTCAGAATAAAGCTGTTTATAAAGAGTTATATTGTAATCCTATCAAACTCTATGGTGGATATAATCAAATGGAAACACTGTTGGGGGGACTGGACAAATATGACTGGAGAGCTGACATCAAAAATACTACAAAGCTCAATAAACTCACTGCACTGCATTTACATTAAGTCCCTATTGGAAATGTATACATTCATATAATAATTTTATTCACTTTCACAAATATTCACAATTTAAGAGATTGGATTATGTTTTATAACGACAATTATTTCTTCAAATGACTGTTCATCTGACTGAAAATCCCATATTTTGGGGAGTAAACTGTCGTAAACCTGATTAATACTACATAAATATGACAATGTGAGATTCTCACCATGTGCAGAATCTGTGCCCTATACTATATAGCAATTGATCAGATTGATAATCTTGTCTTGAATGTGTTTTCCCATCACATTGAACATATTTAGATAATTTCTGAATGTTAATTTACCACTTATTTAAAACCACGTAAGGTTGAAACATTCTTTATAAATCTAACATCATCTGACATGTGAGATGTTTTCATTAAAACATGCACAGATAAAATATTTAACAATTGTTAAATAAAGATATAGAAAAAATAAAAAGTTATGCTGATTACTGCAAAAACCTAGAATGCTGCAAAATATGACATGAAATGAAAAAGTAAAACTTTCATTGAGCTGCTAATTTGTTAAACAAAAAAAAGGAATATATTTCTTTCTCCTTATTAAACTGCTGAAAATCACTGCTTTGACATTCTTAGAAAGAGCTGCTCTTCACCTCATTAGTTCACACAGGCCTTGGTCTGGAGTCACCACTGATTTAAAATAAACCACTTATTTGCATGAATATGGGCAGAAAACTTGTGTCAAATGTAGTGGAAGAGCGACGGGAGCAGCTCCTGTGCACTAATCGTGCTGCTCAGTGGCCTGTTACAGCGGCGCAGTTGACTGCTCGTCTGTGCTGCAGGGAGGCAGCAGTGAACATCACAGCTCTGTCTGACATGCAAACAGTCCTGGTGTTCATTTAGAGAGACGTTTCTCTGCCGGTCCGAGGCCGTCTGCAGCACAGCTGGACGGTGTGAGCAGGATGGAGCTGCACCTCCAGGCCTCTCTGCCTTTAACACACAGGGCATTAATCACCTCTGGCAGACCAGTGTGCACACACAGATGGAGCTCCCCGGTGAAGATTTCACTCCATCTCTTGTCAAGCAGCGGCTGAATTAAACTCTTAGTGTCTCCTTCACATTCACTGTGGCAGGAATGAAAAGAAAAAGACGTGCATGATGTGCCAAACAAGATATCATCTGCACTGAAAATAAATGGTCTAGACAGAGAATCAAATCTTAAATCTGTCTGGACTTTAATCTTAGAAATGAAAAATTTCATAAAAATCGTCTGCAAGAGGTTCTTGTTCAGTCAAAATACGATGCAAATGTCCACAAGTGATTCTGTCCAAATATTTACAATTGTCTAACTCATTCATCACATGCTTTTTGGAGCCTCTGGCATATCAAGTTGTTAGTGTGCAGAAGAAGAAACTGAGACACCAACACCCACATATTTGCTTTCCACAACATCCATGTGTGCGTATCGATCATCTTCTTCTGGGGTTTCACAATCCTCTTTCACTCTCAAACGTCAGACTGACACATAAAAATCAGATTGTTTCACCAGGAGAACTCAGAGAGGTGATTGTCCAGCTTTAAAATCCATTCAGACCAGCCGGAGATGTAGAGGATGCTGTAAACTCACACCACACATGAGGCACCTTCTGGTAACTGATGAACAAAGACATTTCCAGGCTGACATAAAATTTTACAAAGTAAGATAAAGGACAACAGCGGAGGGTAGGATATGAAATAAATGTTATTTAATGATAGATTTCTTGCACATTGGTGGTTATTTATCACATGGGGAAGTAGAACACAGCATAAACAACCTGACATAATATCTGATCTCTCTGTCTCATGGAGGAAGTGGAAGGTTTTCATGGATCTAAAACACTGTCTCACTTCATCACCAGGCGCTAAATGGTGAAACTGTGTGACAGGCAGCCCATATCAAACGTCCAATATGTCGTTTTCCAGCAAAAAAAATCTCTACCAATCAGTAACAATACATGTGTCTTCTTATGAAGTATTTGGAAAATATTGATTGCTTTTTCTCCCATATGTTCCCATATTTCCTAAGCAGGTTTATCACAAACAAAGCCTTTTTACTTCTGAACAAAACGCACCAGCTGAAGGTCAGGAGCAGATAAAACGGATGCGTGTCATCCAGGTTTATCAGCGGCAGGCAGCAGGTGATGAGCTTCAAAACAGACTGACTCTGATCAGTGGGGTATCAGCCTTTAGCATTGACGCTGTGATCCTTTGAACACTTGGAACATTTGGCCATGGACACGCATTTATATGCTTTGATTTTACTGGTGCAGAACTGTGGAGGTGTTGACAGGTTGGCTGAATCAGTCAGAGAGGGGTGTCGGGTTATGTTGGGGCTCCTGGTGTTACACAAAATAAATGATCCATTAGACTCTATAATGCTGAACAAGGCTGGATTACCAACAGGGCAAAGCTGGCATGTGCCCCTGACGCCCCACTGAGTGAGTGAATGGTTTGTGGTCATTTGATTAATTGCAAATTTTGTTTGTGAACATAAGCCACTAAATTACAATATCGACCTTAGATGAAATGCCTCACATGGTGCATATTCCCAGATGTGTATGTGTGCTTGAAGGTGCTGAATATGGGCACAATGCACACAGAGACGGATGCCAGTAGGAGCCTGCAGCTCATGTTTGCCCCAGAGCCCCCAAGTAGGTAACCATCATGTTGAAGGGTCAACCGCAGGTAACAGAGTTTAAATAAAAAATATAATTTGGCCAGGTGTTAGGTCTCTAGAAAGAAGACAAACTAGACACTTTAACAACTTCTAAAATGCGACTATATCAAAATATCAATCTATGTTATGTAGTTAAAAGTTGGTAAAATGATCCATTAAGGGTTTTTAAACCATTTATGGTTCAGATTATATTTTAAATAAAGTAAAGTTATTATTGTCCTGATAATCTGTCAACTGGTTAAATACTCCATCATTTGTTTTATTAAATAAATGCTCTTAGTGATGATGGTTCGACATTTGACCAGCAAAGGGCAGCAGCACGCCGCCCCTGCGTCCGGTCTGCTGTAACGTCACGAAGAAGAAGACGTGAGGTTGTTACGTAATCACGCAGCGACGACCGATGTAGTACACGAGGATGTCTTACTCGGCATCAAAATAGAGTGTTTTAGTAATTAGTGTGTCTCGTACTTCACATAAAACTAATTATCCAGTCTCAGATAAATCAGGGATGTCTGAGTTTCCGTCGCTGGGTCTCTCAGACTGGCTGGTGAGACAATGTAAACAGCTCGGAGTCGCCAAACCCACTCCTGTCCAGGAAAACTGCATCCCAGCCATACTACAAGGTAAGACAGCCTCTTTTAAATCTTCTGGTGTCAAACATACTACCAGGCCATCTTCCTGTAATGTGAATATCCAATTTACTCTTTACTTTATCAGCAGTCCCAAAAAGTATTGCTGATCTCCATTGAAAAAGCTACCAATTTAATTGTCAGTGCTTACCAGCTAAGGTAAACACTTAGGAGGATAAATATTCTAAATTAATCAACATTGTTGTTGCTGGCTATATCTTAAACTTGCCAATCAGCTATTATTTTCAATTTTCTTAGATTATTGTTTGTAGAACTGATGGTGAGTTGACCCGTTTTCAGCAATTAGACAGCAATTAGAATCAGACTACTGCTTCCTCATGGCTCTTCCCCTTCAAAATACACATTAGTGGTTGTCAGCTGTAAAATGTCAAAATTTGTCCCATCAGACTGCTGCCGAATTAGCCAGAAAAATCTCTAAATCAGAGGACGTTTAAAGTGATGTTCGTCCTAAGATGTAAGTTTGTAGACAAGCGAATATACAATAAATTATCAGATTTTTTCAGGGAATTTGGAATGGGTCACTTCATGAGGAAAACTTAAGTCATCACAAGGCATCTAAGTCAGTAAGCCAGATCTCCAAGACAGCAGTGGAGTTAGGTGGAGCATTGACTTTGGACCCCACAACACTCTGGGTCCGGAGTGACTGACTGTGCAATATCCTTCTTGATACTAACTTCATCGTGGTAACTGTAAGCAGGTTTATGATGGCATTGTGTGTTTTCCTCCCAGGTCGGGACTGTATGGGCTGTGCTAAGACTGGAAGTGGGAAGACCGCAGCATTTGTGCTGCCAGTGCTGCAAAAACTGTCGGAGGACCCGTATGGCATCTTCTGCTTGGTGCTCACTCCCACCAGGTCAGTGCTGTGTAGTGTCAGAGAGCAGGCTGGAAGACCCCGCTACACTTTTACTCTCAAGACATCCACAAAAATCCCCATTAAAACACTTGAACGTGTTTAGAAATTTACATTAAGCTTCAGTGTCCATTTTATTGTTTATTGTGTGGATCTTTCCTCTTCATGGCTGGTCATGTCAGATTGTGTCACTTCCAGATACATGACAGTAGAGTGTGTTAAGAGTAAACATTTTAGTAATCTTTTAGATCATCAGTGGTAAAGGACGTGTTGTCAGGCCTTCAGAATAAAAGCAATCTTAATGTTCAAATCCTTGGCATGTCACATACATGTAAGCCTCAGATCCTAAATTTTGTAGACAAAGAGATATAAAGAGCCTCATTCCAAACCACTGAATGCACATTTATGTTTATACCTTAAAGTTACAGGAAACTTGCTTTAAAATCACATTTCTTTCACATCTATGTCTATTCCGCACTGTGTCTGTTACTGAAAACATCAAATAACACCTAAAAATCACTAGTTATTATGATTTTAGTTGTGAAAGTCTCGATGCCAGGATGATATGGGAGTTTCAGTCAGATGCAAATAAACTCAACGAGTGTTGACTGTTGAAGCAGCAAGTAAACTTCGGCCATTGCTGAACCCCACAAAAATCTAACAAAAGCAGCCGTACTGCCTCCTCACAGCTCACAGCTCAGCTTGTTTTGTACGTTTTTCAAATCAATCGGTTTCTCTTAGAGTTATCATGCATGTTTTTAATAATTACCAATATTTAGTCCCTGATGATGCTGTATATATGATATCCCGAAGGGAGCTGGCCTATCAGATTGCAGAGCAGTTTCGAGTCCTGGGGAAGCCTCTGGGTCTGAGAGACTGCATCATTGTCGGTGGAATGGGTAAATACGTACATCACTGCACAGTCGCTTCACTTTCTGTTCCTTCAGCACCAAATGCAAACTGTAAAACTTAGAATTAACCTCAGCAAATATTACTCAGGTTATAATCATAGATCAGATTTAATTGTCATTATGTGAATAATCTCATGGAGCCACACCTCTGTTATACGATATCTGATGGAGATTTAAGATAAGATAAGAGAGACTTTATTTATCCCTCACTGGGGAAATTTACAACAGGAGAGAAATAAAGTGTAAAAGTGCAAAAACAAGGGATATAACAAAATGTAAAAATAAATGCAAATATAAAATATGAGAGATGTACGTATATGTCCCTGTCACATTGTATCAGAGCCTCTCCTCTGTGCTGACGTTGTTGTTGTTTTGTTATGGACAGACATGGTGAGCCAGGCCCTGGAGCTGTCCAACCAGCCACATGTGGTCGTGGCGACGCCGGGCCGGCTGGCTGACCACGTCCGCAGCTCTAACACCTTCAACATGAGCAAGATCCAGTTCCTGGTGAGTTCGGGAGGGGCTGCAAGCTGAGACTCGGACAAGGTTTCATTGTCTTGCCTCTAGTTTAGCTTTTACATGCTTAAGATCTGTTTGGCTGTGTTAGCACTAGGGTCAGACGGTTTCTTTTAAACCCTGTGGCGCCCCAGATGATCCTATACATCTATCATTGTTTACATCATTGTCTTTATAATGTCGTGCTAATGGACATCAAATTGTTCGGTTTAGTTCAGTTCAGTTAGTTAGTTCAAAAACTTTATTTTGTGCAGGTCCTTGAAATTTGAAATCAATGTTATGAATGCTTGACATTTTAGATTTATATATGAGAAGACAAGTTTATTTCTTATTGCTTACCCATGACAATTATGAAGGTCAAAGAACAACCAGGTCAAGTTTGGAGAATTTAAGCTACTTCATCATCCACTGTTTTCCAACAACAGACTAACCCAGTTAGTGAAATCATGTTTTGCCAGATTTTGGATGAGGCGGACCGGCTGCTGGAGCAGGGGTGCACTGACTTCACCAAAGACCTGGAGACCATCATGGGGGTTTTACCGGCTAAACGGCAGACGCTGCTGTTCAGCGCCACACTCACAGACACTCTGCAGGAGCTGAAGAACGTCGCCATGAACAAACCTTTCTTCTGGGAGAGCAAGTCAGAGTGAGCAACCTGTGTTTTCGATTTTGATCTGTGTTTGGAACTTTGTGTGCAGAGGGGTGTTGAGTGTATTTTTAGGTGTCTGTGCGAGAAATCTTGCGTGTTATTTATCAAACAGGAGCACCAGCCTGGAAGTTTACTTCGCCGGTTGTTCTGATATGAGATGCGACTAATCGCTCAAGTGCATCTCTCACACAATTGCCTTTAGGTGTAATAAGGGAGAGTCGTGCAGATAAAGGGAGCAGAAATATTAAGTGTGGTTAAATGAGCATTCAGCTGGATCTACTAAAGCTCAGGGCATTTGCAGGGTTCAGATATGTGCAGAGAGTAGCTAAGAACTCAAAGATGGTGGTGGCATAGAACAGAAAATGTAGTGCCATGACAGCAGTAAAAGTGGGTGCAGAATAAAACGGTGTCACTTTAGTGCTGTCGAGCTTCTCTATTAACCATTCCATGTTTACATCTCATGTCAGAGGTTTATACAGGGGGTTTTATACCGGCAGCAGAAAAATCTCCAGGGAACAGCGAGATATGACGTTATTGTTTCTGACAGAACGCGAACGGTGGAGGAGCTGGACCAGAGGTACATCCTCACTCCAGAGAAGGTGAAGGACGCCTACCTGGTCCACCTGATCCAGACGTTCACTGACGAGCATGATGACTGGTCCATCATCATCTTCACCAACACGTGCAAGTAAGAAGGAATTAAAATGCCTTTTCATGCCCAAACAGTCTGAAGCACGGTAGTGACCCCGAGGAGATGCAAGAATTTCAAGGGAAACCTTGTAACTTTATATAACAGTTCATTTTTGTGTCCCAGTGTGCTGTTGATTTAACTCCATTTTGGTTTTTGAGGCTGCAGTTTTAAACAGGTGAACAAGAATGTAGCTTATAAGGTGAAAATATATGTTTTTAATGTCTTAAACTTGAGCCTGGGTGTGAGCAGTAGCCACGGCTCTGCGTTCGAAAGTAATCGTTAATTCCACTGTGGTTCAAATGAAAGAATCATATTTATAACATAAAATAATGTAAATAAATTTTTATACTTGAAATTTATTAATTTTTCTCATAAACACAAAGGAACACATAGAACATACAACAATATAAACAAAAAAAAAACCACAGTATCACAGGACAACTCAGTTGTTAGGCATTATTTTCCACTGTATCTCCAGGCGATAGACATTCTTAAGTAATTGTTAGAAAGGGGGTTGTACAGCATTTTAGGTATGTTTTATTGCAATGCACAGGTAGTATGTGTGTTTGTGCATGTGTGTGTGTATGTGGGGGGGGGTCTTATATCTACAAGTATTTCATTAGTTTTGTCCATTTTGCAATGTACAACTCCTTTTGCAGGCGTAGTAAGAAGGTCAGTCTTTCCATCTCATGAATCTCCGTAATAACTTCAACCCAATTGTCTACTGTAGGTGCATCCTTCTGTAACCATTTACGAGTTATTGCTTTCTTTGCTGAAGCTATCAATATTTTCAGCAGGTATCTATCATGTCCTGTAAATCCTTCCGGTAAATCGCCCAGATAAAGGGTTGTGCATTTCAGTGGAATGTTCTGTCCCAAATATTTTTTCAGAATATTTGGATTTTTGGGCAACTCCAAAAAATGTGGTGGTGATCCGCCCCTTCATCCCCACAACTTCTCCAACATGTACGGCCCATTGGTGTAAAATGTGTTGTCATTTTGGGAGTGACGAAAAAGCGTACAAGATTCTTCCAGCAACATTCACGCCAATACATAGAACAGGAGGTAGAAGAGGCAGTCTCACACATGTTCCCATTGTTCACTGGTTATTTTGTCATTTAATTCTTTCTCCCATCTCTCCCTGATGTAGTTTGTGGTCTCCCTTCTACCCTTTATAATTCCTTGATAAAAGATAAAAGATAAAGAAAAGAAAAGATAAATAGAAAGATAAAAGAAATTATTGATTTGGAATTACCAGAATATGCCTGTATTATTGATTGTATTATTCCATTAGGTTCTGTAATTGTCTCACTCTTCCTTATTACTTTTAAAAAATATTGACATAATTGTAAATATCTAAAAAAATCCTGCTTTTCCAAATTGTATTTTTCTCTTAGTACCTGAAAGCTGTGTAATGTTTTCTTTTCTATTATTCTGCAATAGGTATTAATACCGTTATTGACCCAGTGCTTGAATGTAGAATCCATTTTGTTGGGTTTGAATTCTGTGTCTTATGCAATCCACCTAAGTTTTTTAACCTGGTCCCATAAATTTAGTTGTTTTATGACTTCAAACCAAGTATATAAGGTAAATGAGGGGGTTCAAATCCTCTTGATAAATTGTGGTTAATTTGTAATCCCCAATCATTGCTCTTATTGGAATATCCTTGCATTCGCTCTCCATCTCCTTCCACTTTGCTTCATATAAAATAATGTTTAATGATGTTTTTTTTTTATTAATTCTTTCTCAGGAACTGCCAAATCCTCACCATGATGCTGCGGGAATTTAACTTTCCAACCATCTCCCTGCACTCCATGATGAAACAGGTTAGACGAGTCCACATTAGGAACCTTGTTTTGTTTCAGTCCATCACGGATCAGTAATAGAGGCCTGCTGGAGGATGGTTTCTGGGATCATGAGGGAGATGGCACCATGCTGGGGGAGCGACAGCTGAAGGATGGTCTGTGTCAGAATCTAACTTTGCTTTGTGTGAGAGGACGGTGAGAAGACCGTGATGTCCTCGGGTGCTCGGATTGGATATGGAAATCACATTCGTCTCATTAAAGAGACAAAGACAGAAACGTATAGCGAGCACACAGCGCTTGTGATAATGTAGAAACAGTGTAAGGGATTAAAGCGGATTAAACCAGATGAATGGGCCTGCAGAATAACCCGCTGCGCTTTATCTCCTCCAGAAACAACGTTTTGCAAACCTCGCCAAGTTCAAAGCCAGCGTCTACAAAATCCTCATCGCGACAGATGTTGCTGCCAGGTACGGTGCTCCGCTCAGCGATGATGGCGGTCTGTCACACGTTAAAAAGTTTAGTCTTCAACTTTTCATACAGACAGGCTGAGTTCACCTTGTTTTTTGACATCCTTTCTCTTCTTCCTCCCTCTCAGGGGTTTGGATATTCCATCTGTTCAGGTCGTCATTAACCACAACACGCCCGGCCTCCCTAAGATCTACATCCACAGAGTCGGACGAACTGCAAGAGCAGGTAACCTTTTAACAAGTGTTTAGTGCATTTTAAGTGATAAGATCAGACACTAGTATCATCCATGTGCGCCCAGCGATGATTTGCTCTGAATCATTATACGTCTAAATACATGCAGCTCATACATAATGAGGTTTTCCTCCTTTTATAGGGAGAAATGGAGTGTCCATCACACTGGTGACGCAGTACGACATCCACCTGGTCCACTCCATCGAAGAGCAGATTCGTAAGTCCCTTGGTTATAAAGACTGGATTAAAATTCTCAATGCCTATGTTTGTTCAGACCTGATACTGGTGGCAGCAGCGTGAATATCTTTGTATATAATCCAGCGTTCAATCCCACAGCATAAAAAAAACCCCGTCCAAATGCAGTGGTCAGATTGTCAGTGGAAGATCGATACATTAATATGGCTGATACGACAACATTTGTGTTACCTGCTTGATCTAATTGACAGAAGACCAACAAATTGGAACTCCACTTATGTACACTTTTAATTCTCTACATTTAGCCTCCATTTCAAAATGTCAAAGGACAGGGTGTGACGTGAAAAGGTCCTGGACTGATACAATTACACCAGGAACCCCAACAAGTTGGACAAATTCTCAGTTCTTCGTCTGCAGCATGTGGAGAAGTGTGGTGTAACTCCCCAAACCGGTCTGATGTGTTTCTGCAGAGACGAAGCTGAAGGAATATCCCATGGAGGAGAAAGAAGTCCTGAAGATCCTCACCCAGGTCAACGTGACCAGACGGCAGTGTGAAATAGTACGGATGCCTTTTCATATTCAGTCCAGTTTGTTTGGTGCATGGCAGGTGGAGCTAAATGAGTGCTGGCATTGTTTTTAGATGATGAATTTGTTCCAGTGCCTGAAAAGCATTTTTCTTTGTTACGACTGACAAGCTACAATTCTTCAGATCAACTTTGATGCTCCCTCTAAACTTATGGTTTGATGGTAAACTCTTTTCTGTGTTGTAGAAACTCGAGTCAACAGACTTCGATGAGAAAAAGGAGATCAACAAAAGGAAACAGCTCATCCTGGAGGGGAAAGTGAGTTCAGTTCCTTTTTTTTTTTTTTTAACAGCTAAAGATTTGTTTTAACACTCAGTTGTTTGGGTACCATACTTGCAATGAACTGCCAGAATGACTACAAGTATTTATGTCAGAGCACAGCAGCTTAACAAGCAACAATGTGAAATTCAGAATATATGGTAAAGTAATAATGAAGTATTTACATACTACATATTCACATTAAGCACTTCAAGGGCATTTCTCATAAAGGCAATACAACTTCAATGAGGATTTTATACAAAAGTGAGATTAAATGGAAATTAAATTTTAAGTTTCTTTAACACAGGCTTTAATTTTCCATTTGAGGCAGAGCTATTCCAAGGTGAAACAACACCGTTTACGATCTGCGTTGGTACTTGTCCTGTGGGCAGTTTTGGAACCAGCTGACGATTGAAAATGGCTTCTTGCTGATTTGTGATCAAACTGCTGTTTCAGGATCCAGACCTGGAGGCTAAGAGGAAGGCCGAGCTGGAGAAGATCAGGACCCAGAAGAAAAAGTTCAAACAGAAAATCCAGGAGAGCATTCAGAAGCAGAAACGTGGACAGCTGAAAAAGAAACTGATGAAGAGGAAACAGATGAAAAAGAAAAAGGCAGAGCAAACGGCATAAAAACTGCTATGAACCGTGTACATACAAGTTTTATTCCTGTGCAATATCTAACATTTCTATATTTGTGAGCATCAGCTGAATTTCATACCATAAAAAAAATTGCTCAAGTTGACAGCCTTTATTGATTCAGTTTAACAAGGAACAACCGTGTTGTGGTGAAACTTCACTGCAAATAAGACTCATCAATTCAAATAGGTATTTACATCACATTGAGCTCTCTAGTCCGTTAATTTAATCTCTGCCCGTTGATGTAGAGAATCAAAGGTTTGGATGCAAAAGATTAACAACTAACCTACAACTGAATCACTTATTTAATGGTCACTGCACATGTTGCAATTCATTGTGGCTCAGAAGATGAAAAAACACCAAAGCAATATTACGGCAGCAGGTTCTTAAAGCTATAACATGTTAGGATTTCAGTGGAACGGGTTGATATGTGAAACTAATTCATTGCACAAATGAGATTCACACAATGTCAACGAAACAGAACTATTTCTAAGTTGGTTAAACATGGCAACATCTACTCGCAACATGATTGTCACATGACTGCTGAAATGAGAAGCAGGTGAGAAACAACAGTGAAGTACATTCTTACTGTGTTCAGAAAGCGTCTTTCCTGGAATAGTTTAAAACAAAAAAAAAAATCCTACAATCCCTCGGACAGTTTGAGGAGAAGATACAAAACTAATGAAAGGAAACGGCGGTCCGCCTCATTCCTGTCGTCAGCAAGTTGCTACAAAAACCGATTTTGGTAAAACTACGCATAATGACTAAGCAACACCCAACGGAACAAAAACATGACACACAAAGCAGCGGATCATCTCACTAAAGCAAAGGTTGGATCAACTCAAGGTTCAGGTTCACACAGTTCTCCAGAAAAAAGGTTCAGAATCTCGAGAGGAACTCTACAAGGAATTACATAACGCAGGCAAACAGCTTTGCAGAAATCAAAAGTCCACAGAAGGAAAAAGAAATTCTACCAGCCTCCATTTGTTTTACCCCACAGAGAAGGAAGGTGGCTTTTTTTCATCCGCCCATCCTCTGAGAAACAACCCAGCTGCTAAACACACCAACCTCATCACTACCAGGCCTGATTTTATTAAAAAATATAATAAAAGTCCTTTTCTGTGGGTTTCTTGAGCCCTCTGGTGTCTGGAAAGATTTTTTTTTTTATGCTGGTAGTTCGATTTTTAACTACATTCATGCTTGTGCTGCAGCTGTTTATCTAAAGGTGATTGGTTATAGGCACTGATTCACGTTTCTTTCTCACTTATCTCCTTGCCATCATCTAAATCGGTCCTGATGGCATTTCCTCTGTGTGTAACTGGAGTTTGGTAAAGTGTAAAAATATTTTAATCCACACAGGAACCTAAAATTTAAATGATAGGGTTACGGTGAAATTTTAGACATTTCTCACCATTTCAACCCCTGATTAGATTTGTGTGGGTGGCTAATATGGCCATCAGCTGGCTATATTGAGCTTGTCATGTGAACATCATTCACAAAATCTAAATGCTGTGTTAAGTGACACTGGGTTTACAACTACATCTAATGCATGGTCATCTATTAAGACTTAACAGTCCTAAAGCCACATGTTTTAGATGTGGAAACTCTCATATCCTTCTCTCTCAGCCACCTTCCTTTTCTACTCCTTACCTGCGGCGGATTGATTGCCACAACGGCCTGTGAGCCTCGACTGCTTCTTTTCCCATCTTGTTTGGTTTCTTTCACCTCAAGCAGGGATTTGTGTTTTGGGTGTGGACAGTCCACAATCCCCTGAGGAATCGATCGATGCAAAGCATTCAAGCATTTGCCAATCTAAGCGTACACAGAGTGTTTTAAAAAAGACATCTGGTCATGAAGCACAGCGGGACATCAACAACCCCTGCTTTCAAAACATTAAAATAAGGAAAAGCCTTCGCTGAAACATCAAATGACATTGAGTTGAATATTCAATGCTGGTCATGTTTGATAGTTTCGATGACTTTTTTGCAATTTTGTGCTCTGTGATAAGAAAGGTACTTCAGAGAAGAAAAACTGTCCCATGATGATCGCGATATCAGTGGGATTCGCGCGTCATGCCTTGAAATAGGAAAAAAAAAAAAGTCTGAAATCCCTGTGCCACTCCACCGCTGACGTGTGGTTGAAACCACCCCATTAAAGACCTTGTGAGTGAGCCAGTGGTTCTCAAGGCAAATGAAAGATATTTCAATCCAAGGCTCTTTAATCTCAGACTCAAGCACAGAAACCGTGTTTTTATTTCCTCTCCAAGAGGGTGTGTCGACTGCTGCTTCCTTCAGAGGCTGCTGAGGTTTTTGGGCCCAATAGAAGATCGTTGCTGTCCTCCCGTGATAAACCAAATTTATGAGTTACAGGTTGAACAACCAACTGACTTTTAGCATGGGGATTTCGTGTTACCTGATCAGTGGCCTTCTGTAATCGTGTCCCCCTGCAAGTTTGGAGAACAAGTTCTTCCAATTCAGCTGGAAAGCTTCGATCCACATCTGAAGATACGATCGCCGTCCTTGCTTTCCTGGAGGCTGTGGGCTGAAGGGGTTGGATGGAGTCATTTTGTTGGGAGTTGAGCCTCATTTGGATCCCCATGAGACCTACTTGGTCTCCCCTCTGTTTCCCTCAGCAGCTCGACCACACGCTGCCATTTTCTCGACTTCCCTCCTTCACTTTGCACGGACAGCGGTCCCTGCCTCTCGCTTGTTCACTCGGCCTCTCTTGCCATCTTCCTGTCCGTCTGTTCGTGCTCTCTTCTTCTTCTACCCTCTTATTTCTCTCGCTGGTCATTGGTTTGGTTTTGCTATCCCGTCGCTTTCACTCGGTGGTGCTTCGGTTGTAGCAGAGGAAAACAGGTATCCATTTTATGTTTTTATTATTTCCCAGATTAAAAAGCTGATGAACTAAGCTCAGCTCAAGCCTAGCTCCCTTCTTCAACTGACCTGCAAGACACGAAACAGGTTTATAATAACAAACCTTAAATGTGCTACACTGTAATTACAGCGATGTTTTAAGTACTTACACTCTAGTATTGTGACAGTCCAGTCACCCCAGCATGCTGGTAGGCACGTTCGCCCTGGTAAGTTGAGTCCTGGGACAAAGCCACGTCGATTTGGGACTTGAATTCATCGCCCATGTAGCTGTCCTGGAGAACAGAAGGACAGACAGATCACTGCAGACACAATGTCTGTCTTGACAGACATAATGTTATTCCTGCCATTTGTTTACTGGATTTGCTCAATTCAAATTATGTCACCAGTTCAATTAAACTATACAAGCAATACTCAAACATACTCCTCCAAAAAGGCTGGAAAATAACAGTCAAACTTGCTCTTTTATAGGTATATACTTATCATATAAAATATATGATAAGCAAGTGATTACTCATAATGGGTACAAAGTGCCAACTAGCAAATATTTGTGTTTTTTCTGAATAAAAAAAAAAACAAGTATGAATATTTGAACTAAACAATGAAAATTAGATATTCAAAATAAATCTTGAAAATTAATTTTAATGAACATATTTGATAAATCTTCTTCCACTAAGTGGCAGTGAAGTGTTACCTGGGACAGCTCCGGCTGGGAGAGACCTGGCTGGCTCATCTGAGAGGGCTGGCTCATGGAGATGTAGCCCTGTGTCAGCGGCCCCTGGGAGAAGGACTGGGAGGCCCCATCCTGGCTGGCCTGGCTGTTTGGTCCATTACCCTGACTGGCACCCTGGTTTCCCGAGCCACGGACCCTCTGCCGCCCACCACGCCCCAGTTTACCCTTCATAGCGCCACGACCTTGATGAAAAAGATCAGAACCAGAGTCAAAACATGGTAACTAACCCTCCTTCTGAAGTGATGATATTTACGCTTGATGGAAGAACAACCACAGCCTGTAGCAAGATCGGATTACTTTTTCATTTCAACAAACTGGACCAAAGTTTGGTCATTTTCAGTGTATGTGATGGTTCAGTGGACTATCACAGTGCTGTACTGTACCTGCAGCTGGACCGTTGGTCTGACCCAGGTAACTGGGAGGAGGCATCGGCGGCATCACCAGGTTGAAGGGTATGGGAATATTCATAGCGGCCATGTGACTAGGGCCTGCCCCAATCATCCCAATCTGGTCGTGAGTTTGAAAGTACATGTTGGACGGACGTCCGGCTGAAAGAAAACATCCAGAACGTGGTTAGTGTCAGGTTTTACGAAGAACACAAGATCAAGCAAGCAATTTTGAGTCATATCATTAGCGACTAAATAAAAAAAAATACCAGCATTGCTCCGGTCGTAGGCAGAGCCAGGGATGAGGGCCTCACGGGCATCGTACATCGCGGTGCTCATAAAACGCCCCCCCTAGAAAACGCCGAACAATTGCAGTTTCAAACAGTTGCATATTTCAGATTTACAGCTACAGCTTATGATTAATGTGTCCATTATTTTCACTATTGTGAAATAGAAACGGTATAATAGTATTATTTTACATATATTTTCACACTTAAAAAATTACCTTGGTGATTAAATCAGTTACAAAATAGTTGGAAAACTTGCTAACAGATTCATCTAGTTTGGATATGTGTTAACAGGTGTTTCTAACAGAAAGCTAACAAATGTACAATCGTCTTTACATCGATATAGTGGCTTATTAAGGGATGTGGAAAACAGCCGTAAAGCAAACCCCCCCCACAGTTCGGTCAGTTTGTCATCAGGGCTCGTGGTGTTTGGCTCCAGACTGTGACGGGTGCACGTACAGCACTTTTTTCTACTCACAGGGTTGATGGTGTTGACCAATTTGCGGGGCTTGCTGAACTGCATGAGGCTCTCCCGCAGGTTGTTGAGGGGCCCCTCCACAAGGACTTTCTGTTCCTTGTAGTTGTTCAGCAGGTTGTTCCACAACGGCTGCTTGGAGAGGGCCTTGGGGTTCCCCACGATGATCACACCATACCTTCATTCACGACACACACAAGACTGCTGCTCAGAGATGGCGTAGAAATTGTAATATAATCACTTGAAGACTTTCAAATCATTCTGGCTCAAATTTGTGTGTGTAGTGATTCCACAGGGATTATCCCTACTACACACATCTAAATGTAATTAATGGTAGGCATGTTTAATCACATAATTGTTACAGACTAAGTAGCTCACATTGCAACAGATCAACTTAAAAAATTCCAATGCTCACAGTATCTGATTTGCATGATTGCCAGTTATCTTCTACAGGAAATTCTAAAGGAAATTCAAAAGCTTTTTACTTGGCTCTGGTCAGCGCCACATTGAGACGCCGTGGGTCATTCAGGAAGCCAATGCCCTGGTGCTCATTGGCACGAACACAAGACAGGATGATGAAGTCCTTCTCTCTGCCCTGAAAGGCGTCAACGCTGGCAATTTCCACTTGCTGTAATGGGACACGACAAAAGGGGCACACAGTTATTATTCATGAAAAGATAAGGTTAATCTACATCTCCAGTCGTCATGTGTGATACCTGATAGAGTTTGGTGTGCAGGGAGCCGCTGAATTGCATGTACTGGACCAGGTAGGAGCGCTGACCCTCGTACGGGGTGATGATGCCGATCTGGTCAGGTTTGGCTCCGGCCTTCAGCAGCCTGGTGGTGATCTTCTCTACGTTAGCAGCCTCCGTCCTTGAAAACATCGTTGTCAGTTAAATACTAAGCTGCTCATTTATGGGGAAATTACATCTGGAGTGAACGGGATTAAACTACTGCTGGCTTTAAAATGCAGATCAGGTCTATGTTGTTTCAACGGTGGACACCCAGCAAAATCAGGATTAAGATTATTCCATTTGCTAAAGCTGCAAACAAATTAACACCAATTTGTTTAGATGATGTTGACACAACCTTCACTGCGCTGTTTAAGTTGAAAAAAAAATAAAAAATACTACTACAGTAAAAAAACTGATAAAAAAACACCTAACTGGACCTATTTAATTTTGCTTCAAGGATCTCCATTTATGCAAGTCCATGATTTTTAAGAAATTGTGATCCTGACTTAACAGAAATCCGCTTTCATTGTTCTGTGGACGTGACCCTGACATCCCGATTAAGAGGAAGGCTTTCTACACAGTTAAAGTATACTTTGCAAACATTTCAGCCTGCCATTCTGGTTAATATGTGATGGCTGTAGGAGAGCGCCCCCTAGTGTGAAGTTTCAGTTAGCCCTTTCCAAAACACTGTATTTGATACACTGTGCATATTATGAATTATTTAGAGCTTCAGGTTAATTACAGAAAGCAACCTAAGAAAATGTGTGATATTACCTGTTGAGGTATGAGGTTCCAGAGCTGGCAATCTCCTCCTGACCCTGAGTCACGTAGAAGAACATGGGCTTGTCTGGCTGCGGCCACTGGAAGTCAAAGCCTTTCTTGATGCGGTCAGCTGGGAGAACAAGAGGATTTCATTTAAATTTTAGTCTTTGGAATTTGTAGATATTTTTATCTGATCTGCTGATGTACCAGCCACAGCGAAAATTAATTCATCCCTCCATCAAACCAGATCATGAGCTGCTGATTCTTGACAAACCTGCCGTGACGCCATTCTGCAGGGAGCCCTCATAGAAGATGTTTGAAGGGAAGGCACTGAGAGCTGGGTGCATGCGGTACTGGACCTGCAGGCGGATTGGCCTGATCCCAAGAACCACCAAGCGTTCAAACAGGGACTGGGACAGACCTGCCTTGGCTGCCTTCTTGCACATCACCACAGGACCCAACTGGCAGTGATCACCAACCAGAATGAGCTGGGAGGAGGAAGATGACCACACAAGTATGAAAACTGGGTTAATGTAACAGCATAATGGCAGACATTTTTGTTTCTGGACGTTCAGGACAAATAATTGTGCTCATCTCAGATATATAAAATAACATTAGCCACACAATTCCCGTTACATGTTAATTTTAATTTCTAAGAAAGGGTGACAGTAGCAGTTGCACATGTTCATATGAAACTCCATTGTCTTATTCATATGGTTTTATTCAACAAAAACATTCAAGTTCCTCCACTGTCCTTCAAATGTTTTTTCATTCACTGTAGTGAAAATAAAGATGTAAAATTGCATATTGGTGTTGTGTGTGTGTGTGTGTGTTTACCTGCTTGGCTCCCAGCACCACAGGCACCATGCACTCTGGCTCAGTGGCCTGAGTACTCTCATCAATCAGGATGGAGCGGAACTGCATCTTGGCCAGACGAGGGTCACCAGCCCCAACACAGGTACAACAGATAACATCAGCATTCTGGACGACAAAGAGGAAGATAATTTACAATCAGGATACAGCGGTGAAGCACTACTGTGATTATGATGACAAATTATAACCCTCTCAGGAATATCTTTCCTATGTGGAGATTACTAATGCAGCTTCTTACAAAACAAATGGGAAAACAGATCAAGATTAGCAATACGCTTCCTTGTTATCACAATACTCCGTATGGAGATGGTAACTTGGTTATATAGAATAATAGGCACAGTCAGAATGAGCTTTTAATTGCATGGATGAAACGACTTGTTAGCACTAGCAGTGCATGAAAAGCTGTAGCAGGCCTCATAAGCAACAGGAAATCAGTTACCACGAAAACTCCTGAGTATCAACCTTAAGTTATTTTGGTTCAACACTATGAAGCTCTTCCTCACCATGAGAAGCTCCCTCTCAGCGGTGCGCTTCAAAGCCCTGTAGCGTTTCTCATCAGCAGACGACAGCTCACCAGTCTCATCCTTCAGCTGCTGTAGTTTCTGAAGCTCTGGCATACTAGGAAGACAAAGACACATCAGGATGACAACAGAGAACACACTATCACTACACACTTCTGTGCTATGGCGGGGAGTTTCATAGTCTGAAAAACCTCTGACCCTTTTGGTTGGATGTCAACAGGAAGGATAATGAGGTCAGTTAACATTTTCAGCCTATGTTTGTTTACCTTTTTTTTTGCAAATTTTTACTGTGAGAAGTAAGCAGAATTGTTTCCCATTAATGTGCAAGTTACTTACTTTGCTACTGAACAAAATGTAAAATACTGATTATTCTCAGTCAAGTTTTGGAGTTAAAAGGAGCATCTTTTTCAGTGGTTTCTAAGCAGGTTTATGCATCTTCACACTAACTCACATATATAAATTAGAATCTGGCCTTCAACTCTCATGTGCCCCTCTATGTAGGTGCTTAAGAGAAAGTGAAATCTGAGGTTCAGGCGACAGAAGAATTTGGATGTGTAAAAACAAATAAAGCAATAAAGTGTCAAACTGCTGGGGCTCGGCTAATTAGTTATGAAATGTGTGTATGTACAAAGCAGCAGTCAAGTATTAATGACTTTTTGGTCCACAGTCAATTCCCCTACACGGAACTGACCTGTCCATGTTGCTGATCTGGTTGTGCAGTGCCAGGAAGGACACTGGTGACTCTATGGCCTCCCGGCTCTTGGCACACAGCCGGACGACCTTCAGCCCAGTCTTGTCAATCTTCTCAGTTAACTGATCCACAGCAATGTTACTGGGAGCACACACCAGAACTGGTCTGAAATCGTACACACATAAAGACAGAGTTGGAACAGGAACAGTTGTTGGAACTGTCCATTGTTGGAATAAAGAAAAATATAATTATTTGAGTATACAACTAAACTCTTTGTGTCTTACCCGTTGCCTTGTCTAGACAAGTGGTAGACAATAGTGGCAGAGGTGACAGTCTTTCCAGTGCCAGGGGGACCCTGGATCAGACTGAGAGGCCTCTGCAGCACCGTCTTCACAGCATACACCTGAACACACAATACCAAAAAAAGAGAATTCACCCCAAGTGAACTGTTGCAAATATGAACAAACTTGTACTCTACTTGCAGCAATGATGATCCAATCCAAATCCAATATTAAAACATGATGTTCATGTCTTAAAGACATAAGAAGAAAACTAATGGCAAAATAATCACAGGGACTCAGTGTTTAGCGAGGTCTGACCTGTGAGTGATTGAGGTCGGGCAGGCCCTGGGCAGTGAAGCGCTTTGGCAGCTGGCACTTGATGGTGACATCCTCTACCTCGTGGCCCAGCAGTTTGTGGTAGATGTAGCCAGACACGGAGGTCTCGTCCACCGCAAACGTCTTCAGGGCACTCTGCATCCTGCAGCAACACATACACAAAAGGGAGTCATTATCATTTGTTTGGAACCTTTACCCAAAAGAGTGAATCTGCATCAACGCCTTTTTTTTTTTTTACAAATGAGACGTGGCAGAATTACACAATATTACGTCCTGTAAACAACGCACATTTAGTTCTGTACACTGATACAGCAGGGTGAAAAATATTATTAAATATTACTGTGGTGACTTAAGAGCAGTAAAATTAAATGTTTCCATCACATTAGGATTTTGTGGATATAAAACTTCACTTACCTGTCAAAGGAAGTGGACTTCCACACAAAATCAACCTGGAAGTTGTGGGGGATTTCCACAGGAGCTCCAACACTGCTCCGCAGCTCAATGGCAATTTCATCTCCATAGTCTTTAAGCACAGGTGGTTAAGGAAGCATTACAGTAGGTGGTGGTGAGGGGATTATGTTGTCTATACTAGTCTTTAATAATTAAAACCATATGCTGCCAACTGGGATCAGTGCCACTGTAATGAGGCCGACACTGTAATGCAATAGATGAAATGCTACATATGCAACTGCTTAAAGTGTAAAGGATACTGTCAGGAACTTTGATGACATGGCCGATGCCTTTCCACAGCGGTGCCAGGTCTCCCTTGTAGCGCAAGCAGATCTCGTCACCTTGCATCAGCCGCATATCTGGGATTTTTATAGACACACTCATTAGAAACTCTTCTGTGCTAAAAATGATCCTAAAATAAACTAAGGAGGATGGGCTATATTCTAATAAATGATACAGTTCCATGCACGCACAAAACAGCACAAAACCCCACTAAAAAAACAGAAAAACAAAACTAAGCACACATGCCACCACAAGATGCAGGTTTGGGGGAAGTTGCGTGCAATTCTGAAGACTGATGGGGGATGGGAAGGGGTTCTATCTGCACCACAGAACCACTGGGAGGAAGTCAAGCTCAGAGAATTACCACCTGAATCCGTCTTGGGCAGTGTGAAATAGGCAATCCGCTTTTTATTCAGCCCCAGGTCCCACCTGACTGTTATATTGTCTTGGGTCTGCAAAGTAGAATAAAAAATATTAAAAATCATATAATAATAAAGAGGTCAAAAGTATAAGGTCACATCACTGTGACATTATTCTTGTAACCCCACAGATGTCATTTTACTAATTACAAAACAGAGCTCAAGGCATTCAAAGTGATGCCAGCATAAGAATAAAATGTTCAATGTATGTATGAAACTACATAGTGGATTAAAGTGTTTCTAATCAAGCTTTTCTGTCCACCTGAAAACAGCTCTACATGTAAACAGCACAGAAAGAAAAATGCCATTCTCTGAGTTACAAAGTTTGCTACTGAGAAGTGAAGTTCAGGTACCTGGGACTCCTTTAGCTTCTTGTCGTAGTCCGCCTCCAGTTTGACCAAAGGGCCAAAGATGTTTTGGTACTGGTAGGCGTCCTCATAGCGCAGCAGCACATGCTGTGGCTCCTCGTCCACTCCTGGTTTCTCCAGGTCTTCTAGGGTGGCACTGGGGTTGTCCTGGGATGAAACAATGTCAAAGCAACTGTCAATAAAAAGTACATTACACGTCCAATCGCAAACTCTTATTCCACACATTGGGCTACTGTGATGAAGGGATGTGGTAAGAACACCTATTTTTTTTGGCAAATTACTTAATTTATCTTGATTTTACTGCTATATAAATAAGCTTTATTGGTAGCTATTATTAGGTGTTGACGAGGGTTTTAACTTGCAGCTATGATCAAGATAATAACACAGAGCAGGTGATCACAGCTACCGACAATTACATGGTTGGCTTGTCAATGGCGTGGTATTGCAATATTGCAGTTATTGTAGCAGCCCTATCCACACACAAATTGTACTATAGTGACAGGTGTAATCAAACTGTTACACAACTACCTGTAAACAGATCACTTATAAACCTTTAGCCTGTGCTTCTCGTTAAAGGTTTTCGTCACAACAATGCTCTGACCCCCCCACCCCCGGCCAGTCAGCTGCCTACCTTCCAGAGTTCCTCCAACTTGTTGATCTGCTGGGCAGTGATTTGCCGGGCTCGAAGCTGCTCCTGCTCCGATGGGATCTTAACCAGCCAGGACAGAAAGCAGCGGTCCTGGATCAGTGGTTGCCATTGCGAGCTGTCCCAGTTGATGTCCTTCAGGCTACTCTGGCTGGCACAGGGCTGCCTGCATGAGGTACAAAGGTTCACACAGACAAAAAAATTTTTGCTTATGTGTGGGTTTTTCAGCAATCAAACTATTGCAGAGAATGAAAAAAATGTCTTCCTGCCCCAAACTGATTTCTTACACACTTATTGCTGTGTGTACTTGCAGAAAGGGTTAAATTAACTGGCACAGAGTAGGAAGTACAAGGTAAAGGTCTGGGGACATCAGCGGGGACTTCCCCAAACAGCAGCTGCAGACACAAAATGCATGACACTGCTAAGTGTCTGCTAAGATGTACTTCTAAGGCTGAAACCTAAACAACTGGTAATAAACCTCATGGTAAACTTCCTGTTTCAAAGCAAGAATTTGCATATCTAGCTTTCAGTTCATGCTCCACAGTAGCTCATAATAGAGTTCAGAGCTGTCCTCAAGGAGACTCTTGAAGACAAACAATAAAATAGTTCTTCAAACTACGAATGCTTGAGTTTTGACCTTTTTTCCCCCTATCGAGCAAGCACCTTCTAATAGGTGAAGATGTGCCAGAAACCCCTGTTCTGCTTCTCGTTGACACTCTTGACAAAACATACTGGATTTGTGGGTACTGGATACAGGACAGTACATCTATGTACAAGGCCACCGCCACCCTACCAGCAATTACCTGCAAAGTAGCACCACCACAGAATCTGCTTTGGCCGGGATGAAGCCCAGGAGAAAGACGTTGCGACAGCCGCAGTTGTAACACTCCAGCACCGTCTCGCCCAGCGGCCCATCTTTATGCAGCGTCACCTCTTTGCATTTGGCTCTCACCAAGTGATTCACAATGTGACTGCAAGTCAGGAGTCAAATGATTGTCAAAATATATGAGAAACTCTTTGATGTCTGTCATTTGTCCTGGTAGCATTGCTTCAGAACTCTATTGAAAGCTTGTATTACAACAAATATTGACCAACAGCACAAAAAACAGGACAGACTATATATACCTCTTCACAGTCTCACACAAACATTGTAAACGAGTCCATGGCTTATTTACTGTTGCATTGCTTGCTAATGTCAACAGACGACTGCACATAAACAACACAATTTCATATTTCAATCAAATTTTCAAATTTAAATAGTAAAATAACACATTTATTGTAGCATATGTTATTTTTGTTATCATATTAAGTGTAAGAGGGATGTATTTTTGGTCTGACTCAGTAGTTTCATGTTCTGATGCTTATATGTAAGGTAATAATGCGAAGATGAGTACACTACCCACCTGCCAGATGTGTTGCCACGTCCATTACAGAACCACTTTTTGCTGGTGTTGCAGTACACGACACATGCCGGATCATGGATCCCACAGTAGCTGAAAAATAACAAATTCATCAACACTGCATTTGAATTGCTGCGGTATTTAGTCAAAACGGTACGAGTAAAGGACCAGACACTGGCAAAAGTATGGTCATGCCAAACTGACAATAGGCTGAATTACAGTGGTAGTAGTACACACATGGTATTATCTGTCAGAGGGTTGAGCATGTTGTATTTAAAATGTAATATGTGTTTTTAAATAATCTAACAGTAAACATGAAATTTTATGAGATCATGCGCTCTCCATACAAGCAACACTTTTACACACTCCCAATTCAAGTTTTCGGTATTCAGCAACAGTCAAAAATGAGCGTGTATTTGTGTGTGTGTACAGTAATAATGCTTAACAATACCTTTACTTTTACACATTTCTCATAGGATTCTCTACCCACATGTGCGCACATTTAGTTTTATAGTTTCATTATGCTTAAAAGGAAAGTACCTTCTGGATGCAGTTGGATGATTTTTTGCTGGCTGGTGTGTTGTGTTTCATTAGTGACACGTGCAAGTCCTGAATGAGTGCTACTAAACATGGATACGTTTTTGGCTCTTTACGCCCTGTATGTTGTGAGTAACATAAGGGATCATGCACAAAATAAGTACTATTAATGCCGTGTTGTGTAATCATCAAAACACACCTGTGTGCTGTAATAATTTGCTCAGTGATCTACAGTAAGCTGATATAGTGTGGCTCCTGTCAGTGTACCTGCATGCGTGCACAGGCAGATCTTTGGTGTAGTATGTGTCTTCTTCATCCTCCTCGAAGTTAAGCTCGGCCAACAGCTGGCTGGCTTTGGCCACGGAGTCGTCCACTCCACCGTTGTGAAGACCCTCATCGGGACCATTTACCTGCAGCACAACACACAAGCGTTACCTGACTAACTGAATGCTAACGAGTAGCAGCTAGCGGCTAGCAGACACAGCGCGCAAAAGCCAGTTAATTAGAAGTTGACAGGCTGTCAATAGTGATGACTCTTATCTTTAGCAATTAAAGTTAAACCCGAGTGTCTGGTTGGCTTTGAACAGCTCAAAACAAACGTGCTGAGACAACTAATATTACTTTGGAAGTTAATAGGAGCTAGCAGCGAGCTAACGGTAATAGCTATCTAGCATTAGCTAAGGAGCGCTACATCCAATAATAGCGGGCTAGCAGGCAGCCGTGGGTGAGCTAGCTGTTGCTAACCGCTGCTAACGTCAGTGAACCGCGCTTTATCGAGCCTTCCTGTAAAATTGAGAGCCCCGGACCTGGCTGTCGAGCTGGCTCTGGGTCTGGCCTTGAGTTTGCGTCTGGCTGGGAAGGGTAAAGTCGGTGAAGTCGTACTCGGAGCCCTGCGTGTCCGCTCCGAGCAACTCCGCTTCCTCGGTGTCCAGGAAGGTGAGGGTCTGGGAGCTCGGCCCGTACGCCTCCACACTCATCTCGACTCTCAACTTTCGCTGTGCTGAGCGGTTTCCGGTGTTCGTCTACAGGTGAAGGAAATCCTCACGGCGTTTGTTTGTCGACAGCTGGTTCGGAGGCCAACGCTGGGAGCCTGGATTTGAATCCAAACAGAAAATGGTACCGATCAGAACCTCGAAAGCTCCGGCAGGTCCAACTGAGACGGTGACGAACTTCCATGCGCCGCTCGACGTGTGACGTAGACGCAGTGGGTTGCCGAGATAGGTTACGAGCGGAGGGAGAGAGATCTCACTCTGGTCTTATTTCCGAGTATCAAAACAAAGTCGTGGACCTCTGCAGGGATAAATGTGGAAATACAATATCGACTGTGTTTAAGAATAGTGTTATGTACGGTCTGTGGGAAACACCCATTGGATGCTGGCAGATAACTGGTGCAAATTCTCTCCTACTTTTAACTTCTTAACCATTTATTTAGACCAAATCACTGAAGTCCTCAAATATTTTAATCCTCACATTAAAAAGGTCTATAACCTACTAGCTTGATGACCTTCATCAGGTGTTTTTATCAGAATCACAATCTGTTTTATGTCATATGTGTACAGATACAATGAATTTGACTCTTCATCTCACTCAATGCATTCATAGACTATATAAATATATGTATGCACAGTCTTATATACAGTCTATGAGTGTACTTCAACAGAAATAACAAAATTGTGAATGAGATGACAATAGTGTAATGATGCAGATGTGCAGATATGAAATGATTAACGTAATAGGTTACTTCACACAGGAGGAAGGTGGGCATGACAATATATGAATGCATACAATGTACTAATATTGATATGTACATGTAGAACTTTATTTTGACGACAAAGAATTTTTTTAGAATTTGTAACTACACTGGCTGTTTTAGTATTACAAGTTTATTGCATGAGGATTGTTTCTGATACTATATGACTGATTTTAACTGTTCATCTGAGTTTTATTAGTTACGCAAATGGTGTGTTTTTACTGTGACTTCTATGATTTTAAGGAAAAACCAATATTGGTATTGCTAAGCCTGTATTTCAACTGAAGTAAATCTTACCATGTTTTCAGTATTTGTTTCTAACAAGGAAACAAAAGTGTGTGTCTCTGGGTTTTTGGTATAATGTGATTAACTGCAAATTTACAGCTATTTTTGTCCCAGGCTCCCCCAGCAGTCCTGATTAATTACACTGGAAATATTTTAACTTAAGTTTCAACGGCACTCATATTAAAATCTCTCAATACTTTTACTGTCTTACGTCGCAACATATAGTGGAACTTGTTACGTATTAAAGTTTTTAAATTTGAAATTGGAAGCTGCAGCAAAGTTACATCTTGGTTTGCATAATTTCCCTTACCCCCAAACAGTAGCCCTAGGGCATGTTCACTTTTGAATATTACAGCCTGTAACAGCATACTATTAATAAATAAGCAATACTTTTTCTATGAAGAATGGAGTTAGCATGTCAGGCTCATATTAGCATCTATGATCTTTTACAGGACTTTTTTTTTTTTATACCAGCCAATTATAGCACATTTGTCAATTACATACTTTTAATACACATATATAGTGAGAAGTGGAAAAGTTGTAATACTCAATAGACACAAATAGGTTACTTATAATCCTTTAGTTCTCTTTATTTCAAAGCCTTTCCTTTTACAAAGCCAAGATTACTTACTGTAACAGTGCTTTGTTAATGTCAGAAGCAGAAGACGACGCCTTTCAGAGGATTCTCCCTAAACAGACAAACTCACAATACATCACAGAGCCATAATGTTATTGTACAACAGAGCACACACCGAGATAAAAAAAGTATTTCTGAGGTAGCAACACATCTGACTGGACAGAATCAGTAATATATCTTTGAACTGACCCGCTGAGCATTTTTAAGGCCTTTTCACAACACACATAAACAACAGCAAGGCACAGGAAAGAGTCAGGGTCAGAGGTCACCTCATATGTAAACTTGAGGCTTTTGCGTTCATGAGCAGACATTTTTCAGGGCAGCTCCTCCACAACCCTTTCACTTCTCAGCACTCACAAAGCCACACAGTCAAATATCAGCACCTAAAACTCAGAACTAAAAACCTGCCCATCAGTTCAGCAATTCCATAAGAGATTTTTATAAACCACATAACCAAGATGCAAGTCAAATGGCAAATCCTAAGATAAAAGTCCGGTCTGAGAAGAAGTTCAATTCTGTTCACCTCAGTGCTCCAGGATGCTACTTTGTGGTACAAATCATGTTACTGAATAGCAATTAAAATGGCATACGCTGATAAAAATAATGACAATTCACTCAAACTCACTGGCACCAACTTGTTTGACTCAGATGAAAAAAGACATTTAACTAGAAACTCAAAGAAAGGCCAGTTAGTTTCCTAAGACTAGCGATGACAGTTTACAACGACATCCACGTCTCCCTCAGACAAACTGAGGTTTTCTGGGGATGGACACGGTGCTGAAGCAGAATGTCGACCATTAAAATGTATACTAAAACTGATCATACTGAAGCTGTGTTAGGTGTAGTCGGCTGTTCTGATGACTCAGCACCAAGGGAAACACTGGTCTACACAGTGAAACAGAAGACAATCCAATAAAAAATTTTTTTTTTAAAAAGCCATAAAACAGAACATTTACACCTGGGAGTGGCACCGTGACAGACACGGTGACAGACTCTGCTGCAGTTTGTTTCACAGGTCAGAACAAACCAAAGTTCAGAAGAATAAAGCATGACTCACCTATAAAGCATACTTCACATACATCATTATAATTATTGAGGGGAAAAAAGGTTAAAAACGGATGTGTGTGTGTCTGGAAAGCTACATATTTCAAGTTAAAGTGACTGAAAATAAAAACACAAGATGGAAGCATTCACATAACTAATTGCTGTCCATATTCCAGATTAAGTAAAAATGGAAAAAAAAGAAAAAAAAGAAAGTGCTACAGAAATAAAATCCAGGCCCAACTCTGACTGAAATGAGAGTCCAACTTCATCAAATCAAATCCTCAGGTAAAATAAGCAGCTATATCTGATTCAATGAAGGGAACAACGGAAAGCTTTAACGGAGGAATAACAATTAGGGCTGCACAATTGCGGGGAAAAATTGTTTTTTGCAATTTGGTTTTGAAATGATGCTGTAGCAAACAAATTGCAGGTTTTTCTACACAATTTAAGTTTCCAAAAAGCTGTTCATGTTCAAATAATTGTGCAGCCATAATTCAGACAAACTTGAGATCAGTAAAATAACATTGCACAGCCTGTGGCCAGATCTCAGCGGGATGGATTTGGAGTTTTTTTTCTGTCAGAATTGGGCCAATAAACTGGGGAAATATGAGCTGGAACCAACCCGTTCCCTGATTTAAATAACCTTTGTAAAAGAAGGCAAATTTACAACTTCTTATAAAGAAAAAAGGAGTCAAGAAACAATTCAACATCAAGTGTAAAACAACACAGTTAGAAGGTAGTTAAAAAGAAACAGAAATTAGCAAACACAGTTTACTGCTAAACATTTCTACTTAAACCATTATGCATCACGCACATGAATCATTTATAGACTTACAGGTGCAAACACCTGTTGACTCGCACATATTGTGACTGAGGGAAATTCAAAAATTGAAACTCAAACTTTAAGGATGGAGCCTTATGGAAGATAAATACTGTAGAGGACAACAGTTTCCCCAAATGTGACTTCTATAACCATTTCTATAACCCTAACCCTATAAGGTGCATTAATAGGAGTCACATTTGGAGTTGTGGAGGCTGTAATATCTGCCACTTCACAGAGCCTCTGCATTAAACACATGAGCTGCGCTTTGCTTCTGTGTTATCTTAGTGAACCGAAGGTTTTTCACATACTTCAACTCTGAAGTAAGAATGTTTTATGTTCCTTGGAAGTGGGACAAAAGCTTATGTTACAACGTGACCGAGGGCTGTCCTGACACCCCAATTTTATCTTCTCTCTATCTGGAGGCGTTGAAACATAACAGAGGCCTAGCACAACATGAAGCAAAAAGCTAAGACAAAGAGAAATAAATGTTGAAGACATCCTATACACTGAGGTTTTCATTTTGTCCATGGAAAGACAACTACAAGAAAAAAACAAAACAAAGGAAGTTTGGCTACTTGTGGTTAAGTGCAATTTCTCTTGTGTACTGCAGGCTGGAGAGGCTGTCTGGCATCAGGAGGTCACTTAGTGGAAGTGCTGCTGGCAGTGGATCTTCTCCTCGGCCTGGTCCAGAAGCTCCAGCATCTCCTGGACGATGGCCTGCAGCGCACGGCCCAGGTCTTCCCCGCTGTAAGGCTTTCCAAGAGGAGGCACGTGGATGAAGGCAGAGCGGCCGTGGCTCAGGTACAGAGACGTGTAGTAGGTGAAATCACAGAGGTACCTGTTAGTGAGGAGAGCACAGCATCGAATGAATGAAGAGCCTGGCTACAATAAATGGAAGACACAATAAAAAGTTATTTACCAGACATATACTAGAAGTTCTTTGTTGCTTTATTAATGGATTTGGGGGGGGATTCATATGGTTTTCATGTACATACATTCATTTCTAAGGTTCCCCACTTTCAACATTTCTGCTGACAAACATATAAAAAGAGCTATGAAATCATGACACAAACGCTAACATGTTTATGGTATTGCTGTAAGTGACTGTAAGTCTCTGCATACCTACAGCATAGATTAGCCGTACACGTGGTCATGCAGTAAGACCTCAACAACCAGATTACAGCATCAGTCATGCTTAAAGGAGCACTCTCTGTATCATTACAATCTAGGTAGTAAATGCAAATAATCAGTGTTTGAGTTTCCTCCATGTTGCCTGCACCCAGCGCTCCCTGCTCCTTTGACAGAAAAATTGTTCAAACTCCAGATTATACTTCTGTATTCCCGTTTTCAGACACGATTTTAATAGTCTGATGTTGAAATCAGACATTCAGGCTACATACACAATCCAGAACACACTGCAGAGGAATTACGGAAAATGGAGGAGGCACTTGCCACCATGGCCGAGAGTCAAGCACCAGGGAGGATAGCAGTGCAATGCATTCTGGTTGCTGTAAAGGAATATCACAGGCTTTTTTCTCTCTGGTCATGTAGTACCAGTTTCAAACATGTTTGCGTCCTTCTACCGCACAGACAGTCCAGTTTTATGAAAGGACCATCTTTCCAGCGGTGAAGTACTTCTTTAATTGTATTATCCTAAATGAAAGGGATTTATCCTCATTTTGATAGCATACCAAAGGCATGTACAGTAGATATAAATGGCCTATTATTATCAATAGTAGTAAATATAATCAGCAAAGTGAATGCAAATTGTCAAACAAACACACTATTACGATGCAGAGAGTAAATATCGTGCACGGCTGATTTGTGTGTTTTCTCAGGAGTTGAACATGTGATCCACAGGTAAAGGAGAAAAAACAAAATGCCAATTCTGACCGGAGGAAATAAATACGTAAATACCTTCCGGCATCTTTGGAGACAGACACAGCTACTCCCAGCCCCGAGGCGGTCACTCGCTTACAGACTGATTCCATGTCAATGACTGAGTCGATACAGTCTGGGCCTCCCACAATGCAACACTGAGAATCAGGACAGAAGCTGCTGTTGTCCAGGCCCTTGTAGCCGTGATTTCTGCCACACTTCTCCAGTGTGACAGTGGTGGCCATACCTGAGACTCCAACATGAACTACCAACTGGCAAAGAAAAGAAACAAAAAACATGGCAAATTCATCACAATGCAGCTCTCTGACTTCTGTGCTTGTTCAAAGCTGTGGAGCTGTGACTGTCTTAACAGGACCAGAAAATGCTCTTAGAATTCACACACAGCACTTTGCCTTTAAACAGACCTGAAACCTGTGGGAAAAAACCATCGGACTAAACCTGGATCTGAGGCAGACACGAGTAGCTGTAATGCACCTTTAAAAGTGGCATAATGTAAACAGGTCACACCATGTTCTCCTCTTACCAGTGGGTGATGCTGCTTCCATAATGAAGGCACCAAACTCTGGACTGTCTGGTACTCTACAGGCACCTCGGAAACATGCAAGTCCACCTCACCGCCCAGTCCGAGCTTCTTCAGTTCCTGTCAGGACAAACAAAAACATGAAAGCTGAAATCCTTTCTTGTGTTTTAAAATAGCATTTTCCGTTTGTTATATATTTATTTTCTATCACAAGTATCTTACAGTGGTGAAGTTTAGCACAATTTTAGGATGTGGTCTCTGTGGGAGCTAAAATCAAGAATTAAGCTCTACCAAGTGCTCACTGATGCACTAGATTATTTTACACTTCATCTAATGTTTATGTAATTAAGTTTTTGTCACTGAATGCAGTTTATGAAGGTAAACGAATAGAAAAAAGGGTTCAGCAGCACAAAACAGGCTCATACGTAAGCTGATAAAACACAAGCAGGAAATTCTTTGCTTAGTCGGTGTTACAAATAGTCTTAAGTGAAAAGGTCCACTTACTAGTTTTTTGATCTTTCAGCAGCATTTTACTTGTCTTCACACGCAATGCTAGCAATTAGTAAAGCTAGAAAGACGACCTTTGAGTTTGGATATTACACCTGGACCTTGATGAACTGCAAAATGTACTACTTTTTGTACAACAGCAACAGAACCCTTTTTTAAAAAAATCTTTTTCACTTTTCCAAAATATACCCTTCCATTGGCATGTTGTCAAAAGATATAGTATTTAAAAATTAAAACAATATTTTCAATCCACTGCACATTGATAAAATAAAAAATATATAACTATTTAGAACCAGTGATGATGATCTATGACCATATGTTTTTGTGTGAAATGTTATTTAAATCTGAAGTATTTGGTAAATTGATTAATGTCATTTTTTGTTTTTTCTTAGAGGACAGAACATCACTTTGCTCTTAACCTGTACATTTTGTATTATAAAAACCCAAAAGATTTAACCACAACACTCAACCATCCCTGAGCATGAGAAAAGCAAGAAATAAAAGATGCAATCATACATATTATAAGCAAGATAAATCTGTGTCAGATTCACAGCCAGTTGACCAACACCTCCCCCAGTCTCCCTGCAGGACAAATAGCCCTGGACACTGACCCCCACTTGCATTGAAAAAAAGGCTTGTTCGACCACGTCTGTGACCCTGCCACAAAGCGGCCTTTTGTTTGCCTTTAATATCCTTATCAAGTCCGTCTAGACACCCTGACAACCACCATCATCCCCCACTTGCACTTTCCCCAGTTGGACACAGAGAACCTCTGACACGCTGCTGCACGGTGTGAACCCTGCCGGCGACCATCTAAGCATCATGTAACGGCCATAATAATAGGCTCAAGGTGAGATACTCATTTTATAAAAGTCACACCTACTCTTATTTTATTTTTACATATAACTATTGAGATGTAAATAAATGTTTTTGTCCCGAGTTAATATAAAGAATTTTGGTAAAGCTTGAGGAGTTTTTAACCTTGTTTTACTATATTAACAAAAAGGCTAAACAAGTCAAGTCAGAAAAGTTTATTCAATTACAAATAGATCCATTACGTAATGTAAGAACCTGTACATACTGATTTCTATTTGATACATTCTGCTTCTTTAACATCACAGAAAAAGATTAAGAATAAGTGCATTAGAACAGCAATAGAGGGGTAAAACACACCTGTACTGCTACCCAGCTGGCGTTGACCGTGTGCTCTCCGAATGGCCCAAAACCTGCAAAACATACATGTTACTTTGGTTGCTGCACTGAAGTCATTATGTTAACAATTATGAAGTCTGTTTTTACATAAAATTACTAAAAACAGCATTTTCACAAACAGATGTGACATGCAGCCATGTTCCTTTTATTCATCTAACATGGACAGAGAGTGACTTTTTTTTTGGTGGAATCACTTAGACAATTAAGCTTTTAATTAAATAAGATTTAAAAAGAAACTGTGAATATGTTTGATTCTGGAGCAGCATTAATGTGAATGTAGTGTAACTTTAAACAGGTTATGGGCTATCTTAAAAAATGTCCTGTTGTGATAAAGCATAAATATGTCCTCCTGCACCTTCTGCGCTGTTGTTATGGCTTGAATATGATATCCTGACGTGTCATTTGATAGAGATACTTTGTGTTGTGTTAAATGTTTTATGGTATGACTGCAAGATATTGTAAGATTGTGATTACATTGCAGAATATTGCATTTGTAATATAAATTGCTAAACATGTTTTTGGTTTTAAAGCTTCCTCCTTTTCTTGAATTACCAAATTAAAAATCAAATCTCTATCATTAAATATTCCGCCATGCATTGCTCCATTTGACCAATAAGGTCGCAGCAGCAGCCTACGGATATTCACTCAGGCTTGTTTGTATTGGGATCTCTAACTGATCCCCTTCCACCACCCTTCCAGGGGTCAGTGGGTCCCTGGGGGTGGGTGGAGGGGGTATCAGTCTGTCTGACAGGCTGCTGAAAAGGAGCAGAGTGAGGGGCCGGCAGCTGCCAGCCGGCCGCTATTGTGAAGGTGCTGTTCCCAGGCAATCTACACATCTACTATCAGCTGGGACTGCGAGCCTCAGCACCTCTTTGTGTCTGAAAACCCCAGGTCACAGCTCCTGTTATCCTCCACAGACTCAGAGTTCAAGACTGCAGTTTGTGCAATTAGAAAATATCATATTTAAGTGGCTGGAAGAGAAGTTGCCATGGGTTTTTTTTTTTTGGGGGGGGGCACAATCCTGAGTAAATATTAACTGATACATTCATATAACTGTTATCATATCATTTTCCTATTTAATTAGTAGTAATGCAAAATGTGTTTTATAGAATTCAACATGCAAAGCAGTTTCTAAGACAGATCGATAGGACGCAGGATATCAACACTGGGACACTTTCATTAATTGGATATTCTGTTCTTTTAACCACTTTGCCAGCATGTCTAGAAAGAGGCCTGCTGCTGCAAACCCATACAGCACTCTTCATGAAGACCAAAAACAATAAGGCACTCTTGTTGTCAGAAAAGTTTTTTCACTATCACGACAAAAACTCTCCCTTGAGTCCAGCAAAATGGCATTTTCTCCCTCATTTATTGTTGCTCTGTCTGACGTTTACTATTTCTATTATTATGATAATAACAATCTACTGTTTGAGGTAGTAACTTTGATTTGTGCTACCGCGCCTATGGATGTAGGCCACATATTTATCATTAACTTATTTCACAAAGGATGACACAATTGCAAGATCTGTAGAGATTCTATCAAGATTGAATCTATAGTCAATTAAATTAGGTATTTCTGTGTGGTTAAATGTCTACCGTACATTGATTGATGTGGTCTTTCATGAAAAACAGGAAACACCAAAACAGCAAAAACATAACTTCACGGCGCTTGTCAGTAACCTCTAATAACATATAAGATAACTGAAGACCACCTGATGTGTTGTTTATAGTTACAACTGTGACCCATTATAGTTAAAACTATGAAACGCTTCCTTCAAATGTTACAACCTCAGCGGAGTGAAGCAGTAACAGCCTGACGCCATTAACGCCGAACAGCTGTCATCTCTACAACTTTTCCCCCACTTCGCCCCGCTGTTCGGGCTGCACTCAGGCACGACAACAATGGCTGGAAAAAGAGGAGACAAACCTGTAACGACCACAGTCCGTTTACTGTTATCCATCTCCCGTCCTTTTCTAGAGGATCCGTCGCTTTGCTCCGGTCTTTATTTTAAGAACCAGGACCGTAAAGAGAGTCGCTACCCTCCTCAGCCGACGGCTCCTTCTGCCAAACACAAGCACAGCCGGTCCTCCTTCGCTTCGGGCTGCGTACGACGTGACGTGATGACGTCAGATAAGACCCGCCGTTCAAGTATGGGAGCTCAGAAGTGACAAAAAACAAAGCGCACATAAACACACAACTAAATCTAAATGTTGCCAAAAAATAACGTAGGCAAAAACCAATAAGCAAATGAAATATGTGTATAGAACAAAATTATTACTATATATTTTTTGTTTTGTTTTTTAACTTTATCAATTTGTTGCCTTATTAACTATGGTACTAATAATTACTTCTTGGTTTATTTTGTTCCAAGTACATTTATTTATACCACATTTATTTTGGCCCTGCATATTTTTTGCCAGCATTTCCTAATTCATTTACTTTGGTGACGATCAAGGGCAAACATGCTTCAATGGCCCAAAGTGTTTCCATTAGGAGAAACTACACAGTCTGTGTATTGGCTTCATATTAAGGCAGCAGCAAACACAAATCTGTGGTAAAAACATACTTATTTCCCATGTCCATTTTGGGCCCACACAGGAACTAATGACCCACTGAAGTAGTGGACATATGGACATAAAAAAAATAAAGAAATTAATATTTAAGCAAAATACAACAATGAAATGATGAAAATTAAAGAGAAACAACAACAGAGAAGTTTCAGTTGTAGCTTTCAAACATGTGTTTTTCCACCTTGACATTATTTTGTCTCTGTTTTAACAGTTAACGCTTTCCAGTCTCAGCAATGTGCTTTAACTAGTTACATATGCCGTGCAATGATCTGGACTGTAGAGGGCAGCACCTTACATACGTCCATGATGACGCACTGCAGCGCCAAGAACTCATTCGAAGAAGAAGAAGAAGAAGAAGAAGAAGAAGAAGCGTGTCAGTGAAGGGCCGAGACACAAAATACTAAAGATATTCTACCACAATGGTAAGTATTAGACTGCTGTGTTCAGATAAAACGTAGATAATTGTCTTTTAGATTTCCAGTAGCACGTTTGCTTTCCAGCTAACGCTAACGTTAGCAGCACTTTAGCACAAAGATGCTAGCATCAGTGAAGCATTAGCTGTTGCAGCTACATTAAACACTATGGACACACAGTAGTTTAAAATGCGAGTAGACTCAACATGCAGCTACAGAAAATAGGTGCTGGAGATTTCTTATACAAGATTTTCTAACTTCAAACTGGTAATGTTAGCTTGTTGTTTCACATCAAGTGTGGATCACAAGTCAGCTCGGCGCAATGAACGCATACGGTGAAACCTTTTATGAAAATAATGAAAATACTTAAAATTACAAGCTACAAGTAACAGCTGTCAATGTTGCTTTACGCACAGCACAATGATGGGTGGATTACGAGTTTCCCAATGTATCAGGCAACCTTTAGTAGCTAACGTAATGTATGTATGCAGGTGAAAATGAGCTGTAACTCATTGCTGGTGGCAGGTGTATTCCGAAGTGTGACCTATTTTTCTGTCGTTTTGCAGCTTCCCCTATCTCTGCTGAAGACTGCCCAGAACCATCCAATGGTGAGGAGACACTGAGCTCTTTCTGCTGTAAAAGAGCTGATGGTAGCACTGTAGATGACGTGTTTTAATGCCCACTATCTATACATTAATTGATTGATCATTTACATTTTTATTATCTTACTGTATGTTGTACCATATTATGTGTGCTGCTTTTATTGCTTCAGCCCTGGCCGTTAAAATATTCAGATCAAATTAGTTTAATAGAATTTGATTAATTACCTCTAAACACCTTCTAAACTTTTAAATGTAATTGTCTGGAAGATCAATGTGATTGTTTTTGTTGGTATTGTAACTTGTAATCTGTGTAGCCTGTTATTACTGTGTCTTGATTTTTGGGTTATACCATAAGTTATAACTTCTGTCAACCATCCTGCATTGTGTTGAAGAAACTCTAAAGCAGTGAGCTGCTTGTCGTGTCCTCTCTCTCCTCAGCTGGTGGAGCTGAAGAACGGAGAGACGTACAATGGTCATCTGGTCAGCTGTGACAACTGGATGAACATCAACCTACGAGAAGTCATCTGCACCTCCCGGGTACCGTTGAGCTCTGCTTTCAGTTCTCTGCTGTCACTAGAACTCTTTGATTTGCTATCAGATATTCAGCAGTTTGTCCGGACAACTGACCAAAAATCAAAATTTAAATATGCTACTTTTCTCTTCATTAATTACTTCATTAATCCACCGCTCACAACAGAAATTTATTCTGGCCTAGATGGTGTAGACTGAGGGTTTATGTCTGTGCCTGTGTTACCTGTTTGTTGTCAATAAGTGAGACTATGATTAGAACGCTCTGACCCACGCTCCTCTTACAGGATGGAGATAAGTTCTGGAGGATGCCTGAGTGCTACATCCGAGGAAGCACCATCAAGTATCTACGAATCCCGGACGAGATCATCGACATGGTGAAGGAGGAGGTGGTGTCGAAGGGCCGCGGACGTGGAGGCACCCAGCAGAACAAACAGCAGGGCAAAGGAAGGGGAGGAGCCGGCCGAGGTGCGTGGAAACAACGTGTGCTGATCAGACAGCCTGCTGCATTATTTTCACATGAAATTATCTTAGACCTTCAAGAAATTGAGCACCAATACACAGCCCTATTTGTTACTTTTTTTAAGAGAGTGTTTTAAGTGTGGAAAAGTTGGAAATCTGTCTGAGTAATCATCATCACAGTTAACAGAAATTAACAGGCGTTTCTGTTTTTCTCTTTTGCTCTACTGCTGTCTTATTTCTCTCTGTAGGTCTGTTTGGCGGTCGTGGCAGAGGAATGACCGGCCCTGGTCGGGGACAGCAGCAGCAGCAGCAACAGCAACAGCAGCAGCAGCAACAGCAGCAGCAACAACAGCAGGATAAGAAACTGGGCAAACCACAGGGAATGAAGAACCAGCACTGACAGACAACATTACACCCTCAGCAACACAACTTGTTATTTGGAGCGATTACTCACTCAGTACATGAAGACACAATTAACCCTCTGGTGTGTCCTTCTGCTGTGATGTTTGTCAACACTGACCACTGCAGAAGAGAAGCTGTGCACTGAATTTTGTTTTTTAGCATCTGTAAGTTGGTATCAATATATATTTTTTTTAAATTAGTTGTAGCTCACAACTTTGCAAGAACATTTAGTATTACAAATCACATTTTCCATCAGCAGCTTCTCATTAGTTGGCACATTGTAATGAGGTTTTTATTTTTTGTTTTTGGTGGTTGTTTGCTTATCAACTTGGATCCTCAGGTGTAGAGGTAAAGAAACTGCCCAGCCCCAATCTCTGTTGCATGAATATTTTTTTTAACTTGCTCCTTCCTTTTTGTTGTTTTTGATGTTCTGTGGTTTGCAACCTTTTTGTATGTCTGCTGTGCTGTACGGCCCGATAGCGGCAGTAAGCCGGCAGTCAAAGGACGAAGATTCAGTCCCTTCAAATAAACACTTTTGTTAAAGCATTTGTAAGATGACACATTATGATCATTAGGATTTCCAGAAACAAAAAAAAAAAGATTCTCATATTCTTGTGTCTGAAATGGATAAGTCCAGCATGTGTCATGTTGGTTGGGTTTCATTTTATTTTTGTAACAAAAGGTGACGTAATTTATTTACATGAGAACATGAGAATAAAACAACTTTTGTTAAAGTGGTCTTATTTGTTTAGAACAGACTCTCGCTAAAGATTTAAAAGTCAAAACAGTCTTGAATTAAATTAAATTACAAGATTTTACTGCTACAATCAGTGTGTCCTTTAAATGACTTGGATATTATTCATCTTAATTTATGTACAGGATTAGCTAATGGTAATTAATGTTTTGTTTTTTGACCATTATTCAGCACCATAACACAGTAACAGAAAGGGAGACTGTGACCATATTCCTCACTTGGTTGGATACTGAATTGCTTTCAAGATTTGTCTGGGCAGACATTTATGTAAATCTGTAACTCCAGTGGTTGTCAGAGACATATTGAGGCGGTAACATAAATTTGAATCACTAAATCCAGATCTGACTGAGAATCTCATTCATCACATAATTAGAAGAGGCAAATTGTATCTAAAACAGTCAAAACAATAGATACTTAAAGTATGATTGACAATGTCTCAGGCTACACATGAATATGAACTAATTTATAGATTACTTTGCACAAATATAATAATTTCCAAATTTTTAATCACTTAATCCTTGAATCATATAGAAAATGTTGGTAGTATTTATACAACATTTTGTGCTTGCCGTAGTACAATTGTTATAGGTTACTCTTTTACAGTTAAATATAAAATCAGATTTTTCTGCTGACGGCCCAGATTTTGGTATCCGGAGCACAGTATTTATTATTTGACTTGATTGAAATGTAAAAGGAGTTAAAATAGATAAAAGATCCCATTCATCCCATGAATCCAGTCATTCATGATTTTCTAGTGTGTATCACAAGTTAGCAGCGCTCTTTAAATGTTGTGTTTTGAGCCCGAAATCCAAAGATATTTGATCTACAATTGATTAAAACAGAAGGGCAGCAAGTCCTCTCATGTGAGAAGCTGAAGCCAGAGAATGTTTGATATCTTTGCTTAATAAATTACCTTAAAGTCATAATCAGAGAATTTTCTGATTTTCTGTCCATTGAATTATCAATTCAGCAATTAATGAACTAATCTTTCAGACAATTCACGGCTTCTGTTATGAAGGAGCTGTTGGAACTGCAATATATTTGGCGCATATTTGAAGTCTTTGTAATAGCAATGTTATCTTTAAATAACAAATAGTCAGCATAACAATAAAACAATACATGGACACATTCAGTGCTATTTGGTCAGCTGAAAGTTTTGCAAGGAAGTATGGGTAGATTAGAAATGCAACCACCTGAATTTCATCAGTTTAAGTGGGAAGATAGGGTGAGTAAAAAATACAGGTGCAGGAAAAGAGAGAGAGGTGCATGCGAGTGTCTACGCCACAGAGCCCAAAAGCTGCCAGGCCTGCTTATAAAACAGGAATGACTTTTCACAAACAAGGTCCAACACCCTCATATTCAAACAGTTCCACACCTAAAACATAAGCCTCAACATAACATAAGCCCTTGATCTTAATGGGACACATGAATGATTTTGTTGCTGATCCACCATCCTCTCTCCTGCCTCCACGTCCATAAATCACTGCAACATCCTTTCCATGCATTTTAGTCTATTGTCCATTTTTTTCACATTCTGCCATTCCCAATCTGTCCAGCAGGTGTCACTAGAGAGCTTTCCTGTCTCAGCCATCACTAACATCCACCTGCCTCTCACAGCTGCTCCCCATTCTCCCAGCACAGCCCAGTAGTAACCCTCAGTCAGTACCTTTCTTTGTCACAGTGTGCCAGACATTACTCTGTCTTGTCTCAGCCCCACTGACCATTTGCCTGCCTCATAGCCCTCTTGGTACCATGGCTAGTTTGGACAGATCTATTGATGCCAACCTTTTGCTCGCCCCTTTTCCTGGGAAAGATTTTTTTTTCTAATTCAAATAATTTAGGTTCCAACTCAATATTTTGAGGAGCAGGTCCCCATATTGTTTGTATCTCATGCTCTACTACAAGGCCACACAAGGACACACACATACGGGTGATGCGATACATATTCAGTGGCAACAGTGGCTCTAATATGTTGTCTTAATTTTCTCCAGACTTATGCTCAAGTGCAGTACTGTTGCTAGGCACAACCACTGTAGATACTGATAGAGTACTGCAGCTGTGCTGCTGAAATGCTGCTTTTGCCAGAGGTGTTGCCATCTAGCTTGTCATTTCAGTTAAAACTGGATTCATATCTATAATATCAAATTACAAAGCATCAATTTTACTGTATGACTGAAAAGATGAAACAACTTCACCCAATCTGTAGTTTGAATGTGTTGTATGAGAGCTCTAAAAACCCACTCTGGATATGCAGAGTTGATTTTGAGGGGAAAAACTGCCCTTATTCTATAAAGAAAAACAGGAAGGGTTGTAAAAGGTGACTGGGAGAAAAAAAGGACAACTGGAAGAAGAACTGCAGCAAAGAAGAAGTCTAGAGAGCAGAATAACCTTTGAAATTTAATTAAATTCAGGACTAACGCTTTGCCAAAGTAGCTGAATTGCCAAAAGGTCTATGTTAATGGCACTGAAATGAAACAGCGAGATACGGTGAGTTCGTGTGGGGGCAATGTGGGGAACATTTTCCTCCCGAAATGCATGCATGCATAATATCCAAGATGGCATTTGTGAGGGAGGGAAATAACACTATTTTCCACTGCCTCTGAAGTCAGTGCTCAAGGAGCGTGCTAAATCATATCATCTCATTGCTAGGCTGAATTGTTGACCGTGCTAACAGGCTTGGACTGTGTGTGTGTGTGTGTGTGTGTGTGTGTGTGCGTGTGTGTGTGTGTGTGTGTTTTGAGGGTGTGGGGGCTAATCTCAACACTGGGCTATTGAGTCCACCTCCTCTTCTTTACCACCCACACATCTATTACACACACACGCGCACACACACGCCACTGCAGCTGCCAGCCAATCACTACCTCTCTTCTTTTCAATTCTCTTTACCTGCGTCACTCTGCATGTGTTGCTATGGTGATCACTGATGCTCCCCCCACACTATGTCTCTCTGCCTCTTCCAGGATGAGGATGAAGCCGACTTGTGGCTGATGATGCAGGCGGGCTGCAGACGTCATCACTTCCCTCGGGAAGAAGGCCTATTTTTACCACTGGGCACAAAGAATACCAAGCTGCCCAGCATATTTCAGGAACCGCATCTAATCCAAGCCTGCTGGGAAAACATCTCTCCCTGCACTCTGCAGCTCTCTCTCTCTCTCTCTCTCTCCATTCATCTCACAGAAATGCTGTTCCCTCTGAGGCATATTTTTATCCCTTGACTTGAGATGGCAGCACTTGTTTATCTTGTTTTAGTATCTGCACTGCTTTATCTGAGATACTGTTTTTATCAGAAATGGGAGATTACACAGACATACTCACCCTCCAAAGGCAGGTCCGAGGTCAGTGGTCAGTCACCCACAGAACACCAGGCCCAGAGCTGGCAGAGATTCAGTGTTTTGCTCATGGGCACTCCAGCTGAGCATTTGCCTGTTGTGCAGGGACAGACAACAGTGAAGAAAGTTAGCATGGCATTGCCCGCTGCTATGTTTTCATTTTTGGAGGCAGAACTTCCATAGAGAAGTACAGAAGAAAGAAAGCCAAACTGGCTACTGCACACTACAAATCACTGGATGTGTGCTGGATACAACAAATATAGTAAAAGTCAAAGCATCTGCAAATTTATCTTGTCTTACACTGTGTGTTTACAATGGAGGTAAGTGTGCTGATGCTTTACCTTTTTTCTAAGGTGGACTGAAATTGACTGTGTTATCTGATACAGGCCTAATGTGGCATCTGAAAGTGGTGCATAATTTGATTTAATTTGGGCCAAAGTCAGCTGGAGCTCAGCTCCATCTGCTTCAATATCATATCATATCACACCTCACTTACAGTTCTTCATTTTCCCAATAGTCAATAGACAGTAACATGGTGATCTTGATGAGACAACTTCTAATAATAGTAATAATGATAATAATAATAATTCTGATATTAGGATTTAAACTGTCCATTCGTGTCATGGTGGTTAACTGGTCGTGACCACCTGAAACCTCATCACCTCATCACCTGACTTACCATGTCTTTGGGCTGAGGGAAGAAAATTTGGCACCCAGAGGAAACTTGAGGATCATCCTCAGGTGGAACCTGTGGCTATCAAATCCTGTCATCTCCTAAAATTAAAATTGTGTATTTGTAGTAACATTAAGTGTAAAATCAAATACTCTCAAATTAAAGTTGCATGAGACAGTAAGAACACTCTTCCACATAAAGTAATTTACATTTTTGCTGTTTATAGTTTTGGTTGGAAACCACTACTTGAGTTTAATGAGACACATTGCACAAGACTTCTGTCACAGCCATCACTCTTATTTTCTACTGGGAAAATAATATGAAATGTTATTCATTCTGAGAATGTTACATAAGCAAGGCCACATAAAAAATGAATACATATAATTAAATAATTAGATACAGAGTGTGAATTTAACTGGTTATATTGACATTTCTTAGTGTGAGCTTAGCGTAAATGGGTCACAAAGACTGCAAATATGTAAATATGGGGTAACATCACGGTGTGATCTTCCACCACACTAGGAAATACATGCACCTCTGTGACAGCAACACGCTCTGGAAAAAGATATCAATCAAATATCAGATGCTTTTGTGTGTTTTTCTACACTAATGTTGAACCATGAAAAGGTGTAGGCCTAGTGAGGTTTTGTGGTTAACTGTGTGAAACTGTACGTGTGTGTGTGTGCGCACGCATGCAAACTCTCACTTGGTGCATGGGGGTTCATACGTCCTCCATGAGTGTGGAACTTCACCTACACTTTGAAACTACGTCATCAGGCCCAGTGAAGCAGGTTAGTGGCACTCAATCAAACACATGTGCCTCTGCTTTTTGTATTTTGTTCATCCTAAAAATGACCAAAATCCCATTCTCATCCCTTTAAAGAGATGAGGAGTAACAAAAACACAACTAGTACATTCAACAAGTTAACCCATGAGTGAGAAACCCACTCCCTTTTCTTTATGCACTGCTCTGCTCTCCTATATATTTCAAGGGCCAGTTGTCATATGAAGTGGACCTCAATTTTGGATTGACAACAAAAGTTATAAAAAGTTGTTGGACGCAGGCCCCTATCTTTGATGCAGGTGTGGGGGGAGGACAAACAGCGTGCTGATGCCTTTAATGTCATGGTCATGTGTTTTTGTGTTGCAGCGCTGGAGTGTGGCAGGGGCGGAGCCGACCTCTGCAGAGGCAGCAGGACACACCTGATGGCAATCAGCCCATTAGGACTCCTCTTCTTCAGCTGGCCTCACATTCACTCCTTGTCCAATTATTTCCCACATGTTCCCAGAGAGAGTGTTACCGATCGTCCTCCAGCTTCCTGCCACGCTGCCTCAGAGAGTGACTTTTCCCCTTGTGGTGATTGCCTTTGTTCTGAGTTTTCCCCATGTGGTGATTTTTGGTTGTTTTGGATTGCCTTTGTTTCCGTGTTTTTCCCCTAGTGGTGATTTTTGGTTTTCGCTTTGTTGCCTAATAATAAACTCTCTTTGAAACTCTGCATTTGGGTCCACGCCTCCCTCGTGCACCGTAACATTTAAGACATCATGTATGTATGATGAGTGCTGAGTGCTGTATGATATGGTTTGGTTTGACATCTTTTGGCACACATGCCCACACAAAGTCACATACCAGTGTCATTATTGGTCAGGATCAAGCAGTGACATAGTTAACTACTTTGAAAGAATGCCTTATACAATATTTAATTATATCCATGTTTGGTTGCCTGTTGGCAGTGAAACAACACAACGATCCACTTGTGTGTGCTGTGCTTCATTAACATCCAAACCTCACAGGAAATTCACAGGAAATTCACAGAAATGAAGGTGAAAGTAAGCCAACTATTTAAGTCTCTGTGTCACAACAGAGGATTAAAGCTCATTTGTATTAATACCATCAAGGGGCCCTTATCTGTCCTACTCCATTAATGTACAAGTACAAACCACACATCCACCACGTGTTGCTCAATGCTGTATGTGTCTGATCTTGTATGGGCTCTGGCACAGGGGAAGTCGAATCTTTCCAAGTGATGCCAAGCATTCCTGACAGCTCATCAGTCTGTGCCCTGACGTGCAGCATTAACCCAGAGTCACTGATGAAAATGATTCATGCCTCAGCTCATGCTGACTTGTGTTTCAGGAATTTAGAGCATTTAGCTGTTCTATGACACAGTATTACATTATGACACACTAAAGGGCTGTTTACTGCCTGAGTGTTTATGTGGAAAGCTTTACAATATCATGTCAAGAATCTTCATCCCAACGACGAGAATTTATTTAATATTTTACCCTGCTGACCATTGGTGACCATTTTTAAAACATACAACATGTTTCATAAATTGACTTTCTCCCTGTCAAGAAGTATGTGGTTGAATTTATGTCAATACTTGTGAGACTTAACAACAGCAATCAATCGATCAATCACGATTGGCAACAAATCATGGCTTAAAAATGTTCCTGATACTGATACTCATGTCACTTCTGCACCAAAATCTTCTTCTGTATGCTTTTCAACAGTCACTGTCTCACCAAAATAAAGCTAAACGCACTGCATTCATCCCTTGATTTAACTGATTTAACACATTGCTTGACAGACAAAGTATAAGATTTAAGCAAATATTTCTCACAATTGTGGGGACACGTTACACATGTTAAGAACAATCTAATTTCTCAATTCATCAAACTGTATGGACAGTTATTATGAGGGAGCAAAACTTCACTGCCCCAAAACACAGAAAGTTTGTTTTGATTAACTCTTTGTAAATGTGTTTCGCTTGTATTGCTGTGTTATAGACTAAGTGAAAAGGAGAATGAGTGAGAATGTGTTGTGTGTATGTGTGTATGTGTGTAACGTCCTTTTCCAGTTACTGCTGTTTCTTTCCCAAACTGTAGGCTCAGCACCCCCGCTCTCTCTACTCTGATACTCAGCTTTTAGACAAAAATATCTCTCCTCTGTTGGTTTATCCCCCCGCCACCCTCCACCCCCAACCCTACCCACACCTCCATTTCCACCACAGCGTTAGGAGATCTGACATCACAGGATCCATCATGTGATCCACCCACACAAGGCTTTGCAGCTATGGATGGGGCCTACCTGTGACGCACATACCTCCTCTGCGTAACCCTTTACAAGCCAAAGCTCTGTTTGCTAATGAAGGAAACAAGGGTCATTGTTTCTCGATATCCAGACTTTTGGATGCTGATTGACTTTTCAGTTTTTAACTTGATAAATTGATTGTTGATTGACTGACTGACTATTAATGGAAAACTATAAACAGTATCACATGAGGAGGGTGGAAACCAAACACAGACTTGTCACATTAGATTGCCACATTAATGGAACAATGCATGTGCAATGCTCAACTTGCTATTATTATCATGCACAGTATTAGTATACTATTTCTAAACTACACTTTACTGTGTCTTGGAGTACATTTATACAACACAATGATGTATTTATGCAAGTGTATGAAAGTGTGGTAGTCAAAGTATGAGTCAGAAAACTTAGTAAAATCTATCTATTATCTATCCATCTATCCATCTATCTATCTATCTATCTATCTATCTATAGTTAATCAGGACATTAAATGTTGAATAAATATTGAAACCAATTTGATATTGATTTTAAAAAGTGAGGCCTAATGGAGAATGGAAGCTATTGAGAAGAAACTGAAATGATCACCATCATTTTTAATTGGATGGTTGTGTTGAATGTGAGCACAGAGCCAGTTTCAGTTTCAGATTCAACTTCTCCTTATTCTGACATGCAAGGACAGAAAATGTTTTAAAACAGAAGTAAGTCTTCTGAGAAGACATCGGGTGTCTTGACCACAAAGATTGATCATGAAAATGACTACTGTTCATGTCCACAGTTATGTAAGCTTACATTTCCATTATTATCTTATATGACGTTAAGAAATTATCATTTTTACATTAAGTAGAGTATAAAACAATTAAGGTAAAATGTTGCTAGTTTGAAAATGTAAACTAGATGTGTATTAGTCACTACACACCATTACTACAAACCTCAGTGTTTGTAGTTTATCCTCCTCTCCACTGGAATAGAACTAGTGTCAAAGATCATCTATTGAAAAAGGAGTCACTCTGTAGAAAGTGAAAGTTCAATCTGAACCTTGAAAACAGTAAAAAAAAAAAAAAATCTCCACACAAGGTTCACGAAAAATGTTTTTCCCAGAGCTTTCAACCACATCAGTGTTCCTCAGCAGATGCTCAGTTGTTACAGAGAAGTATAACTAACCCGAACCCATGACTATAATTGAGCATGACTGAAGCTCATATTTCCTGTTTAACATCACAATGTGTTTTCTAACACACTGAGAAACTATAGCAAACTTCATATCAGTTATTTTTCATGGTAAATACTGGGAAGTTCTGTTCACATTGTTTCCTCGTGTGGGTTACTTAAAAAAAGATGTTATATTTTGTCATCCCCATGCCAAATACAGTTGCTATGTTTTGGGAAACCCTACAAAAACCATATCAGTCATGTTTCAAATGTAAAGCAAGCTTCCTGTGTGGAAAAATCAATATTTGCAATTGCAGAAAAACCCAGGGACTGATGATGTTGGATGGTCATCTCTGGACTTCCTGTAAAATAACAACTGTAGCATTAAGCTGAAAGTCAACCAAGCTGTCCAAGCCATCAGATTCTGTAGCTTAGTGTCCAATCTCAGGAGACCATGTTTGATGTTTGTACCAAATTCATGGTGATCCATCCAGTACTTGTCTGGATACTCATTACCAAACTAACCAAATGATGGCCATCACCGTAAAAATAACACTCTGAGTGGGAAAGCTTTTCCTTTTATTCAACAAAATTAATTCTTGTCCTTCTGGGTAATAGCGAGACTCTATAATGAAGTCAGAAGAGACCTAATGAAGATCAGAAGAGAGTTCTAGTTTAGTTTTAACACCTGCCAAAAGCATGGGGGCTCATGGGAGCTGCAGTTTTTGATAACCTGACATTTAGATATGATATATGTAAGAAGATAGATAGATAGATAGATAGATAGATAGATAGATAGATAGATAGATAGATAGATAGATAGATAGATAGATAGATAGATAGATAGATAGATAGATCACAGACGCGCAGTCACAGTTTATAGTACAGGTGTATTATGAGGAATCACTTAATTACAAAACAATGGAAACAGTATATATTATCCACAGTCTATAGTATGATCACACTTCCTGCTGTTTGTAGGATCCCGCAGTGAGGCGCAGAGTGAGACGTCTGTCACGTCTCCTCCTCTCTGCTCTGTTCGTCCCTGTATTCAAATTCCATTTCTGGAAAACGTAATTTCTGCCCAATGCGCGCGCTCTGATGTGACATAATGGAACGTGCGAGCCTAGAAAAGCTCGGGGCGGTGCGCGCGGGCGTGCAGTTCGCTCACATTCTGTTCTAGAACGGAACGCCGCCAACGGTTCCAGCGGTTGAATCCCGGTTTAACTGAAGATATTTCACGTTACGGCTTGTTTCTGTGAGGTTATGGGTGCTTTGTGAGGGAGGGCCGAGCAGCACACTTGTCGTTTTGACCACGGAAATAATGATGAAGAAGGATATTAACTTGACCCTGGCGGAAGAAGGCGACCTCAAGCCGCATCTCCGCGACGCCGAGAGCATCCTGAGCTCCCCGGACCTGGGGCTGCTCAAGCTGGCCTCCCCGGAGCTGGAGAGGCTGATCATCCAGTCCAACGGGATGGTCACCACGACGCCGACCAGCTCCCAGTTCCTCTACCCGAAGACGGTGACGGACGAGCAGGAGTTCGCCGAGGGTTTCGTGAAGGCGCTGGAGGATTTGCACAAGCAGAATCAGCTGAGCGGAGCCGGCCAGACGACCAGCAGCCTGGACCTGGGCGCTAACATCGCCCCGGTCACCGTCCACCCGGATCTACCGGTGTATACAAACTTGAACAGTTACGGCAGCGGGCCTTTGGAGACCACCGTCAACTACTCCACGGACACAGTCCCCTTCCCGCCTCCTCCGCCGCATCATTTGGGGGCAGCCCCGCCGCAGCCGGAGCTCTCTCGGGTCCAGCCGCTGAAGGAGGAGCCTCAGACGGTCCCTGACGTTCAGAGCTTCGGGGAGAGCCCTCCGCTGTCCCCCGTAGACATTGACTCACAGGAGCGCATGAAAGCCGAGAGGAAGAGGCTTAGGAACCGGATTGCAGCCTCCAAGTGCCGGATGCGCAAACTGGAGCGGATCTCCAGGCTGGAGGACAAGGTCAAAACGCTGAAAACCCACAACAGCGATCTGGCTTCAACAGCCAGCCTGCTGAGGGAGCAAGTGGCCCAGCTGAAACAGAAAGTCGTCACCCATGTGAACAGCGGCTGCCAGCTGCTGCCACACGAAGTCCAGGTGCACTAATCGGAGGGGCAGACCTGCAGTTGGGCTACTGACCAGCATATAAGCTTCATGGACTTTGTTAATGTTGGTTCATCTCTATGTAGCGTGGCCCAGATGTGTGCCGTTCCCATTGGAATGAATGCCAGACCACGTAGGCCAAACTGTACATTAATAATCGGCTGTTTAATCGTCTTTGAGCATCATGCAAACACCTGGTAGAACACAATTCAAGATAATGTGTGTTAAGACTCTTCAGCTATAATCGGCCAACAGATAATGTAGACAAGTTACATTTTCACTCATTTTCATTTTCTAGAATCCATATTTCTGATCAATCGCCTCCGCCTGATTAGGAGCACGAATCTACATTAATCATTGAATTTTTAAACAAATAATCGCAAATTGGTTTGTTAGATTCATGCCGAACTGAAGAGCTTTTGCCTATGATATGTTTGATGTATGAAATCTTGTTCTACTTCGTATGGATATTTCCTGGTGAACAAGGTGGCATTAAACTGCATTTTTTTTCAATGGAATTTGGCCTTTGGCTGACCCGATGAGAGAAAGAGGCAGTTATTAAGGCTGCATGCTCAACTTCAGTGACTGAAGGCACATATCCAGATTTATTTCCTGTAAAAATGTTTACAGACTGGCTGTGTCTATATACAGTCTCAAATGTGGACCAAACGGATTTTCTACAGTTATATGCACATTTATGACACAGATATCCTTAAGAGTATATGAGGATATGGCTGTAAGAAAAATGCATATATATACCCATATTTGTAAGAGATAATCTACATGTAAGGGTTTGCATGTTGACATACTCGAATGTTGCCCACAGCTGGATGTCAAAGGGCGCAGTAAATCAGTGTTTATCATCTTTAACCTTTACAAACACGTGTTTATCTATTTTTTACTCTACTGTGTCCTTATTTCAGTGTGGTCTTGTTTTAATGTGAAGAGTGGTAACCTTTTTTGTTGCACTGACTGTTGCTGTCACTTATAGCCTACAGTTATTCGGCTGTATGCCATTGTGTTCTGAATTAAATGCTGCTCGGCAATAAACACTGTTTCATCCACTTTGGCAAAACTCTCATGTTTACATGTATGTTGGCAAAAACACACTGGAGGTTGAAGTCAGTGTGTGCAACAGCTGTTGGTGGTGAGTAGGTGATATCAGTCTGTTGCTCCATTGACATTTGTCAAGTTCAAAAATGAATTTCAGGACTATGTTCAGTCACATGAAGTTATTCAATTAACTGGATTAATGATAATCAATTGGTTACATTACCATGTAGGCAATAATATAAAGACAGTAAGAAAATATATTGTGGGTTAGATGGTGGCGCCAACATAACATTGAGACCATAACAGACTACAGCTAAGAATCAATAGAATATCATTAGAGTGATTGTTTTTCCTGGCCAGTGGTGTGCAATTACACAATTTAGAAGTGTGTGTGTGTGTGTGTGTGTGTACTAATCTGTGTTCTGGTATCTTTCTCCCTCTGCTGGTTAATTGGGAAATTGCAAATAGTTGAAAGGCACATCATGGTGAACATTATCGAATGAGATGTCACTAGCAAAATGAGGTGTGTGTGTGTGTGTTTGACGCGGGGATACTGATGTGGGTCAGCGTATATCCATGTAGGGGTCCATCAGATAAATTCAAGTTATATCAGTTGTTTTCAAACACTGTGTAGCATTTTGATATTAGCCAGTGAGTGTCTGACCACAGACAAACTGGATTTCAGACCAAATTTAGCATCACTAACTACAATAACAGAATACTAGCCCACTACCATTTATCTTCTTTAATGCCTGTCCTGTCATTCACGATATCACATTCTTTGCTGATAAGATGATCACTTTGGAAAAAAAATCTAATATCACAAAGGAGCCACACATAATCTGATTACAAGTTTTAGGGAAAAGTTTTCTTTGTACTTCTAAGGGAGGCAATTTAAAGATTAACTTTCTGAAAGAAGCAGAAAAAAAGGTTAATTTTCTCTTACATCCTCAGTTGTGCACCAAAACTACAAGGGTTTACGAGCACTTCAAGAGTTTATTTTTTGAGAAGGACACTTTGATTACAATATCTTGAAATCAAACATTTCAATTTTTTTATATGTCATCATAACTGGGATCATTAGGTGAAGATTAGGAAACAGACATTTAATTAATTTCTCAATTATATCAGGGAAAGTCCTTCACTGGCCCTACTGAGACCTACTGACTTGATTTTGGCAAATTAAATTTAACTTAAAAACTATTTTTCTATAGTAATATACATTTGTATACATCCTAAAGCAGGTGGTGTCACAGTTATCATCATTTTTAATAAACTACTTCTTGCTGCACAATATAATTTTATATTGCCTGCCAGCAAAAAGTAAAACAGTGACATCTTAAGGCTGCTGGGAGAAGAAGTGATCATACATTTACCACCAAAATGTCAATTTTACTGCAAAACCTTGAAGCCTCTGCGCTGTCATAACACCAAAACATTTCATTATTTTGCATAAATCTGTATCTTAACTTTGGCGTCTGGGTTAAAACAACATTAATGATGATCTGTTGTTTTGTCTACGATGCAGCACAAGGTTTTTTAAAGGTTCCATATTCTGCTCATTTTCAAGTTCATATTTGTGTTTGGATGTACTATTGGAACATGTTTGAATGGTTAAATGTTCAAAAAAACATATTATTTTTCTCACGGGAGATGTGGCTGCTGCAGCTGTTTTCAGCCTCGTTCTTCAAACTCCATTTTAGAGGAACAGGACTGTCGGCACGGTTTGTTCTCACCTTCAACATCACCGTGTTAGCAGGAGCTGGCGTTAGTGAGGAAAAAACTAATGGCGGACAGCAAAGTGGAGTCAGGAGGTCTTCAGTGGGCCAGTCGGCCTCTTGAGGGGCGGGAGGAGGTCACATGATCAACAAATCCTCTCGTGACATCAGAAAGGGAGCCAAATCTGAACTGCATGTTTTCATACACATTTACTGACAGATGGAGCTGGAGAATAAGACAAAGGATGGTCTTTTCTCAGAGTCTGAGCATCTCTAGACTCACAGGGGACACATATTTATGTAGAAAAGACATTAAAAAGTGCATTTTCATAACATGGGACCTTTAACTTTTAAGACGTAAGTAACAGGTAACGGTGCCCATCTCACACCCCACAAGGTACAAAATCTTCAAAAACAAGAATCAACTAATTGTTAGTAACTTTTTATTGTTTTACCACAAAGTACAGATAAAAACATCCACAGCATATTCTCTCATCTTAATGGCCCAAACTGAGGAGGGTTTGAAGAGGCAGTGATACGAGACCAAATAAGGTACGTTTCTGCGTGCTAGTAGAAGATCTAAAGTCGGCAACCTCTACCAAGCTTGATGGCATTTCTTTTTAGTCTAGATACTGTAGTGTGTATTGCTTTGTAACAGAGTGACACATTCATTCACAAGCAGGCCTAGAAATGAATGCAGATACAGTACAACATGGCTCTTTTGGGGTTTTTCGGGTTTTTACCGTCTTTTTTTTTCCTCTTTTTTCTTGCTTTTTTTGTTGCAAGCCTGAGTCGATACAACACAATCCACACATATGACTCAAAGGTACAGTATTTACACATCTGGTTTATATAGAGAGGAAGACATATTAGAAAGGAGAACAGTTTAAAAGTTTTGGATTTTACCGGAAAAGAAACAGTCACAACCAGTAAGAAGAAAAATATATACGCAGGATCAAAATTGTCTCCCAGGTTTGTCGTGATCATCACTTCCTTTCTAATAAGAACACACTTTGACTTGGTCCTGGTTTTCTCAAACTTTAACAGTCACGGGATCATCTGTGATTTTAGGTTCATATGCTACACTTGACAGATAACTAATGTAACAGTTGCTCTCAAAATAAATCTTTTTCTGATTTGGATTTACTTTAATCACACAGTCACAGACTGACAATCGACCATAATGATTTTTAGAGTGCCTTGCCCTCCCAGTCTATAGGTGCCATCCTCTTTATCTCTGTTTTTACTGGAGAAAAAATGCATTTCAAAAGTTCAGATAGCAGCAGCCTGGAATAACGATGTCATAAAATTATTTCTAAATGACCAGAGATGACTGTGGTCCACCAAGCAGCACTTGTTTTATTACAATTTCAAACTAAAACTGGACACACTGGTCCTTCTGGCATCATTCAGCAAAAACAGTGAGCTGCTTCTACAGCAATCTTTGGTGAACTGAAAAGAAGGAATACCTCGCAAACCAGTTTTAGCTGTTGAAAATGTATTAAAACAAGTGCACAAACACTTCATGAGTGTTTGGTGGAGGTTGGATAATTTATGCCCAGAGTGAGTGATGCTTTTGTGGTGACTTAAAAACACCTGTTAGCAGAAATGTGATACGATTACACAGTGTTGGAACCATGACCTCAGAGCACAATATTAAAGCAGCAACCCTATGTGTGAAGACTGTTTGTGTGAAATAACATTTCACACAAACAGACAAACACACTCAGTAATAGTCTTTCTACGGGCTGTTTGATTCCAAGCAAGGAAATGTTTGGTCGCCGAGTGTTGCCGTGTAGCTCGATCTAAAATACACTCCCAGGTTCAGAGATAAAAAGAGATCAGCACATAAATGACGAGGATACTGGGCTCCATCAAATGTGCATTTACAGTCTCCTTTAGAGCAAACTAGATGATCAAAAACAACAGAGCTGGAGTCTAACGTTAAAGAAATGTTTTTCCCTCTTCAAGTCTGAACACCAGCACGACAAGTTCCTCTATAGTTACTGTACTTGTTGAGTTTGGTTTTGAATACTCAATAACAGTCTGCCTGTAGATTCAGTGACAATAAAATCAGACCTGCATGTCCTGGTGGCCAAGTGATCTAAGACTTTTGCCGTGAAACAGCAATGTACCTGGCTCAGCTGGGCGTCTAATGTATATCACACGTCATTCCTCTCTACTGATGTGTCCTGCCACTCCAAAGGGTCAAACATCAGGTAAAGGCAAAATACCATAAAAAACAAAAATCTAACAAGACAACATTGTTTGCATCCTCCAAACCCATTGTGTCCCGTTTTAGAGGATAATGAATTGTTTGAAGAAAATTTGATATTTGATGAAGTAACTATACAAACAGCTATCATGGAGACGAGATTTAAGTTTGCTGCTTTCTGGAGTCAGAAATTGTCAGCTGTTATAATGACATAAATTCAGCCTGAAGGATTTTCTCCGCCTGACATAATACACTGTCAATATCAATGTTCGGCATTGTTAGCAAGCACAACTGCACAACTGTGTTGCACAAAATGCCGCTCAGATATCCTTTCACATTGTCTGTTAGTGACAGCAGGAACAATAACATCTTGAGGCTGCTGGGACAAGAAGCATCAAACATGTGCCACTCTAATTACAGCGTTACTTCAAATCCTCAATGGCTTTAAACTTGCAGAAGACGTAAATGGTTTGATTGTTCTGAAAGCCGCAGCACAAAGTTTCTCCAACTTATGGTGTTTGATTTTATTAGAAGTATTGCTGGAAATCACACTGAGTGGATTTGGAGGATGATAAACATATTGATCCGATATGTAATTCGGGCTCAAAGGGTCATTCCACTGCACTTTTCTTTAGCAAGAAGTTTGAATTTCTGACTTTGCAACATTTCTGGAAAGCAGCGTAAGACCAAACCGACGGGGAAATGAAACGACTCACAGAGGAGCTGCCACTGACGCAAACAATTCCACACATCATTCAACCAAACCCTACAACACAGACCTCTTATATTTGATACTATCCTCATAGAACTTCATTCCTTTTAAAATTCATTTCCAGAAATGCATACCTGTAGATATTATATATATTGCACAACATTTATATGTACATTTGAAATAAATATAATTAAATAAAATGTGTCTCTTATTTTTATTTTATTTTTTTGCTATTTTTCCCTATCTCTATCTTGTTCATATTTTCCCCACCCACTGTTTGATGCATGAAAAGAATAAATGGGGCACAAGAATACAAAAATGAAATGTAAAAACATAACAAGGCCAAATGAAAAGGCTCTGATGAATAATGAACAGCGAAACACTTGCAAATACCTGCAATATCCAACAAACGAAACAAAGGTTTGTAGGTTTGATTGTGTGTGTGTCAGAAATGTAACACATCAGTATGGAGCAGATTTCAGCTGGATCACTCCCCCTCATTAACTCCACTGTGGCATTCCTGGTCACCGTATCCGACGCTGACATCTTTTCAAGACATTTGACTGACACGAAACAAAGTACTGTAAACATCGGAAGGATTTAAATGGCACTCTGCGGACGGACGCCGTCAAATCCTTCTTGTAAAACCACACTGAGGAAAAGGGAGACAACAGAAGATGGGTAGGGAGCCTTCAAGAAACTGGGTTGCAGAGAGTCTGAAACACCGGTTTGATTGAACTTGCTTTGGCATCAGACCAACATGCGCACTGATCATAAAATCCTGACACTTTTTAGCTCCTTTAAGAGGAGGAACCAGTAGCAAACACACCTCCAGCACTGTTCCACAGACGGCTCAAAGCGTTTCAGACACTCTTCAACCTGGTTCTTGTGCCCCTCAGCCAATGATCCTTACTAGGTTACAGAGAGAAGCAGGAGAGTGAGTGAGAAGGGTGATGGATTTTGGACCCGAGGCCCCAGGGTCCAACTGAAGGAGGACGAGGAGGAAAAGGGAGGAATTGGGTTTGGGGGAGTTGTAAGCTTTAACATGCACAGTCCTGGTGAGGAGGAGCAGGCTGCTCTGTCAGCTGGGGCCCCTGTTTGGCCCCTGTGACGGCGGGATCTCCGGCGTCCAGGCTCTCAGACATCTTTTCACAGATGATGTCGACCAGGCGCTCAAAGGTCTGCTTCACATTGATGTTGTCCTTGGCGCTGGCCTCAAAGAACTCAAAACCTGGACCGCAAATAGGGTGAGGGAGAGGGTCAGAGAGGTTTTATGAGGACGTGGCGACTGTGTAGTTCAATGGTGAAGGCAAGGCAAATTTATTTATATAGCACCATTCAGACACAAGGCAATTCAAAGTGCTTTACAGGGACATAAAACACTATAAAACAAGACAGAGAAACATTAAAATTGCATGTAAAAGATAACAAAAGCACAAGAAGATAAATAGTTAAAGCACACCTGGTGAAATTACATTTTACATTTTTTCTGTCAGTCCATTGATTTACTTCAGATCAGTGTAGCTAACAATGAGTCATAGATATGAAGTGAGTGTGTGTGTGTGTGTGTGGGCACCACAAACTCACCGAGGTGATCAGACAGCTGCCGGCCTCTATCGCCGCTCACCACTCGCTCATCATCCATGTCGCACTTGTTTCCTACTAGCAGCACCTGGGCGTTGTCCCACGAGTACGTCTTAATCTGAGTCGACCTGGGAACCAGCACAGCCCGCCAGTCAGAGAGGGAGTGGTGGAGGGACAGTGCACAATGAAACGCTACATGGAGTTTTAAAACCAGGGACTGAACATTACAAAATGTGATCCTGAGAAACAAAACCTGTATGTGACTTTTATTTCACATCTAAAATCAGAATAGAACAGCAAGTATTTCCTCATGGTCATTATCTTGGCAGGATTTTGGCATAGTGTTGAGAGCCTCAGACTTAATATGAAATGTGTTTTAACAAACATGATATAACATAAATGATCTGTAAGCGTCAGGGTAATGATTTTTGTTATAATATTGTACAATAAACCTCATTAGGAACTCCCTGATCCTCGCCTCTTCTCCTTCATTGACAAGAGTCCTGCTCAGCCGTAGCAGAAGATCTCAATTGTGAAAATTAACCTTTTCTTAATTGAATCTTGTAAAGACAACTTTTTCTATGACCCATATACCCCACAAGCGTCATTAAAGGATCCCTTTCTGCAGCAAACAAAATTTGGAATTGGACTGGAGATGGAAAGCAAGAGGTGCATCCAGTATGAGGAAAAGAAAAAGGAAAAACCTAAGAAACTTTGAACATTTTTAAGGACAATCAGAGTAACAGAGAAATAACACACCGAGCCAAAGTGCTGGCAGGGGGCAAAAAGGATAAAAGATAATGATCCCTGCAGCATCCGGCTCCTCTTCAGACACAGAGGAGGCGGATGCCGTTAAAACAATACATACAGAAACCTGAGCTGTATCACCTGCTCTGCTCATCCATCTACAGTATCTGTACATCTATTTCCAGAGCGGTGCGGAATATCTAGAGACCAGGTCAAGCTCTGTGGTGACACCCGATCCAATCACGTACCAGTCCTGGACGGCGTTGAAGGACTCCTCATTGGTGATGTCGTACATGAGGATGAAGCCCATGGCTCCTCGGTAGTAGGCTGTGGTGATGGTGCGGTAACGCTCCTGACCCGCCGTGTCCTGGAGAAAAAAACAGCAGCAGTTAGAGCGACCTTTTTATTCATTTCATTTCATTCATTTTTATTCCATTCTAGAGAGAGCTCTGATAGACTTAGTGGAGGATAAACTTTTAGTTCTTTAGACAGTCTAATTGGTCACACTTTTCCCTTATGTATACTTTCCATATATACATTCTGTAGATTTAAAGAGATTCAATTCTTTTCAATCATTTTCTTGTCATATGGATCAAAACTAGGTTCACCGCACAATGAAATTCTTTCAGTGTCCCTTCAGGATAAAAAAAATACATAGACAAATAGATAAATAGAAAAAGAAAGGAGATAAATAAACAGTAGCTATACAGCAGTATAGTAGTTATACAGTATGCACAAGACTAGTACACAAGATTAAAAAATATGTTGAAGAAGAAAAATTATATACAAATTGACAGCTAAAAAGCTAAGTAGGCACTAAAAACAAACAATCATATTCCTCCCATAGAGTAACACCTAGAAACCACAAGTGAGTCTGCTTCAGGTAATGAAAAGAACTATAAGTAGAATCATACATCAGGGTTATATTGTTATAGTAAAGCATTTACCTGTATATGGGGGGTGGTTTTAGCCCAGGAATCTGATTAAAGATGCTCTAACCCCACTGGCAAATAACCAAAAGCCAGATTGTGTTTCACTCAACTATTTATGTCTAATACTTTACTGAAAGTTTTCACTGTATTTGGGTTAACACTTTTAACAGCCACAACATTTTCTACAAGACAGAGAGGCTGAAAACAGCTGGCAGCTAAATGCTATTTCAGTATAATTGGTAAGTTTATCTGTGCCATGAAAAAACACACAGCGCTGCTGGAGAGCTGCTGACCACTGCAGAGGAAATCTATGAGAAAAGTTTGCTCTGCACTCGAAGCTCTGGTGCATCAGCAAATTCATTTAAGCCAACAAACCTAAATGTATCTTGAGCAAAATTACGAATTCCTCTAAGCTGTGAGCGTGGAGTCTTTTCCTCTGAAGAAAGCTTTATGGATTTTACCAGCCGCTTTGGCAGGTAACACACCAGTGACTCAGTGTTTTCACTTAATGAATTTGGCTGGTGAAATGAGAAAATATTATCTACAGGGTGCAGAAATTCAAGCCAAATTCAAGAGTTGTCGAATCTTTTACAATGCTACCAGGAATTGTAGTTAAAGACACAAGAGGAGTGTACACAAATCTTTTATTCTGTGTTAAGGATTTACTATTCTGATGAGACTTTAAGTTCACAAACAAACAAACACAAAATAATGGGTGTAATCTCAAAGTATTTTTATTAGAGCATATAGTTTGCAGATTTTAGTAATAACCAGTTTGTTTTTAGATTTGTGTACCTAAGTAGACAAACTTTTAGAAATCCTTTAAATGGTTAAGACCTGCAGATTCCCCAAAAATGACTTTAGGTTCCCATGTGCTCCAGTAAAGCCAGAACAATAAAAGGCCTCTTGAGGTTTTTTTTAATCTGCCAGCAGGTGACACTTCGGCAACTTGCTGTCCCTTCCTCCTTCGTCATCTCTCCTTGGCCACAAACCCATCTTAGATTGAATTTCAGTTCTAAGCCCTAATGAATGCTCAGGGTATTAAAGCCCAGTGTTTCTGATACCCAGCATCCTCTCTGAGCAGACCAGCTTCTGGTCCAAAAGCATCACTCTGCTGTCAAAGTCTGGTGGAAGTGACCAGTTCACTGCGACTACTGTAAGTAAGAAGTGTACAGTATTTACATACTGTTCACATACTGCTGACAACTACATTATAGTGTGTTATAAAACATTTGTCAAATGTCCATTGCACTGAATATTAAATAGGAGGATGTGAAGTAAGTCTGTTATGATCAGAGACATCATTCTGCATATACAGCCAATACATGCAGTGTTTACCTGTTTATCTGGGGACTTACGTTTACGTTGAAGCATCTAAACAACAGACTCATATCATGAAATGAATTGTAGGTTCTATATACATAAAAACAACTAACTGCACACAGATGCACTTCTGAGCTTTTCTTGGACTCATCAGTGTGTCCGCTCACTCACTCACACAGGATAATTCTCAGGTCACAAGAATACTTCATCACATGTATTTTCAGAGAGCTGGAGTGCCGTTCTCTTCATATTGTTGGTTATAATGTTCTGAAACTGCTGTTTATGCACTGTTCATCCACTCACTGCGCTGCAGGCCGCTCAGGATGAGAGCATCAGCTCTATACCTAAAATGTCAGTGTAGGTAGCACTGAGTGGAGTTACATAATGAACACACTGGAGTACTCATCTTCGTGTTCACTCAAAGCCGTGAAAATTTCAGATGAGCGAGCAGCTTTGATGCAAAATTTAAATGTTCTGTTATAATACTTTAACCACTGACTGACTAAGGATGAGAATCGCCTGCCGTGACCGTTGTGTGATCTTACATCTTCAAATGAACCCTTTAACGTTCACCCTGCCTCCTGGACGTGTGTGCATAGTTTATTTTAATTTAATACAGTTAAACATGAGTCAAAACAAAGACGCAGCAGCCACTATATGGGCAGAGGAGGGACCAAAAAAGAAAGCAAATAAGAAATCAAAGGGCTTCAGAAATAAGAGCTGAAAAATGTGTATGTACATAACAACAATACAAAGCTATATGAATGGGACACACTGTGAAATGAACAAACATACTGTATGTTGACTTCTGTGTTCATGACTCAAAACCATTTTCATTTTCACTCTACTGGAGTATGAACTGCTGAAAGATGGGGGATGGGAAATTTATATGTGCATGTGTGTGTGTGTGTGTGTGTGTTCAGCGGAGGGAGGGGATATCTACTCTGGGGGATGTGTAGTAATGGGGGAGGGGAGAGCAGCACCCAGTCATCCGTTTCTCGTGCTCTGATTGGCCGATCGTGTCTTCCTCACCAGAGGCAAGACCTGGCAAAGGCTGACAACAGACAGACCTTCACACACACACACACACACACACACTCACTCACTCACACTCGCAATATCACTTCACCATGACAACTCTGTGCTGTATAACATCTAGTAAAGCTGTAGATGAACATGATATTGAAACATCAGCTCCTCTGGGAGCCTGTTCTCTCTTTCGCTTTATGTTTCCTTTTTTTTTTTTGCTTTATGATTGTGTTTACTGTTGAGCCTTCAGGAGCAAACATATGTCTGATGCAACAAAACACCATCCTGTTTGCTCCTGGAGGCACATCAGCGGTACTTGCTGTGTTTTCATCTCTTGACGTTACTTCAGTTGTATTTTGTTGTATTCTACTCATTCAAAAGGGTCAGCTGGATGAGCTGGCTGCAGATAAGACGGCACTGTGTGTACATACTGCGTTTACAAGCGTATCATGACTTATCTTATGAAATATAGTCATCAAAAACATGACAACAATTCAGGAGATTCAAGTGAGTATCCTGAGGAAATACCAGCATCTTTCTCTCACTTTCTAACCTGCTTTTTGAAAGAGTCCTGCTGACGTGGGTACACTAGAAACACACTAATTACTTAAATATCTTGTCCGACCACCAAATCCAAAGGTGGTTATTGGTGCTCTGAACTGTCTCAACTGATGGGGTCAGAAGGACAAAATGCAAAACTTGTTCAAACACTGTATGGGAATAATGATGCACGCTTCAGGAAAATCCTTTGTGGAAGGAATTCAAAGCATGGCATTCGGTTTTTCAAGCCAGGCTCTCCAATTGCTATGTGAGTGTTCAGATTCGCAGAGTTACATAAATTGCTGGATGCATTTTAAACATTTTAAAACATCTATCAAACTGTCAAATAAACTCACTTATTTAACTTCAGCCTCAAATTCACAAGATACGTGCATGTAAATGGTACATCGTAGTTTAATTTTCTTCCTTCCAGGAAATTCAACACATCTCCACATGTCTTACCCAGATCTGTAGTTTGATCCTCTTGTCATTCCTATAGATGGTCTTCACTTTGAAGTCGATGCCCACAGTACTGACAAAGGCCGGTGTGAAGGAGTCGTCGGCGTAGCGGAACAAGAAGGAGGTTTTGCCCACACTGCTGTTTCCAATGATGAGGATCTTGAACATATAGTCAAAGTTTTGGTCCGAAGACTCCTTCTGCCCGTAGGTTGCTGTTGCTGAGGCCATCTGTGGACAAAGACGAAGGAGAAAAACAAAACTTTAATCACATGATTGCTGTGTCCTTCACGTGTGGCAGTTATAGCGCAAATGGTGTGCAAGTGGTGCAACTTCACAGAGCTCCAAGTCTCTTATGGGCCTCACAATGCAGAGGGTTTTTTTTTTTTTTATTCAATATACTTCAAAGTAAATTTCCTGTCTGTTTAGAGGAAGTAAAAGTAACATGAAAACAAATTACAATACCAAATCCCAGATGAATGTGCCCAAAATCCAGAGAAAGCCTGCATAATAACTATTTTAACATCACAGTTGATCAGGCTCTCACTGCTCTCTGCACCGATTTTATGCAAATGCAGGAGTTTGACAGCATTTAGCAGTTGCATGAAATAAACATTTTGCGCACCTCAGAGTCTCAGGGCAGACTGTGTGGGCTGTGTGTTGCATCCAGGATGAATTACACAGATGTAACTGCTGAGTTTGCTGACAAGAAAGCGAGAAAATGTGTGATTTGTTAATTTAACCTTTGGTGGATCAATCTCCTTACATTACACAATGTGGCAATGTTTCCCACAGTGCTGCCATAATAAAATGTACGAAGGTGATGGAAAGTGATGAGAGTTGCTATTAGTTTTGTATAATGCTGTTTAAGAGCCACACATTGTGCACAAGTGTGAACAGGTTTAAAAAAAACACTCACACATGCACACAAACACACTTATCATATAGGATTACTGCAATGTTTAATCAACATGTTAAGTACTTATATGAAACACAAATTAAATGCATTTCTATGTCAAATTGTGCTGCACAATTTCACTTCAACTCGAAAGGCTTAATTTGTGCACCGTGCTGTGGTTTGTGTGTGTGCAGGTAACTGATGGTCAGGGCCTTCATGCCACGTTCAAACAGTGTTTCCCATCCCGACCAAAACAGCTCTGGTGGCAGTGCTTTAAAAATAGATGACAGTGACCTTTCCCGAAAGTTCAAATTTGAATTTTCTGTTTGATTCACACTCTTTCAACATGCTTTCAACACTCTTTCAAGCACAGATACAAATCTGTGGTATTTAAAGGCAATTTGAAGGAAAAATACACCACAGTATGGTTTTTTATGAATAAACATAACCATCAATCCCAAAAAGGGATGTAAAGATACAGAAGATATAGAGATATAGATATAAATATAGATATAGATATAACTCAAAAAAAGAAAACAAAAAAAAAACATATCAGCAACTGGAAGTCAGTTAAAAACATGCACAAGTTATCTGTAAATAGAAAGCTGAGAAAGATCAAATTTAAGAAAAAACAATATCTATGATGTGGGTAATGAAAAAAGAGTAGAACAAAGTAAAGCTACAACGACTGATTATTCTTAGTTTGATAGCTGATCGATTATTCTAATAATTATTAAGCCACTGATTGTTTCAGCTTTTCAATTTATTAAGATTTTCTGCTATTCTGTGTCAAATATTTTAGTAAACTGAATATATTTGATTCAACATTTTTCAAAACAGTGACCCTGAGAGGCAGTTTAGGGGATGAAATCAGTTACTGGCATCTCCACATCCTGATGCAGACACAGATAAAACATTAGGGTTTCCTAGTTGTTATCAAAGGCCGCCTGCTCTCTCTGAATTAATGACTGTCCCCTTTAAAGTCATGAGCAAACATCACACTTTAATGAAAATAAAACAGCAGAGATGCTTTTTCATACAGAAAAAATGTAATGAGAGTTTAGAAAAAAGATGAGATTCTGTCAACATCTGTTAGACTCAGAATAACAGATGATGGTGATTAACCAGTCAGGCTTAAACACTGCACATTTGCTGCCTGGTAATTAATCAAAGCAGCATATTGCAATGTCAGGGGAAAACAGAAAACCCATCTGAGTTCCCTAAATTTGGCGAAATGTTGGACACAAATGGTTCAATCAGTCACAATCAGCAGGGGATGTGTGAGGAATAATTCACTGAACAACAGCTGCAGGTCAAGCACCAAATATAAGTTAGCTTGGAGCTTAATATTCACCAGCTGGGGATGTATTTTAACATCAGTCGCTCTCTGTAGAAACCGTCAGTTACCGTCAGTGGAGGGTTATTTCAGCCATCTATGTTTTGCTAAAGAAAGTCACATAATCTGAGATGTTTCTTGGCAAATTAGGGGATGAATAAAAATGGTGGTGCTACCAACTGATGGCGGCGGACCGGTCAGTCTAGCTGCTAGTGCTTGTGAGGGCCACTTGTTCTGTACAGGTCTGACAGATGTTGTTGACGGCTCCCTCAGCTGAAGTTACAGTAGAGGAAAGCTGTAGCCTGACACCAAACAATGACACCCCTAAAAGGTAAGTATATGACAGCGGTAACTTTAGATTTAGCAGCCGACGCACTTACAATCCACTGATGAGGGTTGTTACATCAGCTGGAAAGCTAGATTGGCCAAGACGTGAATCTGCTATTCAAAGCAGTTTCCTAACAGCAGCTACACGAGTTTCCAGGGGACTACTGTCTGTGTTTCCTGTAGATTGGATTCAAAGATTTATTTTTTTGTAGGGCTGTATGTGCCTCATGCTATGTGCCCACATTGGCTTTGTCTTTACTAAAGTTCCTAAATATCTACGACAATTGTGGTGATTAACATGTTATAATGACCAAAAGAAAAATATGCGAGAGCCAGGTTGATAAGAAACCAAATTTAAACTCTCTCAATGTGACATTTCTAGCTTCTCCAGGCTGCACGTAGGCGAACACGAGGCAGTTTGGAGACGTTTGAGTGACAATTTCTTTTATACTTGTATTCACAATTTTTCTCTCTCTCTCTGTTTCAAAACTGCCTCCTGACAGGAATTCAATCAACCAGTCAGCTTGCTTGACGTGCAGCTCTGTCTGACGCATTGTTGAGAGTTGGGAGGCCTGTGTGTTGGTTTCTCTGGAAATCTTTTAACTTTAACTTTTTCTTTTATCTTTCGGTTACCCATAACACCCCTTACTGCACAGAGGTTCGCAGAGACGTTTCTGAGTATCCCCTCTAATGCGTAAGGGTTGGGTTATACTATAGACTGTATAAAAGAAGTAGACGTAGCAATCGCAATGTTGCCATTTTGATTTAGGAGCCAGAAGTGACGGCTGAGTATTTTTTTTTTCCTGCCTCAGATTTGTTAGGCTTAGGCATGACCCACTTCTGATTGGTTAGTCACAAGGTAGTCCCATCCTAAAGCATTCCCTGCGTTATGGTCCTCTAAATGGGACCATCATTTACAAAACGAACATCATTCTGCATTTTAGATGGCTTGAAACTGGTGACTGAGAACATAAACTCATTAGGAAAGTGTTTACTGAGCTAATAAATCAAGTGAGAAGTAGGCTCTTTTTCTCATTGACTTCCATACAATTGGCACGTCTTTTTGGCTGTCATAGACAGCAGGGCGAATGGGGATAACAGTGCACTGTTTCAGACACAGTCCCTCCCGGGAGACATTCACTTGATTATTCACATGAAAAAATACAAATAGTTGTGTAAAGAATGAAACAGAGAGTTTGAGCGAGAGGTTTAATCCCTGACTCTGCATGGCTGGCCAATCACAGCGTCAAGTGGGTATGAAGGTTGGAGCATCGGTAAGTTACAGAAAATGACCACAGCCGTCCTCCCCTTAATATGACATCAGCAGGGTGTGTCTGATAAGCAGTTTACTTTGAGCTTCAGTAGGAAAACCATCAGCCACATGACTGAAACGTACAACATATGCATTTGCACACACTGTAGTCACTGGGCTGCAAGAATTCAGGGCTACAATGATTCAGGGAACCTTGTCGACTCTCAAGAGCACAATGACTTGAGCCCACAGGCCTCAAAGTCCCTGCACCCTGCTCTATATTTAGCCTGTTATCTTGACTCGGCTGCAGCGGAACACGAGAACTCTCAGGGAATAAAGCACAAACAAAACAACTGCACCCTCGTCAGAGCTCCGGCCTATCGGTTTACATGAAGGAACACATAGGCGCTTGCTAAATAATGAAAAAGCAACGACCCTTACTCAACACACTGATGGCTTATTTTCTTCTTCTATTTACCTTTTTTATTGTTTTTTGCAAGGAGGCCGAGCAGGTGATGATAAGATGTGAGTTCATCAACTTAACTGTAAGTGGAGGTCAAACAGGAAGTGAAAAGGGAAACCAAAAAATCACACATTGCTTTTATAATTTCTGGTCTCATTTTTGTGAAAATAAGATTTCTTTTTCAGTTCGTCTGAAAACACAGCAGCATCGTTGTCAATTTCTATTTAGTTGATGATAAATTCTGCCTGTCTGTGATGTCAATTGTTCCTCACTAATAACTGCAGCCTGGAGCTCCGCTGTATAGTTCAAAAGACTGCATGAGTTATAATAAACATTAAGACATTATCTATTAAGAATCAGAATTTTAACCTCATTGTCATCGTCCTAAAATTATGCTACTGAACTTGACTGGCATCCGATCATGTCATGACTGAACATGTGAGTCTGAACTGCAGTGAACTGCAGTGTGACTCACTGCATAATCCACACCAACTACAGGAAATGAGAGCAAACACAGGGGTCGAAGGAGACGTACAGTATGTTGACAACCAAAGAGTGGACTGAGAATTTAAAAAAGTAGGCTCAGTGCTTTCTCATCACCCTTAACAAACACAGGGATCAATTCATTGATCCAAGAGTACACAAAGGACAACACACCTACGAACTAATGTCATGTGATAAGAAAGTTACGTTTTGATTTTGATTCTCTTCTCTGAAAAAGAAGATTTTTTGAGACATAATGCTCATTTTCAGTGATGTATTAATATGTGTTGTCTGATCTAAGCCTTTAAAAAGGAAAAATTTGAGACTGAGCTGATTTATGATTTGTAGTCATGAATACATATGATGCGTTTGCATGTGCATGTGTGTGCTTGATAGTATTCAAGTCAGTAAAATTAAGTTACTAATTGTCCACGTGGGCGCCATTAAACCATTGCAGATGAAGATGATGCAAAGAGATGACAAAAAAAAAAAAAAAAAAAACACCAATGAAACCTCAAACGAACAAAGCATATGCAAAAAACATGATGGAAGGTTGAGGCAAGTTACAGTCACCTCATCTGACTCTGGATCAAATATAACAATGATGACAAGTAGGAAGATTTTAAGTAACATTTCACAAAAATGAATGAATGAATGAAAATATTAACATTAGTTGGATGTGAACCAAAACAAGCCGAATCCAAACACGTGTCAGAGGCCGTTCTTCTGGCTCGGACTGAAACAAACCTCCTGGAAGTGAGCTCACACTTGATCACAGACTGGGTTTGGTGTCCGATTGCGTCTTTGGCCAGCCTTATTAAAAATGTATCTACTCGAGTTACTGTTGCACCAGAGTGTCTACTCAGCTCAGCAGATATTTCAGCCCATGTGCTTTTTATCAACGAGTTTCTGCCAGCTGAGTCAGCAGTGTGGCCGTGCTAGCATATTTAGCAATAAGACAAAAACTTGGAAATAGACATTCAAGCCAAGTTCTTAAAGTCTGTTTAGATTGTCCTCTTCCTCTAACTTTTGTGGATTTATTGAGCTCTGCATCAAAGTGCTGCTTTGCTACCTGAAAATGAAACGTAAGCATGTGACAGTTATTAATAGCAGCGATCAGAGGAGGTTAAAAATTAGCAGCCACTGATGGAAGTCTGGATCTTGTCAAACACGACCACAGACATTTGTTGGCTTTCAGAAGAGGCCGTTGAGAAGGTGCCGTACGTGACGGTGTAGTGAGATTACTGCAGCCTTTCCTCTGCATCTCAGAGATTAGCTGCGGAGAAGAGAGTTGGCTTAACCTTCACTAAACACCAATTTGATACAGAAGCTTACAGACTGAGGCCTGTGTGCTTAATCTCAAAATAATTAACAAATTCTCATCATGCAAATGTCTTTCAGCCTGCAGGACGTTGCTGCTGCTTTCATTTGGCCTCCATAGTAATAAACTGCCTTTGAACAAAATACAAGTCACGTCTGCCAAACTGTGAGAACACATGGGTTTGTTACAAGTTATGATTAAATTGTCAACTGGAGAACGGACTACACATAACAAATTTACACACACTTTTTCATATTAACTGTGCAGACACAATTTAGGTGTCAGTGTATTGCTGGAGAGCACTTAGATATCATGTAAGATTTGAAGTAGCGACCACTGGTTTGCCACAGCAGAGATCAGGACCAGCACTGTAATCCCTGAACTCTTCTTTTGCTTGAAAATAGTGAAAAATGCACATCACCATTTCCTACAGCACAAGGAGATGCTTTCAGATGTCTTGTTTCGTTTCCAAAACCCAAAGATATTCGGTTCACAACTGTATAAAACGCTCACTCTTATTGGAGATGCTTAAAAAGTGACTCAAACAGAAAAATCATTGCCGAGTCAGTTAACTTACTGATTCAGCTCTGCTTGTTACATGAAAAGAAAATGAGCTCATCACAAATGAAAGTACCCGCGGTAACAATTTGATCGACATATGTTGCTGCCACCACGACACATTTATTGTTTAGTGTCATTATTTTCCGCTATGTTATTTCTCATCTCATATTGAATTTGTGAGCTCCACTTGTCCTTTTTGCTGCTCACTGTGCTGAGTCATGACCCTGCTTCCCCACAGAGGTCAATAAAGTCTCATCATCAAAACCATCATCATTATTATCAATTTAACATTTAACAAAAATCCCTCAATAAACCTTTAAAATATAATTTCAACAAGCAAAGTAATTCTAATTTATGCCATTTGCCTCTCAGTGTGAAAACAATTGAGTCTAAATGACAGATTAAGGCCCTGAGTTAACCATAACACCAGTGTTGTGGTGTAATATTGATTAATATTGACTATTTTTTGTCTTGAGATTTCCTGTATTATGTGTTTCCCTCGTGTCAAATTGATTCTGATGGTTTAAAGCTGCAAGAAGAAATTTAAAACTTATTTTTTTGAAAGTGAAAGATAAGACCACATGCACACATTTCACAGAGACACTATTTCAGCCACATTTAAAGGTTGCATCAAATTAGTTTTGAGATTAATATCCTCTCCTGCGGTTTGATGACCAGTAACAGGACACTGAGGCGAGACTGAATGTCAGGAGGGACGTGACGAAGACTGCAAATGGACACCGACACTAGCCGCTGAGGATAACTCAGCTCCTCTGTCATGGAGGAGGAGGGGGGGGGGTGTTTTTGACAGGCCTTGAACATTTGGGCCTTTGTAGACAGAGAGAGAGCTGATAAATCCACATCTCTGTCGCACGTTACCGCCATTACTTTTAGCTGTACATGATGAGATGGGTTGCCTGAATACCTGCGGTCAGTACATTGGATTTTTACATATGCTTTTGGGCCCAGGGTGATTGATAAAGAACAACAATACCACTGAAGAGAAAATAGTGAGGTTTTTATATAACATGAGGCATTAACGATTGCATTCTTAGAAATATTTGGTATATAATGACAGGAAGACCTGAAATTATGGAAAAAAACAAGGGAGTTCAGTTAGCTAACAATGCTCTTGAACTTCAACGAGCAGCTACACAAGCATCCATATTATCTCCACTAATACAACACACCTTCAGTTCGCTCCTCTCTAACTAGAGGAAGTGTTGTTGTTGTTTTTTTAACCAGATTTAATCGTTGTAGAGTTGTGAGTTTCTGTGCTGGACAATGACATCATCAAGCGCTCCTCTAAACCTGTCACCTAAAGAAGATTGACGTCCTACAGGAGCTGGATTGATCCGCATCTTAAGTGCTGCTGCACCCAGCAAATCAGGCTCATTTAATCAGTGGTGGCCGGCTTCATGCAGACTGACGGCTAATCCCCAGCTGATCCCAGATCAGCCAAACACCTTCCTGCTTAAACACAGTTACTGAGAAACCTGCCAAGACGACGACTGACAGATGCGACTTCAGCTCCACGGGGCAACATAAACACTCAGAGAACATAAAGCATATTGGAACTTTCTCTGAGGTGGGGATTATCTCATTAGTTTAAATCAAAAATTAGCTAAATGGAAAGTCTTAAATTGATTGCAGTGATGGGAAGTAATTAAGTTAATTTACTCAAGTCCTGCACGTAGCCATTCTCTGCTACTTCATATTTCAACTAATTTCAGAGGGTAGTTTACTACTTTTTACTCAACTACATTTATCTGACAACTTCAGCTACTATTTACTTTCCAGATTCATCTTAAAAATAAAATATATAATCAACAGATTATGATTTATTATTATATGATAAGACTATTGAAACTCACAAGCTACCCAGCTGTATATAAAGTAACTGAACCATCACCAGCTGCAGCTTACTAATGTTAATGTTAATGTTTATTTATTGGTTATTATTAGCATTATTAGCATCTCCACTATTATTATTATTAGTTGTAGTAGTGGCTTTAACTCGCACACATTATTAACGTGTCTGTTTTAATTGTGTTTACGTCTGTCTGATGTTTTATCCTTTCAGTATCCACATATGTTTGTGGCTGCAGCTTCTGTGGTACCTCACGTGTTGCAGCACATTGTGCTTCCACCTGGAATAAAATGCGATCTATGAATATAAATTAAGTTTTGTTTTAGTGTTGCTACTTTTGCTTGAGTAAAAGATCTGAGTATTTCTACCACCACTGGCTGCTTGAACGAAGAGGATCAGCTCGCCTAACTGGGCGAGTTAAATATCTTGCTGTAAGGGATGATCTATCTCATGTACCAGAAGATCAACAGCAACAAAATCAGAGACGTGTTTACAGCATCCATTGTAGTGGTATTTACACCCAAAAGCATTCAAAAGCACCGTTTATGCCACTTTCCATCAACCAGACTCACGCAACTGACACTACAGGAGCACTCGAATGCAACACAACAAAAAGGAGTCTCAGAGAAAGTCTGCAAACATACAAGCTCACATGAGGGACTAGCTAACAGCAGCGTTAGCGACAGCTAATCTGCTGTATGTCAACAAACAGGTATCCCGAACAAACATCATCAACACTCCAAATCGAGGGATTAATCCCACCATCTCTCTTAGATCGAATGGACATCAGTGAGTGTTGCTACTTCACATCAAAGGTCAACCAGACTGAACTTTGCACAAATTAAATGAGGTGAGATCTGCGTATTTGCAACAGTAAGCAAATTGCCTCATTCTTCTCTTTATTTGAACAAATAGGCACTGGTGGAAAGTAACGACTACTATACAACAGTACTGAGGGACTTTGAGTATTTCCATTTATTCTACTTTACACTTCTACTCCATTTAAGATTAAGATTTTACACACAAAACTCGATCTTTTTATAAACTATAACACATTGTTTTAGATTAAACTACCAATCAGTAGATGATGTAGTTCAAATTAGCTCCACCTCGACCACCTACAATATTAAAGTACATATTATTACATCACAGTAGTAATCCAATAATATAATCATATAACACTGAAAGGAACCATTCAGCATGAACATGACTTCTACTTTTGCTATTTTTTTTTTTTTTCAATTCTACCACCAAATGATTGAAATATTTATTCCACTGCTGCAAATGGGCTGCAAACTCGTGTGTAAATTCACTATTAGAAAGATTAACAATTTGTGAACAGACTGACGGGGGAGAAAAGAGTTTCACAGATATGAAATGTTCTACCAAACATGAAAATTATGTTTTCACACCCAGAATCACAACCAGGACCAGAGCCAGGAAGATAAATCTAAACCAAAATCACAGTTTTATCTACAAAGAGATTCAGACTCTGACGAACTATGTGAGGATGTGGTAGTAAAACGTTTTCCATCATAAACCGCTCGAGCCTGTTCCAGTCCACACTGGCTAAAAAACGTGTAAAACTCAGATCAATTTATATTAATGGGAATGTTGATGTTGTTTCAAAGAGAGGTCAGCAGCAACTTTGACCTCTCACCTCTCTAGTAAACAGCTGTTGTTTGCGTCTGACGGCACTGTTGGCTGTGCTGTTCTCTTCCTTTGCCAAACACGTGTTAATATTCAGTATTTCTGATGCCAAAATGTTAAAAATATTCAGTTATTCATCGAGGTGGAAAAGTGGGACACTCAAACTGCACTGAACACAAACTGGACAAATTCATATACAAACTCATCATTAAAATGAATCTGACGTCCTGTCTTACCCACAGTTCACCTGGCCTGACAGCTAACGCCACAGCAGAGAAGATGTCTCCCAATAACGCAGCAGTGGTTTTATGCAGCTGCTGTCCTGCTCCCAGGTTGCCTGAGACGGCATTTTTCCCTTTTTCCTCCAATCACGTGCCTCCTTTTCTAGGAAGCGTGGGGATGCAGATGAGAGGAGGGGAGGCTAAAAATAGCATTTCTTCTTTCTTTCTGTTTTTTTTTTTTTTCCTCCACAGCAAACAGAGAGCAGAGAGCAGAGCAGCCAGGATGTGGGAGATGTTTGTTGGTACTCGAGTGTGCAGGTGAATCCTTCTGGATTAAAAACAGCCATTACAAATATTTGCCTTTTATTTGACTCATTTCTTCCCTGCTTGCACACACCTAGATGACTATTGATTCTGTTTTCAAAAACATTTTGATATAAGCCTTGTTTGTTGAAGTTTAAACCTTTTTTCTCTCTACATTTTGTCTGTGCATTAAGGCTTTATTTGGTGACCTTCCAATGGTAATGACACTTATCAGTATTCTGTATATGGTGATAACAGGCTTTAATGAGCCTTTTGGGATTCAATGGAGCTTTTTAAGGGCCAATTTGCATAATTAATACGCCGTTGGTTTAAATAATCCTAATAGCTAATGTGTTGTGCTTATATTTGAGCATTTATGCGCTCTAGAACACTCAAGGTTTCCCTTTCAGAGATTTTCCATGTGTGTGTAAAATCAGTTTTAGACAATCACGAGACAGTAAAAGTCTCCACTGAAACCAATTCTTTCAGTGACAGCAGTTCTTTCAGGTAAGAAACGTCTTAATTTAGAAAATAATCTGTTTTTTTTTGCAGCAGCTGTGGTCAGACATGAGTCCCTCAGAGACTCATAACTCTGACCGACTGACTAATATCTGAAATGTAATGAAAGATATCGACCCAGCGAGTGTGTGTGATCCCGGTTGGTGCTGTGGCGGTGTTTGTCACAGGCTACATGGATGTGTGGTTTTCCTGGAGAGACAGCAGATGCGTCATTCCCGCCTTTAGGTCTGACTGCCGGTAACTTCACTCTCAGCAGAGGACATGCAGATGTGGCTAACATTCAAACTCTTACAAACACACAAAATTCTACAGATAAAACGAAAAAAGGGGTTTAAATCCTTCAGTATACAGAGTTTTTTGTACTGTAAAACCAAACTGCTGACTGACGAGGCTGAGTCAACAACTATTATCCCTGTTTTCTGTACTTAATAATACTGTAAAAGCTTTGAAAAGGTGAAGGCAGAAGAAAGCCAGTAGACCCTCTGTCTGTCTCTGTCTTTAACACACACACACATTGGACATCAACATTTGGTTAAAGGCCCACAAATTGTTCCAAATAGCTCACAATTACTGGCTTTTTTTGCGTATTAAGCTGAGATGGTGTGTTGCAGTATGTGATCACACACACACACACACACACACACACACAACACACACACACACCGATTCATAGCTGTGGCCGCTCTGATTGGTTTAGGACTAAATGCTTCACCCTACCACAGTAACACAACAGCCCTCCATATGGATCAATGGTTAATGTATTTAATTCCAATAAAATTCCTGTAATTATCCAAATATTCAGTTGGTGAGTCTGCGGCACTCAGTGGTGACCTCAGGATATTTCACAATAATAATCATTTAAATATCAATCGAGGAGCAGACTGAATGTAAGCGCATCAAAAATAATATCTGATCAATCTGTGGTGTGGGTTGCTCTGTGAAAGGCCATCAGGGGTTGAATTTTATTCTATTGTTCTCCGTCTCAGGCACATTTGGACCAATTTTCCTGATTTAAAGCATCGGACGGTGTGAAACGCCTTTCCCTGCAGGACAGGCCCGAGATCCACTGGACCAGCAGCAGCCCTCACACCCATCCACACACACCACATGAATAAATACAGATTTTATCCAGCCAGCACTGTCTTGTGGTTTTCACGGTGAAAACAGCTGTTCTGAATCCAGCATCTATGTGTCAAAGGTTTAATCTGAAATCCTTTCCTGGATATTCAAACATAAACAATAAATACAGGATGCAGTGCATTCAAATATCATATGTGTGTATGTGTGTGTGCGTGCCAGAGATTAATAAAGACAGAAATCCCACCTTTATATATTTCTATCCGACTGATATCCACCGCGTCCAGCACCCTCAGGAACACCACCACTGTCAAGACACAAAGGCTGAGCCGCACAATATCCGGCTAGGAATTACAAAATAAAAGCCATTTAAAGTGACCTGTGCCTTTTTAAACAGCTCAAAATAGGCTGAAATAAATACGACAGTTGTGATGAAATGATGCTGATCTCCAAAATGTTCTGAAAATGTTTTCCCTATATATTTATGCCCATATACTGGGAGCTGATATGAACCTGATACTTCCCACCAGATCAATGATGATTGCAAATCATAATTGTATTCAGATTCAATGTAAATTCAAATAAAGGAATACAATACAGTTCCCAATTATTACAATTTAAAGAGATGTAACTATCGGATTATATTATTTATATATGTGTATACATTTATATAGTGTATTTTTTAAATGATTTTACCATAGCTATCGTTTTATTTATTTATTTGAACTATCTTATTATGAGCTTGTCGGTCACCTTTAAAACACCGCTACACAAAAAAGTTTGATTGATAGCCTGTATAGACAGTATAGCTCACTGTATAGACCTTAATTGATAAACAAAATATAACTATGTCAACAGTGAACGAAAATAATAAGAAATCGATGTCTTCACCATCTTAACAGGGTGCTATAGAGGTCAAGCATTGCAGTCATATAACTATGTATTTTTTCTTTTTTAAGTAGCAGCAGAAGCAGATATTGAGGGTTAAGTCTCCAGTGATGAGCTCGTGTTCACCACCGGAGCGAGATTTTATTTTGAAAGTATGATCATATTCCGGTCTTTCTGTATTTCCGCCATCTTTACTTAGAAAAAAAAAGTCGGTATTAACTGAATGGCAGGTGGGCGGGACTTTGAGGCGGTGTAGAAGATTGACAGCCTGTTCGGCGAATCATGGGTCGCTACGTAAGAGCTTGTCCTGAAACGCCCCGCCTCAAATACTCAACCTGTCATCTATTATTGATTATCGCTACCGGAGAGACTGAATTATTGATCAGGGGGTCAGCAGTAACCAGTGCTGCCTTTTACACCCAAGAACTGGTCTTATGATGGTTACAGTGAAATCTCACTACAAAAACATTTATGGTACATTAATACAACACAGGGTTAAAAATAAATCACAGTCACCGTAAACTACAGATGACTACATTACTATTTTGTTCACCAGATTGAAAAGATTTTTCTAAAAATACTATTAATACTACTCTAAATGATACTCTAAATCATAAAACATTGGAGGAAAGGCACAATTAATGATAAGATCTGAAATAACATAGAGACAATTAGAATTGAATAATAATCATACAATAGAAATATAAATGTCGATATAGTTTTAGATTTTATTCATAATTGTCAGCAGTTACAGAGAGGGAACATACTGTAGGGAGAAACACCTCCTTCACAAACACACACCTGTACACTGATGCAGGTAAACACACATTTATCGATCAAAGACAATCAATCGATTGACAATCTGTCAGCAGAAACAGGACAAAAGTCAACAGAAGTTGTATTTATTGTTCTGAGGAGTCTGACGCTATGTGACGCTTCTGAGGAACAAATGAAGTAAAAGCAAACTAGTGCTGCGTTCACGGACCCTCCACAGCTTATTCTGACCATTGTGCCTCCGCACCAGCAGGGGGCGCTCACACCGCACATCACATATACTTATTACATCTAAAGCTCCCATCAGGTGGCGTTTCCAAGCAGTAATAACAGTGTTTCTGGGCCGTGGACGTGTTTAAGGGCTCAGGTAAGGTCGTGTTTAGTCTTACCACAGATTACTGGCCCTGGTTCAGGTCCAGGTCCAGGTCCAGGTCCTGGTCCTGGTCCTGGTCCTGGTCCTGGTCCTGGTCCAGTTCCAGTTATCGACCGGCTTACATCTGCCTCTCATCGGTTTGTTGCATGTGGCGTTAAACAGGAAGCAGAGAGATAATTCAAAGTAAAACAGAATATCTAATTTAACAAGTTGATACGTGTGTCGTGCTAAAAAAGAAACAGCACAGTGGCCGGTTGTCTCATACTCACAGAGCAGCCGAGCGGTTTATCCCGGTTTAAATTAACCAGGTAGCCTGACCTCCGGCTAACGGCTAACTGCTAGCTACTGTAGCAAAGTGACTACATGACCTTTGAACTCTAAAACTAAAAGAGAAAAAAAACTCTGTGTCACCTGGTGACGTTAAAACAAACCATAATCTGCGTCAGAAACACAAAAGGCTTTATTCATCAGGCCACAGGCGAGATTAAGAGAATAATGTAGCTGATGAATATGATGAAAGACGCTGCCCATAGAAACAAACCACATAATCACTCATTTATTGATGCTTTTTTTCTTTTACTGCTCTTTATCAGGTCAGTGTGGGACCCAGCAGGTGTGATAGTAAAGTAAACAAAAAAATGTTCTCTGGATTTGCATCCAAAGGGAGTTTTGTATTTATGAACGGTTTTATTCTTATTTTTGTGGAGGTGTTTTATGACTGAGAGATGTTATGTTGTTTGTTTTTAGCTCTGTGTTGGAGGTGTGGCTGTCTGTGTATCTGTCTCCTCTTGGATACCTAATGAATTATAATAATTAATAATAATAATGATAATAATAATAATAATGGCTTGAATTTATATTGCACCTTTCAAGAAACCCAAAGACACTCAAAGATTCAGCCTGTGTGTTTTACACATTTGGTAGATCATCCTGATGGAGCTGTGCAAAAACCTGCTGGTGAAACAAAGAAGAGTTTAGTTTTTTCATATTGGGGTTTTTCCTGCCACAGATGACAGCACTCTCTCTGCGGTCCAAACATCATGCTTCCCCGGGCGGGTAAAGAGTTTCTGGTCCGGATACAGTTCTCCTGGCGGCCGTTATTCCAGGGCCGGTACCTTCTGGTCACAAACATCGTGAGCGGAGGAAGCATGCTGGCGCTGGGAGATATCCTGCAGCAGACCAGGGAGAACCACAGGGAGCCAGGCCGAGTCCGAGACTGGAGGAGGACAGGTGAGACAGACGGGGAGAGGAAGGTGGCGCTCTGGGGACGTTATTACTGCAGTGTGGTGCCCTGCTCCACTTGTGACTGAATGACTGACCTCAGGCTTAATGAAATGAAATATAGAGGCATCATTGTATGTCACTTTGGAGAAAAATGAATGTAGAGGACTGTGTGCTGGATACAGAGGAGAACATGGGCTGTTTCTGCTCCTTGGCAACAGGGAACCACAGCTGTGAAACAGTGAGGTTCTGTTAAAATCACCAATTTCTGCAGAAAAAAATCAAACTTCACTCCTCAGACAATTTGCACAACTCAAGAGTCCTCAATGAAAGCTGACTCTTTTATCTGAATACGGTCTGTTTGCAAGAGCTGTGTCAGGTTGCTTCTCTCCTCTGCAAACATTTTGTTTGTTGTGAATAGATTCAACCTGGTTAACAAAATAATGTAGTGTGATTCAACATTTGCTCAGACCCTTATATATTGGTAAGAAGCTGTGTTTTCTCTTTATATCTATTTGAGCGCTGTTGGAGGGAGCCTGAGTACGGAGAATTTAACGGCTTCACTGCAGTTGATGATAAAGAACTTGAACTTGAAAGTGACTTCTCAGCCTGGTGTTAAGTCACTCTTTGAATCTCATCTGCATAATCCTTTTTACATTGACTTATTGTGCTGTGATCATTTTTCCTGAACACAGTGTACTTGAATCTCCATCTGTTAATAAAGAATAAAACCTGGTGTTTTGAATGACACTGCCATTCATTCTTTATTTTGCTCTTATTTCTGTTCCCCTAAAGGACGCATGTTTGTGGTGGGTTGCTCCTTGGGTCTACCGCTGCACTACTGGTACAAGTGGCTGGACAGAGTGTACGTGGGCACAGCTCTGAACACGGTGGGCAAGAAGGTCCTGGTGGACCAGCTGATCGCCTCTACGGGTTGTGGGTTGTGGTATTTTGTAGGTGAGAAGGATTTCAGAGTTCCTTACGCTACGCAGCCTTTCTCCCTCCTCCCTTAGTACACAAGCAGTTTCTCTTTGACACACACACACGTGCACACACACACACACATACAGGTGTGCCAGAGTCAAAGGTTGTACTTCAAGATGTGGATGAGAGAAGAGAAAATACGTCGTATGTTACTATCAGAGGTGGAATAAGTTCGAAGGTCGACTGTGATAAACTGTTTTGATTTGACCGACGCTTTGTTCGTCATGTTTTACACAAGGTCGACACTCCTCCTTATCTGACGTTGGCTTTGTTGCAGCTGACGCACACCTGACAGACATCTTTGTTTTTATTGCAGGTATGGGTCTCATGGAGGGACAGACTTTATCCAATGCTTTGGGGGAGTTTAGAGACAAGTTCTGGGAATTTTACAAGGTTAGTACTCCTGCCAGGGTCTGAGCTGCAGATCTGAAGCAGCAGATCACGTCATGTTCTTCTTTGTTCTTAACCAGAGATGAGACATTTAGCACGATTGTCTCATCAAGGAGAAAAAGCTGAATGTGAGCATCAGTCCAGACTTCATTTTGTTCTTCTTAGCTCTCCAAGTGTAAAGAACCAAATTTTGTACATTCTACATATTTTGGGTCACATCTGTGCAGTTATCTGCTGAGCTCAAAGGAGAACAAAAAAACCTGCCAATGGACAGTTTGATATGTGTAATTCTACACAACTTAAAAATGCCAAAAGAATCATCTAAAGACGATAGATGTCTGCATCAACCACTAACCCTCCAAGCAGGTTTCACATGCTTATTCATCATGGTAACATTAATATAACTTTGAATGTGTCCTCCAAGCCATTAGATTAATGGAAATACATGGGAATTTAGGAAATGAGAATCAGAAATCACCAGGTTGCTATAACAACTCTCTAAAACATAATCCAGGTCCTTTGTCAGCAGTCTATTCTAAAATGCTGTATGTCTCTGCAGTTAACATTTTTATTATAAAATAGAGTTTAGACTCTTTGGTTATGATGTAAATATATACAAATACAAACCATTTACAATTCATTCCTAGAGACACGTCGGCCTAAAACTGTCTGTGGAAAAGTGCCAAGCATGAAACACTTTGAAATCCTGAGTATTTGTGCCTGCTAGAAGAGCGACTCTAGGGATGCCAGCGTGGGTTCGTCCACCTCTTTAGTCCAGATTTAAATATCTGAACAATCAGGTGTTGCGTGTGTCTCAGTCAGATTTGTAAAAACAGAAATCTTGGCTGGTCGGCAGCTCAAAGTGACTGACACAACCATCCCAGTCAGAGCCAGCGTTCTCAATGTTTGCGCTGGGTAATCTGTCTGGTTTGTTCATGCTAATCTGTGTTGTTCTTGCCCGCAGGCGGACTGGTGTGTTTGGCCTGCCGCTCAGGTGATCAACTTCTACTTCCTCCCGCCTAAATTCCGCGTTGTGTACGTCAACTTTATCACCTTAGGGTGGGACACCTACCTGTCCTACCTCAAACACAGAGTAAGTGTGTGTGTGTCACTGTTTTAACAATATTTCTTTTCATAGTTTTGGATGAATTTGGAGCAAACACACACTTACACTCTCACTCACTGATGTCCACTTCACACTTCATTGTGTGTATCAGAGTTTTCTACTTGCTCAGTAGTTATTAAAGTGAACTGATGTTGATTCTGTTGACGTATTTGTTTCTGCTGTGCTGACAGGATGACCGACAGCTCGCTGAGGTGGTGTCAGACAGCAGTGCTGTGGATGTACAGCAGGAAGCGCTCCCACCGGCCAAACCTCTGGAGGAGAAAGCGTAGAGACGGAGTTCATGCTCAACTGTGAAGTAGTTCGGCAGAGGCAAAAGAACATTTTTCTGTTTTTATCTGTTCAAACTTCTTCTCAGCCTGTGGAAGTTATTGTGAGACTATTGATGGTCTTTTCCCTCCTCTTCGGGGTTTAAAAGGACCCCGTGTCTCAGAGATGCTGGAACACGTTTCCCTTCATGTCTGTGGAGTTTTAATGTGTCCAGTTTGTCTATTTATGTCTGAACGATGTTGCACTCCTATAGGAGCCTTCAGGGATGAAGAGCTGTTTAACTGCCTGTCCTGCGAATACCTGTGATGGTTTTTGTTTAATCACAACCCAAATATGAGTGTAACTGCTGCCGTTAACAGCAACTCAAAGAAATTTAAGCTCCAGTTGCTGAAAGTGTTTGCTTGTAGAAGTAAATTCTACTCTGATGCTCTTGTTGCACGCAGAGATTTAAACTTTGCAATGTGTAATTGCTTTTATTTCTGCGCCGTTTTTCTGCGCCGCTTTGTTTCCGGTTTGACATGAAAGAATCATTATTCATGTGAAACACCTTCATTAATTAGCTGCTGTGTTTTTGTCTCTGTCAAATTAACCTGCATAAACTTTGCCTTAATATCTAGATCATTGCTGCACTCATGACAGATAATCCTGTCTGCAATTCATCCCTTTGAGGTACTTATAGCAATAATTGCACGATTGTGATTAAATATAAGATCTTTTATATTTTTATAATTTCAAACTGAATCCCGAACTGTACGTGTAAACTTGATTCGTGATGGACCGAAGATGTGAAGTTTATTTATTTTCAAACTGCTGTAGTTTTACAGTAGTGACTGTAAATTTGACTCGATGTATCGTACAGCTACTGTATATCTACAGCAGTTTATTTATGAATGAATTACTGATTTTATGTTTGTTATGTTTATGTGCTCATATCAGATTTTATATGTCTCCATTTCAAATGTCTCCACATGAAATGTACCATTAACATGTAAAAAGCATCATAGAAGTCTTTAATGAATTTGCAAAGCTGATGAACCGTTTTTGTTTTATTGCTGAATTTTAGTATCGGTGTTCATTTAAAAAAAAAAAGACTTGGTAATAAAAAAAAAAAAAATGAAATTAGATTAAAAATATAAAGTGAATAGAAATTCTGTATGTGATGTGACTTTCTTCAAGCTCATTTTATCCTAATTATACATTCTGTTTGACGAAAAACTTAGTTATCTCTTTCCGCAAAATAATAAAGTTTGAACAAGCAGAGAATATACGTTTATATTCTAAATTCTAAATACAATTATGAAGCAATAAAGATTTCATCAGGAAAGACGGACACCTTTCAGGATTATAAATCACAATCTGTGATTTATGATCTTAAATAAGAAGGTTCAGTTCTTTGCACTTCATTGCACTCAGCTTGATATTCTAATGTAGAATTGCAGCGGTATCATTTATTGCCCTTGGCTATTCTTTACATCAAACAGGAAAAAGTTGAGACTGTAGCTAAGAATTTGTGTGCTTTCACAGCATAGCTTTGCAAAGTATGTCTGTCCTCCAGTCCTTTAGGGAGTGTTCCCTGAAAGTTGCCTGCTCACAGGGAGAACTCTGTTCTTATTCTTGGGGGTGTTTTGTGACTGGGAGTTGTGTTTCTTTGTTTTTACCTCTGTTTTGGAGGAGTGGCTGTCTATATGTTTCTGTCTCACATTTGGTAGATCATCCAGATGGACCTGTTCCAAAGTCTTATTCCAAACTTGTTTGTTCATGTTGAGTCTTTTCCACAGAGATAGACAGAGAGGTGTTTTCCTGCCACAGATGACAGCACTCTCTCTGCGGTCCAAACATCATGCTTCCCCGGGCGGGTAAAGAGTTTCTGGTCCGGATACAGTTCTCCTGGCGGCCGTTATTCCAGGGCCGGTACCTTCTGGTCACAAACATCGTGAGCGGAGGAAGCATGCTGATGCTGGGAGATATCCTGCAGCAGACCAGGGAGAACCACAGGGAGCCAGGCCGAGTCCGAGACTGGAGGAGGACAGGTGAGACAGACGGGGAGAGGAAGGTGGAGCTCGGGGGACGTTATTACTGCAATGTGTGAAAAGTGTTGGTGCCCTGCTCCACTTGTGACTGAATGACTGACCTCAGGCTTAATGAAATGAAATATAGAGGCATCATTGTATGTCACTTTGGAGAAAAATGAATGTAGAGGACTGTGTGCTGGATACAGAGGAGAACATGGGCTGTTTCTGCTCCTTGGCAACAGGGAACCACAGCTGTGAAACAGTGAGGTTCTGTTAAAATCACCAATTTCTGCAGTAAAACACTTTGTTTCCTCTTAAAGCACCTCAGATAATTTGCACACCTCAACGGTGTTTACCATCTCTGCAAAATGATTTCCTCTGGGAAATTTCCTCGATTAGTTTTCAGCAGGATTTAAACAATGCCTGTGGCTTGTTCTAGGTTTGTCAGGTTTGTCATTTTACATTACAGGATTGCATGATGAAATGCAGATGTAGCTCCCTGCATGCTGCACACGCACAAAATGTATGAAAAGACATTCAAATATTTGAATTAGAATAGAATCTAAACAATAAAATAGGCAATAGGCAGTTTATTTCTTCTTTTGGTGAGATGTTTTTACAATCCCATGTGTTTTTTTAAAAGAGTGACTTAATACCCTGTGAAGATGTTCGACTTTTTTTTGTTTTTCTGACCTCCGGAGGTTTAACATCTCACCTTGGAGCAGTGATGTACAGGTGTGTTCCAGGACGCTGTGACATCACTGAGGTCACAGGTGCATCGGTCCACCTCCAGCCGGTCAGCGGTGACACAGGCCTGAAACTGTCAACCAGAGAGGGCAGCAAAACAAAAGTTCTGTAACTTAAATCTCATTTTTTCAATACAAAATAATACAAATACTTATTTCTCAACTTTCTAAACACAGAATACTTAAATCTCCATGTTCTAGTGAAGAATAAACCCTGGTGTTTTGGAGAAGATCTGTGCAGTGTGTTTGATTTTGAACGATGAACTCTTTATTCCTTTCTTCTGTCCAGTAAAGGTCACAGTGGTCGTGGCGGGCTGCTCTTTGGGCCTACCGCTGCACTAATGATACGATGAGGTCCTGGTTGACCGGCTGCTCACCTCTACGGGGTGTGGATTGTGGGTTTTTTTTAGGTGAGAAGGATTTCAGAGTTTATTTGCGCTAAGCAGCCTGTCTCCCTCCTCCCTTAGTCCACAAGCAGTTTCTCGGTGATACACACATATACGTGTACTTCTATCTTTGTGGGGACACTAATTGACACAAGGCATTCCCCAGCTCCTTACCCTAATTCTACCCTTAACCTTAAAACCAAGTCTTAACCCTCAAACGGCCCTTTGAAGTTGTGAGGACTGGCTAAAATGTCCTCTCTTCCCAAAAACGTCCTCACTCTGCTGGTGGTGTATGTGCTGGTCCTCACTATGTAGCAAGTACAAGAACGCACAAGTGAGCCAGAGTGTCAAAGGTTGTACTTAAAGAGGTGAGAGAAGACAAAAGACGTCATATGTTACTATCAGAGGTGGGTGAAGTTCAAAGGTCAACTGTGATAAACAGTTTTGATTTGACTGAAGTTTTGTTCGTGAGCGTCAGTCATGTTTTACACAAGGTCGACGCTCCTCCTCATCTGACGTTGGCTTTGTTGAGGCTGACGCACACCTGACAGACATCTTTGTTTTTATTGCAGGAGGGACAGACTTTATCCAATGCTTGGGGGGAGTTTAGAGACAAGTTCTGGGAATTTTACGAGGTTAGTTCTCCTGCCAGGGTCTGAGCTGCAGATCAGATCAGATCTTTTTAATGTTTTAAACTCATTTTCTATTGTATCATGTTCAAGCCATTTGATTATCTTCAAACAAAACATCCATATACGTGGGGACGATAGAAACCTTTGTAAATAGGGGTATCATGCACATTAAAGAGATCTAGTGTCTAATTTCTATTTTGAAGTGCTGTATGTGTTGGATTCTTTAAGTCCATTTGCATTTGTGAATGTTCTAAAATAAAGAAGTTCAGAATATTGATGCTGTCAATCAATATCATTCTTATGAAACTATGCCTCTTTTTTTCTAAATGATTAATAGAATCAGTCAAATATTGCATATTTCACTAAAATAATTTAATATAGAGGCATAAGTGGCAGATAGTTACAGTTTCATCATTGCAGAACACACTTTCCATCAATGTCGTCTCTGAATCTTGGAAACACCTGGTTTACAGGACAAATCAAATATACAACTTTAAATACACCTTATCTGGTTTTATATTTATTTAGTATTTCTTATTCAAATTCCAGCCTGATTTCTACTTAATATTTTAAAGTCTAGAGTTCCAAAATAGCACGATGAGAGATGTTGTGACCCCTGACAAAGATGAAATCAGTACTTTTTTACCCTATACCATCTAATATGATGAGGCTACATTTAAACTGCAGATTCACACCCAACAAGCCATGCATTCAATTCAAAAGTCCAGAAAGTGGTGCATCAAACATCTATCCAGATTTATCCAGATCAAATTCTACTTTGTTGGTAACCACAGATGTTCTGCTCATTTTCACGTACACACTTGTCTTTGGGGTCCTACCAGAACATGTTTTCATGGTTTAATGTTCATAAAACACATAATTGTTGTCGTACCAGATGTTGCTGCTGCAGCTGTTTTCAGACTCTGATTCAGGAGAACACGATGGTTTGCTGCTTACTGAAAGATGGAGGAGAGGACAAAGACAGAGGATGGTTTTGTCTTATAGTTTGGGGACATACATTTATACTGAAAAGACGTTAAAAAAATTGCCTCTTGCATAATATGGGATCAGCTTTTGCAGTTATTTTATAACTCGAACTTAAATTGAACATGATTTCATGTCTTCTCTGTGTTCTTTGCTGTTCATATAAAACACAAGGAGAAAATGCCGAATGTGCGCATCAGTCCAGACTTTATTTTGTTCTGCTCAGCCCTCCAGTGTAAAGGACAAAATCTGCCATGTTCTACATATAATCCTTTATATTTTAGGGTCACATCAATGCAGTTATTTCCTCCTAGAGAGTTCAGAGAAGAACTAAATAAAACCAGTAAAAGACAGTATAACTGTTGATTCATTCTTAAAGACCCGACTCATGTTTCCCCCCCAGCTGTTTTTCCTTGTGCTACTACTCACCCTTTGAAATGTGATCAGTATAGTTGGTGTATCGATCACCACAAGCTAACTATGTAATATAATGACTTCTGAGACGGCGTGTTTTCTTAGCTCTTAATCAGCTCATTATCAGCTCACTTCAGTTTGCTCTAAATCACCTGTTTCTCCTCTCAGTCGGATTTGTAAAAACAGAAATCTTGGCTGCTCGCCAGCTGAAGGTGACTCATAAAACTCTCCCAGTCAGAGTCGGTGTTTGGCGTTTGGCCTGTGCCCTGTGTTGATTTCCCAGCCTACTCAGCAGACGGAGCACGCTTCACTCCTCTCTCACAGTTTTAATGATGTTTGCATTTGTTAATCTATCCGCTTGTTAATCTGTCCGAGGTGTTTATGTTTGTCTGTCTGATCTGTGTTGTTCTTGTCAGCAGGCGAACCGTCTGTGTTTGGCCTGCCGCTCAGATGATCAGCTTCTACTTCCTCTCGCCTAATTTCCTCGTGTCAACTTTATACCTTATGGTGGGACACATAGCTGTCCTACCTCAAACACAGATCCCACTCATCTCTTTTGCATTGTATTCAACTACTCCTTTCATTAATCATATCATGTATTGATACTTTTTATTTTGTTATTTTTGTTTTCAATTCACTTTAGTTTCAGTTACTTTCCAGAGTGTTTTTGCTCATTTCAGTTTAGTTTTTATTGTTTAGAAATGTTTAGTTTTTGTATTAGTTGTTTTTTATTACAAGAAGGGGTATTTGTCAGGGGCAGATTAAGAAATTCTGACTTACAGTCATGCGGACATCCCAGTCTCAATAAACATTCACCAGTGTCTCCTCATGCTGGCTGTGTTGGAAAATTTGTCACAAAAGTAACTAAACTAAAGTCTTTTTTGGTTATTTTTATTTTATCTCAGTAAGTTTTTTTAAGTACACAATATTATTTTGGTATTTGTGTTTTTCTAAAGTCTAGTTTTTCTTTTTAAAATGTAATTTCACACCCATTTTTAATTTAATTAACTACAATAACCTTTCTGCCTCCCAGCTGAGGTGGTATCAGACAGCACTCCCATCGGCCAAACCTCTGGGGACAAAGCTCATAAACGTTCATGCTCCACTGTGAAGTCATTCATCTGAGGCAAAAGAATATTTTACTGTCTATAACAGTTTGTATTATTCTGGTGGTCTTTTTTCATTAACAAACCTGCTTCTCTCTCAAGTTTACACACCAAGTGTCAGAGCTCAGAGCGGTTGTGTCACAATGTGCTCCTCGGTCCCTCCCTTCAGCCATGCTCTCTCATCCTCAGCCCTCTGCACTGCTCTCTGTTGCCTTTCTTCTACTCCCCAGACCTGCCTTGGTCGAGCTGTCCAACCGCACACTGTGTAAAACACAACAGAGGCCCTCTGACTTTCCCTCCAGATCACCAGCTCTGGCCTCCGCCGTCTGCATTTGGATCTTATCTACTGTATCCCTGTGTCACTGCTCCCACAGCACCAGTTGTGACAGAGCAAACTGGCTAAAAATGGACTCAGTAGACAGTCACCAGCCCTGCTCGAGTTTTTTCTGGCATGACTTTGGACTGACACAGGATGTTTTTGTAAATGAAGAGCCAGGCTCTTGCTGTTTTCTGGAAGTGGCACCCTAAATCTATCCAGTTCATGGCATTTTACCAGTTGAAGCTTTGTGCAAACACTCCTCCTCATCCTGTTTACCCTCAGCCTGTCACACCTGCCTCCTCTACATCTCAGCTTGCTAGCCTAAACCCAGCTAGCATCCAGCCTGCATGCTAGTATGTTAGCGTCCAACCTGCTAACCTCCATCCTGCACCTCAACCTGCTCACCTCACAAATATGAGACGTGAAACAGAAAAAGGGACCCTTAGATGTTGAGGTTTCACTTGATTCCTAATGAAAAGTTAATTTTTTTTCATACTTCTGTAGTTTTACATTAGTGACTGTAAATTTAATGTATAGTACGTATAAATGTAATGTATAGCTGCTGTAGTTCATTTTTGAATTAAGTACTTTAAGTTACTGAAGGTCAGATGATTATCAATTTACACACATTATTTGGCTTTATTGCTGAATTTTAGTTGCTCCTTTTATCATAATTATCCTTAACCTTAATGCCATCGTACTTGAGTACAACACCACAGTCTTGTCATTACAGCATGCTCCTAAAAATAACAGAGGAATTTACAGAAATAAGTGAAAAAGTAAATGTCCATAACAAATAAAATACATCAAGAGGAGAAGAAAATAAAACAAAGACAAACAAAAAGACAAAAATAGGTAATTGAGAAATATACAAATACATTTAACATATAAAACGCAACAGGAGAATAGCAATTACAATGTAGTACAACATATGAATAATACATGGATGAAGTGAGGATATTTGTGTTGCAAGGTAACATCGTATTATGTGCAGCAGCTACAGTGCTAGTTAGTGAGTATTCACATCTGTCAAAGTGAAAGTTGACATGATGCATTTGATCATTATAGGTTCGAGCACTCAGCAGTAGAAAGCAAGGGAACTGACATTAATGTCACTTTAATGTGTTGGAAGTCAGTTCAGAAATAAACCTGTGAGCTGCAGCTGGGATGGAGCTATAAGCAAACAACGAGCCGTGCGCAAACACTGACTAACCAGCCTGAAGGATTTAATATGCACCAACCCTCCGCTTAGAGCACTCCTCCTCGGGCATTCAGCACATCCTGCTGTCAAGGATGTAGTCTATGTGTGTGTTTGAATGTTGACGATATGACCTCCAGTCATTTCCTCTCTCAACATGCCTGCAGCGATGCACCTCACTGTACTGGTGTCCCTCTTTGCAGTGACAGTCTGTACAGGTAACATTTCATATTTTTACCTTTTGTAGACTGATGTGTTTCATTTGTTTGATAATTTGCCTGAACGTTATGCTGAAGTCTTAAAAAGATGCAAAGTTATGCAAACTGGAAACTTCCTGCAGCGGGAGAGGTTCAGCTGTATTGTGGTGCAGGTGTTTGTGCCGGAAACGTTGTATTTGGTACAGTTTTTATGCCAACAACAGCAGTTTCTGGGCTCAGGATTGCATTAGAAGTTGGACAACATGCATCCTAGTAGAAACACAGAAACATTTATAGTCAAGCAATACAGTATATTCATGTGTTTTGTTGTAAAACACAAGTCAAAGATTGTTTTTCTGCATTTTGTACAATATTATTAGAGTGAGGTATGAACTGCTATTAGTAAATCATAGAGGAAGTTAAAGTAAATGGGAAGGTCACGTCTGGGTGGAAACTGAAGCAAATATTTAATCAGTGAAAGTGATCCTGAGCTAAACCTACTGGCGTCCACTACTTCTGCAAACACTTCTGTGCACACAGACACGAACACAATGCTGGCTGACTGTTTGTCTGCATCACCAGAGGAGATAAATCATTACCTGTCAGACTGTTAATTCTGCTTTATTCAACACGCTGCAGAGTCAACGGGCTCCTCTGAACCTCAAACTGAACTGTGCCTTTATGACCTAAATTTTGAACTCTTGAATCGTTCTCTCTCTTAATTATGAAAAGTGAGATAACATTTGTAGTATATCCAATTCTATTGATATGATTTAATGCTCCAGAGTAGCTGCTAAGGTGCAATCAGGAAGGAGCTGTGTTAAATTACAGCGTATTGCAGGGCTGCAACAGTGCCCATTAAGAAAGACAATATGAAATAGACAAATTTATGAGGTTAATTTTATACAGTATAGCTTCATTTTAAGTAATATCAGATTCTTCAGCATTAAAACCTAACCTGATCGTTGTAAATATCTAATCTTAATTTATTGAGCTTCTTCTAAATTAAGCATTGTGGCTGGTGGAGCACCCACTATTAACTGGCCACCACTGCCTATAGATTTTTCGAAGGTTGCCTGTGTCCTGGATATATTTTTACAAAAATAGGATGGATAGTTTTGTGACAAATGTGATACACGAGAGCAGAAAACTGTGTATGTATATGCATAGGCCACATAATTCCCAGCTATGCCTTAAATATCAGCTAATTATCATTCTTTAAAAAGGCCACCAAACAATCTGGCCTTATCTTGATCAGGTGTGAGTGCAATTTTTCATGCTGTTTCTTTCTTTTTAGATAACACAGCTTCGACTGCACCTACACAGGTAACAAAGATATCCACACATACTGCACACCTCACCAGTTCTTCTGTGACGATCAGTAATACCAGTATATCAACTGTGACAACCACAAAGAACACACAACCGCCTCCAACAACACACCAGGTTACCAGTAAAGTCACTTCAGAAATAGTGTCATCGTCACCACCGCCCTCTACTTCCCCACAAGCCACCAACAGCACAGAGGAAACACACCTCACCACTCCTCTTCAGGCTACAACCAACCAGACGTCCAACAAGACGGTTTCCCATGCGTCGTCGACACTCCCAGCAGTATCAGAATCACCCAAAGTCACTGCAGCCACCACTGTGAACACAACCAGCCCAGGTTAGACTGCTGTCAGAGCCGAGGGCTGAAGGCTTCATCCCGAATCAGAAAACAGTGATTAAATCCGAAGAATCTACACCTCTAAAAACATGAAAAACAGCAGCATTATCACACCAATATGACCCCTTTGCAGTTGTTTTTTTTGTAGTAAACTAGGTCAGTGCGTGTAGTCTCATTCAACACTGAAAAAAACATTACTTTTTATTTACTTTAAAGATGCATTCATCAATGCTTGGCCACTAGGGAGAGAAAATCATTAAAAGAAGCCAACAGACTCCAGAATAAGCAGTTTTTTTCAAAGTACAATCAATGTGTGTTGGTGCACAGCAATGCAGCCATCTAAACATACAGACAGCAGTTGGCCTATGAGGTTTTAGCTGGTAGCAGTTGTGACTGAAACTGAGAATTAAGATTAAGATTAAGATTAAGATTAAGATGCACCTTTATTCAGATCTGGTTGATTAACAAAGCTCACAACAATAAAAGTAAAACAAGTAAAATACACAACAGTAGCCTAACAGTAATTTAACAGTTAGCTAATTAGTATATTGTGTATTATAGCCCGGCGCACTTCCTGGGTGCTTGGTGGGTTAAACAGCCATGAGACATTGCCAGAGCTGGTTGCCATAGCGACAGAATGCTCAGAATTCTACTCATATTGGTTTCAGTAAATTTCACATTGATTTTGATCAATTTCTCTGTTGGCAGTTTGGCAAGTGGTTTGGGTGATAAGATTTGTGTTTTTCACAACCATAGGTCTTTCACATGAACAGGGAAACGGTGACTTGGCAGCGAATCCCGGCCTCATAGCCATCATTTGCATCTTCTGTATCATCGCCGTCCTTGTATTGGTGGTTGCCACCATTAAATGCATCCGATTACCAAGGTCCAACTTCGAGAGGCTAGAAGATGTGCCATTGGTGAGTTAGAGAAAAGGAACCTGTTTCAACTCATTTCAAACTGATTTTCAATTTTTTCATAGACTTTAATTTAGTTGAGTTAAGTTGAGTTCGTAACTCATTTGGAGGAGACTGAAAAAGATTATTCAGTTGTTTTTAGCCATTCTAGTAGCGTAACAAACACCTGGTTGATCCCTTAACTTTTCATTTAAAACCATCATCAGATCAAAACTTTTAAAACAATTTATCCAACAATTTGCTTACAACCAAACACCTATAAAACTAATGACATTCACATCAGCCTCAGCCGTATTATGCTCAGTTAGTTAGTGTTAATGTAAGCAAGCTAACAAACTGTATAAGATGGTGAGAACATGTCAGCATTTAGGTCAAAGAGCTGCTATGTCTGATTACACCCTCTCATAGTTGCTAGCATGTATGTAGACTTGTTTTACATTCAGTGCCATTTTCCTAAAACTTCTGAATTCTTATAGACATGATATTTTGACATGACATTCTGTAACTCTTGAACATTTTGTGCAACACATTTAGATGAAGATCTAAGAAAGATGGACGCTAATAAATAAATTGAAGCGGGACTAAGAACAAAGAATGATACACTGTAAATTCAGATGGTTTGACAACCATCTGTAACCAGCAACTTACTGCTGATTATGTAGCATATTATTAGAATGTGAACAAGGTGTGACTCTAGCAGCAGTTCAGCGTCTTGCACTACAGGGAATTAATGGCTGGCATTTAAAACATTTTTAACTGCCTGTCATTTTCTTCCTTTTCCCCTCAGCAGTGAGCGCAGCACTTTGCTGCTCTCTCATTTACACAAACAGGAAGCCTGACTGGATTATCAGTGTGTGAAAAAGTCTCACAGTGTATGGTGAGCATGTAATGACTAAGCATTTTCCTCTGAAAATCAAGCTTATCATTACACTCCATCGGTGCGTCAGCAGGTATTCAGACACTCTCTGCATCCTGGTGTCTTCAGATGTCGAGAAAAAGTAACGAGACATGAGGTCTCAATTGAATTGAAAAACAGAGATTTCTCTCCAAAAACAAACACTCTATAGATTATAACTACTTTTACCAGCTATCTATAAATCTTTATTGCCATAAAATCGTAGCCACTGTAAAAACCCTCCAGGACGTTGTTGGAGTAGGACAGAGTGTACTCCAGCATATACAGAACATATGGGTGCAAACACAAAACGGCTGATTCTGCAAACAGAGCAGATGATGATGAGCAGATGACTTGCTGGTTTAATAAGTGACAGGACCATGTACTATATTTTAAAAGGCAACTGCCCAAGAGCTAATGAACGTTTTAAGGTCGGGACAACAATTTGTGTTTGTTACCCAGGTCAAGTCCTTGGATTCTGTTCCTGGAAAACAATTAAACTATTACTAAAAAAACTACTACTAAACACCCACTGATGCATTGGGCCAATTATTTATGTTTCAGTGTTGACACTCTTTCTGCTTTGCATCTCCTTGGCAACCTTGATTTTGTCCATTAATCCAGCTCCTTTTAAGTGTTTTCAGCATACTTCGGAGCATTTTTATACTGTGATATGTGGAAAGCATAAAGTGAATAACGTGTGTCCTTCATTAAAATACCTCCTTACAATTTCAAGCTCATCATCTATCCTTTCGAGCTTAGCTTAGAATTTGTGCAACAACACTGCAGAGAGGCAACAAAGCAGAAAATAAACCAGGGAACAGGATGTTGACCTATAAAGGAAAAAACAATCAAATACATCTCTAATGTAAAGCAGCACACAGTTATGAAGCCTTATTGCTGTTTAGGTTTGCAACATCCAATGCACTTTAACACCACACTGGTTGCAGGTTATTATGAATATGTTTTGCTCCCTTTAACCCCTTTACCGTCTCCCTTCATCTCTCTAGGGCAAAATGAGCGAGGAGTCGCCGTTCGCCCAATACTCAAAATAATGGAGGAGACTCCATCGGACACTGAAGTCCAGGAAGTGTCCGGTCTGCTGTGTGACTGATGTTTGTGGACAAAACAAACACAGAACTGTCGTTCACGGCAGCAGTGACAAGAAAAAGACAGACTTTGTGTTTTTCTCTCAGGCTGCTTATTTGGCTGCTTTTAATTCTGCTGATTTTGCCTCTGAAGCTTAAGCAACTGTTGCACTAACTCTTTCTCTTTAGTTTCTTTTGAAACGAGAATCAGCCTAAAATGTACAAAAGTCTAAGTCATGTTTCTCAAATTGATGATGTGTGTTTTCGTAAGCACTTAGAATTCATAACTGCACTTTTAAGTGTAACAGAAGAGACATTATAAGAATACAGCACATTTAATGTTTCTATAATGATTTGGGGATATATTACATACATGTATATGTAGATTTGTGTTGTCACCAGAGCACAGATAGATGTATTTCCAGTATTGAAACTGTGCATAAATGTTAAATGCATGTAAATGCATTTTTGGATAATTGGAGTGTACCAGTGCATATGAAATATATTTGTATAATGTTATTTATTATCACATATTTATCTTTATCTTTATTAGAATCATAACTACAATAACACCATGATGTCAGCTTGTCTCCTTTGGGTCTGACACAGAGATCATACATTTTAATCAACAATTATATGCATTATGTGCATTCGGACAAACATTAGGTGCATTCAGACAACAGATAATATAAATAATGTCCTCCCGGCCTCAGACCTCCAGTGTAGATTGTATTTGAAGCCCCAGAGACAGTTTCCAGATGCAGAAATTCATTGATTGAAATAGTTTATAGCACAAACAGGAAAAAACATTATTTTACAAGCATTAAAGATTGCCAACTACACAAGGGAAGAGATATAAAAAGGGAATGTAACATATGAAGTTGTAGCTAGAAATAATACCAACATTGGCTCCTCTGTTAAACTGTAGTCCTGGCCAGTTAAATTATTAGTACCTTTAATAAACGATAAATCCCAAACTACAAGTCAAAAGTTTTCACTCTGCACACAATGTTGGCACATGTAATACTTAACTGAATGGTTTCTGTGGGGCAAAGCAATATTTCTAATTTTCTTAGCGTGCAGCTCTATCAAGTGATGACTAAAACACACACACACATTAGACTACTTTCTTACTATTTCAACAAAGTCATTTTGCTGCAGTGCAACATGTTTACACTCAGGGATTGCTGTTAATCCATGTTTTCAAATCTGTGTGTTCATCCCAGCTTCTTCTGCTTACTGTCAGACAAATGTAAAGTACAAAGTTGTGTTTTCTCTAAAATAAAATAAGTATTCCCAATACACATTGTTTTTAGATTTGTTTAAACCATTGTTTGGGTGCTGTGATCCCTGACACAGATTGATCAGGAGCCACACAGCCCCCCCCCCCACACACAAACCTTCTGTCTTTTGTCTTGTCACCCACACTTTAACATGTCAAGTTTCCCCTGAGAGATGACTCAGACTGCAGAGATAAAGACGTGCTGTCTGCAGGGTTTGATGATGAGGATTACCCAAGAAGGTCAGGATGAATGCAAGTCTGGATAAGAGTGTGCTCTTGCCGTCTTTGCATTTGAGTGCAACATCACTGCTCAGACCCTTTGATAAATAGAAGCAAAAGTCTGGCACATCGACCCAACGTATTTGTCTAATATCTGTAAATTTGATGACCAGACATCTGAATAACATCTGTGAGTGTGAATGAACCCTTACTTCAGAGTAAGTCCATCAGTTTTAGTGAGACACGAAAGCAGAAGTTAGATGATGGCATCCTGGACAGCTGCACAGTACGTTTTCACATTAGACACGTTTATTTTACTTGTAGACTCACTTGGAAATGCAATAGGAGGTGCAATTATCTGTGACATAAACATGGAAAATATGCATATAATTATACGTGTATATGTCTTGGATAGTTGCAGGATTAAACAGGATTATCACATCACACTTGAAGGCCGACACTTACTCATACATCTAGTTCTCTCTTCTCGACACTTTCAACACCTTCAACTTTATTTATGTTAACTGAGATAAGCCCGTTTGACCTCAATAAATGATAAACAAGTGTGAGTGTGTGTGTGTGTGTGTGTGTGTGTGTGTTTTCATATGTCTGAAAGCCAATTCAGCAGAACTCGTGGTTTGGTAAGTAAAGCTGTTTACGTCCCTCTTCACTTCCTGTCATGTGATCCTGTCGTCGACGTCACAGTGACGGCCGGGCGTGCAGCGGTGCATGTTGCAGAGTTTGAAGTCTAACTTAAGTTACTAACCCGCAGCAATAAATATGGAAAACAGCGATAACTGCGGCAGCATTACTTGACTCACACCGCAAACAGTTTCAGCGGCATTTTCCTGCAAGAAACAACCCGCGAGAGAGGACGGCCGGTCACTTTGGTGAGTGAAAACGATTATTTGAATTTACCTCCAGACTTTAAATCTGGGATATTAGTTCAGATGCTCTCAAAGAGGGAGCCGATGTCTTTAATGTGTCCGTGTTTCCTATTCTAAAAGGAAATACGATAAACTGTATGACAGTTTGCTCCTGTAAAAAGAAAATTCAGAAAAATCACTGATTTTACTATAGGAGACTTGTACTATCCTTTTAGCCCTATATATAGGGGCATAAATCTGTCAGTCACACTTAACACTAGTTTTAGCTAGATATTTTCTTAATTTATGTAACATCTCATCCCAATAATCAACTTTGGACAACTTTTTAATTTGGATTTGATAATGTATTTGTGTTGCTTTAAGTCATGATTTCGTTAATACCTCAGTGGTATTCCTGGAAAAACGTGAAATATGTCTATGGAAGTTTGTTGTAGTATCCATGTATCATTGTAGTACACCCACATGGGCTTGTCTTGCAGTGATCTTTGTATAATATCCTCATACTTTTATATATTTATGTTTTTTACTTTTGTGTTTGAAGTTTATTCTTATTCTTTTGGAGCTGTGTGTAACAAAAAGCAATTTCCCCCTGGGGGTTATTAAAGGAATTCTGATTCTGATTCTGGTAATGTTTATCATAGGATCAGTGCTGCACATGTTAAGCAGTATCAGTCGCGGTAATTTCCAGTCACAGTTGTGTTGCATTGTAATGTAATGTAAGCAGCACTGTGACAGTTGAACTGTTGGAGTAATTCAGCTTCATGAGCGAACCAAAATGGAATGTATTTCCCCAAAATATTTATGCATTCCCTCCTCCTGTCTTTATCTCCTTCCTGCCTTCATATCTGCTTCCTTCATTCTGTCTCTATAACACACACGCACATACACACACACATACACACACACACTCACGCAGACACTGACTGTATGACATAGTTGCATCCTTTTCTTTCTTTCATTGTATCTCTCTCCCCTTTCCCTTACTCAGTGGAAGAGTGAAAGACTAAGCTCTTTTACACAGATACACTCAGAACGGGAAGGGAAAGTGTGAGAAGAAAAACAGGATTGTTTTTTCCCCATTCATCCTCTTTTTTTTTTTAACTGCCATTTAAGTTACATATGTCATTATTTTAATGAAAACATTTCACAATCTTGGTTTTCTTTTAACTGCCATCTTGGATCTATAGGGTCCATTGCTCTTTTTTTTTTTTAGCTCTTTGTTGATCCAAACCAGCAACATGAGGAAAAATAATAATAAAGAAGTTTTTAGAAAATACAGTTGGTCGATAAATCATTGTCATTGTTAATTTTTTGTCACATTATTGTGCGGTTACAATTTTGTTGTGGTTTGTGTCGTTGTTTCTCTGAGGTGGGAAACTTTGTCACAGAAAACCAGGCACGGCCGTCCTGTCTGTGTCCATTAGATGGCGTTCTGCTCTCGCGTTGAGCCAGTGTCTCCTCCTCCTCCTGCTCTTATCATCCATCACCATCTGAAACTGTTTGATCTGCAAACACTTGCAGAGCCAGTATCTAAATCTGCTTTTGTCTTTCTGCGTGACTCACTAGCAATTTGACAGGAAAATGTCATTTGTCTTGTCACTTCCTCAGAAATCACTCGTGAGAAGAAACGGAAGCGGTTTTGAAAAAACACAAACCCTGGGCTTTAATTGACAGGTCAGGTGACTGAAATTCAGACTTTATTTGTCATGGCAGCAGTCATTTTTTCTGTTTAGTGTATTTACTGTTTTTAAGAGCTGGCTGAGGCTCTATGCGTTGGAATGATGTTATTTGTCATAGCTGTTGTGTTTAACAAAATGCAGAGATGAAACTGTACTGAGTCTGCAGCAGCCAGCAAAACGGAAGAGAAAATATAGAAATAGAGGAGAAACACACCTGTACGTAGAGTGACTGACTCGCTCCTGCCCCTCAGTGACTAATATCAGTGAGACTGTTTTAGTTTTGCAGCTCAGTGAGTAACTGAGTGCAGTAACGAGGGCAGAAAATGCAAAGATATTTGGCCACAGTGGAGGTCAGACATTCCTCTCTGTAGTCTAACAACTATTTGAACTTGAAGTTAGCATACGGTGCTACTTTTTCATGGAGTATTTTTGGTACACAGCGACACCATGAGATGAGCATGAAAGAGGTGATGGTGGACATAAAACTGAATTCAGATTAAGTTTGTAGTTAGAAGGGGGTCAGTGCACATCCCAGTTAGTGCATATAAAGAGATGAAATTGTTAAAGCAGTAGTTTGACATTTTGGGAAATCATGGTGCCAACAAGTCTTTTTAGTTAACTTTAGGTAAGAAAAAATATTCTTCAATATCCCAGTGAAAACATACTGTGTAGACGTAAAACATATCTATGATTATGATATAGTAATAATTTCTGGAGGTGTGTGTGTGTGTGTGTTTCGCAGTGAAGGACTTGAACGTTGCACAGAGTCTTTATTAGCTTAACATTTAACAACCCTACCTGCTGTGCGTCATCACAACGACGGCATCATAAGACACCTTGGGTACTCACTTTATGATGGCTGATTGTATAATTTAAGATGAGGACACGGCTGCTCAGACTGTTAATCATTACACACTCTGCTGAGCCGGGGCGGGGGGGGTGGGGTTCAACTCACCATCTAATATATCATGCCGCCAGTCAATGATGGTAAAATGGTTAAATTACTTTTTACTTTTAAATTCACTGCCACTGTTCTAAAATGTGAAATATTTGCACTGAATATTTTTTAGTGAACTCTTTTCAAATTTTGAGGAACTGCTGTTTGAACCTGGAGTTTGCATGTTCTCCCACAGTCTAAAGACATGCAGGTTAATAGGTGACTCTAAATCGCCCATAGGTGTGAGCGTGAATGGTCGTCTGTCTCTATGTGTCAGTCCTGTGATTGACTGACGACCAGTCCAGGGTGTACCCCGCCTCTCGCCCAAAGTCAGCTGGAATTGTCTCCAGCCCCCCCGTGACTCTTAAGGATAAGCAGTATAGATAATGGATGGATTGATGGATGAAAATAATCCAGATACTTATGACTGAACAGCTACAGCATACTGTATATTTGTCTTTCAGCTGAGCACTGTTTGCATGTTTTGTCGTGAAGACTTCGGTGCTTGACCTTCCTAATGCACCTGTCTATTCTGAAGCACTAATTAGGACACTCATTAGTCTCTGAGAGCTTGCAAATTAGGCCCTTGAATAGACTTGTCTCCCAGCCGATGTTGTCACAAGGCTGCACAAATATGACATCTAAATATGACGTTTCTCGAACGGGCCTTTTTCACTGCAGATATTCTGACTTGTCGTTGAGTTGCAAAGTGGGAGGCACTATTTCTCTGATCCCAGGAAGTAAATGACCCATTCGTTTCCCCCACAGACTCTGGCTGTGTTCGAAATCGTATACTAACGTACTGCCCATTAAATAGGGGAGACCGGGGTTTGTGGTCACACTTTTTACTGGCATGTGAACGGCTCATCACCACTCTTCCACTCCTCCAGCTGATTTTAACAGCAAATTAACCATCGAAGACACTTACACATTGTGACAACCAACCCCATCACAGGGTGTGTTGTCCCCATAGTTCTCAATGGGGCTTCATTAAAAATGATTTTAAAAAAACATTTGTAGCTTGTAGGTTTTTGAAACTAGAGACACCTAATCAGTTTTAAAATGAAAAGATCAGCGTCTCTCTAATACTCGTTGTCTTTGCCTAATTGCTTAAACCAGGAATGTGAATCATGATTATTTCTCTGAATTATCCTCTGTAATGAGAAAATGAAGATATTTTCAAAACATTTCTACCTTTTGTTAAAGCGATCGTTCAAGAACAACTCATTACATATTGTTGCATCTAATGGATGCCGTAGGTGTGACCTCTGACCGCTGCTCCATCTGACCTCCTGACAAAAGTTTTATGTCTTCAGCTGGCAACTGAAAAGTAGACCAGAATTAACACAATTACCTTCCTCCTCTTAATAAATGTTGAATGATTATGAAATGCCTGATCCCAGTCCAGTAATTTTTTTTTGTACTAAATGTGGTACTGTGGCATACAAATGGGAGCCATTATTGCAGTCGATTACAAAAATGGGGTAGAACACAGTTGGCACAGGACAAAATGTATAAATGTAGAAACAGGAATTTTAAAAACAGTAAATAGGGCTCTGAGAGGGATCAGACATGGGCCATAATAAATCAGAGATCACACCATATCTGTATAAACCACAGATATCAGGGAGCCAACACAGAACAGAGAGCTAAGGGGGAAACATGACGCAGAGGCCATCATGCACCACGAGCTCCAAATTCCACATAAAGAAATTTTTTTTTTTAAATGAACAGACAGAAGAATTTTGGATTACAGCATCACACTCATATTAAAATCCTCATTTAGACCTATAGGCTGAAGTGCATCTAAAGTGGAAATCTAAAACAGCTCCCTTTGGCAGATCTTTCTGTCCATATCTCCTTGTTCAGTACCCAGAAATCGAAGAGAGACTATAAAGTGTGAAATTTCATTAAAATGGCGACAGGATCATTCACACCATTGCGTGTGATGAGGCTCTAATGCTCGCTAATCCTTTGTTTCAGCATACATGCAGTTTTACCTACATAGATCTTATCACATGAGCGTTCTAGTAAATAAATAACATTTTCTGTGCTGCATGTAATAACAGTTATGATTAAAAGGCTGTTTTGACCTGGATGCAGTTTAGTTTTCTGTACTTTCCCACCATTTTACTTTGTAAGTTTGTGCACACGAGCACTGCATCCTTGTCACATTTCATGGGTAATTTCACATTTCAAATGTGAATAAATGTTGAATGTGCAGGCTTGTATCTGCTTCCATCATGTGAACAGCAGGTCCTGTTTACGGTTTGGTTTGGTGAGCTGCACTGGCTGCTTTTCCATGGAGACACGCATGTTTGGATAAAGCAGCAGCAGGAAAGTGATTAGCAGCAAAGACAAAAAGCTATGTACTACAGGACTGTTTAAGGAACCAACAAACACACCGTCACACAAAACTGATAGATCTGACTGTATAACTGAGACTGAAGGGCACAGTGTGTCTCCTGGAAGACATTCATAGTATTGCACTTGGTTGATTGTGTAAAAAGTGTCAGAAATAGTTACATATGAAAGGAAAAAAGAGATTAAAAGAGAATCTCAAACCCTGATTCCTCTCAGGTGTGTGTGTGTGTGTGTGTGTGCGTGTGTGTGGGGGGTGTTTCTGAAGCTATTTGACTATGTGACAAGCAGATCTGATGAGGCATGACTGGCAGCTTAAAAGACGGCAGGGAGTAGAAAATAGCAGGAGATCTAGGTAAACAGCTCATCTGAGGATATCACAAGTCTGAGAGCAGAGGTCAGAAACATCTGGAGGTTCAAGACAAATATGTGTATGAACTCTTTATACCAGATTCTTAAACTTGCACTAATATTTGGATCTGTTTTATAAATTAGATAAAGTGCACAGGAACACAGGCCTCCGTTCTGTTCCCACAGTTTGCTCTAAAATACTGTCTCCTGACTTTGTTTATTGCTCCTGACATAATCCCGATGGTGAATGTAAACTGTCTGTTTGAACAGTCTCAGGTTTGTGTGATCTGTACGTCCTTTATACACTTTGTTTGAGATTTTGTGTCATTATCAGGAACAACAGTGAGTTGTATTTTTGGAGACCATACAGTAGCAGAGAAAGAGGCAGATATTATGATTGATATTATAAGTTAGCAACAGATGTCTGGTAGACATGAATCAATGATTCGATGATTTAGAACATTGTCTTGTTTTCGTCATTTTTTTAATGTTAAACATTTGCTGGTTTCACCATGTGAAGATGTTATGCTTTTCTTTGTCGTACATGATCGTCAGCTAAATATCTTTAGGCGCTGCAATGTGGTCTAATTGATACAATAATCAGCAGATTGATCGATAAAGAAAGTAATAGTTGCTGCCCTAATGCTGAGGGATGAGAGTGGAAAGTAAAGGTGTGAAAATCCTAACCTTTGAAAACATGAAGACAATTGAAGGCAGCACAGAGAGCAGAGGTGTAAATCTGAAGATGTCTTATAGCTTAATGTAGTTGACAGTTAGGGGTGCTAAGCATGAATAAAACATTCGCTGTCAAGGTTTCCACGTTGTGTTTTATTATATTTGTGCCAAAACAAATTTAATGGAATATTATTGCCAAAGGGAAGTTTAATAATCCATGACCTTCACTGACTCTTTTTGACAACCAGCAGGATTTAGAGCTGATAAAACCAACTCCTCGCACACAAATCTGTGGTTCAGCTCTTTATACCATGTCCCCTTGAGCTACTAATGGCTGTAATTGACAGACATAAAGTCAGATTTGGACTGCAGAGTGGAGTAACCACATGAGAGCTGTAACACAACACAAATATCCAGTGTTAAGTGTTAATATATCAACACAACAAATACTGGAGCAGAAGATGTTGTTGGCTGTGTGCATTAAAGGAGCAGTCCGTCTTACACACTGGAGTACCTCTGTAACCTCAGTTCAAACCGCAGCTCCTCCTGCGTGTTCAATTTTCCTTAAGCACAACGCTGAACCCTCAAACCCTTTTGAGAGTGTTTGAACATCGTCAAGGTCCGTCCTCCACACAAAAAGCTGACCAACAACACCAACAATTATGTCCCACTTAAGTTATATTGTCTGTATACTACATTTTACAACCTTAGGGTCTCTGTGCTGTACAAAAAAAATGTATTTCCAAAGTGTCTGAAACCCCAGTCCTGCTTTCAGCCTATTTCATTGGATTTTTTGACGGTTTGTTTGATGGTCCGTTTATCTGAAAAATTCACCACTTTGAAGATACACAGTTTTAACTCGCCTCTGCAGACTGCCTGGAATAAAATCATGGTGATGAAATAGGGAATTGTTTATTTATTTATTGTCCTAAAATTACCCAAAATTTAACACATTGAGTTCTGTTATCAGCCTAAAATATTCACCAATGTCGAATGTAAACTCCCGCCAGGTTCCTCGGTGTCCTCAATGGCAGCTAAGATCCTGAATGTAAGATATTGTGAATCAGATTAAAAGCTCTGCATTTACCATTTTATTTACAGTTGTTCTCCCCAATTCTTCAGGTTTTCTATGTCCTCCAATTGAATTTGAAGACGAGACAACACATTTTGTCCCTGCTGTCGAGTTTCTGTAATAATTTCAGTTTTATTGTATCGAATTTTGTTTCTACTGCTGCCTCCCGTGTTTGGTGAGCATTCCGTGTGCGTGACTAGAAAATAAACAAGTCACGCACACAGTTCATCAAAGTAATAGAAGTGCTTCATCATGTAGTTTTCTGGCTAAAAGAACAAACTTTTTAGCCTCTGTGGTGCCTCTGGCATGCTGATAGATCACTGAGTACATGGTAATGCCAGGTGGTGTCGATGATTCATATGAATACTTTTTAGCCCTCATTAATGTTCAGTTTTTATTTGTCACCCTATCGGACTTTTTCCTCTTCTTACTCTCTATTCTACTTATTTTGTATTTTCTCTTATGTTCAACGTGATTGTTTTTTTTTAGCACAAACTATAAAGTAAAGGTTTAATGTGATTCTGGTTTGGGCAGGAAAATGCCAGAAATCTCTGCAGATAGTGAAGTGATGGATGATTCATTTGTCAGTGAGCAATAACAGAAAGTTTCTATTCAGACTCTGTTCATCTTGTCATATGAGACGGTACCAGTCCTTCTCATTTTCCCTTAATGCGGAACATTTTCTGTCAGTGCACCTCATAATAACTGACTCGTAGTAATGTCTTCTGATGGAAGTGTGATGGATGTCATTTTAAAACCACCTCTTTTGTGTCTTTTTTTCAGCTGCTGCGGCAAATAATCAGCATCGATGTCTTGGCTTGAGGTAAATAAGGTTCATGACTCCCCTCTTACACACACACACACACGCATGCAAGTGCACATACCCACACACACACAACCCTTCTTATCAAGTCTGTCGTCTACTGTCATGTCTCTCAGTCCGACAATGATTGCATTTAGACTTGGATTACCTTATGGCCATCTTACTTCTTATCTTTATTTACTTACTTACTTATCTTTACTTCAGGGCTTTGTTCTCAGCTAATGACGACACAAGGGGCACACACAGACGCACACACACACATGCATACACACAGTAACAATGAGTGACTGATCTCGAACAAGTCAGAGTCACGTCAGGTGAAGCATTTTAAAAAGTCTCAATCACTGTTTTGGTAAAGACAGACAACGCATTTTGAAGGGCATATTGGTGACTGAAAGTTATTAGGTAATTTCATCATTAAATGATGGCTGTCATAAAAATGTATAACTTTACAAAATGAAAGCTGACTGAAGTGACAATTCTTTTTACTCACTCAAGAAAATGAGGAGATTCAGATCCAGTCACTAACATGATGATAATATTTGTAAACCCCTCACACTGCAGGATCATTTAGGCAGGCAATCTGTTTGGACCAGCCTCGAATGTGGAGAAGTGAATCAGACTCAATTATCCTCTGGTGTGTGGCCAGCATAAGGAACACCATAGGTTACTTTAGAAAGTAGGTGTAAAATTAGGTGCTTCAATCACATTACTGCCAGTAATGATTAAACTATAAAGGTTAAGCAGAACTTTATTACTTAGTATAAAAAAGTCCCTCTATTCCCCACAGTTTTACCCCTGGCTGCTCTACAAGTAAACTTTTTGAGTGCACTTTGGAAAATTCAGCTTTCATGGAAACCTTCTGTTTCCGTCTGCATGCAGAGTTAATCATGGCGCACACACACCTGCAGAGAGACGGAGAGCGGGAGCGAGGGGGGGGGCTGTGGGAGTGCAATTGGAGACTGACTCTATTTATGGAACAGTGCTAATCATGCTCTTCGCACCCCCGGGTGTCATTATACATACAGGTGAATGTTTTCAGCTTTACATCAGAAGAGCAGCTTTCTCCCGTCTGTCTGCTGTGAAACACTCACACAAATCACACACCGCTGGCACAGTGTGAAGGTTTATCCATCGCCACTCCTCTCACCATTATGATGAATTGATATTCATTTTTCCAATTAGGAAAACAGCGGTGGCTTTGATTGCTCTCATGAGTCCATTTAGGATCTTCGTGTCCTAATGCAATACTCTTATCATCTCTGATTACATCATCACACTGTTGGAGCCTGTGTGTGTGTATTAGAGCAATACTGTGCTGTGCGTGTTCAATGTCTTTATGTATAGGCCTATGCATACCTGTGTTTTATTCATGGGAGTAGACTGCATAGTGCATACATGCTGTGCAGGGCAGATTGGAGCCCAGTGGATTGTGGGATACCTGTGGGGTTAAACATAGGATGCATGTTGGGCTGTGTACGGAGCAACAAGATTTCTGAGCTGCACTGAACACACACACACTGATATACTCTGTAGTGATGTTAGTCTCTTTAATGACACAAGAGCGTTGATTAACAACTGCCACATGTACACACAGGCTAAACAGACAGACAGACAGACAGACAGAGACAGAGAGGGAGGGTAGAGAGAGACAGACAGACAGACGAAGAGAGAGAGAGAGAAACGGACAGAGAGACACAGAGACACAGAGAGAGATCATAAATCCAAAAAGTAAACAAGTTGCTGTAATGGAAATAAAATTAAGATTGAGATTTGCTGATCTGAAAGTGTATTGGCTGCAACAGATTGTAGAGCTTCTGTTGAATCTGTTGAATTGATTTGCCAACCACATGGAGCACAGACAAAAAAATGTTACTTAGAGGGTCTTGGTATCTTCATTTCAAATGTATATTACGTTGGGATAAGTGGCATCACTGTTGGATGTGGTTACAGGAATAAAGATTCATCAAGATTCGCACATTGGAGGTTTGAAGTTTGTCCATAACAACTTGTCTCTCGTCTAGTTGTATAACCAGTTTGCTTTTGGCTGAATCTCCTTGTCTTTCCTTGCAATTTAAAAGTCCCTCTAGCTATTTGAAACACATGTGCCAACTGCAACATACTGAAAATGTCAAAATCTAAATGTTTGAAAATATGTTGGGTAAAGAATTAGCAGGTGGTTGCAAAACTTGCTGACTAAATTGACACTTTTTGGAGCTACTTTAGTAAAATCCTTACAGTGTTTTTTTTGTTCAAAAACTTAACAACTTGATGTTACATTCACACCAGGAATTTCCAGATGGATTTTATTTATTAGTTCTTTTGTACAGACAGTTTATTAATACAAGTTTATAGCCATGCTTACACAGTAGTTCATTGAGTTAAATGCTTAAGTCAGCATGCTAACACGCTGGTGCTAAGCAGGTTTTTACCTTTTTTACCATCTTAGCATGTTAACACTTGCTAATTAGCATTAGACAGAAAGTGCAGCTAAGGTTGATGGGAATCTCATTAGTTTTGCAAGCACGTCAGAAAACTTGATTGAAATTTTGAGGTCTACAAAAAGATGTCAGATTGTATGATTGGATGAGAACCCTTTTTCTCACTTGATTTATTATATAAGTAAACACTTTCCGAATGGGTTTATGGTCTCAATTGTTGGTTTCAAGCCTTCAAGCCAGCATAATGTTCATTTGGTAAATTATGGTCCAATTTTCAGTAAAATAGAGGAGAAAGCAGGATATATTTTAGGGTGGGACGACCTTCTGACTGACCAGTCATTGTTGGGTTGGGTCTTGCCTAAACCTAACCCATCAGAGGTATTCGTCTCCAAAACCAAGATGCCGATTGCCAAACTGCAAGACGAGAGGCTTCAAAACGGCTGTCCACAAACCATTTGGTTAACTGACTACATTTACCTCTTTTTTGCAGTCTAGTTGTGAAATGCACTGGTCACGCTCAGATTTGCGTATTATAAACGTCTGAACTAATGAATTAAGTCGATATAGTCATAGCTGCTGTGCGCTTGAGTATCTGTTGTAATATTATTACATTGCTCAGCTCATCACTCTGGAAGATTCGTGAACTTACGTGAACATAGATCTGTTTGAAGTGTGATAGTTGAAAATGATTTGTCAATCTAAAATGTCAGTGGTAAATATCAGCTTTTGGTGCTTCAGTATTAAAAATAAAAGGGCTTATTTATAGGACTGACATTTTACACCAGAGCCCAATAATCACTGAGGGAGAAATCAATCACAGAAGAGGCACAGAGGCTATCTTTACTCACCTAGTGCCAGAAAAATACACCAGAATCAAAAGCTGCTTTGAGTTTGACTCCCACTGTGCCCTGTCACGCTGTGCTGAACATATGACAAGCACTTTGGGAGAGAGTGTGAGTCATAAGCATTGATACAGTGCTGTACTCTTGATTAATGGAGAAGCGTGGCGAGGACGAGTCCCATCAGCTCATTGGTTTATGGTGGCCAAGCCCCCGTCGTCCCAACAGATCACACGCCATCCTTACTGCCTCCATCTCATTCTCACCCTGTGTGTGGCATGGTGGGAGATAAGCCAGGTGATAACACAGACAGCAGCTTCCTCTCTAATGCTGATTGGCTGGAGGAAAATGTGTCATTCAGCTTAAATCAGATAAATAGATAAAAACCATGTTGAGTCAAACCAGTGCAGTGCTGCTATAAATGAAATTATTAGGCTGTTGTCAGGTGTAGATGTCAACTTTGAAGGAAAAATATATAAACAGCAGTGTGTGGAAATGCAGAGAAAAGTGACTAATTATCAAGTAGTGGTATTACTGGGTTTGTTTTGACACAAATATTCAGTCTATGAGGTGGCAATAAAAACAGAAATGAGAGATCTTTTTTTGTCCAGTTTAGTATGAAATAGTAAATAAATTACTTCATCCAGGTTGTTTATATGTGTTAACCCAAATCCAGTAGTGTATTTACATACACAAAAATAACCAGGCCACTACAGAAACCTGATTTTGTAGAATGTCACTTAAACAAAAAGCCTGGTTTCTGTTATTTTGGGTTAGAGAATTAGAGATTTCTTGTACACTGTGTATAAATAGCCGACTGTATATGTTTCTAATGGTCATGCTCATGGGAAAAAAGATCATAACATATAGCAAAACATCCTAGTATTCAAACTAAACAGGTTATAATAATCACTCGCTTATCGTAATCCATTTGATCCAGACAGACGTAATCACTATAAAAAGTTTCCCCTGTAATTAAATTTCCACTGCTGACCATTTGGCTGCTTGTTAATTTCAGCCCCATTCAGGGTGTGGGTGTGTGTGTGTGTGTGTGTGTGTGTGAACGTACTGCAACGTAGGAAGTGAACTATGTGGACACTCACAAGACTCATCAGAACATTTCACATACAAATAACATTATAGTCATTATAGCAGCAGAAAGATAGTTAAGCAAGGAACAAGCCTCTCTTCAACTTGATTGAAGATGCTTGCTTGATTCTTAGCCACAACTCAAGGTCCATTTGTTGTGGATCTTTTGTCGTTATCACATGGACCATTTTCCTGAGTATGTTCTTGTCCGTGTGCTCTTAAAAGATAAGCTTCACTTTTGAAACTGCGGCTGACAAAACAAACTCAGCTCAAGGTCCATTCACAGAGTTGTTCAACAAGCACAGGAATAAATCCTGCTGAACCGAGGTCAGATACATAGTATATTTGTACACTCAGCTCTTGGAGAGCACAATTTTGAATCTGCGCTAGGTCCAGAGGCAGGAATGTTTAACCTGGCAATGTGTTTAATCAGAGGTGCTTGTGACCTCCCCCAACGCCGCACACACACCTTTTCTGATGTCGTATTGGAGGTTAGGTGGCTGTGTGCAATATGTGTGACATTACCCACTTCACATCCTGATTGTTCAGCTGTGTGGGGGTGAGAAAGTAAGCAGGATTTGAACTTCTCTCTCTACCTGTCTTTTTACATTCAATCATTCAATCAACCTTTACTTAAAGCTCCAGTAATCACTGAGGACATAAAAGAGAATGAACAACAGCAACAGAACAAAGCTAAAGAGCCGAGTAGTCATGACAATATCGCAGCCTCTACCTGCACTTTATCACCACTCATTTCTGTTTTTGTTTTCTTACTACAGTACGACACTCGCAATATCCTGTGCAATACACACGTATATATTTTATATATATTTATATTTTTTCTCTCATACTTTTATATTTTGCTATATACCTTGTTTTTGCACTAATTCTGTTACTGACACTTTATTTCTGCACCTTTTCTGTCTCCTCTGTTGTTTAGTCTGTAATCATGTTTGACCTAAAGGCACAATTGGATAAAGCAGTTTTCCCAAATGTTGTGTTTGCTTGCAGGACTTTGAGCATAAGACAATCACTTGAACGAGTGGAGTTGTAAATATAGGACCAGTTTGATAAGGAGGTGATACACGATGATAACTTGCCATTAAAGGCTTCATAAATAAATAGAAACATTCGTACACAACTATTTCTGTCTCTCATTTAAACACCAAAGGGCCACTCTATGAATGTCTTACCATGTCTCCAGGAGAGATTGTTTAAGTGTCTTCCATCTCTCTATGATGGCAGATTTTCACCCCACTGGCAGTTGTGGCCGTTTAGATCAAGCAGGAACATTTTTGATCTCCTGCTCCGTGTTTTCTAGCATAATCGAACCCTCAGATGCAACAATTCCAAGTCAACAAGGCAAAAGTTTCCGGAGCTTTTTTATCCATTACACAGGTCTAGTCCTTTGTTTTCACAGACTTGTTGAAAAGTGGAGAAAGACTCAGATCTTTCAAAATCTCTAGATCCACAGGAAAAATGTCAATATCCAATAGCTTCAGATGACAGGTGTGAATTGTTGCCTGAGGAGGACGACGGGCCTGTCAGTCGCGTTTGGTTTTTTATGTTTGACAGCTCCAAGCAGGGAAATGGGATTTGCTGTTGCAGCGTCTAGGATGGCCGATCAATATCCATCATATTCATCTCTCCCTCACCACCAGGTGACAACGACCAAAATGGGCATGGATTTTCAGGTTTACGTGTTTTCTTGGCTACCTAAATCTCATCTGACACTTTTTACTGGGGAGAAGTCAGGGTTTTAAACTTTTTACACACACACACACACACACATCACTCATTGGTGTAATGCGTTCCCCAGCCCTTTACCCTCACCTTAACCTTAACCTTATCGTAACTGTAACCTTAACCTTAAAACTAAGTGTTAACGTTCAATTGTTCTGATTTGTGAGGACCAGGCAAATTGCCGTCACAAAGGAGGAATGTCCTCACAACGATGGTTTAAAATCAAACTATGTTCTCATAACCATACAAAGACATGTGCACACTCATACACACATACACACAAACAGAGCTGCTGTCTCTCCGTCTTCCACTGCTGCAATCTATTACAATGTATGAGAGGATATTAACTGGATTAACAGGGAGAACATGCGAGACAATTTGATGGTCGGGGAAGAAGACAAACAAACTACTTACTTCTAGTGTCACATGAGAAAAGTGTTTGTGTTTCGCCTGCAGTACCCACAGGGCAGGTTGGACAGATGTCCGTGGACTGACGCGTGCAGATTCATCACTGATTCACTAATTGATTTGTTGTACAATTTCTAACTGAGACAGCAAAATGATTGCAGGTTTTAGTTTGTTATGGCAGCACTCTTAGGATTCTCATTTGGGAGATTAAATTATATATTTATATATTCAATAATATATTCATGCACTGACGGTGATGTTTTGCAAACATATGGTAAGTTTAACTGAGTAGGTGATATTTCATAATTTCTGTGGGACATTAGAGTCTCATCTCTAATGTTTTATTCATGGAGTTTTGAGCTATTTGTGTTATTGTTCACTTAATTGAATTCATAGAGTGCAAAATATACTTGGTGGGGACATTGTGCATCCACAGTGCATGAAATATATCTAGAATGTTATGCAGTATGTAGTGAAATGTACTTTTATATACATTGTACATCTTTTAATACCTTAAATGGTATTTTCAAACTGCCCTGAAGGAAACATGTTGCTGTTTTAAATACCTTCAACCTGAGATGAACTGTGTTATGGATACTGACGTTATGGTCTGTATGCTTCTCTGGTTTTACTTTCCTTTGTCTCTATGTGTGAAATTGTTTTTTTGTTTTATGTGAAAACTCCTCTTTTTCCTTTGTGTAGCTTTTCTGTATTTTATATTAAACATTATAAAGAACTCAATGGGACCTTCCTGGCTAAATAAATGATAAACAAAAAAAATTATAATAAAAAGAGCATTGCTTATGTGGAAATTTTGAGCTCATGGTGGCACTAGAGTAAAAGTCAGGGGATTACCACAGTCATAAGGACTGACTGGAAAAAAACAATTAAATTGAATATTGTGCCAATTCAGTGACGGAGAGACTTGGAGCCATTCTGCTGCAGTTTTTGTAGTGCTGTTGAATTGCATTTCATTATAGTGAGAGGTGTTTCTAATATTTAGTGCACCACAGTGATATAAGGGTGGCATTAGAAACGCCTCTCTCCCTCTTGTGTTGCCACAATTCAACTGCAGCCTCCAAAATGATCATAATGTTGAATCAGTACCTCTCTAAAACAGTTTCATCAAAAGCTGAACATTATAAAGTTCATGGAGGGAGTCAACTGAATGTATATTCTGTATCCACTGACCTCCACTGTTTTATTACAGCTATATCGTGTCCACACTCTTACTCACACACTGGAGACACTCTTGGACGCTCATGATCTTCCTCCCCCTCTCTCGGGCTGCAGGGTCGTCGGGAGTCTGCTGTCCACCAGGTGGTGCGGCGACGTTTCTCCGGGCCACTGCTTCTGCCTCCTCTGTGGAGGAGACACTCCAGCCAGGAGCACTCAAGTGACACCCGGTTGGGGTCTGCAGCAGCTGGTGTGCCACTGGACCGACTGGAAGTGCTGTATCGCCGAGCAGTGGCCGATCACAATGATCACCGGTCAGTGACACACATCCACACTCTTTCTTTCTTTCTTTCTTTCTTCTCATTCACCTTCTCACTCAATGATTTTTCTTTATCTTTTATTATTTTCTACATCATAGTTTAATATTGAAAACATCAAAACTATGAAGGAACACATATGGAATTGTGTCATAAACAAAAAAGTGTTAAACAAACCAGAATATGTTTTATAATTTGGATTCTTCAAAGTAGCTTTTGCTTTGATGACATCGTCACCTGGATGGTTTTCCTACAGTCTTGAAGGAGTTCCCAGAGGTGCTGAGCACTTGTTGGCTGCTTTTCCTTCACTGTGTGGAGGCCACTCTCCCTCTTGGTCAGATACCCTGGAGGTGTGTTTGGGCTCATTGTCCTTTTGGGAAACAAATGATGGTCCCACTAAGCTCAAACCAGATGGGATGGCATGTCGCTGCAGATTGCTCTGGTGGTCATGACTGTCGTTTCTCTTTACTTAGTTAAGCGGTTCTTGCCATAATATGGATTAGAACAGCAGTCGAATAGGGCCGATCACTGTATAGAACTGTGCCACATAAAGACGGCAAGAAATTCCACAAATTACCTTTTGACAAAGCAGACGTGTCAGTTGAAAACTATTCCAGGTGACAACCTCATGAAGCTGAGTGAGAGAACAACAAGAGTGTGCAAAACAAAACTGGTTTGTTTAACACTCTTTTGTTTACTACATCATTCCGTATGTGTTCCTTCATAGTTTTGATGTCGTCAATATTAATCTACAATGTAGAAAATGATACAAAAAAAAACAACAATGAATGAGCAGGTGAGTCCAAACTTATGACTGGTACTGGACATATTGTGCATGATAAGGAGTTTTCTGTTGGTTCTTGTGCTTTTTTAAATGCTGGTGACAGTCGTGACAGTGCTGGTGACAGACATGCTGCATGACAATTCATGCAGCATGTTTCCTCTGAAAAAGGATGAACGTTTTTGTTGTTGATGTAATTCATCTTGGGAGTTGTTGTTTTGATGTATTTTGGTTTTGATTCGGAGCATCTGTTGCCTTTTGTGGCACAATGATGCGTATCCAGCTCAAGCTGACACATTGTCCAGGATGTTTGGCTGATTAATCAGTGTGATGGAAAATAGGTGGAAAATTTGGTTGAAAATCTGTGATAATCCAATAATTACACTTTGTTCGTGAGCACAGAAGCCCTCTTTGTGTCTCGGTTTTCTTGTTTGTTTGGCTCTCCCTTCCTCTCTCTGAGGTCAGCGGGCAGCTCATTAGCTCTGAGTCGCTTTCTTGTATCTGAGCGGTTTGTTGGGTCCAGGTGGACAGAGAGGAAACAGCAGGGTGTCCGTCTGAACAACTGAAGCCCACTGAGTGACAGCGAGGTTAACACACACAGGCGCACACACACACACACAGGCGCACACACACACACACACACACACACACACACACACACACACACACACACAGGAAGAACGGAGAAAGGTGTTTTGTGGTTTGAGGTAATAATGAAAGCCCTCTTAGCTCTATAATATGTCTAGTAATTGCAGCAACAGGAAGAGGCCTGTCACTGAAAGGTCATAGGTGTGTGTGTGTGTGTGTGTGTGTGTCTTTATCTCTGTGGCACCTACATTACTGCAGCTTTTCTTTCTCGGTTTACAGTCTTCATTCTTCAACATTTAGCAACACAGTGCATGTGTGTGGATATTAATGATGGAGGGTGGAAACACTGTTTGGGTAAACATCTTGTTAGCTAATGATAGAGCCCATATTTTTCGTCCTGGCTGAAGAGCACAATTGGATTTAGTGACATCCATTAATTTGAAGTAGCATATGTTGCTTTCCTGTCGTGCCGATAACTCTGAATTTATTTGTATTTATGGCTAGGCTGCCAATTAAATAAAACTTACTGTAGCCTATTAAAGCAGTACTGGACCTTAAACTGCGCCTAATGATGATTAAATGTTAGTATAATCACCTAAATGAATAATTGCTAAACATAACTTAATTTTTTCCCCTTAAGTTAGATGCCAATTTGACATTTTTTAGAGAAGCTGTCAAAATAAAAAGCAGAGCCTAATCAAATTTACACAGTTTGTGCGCATTTGTTACAGTTGCGGCTGTGACTAACAATTATTTTCATTTTTGAGTAATTTTCTGATTAATGAAATGGTCATTGACAAGGCTGCCTTTCAATGCGTGATAGAAATATCAATTATTATGCAGCCAGAAGTGCCTCCAGCATCATATAATGACTTTATCTGAGACAGCCGGACAGTCACTACTGTTTGATATAGTTTAATAATATGTTTTTAGTGTATTTACTCTTGACTCACTGGAAATCCCTTGATAATATGTGGATTATATATAAGATTATATATAAGATTTACCCTAAAAACTGACTGGAGAGATCAGAAGATTGTCAAGATCGTCCATTATCTGTGTGTCAATTGACCGATTGATTAATGAAGAGAGAGAGAGAGAGAGAGAGAGACAGAGAGACAGGGAGAGAGGGAGAGACAGAGAGAGAGAGAGAGAGAGACAGAGAAAGGGAGACAGAGAGGGAGGGTAGAGAGAGAGAGACAGACAGACGAAGAGAGAGAGAGAAACGGACAGAGAGAGACAGACAGACAGAGAGAGGGAGAGAGACAGAGAGAGAGAGGGGGGAGAGAGAGAGAGAGAGATAAGGGGGGGGGGGGTGTTATTAACTGAGAGGCTGTGACCGGTTTCAGCACTCCGGCTCGCGGACAGCAGCGCCCCGCGCGCAGCTCTCTGTCAGTTAACGGTCTGAAGCTCAGCGCTTTGTTTATCTCTGGTTTCCAACCTGGTAAAATCTCTAAAGTAGACATAAAAAAAACCCAAAACAAAACAAGAAAAGCCGCCCAAGTAGAAAATGGAGTGTGCCACGCTGAGCAGAGAAGGAGCAGGACTCGCCAAACCGCCCAAACATCTGTGGCGGCAGCCCAGGACTCACATACGGATCAAACAGCGCTTCAACTCGGACACCGAGCGCTACCTGTGCCGCAACCGGACCCTGGAGAAGCTGCGGCCCGGCCTGAAGAAACCCCGCATGTCCTGGCCCACCCCGCTGAAACGGTAACCTCCTTCCCCTCTCAAGTGTCTAAACTCACCGCTGGTTAAATCGGCTTACTTGTCCACTTAGGAGAAGCTAGCTTTTTAAAGATAAATGGAGAAAAAGTCCCAAACTAAATAGCGGACCGACTGGAGCTGTATTTGATGGTTTAGCTAGTACCTCACATTGGCCGTTTATCTCTCCTTATTGACACGTTGGGCATGAAGGAAGAGTGACTTAATTTGATAATTTAAAAGACTGGTAACTTCAACCAAAGCTATGGCAAAGTCTGATAACACTGACAAGATGTATTCTGTTAAGTCTGCTTCATTACAAGAGATAAACCACAGAAGCTTGTTAAAAAATGTTTTGTTTATAGCTTTGACAATTGTTTGTACCTAGTTTCCACCAACCCCCACACAGAAACTGTATAAATTAAATTTCCAATCTACCTCCATACACCATGTTATGCTGTCATGACTCCCAGGAGACACCATCAAGTGACAAATGACTGTCTAGATGTTGTTATTTTTATAGTTACAAGATGCAGCTTGAGTCATCAGTCTTTGCTGGCTGTTAGGGTAATGACGAGGCGAAAAAGTCTGCTTCCTCTGTGGCCATCAAAACCTCTGACTCTGCCGACATAAATAAATAGATGATGAATGTCTGGAGGATAGTGAAGCACCGACTATTAAGATAGGCTCTATCAACTGAGTCGTATAATTATCTCCTAAATCTCATAATGTGTGGATACCGAATCACTAAAACATCAGTCAAGTTCATTAATCTTTCATCAATACCTGCTAGACAATTTTAAAGCTTTCCGGGTTCCTCTGCTTTTCCTCTATCTGGATAGAGCACAAGATGAAGAATAAAGATGATTCAGATGCTTAGGAATCTGTTTTCTTATGCTCACCTGTAACAATGGAGTGAATTTACCAACCAGTGTCTTATCATGTCAACCCTCATGTTTCCAGTATTCCCATTTAAGTGTTAGTTTAAGTAGTCACAGCAAACTTGTCGACATCATTAAAGCCTATATATGCAGTATCCTCCTCTGCTACTGCATGTCACAGTTATGGTGAATGCATTGTTCATTATTTTTTTGTGCGTATCCCTGTTTGGAGTCTGGAAACATTAGGATATTTACAAGATTTCTGACAAGTTCTTCAATATATATGAAGAGCTCTTGTCTGCTCAATAGAGTTTCCATTAATGGACCTTCAAAAGTGTCAAGTGTTGAAAAGCCATTTATTTTAATTGACATCTTGGAGCCCGTCACCTCAGTCAGTATGCCCACACCCCAATTAAATCAGCCCTTAGCGGACATTGAAAAGCATTGAGATCTTTTTTTTTTTTTTTTCAAATTGCATAAATTGCAGCCAGTAACCTGTATCCTTGGGAGCATCCCATCACTATGTGCTATGTCAACAGGGCAGAAGGCTGTATGAGTGGTCAGGTTCACATGACTTTTAATTAAGTAGATTATGTAATTTCGTGCAGGCACCTGTTATTGCCAGCTCAGAAAACATGCAATAACAGAATAATTTGTTCTCTTAGGTGTTTTGTATTAAAAGCCCATAAAATAACACATTTTGATTGAGTGGGTGTCTCCTACTGTACCGAGGCTGCCTACCTGTTCCCCAGGCAGGGCTTTGTGTTGTGCTCCACGCGGTCTGAGGGATGATGAAGTTGTGAGTGATGGTTTAGCTAACATTAAACTGCTCTGTAAATCTCTTCAGTTGGGCTGATGAAGGGCTCTGTCTTACTCTGCTTCAGTGTCTCATTCCTCACTTGTTTGTATTGGAGCACTTCCAGGGAGGAGACTGATGGTCGGTGTTTGTGCTTCATCTCTTTTTATCTTATTTTGCACTATTTACTTTGACAGAAACAGCCTTGCTGTTGTGATTGATTATTTTGAAAATATGGAAAAGAGAAAGTAATAGAGAAAAGGAGATAGCAGTAAAATTGTGTTTTATTACTGTGACCTAAGTCTTGGTTAAAAATGTAACATTATTCAACATGGGTTTTCTGAAAACTAATTTTGTGGGACATAATTATCTCGGTTTCTGCGTAGAGATTTAGTGCCATGGTAGTTTTAACTCTGATTCAGTCTCTTTAAATCTTTACAACATTGTAGGGAAACACTGCCCAGTGTATGCGTGTTTCCTATAAGCAAGAAAGAAAAATCCTTGAATATAAAAGACATTTAAACAATCTCGGTGACCAGCTCCAACTGAGTTGAACAGGCATGAAAAACAGTGTCATTTCATCTCGGCTCCCCAGACACTGCTTGCTGTCAACAAGCAAGCTCGTCTCACCTCAGAGGTTTTTCGCACACAAGCTGAAGTGCTGTTTTTGTCCCCTGACAATGCACTGAGAAGATAATCACCAAAAAACTATTTCACGTAAAGTTTTCTTTCACACTGCAGAAGGGAAAAGAGTTTATTGAGTCTTGACACTAGTGAAGGGCTCTGTAATGTGGTGCGGATCAGTATTAAGACCCTGGCAGTGATATGAGTTTTGTACATTCTCTGGTTTGTGTAATCAGGATGGACACAGATTATGTTTACACCAGACAGTTCATGTTATACACCGTGAATTTTCTCCTCCTCTCGTAATTTATACATGCTTAGGGATGCAATGATCAGTCCATTAATGGATTAGTTGTCAACTAGTGAATTAATCCTCAATTTTTATTTATATTTATTTATATATATATTATATTTATTTTTATAATTTTATAATCTTAAGAAAAAAATATCCAAAATTATCTGATTTCAGCCTCTCAAATGTTAATATTTTATGTTTTCATTAGTGCTCTATGACAATAAACATATTATTTTTGAGCTGTGGACAAAACAAGACATTTTAAGACGTCATCCTGGACTGATCAACATCTTTCACCACTTTATGGCACTTTACAGACCAAGCAACTAATCAACTAACTGATAATGTAAAATCATCGTTAGTTGCAGCTTTATTTAAAAAGACACTGTAAGCATCCCTGAAATATCCTGATAGTCTTGATATGTTCTGTCAATCTTATCTGAGCTTCCAGCTTCAATCCTCTAGTGGAAGTTCATTTCCATTTAAATGGTTTCTACAAGTGGATTTTGTTGTCCAATGTGTGCTTACCTTCCCCCTCTTGTGACTGGTTTGGCTTGTTATGGTTCACACGTTCTATAAAGAGCTTTTTTTCTTTTTTTTGGCAGTTTTACCTTTTATTTTAGACACTTATAAGTGTGTACATTTGACATTTGTGTGACGTTCTTAGTTTTGTGAAAGGTTAAAAGAGAATGGCTCTTGATATAACCCTGCTCTACCATGTGTCTGTTCTTGGCATTTAACCTCCTGTGAGAGGGACAAATGTTTGATGCATTTCCGTTTCATGCAACTGCAGTCAGAATCTTTTTTTCTTGTCTCATAACATGGATTTGGCTCTTCTGCACATGTTACATTTCTGCACTGAAGTGTCAGGATACGTCACTTGCTTTTGCCCCCTTGTCACCTCTCACCCTCCACGGCTGCACAATTGTCATCAGCTCCAGTGAATAATTAGCAGTGAATGATCATTAGCGCTTGCACTGCTATTTCATTAATTTCTGTGACTGAATCTGTTCCAATAAAGAGTTTAGTTTTCTGTGGCTGAATGTCTGCACGCATAAATTTAGCATTTTCTGTTGCTTTAAAGATCAATTCAGGGTTAAGGCTGTTTCACACATTACATGTGGGTCACTCCGCAACGTGAAGGTAAACAGCCGAGATAAAAACATGAAATCAAAGCAATTTCTGTAAATGGGGCTTTAAAGTCTGAAGTTTAAAGTCTTCTCAAAAATGAGAAGGTAGACATAGAATTTGTTATTTAGTCTGAAATTACCGCTATAGATGCAATCTGCATGGATTAGACAAAGATATTTCTCATGCTGTGTTCACACTAGGAGCGGTAAAGCCACGTCGTACAAGTCAGTTTCAAAGAAGGCCGGCAACATAAAGCTACAAACTACACCAAACTGATCCTTTTCACTGTAGGACGGGCTCCAAATAAAGCTGAGCTGGACTCCGCTCCCTAACTCTCTCCCCACAAGTGTGTTATTTAGCCAGCTGATGCCATGCAAGCTAGCGTTAGCTTCTAGCACACAGGGATGCAAAATGGTGGCGAAATGTGTTGTTCATAAATAAAAGATATATAATACTATCGCACGACGACCCAACCACGTCAATGAGTGACTCTTGCATTAATGTAGCTGGCTTGGTCGTTTTTTAGCTTTGACGCTTGTAGTGTGAACACATCATTAGGGTCTTACCTGCTCCATAAAAATTCAATAGAAAGACCATTATAAATTCTACAAACTGTTCTCAATGCAGCCACATCAATTTGATGTGTATGAAACCTCAGATTTCATGAATAAAATGCGTGAAATCAATAATAAGAGTAAAGAATATACGCACACTGACCGGGAAGGTGAAATTGTGGCCTTATGATGATGCAGTATGTGCGTGTGGAGGCGTGTGTGTGTGTGTATGTCTCTGTGTTTGTGAAACCAAATTATAAATAGGAGTACTAAACATCAGTGCCTGTAGAGTGGAAACTTTGGCTGTCAAGCGAGGGCTTTCCTTCACCCTCACTGTCAGCGTGCTGCCATGACTATATCACATCAGTTATTTCCCGACACTGTGTAGAGTTAGTCCTGCCAGTGTGAACGGCGTCTGCACAGACTGCTCAAAAGTGAAAGATGATGGTGTAAATGCATACAGGTTTAACTGTAGGTAGGAGTAAGAGCAATGAGTCAGCTAGCTTCATAGCCACCAACACTGGCACTGCTTTTATTCTTCACTGAATACATCTTTCCTTTTTTTTTTGTCCCAGAATATCTCTGATTGTGTATCACTCCAGATGACTCAAATATGAGGCACCATCAGTACAGGTGGAATGAAAATTTATGTAAGACATGATTTAAAAAAATGAATGGTTATGAAGCCATTTCTGTTTCATATGAGCACATTTTTATTAAGATCCTGTATGACTTGATTTGTTACAAATGGTTTCCTTATTCAATGTGGAGTAAGTAAGTTATTTTCTCAAACTTACTAGTGATTACTGCTGAAAATTAGCAAAAATGTTGACATTTACTTCTAAATTGTGATGATTCGGGAAGCAAAAGGTTTGAACTATAATTACATTTTTAAAAGATATTTTGTGAAATTAATCTGTTGACTACAGTGTGTTTAATTCAGTTTTTAAGGATTAATGGTGCAAATGATTTAGAGCATCATGATATTTGTGGCTAAAACATTACAAATATAAACAACTATTTTGAACTTAAACCCTAATTCTAATGTCCTCATTGCTCTACTGTGCTCGACTACTTGCTCTATGCCGATATAAATTCTCCTGTTGCTGATTTCCTCTTTGCTTTATCTGCATCCATATCTGCATGTTAATATGTGTAAACAGGCGCCTGCTGACAGGCTCGTAAATGTCACCGAATACGCTGGTGAAGCCAACAGGGCAGATGAACACTAGAAAATAAATTGCCTTGTGGGCATGGGTAAAGGCTGAAGGCTGCTCCCCAGGCTAAATTATAAAGAATTATCAAGTCAAAATCACTGTCTTGCTCAATGACACTACAACACATGTCACAGTTATGGGAAGCATGTCGGCTCTTAAGGGAATGTCCTGGTGGCCTTTCGGCTGCAGGATGCTCTCATGCTGTTCGGTCTGCAGAGTGCTCATGCATTCCAAGTGGCTGCACTCCCAGGCCACAAGTAGTGTGAGAGGAAGCTGTGATCTGGACCAACGGTCAACTAGAAGCAGGCCTGCACTTCTTACGCTGAGGTGGTGGAAAATTGCATTGGTTGCTATGGAGCCCATCTGTTTTCCAGGGATAAAATGGCATAAAGGGTTCCCTACCAGGTTTTCAGAGGGGGGGAGGGCAGCCATCGTGACAGAAAAATGTAATGTTATCTAATGAATCTCATGTTAACAAAAGACACAAAAGCATGTCTGGACTGTCAGTTTGCTGAGGGAGGATTAGTGAAAGCTAATGTAGCAATGTTTAATGCTTAAACCTGCACGAGTTCTTAATGGATGATTCGTATCTCAAGATAAAAGTTTCTATATAAAGAGGGGAAGTCAGTTATTGTAGGTCTTTATGGATTTAGTTTTATTAACACAGAGCCTCAGGAGATGATTATTCTCCCACTTTTTATATCTCTTATCAAAACCCTGGTTAAAAAGTCAGTACAGTGAGATTTATAGAAGCTATAAGTATATGGCTTTCCCCACCTACAGTTTCCTGTCTGCCTTTCTAGATTAGATGTTCATTTTCCTTCAGTTCCTAAGAAGACTTCATCCTGCCCTTATGACCGATTGTATAGTCAGTTTGCTGAGAGTTCAAGTCATCCTCCCTTTGAGAGGTCTGAATAAGAGCTGTGTTTCTGAAAGGTGAAAATGAGCTTCCAGTGGCAGGGACATTGATTTATTATCACTTTGGTTTATTGAAAAGTTGACAGAAGAAACACAAAGCAGTCTGCACCTTTCCTCCACACTGTCAGCCAAAGACAGTCTCAGTGGTCCAGGCTGTAAGCCAGTAACAATTAGTCAGAATGCTACTCTGACAAATGACAGGTTGAAGAAAACCTAAAAAAAACAACTCTTTACGCATTAATACTTTTTGAAAATGGCTCATACTGTTGTAGCAAGTAGCTTCGATAATCAGTTGTTAGTTAAAGTTTTGCGTGGTAGGTCAGAACATGTGGGTTCATAAGCACTCATCCACAGGTTCATACTTGTATTTTGGGGTCCTACTATAATATCTTTGTTCTATCTATCTATCTTTGTAATATCGTTAAAATTTCCATAAAACACATAATTTTTCTCATAATGCGCATACTGCATACGGTTCTTCAAGTCTCTTTTTGAACGTTCCTGTCTCTTTAATGCCCCTCCACCTCAAAAAGCCCTGCCTGCACTGATTGGTCTGCTCCCACCAGCCTGAGCAGGAACCGCCCAACAAGTTCTACATCAGGTCTGCCACCACGCAGCATGCTACCTCTAAGTTCACCAGACTAACCTGCCAAATAAACAGCAAAACCACGAAATACACGGCAAACTTTCAGCTTCCTCTTTAAGAAAGCAGCACCAAGTAAAACAATGTTTTACACACACACACACACACACACACACACACACACACACACAAACAACAACACCTGTGTGTGTGTGTGTGTGTGCCTTCGCTGTGAGGACATATCTCTCACAAGTTCACCCACCGTTAAGTAAATCCTCTGCTTTTCACTCCCTCAGATTGTGGGAGGACATGAAGTCCTATTAACATCCTATTAACAGAGCTAGCGTTAGCGAGATAACAACAACGGAGGACAGCGAGCTGGATTCAGGTTTTCAGTCGGTCACACAGTCAGTCTGCTGAAGGGTTGAAAGAGGTCACATGTTCAGCAGATCCCTGTGTGTGATGTCATAAACGGGGCAAAATCTAAACAGAGCGTTTTCACACACATTTACAGAAAGATGGAGCAGGATTAAAAGAGAAAGGACGGTCTTTTCTCATAGTTTGTGGACACTGTGGACACACATTTATTTTGAAAAGACATTAAAAGGTGCATTTTGCATAATATATTCCCTTTAAAGTTGACTATTACTATTAAATTATTTTTTCCTTTGTGGCATAAGTGTTTACATATTCATAATATTTCATTGTGTTTAATTGCACTAAGCTGTTATCCAGTTATACATACAGTTGATATGTGTACGGTTCTGTCAAGAATACCAGCAGTACTCTGAATCACCAGGTCCAGATTTCAGATTTCTCTGCATATGGCAATGACGATTTACTTAAAATTGTGCTGTTCCATTACAATGTCTGAAAAGGTCAAAATGCAGCTCTTGTTGTTGCAATAAAATTAATAATATTAATTATTGAAATATAATTAATATAGACCATTAAGTTCCCTCAAACACACTCATCATGTGTAACTTATCCTCACTGCACGACAGAGACTTTCTCCTCCCCACGATTGGTCTCTGCTGACGACAGAGCAACACAATCAAAATGTAAATCAGATGAGGTTTCATTTTCTTCCTAGAAAACATCCAGGTAAAACAACTCATTGAAAACCACTGGGTTGTTTGTTTGCTGACATCTAAGAGCAGAATTATATGACAGATACAGATGAAATCCTTGAAAAGTTTGTTTGTTGTTTGTCTCAACACTATTATTCTTTCAGCTTGCTCCACTAATCAGAGGCGACATTTTAACAGAAGAGTCTCTGCTCAGCTGGCTTTGGCCAAGATGGCGACTTAACTATAGAGGCCCATTTTAAATCAATAGATTCATTGGTCAGGAAAAAAAAATCAAAATTAATTAATTCTCTTGTTTTCAAAATTAAAATGAATATTTCTGGCTATTATGCTTTTAGCAGTATTACATTTATGTTCCTCTGCTGCTGTCTGCATGCCAATCATTAGCTACCTATTTTGATAAACCAGGCTTCCTTTTTACTCTGGACATTCACTCTTTTGAGTCATAATTGTGCACCTACTTTCAGACCAGACACAAAAACAGCAACTTTACTACTTTATAAGGATGTTTTTTTAAGGAATAGTTAAATGTTTTAGGGAATATGCTTGATTTGATTTGATTTGATTCATTAGACAATTTCACTTAAAGGAAAACACCACTTCTGCCGCAGCTAAGAGTGTTAACACTTTCTTTCCCAGAGTTAGATGACAGGTGGCAATTAGCCTAGCTTAACATAAAGATTAGAAGCAACAAACATGCAAATGTTACAAACAATTTAGGGAGTTTTTAGGCAGAGCTTTGTGCTGTAACTATATATTGAAGCCAAGAGCAGCAAGTCTTGTCATCACAGTGAGGCTGCCAGGTAAACTACAGAAGAATACCGGTACCAACCTCCTCATTTGACTTTTGTAAACAAAAGTGAATAAGTGCATTTCCCAAAAAGTTGAACTTTTGAAACGCGTTTTGAATTTCCTCCATTCACGTTCACACATTATTCTAAACTGAACCCAGGATCAACGCATTTCTTGTTCAGGCCAGCGGTCACTGCAGAGTGGAGTAAACACAAATGCTTTGGTTTAAAAAAAACAAACTTTTTGGTTTTTCAACTTTTACTCAACTCACCAGGATTTCACTGCAAATGTAATGTGACAAATTATTACAAACGCTGTGGACGTCTCTCACTGAGCCTTCTGCGATTTTATTTGATGTTGAACAAACTATCTGCCTGACATGCATAATAAAATTGTTTGTTTGAAACTAGACTAAAGGCACATCCATTTAAAAAATCTTTGCCGCCTTCTTGCTCTCAGTACATTTGCCTCTGGCTGGTAGTAAGACTCACGCAGAGTTGACAGTGTTTACTCATTTCCCAGACAGACCAGTCGCCCGTAGCAGAAACAGGTCAGGCGTTCCTTGGAAACTGCTGTTGCTGCCTGCTTGATTAACTTGTTTGTGGATTTCACCCAGGATGTGATGGTTAATGGTGCTCTCGTGCCCTGTGAAGAAGAAATTTGTCACTGCCTTCTTTCCTGCATAAGAACAATAAATGATGCTGTCAAACGTCAACATTGGCGTGGTATAGCTTTGGTATAAATCATCAAAAAGATTTGAAAATTAAAACACTGAAAATGTAATTACCTTAAAGTTATATGTTGTATAAGTGTGAAGAAACATGACTCGCTGTGCCCTTACTTTCTAATCTAAAGAGAGGCATTTAATTAGGGAAATTGATTTGAAAAAAAAACTTCGAATTATAGCACACAACCAAACTTGGCCTAATTTCTATTTGTTTCATTTTTTCCCCTTTGATGGGACTATTTTCCGAAATTACTATGGAACATGTAGAATTCCTTAAACAAGACGACTGAAGGAAACTAAATTCTGAAATTGTAGTCATCATAGCTCTTGGGAATAAACATGAGCGTTGGGCTTTACATTTGCTCATTTTGTTCCTTGTATTTTGTCAGAATTTAAACTCGCCTAGTTTAGCAAATTCTACTAGATTTTTCTATACTTTTATCCATGTGTAAATCTGTGTTAGGGATCAAACTTTGACTTTGTTAGTTCAGTCTATGCATTGTCAGTCTGGCTTAAACATCATGGTGCAGCTTTCAAAATTGAAATGCATAATGTAAACAAAGGAAAATTGGTACTTACAGGCCCACACTGGAATGGCTCCAATTCAGCCGGCAACAATTAATTATAAATGCAAGATAAACAGGAAATGAAAAATATTAATGCGCTAACAGACACTATCTGTGATGAAAATCAGCCAAAAAGCATCAAGGTTTATCGTTTATTCACTTATTGTGCAGAGACTTGTACTGAACTGTGTTTGACCTCAGTATGTATGTCTTCAAAAACTCAGTTTGTCACGTTGTTGCTGTATGTATTAGATATTTTTGATGGAAAAACGTTGTCTTGTGATCAGCTCTTGAACTGATCACAAGACAAGCAACCATAAGGCGCTTTTTATCATAAGGGGTCCTTTGTTTGATGGAGATTGAAAAGATAAAAGATGATTAATGTATGTCTTCAGTGAGAGAGAGGATTCTCCTCTGACTTCAGGCTCCTTCTGTCCTATTATTGTAAAATGATATCTTTAATTTTCAACCTATTTGTATTTTGTGCATTATGTCACGTGTTGAGTCCTTTGCAGACAGTTTTACATCACCTGTCAACAGTTTCTTTTATTACCCCTCAAGTGGCACCCTACTCACAAGAGTGAAGGTAAATTACATCCAAATGCCACAAATAGGCGGCTCAATCTTAGCAGCCAGCTCTGTCGCTTCGCAGCAAAGTTACTGTGGAGTTTACACACTCGCCCTGCCCCATTTCATACCAAAAGGCGCACATGTTTGGTCAAGGCCAAAGACAGGAATATTCCTAAAACCCAAGTCTTCTAAGAGGAGCTGGTCCTTGGGCGCTGCTCTGTGGCATTCACTGCTTCTGAATCAAAAGGATTCAGAAGGAGGAGGTCTAATGATTATAAGGGATTAAGGAATATAATTAGACCAATTAAAATTAGTTTTACAGTTGAGAAACTAGTGAGTCCTTAAGCAGCTTCTGGTAGAAATATAAATGTTTGTGTAATGGACACCAGATGATTTAAAGAAGGGAAAGCCTCTAATCTTAACTGAGCTCATAGTTATTATTTAGAAAAAAGTCTATTTTTCCCTTTGCCTGCAGTAGCGTGGGTTGTGGGCTGATGTGCCACGCATTTCTGATTAGTAAGTAATCACAATAGCAAATAGAAATTGAAATTGAAATAGAAAACACACTCTGATCCATTTGGCAGTAACACAGCTATAGCTTGGTGAGCACTACAGGAAATGAGTAAAGCACTTCTTGTCCATGTGTAAACAATGCCCACTGATTCAGTCAAGGGACTACAGATGAGAAAAAAATGAATGTAGTTGCTCTTGATAAACCGTGATGAATTACCAAACAGTACTCTGAATAGGATAGAGATCTGTATCTCTGTAACCTCACTCCTGTCAGAGACTGAAGCACGAGTCCTATTTCATTTGTTATACGGCTTTTTGTGTGTGGTAGGATAGGAAGAACATTACACTTTGCCTGGTTAATATTTTTATTTTGTTATATATAGAGAGTTATCAGACGGTGCACACATTTACCAAAACCCAGCAGCTCCCAAACTCATCATTATCAATGACATTTCAGGGTGAAATAGATATTGTAATGCAATAAACAAATCACTTGAATTTTATATCAGGTCTATGTATCTCATTTTGTAGCTGTGGCTACATACTGAGTATCCCTAAAACTATGTACAATACATACAGAAATTTTCAATAGAGACAACAGTGTTGTAAATTCAAAAGATAATTTATCCAATGTTACGTTTTTATCTGTGACACTTCTGGCTGGGTGGTTCCAGTCATGGGTTAGCTATAAAAGCACCGTGTCTGGCTGTCACACCAAAGCGCCGTAAATAAAGGAATGTATATACAAGTTTCTCTTGTACGTAAAATGACAGTAATGTAATGTTTATTTAATTAATCCCAAAGCTAACTATGGTTAGTGTTAGCATAGCCTTAGACACCGTAGCCAGAAAATAGTGCTTGTATTATTGTTTTTCATAAGTCAGAAAAGAACCTTGAAATCAACCAGAAGCAGTCAATGTGACGTCCGTGTATATACATGTCTGTGGTGTACACTGACTGCAGCATGTGGTGCTGTGAGCCACATCAATAAGTGCAACTTTTTTTTGGAGATACTTGCCATTTGACAATTGCTTGTTGGGGACTGCTTTTTACTGACAATTGCTTGTTGGGGACTGCTTACTCACTTTCACCCCTCCCTGTGCCCTCGTCCCTGCCAACGTGCACAGAAACAATAAATCTGTGAAATCTGTAATTGCTTTAGGTTGACCGGTAATATGAGAAGCAAGGACAACAGATCCATTCTAGGAGCAAACAGGAGGCGGTAGGCATAATGACTCTGATTCATCACATTGGTGCAGATCTGCTGGTGTGTTGAGTCAAGGGGTATCTCTGTGCCGATTACTCACAAACAAGCAGAGAATGGGATTCATCTTCCAGGAAGGACTGGCGATCTCACAGAGATAAATTTGCAAACAAATGTCTCCCTGTTGCTGTAATAAACCCGATACTGTTACAGCATGTTAATCATCATCATCATCATAGTGTTATTTCCAAATAAATTTTGATACATCAGATTATTTGTCAGAGACAAAAGAGATCATGGTGAAGACAAAAAATAGGTTACAACTCATCTCTTTGTTGTCGTGAAAACAAAATATTTTGATGTAAAATGGGTAAATTAACCAAAACGTTGAAAACTCATGTTTAATTTTGTCTAATAATGAAAGTGGTCAAGGGGCCATGAATAAGTCCTTGTGCAATACTATTAGTAACTTGAGACTTTGTATTATAAGGTGTTATGGCTATACTATAGACTTTATACAGTATAAACTGACAAAACCAGGTAATGCGTTGTTACACTTGTACTTGTTAGTCCATTGTGAATATGTTACTGCTGCAAACTACTGCTACTGCTGCACCTTATGCAAACCATAAGACAAAAACTAAATGGATGTTGCTCCTCGATCTTTTCTTCAGGTTTAATTCTGCCCATAAAAGAAAAAATGTGGTTTGGAACAATTTATCAAGTTGCAATAATATAACATGTTGAAACACAAAGACTCAAAGCAATAATGGATTGGTTTTAAAATACTTAACGTAGCACAACTAAAGGCCATGCTACATATTACACACTGTACAGCCAAAATCTGTGTTGTATTCACAAGTTCACCTCACAGTAGACCTGTGATGTTTGCTTTGCACTAACAGCAATCAAATTGGCACCCTGTGCCTCAAGAGATTGTTATAATTTGATTAAAGTAATAATTTGTATTTTCATTTATTCCTAACAGAATTAAAGATGCATTAGGTAAGATTTGTATGTTAACATACACCCACATAAACAGCCTAAATCACAAACTGGTGCTGTAAGACGGCAGGGCGATGTCGCCTGGTTAAGATGCTGTTTATCAGATCTAATTAGCTTCTGCTATGACACATCGGAGACCAGTGGGAAATCTCCAAGTACACACAGAAAGATACTTTGAAACTTAAGAGCAAAGTAGCGACAGCAACATACCCAGCATGAATGAAATGCCAAATAAATTATGCAACCTGTTCCCCTAATCAGCTAATCAGGGAAAGCTGGAGTCACCAAAGATGGCTGGGCTTGTTGCACAGTCTCCAACCTTGTTTGCCACTCTAAGGAAGAGACGTAGGACTCAGATAATGGTTTTCAAGCTTACAGAATTACAGAGTGCAATACCACAGACAAACATGGTAGTGTGAGCAGTTTTAGAGGAAATTTTTGTTTTTGTGTATTAACTACAAATGCATTTCTATTTATTACTTTCAATAATTTCTCAAATGATATAGAATCCTAACATTTGATAGCATATGATTCTCATTTTTTGCTTCTTATCTATCTTCTGGGTATGATTTCTCAGCAGCATAGCTCTTGAATGCAAAGCTTAGTTCTAGGAGGCGATCAGTAGACATCCTCGGTTCAACATATCACTTTCTCCTCCAACTGCATGCTCTGCCATCATTGATATACTCCCCCCACTGTAATGAGAATGGTAGTAATGATAATAATGTTTTTCCGTGCCAATATCAGATGGTACATTTTACAACGATTACAAGTATTTGCAATGGCAAGTATACTTTGCTGACCTTACAGATGACACATTTCCCTCTCTGCTCTGTCCCTAATCCCAGAGACAGCTGAACTTGAGAGTCGGAGTCACCGGCTTTGAAACAAACAGCCTGAACATTTCAAGTGAGCTCAGGCTCAAGCTAACGGGATTTCTAACCCTTTAGGTAATGGCTGTGTCTCATGGCATTTCTCAGTCAGAGGCCTCTTGAGGGAAGTCTGTCACTTTTCTTTCTCTTATTTACACATTTAGGTTTTCAGGTGTCACACACACACACACACACACACACACACACACACACACATTTGACTGAAATCCCCATGGCAGACCATCACTCTCAGACATTATGTGGATCTGGTCTCTGAGCCGTAAAGTAGGAAGATCTTAATTCCTGAATCCTCCTTTTTTGTGAAATCTGACAATCGGTTAAATCACAAATCCTGAAAATCTGAAATTTGAATGTGTTCCATTTGTCCATGCCAGCATGCAACATGTTCACTCGTGGCAAAGGCGTGGAAAACTGCTTAACATGAGTGCCAACAGCTGGTATGTTTAATCCGTGGATGAATATCTTTCACATGATGAGCAAACAGTGGCAGGTGGTGTGGTGGAAGCTGTAGTTATGCTCCTTGTTAAGGATGAGTTGTTCCAAAGAGTGCTTGGAAATAGTAAATATTAGGTAGCACATCAGCAGCCGTGAAGTCAAAAATTATGGAGTTCTTACTGAATATTTGTTAATTGCATTGGTGGGCTCGTCTCCAGCTCCTAAAAACACCACCAAAACCTGTAAAATGTTTCCTTGTTCTGTTTTTTTATTCCTTTTTTCCTTTTCTTTTTTCCTTTTCTTAGGAAACTAATTGTGACTTGGCAGTGATATCACAGCCGTTACCTGCACACACTTTACTGTTAAACAGTTCGCTGATATTGTTTGTTGTTGGGTTGAATGTGGCAAGTCGCCTCTGCTGTTTTCACTCAAACATTTAGTGGCCACAGGACTCCTCTATTTACTATATAGTGCACCACATTTTCTGTCTGAAGTGTCCAGATTCTGTGTGTGAAAATGTATTCACTCAATGCCCTTCAAATATTCCACAATCATACGAAGAATCTATAAAATTATAGTCTTAGAATGTCGACAATACAGTCTTTTATGAGTTTTCGATTCTCTAATATTGTTTATACAAATGGCATTTTGTTTTCTCGAGTGAGGCCAGCATTTGTGTTTTGGAAGTACAGCATGAACAGATACGTCACTGGGTGGGTTCACGGTGAGGTTGCAAGAAAGTTCATTTGAGTTTGAGCATTCAATACAGATAAAGATCTGTATTATGGCTGTGATTACCTTGCTATATACCCGCAGAATCATTTATGTTCCCTATTAAGTGAAGTTTATTGATTTAATAACAATTCAAATCATTTGGACTGTGTGCTGTTTTGTTTGTGTGCAGATTTTGTGATGACAATGCGTTACCTGAACTGAACAAAGTGGACCTCATGAACAGCATATTTTGGCATTTAAAACAACTTTGGTTAGTTAACTAGTATGGTTTACTTAAATATATGTTAATTAAGTTTTGGTAATTTTTTACTTAGAAGTAAAACTTTCCACCTCTCTCAGAAGAAACCTTTAATCAGTTGGGAACTGTGATGAAAAACAGTCCCTTGGCTGCAACGCTTCCAATGCCTTTGCAAAGGTTTGAATATGGAATACAATTAGCACTAATAAACTAGTTTTGTCAAGTGAAGAAAAATGGCACAACCCTGTAAATGTCATGGTATTTCTTTACTTCCAAGGGAGAGAAAAATGCCAATGGAGTAAAAATTGTCCTCCCAAAAGGCTGAGAACCCCCTAATGTTTTGACCTTTTAGTGACAGTGAGCCTCACAGTCTCACCCAGGGTCTTCATTCAGAATGGGAAACAAAAGTGTGACCTTCTGGGTGAAACATTATCAATGAACCACCACCCTTGGGACTGTCAAAAGGTTTACCCATCCATGAGTTTTCCCCTTTGTTTGCGATTAGCTCATCCTCCTGCAGTGTCTTGTAAAAGGATGCTTAACCTTTACTGCAGTTTTATTTGCTGGGAATATTACAGATATTACTGTTCACTAAAGACAGGGTTGGCACTGAAAATAATGAAATAGATAATGAAATAATAAATGTTGAAATTTGATAGATGGGGAAACCTCACACATGACTGAGTTTGATATACAAGATACCAGCACAGCTCACTCAAGTCAGAAATGTTTTGATGCACCTGTTGTTGGATACAGACAGCTCAGATGACACAGTTTTGGGTTACATGTTTTCTTATTCACTTTCTCTACATGCAGTTTTTTCCATGTTCCCCTGGATTTAGGCCAATCCTAACTTCTGTTTTGAAGGATGATTGGAGAAGCTCAGATAAACTGTAATTTTGAGAAAGAGGTATTTTTTATGACATTTTATTCTGCCATTTTTTTAAGATATATGCCCCAATGAAATCCTTTGAAAAACTTTAATTTGAAAGTTGACCACCTGTCAGTGCCTGTGATTAGCTAACATGTAGTGTAAATGAAGCAGTAACAGAAGCAGATTGGACATGTGTAAACACTGCTCAGTTTTAGTAACACATTCTGCTGCTACTTTCCTCGCTATGCGGTGTTGAAATCTTCCACCCCACAGCATGAACATATGCAGATTCTAAATAAAGCTAACAAAGCTAACACGTCTCAAATCTACAATAAATATATGTTTCTGAGAGTTTTACCCCTTTACAAGGAATTTTTATCCCCATTTAAAAACAGTTTAACCCTCTAAATTATGCAAACAACCTAGGGCTACAAAAAATCTGCTATTGTTACAGAGAACAGTCATTGTTTCTCTATTATTTTCTCTGACAACTTTAGGCAGTGCAGTACATGATAGGTGGATAGACAACACAAACGAGATGGGTGGAATCAGTCATACTGTAAAATAACATTTATATGACATATAAATATAAAATAACATATATTTTATCACCCCATCCTCTACAATAGGATGGGGTGATATGTTGGTATATAGGTGCCAGACAAAGGTACTACACAAATAAAGATCATTATCTTTATTATGCTATGCATTATTATATGCATTATTGCTTTTGAAGCAAAGATACTATTTGATAGTCACTGTGAAGATTCTTCAAATATCGCACATCTCCTTTGCCGGATTCAGCAGCCGTAGCTTTTTCAAACTTTGCTTACTTGTGGCAGAATTAAGTGTTCATATCAAAGCAGACCTTGAGTCAATCACTGCCATTGACATCTTCCCTCTACCTGGAACAAGTGCCGCAGCAGGTGGATGAAATGGGACTAAAGTTACCCAAACAACGAAAAATCAGACTGTTTGTGCCCACATCTACAGAGACCACCCCCGATCAATCTATGTAACACCTATTTGAATATTTGAAAGTTATGTCCCATCCTTAAATATTTCCACCGTAAAAGTGATTCTCACATGATCTGACGAATTCAGCTGCTTGGCAAAGTAACGTTATTTTGGCAGACATGGAGGAGGAGAGTGAAACTGTAAACACAGAAACACAGGAAGAGGCATCCCTCTGACTGATGTCAGGCTGGTATTTATTTGCACATATTAACCTTAAGACCTGTAACATTTGAAATCATTGTTCTTATTTGGGACCTCATAGCTTCCATTTTGAAAGATTATTTTGAAACATTTCTTCAGTGAATTTACAGAACAAATACTGTATTGTTATATATACTGTTACTGTGATATAAAATGACGTATACCATGACAGAAGTTTTTAGCTATATCAGCCAGAAATGGCCCCAAAATGATCAAAATCCACCTGCTGTTCCTCTGAATCTGTTTCTCTGCCAAGCTGAGGGTTGAGGTAATCAAAACCTTGTGAACATTATCGACGTTTTTCGGTGCAGGCCGTCCTTGTTCTTTTGGAGCCCTGCCTGTCTTTTTTTTTCTCACCAGGTGATGTGTTTTTGTGGAGCCGCCTGTTGCTCGTCAGCTGAGTAGAGCTGTGAAGCTGCCCGAGGGCTTTTAAGATTCTGGTAGCGGGAAGTCAATTTCCTGTCAGTAATTCACAGATGGATATCTTGACTGCCATGAAAAACGGGGGAGCAGCATTGAGAATTTGTGGTTTAAAATGAGACCGGTTGGGAAACTGATAGATAAGAGGAAAGACACCAACCGATCCGCTTCCTAAGGTGACAGAACATCACATTTATAAGTCGTAAAGCTTTGCAGAAAAAACATTTATTTCATCTTCACTCTAGAACATGTATTGCAATGCTAAATATGGTGTAACAGACTGGAATCCCTCCCATGCTAACTCGTGTTAGTATATTCTGAACATTTTCTCCTTCCTTTATGTTTCAGTACAACTTTTTTTTCCACCCGTTTTCAGATCTGCAGTGTTTAACTACACAAGCTCTGTGACTGCAGCCCCAGTTGCATTTGAGGTCACCAAGCGGAGGAAGAGCCTAAGTGGACGTCCTGCTTGAATAACAACATACTGTTTGTCATTGAGGAGCTCCCAGTTGCCTAGGAGATGCAGCAGACCCTGACAGACAGTTAGATCTGATGCTGTGTGATGAAAGATGTGATGGCTGAGTCTTTTTCTAGCTGACAGTCTGGCCTGGCCATTCATCGTCAGAGTCACCTTATTTTACCCAACAGTTCAGATACACAGGTCAGCTGTAGAAGAGCAAGACACATTTACCCAGGAGTGAACTGAGACTATAAGTTAGGCTGGGAATTTGGCTCCATCCCAGGCCATCCTGGTCACACAAACCACCAGACTGCTAATTTTTCTAAGCTAATTTGTTGATGTAATTTCTACCACACTAGTTATAAATTTGGTCACTATGTTCACGTGGAAACACTGTATTTTTATATTGTGCTGTGGTTATAGGTGCACCCTGAAAAACTCACAGTGAATACACCACTCATAGCACATACAAAAGTACAAGTCTAGCCACACAAAACATTAGCATACACTATTTAAAAAGAGAATGAGTTACAGAGTTAGCTCAAATGTTCAAATGATTATATTTAAGCATCAAGCATATCAAAAGTATCAAGAAACCTTGAACATAAGCTACAACAATGAAAGCAAGTATAATACAAAAGTTCACAAAGAGCTCCACTAGAAGCAAGTTTTTAGATTGCAATTTTCACTCACTGTTCACTCAATTCGATTCATTGTTCACCCTAATATAAGGGATGGACTTGTAAAATGACCCATCAGGATTGTTTTGTTTGACTTTTTTTGTTCAATATAGTCATGATTTTCATGAACTAATTGCATTTGTCGAACCTTGTTCGAGTATATAAGATAAGTGCTCGACCTGAACAGCACTGAGACTGAGACCAACGCTGAGCTGCTGCCAGCAGCGTTGGCATTTCATAAGACATATGGGCAGCAGCTCATTATGACATTCTGTGAGTGAAAATGAGTTATTTTCTTTGATTAACCAAATAATTGTTTCGTATAAAATATATTAAAGAGTAGCAGAAAAATCACAACTTTCCAATGCTTTTTTTGGGAAATATATTCAATTTACAGTTATATAGAAAGCAAACCCCTGTACTGTATTTAAAAATATTTCACTAAAGAATTTTTTTCCTGAGATATTACTTAAACAATCAATTGCTCAGAAAAATTGTTGTTGAATCATTTTCTGTTGATTGCATGGTCTATATGTGCAGGCGTGTAAAACTTTACTTTATTTGACAAGTTTCATACTTGGACCACGTTTCCTACGTGTTTTGCATGATATTGTCATGAGCTGTTCTCTTTAACATAGAGTATATATTATAGTTATAGTTTTTTTTTCTTTGCATTTTCAGTTTGGACACACCGGGATTGTCCTATTTGGATTTCGGTCTCATGTTGCTTTGAAAACTCACGTAATAATGCTGCCAGAGACTTATTGTAGTAGCATTGTAGTGTAATATTATGTCAACTTGTTTTTTTATATTACCTCATAGATCATAGAGTGCATTCAATGTTCATTAGGAAATATTGCAAGGCAGTAGCAGGTTTTCATTTAGATCATTACTGTACTGACAATAGATATTCAGTGTTGTGTTTTTTTGTTGGTATTTCATTATCTTTAGCATCATAATTGCCTGTCAGCACTGAACGCAGACTGCAAAACATGACAACTGAGTCATTTTGAATAAACAGCAACCTTAAGCAGCAAGTGTCCTACATTAATGAATGACTAATCCTTGATTTACATGTATTTAGCACGGTCTGTATGCTCAACAAACAACATTAATCTAAAAATAATAGTGCTCAGATTGAAGATATGAAAGACTAAAAAACATAGGTCTGCAGTAAGGATAGATTTTTTTTATTTATAATTTTGAGATAATTCAATGTTTTATGTTAGATTGGTGGTGTGGTGTCACACATGCTGTCAATTAGAGACCAAGACTTAGTTGTTGCTCTGCAGCCAGCCATTAAAGCAAATATGTGACATTTGAACGTAGACACTGTCACATCTAAATGGGAGGATGTGATCTGTGGTCATCTGATCAGCAGGAGTGTGTTGAAAGCCTGGTGAGAGTCTCTACAACATAGGCTGCTGGCTTTGATCCCAGCCCTCAGCCTTTTCTAGAGGAAGTTGTCCAGAATGAGCCTCTTCATGTTTCTGGCTCTTCTTCCTCAGGAACCGGCCGGGACTCGATGAATCCATCTGGACAAGCTTAGCACCGTTCACTCTGTGCGTCTCTCTTCCCTCTGCACCCTCGCCGTATCTGTTTTTTCCGCTTTTACATTTTCACTACATTGTATGCATGTAACAGGCATATTTAAGAGTATCTTAATAGCAGTTTATCACCAGATTAATCTTAAATCCTTTGAACACAAACAGTGCAATAATTACACACTGTAGATGGAACAAATTATGTTTTCTCTGTATTGAACAAACAAATGACAAAAAAATGAAAAAGAAAAGTATTTTCTGTGCAGCCAAAGCCTGACAGCAATTATTCCTTTGTGCTATAGAGCACCATTGTTGTCCAAACTACAACAAATCAATGAGCCACTGCGGTCGGTGTGTTGGCACTGCTTTACTGCTCATAATGACGTTATATTGGTAATATTTAGTTTAATATAACATATTATAATCTAATTTGTAAATTTTATGTTTGTTTTTATCACACATTAGTACTGCAAGTGGAAATTACCGTTCTATGTGGTTATGGAAGGCATGTTTGTTTTTTAGAAATTTTTGCAAATGTATTAAAAATAAAAAACTGAAATATCACATGTACATAAGTATTCACACCCTTTATTCAGTACTTTGTTGAGGCACCTTTGGCAGCGATTACAGCCTCAAGTCTTCTTGGGTATGATGCTACAAGCTTGGCACACCTGCATTTGGGGTATTCTTCCCATTCTTCTCTGCAGATCCTCTCAAGCTCTGTCAGGTTAGATGGGGAGCGTCGCTGCACAGCTATTTTCAGGTCTTTCCAGAGATGTTCAATGGGGTTCAAGTCTGGGCTCTGGCTGGGCCACTCAAGGACATTCACAGACTTGTCCCGAAGCCACTCCTTCGTTATCTTGGCTGTGTGCTTCGGGTCGTTGTCCTGTTGGAAGGTGAACCGTCGCCCCAGTCTGAGATCCTGAGCGCTCTGGAGCAGGTTTTCATCCAGGATGTCTCTGTACTTTGCTGCATTCATCTTTCCCTCTATCCTGACTAGTCTCCCAGTTCCTGCCGCTGAAAAACATCCCCACAGCATGATGCTGCCACCACCATGCTTCACCGTAGGGATGGTATTTGCCAGGTGATTAGCGGTGCCTGGTTTCCTCCAGACGTGACGCTTGGCATTCAGGCCAAATAGTTCTATCTTGGTTTCATCAGACCAGAGAATCTTGTTTCTCATGGTCTGAGAGTCGTTTAGGTGCCTTTTGGCAAACTCCAAGCGGGCTGTCATGTGCCTTTTACTGAGGAGAGGCTTCCGTCTGGCCACTCTACCATAAAGGCCTGATTGGTGGGGTGCTGCAGAGATGGTTGTCTTTCTGGAAGGTTCTCCCATTTCCTCAGAGTAACGCTGGAGCTCTGTCAGAGTGACCATCGGGTTCTTGGTCACCTCCCCGACCAAGGCCCTTCTCCCCCGATTGCTCAGTTTGGACAAGCGGCCAGCTCTAGGAAGAGTCCTGGTGGTTCTGAACTTCTTCCATTTACGAAAGATGGAGGCCACTGTGCTCTTTGGGACCTTCAATGCTGCAGAAATTTTTCTGTACCCTTCCCCAGATCTGTGCCTCGATACAATCCTGTCTCGGAGGTCTACAGACAATTCCTTTGACTTCATGGCTTGGTTTCTGCTCTGACATGCACTGTCAGCTGTGGGACCTTATATAGACAGGTGTGTGCCTTTCCAAATCAAGTCCAATCAATTGAATTTACCACAGGTGGACTCCAGTCAAGTTGTAGAAACATCTCAAGGACGATCAGTGGAAACAGGATGCACCTGAGCTCAGTTTTGAGTGTCATAGCAAAGGGTGTGAATACTTATGTACATGTGATATTTCAGTTTTTTATTTTTAATACATTTGCAAAACTTTCTAAAAAAATGTTTTCACTTTGTCATTATGGGGTATTGTGTATAGATTGATGAGGAAAAAAAAGAATTTAATCCATTTTGGAATAAAGCTGTAACATAACAAAATGTGGAAAAAGTGTATGTGTGTGTTCAAATGGATGTAGTGTTCCAACTTTTAGGGGTGCCCTTCTCTTAAATTGAGCCACAGGCTCTCAAAATGTTTGCATGTGTCCTTGCCTTTCAGAAACACGCTCACTAATGAAAGTTCAGATGTTGAGATTTTTTAAATGCCACCAGTAATGAAATTCTGCCCAGGAGGAAACATTAATAAGTCATCCTGGAAATAAATCCTCACAGTGAAAAGGCTGGATTTGATGGTGTGGCTGAAAAATCACTTTGTCTCAGCGACTGCAGGAAGCTGAAATAAAGTTGTTCTTCTGCACAAGTTACAATATGCAATTTTTTCTCCTTGATGGAGTGAAAGTATTGGTTGTTGGGCCCTCCTTCCCTTTCAATTTGTCAGGTTCCCACTCCAACACTTGTCAGTCACCTTGATGAACTATCATCAGTCATAAGACTGCCTACTCACAAAGTACTGTATTTAGTCGGAGCTGCACGTCTCCTCTGTTGAGCACAGAATCAATGCAAATCGTTCAGCTCAATGGTGATACTGTATGTTATGATATGTATTTTATGCAAGAGCTGCTTTAAAGATGTGATAGTCTCTATAATCTTACAGTAAAAATTCATGATCTATGTTTGCACTTCTATGCACTTTGAAAGGCAGTAAGCATGGTTAATGTATAAATAGTTTAATTTCTGTTTAAATTTAAACCCTGAACATAGTAAAGACGTGTAAAAACCATGGTGGCGCTGCCATAACAACATTGCCCTTTTCTTTGGAAAATCTCCCTGGTGATTCGCCTAAAGCGGCTGAAACGATAACGAACACCAGCTGACGCAACGCTGCATCAGTTGCTGTCTGCCATGTTGATGCCTGTATCACACTGACCTTATAGACAGAAGCAACAGTCGTCTTGATAACCACACCCTCACTGCAGACCACTCCCATAAGCTTCCCACATTCAAAATGATCTGCATCTCACTGAACAGCTCAAAGAAAAATTTGATTTTACATACTGCAAGTCTGGTCCTCCATCTTTTTTTGTTATGTCATGTCTGCGTCAGATAAAGTTTTGTCTTTTGGCTGTGTCTATGTTGAACCATTGCCTACTTTAAGATCCTTTTACATCGAAATATCTCCTGGCACCTACTGTGAAAGCGTGGGTCTCAGTCATCTCCTTCACCGCACCACCACAGAGCACCTGAAGGATCATTCATAATGAAAGTTTAACTGCTGAAAATGCACATAGTTTAGAGGGAAATCTCCTTTTTATTAAAGTCCTGAGAGAGAAGCTTCAATAGGAGCTATTGCTGTCTCAGTAAGAGACAAGTGTGTTGATGAAATGAATAAATTTTAAAATGAATTGTATTTATGTAATTAGATTTCCATCTCTTTATATTAAAAGTTCTTGGTTGAGTATGTGAGTTGTAGTATGATGCAGTTACTCCTACATAAACTGGAGCTTAATGGATAAATCAGTGTGCGCACTGTTAGCTTCGAAGGCTTTCAAGTATCCAATGCAAGTATTTAAGTGTTTTTAAATGAATTAGTGTGTGTGTCAGTTCACCCAGCCTTGGTTGTGTGCTTGTGTGTGTCTGAGCTGTTGTTGATGGTGGGAGGAGGGTGGGTATGTGACTCAGTCGAATGAAGACTTCCACATATCCCGGCATTAGTCACTTTAAGAAAGAAACATGGGATTCAGCTCCTCGTCTTTTCTCCCCGTTGACTCATAATGGCAACCGTTTGATTGACTGGGCCCACGCTGTCTACAGTTTTTAATTATTGTCTCCCACTCAGCCAACCCCTCATTCAGTCACAGGCATGATAGACTGTGTTAGCAGATGATGTGGTCTGTTTCAGGGTTAGAGGTTCAAATTGCACTGGGGCTTCCTATGCTGGACATTGAGTTAAGATGCTCTGAGGTGCCTTTGATAAATGTCTCCCCAAGTGCCAGAAAACACTGAGTAAGTTTAACTTCTCCAAGGCAAAATCCCACAGGATTATTTGACATTTCATAATCCTGAGTCTATGTTATGTGGGTAATTTCATGTTAGTATACTTGGCTGTGTTCGCTGTGTATTTATGTGTGGGCACCATCTGCTGGTCACATTTGGCAGGACTTCATACAACAGCTGTGTTTTTGCTGGTGAGCTCATTGCAGTGACCCCTCCTGACCCTTCTTATGCTAAATCAGTACTTTGGCAGTCTGCTCCTCAGGCTCAAGAGCCCTTCTATCTCATAACTTTAATACTTTGTTAAAATGGGTGCTGAGTGACAAGGAGGCACAATGACAAAGTGAATAATAAATGCTGGACTCATTTTCTGACTTGCCATAAAAAGGATAAGGCTCCTCAGATACTTAACAGACATGACTAAAAGGCAGGCATAGTATTTGGTTCTAAGTATTAATCACTATCATTACTCAGCCTGCCATGGCACATTGCTATTGATAACAGTGAGTTAACATATAGGTAGTCAACAAGAGCTTTAGCATTTGCTGCTCTGAACACTTGGTGTGTGCAGCTCTCATGTTGCTATGATTGAACAAACAAAGGAGTGAGCACCACCCACAGAAACTCAGACTTCATCAACATAAAACGTGAGCATAAAGGCATTGTTGTCACTATTTTTGATTGACAAGCGATCTATGATAATTACAGTGAAGAGATGGTACCGCAATGAACATCTTGATAACCAAGAAGTGTAAAAAGTGGTTAGAAAGAAGAGAAGATCTTGCATAGTATCATCTTGTAGTTGAAACAGGTGAATAGTGGATGAAATGCAGCGTATGATTCACAGTTCCATTATCTTGATCTATTTTCTGATGTGGGAGTTGTAAAACCGGGAGAGAAATGTGTTGATTTTAACCAGCTCTTACATGAGCATGCGTTCTCAGATCACAGTTACAATCAAAATATTCCAGTGTAAGGGTCATATTTGCTTATGTCTGCTGTCAGTGATAAGCATCAAGACAAATACTCCCGTCACCCATATGCAGCTGAACCCTGACACACAGCCTACCATCGACAACCTTTACGACCTCCCTGAAAATTCTTTTGAAGATTTTGAAGATTGAACATGTTGTGAACCCGGCTGTTTAATGTGCACTGCAAGTTACATATAAGGTGAGCTGACTGAGTCGTGACTCGCTGAACTGAACCCTGATGTACAGTATGGAGCAACATGTATTTCCAGCATGGTGCTCATCAAGAGAAATGTTTAGATACAAGCAGATTTAAGACTTTGCTTTGTGTATTTTGGCTGAATTCACAAGGTTGTGTTTTGGGTAGAGGAGGTTTGGGTCACTGACTGTCTGCGGGTCAAAGATGAAACTCTGCTCCATCTCTGTTTTTCCATCACCCCTCAGCCCCATTGGGAAAGCACTATTCACTTGAGATACAACTAAAAGTTTAAGCGACATTTCCAGGGTTCCTTTATCTTTTATCTCAAGCGGGCTCTGTTTTTAGACTGAGAGGGCCCCCCGCTGACCAGCATCATGAAAATCTATCCAGGCTGCTGCCTTTCAATGCAGCACAGCTCTGGCATGTGTCTACAGAGACAGAGCAGTAATCACTGGTTAATGTTTTCGCACTGATGGGCTGAGGAAGGAAACGGATGCAAATTGGTGCACTTAGGATCTACCGGTTTACTCGTGCATGAAGGGAGTCGTGGACACTGCTAGTTCACCCGTGGTACGAGCTAACAACGCTATAATTCAGGCCTGGCCATATTTAGGCAGGGCTCAGTGCTATGTAAACAGAGCTTACTGGTGAGGGGTGGGCTCAGTCCTGCACTCGTGTCCATGTCCATCAACAGTGCCTGCAGATAGCTCTGTTGAGAAAGGTAACAAGCTGTGAAGTAACAGTGGATCTGAAGAGTTTAAAGTGTCTCTGAGGATGAAGTACATCACTGCGAGGGAGATTTGAGGGAGGTTTTTGTGATTCCCTTTGAAGAATGCTGCTTTGAGATGGACAAGCAGGACTACCTGTCAGGACTTCGAGGGCTGCACAAGAGATCAGCGTAACTGATCACACGGCAGCATGAGCGAGGCCTTCAGGGAAAGCTCGGGGGAGGCTGGTTCCTTCCCACTCAGCAGCCCTCAGCCCATCCAGCTGAAACCACAGTCAACGTCTGGCTCGCCCTTTGGATCCCCAAGGATGTCTCCCTGTGACTCGCCTCGAAGCTCCCCCCGCCACTCTCCTCTACTGTTCCGCAAGCTCCTCATGAACCGTAGCATCGCCCTGCAGCGGCGCTTCACCTTGTCGCACACACCCAGGTAGTGTTAATAATAAGAAGCCTTTCGTGGTCAGAAATTACAGGACTCTCTAGAGAGGTTGTAGATGTAGATGTATACGATAGATTAACTTTGATGGTTAGTCTTTTTGACAGTGTGACCCTTCTGAACTTAAATAGACTCACTTACATGCGTTTGATTCAGGGGCTGATTCATGGGGCATGTCTCAGTATTAGGAAAACTTTTTCACGTCATCAAATTGTGTGTCATGGGTTTGCTGTGGCAAGAAAAAGCCCCATTGTCTGATTAGAAGGTAACTGTGGAAAACCATGATTTTGTTGACGTCGGGACCGGTGTCATCTCAATGGACCCCGTTGTTCTTGCAATGAAAGAGAGCGTCTTGCTTTGTGCCTAAGGTGTTCAGCGCTGTGCTCAGCAGGCCTGGCACAGGTCAGATAGTACGGAGAAAGGGTCCCACCGCAGATGGACTGCTTGTCTCTGACCTGAGGTTTCTATTTAGCGGAGACAAAGCCAAGTTCAGAGGGATTAGAGCCGCCTCTCCACAGTAAACACTTAATGCCGTACCTTCATTTAGTCACTCATTTCTCATGGCTGAAAATAGGCTGCATGTGTTTGTTTTACGTCAGAACAGATCAAGCTGATTAAATGTTATATGCAACCTAAATTAGACATACATGTTTCAAATAACATTCATGTTTCTAAAATATGATGATGTGTGGAGATTATTAGTCATTTCAGGACATTTTTTAAGTGTAGGTACCAGAGTCATTTATGAAGTAATTTTTTAAAACGGAAACTAAAAATGCCAGTGCGAGAAGAGTGCTGGTGGGTAGTGACGTAGGAAATAGATTTTCCATGTACACAACCGTGACCTGTGGGTCATTTGAGGAAGCTTGGGGAAAGCTGCATGGAAGGAAAATCTTGCTGTTGTCTAAAGCTCTCATGTTTCAGTCTTGTCTGTAAGACTGAAATTAATTTTAGGGTCATGAACACCAGAGTCTGCAAGTGTAGAGAGGGCATCGTAAACAACAGTTAAATTCACTTACTTCTAGAAACTTACCTCATGAACATGAACAATGATTTTGTCTTTTTCATAAAAGCACTATCAATGTTGCATTATGGGTCTGAGTAACTGCTGCTCTTATAGACAGCTGCTTCACCTGAAGAGGACTTCATAATGTGAAAGTTTCTCAAAGCTTTCTCAACAATGTTGTCCTAAGTCATTTGATATCATTAACATGCTGTCATCATGAGGCTGAAAAGATCTCTTTAATGTGGTAGCAAGCTCTTTGCAACAGCAATGTTGGTGTTTTTCCTGTGGTTTTAATTTGAACTCTCCTTAGTTTCATCACAATCATACACACAAGATTAAAGCTGAAGGAACAAAGAAAACAAAATAACTTTTGATGACCGTTTAAAAAAAACCCAGAGGAATACTGTTAAGGTAATATGATGTAGTGTGACATTAGTATTATAATTATTTTTGGTTGCATGCATACAGTATACCACTGACACCTTACACTCCTTTGCTTCCACTCATTACTCTTCATTAGTCCGGTTAATGCCCACGCCCTTTCAACCAAGACATTTCTCATTAAAATCTGATGAGAAAGGCCCCCTTGCCAATCTAACTCACAGTTAGTTTTCAGAGAAGTTAACCAAATTTCACCAAGTGTGTCAAAGAGTAAAATCAAGCAATTATTTTATAACTGGAGAGGCTGTAATGGCCTTGTATAGTTCACTAAACAGAGCAAAGGTTAAATAACATCGCCATGGTTAGGAGTTCAGTCCCTTAAGTAGATTACCTATCATATATTAGTGCACTATAATAAATATAATTCATTATATTGCTGATACAATTTTAGGATAAGTCATCATGGCTAAAAAAAGCAGGATACCGCTTATCCTTCAGGGTGACGGCTACACTGGAGCCTATCCCAGCTGACATTGGGCGAGAGGCAAGGTACACCCTGGACTGGTCGCCAGTCGATCACAGAGCCGACACACAGAGACAGACGACCATTCACGCTCACACTCACACCTACAGGCAATTTAGAGTCACCAATTAACCTGCATGAAAAAACCCACGCAAACACAGGGAGAACATGCACACTGCACACAGAAAGACCCCTGGTTCAAACCTGGAACCTTCTTGTTGTGTGGCAACAGTGCTAAGAGGCTAATTTAAATGACCAGAATTAACAGTAAGTAATAATTAGACTCTAAATAAGTATGCATACACATTCTGTAACTGTGTGGAAGATGGAACATGATGTGTGTTATAATGTCATCCATCCTTACATTTTGGTGGTGTCTTCTCCAGTCTGACTGTGTAACGTTTGAACTTCTCCATCTATTCAGTCAGCTGCTTTGGACACAGTCCACCATCGCCTCACCTCCCAGAAATGCTCTCACACAACTGTCAATCCAGCCCAAATCAAACCAAAGACAAGATCCCATGTTTACCTTCACTTTATGATTACCTGTGTCTTGCTCCAGCTTGCTGTTTTAATACGTTTCGATTTGCAGATATTCTGCTGATGGAGCCATCTGTGCTTACCTGTGGTGATTACAGTGATGTTTTGATGTTGTGTGTAGGTTTTACTTGAAGTCAATTCCTTCATCTGCTTCATTATTATCATTATTATTATTAACAGGGGTTAAAGTGGCATTTTTAATGTAGGAGAAAGTGTCAGCCAGGATTTAATGATAAATGTACTTTTCTACACATCAGCCGGATAAACTGTAACACAGATTACAAGTTTATCCTGTCAGATCTTTTGGAATAAGGCAGCAGAGTCCGGGGCTCCATCAAATCTGTTGAGACTGTTGGTAAAAGCCTAAACTCTGCGTATGACATGTATGACAACTTCTTACATAAATCAGTGAAAACAAATATGCTGACTGTGGCTATTGGTGTGAAACATTACTAATATGATCAGCTAGCACGCGCACAACCAGGCACAGCCCCAGACTGCCTGGGACCACTGTCACATTAATTTGCCAGAACGGAACAAATCCAGATCACTGTGGTCCTCTTTAACCCCTGCTTACTATTATTAATATTATTATAGAGTACTTTGGATGAAATTGGTGGTTAATTTCCCTGCATAATCAAATGGTTGCACTATCAGACAAACTCTTTCTTGGTAATTTACCCTGTATTTGATAAACAGTAGTGAGGTGACAGGAAACAAGGGTAGTGAGACTAGATCCAGGAATATTATATGGGTTATATGTGTTGTAGACCCCTATTCCACTATGAAATCAGGGTCTTGCATCTTTTAATATACTTAAGTGTTGTTTAATCCTGTTTATAAATACCTTAAGTATTACAAAAGTCAAATAAAACAAGTTAAAACAATGGATACAGTGAAACAGTTGAGCTGGTGTTTCAGTTTAGATGGTTTGATTAATAAAATGTAAGAAAAAACTATAGAAATAGAGTAATACAAACATAAAAGGGGTTCATTTATCTGTAAAGCTTTGGTAGAACAAGGGTAGGAGACTGTGCTGGGACCATTCATTAGGCTTCTATAGGCTGCTATATCAAACTCTTAAGTCAAGTTTATTTATCCTACTGTTACTCGTATCATTATTATTATTATTATTATTATGAGGAATGTCACATAAATGCAACAACCACACAAACAACTTCTACTACATTTTCAGATAATTGTGTACATCTACAGCATCCTCTTTTTACTTTGCCGTCTTCACATAGAATTTAGGGAAGTGGCCATGGTGGCCTTGACTATTGCCGGGCGACAAGCGTCCCCCTATCTGAAACTGAAATGTTCACAGCTTTATTTGTTCGCAGCTAGAAACACAAGCGATACCCTCACTGCTGTCAATGTCCAATCCTCTCTGCTGAAAACAGTGGGATGGCAAAAAAGATGCTAACATTGAAGACATGAAAGGCAGAAAACATTTCACACACATCATTAAGCAGGTCTGTATTGGTGAGATCTCACTTCTGCCTCCTGTACGTTAAAACACAATTGTTGGTTTCAGATGGAGGATGCGAGTGTGTGCATAGTTAGGGTGTAATCTCACTGCTGAGGCAGTAGCGTATCGGCTAAAGCACCAACCCATGCTTTACCTTGTGCTTATTATCATATAATGTGTGAAAAGTTAATGAGCGAAGAGAAGTTGTGAAATTTGTCTTCACACTCCTCTTGTACCATCTTCCTCACTGTGGCAGGCTCTCAAAGTTATAATTAGGTTTCCTTCCTGATTTCTGTTTTTGGTGTTAGTGAGGAAAAGACAGTGGCAGACAGTGAGGTGGATTCAGGAGGTTTTCAGTGAGCGGGGACAGTCAGCCTGCTGAAGAGTTGGAGGAGATCACATGATCAACAGATCCCCTCATGAAATCAGAAAGGGAGCCAAATCTAAACGGAGCGTTTTCACGCACATTTAGTGCAAGTATGGCATCTACAGGCACACTAGGGACACATTTATGTTGGTAAAACATTAAAAAGTGCATTTTGTATAATATGGGACCTTTAAAGGTGTCACACTAGGAAGTTGTGATGGGCAATTTTTTAATTATTATTTGAGCAATTGAAAAGAATAATCTGATGAGTAAAAATAGTTGAGTTGCAGCCCTAATTTATAAGATTATGTCAAACTAAAACTATCAAAAAAACTGATAATTATCAGTCTGCATGTATACTTTTTGAGTAAGATTGTGCTTGTCATCTTTTTCTGTGCATCCTTAACGCCCTTCATCTCCCCTCCATACTCCCGTTACCACCCTGCCCAGCACCAACTCTAACAATATCCCCCCTGTAATTATGTAGCTGCGGGGCAGCAGAAGGAGGGTGTCGGGTCAGGCGGCCCATTGATCTCACGTGTCAATGAAGGCTGAGCCAAGCCAGCTCTGCCAGACACAAAAACACCCGCCAGCCACACAGTGGAGTCAGATCTCTTATTGGCAAGTTGGGACACACCAACCTCTGTAACTGTCTAAATGTAGGAGTATATTCAGTCTCTCAAAGCACAAGAAAGCTCAGCACTCGCTGCTTTGCCTTTGGAATATCTGAAAATGTTGCTGAAAAGACGATCACTCTGTAACTTGATACCAAAACTTTTAAGTTAAACTCCTGCATGTTCCCCTTGACATTGGATATCCTGTGCAGAACCGACTCCTTGACAGCTCCTTTACAAGACTTGGTGGGCGGTCCTCACCGACCTCAAGGGACTCCGCAAGCTCTCACATGGCTGGAGGAAGAGGTCAACCCATGCTGACGCTACCCTGCAGTGTCATCGCTCTCAGCAACAAGTCAACCCTTCCCCTTTTCTGCAAAAGGAGTGTGTGACTGAGACGTTGAGTAACAAAGCTACTTCAAACGTTTTTAGCCTTCTCTCCAGATCTTCTGCTTTACCCTGGACAGTTTGGAGCTCTGTGTGACTTACAGGAATGTGGTCATGTCGAGGATTAGTGTGGGTATTTACAACAAAAACAGACCAGTGAGGGAGGAGAGACAACTGTGGAAAATCCTTCAGTACAGCTGAGTCCTCAGTTACAACAGCCGTCTTCCTTCTGCAGAGACTAATTGAATATCACACTCCAATTAGCCTTGTTGAGGCTTGCCTGGGACCTCAGTGAAAGAACTCCGCAGCATTCCTCAATGGTTTTTCCTGCATCCTGAGGCACTGAGGATTGATCAGATCTGTCCTCCATTTGACTGTATTAGTGTTGTTTTTTGTCTCTCACCTGGAATCTCCTTGTGTTTTGGTTAATCGCTGTACAAAACCTCATGGAGTCGATCCTGAACCACCCAGTGGTTCATGGGAGAGAAATTACAGACTGAGTCATAAAGTTCAAGGATCTCTTCAGGAGTCTTGGTTCAGATGTGCAGGTTATTTTTTGTACAGTCCAGAGTGTCTCATATGAGTCAGGAACTCAAAGAAAAATGAACAAAGACTTCCGATTGGCAAGGAAAGGGGCACCGACTGGTTTCGGACACGGTCGGAGACACTCGTGCTTGGGGTATGTTCCTACACTTTGCATCCTGCATCTTTTTGGCGCTCACATTCATATTCATACAAGCTGCAGAGTACAGCTACACCTGTGGCTCACACACCTGGAGTGATAGTTTCACGGTCAGCAATAGACAAAGTTATTTTGAAAGGTATCACAGTGTACATTAGATGATCCATGGACCTGTCATTTCTTTTCAGATGTTAATTTTATGAGATAAAAGAGAAAAGAGAAATGGCATGGAAAGACACTGTAAATTCTCACTGTGACCATGACAGGAGTAAGAAAATGAGAAAGATGGATAATAAACACCCCAGCTGCAATGTGTGCACAGACTATAATTCCCTAATAATGTTATGTTTAAAAATATAGATACAGTGTAGTTTAGTGTGTGGTTCAAAGGGCCTGTGCTTTAGCCTAAAGGTGCTCTGGAGTTTACAAAGAAATCCACTGAGGCACATAAAGTGATTCCCAGAAAATGAACCAGAATATAGTGGAGCAGCAGGACAAGTTGCCTCTGCAATGAAGGTTGTGAGACTCACTCAGAAATGTTTGTTGTCTTGATCTGAGTAGCTTTATTGTTTTCATGCTCTCCATCGGCTCAGCCGTCAGTGGAAGCCACTGTTGCCATGTTCACGTCATATGGGATGGATGATAGAGATAGGAAATGTTCACATGTTTATAACTCGCAAACATTCACGTCATCAGGCGCGTCGACAGCAGTTGTATGATTGCAGAGTTGGTCTGCTGAGGTTTAAAAATACAGCACATCGATGATGCTTTAAATTTTCGTCTAATTACCTTCATTGAGGGGATAGAAACCATTCATGTTTGTTTGGTTTCCAGGCACTTTCGTTTTATTATTAAAGGCCAAGTTGGACATAATGGAGCTTTCAGAAAAATCTTAGTTTCTCAGTTGTGATTATTGTTTGTTCTGTCTCTAGCATGTGTTCATTACATCAGAGGTAATAAAGAATTCTGTTTATCAATGTGTTAATGAACTGGAATGATGAAAGAGCAGGCTAGCAGTAGAGCTGGTGGGGAAATGATCCACACAGGAACTTTCACAACACTTCTTTTATAGATTATGTCGGTGCATCTCTGTGAACTGTAGAAAGGGTTGGACGGGTTCATAGAGATGTGTAATGCTCAGCACCCTGAGCGTCGAGGCCAATGTGTGACTTGATGGCTCTTCAGCTGCACTGTGTTTCTCTTTGCTGGCATTTCACCCAACTTCTTCTGAGAGGAAGCAAGTTTTGTTTGTGGCAAGTTTCATTCAACAGACTTCCTGTTTTCGCTAACAGTCTCCCAGAGACATTTTTCAGCTCGATGACCTTGAAACAAATGCTGCAGACTGAACACGGAGCACTTAAGCGAGTGCTGAACCATCTGGAGATGTTTGTGTTCAAGCGGTTTAAAGGCAGATGTCCAGACGTCCAGCACAGTTTACATTTTTATAAGTGCATGTGCCTCAATTTGTGAATAATGCATTTTTCTCTGACACTGTGTGTATGTGTATGAGTGTTGTCAGTGTGTTGGTGGATACATAGCCCCGCCTGTTGTTGCTCATCTACAATGAGGGACAGAGTCACGTTACACTCAAACACACACTACTTTTTTTGTGTATGTGCATGTGTGTACATAAGCACATACGTGTTTCCATTGTGTGTATATCTGAATGTGTTTATATGTGTCCTAGTGTGTTGTGTTTTGAGTGTGTAGTCTCTTGTGTGTTCATGCCTGTTCCTGTCCTCAGTCCTGGTAGGAATTAAACTGGGCTGGGATTGGTGGGGATCGGTGGGCGCTGCCCAGCTCTCTACTCTGCTGCTGGGTCAGTGGTTGACTCAGCCTCCCATACTATATCCCAGCATGACCACAAACATATGCCACACCTTCTCTGCCATCTCTCGCTGCCAAAACCGTACAGTTAAAGATGAGGGAAACAAAGAGAAGCTTAATTGACAAACCTGTCCTTTGTACAGAAGTAGACTTTACTGTATGTGTTGCTAGTAGCTCATGTGGTTGTAGCTTTTGTGAATTGAAATATAAACTGAAGAAATGTGACATAAAGAATAAAAAATAATTCCTGCCACTTGCAGTTGTACAGTAGAATATTCTGCCTGACAAAGACAAAACACTGTAAGTAGGAATTTAAAAGGTCACCTAGTTCACCTTTGAACAATAGAGCTCATTTGGTTTGCTTTAATCACTCAGGATTGTATAGAAAGTAATATCTATATATATGTACATATATAATTTACATTCTATATACATATCTGGTACTTTTGCTGCTCTCATTCAAACTCAGACAAAAAACGATGCAGTTAAAATGTTAAACACTTGTGCTCAGTGCTGTAGGTGCTGGTGGATTACCATGTAACAAGTAGTATCTTTGTTTTTGCTGTCAAAGAGGAAAGGTTTACTTCACAGCTACAAGCAGACTCTATTCTTTCAAGTACACTCTCTGGACTCTTGTGACTTGCAACAATAACCACCTGACCACGGCTCACACCATGTGAGCAGCTTCTGGGTTTCCAGGTTGTATTTATAAGATTGTGTGATGTTTAACAATCTGATCTGGCAACTTTGCTTTTCTGACAATCGTGAAGAGAAGGATGATCTGTTGGTGTTGGATTTCTTAATTGACTCAAGGTGAAGGATGGAGATTTGAAAATGTCACTACAGTAAATTTGGCACGTTGTCAGAGAGACTTCTCTGGGTTGCTCATTCTCCTGTTAACAGGTGACAGGAACATGTAAAATATCCAGATCACTTACAGATTAAAGCTGTGTGAAACTGGCTTAGGGCCCTCCGATCACCTTAACAGTCCCATATTGTTTCCAGTTTATCATTCAGTGTATTCACAGTAAGAGACGTGTTTCTGACCCAGTGCAGCCACAGCTGAGTCCAAGCAGAGGAGGAGCGATGGGGAGGTTGACAATAACATAACAGACCCCCAAAATAAAACCCCTGAGCCTGGAATAGTTCCCCAGCCCAGCCAGCCTGGCTGCACACAACACGTGAATGTGACATGTGTTTCTCGTTTGTCATGTACACACGCACACACACACACACACACACACACACACACACACACACGCCCTACACTAACAACAGCCACTGCTCCCAAAATCCATATCGATTGTTCCACCAGAGAATCGCTGCTGGTACTTTAGGGTCATATTATCAAAATAGATGTGTTTTACCAGCCGTGGAAAATCAGTTGAGAGAGATTTAGCCATGGGTTCATTTTTTGGTTAAATTTTATAATTCAGTTTTCAACTATCCCCGTCTGACTTTTTCTAATACCCCTTTTGTCAGTGTTGGAAGTAAAAAACTTGCAGTTGCAGTTTGTTTTGTAAACTGTGGTATTTGTGCCTTGACCTCTTGCCTGGCCTTGTTTCAGTGGTTTTGCTTTAAGTTTGTGTGTATTTGTTTTGTGCCTTTGTTCAACACACTGTAGTTTGAAGGCACAGAGCGACCTCTGCTGGATAGTCACTCCACTGTCGACAAGCTGAATCAGCATCACTCTGACTTAACTCACTGGGTAAATATCAACATCGTATTTATCTGTTCTAGATAAAAAAAAAAGTTGGTGTGAACTCAGTGGATGTGAATTTGGGTGTTGCTGAAAAATTCTGAAGCATGCATAGTCAAACTAACCTCGGACAAATAAAGATTAAAGCGAAAAAACAGCAAAATGAGACACTACCCTCTGAAATAACACATTCTGGTCAACTGCAGGTTGTGTGTTTTGTGGGAGGCGCAGGAGAAGCAGCATGACTTTAGTCCTGCAAGAGGATGTAAACATGAGCAACTATAGATGAATTATGTCCACTTATGGTCACTTATGCTGGCTCGTAAAGACTCTTAGCACAGTGAGCCTTAATCAATGAAATGTTGCATTGGAAAAATAAAATAAGATAAAATAAAGTTTTCACAATGGATCAGACTGAGCACTGCATGTACAAGCAGCAGAAATAGGAAAAGTCTGATTCGGTGTGATTGTTTCTGTTCACACTGTGATGTCAGTGGTGACCTCACAGACGCTGCGGCCATGGTGTCGAACGATCTGTGGCATGAATGTGGATTTTCATTCTGACCAAACTCTGCAGGAGCTTTCTGATGAGCTCCTCCGGTCTAAATGAATGGATGATAACCATTGAGATCAGCCACAGTAACAATCAACTAAAACCCGCAGACTGCATGGTTGGAAGTCACTGCTCTGTCACACACTGTCATTGGAAAGGTTTCTCCACAAGGTGGTGCAAGTCTGTCTCTGCTCTGCTGTCAGTAAATATGCAGCCACAACCAGCATACCTGTTCAGAGTACCATGACACATTACTGTCTTTGAATGAAGAATTACTATTTGCTCGCTGCTTGCTATCATTTATAGTTTTGCATAGAGCTCTATGATTGACTGCCGATCTGTCTAGGTTGTATCCCGCTGGGATTTTCTCTATCGCCCTGCAACCTTGGTCACAAGCAGTGCTTACTGTTGAGTTTTATTGGTGGTATTTTGCAGATGAGTGTGGCTCTTAAGTGGACCTGCTGTTCATTAGCCAGGGGAAATAACAGCAAGAAAGCCTGACACAAAGCATAGTCAGTCTTTGAGAGGAATGGATAAACTCATCAGACTTTACTACTGTATGAGCGTCCTGTTTTCAAACAGAAGATCTATTATCCCTTTTGAAGTCCAGAGCCTGAAGCCCAGAGCCTGAAGCCTCTGTTGCCTCCTTAGACTGAGAAACTGCAACAGAAAAATAGATTTATCAACACGGAAGCTATCTGTGAAGCTGTGTAAAGCTAAAGTCTTCTGAAAAGAATAAGGTCTTCTGAAAATCAGTAAGCGTGTCTATTGAATAAATGAATAAAAAATGAGATTTTCCTTCTGTCATATCATCAGCAGACTGACTGCTATCTGATATTTTCATAAAAGGTCAGTGTAACTTGACTCTGTTTATCAGTATAAACTTGGTACAGATGCACACAAACACTTACTTGTGCACTTTCTCACACTCCCAAACACACTCGGCACATAGATACATGAAACTCTCCCGCTGCAGCTTATTCTCATTACTAGAGGTGATGTTGTCATAGGAGCCAGCAGCCAGCTGGACTGTAGAAGTCATTTGGCTGGTGGATTTGGTTACACAGCGGCCTCACAAACACCTCATTCTCAGCAAACCTCCACCCCTGCATCTGTTTCAAGGTCCAACATGTTTCACAAGCACGTTGCACAAGGAGGGAGGAGAGCAGTAGTGGGAGTGGTGTGGAGTTTTAGTTTAGTTTAACTCAGACAAAAATCAAAACATGGTAAACATCTCAATGTGATATTGGAAATCACTGCATCAAAAACTTAGTAATACTTGTTCCTGCTGTGGTTCTTGGCATTAAATATGAACACAAAGAAAATATTGTGGAAGAAAGCAGGAGTAGGGAGGAGTGACAGCACATAAGTGTGTTTTTAGATGAGAATGAACTACTTTAAGTCCAGGCTTTGTCTGTCTGTCTGTGTTCAGTCCTGTGAAAGGTAAATTAACCTATACCTTTCTAGTCTTTTTGACAACTCAAACCCCTTTAACACCACATTCACATTCACCCACCGTTCATACACTGATGGCATGTTGCCAGTCAGCCATCAGATGGAAACAAATCATTCATACACAAAAGCACAGCTTTGGGAGGGGTTCAGTGTTTTTCACAAGGACACTTTGCCATGCGGACTGAAGGAGGGGATCAAACTACAGATCTTATTGGTGGACGACCTGCTCTACCTCTGACCTGTGTAGATTGTTCAACCAATGGTTCAAATATAAATGTAGCTATTATTCCTTTGCATGATTCTGAAGTCACAGTCAGCACTTTTTTGTACTAAAAATGGATCCAGGAAAGTTTACAAGAAGCAAGGTGAGACTTGCATAAGCCACCACTTTGCATGCACTACCTAGCATCTCCAAGTGGTCCCATGCAGTGAGGAAAGCCACTTTATAGAGAGTTGGGAAACCACTGTGTGCATCCACCACGTGAAAGGACATAAATATGAGGTACATATTCATACAGGTGGTAGGTGAAGAAAGAGATCTTGGTCTGGAGGGTTTGTTCCAACTATTGGGGTACTGCTGAGCCTCCATGGGAAAGCTGCCATGCCAGGCTACTGGAAAACCATGCTGGCTCTGTCATGGTTGTAGAAGGGCTTAGCTCTTTACTCTTGCTAGACGTTAGAAGGGAACAGGGGTTTGCCCACCTATTATCAATGCGTGTTGTGGATTTGCTTTGTTATCATGCCTTTCTCACTTTTGCACAGTGAATCACGGTATGAAGTGGGCGTGAATGCTATTCAACCATCTGACTAGCAGTGCTGATGGAGCATGCTGGCCCCTAATTCCATTTGAGCTAGACAGTGAGCTTCTTTGGTCACCACAGATGCATGGGAATCTTCGCCTGATGGCTATGAATTGTTTTCATATTTCTGAGCAACTGAGCCATCTGTGTAGTATAGAACACAACCTCACTTAGTGTGGAAATTAAATAAAATGAGCCCACAGTTATCATCTGATATGTATAAAAATCAGTTGCAGTGGCAGATTACAGTTGCAATATCACAATCAAATTGAATCACGTCTATACAAGCATTGATGGGTAAAATCCTAAATGATGTACTGATGAAATTTAACCAAAACCTTCAACAATTTCTCTTTATCAGTGAGTTTGGTATGTACAACTATGTACAAATTGGTAAGAGTACACCTCTTGTCGAGCCTAAATCACGACAGCCAGAACTGGAGTGGAGAAAGAGTTCAGACAGCATTGGTCTGAAGTTACCACTTCTGTTAAGTTTTTAGCCAACTCGTCAATGTCTCCTCAATATCTGACATTTTAAAGCCTCCACCTCTTCTCTCATGTGCCTGCCAGCACGTCCAACTTGGCCGTCTGCCCCGTGTCTCAAAAGGCAAATATTTGCCAGCGATGTCGACAGCAGCGAGCCGGTCAGTTGGTGAAGTCATCAGGTGTAGTTAAGTCCATCACTCGCTGTAGTGAGACTGACAGGTGCTCCTCTGCTGGAGTATGAGAACGTTAAAATTTGGTCCAGGATTTGGTTTTGTTGGTGTGGATTTTTAAAAAAAAGATAATTAAGAATCTAACTTTAACATTTGCACTGGCATTACAAGAGTTTCCTGAGTTCAGTGTGCACATGTGTGTGTTGGTGTGTTTGGTGAGCCTGTAAACAGTTAAAATACCCACAGGATGAACGCTGCCTCAGAGAGCTTCCCTGTTCAGAGTGCTGGCCTCTCAAACACACACTGCACACATTTGCCACATATGGCGCATATACATTACCACACACACACACACACACACACACACACGTGATGCAACTACTACAGCCACAGATCCCCCTCTATCTATCTCTCACACACACACACACACACACACACACACACACACACACACACACACACACACACACACACACACATACTGAGCATACACATGCACATAGTTCATGTCTTTTTTAAAGCCTCCATGTGCTGGAGGAGACAGACAGAGAGAGCCTTAGAGGGAGGGAGGGAGGGAGGGAGGAGTGTATCTCCAGAGAAGAGAGAGAGCTCAGCCCTGAACTCCTCAATGTGGATTTGAAACCAACAGCTTTAGCTCTCCGCGCTCAGCTCTCCAAACCGCATGAAACTGGACTGTCGTTGAGGAAATGACTCCTTAAAAGCCACACAGCTTTGATCCCCCTTCCTTTTCTTCACCCTCTGCTTGTTTCGGACTGGAGACATGATGCTGAAACACACTGAGGAGGACTTTCCTCCGTCTGTCTGCGCGTCAGTGGAAACCTGGTGTGGTGTGAAGAGAGAGGAGAGAGCACACAAGAGCCGAGGAGTAGAGGAGCCCCTGGAGGAGGAGGAGGAGGAAGATTAGTGGAGAACAAAGCCAAAGGGAGACAAAGACAACCACAAACATGAGTTTACCGACTAACTGTGTGTATCTGGCCCCCTCGGTCCAGGACCGCTACTTCAAAGTGAGGAATGGGAATATCTGTGGGTCGCCATGTGCTGTCAACCGGCCCATCGACATCGTGCAGAAACGCAGGCGGTAGGACAGATGTGGTTTTAATCCAGATGTTGTAGTTGCACAACACACTGCAGTCTATTCTTTTCTCTTTTTAAACAAAGTTTCAGAATTCTTCTACCGACAAACACTTATATAATATACTATATAGTAACTTTTCTGTACTATTAATGATATTTATTTTGTGTCATTCACTAGTGAGTTATAATGTTTTTAATGATAATTTGTAGATTATCTCCTATGGTAATATTTCTTTAATCTGGGTGGTCACATCTTCAATGTATCGTCATCTAATCCAATGACCCTGCTGCAAGTAAAAACTGCAGGGTTTAAAAAAAAATATAGTATTTTTAGTGTTACTTCAGGGGTTTGTATTGTGTCAGGGCTACTCAGTACTGCACTTATATACTGAACTTAGCTGTTAGCTAATTAACAATATAATTACTAATTTGTTATTCAAAAGAAATATCTTCTGAAGTGTGATTGCGCTGTAATATTATTGTAGTGACCCTCAATCCAGGTGCGACTGGAGAGAGATTGTTATAACTTCTAATCCTAGACCTAATATGATTTATAAATATTCCTGTAACATTCCTAATGTAATTTATAGATGTTCGCTGCTGCTCATTATGTAATTTACAGTGACCTTGCATTTGTATCTCCATATGATATTCCTATCATCCATTCTTGACTCACAGTACACTAAGTCTGTGCTACTCAGAGTTTAAAGTGACCTCCGTGTACTTAATGGTATTTAATGATTTTTCTATTTAATTTCCTAAAATATCATTGTAATATCACAGTCATCTCGTGTGTGTGCCAGCAGTAGTGGGCCTGTGGGGACCTCTTGTGATATTTTTACCTTATGGTAGGATTATTTCATCAGACAAGTCACAAGCATGTAGAATTAATTTACACAACTAAAATTAATTTGCAGTATTGGGATCAGAGAGACGAGTAAACCTCCTCTCCTTTATTGCCCAAATTACACACAGTCAGGTGTAAGAAAGTTGAGGGTCAGAATCTGCGACTTGCAGGTAATAGACTGAATAAAATCTCTTTCTGAAGTAAATTCACATTATTCTCAATCTTCTTGTGTTTTCTAAAGATGAATTACAACCAGTTTTATGCGGCAGCAACAATCTCTACTTGTCATCTTTCTACTTGAACTTATTGTGTCACGGGTAACCCTCATGGACAAATGCTTTGGTGACACATATGTGACACAACTTAGTCCCCTCACCCCTCCCAGTATATGGTGCAAAGTTTTAGCTGCACACACAGTCAGAGGACTGACGATCAAGAGTGAGAATACACATTAGTGTTGTTATGATAGCAGAAATGAAATGAACATGAAATAAAAGTTGTAGATGTTAAAATATTCTCCTTTTTAAAATAGAAACAACGGTAATATTTGCTTTATAATGCTGTTTTATCAATTAAAGAATGCTCACTCTTGGTTAAAATGATTACAGCCCATACAAATATCCCTCTTGGTTGTTTTTTCCATTTTTTAAAGCAGAGTGGAACTGATTTAGGCTACCCACAGCACACACACACACACACACACACACACACACACCTCCCACCAGATGAGTATACCTGAAAGAGTAAGAGTCACAGAAGGAAATATGACTAATTTTGCAGCCAGCCTTTAAGAAAATCCTGACGACATCAGCCTTGTCGGGTGGGGAGGGGGATCAAAGTGTTTTTATAATGTCAACCCACCAATAAAAAAACCTTCAAAGGGAGAGGGCTAATGAACGCCGAGTCTGACATATTTATAGGCCTGATGGATGAACCACATGTGTGTAATAACACAGTCAACTATATGCACTGTAATCGTCCAAATCCCTTCAGCCCTGCACCGTGTGTAGTTTCCATTAATTCCTAGACGGAAACAGACTGCTTCCATCGTCATCGCTTTACCTCGTAAAGTCTGAGGTTTTACAGTTAGTTTTGGCAGAAAGATATTCATGTTCGTCACTGCAGACTTTTATCCTCAGCTTTTAGGTTTACGTTCAGCCTCCTCCCTTCTGCCTACTTTGTGATACAGTTATCTCCTACAAGCTCAATTATCTCACACTGCTCAGTTACTCATAGTAACGTATTCTGTCTTGTCTTTTCACTTTCTTTCTTGTCTTGTGACATCCAATCCCCAGATGCCATCACGTCCAGTCATATCCCCCACCACCATCATAATGTCATTTCATATATTGTCCTCTCTTGTCCCATCCTGGCCTGTTCTGTAATTAGATTTAGGCAGTAAGATATACATTTGTCAGTGCTCAGAGATTTTGCTGTAAGGTTTATACTGTTGTAGCTCCCACTTTAATATCTCTGGGTGTATGAGGCCACAGTGTTGCTTGTGCTGGGAGCAGCACCGCAGAGGTAAGAAATAACCATTTTCATGATCGGTTCATTGTTCGGGTGGTTTAATTCTTCAAAAAGTCAAAACATTCACGAGCTACAGTTTCTTCAATGTGAGGATTTTCTGCTTTTCTCCATTTTATATTTTAAATAGTAAATTGAATATTTTTGTCATCTTGGAATCTGGCAAAATTTTTCACCTTTTTGTGACATTTCATAGATTTAGCATTAATTGAAAATGAATAAACAATGAAAACAGTGAAAATATACATCTTTACTTACAGCCCTACACTACTGCTTTACCACAATGTCACATATCTTAATTTTGTCAGGTAATCTGCTGTATTAAACAAAAACAGACAAATCGTTTCAGGTCTTCTAAATTACATGCAGGATTTTATCCATATCAGCCACTTCTGTCTTGTCCTCTTGCCCTCCTCATTATTGCTCTTTTCATCAGTAGACCTGTAACTTCAGTGATGATAGTGATGGAGATGATGATGGCTATGGTGATGATGATGATGATGATGATGATGGCTGATATCAGAGTCTGACTCATAATGTTTAACCTCCCAGCCGGGATCATTGATGTCAGCCAGACACTGACTCACACAGAAAAAAGAGGAGCTCACAGCTCAACATTCTTGTAATAAAAATAACAGTGAGAATGATGCTGTTTATATTTATTCTCATAAGAAGCCATAACACATAATAGAGTGATGAGTTAAAGGCGTAATAGTATTCTCCAAACATTCACCTACAGAAATATATATTCAATAAAACATATTTTGTATCTATTTGAAGGATGCCTGCCATCTGTTTATGCACTGACTTTTGACTCCATGTATAGCTTTTCTTCAGTGTGTTTGAAGTACCTGTGTGCACCTTAACATAACACTAATAAATGAGCGCTCTGATGTGATATTTCTTGAAGGTGCTGGCAGACAGGACGTAGTTGCTGAGGCCAGAGACGTTTTGCTCTTTGCATGTTGGTTGGTGGCAGTCGTGACGAAATGTGACGTGTATGTGCAGCGTTGGGCTCTTCGCTGCTTGTGAAGCAACACGCTTAACATGTTGCAGCTCATAGTACTTCAACAGGACTACACAGAGTCTCCACTCAGCTATTTGATATCTTCACATTTGACAATTTTGTATTCAGTGACTCAGATTTGTCTTTGCTTTCGTTCGCATGTCGTCACACTTATTTATTTCGTGTATGTGTATCAACAAGGATTTGAGGAAGACCAGCTTTTGCTGCACTGGTTTTTCTTATTTTGAAGCTACACTTTTGGTAAAAAGAAGGCTCAGGGAACAGCTTTCCTGTTTGTTGGAGGTCTGAGGTTTGGCCACACTGAAATAACGGCCTGCAGCCCTTCATCCAGTCTATTTGTGTAAAACTGATCCACTGACAAATCAAACAAAGCAAAAAATTTCAAACTGTAGACCAACTTTTAACCCAAGCCAAAGCTTAACTAACCCATTTTCTGCAACTGCTTTATGATTCTTCATTGAAAGCAAGTGGTGAGCAGGAAAAAGCAGGACACCAGCACTGCAAACATGGAAGTGTTAATGTAAATGCTCTCTGCTGACAACTGCAGTCAGCTACTCTTGACTCTTTAGCAGCTCGATTTCATGATGCATTGTGCTCATTTTTTAGACTTAGATATGCAGGGAGGCTCTTGTTGAGACAATAATATTCTCACTGGCTTAAACCACAAAAAACTCATAGAAAATCATACTGGAATTATTATAGCAGCTTTTTTTTTATTCAGAATAACTTGGGGATGAATATCTGCTTTCAAATTAAGAATGTATTTACCAAAACATTTTGCAGCAATTTACGCGAATAAAGTGAATAAAAAGTAATAACGATGTTCTATCAGCATTCCTTCGTCAGATCAGGAAAGCGGTGACTGGATGATATCTGATGTTTGATTCAAGGCCAGCATTTAAGCCAAATATCAGTTTAACTCATAGTCTCCACGCAGCCTGTCTCTCTCTGTCTAAACAGTTCAGAAATAAGATCTGGTGGTGTGACAGCAGGTTGGCAGCCCTCCGGGACTCAGCCCATGTCAGCACACTGCGACGTGACGCACCGCTCACCCTACATGAAGTCAAAGTTCACCACAAGCTGCCTGCAGGTTGCGACATAATGTAAATGAAGAGTTGCGTTAGTTCGGGCACGGCACTGAAGGTCTCATTATGGCCCTGCAGCTGGTTAGGCTTTACTCACCCGCACTGACGGTGCTGATGGATTTCTCCCTCCACTGACTCCATCTGTTTTACTTTTTTTTCCATACTTGTCACAGGCATCTCTTACCTTGTGTTTCCCATATCTCAGTGATCTGTGGTGAAGCCAGCTGTTGCTCTCCACACTGAACTTTACATTCTGCCAAAACAAATGCAATAAATTGGGTTATATCATTTGATTTAAGTGTTACGCGTCAGCACTTGGAGATGAAGAGGCTGACTAATAGAGTGTGCTAGAAGCAGCGAAGGGATTTCTGGCACAACTTCACTTACTTCCACTCAGGGTTGTGACGATAACTGCATTACTGCAATACCCCAATCATGTGATGACTACAGAGGGGTTGAGCTCATTAATGTCATCACTGCCATATATTGATATAATTATAATTATTATATAATTAATATGTATGGTACCTTTTTTAGGTTGCACTTCAAAAAAGCTAAACTAGGTTAAAGTTTAATTATTATCATAGCTGCAACTATGCCTAAATAATATAATTTGCAGTTTAAAGAATAATTATCATTTATTTTAGACTGTTTTACTACTTCATAATTTACAAGCTGCATGCTGTCAAACATTATTTTAGGCACTTGGAATAGATTAAATTTAGTCTTTTCTGTTTCCTGAATAAGTTCCTGCCGTTCTGTATGACGTGTATGTTAGTAGGTCAGTGTGTGTAACTTCTCTGAACTCCTCGTCCAGGAAGATAGCGGATTGAACCATTGATTGAACCTGCAGCTTTTGTCTATATTTGTTGTAATCATATAAAACTTTTCTCTGAGATTTCATGACTGCTGTAAACTCTCTCTGGGCTGCACAGTGAAATGCTCTTCATAACCACATGTATACTTCAGAACTTAAGTGAAGATTCTTTTATTCTTTCTGGGACCTGAGAGAAGTTTTCTTTGATAAAAGTTTCTTCCACAATGCATTCTTTACTGTTAGTTTTTAAAGGTCCCATTTTCTGCTCATTTTCAGGTTCTTACTTGTATTTGGACATCTTACCAGAACAGGTTTATATGGTTTATTGTTCAAAAAACACATTATTTTTCTAGCTTTTTCTATTTATGTAGCGTTTTTGAGTATGCGGCAACAGGCGAGAAAAAGCGTTGCTCCTAACGTCTCTTTTCTGAGCACTCCGGTAAACCGCTAAACTGTAGAGATATGCTGCTTTTTCACCGTGGTAAGAAAAAAATCCATACAGCCACAGCCCTACTTTCTGAGTAGCAGTCAGAGGAGGTTGAAACTCCTTGGAGTTTCTCCTCTTTCACTGGTGGCAGGAAGAACTGAAATGAATTGGATTATAAAAATAGTAGAATTAAGTCATTCAGTGGTTCGTGTTATTTAGAACAGATGAAAGTCAGAAATTAACGTTATCTTTTTTCAAAGTTTTTATCTTAAATTTCAGCCACATCTCACAGACAGCGTATTGAGTTTACTCAGTTGTCATGGAGATGGCTCAGTTGAACCTCGGTCATGTGTTAACAGATGGTCGTATACGAAGGGGAGATTATATCCTGTCTCTTCTCAAAGATAGTTTCTGGCGTCAGATGTAAATGGCCTCTGTGATCTTTCTCCAGCCGTGGTCGATGACTTTCACCTCGTCTCAGTCGAGTGCTGTGACTGGTTTTGGTTCGATGTTCACGGACAGCTGTTGTTTCTGGTTTTCATTCAGTCTCTTCTTGTCCAGGATCCATTTCACAGATTGTTGCATGTAATGCCATGATGATGTCATGGTGACATCATACATCCCTCTAGTTTTCCTCTTTATTAAACAGTTTATATCTTTTCAGAAAACATCCTTCACCCTGCTTTTGAATGCTTAAAAGATTATATATTACTGATAGATTCAGCCAATGTAATCTAGCACATTGGCGTCATTAAATGATTCACAACAAATTTTACTGGAATCTGGACTTATGTGACCCCAGATGAGGACTGACAGGAAATATTGACCTGACCGTGGCTGTTCACTGGACTTGATCCCAAATCGTTGCCAATTTACGGCTGACGCCTCCACCCGCTGAACCACAGGACGCCTCTGCTCCGGGTCTCTGGAGTCACTCTTCTCCGTTCCTACAACAAACACGCCTCAGCAGAAATCCCACTACGTCCACAAGCTAAGCCAGCTGGTTTCCGGCCTGTATCTTTTTAGCATATTTCATAGCATCCTTTGTGTTCTAGTCTCTTATTTGGTGGAAAAATTGGAATTGCAGCGAGCTGAGCGTTGGGCCGGGAATAATTGCAGGCCTTGGAGCTGGTCGATGAACAGCACTGGAGTGACAGCCATGAAACCACAACTGACGTCAGCACAAGTGTGACTGTGTTTGTGTGACTGTGTGTGTACTTGTGTAGAATATCAGTGCTTGAATAGTGGACTGAGTGTTATCCTGACATCTCTGTAACTCCAGGACTGATGGTCAACTCCGGGACAGATGAACACTTCACAAAGAGACTCTGTCCCTTGTTTTCTTGCAGGGTTAGACAATAGTGTGGTTGATGGACCTACGTAATCCAAGCGAGTGAGGACATACGGCATCCACATGCATTCTGCTCCTGCGCTGTTTGTCACAGGTGAACTTGATCACCTGCATAGAATTCAGGGCGCTGCCTGGCTCGTCACAGTGGGATGCCAGGTATGGAAAGGCTGGAAGTTCAAGGGGACTTTTTCAGCAACTTTATTTTGTTACAGATTATAAAGACTGCTATATATATATAAATTAGGACATAGAAAAACTCAGGGTCATTCTTGCATTATGTTTAGGTAGACGATATTAGAAAAATGTATACTATTGCAAGTATCTGCAAGTTTGCAAGTATCATCGCTATGAATATCAGGACACCTGATACTGTCTATTTATAAAACTTACCACCTTTATAAAACTCAGCTCAGGGTATCTGCTGATACCGACTACTGATCCGATATCAGTGCTCTTTTCACCAGGTGTACAAATGTATTTGTATTCCCTCATTGGGATCACTTATGTAAAAGAACAGGAACTCTGTGGCACTGAAAACTGAGTTGGTTGTTCACAGTGACAGACTGAGTTTAACTGAGAGGAGAAACTATTTTAAACTAATTTCATAATAACATTGAAAAAGAGCCTGTAGGGTGAGACCTGATCCGGCCAGAGTAAGGTCAGTTTGATCATTTCAGTGTGTCTTATCGGTGATTCCAAGGTAAAATGAACATGGAGAATAGATTTTACTCTTTAATGTAATTTTTTTCATTCAATCATCTTACTGTTGTTAATGATGATAATAAGTAACACAGATTTAGAGTGATTTACATGACGTAAGAATCTAAAAACAATCAAGACAAGAAAAGCCAGGAGAAAACACTTTCTCCCTGTTGTCTCCATCTTGTTTTGTCCTGCTGATCAGCGATGTGATTGGCTGCTCCTGAGTCGCACTCCGCTAATTAGAGGAGGAAGTGGTACACTCCTGTCTTACCGTTGGATTCAATCACTGTATACCGAAAGGCGCCAATTAGTGCCGTATGAACATGATTAGAGGAGCACTCGGCATTGGCCTGTTGCTGGGCAAAGACTGTGTGTGTCTGTGTGTGTGTGTCCGTGTGTGTGTGTGTGCCTGTGGTCGTGGTCGTGGTCGTGCCCTGAACCAGCCAGTGCACCAGTTGCGCACCAGGGTGATGCAAGGTTGTTCGATTTTCAGGTCGATTCTGGAGCCAAATCCAGACCTCGACTGCTGGGGCTATAATAACACACGACCTGTGTGTGTGTGTGTGTGTGTGTGTGTGTGGATCTGGGTGGTTCTGGCTCTGTGTGTAACCCTCCTAACCAGTTTCTAATGATGTTAATGCTGATCAGCCACTGTATAGATTTGTCCTCGGCTGGACGGACAGAGATAATCACTGCACATGGACTCTAGGATCAATACCCGTCCGGAGGAGTGAATCAACATTTGAGGCGCCCTTCACTCCAAAAATGTAACCACTTCAGCACTACCCCAGTTACATTCAAATTTAAAGGGCCAGTCTGCTACAAAGATTAATGTTATTACACTGGCAGACTTTCCTTTAACTGCAGCACCAAAGTTCAAATGCCTGAAACAGCAAAACTGTCCTGCGTAGTTTGTATCTTTGACCAGTTTGGAATACTTGTCCTTCACAATCTAAGCGCAAGGGATTCTTTTGAAACTTGAAATGTTGCACCAAACCAGTCTCCTTTGACCTCTGCCATCAACAAATTTTCGCCCAGAGAAGTGCTGCTCACCGGATACTTTCTCTTTTTTCCGACCATTCTCTGTAAACCCTAGAGATGGCTGTGTGTGAAAATCTCAGTAGATCAGCAGTTTCTGAAATACTCAAACCGTCCAGCCATGAAACATTCAAAGTCACTTAAATCACCATAAATCCTCCCCATTCTGATACTTGGTTTGAACTTCAGCAGATGATCTTGACCATGTCTACATTCCTAGTCATTACGTTGCTGCCATGTGATAACTGCATATTTGTATTAAGAAGCAGTTGAAGCTGCCTAAAGAAGTGGCTGGTGAGTGTATCCACTCTACTCAGCTGCAGCACATATAAAATTAAAAGCAAAAAGTTCAGCATTTTAATAATTAAACGGAATATCTTTGGGTTACAAAATGAGCAATGTAAATACGTCAAACTGGAAATGTAATTGTCATCTCCCACTGTTTTCTAATGTTTCATAGATTAAACAAGTTCTAGATTAAGTGAAACATTATTACTGATGATCACATCACGCACTCATTCAACTACTGCTGATGTGATGAAGGCTCTTAACCATATGTCATTTACGTACTGTAGTTGTGTCAAAGGTTTATAGTTCATTTGATAAGATTATATCTTAAAATGTAAGGTATAGAAGCCTTGACGTGGAGAATAGCTGCACAACTGCAGTACTGTAGAAACACAAATACAGTAGACACACAGTAGTCACAACTTCTGCAATCTTCAGTCTGTAATAATACGTACGTACTTGTTGCACATAGTATCTGATATGAATCAAGGCCTGTAACTTTTAGCCCCCTGCTATTTTTTTCTCGCGTTCTTTCTTCCTTTCTCCCTTGAGACAGAGCTCTGCTGTTTTCAAAGGCAAAAGTCCTTCCTCCCCCTGTAGGTCAAAGGTCACACAGAAAAATAATAAACACAGCAGCTGGCTTGACTCGATGCAACCTTCCCCTCCCCTTGGCTATATTTAGAGAGACATGAGCTGCTCTGAGATCAGATGTTGATGTTGGACGCAGAGTGTGTGCCCGGCAATCCACAGTGGCTGGTCAGGTGGATGGAAAGAGCAACTGGCTCTTCATGGAGGTGTGGCACTCACTTTCAATCCAGTACAGTTGCATAAAACAGTGGAAATTATTTTATAAGAGGAAGAAGAGTGATATTTCATGATATTTGCATTTAAGACGACAGTAATTTAGATCCAGGGTGATAAATCAAATGAACCAACCACGATGTGAGCTGAAATGCACCAAACTCCTCGTCTCAGTAACAAGCCTTTGAAAAACACATCAAATACAGAAAGATATATTAAAGAGTAAAGAAAAAAATTTAGATATACTACACAAAGATGCTGTTTTTTAGCATTCTACAAATGTAAATGTGTGACAAGTTTTGCATCAGTGTCACGCAATAAGCCCCTTTAAGACACTGTCCTTTGTGTTTGTCGTTTGCTGTCTTTTCTCTTTTTTTTTAAATTAACATCACGAGGTGAGAGGTGCAGTGAGAGGATTCTTTGATTAATATGCTGAAACAAGCAGCTTTTCTTCAGTTTTCTCCCAGGAGTCAAGAAGTGTGTAGTCTGAAACTGTGTCTGTCTTCTCAAGCGTTATCTACAGCGTCTTGAGGTTTCGAGATATTTGCTGTGTCTAACAGTTTCTCTGAGTGTTATTTCCTGTATTATTGTGTTCAGTGTTAGATTATTCAGGCTGATCTAAGCTCGCCTCATCTTTGTTCATCCAGTGATGTTTTGCTGAACTCCCACAGTGTATTTCCACAGAGTCTGCCACTTGTGGTCACGTTTTGTCCAGCCAATCAGCTGTAGACCATGATAAAGCACCTGGTTGCCTTTTTCAAAAGTGCCCTGCACAAGAGAAATTTTTTGTTGTTTTTAAACTGGGTGGCAATTTAAAAAAAAAAAAGATCTAGTGAAGTGAAGTCGGTTTCTTAACCCTGAAGCCAAGAGGGCGTCCTCAGCATAGACTGTGTATAAAGATGGGCATCCCATCTCCAATGCACCGAAGCCAAAATATCCTGGATATGCCCACATCAGACAATCATGACAATCACAGTTCTAAACACTTAGCGTTATATCTCCTCTCAACTTTCTTACTCTACGTACAGTTCTCAAACAAGCTTCAGCAGGTGCCTCTGTGACTACTTCACTCAGAGCAGCCGTCAAACATGAAGCCACACCACTTTCTATTTGTTTTTATAAACCAGATTTATTAGAACAATTAACACTTGAGCATACATTAGCAAGATAAGAACTACTACAAGCAACTATGAGCAGTATTTCTCTTGTACTTAAATGTTTTTTGTTTGATTTTTAGCGCTAACATGCAGGGGGTGGGGAGCCACCAGGGGGCGATCCAGATGTTTTGGCTTCACTTTCTATGAGCCATCATGTTGTCCATCTATATGTACACAGTCTAGTCTAACTTGTGTCTATAACAGTTTTTAAAGAGGGCAAAGTTGGTGATTAAGTCTAAACTTTGAGCCAAGTGAGCTGGTCTTTTCTTCTTTCTTTGATATGTACAAATCAGATTCTTTCTAAATACATTTACTGCTTGTTTTTCTTTTGCCCTGCTGCCCAACATCTCTGTGTGCTGTCATGACTTTATAAACATTATAAACACACACACACAAACACACAGTGACAGTGAAAGGAAAGATCTGTTTGGCAGGGGGCTGAATGAGGGGGGAGCAGGCTGTTTTTCTGCTGCTTTCAGATCAAATGTACAATAGGCTTGAGGTGTAAAGCAAACAAACCCTCTCTACTCCCTGGACTCTCTCACTCCCACACACACACACTCTCACACACACACAGACACAGACACAACCCTTACTAAAGGTTCCTCTGTGACTTTGGTGCTGTTCTCTCTCATTTCAAATGTAAAATCATTTGTACATTTTAGCCACTTTTGTTTCCTTTCTCCCCATCTCACACCCTGTCACACACACACACACACACACACAATGTGTTGTGGTCTGTTTTCCTCCTCTCCTGCTCACCTCTTGCCTCCTTCCTGGTGTGATGTTTTAGGCCCCTCGGACAATTCCCACGCTATGAGGGAAGAAAACAGGAGGGAGCACTGTGTGTGTGTATGTGTATGTGTGTGGGATGACCTTTGACCCTGGGCCTGTGTCATCCCCCATCAAATAACATCTGGCCATGACGGTTGTTCTCTGTTTCACTCTCACATACATAACAGAAAGTTCCTTAAATCCCTCTGCCCTGGTTCCCATGAGCACATCACAAACATGTCTCAGTTATTCCCATCCGAAGGTTTAATGGAGTTACAGCGGCTAACTTTAAGACCAGGCTTTATGGGGATATTATGAATTCTGCCTTGGATGAAAAATGAAGATGGCTCCGGGCATGGCTTAACATCAAAGTTACTGTAACTCAGATTCTGTCACATCAACATGGTTCAAATTAACACAGTGTCCTTGTTGTAAAAGTTCATTGAGGTGTGACTATTAATCTCAGTAACTGTGATACAGTAGGCTGCAACATGAACTCATGGGTTATTTTCTCCATTAATCAATTCAGACAAACTCGAAACACTTCCAGAGTGGAGATAAAATGGAAGCTTAGTTGATTATCACTTTTAAACCGCAGTCTTTTTTATTTAGTTTAAAGGAAAAGGATTCTTCCTCTTCGATATGTTGATTAGTTTCAAACTAAACATCCTGGAAACAAAAGCAGAGGTTAGGATGTGGGTGTTAAGGGATGTGAGTCTGAGAAAAGTTTTAGTAAAACAGAGTTAAAGAGGGAAAAGGGAGCTGTCCTTTACGTCAGAGACATGGAGAACAATGCTGGAGGCAGGAGACGGACCAAGGTCAACTTGTTATGTGTGCTGCACCCCAACAAGACGCCTGCCTGCCTGCCTGCCTGCCTGCCTGCCTGCATGTCTGTATGTTTGAAGGGAAGCAAGTAGTACTAATCTGTATTTGTCGTAGTAATAGAAAAAAATATTTTGCTGAAGAAGATCTAGTGCAAGTTAGTAGTTAGCAGCAGACAAAGAGGCAGTTGTAAAAGTCTGATCTCTGCACCTTCACTGTCTCATGATAGTCTAAATGTTACATGACAAGATGAAACACAGACATAATACTGTCTTCCTAAAGAATATGAGCTTCAATCTGGAAATATTAGTATTGGCCTCATTCTTCCAAACTGGTTGGGCTCTGCCTACAGTATAGTATAGTATAGTTTAGTTTCTGTTTCACTCCAACAGCCTGTAAATTGATTTGAGAATTTTCCTTCCTGCTGCAGAAAATATGCCCTCCAGGAGCCATATTATCCACAGCTGTCCATTGTCTGTCCAGTACAACTCTATTTTAGTCGTGATGGGGGGGAAATAAAATCACGCCATGCACTTGCATTACAGAAAAATAATGGAAAGTATTTTTCCAACTTATTTACATATTTATAGCACTGGCTGGTTTGCAGGCCTTCTGAAGTGGAAAGTAAAATCACAAACACGATGTTGTGAGGAATAACTAAAGAGAGCTCACATAGATATAAACACAATTAAAGTAGATCAGGATACAGAAGGCAGATATGAGCAGAGCCTTGTTTATGAGAAGTGGCAAGTCTTTTAATTTAAAATGTTTTAGAGAAAAGTAGAAATCTGATTTTATCACATTTGGTTCACCGCACATGTCTGGAGATTAGTTGTGGTTTAGGTGAATTATCTTGTGCATCTCATAAGCAGGACCCATTCATTCATGACAGGTGTTGCAGTATCATATTGTCCTCAGTAGTGGGCGCTGTCGCCCTATCAGTTGGCTTCTGCCACTATGAATGGGGATCAATGCCATTCACAAGTAGTAAGCTGTGGTGAACTGCAGCTGCTAAAAAGCTTAATTGTGATAAAGAATCTCTGAAATTTAAACTGTTATGAGTTTGTGAAAATTTTCTTCCATTAAAAATAAAAAAACATTAAAAATCTCAACAAGTGAACAGAAGCACTCGAATGCCATTCATATAATTATTTTACCTGCTTTACTCAGTGTCATTCATGCCAGTACATTTTCATATTATGTGCTGACTAATCTATCGTGCATCATCTTCATATGAATTACTAACCCTAACTTATAGAGCAGAGAAAATCCAATGTAATGATTTAATGTTTGATTAAATATCAGTATCCGCCAGTCAGTGTCGTCCACCTCTGATAAGAAGGAGACTGTGGTGAAAACAACACTGCGGCTTGAAACCTAATTTTATTAAACGATGATATATTTGTAGGTTAATTCTTCATTTTAAGCTGATAATGGGTCCCAGTGAATAGAGGTGTTCGGCCATTTTGCCTCAAAAAGATGCTGGCGTCCCATGATGGTCTACATAGTCATGTTTTGTCATGTAAATCCAATGATCGTCTTTAAGCACATATCTCATTACCAGTAAAGACCAACTGAGCGTGTTCAGCCTTTGCAGCGGCCATGCACACTGTCAAAGTATCCTTGAGCAACATGTTTCAACACCTCGGAGATTCGGCTGAATAAAAGATAAAAAAGATATGGATGAAGATATGGGAAAGGAGGGAAAATACTGTATTTCTACTTGGAGTCATTTAGAAGCTCTTAAGCATCAACCAGTCAAATTGAAACAGAAATTCATGTATGTATTCATGAGGAGGGGCTAAGTCATCTGCACCCTGTCTGGGGGGAAATCTACGTAAGCTCCGTCACAAGTCTCCCAGTTCCCCTCTTTCCTGGCAGGCAGATCTATTTATAGCTCCTGACGTCACTGGTCTCCTCTGATGGAGCCTCGTCACGGCCGACTACACCGAGCCAGGGGGGAGGGTGGGGTGTAAAATGGGGTTGGGTGAGGTGTAGCGGTGGTGGGGGGTGGGGGTATCATCACTGAGGTAAGCCCTGCTGCAGCCCTGCCCCCTCTCTGCCTTGTCACACCAATCAGGTGTGAGATGCTGAAGCACATCACTGTGCTGGATACAACCTTCCTGATCACCCCCACCTCCCTCTCCTCCTCTTCCTCCTCTCCCTCCCCCCTCCTCCTCATCTCTGTGTCTGTCTCTCTGTAAACTGGGCCTTTCATTCAGCATCAGTTGCATAATAGCCATCTTTCATTTATCAGCCGCTGCTATTGCTGTAGCGCTGGAGGCATGTTGAGCTAATAATAGACACAGACACAACCTTCATTGCTCTGTTGGGGCTCTGTTTGCTATTGTTATGACTGGAAGGGAGGAGAGGTAACAGATAACAATGGATCTAATTGGTATAAATGCCTTTAAAATTACCACTCAAGTATCCACACGGTGCTTTAAAATATGATTTCAATCATGGAACATTCATTTTTAATCTTATAATGTAGATGAGTTTTTTGTGGTAGAATTTAGGTCAGAGAAGGCATTAATTGTTTAATGGTTTCAAAGTGTGACTTCAGAGTCACTGTGTCCTTGAGCAAGGCACAGCCCCACTGAGGGAACCTGGACTGTGGAGATCTGAATAAATGTCATGTTGATAAGCTGTAAGCCTCCACTACTGTATCACCACATCTGTGTGCTCAGACTAAAGTCAAAGTCAAAGTTTTCGTCTGTTCCCCTTTTTGTTCATCCTCCTGTGTTTTAGCGCTTTGCTCTTTTGTGGTTTCTTAGAGTATCAAAACAAATCTAGTCTAATTTCAATGGAAATTTGGGGTAAAAGGACATTTGTTGAGTGAATGTAACCGTGCAGACTGACCCCATCGTGACTGGACTGTGATACTGTTTGCTTACAGGAGCTGGACTGAACCCAGATGGCAAAAAGGCAGATTTTTGAATATACAATACAGACCATTGTGATCCCACCAATGAAATTTAATAATCATGCTCACAGACATTAAGTACTTTGTTTAGCATGGTGGCTGCGATGGGGTGATAGTGGGAGTGGTGGGGGGCTTTATAGTTAAGTAGCTCCACTGACGTACCATGTATGAAGTCAGTGTTGACGTCATACGGAGATAGCGGATGGAAAGATGCGTGTGAGTGTGCGTTTGCAAAAAGCGAGTAATCACAAGGTCGCCTATTTAAAAAGACGCTCACAGGCGGGGTAGAAAATGTGAGTGTAACCTTTTGATATCAAGTAGACATTTTGTGCTCATTTTTATGATGATTTTGTTTCACACTGTCACATGAAAAGTACCATTTACTTTCTTGGGTTTGTCATCACTGACTTCACTGTAGTTTTTTTGGGATATTTTGCTTTGGTATTTGAAAAAACATTTGATATTTGCCTTCTGCATGCTGCAGTTCCACTCAGTCTGCAGAGGCTTTATCACACATACGTAGTTAATCTTAACCTTGTCTTATCCTTATCTCAGCTTTCTCTTTACTGTCTCCATGTGTACATATGTACATCAGATTATATGGGTGTCACAGGGTGTCGATTGAAGAAAAAAACATGGTTGTTTAGACAAATAATAACCGCTGACTCTCAACAATATTTTTAGAAGTTTTTTATTATTATTGGCAGCAGTTGTAGCAGTAGTTCTGGTAGTAGTAGTATTAGTAGTAGTAGCAGTAGTAGTGGAAGTAGTAGTAGCAAAAGTTCGATTAGTAGTAGTAGTAATACCAGCAAGTAGCATTACTTGTGGTACTGTTAAAAACAACAGTGGTATTAGCTGGTCACTTGGTTCTAGATCCCTGAAATAATGAAATCAAAACAACAATGAAGTGAAAAAAAGCCTATAAATTCAGTCTGACTGTCTGACTAATATATACAGAACAGACACAACAGAAACTGTATCAGTAGTATTTATGTATGTCTTTTCTGTCTCTCCGCAGTTTTGACGTGGAGAATGGCCTGTCGGTGGGTCGCAGTCCACTGGACTCTCAGACTAGCCCAAGTTCTGGTCTGGTACTTCAGGCCAACTTCCCCCACAGTCAGCGCCGTGAGTCCTTCCTCTACCGCTCCGACTCAGACTTCGACCTGTCGCCCAAAACCATGTCCCGCAACTCGTCCACTGCCAGCGACCTGTGAGTATTGTAACGATGCTCTCTGTAGTGTTTGAACCAACCAGCCTGGAGCCTTTGGGTCCTCTGCATTGTGGGGTGCTGATTTGAAATTTGAAGCGAAATGCTTTTGGTTTTGTTAATTTGACTCGTTGATGTTTACAGATTTCTGTTTCTGTAAGATTAATTTTTTGGTTTTTGTCCAGAATCCAGACTGCTGATTAGTCGATTAATCTGCAACTATTTTGAAAAAAAACAGATAATCATTTGATTCACTTTTCTGACAGAAAAGAAAAAAAGAGGTTCCAGTTCTTTAAATGTGAGGATTTGCTGCTTTTCTCTGTTTTATATCTTTGTGAATTGAATCTCTTTAGGATCTGGACTGTTGATCAAAGAAAACAAGACATTCGGAGACGTCACCTTGAGCCCAGGGAAACTGAGACAGACATTTTATAAACCAAATGAGTGACTGATAATGGAAATAACCTTCAGTTATAGCCTTTCTGTACAGTATATAGCATGAAAAGACATTATATCACTACTGTTAACACTGGAATTAATTGTCAATATATTAATTTATGTAAACCTATCCAAGGTCCCATTTACACACATTACGAAAGGTGCATTTTTAAAATCTGGCTTTAATGAGGGATTTAGTAGCAGAGGTCATCACGTTTAGCTCAGATTTCCATCCATATTCTGCCTGTTTATACAGCTAAAGATTTCTCTGTGCAGCTAGCACACTCTTTGAAGCCAGAGTGTAAATGGGGACCACCAATAGCTGTCGCTCCTTTGTTTTGAAGGGAGGAGGGATTGAAGCATTGGGAAGTCAATTGGCTACCTCGGTGAGACAAAGTGTGAAGACTGCTGTGATTTTTCTACCTCTCTGGGCTGTTCCATGTTGTCATCAGTCCCACATCTTCCACCGTCCCACCCCACCCCAGACCAAACCCCCCTCAGCCCGTTGATCATGACCTGAAGAACCCTCCTTGGATACTCAAGATGATCAGCCCTGCAAAGTTTTTAAAACAGTCCCAGCAAGCATTTGACAGATGGTGATCTGGAATCACCCACGCTTGAACTGAACCCAAGGGAGGACAAACATTTGCCAATTTGTTAACAAGACACAGTAAAAGTCCCATGAAAATGGCTTTTAGATATTTAGCCTTTGATTTTACAAAACGGAGCAAGACAATACGATCCTTGGTCATTCAGCGTTAAAATGTTTGCTGGACGGGGACGTGCAGGCTGACTCTGACACTGTGCTTTCCACTGGCAGCATGGATTTACCCTGACGTCTGATCGGTTATGAGGTGCATGTTGTGACTCCCAGAAAGCTCCACCTCTCCAAAAGTTGGCTTTCCCATCACCCGATGCATGAACACTGCTCCTCACCTGCACACAGTTATAGTTATACAAATATAGATATTGGAGGCATACCTGCAAATCTGCATTAAGTCATTTTTGACCATAATAAACGCAGGCCCGACATAAAGTTTCTAGCTACTCAGTGAAGGTAATTTCAATGTTCACTTCCTTTTCTGGGCCTTTAACTGCTGGTTAAACCTCAGTGGGCAGATGCAGTATTGATAAATGCTTCCTCGCCACGATTTGTTGTCCTCCTTTTTTACCTGTTTTCGTTTCCACTTATTTGAAGCACTTGTTCTTCACTGGGGTTTAACTTTAACCTGAACCTTTGCCTCTAAGACGTATTTGTATAACTGAAACACTCTCCTCTCCTCTCCTTGTATCCAGTGTGGTTCGTTCCGAAACACTCCTCACATTAAGATGATGACAACAGACATTTGTTGTCATTATTTCTGTGTTTGTGTGTTGAGGTTTGTAAGAACACATGGTTTTTCCCACGGCTTCTTACATGGCTTTTTCACCAGATGTCTGTTTGTGTTTGTCTCTGGTTTTTGCAGACATGGAGAAGACATGATAGTGACTCCGTTTGCACAGGTTAGTAGCATTGTGTTTTGCTGGTTCTGTAAGAGCAAGAGTTTTCCAGAAATTTACTTGCCACTTTCATTCAATTTCGAGAAGTCAAGCATATATACAGAATTTCAACTCAGTGGCTATTTGATGGTGTTGGTTTGGTGTCAAATCCAAATAAAAATCTGAAAGTAGTTTTTCCAACACAGTCTTACAGATGTCACTGCAGCATGTGATTGTCTTTTTGGGTGTGTTTTTCTGTGTGTGTGTGAACACTTATTTGTGAATGAAATGGATTTTAAAATTGTTTATAAAAGTGGTTTGAACTCTTCTCGACAGTGAAGCTTCAGTGGAATCCTGGCTGGGAAAGTAGCTCATTGTAGACGTAGCTGCTACAACATGCAAAACAAAGATTTCCCTACTTCTGATGAAAATGATTCACTTTATTAAGACATTAGCAGAAAGGTTAATCTAGGGAACAATAAATGTCAGCAACCCCTGAATACGGACATCTCTTAAATGCATGGAAATGGAGTAACATTATTTCAGCTCCGTGTGCTGGTATGCAAGCTCCTCCCAACGTGGGGCATATGGATTCATTAATAGTAATATTAAGTCATTTTTACAAGGATTTACTGAATATGGACTTTATTTAAATTGTAATATTGCCCCCCTTGAGCACTAATTATGTCCATTGAAGATTTATTGAAATGTAACCACAGAAGTGTTATTGTAGCCAAAAGATGGTGGAGAACCAGATTTGTCTTATGTAATGTTACTTGCTGTTTCATTTCCATTCAAACTAATACTGTCTGTCCAGACAATCCACATGGCTCCTCACTGGCCCTTACTCACTGGTTTGAGGAATAAGTGATGGTTCATTTTTCACAGAAAACACCCACACACATTCTCTTTGTACTGAACAGCATGTCCTGACTCTTTGTGTGTGTGTCCCATTAACACAATCTGTGTACTTGTTACATTCCCAAACTAATATCTAAAATGTACTTTTGGTCCACCTGCAATTGGATATTAAACTAATTTACCTCATAAAGTTTACCCGCCATTTTGTCAGGAATACTATAGAAAATTATGTTACTCAACATATTTTTAATTCCATATTACAAGAAAGCATCAAAATGCCTCAAAAGTGACCGTACAGAAGAGCTTTGACTCACACAGGTTTATCTGCAAAAGCGACGCAAGCTGAGGGGGGAATCCCAAACCAGAAGAACACACATCAAGTCTGAGGGAGTTTTCTGTTTTAATGTTGTGCCTAACATTCATGCTTATTCAGGGAGTGTAAAAGGCTTGTTTGGTCCAAACTCATGTTTCTCTGTCAGATCATTAGATTTAAAGCAGCTATTAAATTTTTTTTTATTTATATTACCTGGGGGAATGGCTCCCTATTTTTAAGGCAAAAGTAAATTTCAAAATGTGCTCCAGTAAAACTGAAGAGTTATTTTAAAGGGTGAGCTGAGGAAAAGAACAACTTGTTTGAACCAGAAATAATTAAGGTGTGATGATATTAAGGCGGACATGTCTCAGGTTCATACAACTCTCCCCTCTCTTGTTGCCTTTGTAGGTTCTTGCCAGTCTTCGAACTGTGAGAAGTAACTTTGCTGCTCTGACACATCTGCAAGATCGCGTGGGAAACAAGTAAGAACAAGAAAACAGACTGGGTGACCACCTGTCTTATTTTGTTCTTATTCTAATAACTCCCACTCTACTCCTTGGTCCAGGCGGCAGCCAAGCAGCAACCAGCCGCCCATGTGTAAGCCATGTCTTACAGGTCAGTGTTTATGTCCTTGTATGGTGGGACACTGAGATTTATCTCTAAAAAACTGTAAAAGCTAGCAATATGTTATTGGTTTTAAATGAAAATACTCTAATCAGCCAGTTCTAAACATAAATGACCCGTGAAAGAGTGTGAAATCTTCATGGATTTATGTTTTTTGAGTTTGATGCATGAAAATGCCTCATCAGCATTTCTTAGTTGTGTCTCCTAGGAAACAGCCACTCTCACACCTCTGAATCGCTTTACAAAAGTTTGACACGAGGATGCTTTCCCAACAATCCACGACTGACCCGTAACATGTGTTTGTGTGACCTTCCAGAGGAGCCCTACCAGAAGCTGGCGGTGGAGACGCTGGAAGAGCTGGACTGGTGTCTGGACCAGCTGGAGACGCTACAGACAAGACATTCAGTCAGCGAGATGGCATCCAATAAGGTGAGATAGACTCAACCTGACTCAGCTTCACACAGGCTTTTGAAAAAAATGGGTCAGTGAAGTCGTCTCCAAACATTTTGCCACGTTTTTGAGAAAATAGACTTCAGTACGTACATCAGCTGTACACAACAAGCTTTAATGTTTCAACAGCACAGGATGAAATCAGTGGGTCATGCTTTGAGAATAAAAATACACTTATTTTCTCGTGACTTTTTCATGAGCTGAGATTAGAAATGTTTGTCAACAATGGCGAATTTTAATTTTAGCTTTCAAATGTGAATCATAAGCAGGTCACATGCCTCAGGATCTGACTTTTGTAGCTTCCGTCCTTGTGTGCAGAGCAGCTTTAACAAATTTTAAGTCCTCTTAGCTTTCGCTTGTTCGAAAACATCCAATCTGAATCACACATGAGGGGAAGAAATCTAATGTTATGATACATGCAGCTGCAGTGTGAACAGGGCCAAAGACACTCGGGTTCATAATTGCCGTTTCCCTCCAGTGAAAGAGTTAATCAGCAGCTCCTCACTTCCCTCCTTCCTGCTCTTCTCCATCGTCTGGCGGCTACACTCAGACCTCCTCCACCTCCCAGTCAGCCAATCAGATCGCTCTCCTCCACCCAGCCCCTGAAGCCAGTCGGGTCTGATTGGACAGAGGAGAGGGGAGCTGCGTGCAGGGCGGGGGAGGGGTTCCTCACAGCTTCTCGCTCTCCCTCTTTATGTGTCTCATTGATGGTGTGTGACAGTAGTTGGATGAGCGACTGCAGTCACACCCCCTGTCCCCCGATGGTAGACCACAACCCCAGCCTCCCCCACCTCACCCCACCCCACCCCACCCTTCCTATCCAAACCCCTCTCCTCCTCCCCCCTCACCCCCAGGGCAGCACATGGTACTGTGGGAACTTTTATATCCAAACGGACCTCTTTTCATGTTCAAGCCGTCCCTACTGAGCGCGGAGCAGAACTGAGTGAGCGGATTACAGCCCGTCACTAAGCCAGCAAACTTGCCTGCTTGTCGTTTTGGATTTTAGCGACCTCCAACATCGACATGCGTGGGCTAACATGCCTGCGTCTGCTCTCTGCGTTTGTCTGTGCAGGACACTCAGACAGGTGAGCGTCGCCGGCTTGCCTTGTTTACATCGGGATCTACTGATCAGCAGTGCAGGCTTTGCAGGGGGCTGAATGCTGAGTGAGCCTGCCCGTCAGATCCGACTCAGGACTGGATCTGTGTGTGTGTGTGTGTGTCTTTGTGTGACTGTGTGTGAGTGTGTATGAATGAGAAACAGAGACAGAGGAAAAACATGCACATTAGAGGGAGCAGCTGTCATGATTTTATAATGTAAAACAGACTCTTAGGAGCTGCGTCTTGGTGTTCAGCAGCAGAAATATGCCGCATGTCATTTGTAAACATATGTGTGATTGTGTGTGTGTGTGTGTGTGTGAGAGAGAGACATGATGTGCAGAAAACCTGATGAAAAGCACGTGAGAGGGAGAAGCTACATGAGAAATAAACCAAATGATGAACAGACACATTTTGTTGAAAGCTACAGGATCATATTTCATGTCAGTGTGTATGTTTGTTTTTTTTTTGAGCCAGTATGTGTGTCACATAGTACCACTGCAGCATCACTTTCTCACCCAGATCCCCTCCCTCCTCCCTCAGCCATCACATGTTACATAATCAGTATGGAAGCTGCCGCTGTGATGAAACTCAGGGGGAACACTGATCATTTTTACATTTAAAAAACTTTTTGCCATGAATATACAACTAGTGGTTTTATTTAAACAGTGCAGATTTCTTCCTGGAGTCTGCAAACAGGAATTGTAGTAAGACATATTTCAGCTTGTATTATTGTATTTTAACAGTTTAAAAAGTACATAGTTAAAAAAATAAAACATTTCAAAGGAAAAAACGTTGCCTGTATGCTATATAAACAGAAATAAATTTGCTATCTGAGCATCGGACTACGCATGCTGCCGTGCCGAAGCTCCCCTGCATGTTTAACTTTCAAACCGCAACAATGATGATGGAGCATCTTGCGTTTTTATAAGTTGGTGCTGTGAACATTTAATCAATCAACCAAGTGACGTGAATGTAAATACATGGCTTACCAATTTATCTAAGTGAGGTAAAGTGCAGCCTGACCAACATGATCAACATGTTTATGTGGAGTATTTTTAACAAATATACAGCGAAATGTGTTTTTACCATGGTTTCCTACATCGGTACTTCCATTCGTTGTTACATCTAAACTCTGCACCTTTCTTCCATAGAGTCTGCATTTATGTATATCGCTTTTTAAAAGTGCTTTTCACTGGAATAAAAACATTTTAGAGATTAACAACAGAAGGAATCAAATCAGCTCAGAAGAGTAAAAGCAAAGTAATGACGTAATAAAGAAGTGAGTTGTAATTGTTGTTCATCTGAGGGCAGGGGGTGAAATGAGTGAAATGGAAAAATTCATGAACATAATTACGTTTTCAAGGAGATGAAGGTGGACAGGAAGAACAGAGGGATTGTGGGAAATGTGGTTGTTGAAACAACACCTCCACCATGGTCTCATGTGCTTCTTTAAAGGTTTCACAATTCAGCTGACCACGCACCATGTCTGTGTACGTATTTTGTAATGTTTGTTTGCAGTCTCCCTGGACTAACCACACTTTTTATCTATGGTCTCCACAGTTTAAGAGGATGCTGAACCGCGAGCTGACGCAACTATCAGAGACAAGCCGCTCAGGGAATCAGGTGTCAGAGTTCATCGCCAACACCTTCCTCGGTGAGTTTTAATGCCTGATGTAAACAAAAGAAAGGACATTCACTTTGTGAGAACGGAGAGCTGTTGCCCACTTAGCCTCAGCATTAAAATAAAAAAACTATTGGGACCGCCTTGGTGGGCAAGCGGTTACAGCGTATGACACATGACCACATGGTCTTGATACCCTTGGACCTTTCAATTAGATAAATAAGTAAGTCAGGTCCATTTGACCTCTGTTACATTTACTCCTCTCTCTCCCATTTTCCTGTTTACCCTCACCGTCTCTGTCCAATAAATGTAAAAACCACAAAAAAAAAATGTGTTTTTTATGGAAACATACACTTAGTTGCCAATTTATCAGGCTGGCTTAGCTAAAACTGATGCAGAACAGGTTTAAATAATTCTACATTCATAAAAGTTAAAATGTTCAGTTTTCTTGAAACAGTTTTGAGAGATGTTGATTAAACTTTGTAGTTTATATTATATTATATTATTTAGTCTACTGTTATTGATATAAATGGGATCGATGACAAAATATCTTGTGTAAATTACATTCTGTGCGAACCCAAACATGTTGGTGAGGTCTGCGTCTGTGATGCTGCATAGCTCTTGTAACATGAAGAAAACCATTTGCATAATTGCATCACCTGCCTTTACTGACTGTTCTGCCGTCAGCTGGAGGTTATATGACCATTATGTGACCGCTGCTCATCATGTGTGAATAGTAGTATTTCCTCCAGCATGCTGTACATGAGATTGGCTTTTAAAGGATGAGGCATAGTTTAATTGGGTTTTATAGAAGCAAAGAGTTAAGAGTGTTTTTTTAGCAGAGAAATTTTAAAAAGGGCATGAAAGAGGAAGACAGATCTTTTAGAGGTAATCCAAGAAGGAGAGAAGGAATTTAAAGGGTTATAGGATGGAAGAGGAAATTGAAAGGAGATAAAGAAAAAAGAAGTAGATATTGAAGAAAGGAGGAAAAGGAAAAGATATAAAAGAGGGAGAGGGGAGAGATTGTTTTTGAAGGTAAATAAGTGAAACAGGAGGATTTATAAAGAAATAGGGTAAAGGATGGAGGAATAATTCAGGGAAGATTTTTTTAATTACAAAATATGAAGAGAGCTTGTTTCTAAAATAGAGGAAGAAGGGGAGGACTGTTTCTTATAAAAGGGAAGGATGGGGAAGGTGAGGATTTTTCCTTCCCTAAAAGAGAAGGAGGCGCGGCGTCAGACAGCATTCCCGGACACATTGTGTGGCGTTGTCGTAGCAACAGGGTGCAATATTATTAGACGGCGTGTTGCATCAATAGGAGGCTCAGTCTTCAGCAGCCCTGCCGGCAGGATGGAGGTCCAGCCGAACGAGGATGGAGCTGTCAGTCGGATGCCGTTTTGATATGGGCGCCTCGGCATTTAGCCCGGCTGTGTTTGGAAATGAACACCATGGTTTTGGGTGTGAGGAAGAGGAGGCACTGTGAGAGAGGTGAGAGAGGCCAGAGAGCGTCTTGTGTGACGCTGCCACTCAGGTCGCTCTGCATCCTTATGGTGGCGTGTGCTTGAATCTGGGCTGAGATGTGGATGTTGTTCAAGCAGTCGCTCCTGCTGTGCTAAATGAAAAGCGTGGATGTAAAATACTGAGGATGAAATGTGGACGTGAGGTAAAGCAGGCTGTCTGTGATGTCAAACTGGGATCATGATTTCCCTGGTTTGTACAAATACGGATGAGTCATTTTCAACACTGTCATGTCTGCTGGGACAGCACCTCTGTGTCAACAAAGCATTTGGAGATTACGTTGATACTGTCGGTGGAAACCCGTGGTTTTGCGTAAAGGATTAAAAACTCCACTGTGAAAAAAATCTCCAACCTGTAGACATGATGAAGCCTTTTCAAACCCGCATTTGGAAAAACGAGGAGCACTTTGTCATCAAGCTCAAGACAATGCTGAGCTCCTGAGAATCTGACAGCTTTTACCCATCATCCTTAGCTTTCTACTCGTGGTATTCTGCACCTACTGACGTATAGTCCATCCATATACATCGTTGTTGTGCTCTGACATTGTAGCTATATCCTGCAGGTGTACTTAATTATGCTTATATGCATTCCTGTTTGTCAGTGACCTTCTAACCTTGGTCTACATACAGTATCTACTGCATACACAAATAAATCTACTGACTGTGATCTACAGGAGCAAAGTAGAGTCAAGTCATTCACAAGGTCATCAACACAGATTCTGACTGTGTTTTGCAGAAAAAGTACCACAAATGCATGCTTACCCAAAGTAGACACAGTGTTGTGTTGATGTCGGGAAAATGACTCGATTATCTACATGTGTGTATGTGTAATATTCATGTTTGGTAGACAATGACTGTGTGCAACACCATATCTACTTGTGAGCTGAAATGCTGTACAAACAGACTGATGGGTTCAGGTGATCACTTGGTGTGAAATGAGTCCAGTTCCTCATTGATCGCATTTGACTTTATCCATACCGGCTTCCTTATTGTGCCAGTGCTTTTGGAGGTGACAGGGTCATGTGATATATGTGCAGTAATGTGTTTATGAGCTGCATATCTAACTACTTGAAATTTGTTGGTAGTAGTTGGAGGAGTTGGAAAGTACTAATTGTTTTTGTACCCGTAGGAGCAGTTGTAGACTGTCGACACACCGCATGACTTGTTTTGAACAGGCGTCCGACTACAAACATGGTCGTAGATCACATGCACCATTGCATTTTAGGCCATTAACCTGCAGCTACTGCCACTTGTCTTTCAAAACACACATTTCCTCAAATTACACACATTGTTGAAGTCAATTAGCTATTCTATATCATACTTTGATTATGCAGCGTGTGTCAACAGTTCACTGTTCTTAATTTATTTATTTACATCAACATTGTAGGTGTAATTTATTTGTGTCAGTTGTTGCTTATCTTCATGTGGTTTACGATGTCTCGGTCTCAAGATACAGATACGGCTGTCATCAAAACAACTTCATCAATCATACGAAACACCATATCATATTGTTTATGTACATGACATGAGCAGTATTTTAGGAATAACACAATCATAAGTCAATACACCATCAACTCATAATCATTTAGAGCAGATTCTCAGGATATGCAGCATGTCCAGATACCGTCTGTACATAAAATAAAAATGTGAACTGGTAAAGGACTTTGAAATATGTAGAGAAACAGCTCAGCGTTTAAACCTCCCCAGCTGTTAAACACATAGACAGTCTTCTGAAATGCCCTCACTTATGTGCAAATACATGTCCTGTATGTGTGAGTGAGTGTGGTGTGGTGTTGCTCATGGGGACGTCACTCTTGGATGGGTGTGTGCGCGGGGGAGGGTCATCTCAGTGTCACCATCAAACTAGATAATAAACTAGATTACACCACTGTGCTTGTAGTAACCTCTGTAACACCACTGGAGAATGTACAGCTTGTGGTTGTAGTTCAGGCTGTTGTGTTGTTAGCGTAGAGTAGCAGCCGCTGTATCAGTGAAGTATCAGTAATAGTAGTGGTAGTATTAGTAGTAGGATTTGTATTAGTGCTGTGGTTCTCAGTACTTCCACCAGCACTAGTAAATGCTATGAAAGAGAGACTCTTTGCAGGTCCAGTGTACAGCTGGTTAGTCTCAGACACTCAAAGTTTAGTTTTGTTCTGTTTTCAGAAATAAGCATTGATGGTTTGATTTGTGTTATCAATAGGGTTACAGTCTAGAATATATTTCATCGCTAAGAGTCTTATTCCGCATAGAAGCAGAATCTCATAATGATTATATCTCATAACATATGAGCAACATGTGCAAATTCTGTCGACGTATGTTTTGACTCTAACTCTAACTTTGCTGTATTTATCTCAGTTATTGAATGCGTGTGGAAACCAGCTTGATTCTGACAAAGAATGGTTGAAGAATTACTTGAAGATAGACGTGTATGTTTAACAGTGTGCCTCTGTGTGTGTTTGTCCACGCTGCAGAGAAACAACATGACGTGGAGATCCTGTCTCCACCTCCTAAGGAGAAGGAGAAGAAGAAGAGGCCGATGTCACAGATCAGTGGTGTGAAAAAGGCCACTCAGAGCCCGAGCTTAGCATCCGCCTGCATCCCTCGCTTTGGAGTCAGCACACCACACGAGATCCTCCTGGCCAAAGTGGGTCCACACACACACACACACACAGAAACACATGCACTGAGACACTGAGTCCTATAGCTTTTATGTTTTACTCCTCCAGGAGATCGAGGACATTAATCGTTGGGGTTTGGATATATTCAAGATAGCCGAATTTTCTGGAAACCGCCCTCTGACGGTGGTCATGTACTCCGTCTTCCAGGTACGAGGATGCTTCACTTCATAGAAGACACTTAAAAGTTATGAGCTCAGTTTGTTACATTTTAAAGGTGCAAGTTGTCTCATTTCAATGTAAATCATAAATAATTAAAAAAAAATATAGGGATAAAAATTAGTTATGTATTTTATTTATTATTTGTTTGACAGAGATGCTACATGTTAGCACTGTCCCATTTAAATAAAATGAAACTGAAGTAGTGTATTGTATGTAGGACTTCTAGCCATAGCTACATTTTTAGCCCTTATGTCTGGTAAGGCTTTCCAAGGATAAAACATATAATACGACACTCTAATACAGGCATGGAGACAGATAACATGACCAAAACCAACAGATGTGAGAGTGAAAATAATGATTAAGAACACCAAAAGGATCTGCTGGTTTCAGGCAGACTTTAAAAAACTGTTACTTGTGGTTGATGTGACTCTGATTCCCTCCTCTTCCTCCTCACCCTGGCAGGAGCGAGACCTTCTTAAAACCTTTAAAATCCCAATCGACACCTTCATCACCTTAATGATGACCTTGGAGGACCACTACCATGCAGACGTGGCTTATCACAACAACATTCATGCAGCTGATGTGGTGCAGTCCACCCACGTCCTCCTGTCCACTCCTGCTTTAGAGGTGAGCTGAGGAAATTCCTCTGGTTACTTTGAAAATTATACTTTTCATACATTTTGGGATGCAGCTAGTCAGTAATCGTGAACAGCTCCAGGGCTCTTGTTCTGGTCAGGACATACAGTTTTTTGTTCAGGATGAATCACAGTTACAATATAACACCAGCGTCCGCTGTGTTTTCTGTTCTTTGTTGATCGCAGGCGGTGTTCACGGACCTGGAGATCATGGCTGTTCTGTTTGCCAGTGCCATCCATGACGTCGACCACCCCGGAGTCACCAACCAGTTCCTTATAAACACCAGTAGGTTCCTCTTTATTTCTAAACTAAGAAAAATGCAGATTCATTATTGTATTGAAATAAATATTATAAATTACAGATTATCTCAGTACATTTTAAGGATCTAAAAATGTAAACTTGACAGTTTGAAGCAGTTTTCAAACTGTAGAAACAGAGAACTTCCAGGACATTTTTCAGATACTAGAAAATAATTAAAAACAGTCAGATTTTCTGTGTGCCTCAGTGATCAGGAGCATGTCTGTCTCTTTTTACTGAAGCTGCACCTGAGTTGGGTCCAGTGCTGCCAACGAATTTTCAGGGGACGTTGGTACAAGCAGGTTGATTTGTTGCTAAAAGCTGCTAAATGATGCTGTGATGCGATTATGTAAAGACGAAACTGCGTCATTACGTAGAATCCACAATGATGCTACTCAAGTTGCCTGTCTCAGTGAAAAATACGATTTGTTAGTTTAGATTTGATTGTTTATTATGACATGTTTTGTTGTAAAAGTTTTTTTCAAAAGTTGTCAGAGGTTTCCCAATAAATTTAGCTACAAATATTTGCCAGACTAGTCTGAAATGATGCTAAATCCATCCAATATGGCTAAACCAGACAGTATGAGACAGGGTCGTACGTATTCACACTGGGCTACCTTTTGTACTGATTCAGAACACTGTATTATGTTTGAGGTGTTCTGTTATACGATTTCAACAATTTCAACCTACATCTCTGCAGGTTCAGAGCTAGCGTTGATGTACAACGATGCCTCTGTGCTGGAGAATCACCACCTCGCCGTCGGCTTCAAACTGCTCCAAGAGGACAACTGTGACATCTTCCAAAACCTCAGCAAGAAACAGAGAGACTCCCTCCGCAAGATGGTGATCGACATGGTGAGACCGCTGCACTTTTTACATGGCATGGTGATATCATCTTCAGCTGTTATGTACCTGCATCACAGTGTGTTTTGTTTCATCATGCTTTGTTCATGGTTCACTGGAGTTTGTGTACAGTAAAAGCCTGCTGGTACAGCAGCTTCATGTATCTGGACACAACCTGCTTTGAAAAGGCTGCTGGAAAAATATAATCACAAAACAGACAGTTATAGCTGATGTTCAGTTACAGCTTCTTTTTTCGTCTTCAGCTGAATCGAACGAATAAAAGGGGAAAGTCAGAGACTGTTGAGAAAGAGGCAACTCACACAAAACAGCAGAAACGTGTATACAAGTGTTTATCACATCAATTGGCCAGATCATGCAACCTGCATCTATAGTAATAAAAAAAGGTCCATAAGAGTTTTTGTTTTGTTTGTGTGGAGTGTGTTTTAAAATGCTGTAATTTAAAAAGAAAGTTACTGAATGACCTCAGACCAGTAAAAGAGATGATGTAGACCGGGGTGTCGTAGTTCAGCTGTTGCTGGTGTTTCACATGTGAGTTATGGTCAGTTAGAATAAAAAACCTGAGGACAGTGATCCCGTGCCAAACCGCACTCAGACTGCTGCAGTGAAGCTGAAAGATGATACCGGAGTGCGTCTTCTTTTCAGAATCAGATTTGGCAACTCAAACTCTTTGCTGTGGTATTTTAACTACACTGCACATGTAAAAGACCAACTAGGGACAAGAGCTGAAAATTAGTAATAGCACATTAGTTTCATGCTCTGTATTGGAGCAATGTTAAGTTGCATCGGCCCTATCAAATGAAAATAAAGTAAGTAAGTTGATAAATTGTGATGAAAAGACGACAGAGTGTCTCACTCACAACATTTCGAAGATACTAAAATATACCTTTAGCAGTACAGGAAACAAGAAACATCATTTCATTAAAATGTGTTCAATCTCTGTTTGTGCGGCTGTCGTCTTCATCAGGTGCTCGCCACAGATATGTCCAAACACATGAACTTCTTGGCGGATATGAAGACGATGGTGGAGACCAAGAAGGTGACCAGTCTGGGTGTCCTGCTGCTAGACAACTACTCCGACCGCATTCAGGTGAAGAACGTCCGAACGTCAGAATATTACGGGTGTCCTCAACTAAGAGTTTACATTGTCGAATCTGATTAGCCAAGTCTTTACCATCATTGTTCTTTTTGTTGTTTTGCTCATCAAAATGCCTCCACAAATGGTTTGTTTGGGTATTTTTGGATGCATTTTAAATATATAATATGATATCAGGTCATGCAATAATGTCTGAAGCGTGTGTAGGTACAGCATTGTCAGTAGTAGTGAAACAGAACAGAGGAGATCGACAGACAGACAGACAGACAGACAGACAGACAGACAGACAGACAGACAGACAGACGCATGTCCAGCAAAGAGTTTTTTTCCCAGCTGAAAACACCAGGAGCTTCTTTGACAAATACACAACTAGGAGCATTTGTCCAGCTTAGACGCTCTGATTACAATGATACTAAATACACGTGGAAGTAAAAATGTGGGCACATTTTTCATGTTGATAATGTTGTAGTCTGGAGACCAGCAGCGTTAATATCTCCAACAACTCTCTGTTAATCAGACATTCAGCAAACCCGTTCTGTCCATGCCACTGTGACGATTTGACAGTCGAATCAGGCTCCTTAGATCAAATCGTGGACTATTCAGAGTCACCCCTACAGAATACTGAAAAACTTGCAGTACTTAAAAGTACAGAATACTAGAATTTATTTATACTGCACAATAATTATAAATCTTGTAGCTCCTGCTAACACTTGACAATGATTATTAACATTATTCCTCCATATATTGCACATTTCTCTAAAGTCTCTTATATTTAGTATGACAAAGAGCAGATATTCATATTCATTCGTCAGTCAGAAACATTAAATTGGTTTAGGCTAAAACACTCAAGAGTGAGCAGTAAATAAAAAGTAGTTCACACTGGCAGCAGCATGTTTCCACACTGATCTGTTGCTTCATAATAAACTGAACAGCTGTTTTTTGTGTTCATTCAGTGTGAAAGTGCTGCAGCCTGCTGGACACGTAGCAGTCATTACACCTGCACAGAGCTGAGCTGTCTGTTGGTCTGTTACAGGCAGAATCAGGAGTGGCAGTTTAGTTTTTTCTAATTGTTGGGGAGGTTTTGAAAGTGTGGGTCTGACTGAGCGTCTCCTCCAGGTTCTGCAGAACATGGTCCACTGTGCCGACCTGAGTAACCCAACCAAACCGCTGGAGCTTTATCGGCAGTGGACGGACCGCATCATGGTGGAGTTCTTCACCCAGGGAGACCGAGAGCGGGACAAGGGCATGGAGATCAGCCCCATGTGTGACAAACACAACGCCTCCATAGAGAAAAACCAGGTAACGCAGACTGACTGAGAAAACCTCAAGGAGTTTAAAGATGCTTTTCAACATCCAGGTTAACATTAAAGAGCACGAAGGCTGCTAGTTTGTCCAGTGCCATGTTGCTACTTAATATATCAAGCATTTAATTTAGAGAACACACACAGCTCATGTGTTGTATATTAGGCAGATTATCATTTTGTAATGCAAAGACAGCAAACAGACATGAATTAATGTTTCTAAATCAGATGTAAAACTCTCAAAAATCTGATTCCAAACTCAAATGCGTCTCAATGTGAAATTCAGCATCAGTTTTGACTTGTTGCCTGTTTGTGACTTCAGCAGCAAACATGGCTCCCTATATCAGTGTTTTTTTTTTATCAGTAATCTGGGTTTGACATCTGCTGCCTGTTTGGGTTTCATGGCAGCGTACATGTGCATACCAACGTCACGTTAACACACACACATCCTACCTGAAGCTGTCACTGCAGATGTGATTTATGATCCAGGTCACCTCATCTGTTTGCGCCTTTTGTTTAGTTTTACATATCTTACTTACTACGTTTATATTTTCGTCACGATTAATGTTATTTCTGTACCCAGGTGGGGTTTATCGACTACATTGTCCACCCTCTGTGGGAGACGTGGGCGGACTTGGTGCACCCTGACGCCCAGGACATCCTGGACACGCTGGAGGACAACAGGGAGTGGTACCAGAGCATGATCCCCCGCAGCCCGTCGCCCTCCAGCCCCGAGGAGCACCATGCAGAGGTGGGGCCAGGAGGGGAGGCTGTGGGAGCAGGAGGGGTTGTCCCTTCAGGAGGAGGAGGAGGAGGAGGAGGAGCAGACAAGTTCCAGTTTGAACTCACTCTGGAGGAAGAGGAGGAGGATGAGGAGGAGTTGGAGTCTGACCTGGAGAGCCCCCTAGAGGAGGAGTCCCAGTTGGGCGGAGAGCGGCACCAGGACTCTTCCTCCTCCCCCTCTTTGTCCCCAGACCCCCGCAGCAGCAGGTACCGCCCCCCATCGCCACACCCGTCTCGGACCCTGAGTCTGGCTGCCATGTCGGTGCGGAGCCCCCTCCCCCACAGGACGCTGGCCTCCCCGGGACGGGAGGGCGCCGACAGGGACAGAGAACTGAGCCAGGAGGGCGACGGCGTGGCCTGCGTGCGTGTGGGCACGTAACAACCAGCACAACCTGCCCCGCCTGCCCCGCCCTGAGAGACACGAGTGCTGGATGTACAGAGACGGAGGCAGGGCAGGCCTTTACCAATAAAGTCTGTAAAATCACTACAGTCCCTTTACACTGGAGACACCCTCTCTGGAGAACAGAGGGACGTTCCCCCTCTGCTTTATTTTATATTTTAACAAGAAGAATCATTTCAGCCTCTTTGGTGGGTGCCTGATTGGCCCTCGTGTCCCGTCCTGCTTTGTTGTAGCTTCAGCTCGGAGAGTCCCAGACAAAGACTGCTGCATTTCACCTGGGAAGAAGAGTGGAGCCAATGGGTGTAAGCTAACAAGAACAAACGATAAAGGAAATGTCTTCCTCCAAAATAACTGTTTGTGACATTCAGACATGAGCAGCGAATGAGGATCGCTGTGGTTCGACAGGGTCTTGGAAATTATTTTGCACCATAGTTTTAATTTAGGAAATGAAATTACCGCATTTCAGTCGGAATAAGTGAGTATGACTTCTTTGTTTAAGAATGGTGTGAGAGTTGAATCATTTTACCAAATACAGGATGTAGATTAGCAGCGAGAAAATCGATGGACCTAAACCTCAGGGTATGAAGAGAAACATAAATCTAATGTAGCACGGATGTAGTGGGTCCCCATGTCCCGACCCCCAACCCCAAACTGTCTTTCCTGTTTGATTTACCTCCAAACCGGAGACGACTGAGACTTTCTTTAACCTGCGTGTCTCTACAGTCAATTAAAACCCTTTAATAGAAAATTTGGCAACTGAAGCAATCAAATATGTATTTAAACCAGCTTGTAGCATCACAGAGATTGAACACTGAAGGAGACTGTACCGCAGTCTCGCCTGTTTGAAAATACAAAAGACACCACCTGTATAATTAGTTTATTTTTTTACCTGAGATGATTTTAAACGGTGTCATTGTTTTAGGCTTTGATTCTTTTTTTAACTTACCAAGTTCTGTCGGTGTACATTTGCTGGTCTTGTCTGTGTTTATGTGCTTGAAAAGCATTTTTTATCAGGGTGCCTCCGGTCCGCAGTAGCACTTTACCGTCTCTGCCCTTCAGCTCTTCTATCCAGTCTCACAAAGGGCTTCACCCACTGTAGGCCTACTGCTCACACAGGCACAGTGCAGGACGTCTGGCTCGACGTACCAGAAAGCTGGGCAGGAAACTAACAAGTTGGTTGATTCATAAAACAAACTCCTCAACAGATGATTTGATGGCCAACAGCAAAATTCACACCCTCCTGGTGGTCAGATAATGTTGGATTTATAAGACTCCCTCTGTTTGGTGAGAAAAGTATTTGCACCTCAGTTTCTTGACTTTTGAGTTCAAAGTTTTTATTTGTTGATCAGTAAAAAAAAAAAAAAAGCTAATAGTTTGGGTCACAAATAATATCTGGAAAAGAGCTCTGTGCAAAGCGATGACCCCTTCAGTACCAGATACAGGCACAACAAATGCACCTGGGCTGCACCTCCCTCTTCAAGGCAAATTTATAACTGCCATGTTTTCTCTAATAATAATAATAATAATAATAATGATGAACTGTATATATCTGATATAGCACCTTTCTAAAACAAAGTGCTTTACAAATAGATTACAAATAATTAGCACAAGTAACTAGATCCAAAACGTTCAATATAAACAAGATAAAATACAGTTAAGCCACAAGCTAAAAGTGAGTCTTTAGAGGAAGATGCTGAGCTGAGAGACTCAAACACTTTAATTGGTCGTAGACTGGGTCTGAAAATGTTGTTCATCCTCACAGCTGCATTCAGCAGCTTTTCTTAAAGTCTTTCTCTGAGTCCTGATGCCTCTGTTTGAACTCTTTTATCCACAGTTTAACATTAGGGAACTGATGCTGTGAATGGATAAAGTGATCCCAGCTATGACTTGCTCAGCCTCGCCTACAAATCAATATGATGTTGGTAACTTTCAGCGTATTTGTGCCCACAGACTGACAGGAGCACAGCACTGATAAACAGATGTAGAAGCTTTTTACAGGAGTTCAGCCACAGGTAAAAGCCTGTTTCTTATTTTAAACATACTGTATTTAAAACGACCCACAGTGAGGGCCTTATAAATCCACTGTGTTATTTTCCCGCCCACGTAGAGATCACAAAGAGCACAGTTGAAGGAGTCCCTGACAGAAATGAATGGCCTGTAGTTCAAACTAAACAGATTGTGTCCCATCAGGTTATCAGTCTTATTTAGTAGATAGTGCTCGACTGGGATAACTGTGTGCCATAAGTGTTTGAAAACACACAAACACCTGCCAGCCTACGATGCTGTACATTTTTACACTAGAGATTTTAACCTGATGATTGTATCGAAGTCATTGACTTTATAGTGTTAGTTTTTACGGATGATACATGTTAACAGTATTTAAAGCAGACAATTTATTAGATTTTGTGCGACTTATTATCAGTCTGTTCTGCCCTTTTCTAACCAGATAGCTGAGACTTGAGAATGTGTGTAGTTTCAGGAGTTCATGACTCTTTCTGTACCGAGTACACGTCCAGTCTAGATCAGTGTTTGTCGCCGTCACCGAGGTAGAACGACCAGGAAGCCGACAAGCACTACACAAGATATGATGCACTTCCTGGTCAGTCGTAGAAAACACTAGTCTATCAGTATTTAATTAACTCAGCTAGTAAGCTTTATTGATCAGCTGTACATGTGATATGACTGGTCGGAGCCTATTGGTAAAGGACCATTCTGCTGTTTTTAACATGCTGAGCCTCAGAGTGTCGTTTGATCTACAGTTTGGGAAAAGTGAGGAAGTTTCTAATTTCCAGAGAGCCACAGGAGCAATACTCTGGTGCTGTCCTCAAGCACTTAATATATGTGCAGTCATTTTCACAGAGTAAATATTACTTTCTTGTGAAAATGATAAATGAGAGTATTCTAGATGTATAAAAGACACATTTTCAAGTGTCAAAGTCCGTCAGAACTCCACAATGAAAATGCCATCTAACCCTCATCAGCAGCATAACATGTAGGTTATTCTGAGAGGTTATCTCTAAGGCCATGAAAGGTTAACACTTGCCTAAAGGAAACATCAGAGCCAAGTGACATCAAACTACTGAAAACAGCTGATCTGTCATTGAGTTATTCGAGTAAAGGAAATTGCAGACTAGCAGGGATTTAAACTTTTAGTCTCTTTAATCTGTAACTACATAATTAGCTTCCTCTTTTCCAAGCTTTGTGTCTTGGTACCAAATATCTCATAGTGTATGCAGTAGAAACTTATTTTCCACCCATATCACTTTGGTGTTGGCCCAATAATTTAGATTACTGGTGCGCAGTTACAGTGAACGCTGGTTAAAGAGCACATCTCCCCAAGTTAGTTAAGATTTTTACTGCAATAGGTAACAAAGCTCAGACGGGTCGATGTGATGGATGTATAACGCTTAAAAATATTAAGATGTCTAAGATTTGTTTGAACCACCCACTATGTTTTCAGAAAAATAAAATAATCCTCAAACTTTAAGAAAGAAAACATCACTTTCCGTGTTCAGCATGGCATTTTCATCATGTGGGATTAATGTGGATTTAAAACATTTAACGACTGATTTCAAAAGTACCGACAGTTTTCAGTTTGTCGCTCACTGATCTAAACGACGTATCGGCATGTTAAACGCAGCCCTGTGGCTCTTTACAGGAAGACATCAGTGCCATACAGTGTTAAATGTACTGACGAGCAGCAGACTCCCTGCTCCCGCTCTGTTATTGTGTTGCGCTGATACCGCCACCATTAATGTTCACGCCCTCTCGTCTTCTCAGCCTCTGTGTCGTGCAAACTTCTATAAAAGATATTTATTCTTCAAATGTGTCTGTGGAGACAAAGTACTGTAACATAGGACATTTGATTTTATGTTCTGGAGCCTAAAAATCGAGTATACTTTACAAGTACGTATACATCTGCCACTCCAATGTTTTTGTCAAAGAAAATAACTATATTTTTGTTTCTCATTTTAAGCCAAAAGAGTCTCGGGAGTTCAGGGTGTTTTAAGTGGAAAATGCCAATAAATTATATGGAGATTTATCAGACTGAGTGTTTTTTTTATTAGATCGACTCTATAAAACACAGATGGAATTAACATCAATCAAGAGCTACTTGTAAGGTTTATTCCATTTCTAATTTCACGTCCTCATCGACTACAACGACTCTCAGACAAACATGTCAGTGTTATTTGGTACATTATGTATGTTGCTGTATGATTAACTGTTTTCCTGCAGGTAGCGAACGGTGTACAGTTGTTTTTGTTGTGTTCAGCAGAAGCTTCGGTCCAGTTTGACTGGGGCTCCGGTGCAGGCTGGAGGCTTCACCCCCTGCAAGACAACACCACAACACAAATATAGATTTAGTCACATCCCAGAAAAGCAAGAAACAATCACTTCACTCACAGATGCAACCGACAGACAAGACACACCTCTGCTTTTTAGTTCTGCACTGTACAAATGGACTAATATGTAGAATAAACAATCTTTTTCTAAGTATTATGTCAAGATGTTTGTGAAGATTTGAAATAAGTTCTCACCTTGTATAGTTGGCAGACCAAATGTAAGAGGGACGACATCGCCTTGTCCTCGTTCTCTTCTGTGTATTCCTGAAAAAACAGTTTGTGATCGTCAGTCAGCGTTGCAGAACTTCACCACCAGCAACATATCAACTTCATTCTTTGACCTCTTGATGCTATACATGAAACTACACGCAGGACATTTATATAGTGAGTCAAGTTCCTTCTTTGCTTTTCAAATTTGTCCCCCTTTTCACCTGCACTCAGGACAGTTTAATCATTTAAGTTTCAGGCTCACAAATGTGAAGCCGTCACTTTTAGCTCTGCTCAATTTAGACACATTACTCAATATTTTTAGATTTTTACAAACCAATCGATTAAAAGGAGAATATAATCAGCAGATAGTAACTTAATTAGTTGAAAATCAGATACAGATCCTAACAGTTTACTTAACATTTGTTTTTGGTTTTTTATTTTACTGGCACTTTTACTCGAAACGATTCGAATAATTCCTCCACCACTATAATTTGAACAAAAGCCAAAACAGAGTGTGCAGAAGTACAAACCTTCTGTCAAATGGTTGTAATTGTTTCAGATAAAATTCTGTAATTTTAGTTAAGAAAAGCAGAAGACAGGTCTGAAACAGAACGCTCCATGCCACCCGAGTTTTACCCCGTTGAAGGTGACCCAGGGGACGTGTGTGTGGGCGGGGCTCAGAGCTCTGGTCATGACAGCGTTGGCGTGCATCAGCTGGTATCCCAGACCTCCGTTCACGCAGGAGTCGACAGTGGACCAGGAGACCGAGGGCGCATGCAGCTGGAGACACTGAGACAACAGGACAGAGCATCAACAAAGCCAGAGTCTTGGGGGATTTTATCCATTTCTAAATCCTGAAACACGACAGGTCTTATCACTGTTAATTCTTTCCAATTCAAATATAAAAAAGGCATCTGAGGTTTATAAGTTTTACACTCTGGCCCCGAAGAAACATTTGACTTGAAAATAAACTTTAAAAAAGGCCTGAAAACTTATTTTCAGCAGCATCTGATGACAGCTGGTGGGTTGTTTGTTCACTCAAATCTGATTAAAACCACGCAGCTTCTAATTAAGTCAATTAAATCATATCGATGACAGAGAAATACTAAAGATAATAAGAGCTGAAGCTTTAATTCATCTCCACACCAGAATATTTGATGGTTTGTCGAGCCATTTCCTGGATTATTAACTCCAGATTACAAAATAAAATTCCACTTCACCCAAACCAGAAAGCGTATTTACCAAAACTGTGGTCTAAACTGTGCGCTGCTGTACTCACAGGCTGGGCAGCGTTGAGGACATCTGCAGCCGACTCCATGCAGTGGATGATGTGAAATGCTGAGTGCCCCGTCAAATGGATGATGCAGGCCTGAGGAACAGATCAATCAGGATAAAGTCGGCGTGTTTCTCCATTAACTGACTGACAGAGCTGCAGTGCAGGTATGAAGCACACAAACCTCGATCATGTTCCCTCGGCATTCAGGAACTCCGTGCTGGCAGGCAAAGGGAGAATTGGGCAACGGGAGCTCCTACAAGAGAACGATGAGGGTCAGAAATCTGTCATGAAATCTTCTCCGTTAATGCAGAGGAGGAGGAGGAGGAGGAGGATCAGCGTACCTTGGCGTTCCCGTAGGGGACCAGAGTGACGGTCATGATGTCCTGCAGTATGGTCCAGGTGGGGAAGAGCTGCTGGGTGATGAAGACTCTGCAGGCTGGACACAGGCTCTCATAGTACAGAGTGACGGACACTGGAGGGACCGACTGGTTTGGTCTGGTAGCATTCAGCTCCATACACTGCTTCTGAACCTACACGGCAAACAAAAAGCTTTCTGTAACTTTTGTTTTCGCTCTCTGAATTATCAGTTTAAAGAAGAGTTAAAAAGGTCCTTGTGGTAAACTGACACATATGAACCCTGTTTGGGCATTTTATACACTACAATTGAACAGAGTAAAAACTTTAACTTGCAGTATTACACCTGATTAAAGTCAATAAAAGCATCATTATAAACCTTGTAGCTCAGTATTTAAAGTACAACCAACTGTACGCTTTATTTTCCAGCTCCACTCATCTTTAAACTGATCAAATGTTTGTGTGATTTGGCCCGAAGCTGCTGCTCCGTCACATGAAGAACCACTGGTGTTCAATTTCTGAAGCATGACTCCAATTTAAACCCAGACAGGGGAAGACATTGAACTCCACTGAACTCAGATTTTCCTGTTTGGAACAAAGATGCTCAATAAGAATAAGAATAAGAATAATAACAAAAAGGTGGTTCTCATTATTTCTACTTGATAGAAATCATCATTCCCTTCTGGCCTTCTTGAAGAAAATTTACTTTTGCATGAAAAAAAATTAACAGACAACGAAATGAAAAGTGTTCTCACTAGAAAGAAATCTCAAAACGCCTGCAGAGGGACCAGAAATAAAGAAGACCACAATGGAAGTCAGAAATGGAACAAAACTCTTAGTATTTGGCAGATTTTTCCTCTTTTACAACAGAATTCATCAGTATAAAACACTTTACATGTCTACTATATCATCAATATTACTTACTCTCTTTTCAGCTTTTATTTAGCCTCCACATTATTATAAAATACCAAAAAAAAAAAAGGTTCTAATCTTTTGAGGCCTTTCATCTTTGTTTCTGTCCAATTGTTTCTGCTGTGACCCCATGTAGTCCACCGGGCCTGTGGACTCCAGTGAGTTATTTCTACTCACCTTGCAGGCTATAGCTATCTCCAGGGACCGGCACCACTGAGACGGAGGGTACCGGCAGGAGGGTTTGGGGTGAGACATCCCGGAGCTCCTCTGCCCAGCGCAGAGGAATAAAAACACAGCCAGCAGTCCGGACAGCTTCATGTCTGCTGAGAGGAAAGAGGAGAGGAGAGAGGAGAAGAGCTGCTCCTCCTCATCAGTCCGCTCATTAACACCAGGTGTGACCGACTGCTGCCGCCTTCAGGGATCCTCGGACACTCCAGCTTCCAGCAGTAAAAATAAATAAATAAATAAATAAAAACCCACCGCGGCGAAGTTAGTTTAAGTTGGATATTCGACAGATATCCACTCCGGAGTTAAATAGAATATTGCTGCGCAAAATGTGGGTTTTATAGAGCAGTTTAGTGGTGGAGAATAAGGTTTTAGTATATGTGTCAAATATGAATGATTCACAAGAAAAGAAACTCCACCTGAATTACATAATATAATTGTGATTGCCCTCCCTCTGGTTGGAGCACAACAGGCTGTACAAACATCTAAGCTAATGTCTAATGAAATTAGAAATATTCATTAGGGTCAGAGACTCACAGATGTTTCTGAAATTGAGATTGATTGTGTACATAATGTTTCTTTGTGTATATAGGTTTTTCCTCTGTATATATTATGTTTATTTAATTTTCTATTTCTTTAACTGTGTGCTTTTGTCTGTCCCCTTGAGCTGCTGTAACAGCAAACTTTCCCCACTGAGGGATCAATAAACAATATCTATCTATCAAAGCCTTATGGGAACTGTAGTTTTTAAACGTTAACAAGAAATAACTTTTTTTCTGTTAAAATGATGAGATGCTTAAAAATTACAAACCAGTAGAATATTATAAATTTATTTCACTAAGAGTGAGGACACAAAACCCCGGGATCATGGTTCAAGGTTTCAGAAAAACTGATGAAATACAACATTTGTGAGGAAAACCGTTGAGGAGAGCCAGGAAGAAATGCTGCGCCATTTTGAATTTTGGGTGTCTCTGTTGGGATTAAGTCGATGTACCTGCAAATTGGGATTTCGTTACTTTTCTTTCTACTTATTTACTTTAACTGACCTGCTCTGCCGCTTGTTAGCCGAATAAGCAGCTTTACTAACACAGAAATGTCTGACGGTTAGTTAACTAAGTACCGTCAACATTAGCTTAGTTAACCTAGTTAGCTAACGTTTCAACACCGGAGCTGGAAATGAAGATTTCAGCTAATTCAGGTGAAAACACTGGGACAGGGACGACCTCCGGTGGCCAGCAGCTGTGTGCAGGAGTGGGAGTCGGCTACAGACAAGCTATCACCACCGGGCGGTGCTGACGGTTCTCGGCGGGCCAGGAGGCCGTGAAGAAGCGCGGTGAGCAGCAGCTCCACGCTACCATGAAAATGGCGAATGACAACTCCTCAATTTCATCCCGGCTTTCAACATCAGGGTGAGGAGCAGCTGTGGACTCTTACTGTAGTCCTGCCACATCTGGAATAAAACTACATCAGAGGAAAGGAGTATTTCCCATTACCAGCCAGGGTACACTACTCTACCTACATGGAGCCATCTCAGGTAAAAGCTGAGGAACTTTTTTCTATGACTCTGAACTGTGTGATTGTCTAATGACCTGCTGAGTTCTTCTTTTATCACAGTTTGCACTGAAGAAGCTCCTATGAAGGTAAGACTCTGCTGACTCTGTGCTGTTTGTACATGTTGCAGGTAGTTTTCTGTTTGGTAGCCGGTTGCTAACTAACTTATTGCTGTAAACTGGAGCAGCGGCTGTTCTAGGTGCTGAATTAGTGGTGGGCTGCAGCCATCAGTAGGCATCATCTCATTGTTGTTTCTCTAGGTTTGACACTTAGGCCAGTGGTGTGCCTATGGATGTCCATCCATCCACAGTGTGACCCACAGTGCTTCTTGTATTCACAGTACTACTAACTACACGTTGTTGATAGAATACACAGTAATCTGCTGTGTTTAAACCATACTCTTGGCAGTATTATTTTTATATTATTATATAAATCCCATTGAGGTTTTGTAAGGGAGTCCTTACTACTGCATGCATACATTAAATCTATGTGCAGTAAATGCTTTGAATCTGTTACATCCTGTTAAAAACTATGCATACTGTGGTACAGTACGTGGTGTCTTCAGTATTTGGTAGTGCATTAATGCATAATGAAGTTCTGTGGTGTTTTAACACCAACAAAAATGTGTTAAACCATTGATTTTCCTCTGGTATGACTCCTAAAGGAAACATAAGCTATTTCTTGTCTTTTTTTTTTTTAATTGGTGAAATAATGTGACACACACAAAAAAAGGACATAGGAGAAAAAAAACATTCAGATAAAATCTTTTATTATTTATCAAGATAACAAGCTATTTCAAGAAAGCTGAATGTTATTGCTTTCAGTAAGTCTATGTGCAGTAAATACTTTGACTATGTTTGTAAAGCCACAGTATGTGGTACTTTAGTACGGTGCATGGTGTTTGTAATGTGTAATCTAGCAGCTTTGCTCTGGACTTATCATGTACACACAGACAACAAACGGTATTTATCATGTATACTTGTTTCTACTTTGTTAATCCAGGCCTGTTGCCTTTGTCCATACGCCACCGCTAAGGAAAAGTGTTGAAGTCCTCAGGTTATGAAATGGTACTCACAGCAATTCATTAAACCATCATCTCAAATTTATTCGGGGATCTGAAAGTGCATACATGAACAATGATGTTCTGAAGTGGATAAAGTCAGGTTTTACACCAACAAAAATATTTGAAACCATCAATTTTCCTCAGACATGGCTTCTAAAGGAAACACAAGCTAGTTCAAAAAAGCTGAATGTTATTGCATAATCAATACAGTAAATAAACATTTACAATACCAGTATTTTCTCACAGCAGTAGGCTATTAACAAAGGGCAGCTAAATCCATACAGCCACGTTGGAAAAAATGAAAGTTAAAGTTACATCATTTTAACAAGTACTACAAGTTTAATGCGAGGCAGAGACAAGTAGAGGTATTTGATCGTATGCACACTGGATTTCAAACATTTAAAAAAAAAAAAGTTAATGATGATCTTTCCATCTTACTGAGATGGAAAACAAACCAATCTCCCAAAAATAGTTTTCTGCTTGACGAATGTTACTGCTTTATCCCACATTGTTTATGGCATGGAAGACGGTTTAGAGAGGTATAGAGAGAGACGAACCATTGAATGGCAGCCGAGCACTGCGTGAATGCAAATATCAGTTACTAACCAACCTCCCTCCTCTTTGCTCTACCCATGACCACACCAAACCTTTCATTAACATAACCAGGCCTATGCTCACTAAACTTAATCTCACACATAAACTTAAGCAAAACCCTCTGATATTGTACGGCGCTACTAACAGTAATCTGCCTATTATTTCTTCAAACAATCTCTTGGTGTTTAAAACATAAGAAGACGGTGACAAATATCAATCACAATGTCCTAGAGCTCAAGGTGACCTCATCACACGTCTTGGTTTGTCTGACAAATGGTCCAAATGCCCAAAATATTCAATTTATTATAATGCAAAGCCAATAAAAGCAGCAATTTTTCACATTTAAGAACCTGAAACAATCAAATCTTAGGAATATTTGCTTTAAAAAGCAATCAAAACTAGTTCCTGATCAGTTTTCGGTCAATTGACCAATTAATTAATTAATCGACTAGTCATTGCAGCTCTGTTATATTGCACCTACATAATCTTTTCCGTCACTTAACCATAACCAACCTTGTACCAAACATAACCATCTCTGTAAGACGACCACCAACATCAGATTTACCTCTGTTACATACACATTCACATTCCCAGCTTCCACACCTGTACCCTCTGCTTCTCTTCCTAAGTGCCACATTACTTCCTGCACTGTTGCTGATCATTGACATTGACGTGAATCATGTCTTGCAGAACCGTCCAATATGAACTTAATTTCCAGGGAGGAGGAACATATTCCCCTTCTAGGAATTAAACCTGGCATTATTACCACTAAAACTGGCATCATTTCTTTATGTGACAGAACCAGACTAACATGGTTATTCTCTTTTCTTTAAATCACACTGCTGTCATTCAGTCATTTGTGCGTCTCGCAACAAGAAGTCCTTCAATTAATCTCATCAGCCGGAGTAAGCAGACTTAATTAACAAGCCACAGTTGGAAAGTCCGTCCTAAAGGCATCCAAAACAAAGGTTTATAGCTGTTATTACTAAACCGTACACTAGTTAGGATGATTAGATCTTCCATGCCACAAATCAATAAAACCGCATCTAGCACAAAACGTTTGGTTGTTGATTTTAAACCTCCTTCATGGGAGGTTTAATGGATTTAACTGCCACAGTGGTTAAGTGGTAAATTAAAATAAAGATAACAGAAGCCTAAAAATAAACATCTAAATCGCACTTTCTTATGTCTCCTTCAATTTAGGCTTAAACATGGTATTTATGATGTTGAAAGGTAAACAGGCTAGCTAGTTTGTACCTGGGTACCTTTTTTTAGATAAATATTTGTTGAAGTAAAACTTTGATCTGCTTGTAAGATTTTTTTTTGATTTTTTTTTCAACACAACATTTTCTACAGCTGTGTATAATTCTATTAGTATACAACAGCAAATGGTAATCATGGAAATGGTTGTTAATTAGCTACTAGGAGATAAAAAATTACTCTGACAGAAAGCTACTTAACATGATTGCAGCTGAAAGTACATCATGACACACATTTTATGATATGAAACACCAATTATTCTCTCACGAAACAGTAATTATTTTGAAATCTGTTTTCGGTATCTCTCTTTCATTTTTGTCTGCACAACGATAAAACAATAAAGTTACAAAAACTGACAGTAACAACAGAAAAAGACCAAAGTGTGCACATACAATTACAAAGTTGTCTGACTTTACAGAACTTAACACTACTAAGTGGTCATCTCGTTAAAGAGACAGACAAAGTACTTTTTGAAAACTCGTATTAGTGCGTTAACAGTGCTACGACATGTCAATCTCATCAGCAACTTGTCCTTATTTAGCACCACCACATGGTCACCTGCTTCAGTAACAGGGTGGATGTACATGAAGACAGTCGTAGTATCTCCACCTCACAGGAGATACTTGTGTGCAAATGCTATGCTTTAAATCTAAACCCCACAGAGCAGGAGTGTAGTCTGTTTGTGCACATATAAGCTTCATACATCTTTTTTTATTCCTGCTACAAAATTAACTGGGATATGTAGAACAAGTTTGTTTTTTTTTAAATACACAATTTTGATTTACTTGACTTGATTTAACCTTAATTTAACTTAAATTAATCTGGTCAGTGAGCAAAAAGTAAAGAAAAAAAGACTTATGATTTGGTTTCACATGCCAGACGTGCACCCTCCTATTTGGTTGTAGACTACACCACTGTTACTGAGTCCTAATTTCTACACAGAGGGGTGTAGTACCGCTTGTCCACAAGCTCTGGCTATTATAAAACAGCATGAACATCTAACCGAAATTTAAAAATTTTCCTTCTTTGCTTTAAACAGTAACTACACACAAGTTAAAAGTGCAGCTTGCACCACCATCTAGTGTTTGTGGTACGCTCTGTCCACAGCCTGTGCAATTCAGCCATGGACTGTATATAAAGATGGACGGCACATCTCCACTTCCTCCTCCTACACAAGTATGAAGCCAAATTATCCCAGAGACGAGCTCCGCCGTATTGTGCTAGCGATGTCATTTGGTGCCAGAGTCTGGGAACTAGTGATCAGGACTGGAGTCATGGTATTGAGGTCCCGCCCGACTCAGTCGCTGTCAATCATGTTGCTGGAACCCTTTTTTATAGTATCAAATAACCAAACTGATAAGAAAAATTAACACCTGATCATACATCAGCATGATAAGAGCTACCTTAAATGATAGGAATCATTTTTGGGAAAAATTATCAGCTGTTTACTTTTGATTTTTGTGCTTTGTTTTAGCTCATGTCCCATCTGCTAACTTGGAGGGCAAGGGCTTTCTGGTCTGTAATGTTACCAGCCACCAGGGGGCGATTGAGATATTTTGGCTTCACTTTTGGGGAGGATGTTGGTCATGTCGTCCATCTTTATATATATATATATATATATATATATATATATATATATAATATTATATTCACAGTCTACTTTATTGTATACTGTACAACACTATATCACAGATTCATGTGGTCACAATTACAACAGACCACACCCAACATGAAAGCTTCTCCATTTGCTGTGATAAAGTCAGTACCACTCATACTGTACGACTGACAGGTGATCACGGAGAGGTGCATTTAAGGAAAACTACAGCAATGAGTGCTTAGCACCAATGATGGATGAAAAAAACTGAATTTCACAGAATACGGCTAACCCATTAGATAAAAAGTAACAAAACATATTTTTTATAGCTGGTGGTGAACTTATAGTACCAGGACCGGTATCAAAACAGTATCCAGCCATGATGTCGATATTATAATTAGTAATACACATAAGACCTAGATCATCTTTTATACGACGATGGCATGCAAAATCAAACATTTACACCTTTTCACTGCCACAAAGTAGGAAAAGGACGCAATTTTTCCAACTCCCTTCATGACAATCAACAGTCTGACGAAACTGATTAACTTCAAGTGTAGGTATGCAATGAGTATCAAGCATATGTTTGACTAACAACCACTAGTGCATTTAAGGTGACCCACTAAACAGGAAAAATCACACAGAAAAAATCTAATATTGTAATCAAACTGGTGATAAACTGTAAAATCAACTACCCTCGTACTTTTGAAATTCAAATGAATTTAATTTAATGACTGCTGTATTTTACCATATAAAAATAGTTTGAATGATTCACTGTAACCCACAAGCACCAAATCATCTCCACTCTCACAGTGCACTATCAAAGGAGTCCCTGTTACCTGGATAGGCCTGAATGTAAACAGTTTTCTTTTCAAAATGAGATATTTATCATAATAGATGTAATTTTCCACACACTTAAGGAGAGCTGTGTACCAGCATTTATTTATTTTATGTGGATTCCAATGTAATTTATCACATTTTATGATAGCTATACACTCTATTTGGTCACCCTAGCTGGAATCATACCTTATGAATTAGAAGCTAATTAGCCCGCAAAGCTAGTGAACATGCCTGCAAAATTCAAGCAGTCATGCTAATAATTCTACCATTGTTTGGTCAGCGATGAGTGTTTACATGTTGAAGGAGCATTAGGTCTTTACAGCTCCCTTTTTAAATACTATGTATAATTCTGATATACATGTTTAGCCTCTGTCTTTAGTTTTGCAGTTTCCAGCTGTATACTTTAGGCCATGGCTAAAATTTAGCGATTCGATTAAACTCCATTTATTAGCCTGTTTTTCTAATTGTTCTGCATTAAAAACTTTGTGTACATTTTAAACACCTGGTTTGCAAGCTTATGTCATGTGTGCAGCTTTACATGCCAAGTGTGGTGTAAGTTCAGTGTAGCAACTGCCAGGGGAAGGTCTATTTGACGCTCACTTTTATAGAATAATTAAATAAAATAATTTAAATATAATGCTTTAATGCAGTGCGTTGTAGAAAAGCAACTACATTAATAATAATACTCTTCCCGAGGGTGCTCCAGGTGACTTGTGCTATTGTTGCTTTTTATCCAGACAGAGATGATTCACCACTATGTCTTGTTATGTAGGGGACAAGACACCTGTCCAAAGAGTTATACAAAGGAAAATATGATGGCTGGAGCAGGAACACACTTAAGGGCACTTTTCAACCCAAAATCTGAAGGATGTGTGAATTATTACTCCACATCAGGCTCCAGGGATAACTGACCCCAACTAAAACCCTCACCAAAGACTAATCTGTGTAACTGTGCTTTTTTTGGGTTGATATTCCTAAATTCGCATGTATCATACACAATACAAAACACAGAAATGGTTTAAGTGTTGATAGAAATGATGATCTGTCATTAAAATGATTTGACAGATGCTGTAATGACTATATTATGTCATAAAACATAAATACACCCCAGAGGTAGGATCCATGAGTTCCTATTTTGTCTCATTTGTAACTTCCTAAAGATATTGTGGAAATGTGCAGAATGAAGATGCTGGTAAGAAAATAACCTTTAAACTCACTAATCACTGAAATAAAAACGTTCCAACCAGCAATAAATGAACTCAGTGTTACGGTGCACCCATCTCTGTGCCTGTGTGTATCCTGGTTTTCTTGTTTTGGATAAAGTGCTTGTGTGTCTCCTCAGTTTCTACACTACCCATAATGCACGTGTGCTGGGTGGTGCAGAGTCCCATCCTGAGCTCAGTTTCCCAGAAGCAACTGCACTGGTTTACATGGATTAAAGATTTGAATGTGGAGGGATGCAACAAATTCACTTTTTTCAAACCAAAAAAGTGAATTTGGCTTAGAGCACCATGTACTGGCTGATGCCAGGCACAGTGCGATACATTTGGATTGTTGGACAAAAATATTGACCTAGACAATATTACCATGATGTGAATACTGTATGAAACTCTATATTTGCTTATTATGTATTTATAATATCTTGTGCTTGTTTTTGAGTAAACATTTACTGTCTGGATTAGTGGATAACCTACATCAATTCAGCAGAGATTTGCCATCCTTTTTATACTCAAAATCAGCCAAATTATATGTCTGCTTTGATTGTGCTACCTATAAAACCAATCAGTTTAGTATCAGTATCCTGTGTTAGCCTGATATTGTTATAAATCACTACGCTGCAAAGATTTTGGCAACTCTAATACCAGCACAGATTTTAGGAACTCGCTGATACCAGTAAGAGTGTTGTCATGATGAGGCAATTTTTCAGTACAAACTCTGTACTGCTGCAAAAGATTTAATTCAATGTTGTATACTGTAAACGCTAAGTACTTAATCCCAATTGTGTTGTGCAGATGGCGAGTAAATGGGATTTTTAATATTAGGAATGACAGCTTTAAAAAAGAAATTAGATTATAACAGAGCTGCTGCCTGACTGATGCCAGCAGCTAAATATGCAACTATTGTATTTAAAAAAGCTGAGTGATCTAATCACCCTTAAAACTACCATGGAAAGCTGTTTGAAATCTGTTCCTAAGTAAACCATTTCATTGTGTGACATCTTATCAGTGCAGGATTTATAGATGTCCAAATCTGAAAATTCTCTTATGGTGGCAACACTAACCGGTATTCTGTGAGAGCCTGGTAACAGTGTCCAAATTGGTGCGTCGTCAGTGCTAATACAGTGAAGCTTTGGGAAAGTGCCATCAGAGTGGCATGCTGGTGTGTCTCAGCTGGGCTGCTGGCTGAGAGCGGGCCAGGCCAGGGTTACATTCAGCTGCTGGTTGTGTTGGATCAGGGATGTGTGTCGGTAGTGGAGGACCAGCTCTCTCAGAGATGAGTACAGGTTGTAGGGCTCAGCGAAACCATACCCCGTGGACGTCCTGTAGATGACACAGTGCTTCACATCCCCGTCCACACTGCATGAAAGGAAACATGTCACGTTAGGATGTTAGGATTAGGGAGAGGCAAAATGCTGTGAATTTTAAAATCCTTAAAGATCCAAATTTAATGGTACTCACACAACAGAGCAGGCAAAGGAGCCTCTCTGAGTCTGGCTGTCTCTAATTAGGAAGGTCCCGTCCCTCCTCCCCCTCAGCAGCTCCTCTGCCTCCTTCCGTCTCATACCGCCAACATACCAGCTCCTCTCCTCCTGATGACTATCATCTGCCAGGGTGTACGGGCTGAGGGATGTCAGAGAGGTGTTGGGGTTACTTTACTTTAGAAATGTATTCTTGAATTATAAAATTCTCCCAAAAATGTCATGCATCTCACAGCTACTAATAATTATTTCCTAGAAAAAATGGATGCTAATTTAAATCGAAGATATTCTTGTACAGTCTTCACTTGTTCATGTTAATTCAAAACAATAAGATCAGTGGATGTGGATAAATGAGGATACTCACTCTTCTTCCTCGTTCCTGATACCCAGCCAGTCATTAATCTGGCTCTGTCTAGTGCCTTGCTGGGTGAGCCAGCTGAAACATGGACAAAACACAGTAAAAAGACTGCAATATGTGGACTTTAAAAAACAACATGCTGCTTTCTACTATTTTTTATTATTATTGCTTATCTTGCCCCTGCCTTTGTCTTATCTTATCTTCATTATATTAAATGACAAAATGCCAGAAGATGACACAGAAGGCTTTTCTAACAAGACAGAAGAACGTCACAAAATCCGACTAGAAAAGTGTCCTCAGTAGAGTGCAGATCTGCAGCAGGCCTCCGCTATGCCAAACCCAACTGTGGAGGACAATGCTATGGGAAATACTATCTGATGGGGGAGCAGACTTCAGCAAAACAGCTGTTAACACCGGTTCAGGTTACAGAAATAGGGATTTATTCATGTGGCATTTGTGGCATAAATTTAGCGACTCAACGTATCAGGTATGGAATTAATCTACCGATGCTTGATTTCAAAATGAGACCATATATGGACGTCAATTTTTTTAGCAGCAGCAAAGGCCAAAATGTGGCCTGGAAAAGACTAAATAAGGCTTGTTTTTAGCCTAGCCAAATTTTGTTTTGCTATGTAATGTCAAACTGAGACAGTTGTTGATGACATGCGGCCCCTACCGATCCATAAAAGAGGTTTTTCAATCGTAAATGATCAAGGTCATAAGGATACAGGGTAAATGTCCATCAAAATATTGGGCTGATGGGCTCCGTAGTTTGAGAGATTAGCTATGGACACACACACACAGATGACCAAACATGTGACCCCTCCACGGTTACACCTGGCAGAGATAATTAATCAGTTGTCATTACAGTGTTAAGAATATGTAGCAGTCATATTATAGAAGTTGGATTTTTCTCTTTTTGAGTGTTGTGCATTATAATATCAGCAGCTCTGTCTAACCCTGAGTCTTGCTGTATTTGTCATGTTTGAATGTGTAAACGTCTTTATCAAAACCTGAATAGGCTACATCTGCTTATGTTATTTTACTGAAGCTAGAAAAGAGCAAGAGTCAGCTAGAAAGACACATATCGGACACATAAATCCTTCACTGAGCATGCTGAAGATCCACAGCTGTGGCTATACAGAACAGCTGATTGCTTTTTCTGTTTACAACTCAGCTGTGTCGTTGGTATGTGACAGATTGTTTTCAACTAAACATTTTATCATATCTCAGATGGATTTCATACATCAGACCTATTTATAATCTATAATCTCTACAGCCTACCTTCACTCTTTTGAAAACAGGCCAGCTTGGGACCAAAAGTGAAATCGCAAGCCAGTAAAGTACAAGAAACCTTTGTCCACCACTATAAAATCTGGAAGGTGAGGATGAACTTACAGCAGGTATTGATCTCTGATCTTTCTGAGCTGCACAAGGTTGGGCTTCAGGCTGCTCATTTTCTTGTCGACCTCCATGTGAGCCAGCGCCTTCCTCCTCAGCTCCTCCTCCAACTTCTTCTTGCTGTTGTGGATCTCCTCCACCCTCGACTGCAGCTCATCTGAATTGCTCTGAATCCTGGGAGAAGGGAGGAGGAGGAGGAAAATAAATAAAATAGGCTACGCAAAAAGTGACCAATATGGGGAGGGGAACGAGGCTGGTATTTGGAAGCATACTTGTCCGTCTCTGTACTGCTGTCTAATGTGAGGAACATGTCGATGTATTCCTTGCTGTAGCGCTCTTGAGTTTCACACTCCTCCTCAAAGATGCGGATGATTTCACTGAAAGCCTCTATAGCTGTCCGTTTGCTCTGCAGTTCCTGAGGAGCAAAGGAAGCATGTCTTCACTTTTACATTCAAGGCCTTATAGTCTGTTGTGGTAAAGCAACCAGCAGTAAAATATTTACCTGAAAAACATTTTAACTAGTAACACAGAGATTAGAAACACAGATTTGCTAAATAGTTTTAGTGATGTTGTACCTGGGCGGTTTGGTTAAACTTCTCATACAGATGGTCATACTCTTTACTCCTCTGTTTGTATTGATCATGAAATATCCTCAGTTGTTCTCCAACTTCATCAATGTCAACTTCCATCACAACCTGCTGCTATACAAACGAGAATGTAAAACATGTTTAGGACCACGTCCATGTTTTTTTTCCCATGATGCATTTAATCTAATTTAAACTAACATAAAAGAGGCTTTGGGGCTGCAACATTTCTCATGTTATTTCCACTGATACTACATTTTTTTACAAACATTCTTGAAATGAACTTCTACATTGTTGATTATGCCCATTATGAGGTCTAATGCAACCAAATATACTGCAACGATAACAATAAACCTCTTCAGTAATATTATAATATGGTATAAGACCGCAGACATTCACAGATTTAGGCCTCATAAACCCACCTGCTGGTATCTGGATAAGGGGTAAAGTAGCCGTGTGTCCAGTTTGGAGTTGTACTGAGCCAAAGACTTGTTCTGGTAATACTGGATCAGGTCCACCATTGAGGGGAAGGCAAGTGGCTCAGAAAAGCCGTACTTCCCCCCATGATGGAAGATCTTTATCAGTCTGTTGGAGCCATCTTTTCTGCAAAAGTCAAAGCATAATAACCATCACACTTGCAGCCAAGAGTCCCATTGAGAGCACACAGAACACGAATAGACCCTCTGTGCTTTTGTAGGGTGGTTGTAGTCAAATGTTTTATTTGCTCTGACAGATGCATCTGCCCCCCCTCCCATTCAGAGAGATTTCCAGCTGAACCAATCATAACTGTTTATCTAATATTGGGCAGGTTTGATATGATACAATATGCAGGTGAGGGATTTTCGCACCACTGATGTAAAACGTTATGTTGAGTCCGCTATCATGTCAGTATTAAACAAGCTGGGCGGTGTATTTTCTCTAAAAGAAGAACTTAATTTAAAGCTTTGTTGATAAGAAATAAGTTCTTGCCATACTTGAGGCAGAATGTGGTTTGATTTTTTTTTTTCTCCAGAAAACAAATATGTTGCATAGTACATATTCTGCTTTCTGAAACACTTTGGCAAGTGGAAATCTCACCTGCTGGTCTGTGATCCAAAAATTTCACAGGCCCTGCTGAACTCTAGCACATGTGTTGATGGTGCAAGATATATTTACACTAATGCAGACAGGAGCAGCCGGTCAACAACATACTTGTGGGATCAGTGTGTGATGAATTTCAGATATGGAAATATGAGAAGCATTTCTTATTGGTCTTAACCACTGATGTAAATGCATTGTCTTCAACACCCAAGCGCAGCCCTGCGCAGACCCTGCAACATCCAACCCACACAGTGTCGTCTCACAATTCAAATGAACTGTATTTAGCAAAAGCAGCAAGTGAGCAGCTTTAGTCCACCATTACTATTTACAGTGCATATGTTCACAGCCACAGTACTGTGTTGCTCCCAGAAAGGATTAGTTTTAACACGCGCAACCAATATACAGTGTATACAAACACACCTACAAATCAGAAACCTGTAGACTTAAAGCCAAAGACGAGCTTTTGGTACAGGTACGCAAATAAAGCAGGAACCAAGTGTACGGAAGACAGTGTGGACAGCATTGATTAAAGTCAAAGCATATCTGTTCCTTCAGATAGAAGTGAGACGGATGACTGGAAAAACACGATTGAAACGCCTCCTGTGCAGACGTGGTGTTATGTTGCTGAACGCTGAAGTCTGCGCCAAACTCTAATCAACAAAGCTTTATATCTGAAACCTAGTCTGTCATGATTCAACTAAAATTAGATAGAAACCAGGAAATGTATAAAGTTACACTTTAAAACTAGGAAAACTAAATTTAGACTTTTAAACCAGAAAACTAAGGTAAGACTTTAAAATCAGGAAATATTAACTGATTTCTGACCACATGTATTTGATTTGGGTTAAACATAGCCCTCCCATTAGATAGAGTACTGATAATTATTACAATACCAGCAGCTCAAAGGCTAAAACCTTTATTACACACACAGTCTTATGCCACTCACTAAATGTAACCAAGCTAACCGTCTCATGTAATAAACGTATGGAAACAGTATATGCAGTATGTTCACTTGTCCCAAAATCCTGATGGAGCCGTGTTTTGAATCAGCTGCGTTCACAATACATAAGATCTTAAAACGTAGTTACCTTAGTGTGAGAGTGTATTCCCCCTTAATTCTATTGGAAGCATCTCGTACCAGAAATGTGCCATCAGGAGTGTTTCTCATCATCTCATTTACTTCCTCTCTGGACAAGCACAAAAATAAAGGGTGTAAATGTTTCAAAGTAATTTGCATGAAATAGAAACAGATAAATGCTCCTTATTTTAGCAGGTGATACATCAAATCATCAACATGCTATATGAAAATATTCAGTACCTCGAGATATTTCCCCAGTACCACTGTGCATCAGACAAATCATCAGAGCTGGAGTCGCATGCTGCCATCGCTGTGGGTAGGTTGTTATTGGGTTGAAGTTCTGACCACAAAGGCAATAAAATATTCAGTTACAAATGCAAAATTACAAAAAAAACAAAGCATGGGAAAGTATCATATTTTTTAATTAAAATGTGATTTTTACCACGTGTTATTGTTGGAGATATCAGGGCTTATTTTTGTTTCAAATATGCTTATTGCTTCCATTTATTCTTCAAAGTGTAAAATCCTACTTCCATAAAAGATAATCCATCATAGTCTCCATCTTTTTATCCTTTTTTCACTCGTTACATAGCCACGTCCTCCTTATTGATCAAAAGCGTGTAATGTCCAGGATTACAGTTCTGATTTTAAAAACTACAGACGAGGCAGTAAATGAGCGAAAATATGAAGGATGCTTACATTTGGAATAAAACCAACAGCAGTTTGTGCCAACACTCACTGTAAGAGCATAGGTCGTATATTTTAGCATATTTAAGTGATTAAGCTACAATAGATCCGTCACACTTCTAACAAATAGAACAAAGAGATGCTGGAGAGTACCTGCTTCCTTGGCAATGTTGGCTCTTAGGGCAGGAAGCACATCATCATGATCAACAGGGGAGGAAAGCTCCTGCAGGAAGGCTGTCAGGGTGTGAGACTGAGCCTCGCTGTCGTTTTGGCCCATCTCTGTGTCAAGGAGCTCTGCAACATCAACCACACAACGACCCAGTGTTACTCCTGGTGGCAGTTGAGGCCAGTTCGTACGTGGCTATCTGCACTTTGTGGCTGTTCAGCACACACTGCTGGCCCACTGACAAGGACTCCAGAGGGAGATATCGTTGTGTTGCTTAGTCTTGCACCATGTGGGAGACTCTGTCCAGACTAGTCTGCTGACAGGTGACACTGTCTGACTGCCTAAAATACCAGAACGGGCACTCCTCAACACTCAGGCACACTCAGCCAGACTCAGCGCTGCTTAGTGCTCGACCTCGCCTTGCCTCGCCTCGCCTAACAAACAACAGCTGTCTGCAGCGAGATGCCATGACAGCCTAAAGCAGAGGAGCTGATGTGCCACTGTGTCCATTTTTTTGTTTACTGTCCTTGTGTATGTGTGTGTGTTAATGTGCCATTAGAGAGTCAGGGAAAGGTGAGAACCTGTCCGTCAGGCATTTCCTGAAAGCATTACATGTATGTGTGTTTTGTTTGTGTTTACCAGCGTGTGACTATGCACACATGCGCTGACACACGTGTGTAGTGAGAGGCATGTTGTTAACAGTTGATGTAAATCATCCCTTCAGTACTTGTGATGGCATGTTTGGAGATGCATTCAATCGCTGCTGCAGCCAGAGCTGTATGCTTGAGGAATCATACGTATGCTGTTGTAAAATTAGAAAGGGCGTAAACTCATTAACCGAGGGCCTGCAAACAGTGAAGCTCTGTCAGAACGTGCCCGCTATGAAAACCCAATAAAAGCTCAGCATCTAATAAATCCTGAATCTAGGTGAAGTATTGAACTCACTAAGCCCAGCTGCCACCATTTGTCTTCGAGTTAGTGAAATTTTTCTTCTCTAGAACTAAAATGGTGAATTGATTGGTCAACCTGAAATTAATTGCCAATTATTTTGATAATTAATTCATCAATTGAATAATTTTTCTTTGTCTTTCGCATAGCAAACAGAATATCAATATCATTTTGTTTTGGACTGTCATACAAAGCATTGAATTTGAAGATGCCACCCAGGGCTTTGAGAAACTGTAATGTTGCCAGCAGACTCCTCCATATAATTTAACGATAGTCTATTGTAGGGTTGTTACAGTCATTAGTTACAAATGTTTTCACTGTTTCTCAGAAATCAAGTCCCTTAGTGACTGTTTCTGTGACAACAGTGTCTGTGGCAAATGCAGAAATATTTATCCTCTAAAACTAAATACTGTCTCATTTTTACTGAATTCATTCACTGAATTTTTTTTATTATTATAACAAAGTTATTTTTTCCTGTGGATTTTTTTTCTGTGCAAAGTTCTTCTTTGGTGTTGACTTGTACCTTGACTCTTTTCTTTTTATTTTTTTTAAATCAAAGAAGCATATTATTTTCATATCCATTTATTTAATATGTTTCATGCTTATCCAGGCAGTGAAATGGTACCAACTGCCTGTCAAATAATACTCTCTGCTGCTAAAAATGAATGTGACTTTACTCTGAACCCTGGATGACTGAAATAACTTTACTTCGCTACTTCATGCATGATTGCCACCTATCATTGATAACAACACTGTACATGTTACTATCACCCAGCGGAGTAACCGCAACGCTTATTAACACACGCCTTCAAAGAAGAAATTTACGTCCGATAGATTTCCTGATGGACAGGAAAGCCTGAAGACTGTCTAAAGGCTCATTAAATGTAGCAGTGGTTTGGTTTGGAAATCTGCTGCTTTTGTTGCTCAAAAAACGCTGAGAAGACCCCTAAGAAAAGCCAACACCTTTGCTCTGCATCATGTTCTTTATAATAATATCAGTAAAAAATCAGTATTGCTGCTTAAAAATTCTTAGTACAGCACCTTTAATCTTACCTTGAACTGCTGATGAAGGCTCAGGCCTTGTAGCCGTGGATGTGTCTGCCTGCTGTTGTGATTGGTTAAGCGGTAATGACATCATCACAGCAAATACAGAATGGGGCTCAGGATTATCCACCATATGGTTGGTGCTCGTGTTGATGACCACAGCGTCGTCCCTGAGATGGAGGGATGCTAGTGATGACGTTGGGAAATCAGCTGGCTGGAGCTCGTTGTCCTCTGTGCAGTCTTTGCTGTCGAATGCTCTGAGCTGGAAACCCTCTTCTGCCATTTTCACGTTACAGAGTGAATAGTCCAGCTAGGTTATATCTAGATGGTGAAGCAGCAGGATGGTAGGAGCCACGGCGCTGTAGATCACATACTATCAGCTTACAGTTACACTCATGGCTGAGGGGAGAGAGGGTGACGGTGCAGAGTTCAGGGCTGCCCTGTGTTGTGGAGGTAGAGCATGTTCCTCAGCCTGAACCCCCGGTTTACCCTCATCACAGAGCAGAGCAATGACATTGCCAGTAGATCCCGTGTTTTCCAATGTATATACTCCGTGGGAGTTTTCTATAGTTGAGCACCGTTCCGCTTCACAGTCATTGGCTTAAAGGGATTCATACCTGGGAGTTACCCAGAACAACCACCGCTGGATACCGAACAGCTGAGTGCCTGCCTCACAGACACCTTGACACTAGTTATTGAGCTGTTAGCCCACTGGAGAGAGACAGACCGAAATACAACTGTCTGATTTCCTCCTCAAGGACTTGCACACCATCTCATATCAGAAAGCCTAAACCAACAAAAGACACAGATATACTTTAAGAATCAGTGGTGCAGATCCAGTTTCACAACTCTATCCCCTGTCCTGACACATTACTGGTATTTTGCAATTTGGGGCTGTAAAGCCCTTATTTGTTACCCCTTTGTGTTTCAGACTATATAGATAATATATGTCTTTTTTTTTTTTTTTTTTTTTACATGATTTTTGCATGATGAAGTACCTTAAATCTGTTGAATTGATTGATAAATGACAGACATTTGTGTCTGGTTAATTTTCCAATCAACATTTCCTCAACTCATTTGCCAAAAAGGTCTAATGCTCACTGTGATCAAGAGGAGCAGATTAATTGCAGACCAAGCTGTACGCAGAGATGCAATCCTCATCATCATCATTCAAATGTCTTTTTCTACTTTTTCGTGCAACTTGTGAGGAATTCCAAAAGCTAAATAAAAACAGAAAATCAGCAGTCATGTTTCATCAAGTCCCAGAGAGAATTAAGAAAAATATAAGAAGTTAATTTGGTAATTAAATATCTGCGTAACAGACAAGATCTGCTCGAACAGAATGACTGGAAAAATATTTAAGTAGATTATGTTACAATGAAAATTATTTCATTTGTCCCAGGATCAGCATTTAAAATCCTAAAAATGCAGTGATCATCTGCACTTGGGGGAGAAAATGCACTTGCAAATATTTCCTTTAGAAAACGACAACATGTCAAGTATATCTTTCACCAAACGTATTAATTTCTACTCCTCGAGCGTCGCCCTTAAAGTGAAAAGATAAAAGTGTGTGCGTGTAATGTCCAAGAGAGTACAGGAGATTGCTTTTTGGGATTTCCTGGATTTCATGGGATTTTGCTTTTTGGGAAGTCAGTGTCAACTCTATTTTATATAATGACTGTACAGTGTTATATCATGAAACCCATTACATGGTAAAGAATTCAGGGGGACTAAATCCTCTTCCTCTCCCAAGCATCTGGGATTAGTCAGCGGTTTATTATCCTCCTATACCCTTTACAATGCAATATCCTATTGAAGGAATGTGAGGTGGGGGTATTGTAGCTGCTCTACAAGAGGAAAATGACCATAGGAGATCTGATTTAGATTTTTTTTTTTTTGTAAACACGATTGATCTGATCCCATCAGAATGCATAAGGTTTAATCGAACATAGTTGCTTTAATTCAACTCTAACTAAAAAACATAATTTAATTTCACTGACGTGTAATTTTCTGCTCGTAAATCTGGACCACTAATACTTTTCAGGTTTTATGTGTCAGTTACATTTACTTTATCTCCATTGTTGTTGTGAATAGACAGATGACTTGAATTTGGTCAGTTTCTATAAAAGAAGAGTATGTTAGTATCAAAATTTACTGAGTGATGCAACACCGCAGATCAAAAGTCGATGCGTTGGAAATGGCGTCGGCATCAAAATACTTTGAATGCTATGCAGCCGTGAAGTCTTCACGGCTCGATGTCCGCTGCTCATGGTGTCCAGTCCTTGTTGAGATGATGTAAGCTAATAAAACAGGATTTTTTACAAAGTCCTGCAATTTTTATCACTTAAGTCCATTTTTACATGTTTTAATACAAAAAAAGAAAAACTTCCAATATGCATCTATCTGGGACATCACAGAGCTGGGTTATTTTTCAACACTCACAAGTAATGTCTAACCTTTGTTAGTATCAATACACGTTGTTTATGTTAATTTACGTGTCCAAACTAGGTTGAGTTTTTAATGATGACCTAATCAAAACAAAGTATAAATACCAGTGGTCGATCAGCTCAAGCAGTATTATTTGTTTGGTGGATCCATAAGGGAAAGCATTGGTGAGAAGCTAAGTTGGAGTCATAAAAATCCCATTACGTATGTTGTATTTTACAGCAGCGCTCTGCTGAAAATGTCACGTACTTTCACTGAGTGTCAGCCAGTTGAAATCGTCAATGCAGCATCCAGCAGATAATGCTGAAGGTATTTATTTTGCTGATGACTGACGCCTGAATGTGTTTTGTGTTGTGTTGTTTTGTTAAATATTTAGTCGTAGTCTGTTATCGATCAGAGTTGTGTCCCAAAAGCGGGACGGCTGATGTACGCCATATTTCCCCAACGCCTTTAAGCTTTCCATCGTCCCGTACCTAAGCTTGGAATGACGAAGAGATATGAAGGCTAAACATGCACGGAAGTTTCAAAATGGCAACTTCTGGTGTAGATAACAGAAATGAAAAAATTAAACATCAACGGGGAACTCGGCAGGACGGGACGGTGCGCACCTACCTGGGCCAAGACAGAACGGACCGGACAGCAGGGAAAGCAAACGTTTCATCGACATCCATGAAGCGGCAAAGAGACGTGGCTGAACGCACACGTGGGTCAGATCAAACCAACCACAGGCCTCGGTCCTCACGCCATCCGATGTTCCTCCACCCCTCCTCACCCTCCACCACTCCTCCTATCCCGTACTGCCTCCTGTGTCCTCCATCTTTTAAAGATCCTCTCCATTTGGTTGGTGTCCGTCCCCTCTGAGTGCCACATTTTCTGACGATGCCATTCCTCTGGGTATTTCCTCCCCTCTTCTTCGATGCTCCACATGTCTTCATGAAAATCAAGCATTCTCCAAGACATTTTCCACTTGTTTACTTAAAAAAAAAAAACTCCACTGATCTGTGGGATGCAGTATTAAAGAAGAAAAATACAAAAAAAAAATTAAAATGATATAGATATGAAAAAAGATCTAAAAGTAATGTAGTTTTTAGCTTATGCAGGTAAAGGAAAGGTAAAAGTAAAAGAGCAGCACTACTCTTCGTAATGTAACTCTTTTTCACAGTTTGAGAGCACAGTGTGGCTGCACAGTGGGGGGACAGAAGCATGAGAATGAGTCGGTGGGAAAAAAACTCCTATATAAATAAATAAGGGAAGGATGCCACTGTTGCTATACAGAGCAAGGGGCTTAGTGATCTCCTGAAATCCTATTGGCCGGGCTGTTGCCATGTGCTCGAGAGTCAGCAGAGATGCTGCTAACAAATCAAGGAAATGTTCTAATATTAGACTGTATGTATCTAGGCAGCGGGAACCCCTGACCTCTCAACTCTGCCAGCGTTGCGTTCCACTTCACAGATCAGCATAATGAAAGAAGTGGTGTGGAAGTAAGTGGTTAAAAAAATGTTACTGCACTGTAGACAAAACAGCACACACAGCCCCCCCACCACCACCACCCCTACTCCCTCCATGATACCCCAGCCAGAGCAGTTACTAACAGAAAACAGATTTGTCTGGTCTCTTTGGATTTCTGGTTTTCATGAAATGCAGGTCTGCACGCTGTGACTTAGCTGTATTTTAGTTATCTGGACAAATTGTGGAATATATGGTTTGTAAGATATTGCTTGTTGTTTTGGTGAAATTCAGCTCATGACACAGCCTAGTTCTAGCGATCTTATACAGGTTCTGTTATAGTGAACTAGGTCCATACATTAATAATTTAATAAATTGTGACTGTTGTGCAAAGGAAAGACATTTATTTTTAAAGCATGCTGCTTATTCCGCTGCAATTTTACTCCATGCCCAGCATTTTTATTTTCATTTTATGAATAATATTCTGTCATACATAATCATCTTCGTCATTACTCGGCAGTCTGATACTGTGTAATTCTAATGGAAAGTCTTTAACAGATTTTACATGTATTTCTACCTTTTTATTATGAGCCATGGCCTCTAGCAGTGCATGTGCAATGCATTCATCATCATGTATCTGTTAATTATCTCAAACTGATTTTTTTTTTGTAGCCCAGCATATGTAAATGTGCAACTTTCCTGTAAAAGGAAAAACTGCACTTATTGTAATTGCCATCAACTATATGTTCATGTTTTCCTAGATTCCTCTGTGATATGATAAATTTCATAACATGTCTATAATCCACAAATTCAAAACATTCTGAAATCATAAAGACATTATCAAAAGGATGTTTTCATCATATAAAGCTCCATGCTCATTTCTGTTCAAATCAGTATCTGAATTTGACCATTTTTAAACAATAGTTGCCACAAAATATTTAGGAGAGCAGAGGATTAGATTAGATTAGAATTACATTTTATTTTACACATCGTTAAGACCACAGTATCAACATATCCTTTCGTATTTTATGTAGGCGATGGATGAATCTTCCAGTTCTGGCAATTTACCACATCTTATGTGTAACATATACTTAGCATTTGTTTTAAAAATTGTGTCTTTGTTAATCTCATAATTACAGATGATATGACACACTTATGTCATCTCAGTGCTGGTCTTCAACTGCTGTTGAGTAAATGCTCCCAATACAGTGGTGACTCAGGCATCAAATTTAATAGCATGATAATTAGATGTAAAGAGGTTAGAAATATTGTTTCCCAAAATCTACTGAGCAAGCATGTAAATAAATTTAAAGTGCTCAACTGTTGTGATGGTCTGGCTGTTCAGAGTTTACAGCTATACGAGAGCTTAGAAAGACGCCATGATGCTACCATGTATGTCATGATTTTGTAGTAGTCATACTGAATATTTGTCAGCACAAATGTACTTGCATGTCAGGCAGGGAGAAGGAATCGTGTATTTATGTGCAAATTGAATACGGTGGAGAATAACACACAATACACTGGTGAATCCTACCAAAAGCAGCGTGTTATACCTCTGATGTAAGGCGACAGTGCAGTTCAGTGATGCCTCTTTTTGATATAGTTTGTGTTGTACATGATTGTGTGTGATTCCTGTTATTGAACTGAGTGACTGAATGATTAGTTGTTTCAAAATTCATTTAAAATATGATCCCCGGTAAAGATAAATGCTGTAGTATCACTTAGTATAATGCACAGTGCATAACAGCATGCAGGACACACAATACCATCTAGATATTTTTGCTATAAGGCAAATAATGAGACACATAAACTATGAAATAGTTTTCATGTTCATTATCATGTTTATTTTCTATGGATTTTCAATATACTCAAAGTAAAACTGGCTGAGATGCACAAATCAACGTGTTGTTAGAACAATTTTTTTCGTTGAACGTAGAAACGATTCACTTCTTCATTGTGAGAGCAAGGAACTCCTTCCTGATCTGGGGATCATCATTAAATGCTCCCAGCATGACACTGGTAACAGTGCTGGCATTCATCTTCTGCACCCCTCTCATCACCATGCACATGTGGCTGAAATACACGAAGGAGGTTGTTAAAATTAAAATTACTGTAAAACCCCAAAGAGCAAGTTAAGCATGTTTGTACAGAATCCAGAAGATATCAGAAATGAGAGATAAGACAACATCTTTGTTTCAACATCTTTGGGCATCTTGCATGCAAATGTATCTAATACTATCAAAGTACGATACTATGACAAAGTTCAATACGCGTACTTGTTTATCCAAAAGAGAAAAAAAAAAACAAAGTCTAATATGGATGAAACAAAAGCTGAATACTCACGCAGCCTCAATCACCACCGCTACTCCAGCAGGCTCCAACGCCTCAGAGATGGCTGAAGCAATCTGCTTGGTTAGACGCTCCTGAACTGTGGAGACAGTAACACAGAAATTAAAAGAATACATACACAAAGACTATGAATGAATGGAGAAATAAGTGTTGTGAGCAGTGTTTTACCTTGAAGTCTCCTGCTGTAGATCTCAACGATTCTGAAAGAAAGAAATGAGAATGACACAGATGTCTGTGTGTTTATATATATATATATATATGTGTGTGTGTGTGTGTGTTTGAATCACCTACCGTGCAAGCTTGCTCAGACCAACCACTTTCTTGTTTGGGAGATAGGCTATATGAGCCTGAAACATTGAAACAAAGCATTTCATCAACATCATCATCAGTGTGTGTTAACATGCAATATTCCCTATTAATGTGTATTCTTGCAAAAAAGATCATTGTCATATACAATTTGTTAAGATTAACAGCTGTTGTCAATGTAGAAAAAAACTGAAGTCCATAAAAGTCCATATCAGTAGATGCAGTAAATATCATTTTTCAGGCTTGAATGACTTTATTAAATTACCTTGCCAAAGAAGGGCACCATGTGATGTTCACAGAGAGAGAACAAGTCAATGTCTTTCACAATCACCATCTCATTGTGGTTTTCATCAAAGATGGCATCGTTCAAGATATCTGTGAGGAGATTAAATGTTTAACATTCTGTATTAATACTGGAGCAAAGGATGAAATGACAAAATTACAGGTGATGTTGACATCAGTTAGGATGTAGCATTTAGCCTCATGATGATAAGTGAGAGCAGACCTGCTTTCAACATATGATGTGACTATGGGACAGTCAGTACAATAGTGTTGAAATGTCATTTGCCTTTCTTGACTTGCTCATAGTATAGTATACGGTTTTCAACTTATTTTAGCAAAAATATGATATAGTTTGAATATATTAAGACAATTATCTAGTTCAGCACGAGAGAAATGTTTGTCATCCTTAAGACTGTACCCACCTGCAATTGATTCTTTGTAGCCTTTAGTGAAGAAGTGCATGGCTTTAGCTGCACGTAGTGGTGTAAGTAGAAGTCCCTCCCGGTCGACGTCCTCTCCAAGCTCACTCAGCATGGTGCTATAAGCATTCTTGATGCGAGTCAGCTTGTTTGAATCTGCAGAGTCCTTGGAGCCCTTCTCCTCTGTGCACAAACCATTGTGTTTAGACTCGATGCACATGTTCTTGTACAGGACACCTACTTCATTCATGTCTGAATCATGATGATACTCCATTCTGGCTCTTAGATCTACTTTCAGTGGAAGACACTGCAGGACACAATGAAACAGGCCTGATAGTGCACTATTGGCTCTGTGGTCTCAGAGAGGATGTCTCCTGATTTTTAAAGTCTGATGTGGTGTCATCAGGCTGTGGGGTCGTTTGGCCCCTTAAGCCAATACATTCATGCAGGAGAATTTAAGAATTTACACGCTTGGGTAATTGTCCATTGTTGGTCTTAACTCTCCAGAGAAGGTATCCAATTACCATACAAATCAATTTGAGATTCTTTTGGAGCTTAGCCACCTGACTGATCTCATGATTTCAAGTCTAAGAAATTGCTGTATTGTGTCGCTGTCACAAAGGCAGTAGATTGTGTCAGCATCTTCTTCTGCATCTTAACTCCTTTAACATAACAGAAGATAGTAACATTCACGATTGCACATTTTAGAAAGGCCACTGCAAAAAACTGATCAAAACCCAATCTCAGTGTTAAGATAATAACAGAGTAAAACATCCAGATGTATTATAAGGTAGACGGGTAGTGTTATTTACTGATCAAGTAACATACAGCTGTAAGAATCCCAATTTGAAAGAGAAACCCTGTTCTCACTGCAGTGATCAAGGCAGAGTAAAAGATCTGGTTGCATATATGTAGGCAGATTGTGTTATTTATGTAATTAGTACAAACAGTGCTATCTGAATGATGGTTTGGTTACTCAATGGTTGAAGCACTTCCTTTGTGCCATATATCAAGCCTTTATTTTTCCCACTGGAATCCAGCTCCATTTGAGACAGAACTACATAGTGAAAATGAGGTTTATATGGAACCATTGAAAATGCTAGTGTCATTATCCTCTAGCTATTACACTGTCCAATCAGCATTCATAGTGATAGGTTAAAACAGTTGTCCACTTAAAATACTTAAATGTCCTATGCATTCAAGTTACTTCATTTAATACTAGATTTAAGTTACTTGAACAACTGCCACTCATTTAATCATATACACTGTTTTCTGTAGCATGTGCAAAAAAAGTTGACCCGGGTCACAAATATTATTATCATGAAGGCAGCTACATGAGGCAGTAAAATGGAGCCACTTGGTTAAGTTATAATAGAAACCATACAAAGCCAAAGTCATCATAATTAGAGTTATGGAAAATGGCGTCTTAATGACACGGTGTTGATCTTTTTGTAAGAATATGCAAGTGGCAAATTTATATTTATTCATTAAGTACACAAAGATACAAAACAATAGACACAAGATAAGACATTATGGGATAATCCAAGGAAAGTTACAATGTATTTTATGCAAATAATGTTATGTTATGGGATGGGATCAGACTTAACATTTAAGGACTATGATAAGGATTTGTGGTGAAAGAGCATGACTGGGAAATCCTTTTACACTCACGGTATGATGCTTTCTAGGAGTTACTTTGTGATCAGCTGTTTTCTATTGTTGTGCTCAGTGTCAACGTTGCCAAGCACCCAAGAGGTTTTTGGGTTCAAGTCCAAGCAGATCAATCGAATTTAATCGTGTTTGTCTATGCTTCCAGGTCTCATGACCCTGACCAGGATAACACTATAATGTACTACCTCACGATTGGCTTCACTTACATTTATCAAAGATCTGTGAATGAGTTTATAAAGGCAACTAGCGGGGTCATACTTAACAATTGATAGCTTTATTTATTTTTGTGTTAACTGATTCTTAACTGTTTCATCCTGCGAAGCATGAATGTGTAGGCGTGTATCAGATCCAGCTTGCTGACTGTCACAATGCTGCCTTTACTAATGACCACAACTATTCATAATTTTTCATGCATGGAAATGTCAGGGTACTATCCATCCTGTTTTATTTATTTAAAAGTAAAGTAAGTAATCCTAACCTAAGACATTGACAACTAAAACATTGTATACCACAGAGCCATAGTATTTAGAGGAAACGTATCCCACTGCAGATCCTCTAAAAGATTTGAAGTCTTTGAACTAACTATAAACTTTCACAGTTTGCCACGTTATTCCACCACTGCTGCGGGACTCCAGCTTCCTTTACAGTCCAAAGACATGCATATTAGCTTAACTGGTGGCTCTCAAGTGACCGTAATGTGAATATGAGCGTGAATAATTGTCTGTTTGTATGCATCAGCCCTGTGATTGATTATCTACCAACCTAGGATGTCACCCGCCTGAAATGGGCTATTCTGCATAATGAGTACTATTGGTACTTTAAGTATATTTTGATGCTTATACTTTTGTACTTTAATTGTAGAAAAAGTTAGAATGCAGGACTTGTACTTGTATCACAGTATTTCTACACTATGATACTGGTGAGATCTGAGTATCTTCAGGTTCGAGGTTTCTTCCTGTTAAAGGGGAGTTTTTCCTGCCACTGTTGCCTAATATAATATCTGATGCTTGCTCATGTGGGGATTCTTGAGTCCTTAATTTTGAATTCCTGAATCGTTGGGTCTCTCTCTTAATTAAAGAGTTTGGTCTTACCTGCTCTTTTGTAAAGCGTCTTGAGACTGTTATGAATTGGCGCTATATAAATAAAGATTATTTCTTTCACCACTGCTAATACATGTCTGTTTTTAAAGAGAAAAAATCTAGCACATGCCCCATCTATTTTGTACCTATTAAGATTAAGACCTATTTCAGCACAATCTCTACCAGTGTTTCTTAGTCCTGCTTCATTGGGGCCCTCTGCCTTGCATGTTTTAGATGTTTTCCTGCTCCAACACACCAGATTCAAATGAATGGGTCATCAGGTTTGGGGGGCAGTGGGCCCCCAGGAGCAGGATAGGAAGACACTTATTTATACAATGGTTTTCATTGTTGACACAGTGTCATTAACAATTCTTGGAATTACTTGTGTTTACTCATCTTTCTGTTTTTCTGAAGATGCATCAATCGTATTTATCATGTTAAATTAATGCGTCTGTGTTTCCAGATGCAGTGGCTTCAAAATTCAAGTGAACAGCTCCATTTGTCCCTCTGTTCAGCCCAGGCAGGAGTGTAATGTTATGATTAATTCACAGTAAAACCGTGAGTTTGGGTTGCTAATGCTTTTCGGGCTGGTTAAGTAGTAGCAACATGTACCAACAACATGAGTGACGTTGAGACCCTTTTTGGAACCAAATTATCCAGCACAGAAGGACATCTTGTCAGGAAGAGATGGTCTTTACTTTACCCAGTGTAAAGAACAGTTGTTCATTCATATCATTTAAAAGATGTTGCAATGCTTGCAGAAACATCAGCTTCTAAGTAAATATGTTTATTTCAGACATGAATATGTATATATACTGTATATATTTATACAAACATATTTATATGAACATACAATGCACAGACAGTTAGTGCAGACTATGAAGATGAAGAGGTTCACAGATCAGTTGACCAAGGCAGGACAGAAAGGGAAGACTAGAGGGCAACACACACTGTCATTAGCGCCATTTGATGTCTGTAGTACACATGCATGACATGTCACTCAAACATGTAGTCAGACAGAAGTAGTCATGGCAGAGAAACCAGGATGTGCCAGTCCAGGCAGCCAATGCGCTATATAAAATAATGGGTGCAGGTTATTTGATGTGCATCGTGGGTGTGTTGCCTTTAACAGTAAAATATTAGTGGAGTGCAAATAATAAATGTAAGGCCTCATCCTCTGTCTCAGAAAAAAAAGCACAAGCACAGAAGACCTCATTTAGACATGCTAGGAGCTCATATTAGTCAAGTATATAATATAACCATTCATGACTTTTATGGAAAAATAATATTCTTATATTAACAGTACTTATAAATGCAGGACATATGGCAATATATAAATACATATTTATTTAAGTGAATTCCAGTGGAGCTTTTCACAGCTCAGATCCAGTTATGTTTGCTGGTCGATCAGCCTCCATCAGCGGCTGTAATCCTATCAGTCTGAAGGCCAGGGCTTGTGGGGGCTGGTGGGGCTCCTTGGCTGTGTCTTAGGACTTCCCTAAAAAACACAATGTGAAGAACAAGGTTAACTTTTGAATCACGTTGATGGAATTCTTTATTTCTTAAATAGTTTGATGGGTTTAGATCCATTAAATCTTGAGGCAAAGGTTTCTTCATTATTGACTGTTATTGGTATGTTGATTTAATGTAAATATTGTATATTGTGTAGTATTTAATATATTCAGTTTTCTGCACTCAAACAGAAAACACTATTCACAGGAGCTAGCTAACACCTTTAGGGGGCAGCAGCGCGCCTTCAGTTAGTGCTGCCCACACCCAGTCTAAAGCTTGGAGGGCTGCCATGGAACCGATCCTTCCCACTTTAAATACAAGAAACATTGCTCACTGTACAGTTATGTTGTGACTGTGACCTGCACAGACTTCAGCCTGCTAGCATGTCACCTCTAAGCAGATCCAAAGCCGGTGGCTTTAAACCTTTCAGCTTGTGACCCCAAAAGTGAATACTGTGATCTAAAAAGTAAACTCTCGACTCTGAATGTTGATATTTACTCTCACAAGAAAAAAATTCAAGGAGACAAGTCTGCATTAAAACTAGAGGTGACTTTGTTGTAAGGTAAGCCAGATTTTTTTTTAGATGTGTTCTTTACTGTGCTATAGAGTAAAAAATGATAATGAGAAATTAGTCATTATATCCACCATGTGTGACTTCCCCCATCTACACAGAGGAGGAGATGGGCGGGAGGGTGGACTCACCACAGCAGTCTGGGTCTTAGCATAGTTCATATGGGCGTAGAGCAGCACAGCTGTGTCATTGTGAGATGCCTCCAGTGCAATGGACAGAGCATTGCTGCCATCCTACAGGCAGAGGAGAGAGGGAGAAAAAGATACAGAAGGGGAAGGACAGAGAGGAAAAGTGAGTTAATTGACCCTTAAAACATGAGACAGAGCTTTACAGTTTGAGATGGACCATGTGATTGACTTACAATACAGTGTGTGTTAGAGTGTGGAAAAAGGAACAACTCACACTGTACTTCATAACCATGCCTCTGTCTGTCTGAATTCTTTCATTTCCAAAAGTCACATCACCATCATGCATCATTGATTGGCCTGTTAACAGCCAGAACATTCATGCCCGCTTTTACATGTACACTATGTAAGTCTGCAGTAAGTAGATTAAGATCCTCTGGTTTTGGCCCTGTAAAACTGAGTAATATTCATAGCTTTATCCTTCTGCAATTAGTACAAGTTTCTCTGGTTTATAGTCGGGGTGTAAAGGTACTTAAAATCGAATCTAACTGATTTTAGTTTCAGTATAGCAGAGAAAATGACAGAAGCTTGACTTAAAATTAATGTTCCTGCTGTAAAATGTCCCACTCAGTACACTTTCAACAGAAATTATTTCATTCATAGAGCATACACAACCAAAATAGTGGTGTAGCCTTACACCTCTAGTTAAGCTCAACAACGGCATTGTACATAAAACTCTTACAGTCATGGTTTGTCATGCTGTTCTGTGTTTTCAGGGCTGGGGGCTTTTCCAAATGTTTTCCCACCCCCCTCCCCAGTCCACCTCTCATTCCAGCTGCGCTGCACTGAAACACAACCCAGGAGCTGCCGGCACTGAATGGCCAACTCATTCTGGCACACATGTGAACGCTCAAATATCTGTCTGCTGGCCTCTCTTCAAGCATCCAGACCAATCCTCTGTAAAATCACTTTACAAACACACGGCTATGCAGATTAACAAAAACCAAAATGAAAAATGTCACAAGCAGCAGTGAGAAGAGGTAAGATTTCTGCTCTTTGAGAAAAGTAAATGATACCACTGAAATTTAGTGGGTTATCCGTCAATGGGATGACAAAATCGTCAATCATGTACAGTCTAGATCTTTCAGAGACTGAAATTTATCACTAATGGACATTTGCACCTTTTGTTTTTTTGATCAGCACAGTTTTTATGTAATCAACAGTTACTGCTGACTTGTCTGTGGGTCATGTGGTAGTAGGCAGAGGACTCATGCAAAAGCCTGCCGGGCAGTGTGTCTGAAATCTGCACGTCTGTGGTCGTGAGCAGAGGAGATGTGGGTTTTTCATTCATCCCCTGGGGGCTAATGAGTAGCCCTGTGATTGTGTTTCCTGTAAACAGCACTGATTTCTGTAGAGAACAGATGAAACTAATCTGATCATGGCTCTTAAGCTCTCAGCTCATCTTGCTAATGACGAAAAACACGAAAGAAGAGAAGGAGAAAAAGAGGTGACAAGCAGAAGAAACTGCATAGAGGAATTTCCCATGAGGAGCTGTTTCCTGAGCACAGATTAAGCTGAATCCCAGACGAGAAAGCACTCCGATGTTTTCGGCAGTCAGAGATCCAACAGTTGGCTTGATCTGTAAGCTCAGGGTAAGTTACTGGAAGTTTCTCTCAATGAGTGCATCAACTGAATGACTAAAATGTAAATGCCTTACATTATCAACAATGGATATATCGCAACCAGGCTGTTCCAGGAGCAGTTTGACAATCTCAGCACGGCCGTGTTCGCTTGCACACATCAAAGCCGTGGAGCCCTCGTCGTCCTGCACATTCACATCAGCGCCACACTCCAGCAGCGCCCGCACCATCTCCTGCCGACCATGGCTAACAGCTAGCATCAATGCTGTCTGGCCCGCCTGCAAAGGTAAAGAATTATAAATGTCAGAAAACAGTTTTTGAGAGCTACAAAAAGTTACAGGATTTTTAACTTTGTTAAGCACACATGCGTTTTCTGCCCTACTTCATTTTTAAAGCCAAGTGAATTCCAGCACATTGCAACCAGGCATAAATCAATCATCACTAGGCATCATCACTCACAGGCGTGGAGTCACAGTGGTAATTTTCACAACTATAAAATGGGACACTTTGCATTCTGGGCACTTTATAGTGGATATATTAAAGTAAGAATAGCAGCTTCTACTTCTATAGTCTGAGCGTTGAGGAAGAAGCAGACTTAGCAGTACCATCACAATGTGTTCTGCATGCCTTTACACCTCGCAACAACATGTTTGTCCTTATCCAGACAGGATATCCAGATACAGATTGCATGTTAGTGCCAGGTGTAACAAAAACATAAAAGGTTAATTCTGTAGCAGTATAGTGACTCCTTTAACCAGATTCATGATAAAGTTTCCCTTAAATTGAAAATAATTAGTCACTAATTCAAAAGAAATGTCAAACAAACTTTTACAAATGTCATTCTTAATTCCTGAGTTCAAAAGCTGAAGTTAAAACAAAAACACAGCAGAAAATAGTTCCTCACTCTAAAATGGCACTGCCTGTTGTTACCAACAGCAGCAACAATAACAAGCACAAGTAATTGGATTTATAGCCAGTGATGCTATAAATTCAGAGTCTCATGACTTGGCAGTGTGAGAGTCTGTCAGGCGCCATGTCCAAACACATACACTACACAACCTGATTAGATCTAGCAAAGAGATAAAACCACTCAAAAGTCAACAGATTCTCACAAACAACTTGTGTGTCATGCAACGCTACACATTTTCCTAATCCAATTTAACCTGTAACCAATGAATGTATTATTCAATTTACAACACAGGAAATGCTCTCAGCACTTCCTTTGTTAAAAATGAACAGGGAACAAAAATGTCTTATCGCCCTTTTCTTTAACTTCACTTCACAAAAAGTAGTTTTAAATCAACATCAACTTGATCCCTTTTAGTTTAACGTGACCAAAAAACTAAAGTCGTATTGAACTTCTTTGACTGTGTGTGTTGTATTTGAGTGTCTCACGCGCACACACACACACACACACAATAAACCAACAGGAAAAAGCCAAGTTTAAATTCAGCAATGGAGTTACAGTTTAGTTTGGACAAACTTAACTGTTAATGTACAATCAGATTTAATTCATTTGACAAAGTCATCTGAGCAAGGATCAACTCTTAAGTGATAAAACATTTGTGGCCGACTACACATTCACAGTAGCTCTTTGTGCTCTTTTTTTTGGACACAGTCACTCGCATTTCTCAGGTGATACTTTTTAAATTGTATCTCTGCATGTCTAAGTTGTCCCTTATGACACAAACATTTTCACATTTTACAGCATGAGAACAAATTTTATTTCACCAATAAACAGGCTCAGAAAGAAACACCCGCCAAGCACCAAACGTGGGTAAATTTTCTGTTTGGCAAGTAAATCTCAGAAGCCACACTCTTAACGCCACACTAAGGGGTAAATGTATGTACCAAAATAGTCATGTAATAAAAAACTATTCTGAGAGTCTCTACCACGTTTTGGAGTCATTTACTGCCACGCTGCTTCTGTCCTCTGCTGTCTTTGACAGAGTTTGACACACGCGACCACACGTGTCTAAACAGTGCTGCAACAGTCTCGAGGGTTATAGTAAAAAGTATGCCTTAAAGTGTGTTATACTATGGAACTTTGAGATCAAGACTTGTTGAACTGATTAACTGTTGATCACTATTTTAAATGGCCTCAAGTTTTTTTTTTTTTTACACATAACACCTTATTATCAGTTGTTAGAACTGTTGCCTCACAGCAAGAAAGTTGCTGGCTCAAATCTGCCGGCCAGCTGGTTTGCAGTTTGAACCTTTCTTTGTCGAGTTTGCACGTTCTACCTGTGCTTCTGTTCTTTCTGGGTACTCCGGCTTCCTCCCACCATCCAAACACATGCAGGTTAGGTTCATTTGTGACTCTAAATTGCCCGTAGGTGTGAGCATGAGTGGTTGTCTGTCTCTATGTGTTGGCCCTGTGATCAACTGGCAACTAGTCTAAGGTGCACCCTGACTCTCTCCCAATGTCCACTGGGATTGGCTACAGCCCCCCGCAACCCTCTAAGGATGAGCGAATGAATGAATGGATGGAAATCCCCAGTCTCCTTGGCCGGTTTGTCAAAAAGTTATTTCGAACACTGCCTACAAGTTGTTCCAATCTAATGTTAAACCTTCTGTGTGATTTCAGAATTCAACATGTTTATTTATAAAAACCAACATGTACCCACTAATCTCATGAGTCTTTTCTTTTTTTACTTCAGAAGTAAACACCACACACAAGTGTTGTGTCTGGTAGAAGATCTCTATGAACTGTGTGGACTTGCCTGGCTGGCCTTGGCGTTGACATTGCCCTGACTGAAGAGCTTCTTGACAACAGCCATGTCATCCTCCTCCTTCACAGTAGAGAGAGCAGCCAGCATGATGGCCGTGTAGCCCGCCTTGTTCTGCTTATCCACAGAGCACATACCTGGAGCGAACACATGCGTTTATTAAGATTATCATGGTTTTACTGCAATAGTACCTCTGACAGCACAGACGAGGTTGATGTTTTCTGTTTTATTATTAGGTTATAATACCTTGAGCAGAGAAATCTGGTCAAAAAGACTACTACCAGAAGTGATGGAGCACATATATGGGGTCCCAGATCTGAGGTCCACAGTTGGGCCCCTCTCAAGTTATTAAACTGGATTTGTTGTCATTATTGTTGTAGCCTGTGGGGTAATGCACTGTAGTGTGAATTATTCTTACAGGGTTACTGACCTGTGTCCAGCAGCAGCCCCACCACGCCGAAGTTGGAGTGGGAGACACTGTAGTGGAGAGCCGTGTTGCCGTTGCCATCGGTCATATTGACTACGTGCTCCAGCAGCACTGACGACACCTCGGAGAACGCCATCAGGTAGTCAGAGACCCGTGTAGGCTGTGCCATTTTGGCACTAGAGATACGGAACCACTCGAGCTGGACTGTGTGGGTGCTGGAGAGCTAAAGGTGAGAGTGGGAAGTCATGTATGAGTATACACTTTAAACCTGTCAGCAAAACAGCATCTGAAGCAGCAGATAGACAGTTATTTACTAGCTTACTGGTGCCTCTTTTTTCATAATTTACAGTTTAAAAGAATTGTGTATACGGTGTATGTTGGTCAAACACTATGTCTCAAGTTCATTGTAGCCTGACATCCCACTGACTGTTCAGGGAAGTCCTTTCTAGCATCTTTTCAACCCAACAATGCTCCAGTTCCTGAGCCTTTTCTCAGTCTAGTCTCTCTTGTTGTTGTTACATCGAGCTGCTATTGTTCGTACTGAATGTGCAGAAAATACCCATAAACAATAAAACTTTAAGTAACAATCCGATTTTGCATTATTCCATTAAGTGATGAAGTTAAATGTGTAACTCAGTGATAAAATGTTTTGAAGAAGCATGCAGGGACGCACCACTTCCTTACTCTTCAGTGTTTTGAGGTCATCATTCAGGTGGTTCTTCAGAATGAGGCAGGCTTCACGCATTTTTGAGCTCAACTCAAACCTGTAACAAAAAACTATTTACTTTCTGTACATAGATTCTTTTTCTCTGCATTACAATGGTGACGTGTTCCATACTTATTTTATCCGCTGTATGTGTTAATACAGTGTTTGAATGTTTAAATGATGACTAGAATTCACATTCACAGCTCCACAATTTAGACACTATGAACTCACTTCTTTTAGGCTCCTGAGTTCTGAAATACAAAATGTATTCTTTTTAAGTCATACTAAGTAACAACATACTTCTCTTTCACAGCATCAGATGAATAATTTGTGGCTCTCAGAGTTTCTTCATCAGTGTCACTCTCGTCCAGGTTGACATTTCTCTCCTCTTCAGATGTTTCTTCCTCCAAAGCGGCCTCATCCTCAGTGCTGTCCAAGCACTCGCCTTCTCCACTTTCTCCAGAAGAACTCCCATCTTCCTCCTCTTCTTCCTCCTCCTCTTCTTCTTCTTCATCTTCACTAGATGTAGATTCATACCTGGGAGTCAAAGGTATTTGCTGAACTACAGAGCAACTTAAGCAGTTCAGATTTTAGGCACTGGGATGGATTTTATTTTCAAAAGCAACGCAGCAGTTGAGGAGGAAAATGTTTCTTACTCGTCAAACCAGTGACCTGCTCGATCTCTAAAGCACCTGCACTGCCATTTTATTTTTACTGTGGTAAAAAATAATATTGGGTTACACGTTACCCACCCTCCATTTAGAATGCCAACAAACTGCAGGCTCTTCTTGCCAGTGGTGCGATTTTCGCTTGAGTTACTCCCATCCTTCCTCTTCATGATTGATTTCAGCATGCCTGTTACCATAACAGAAGCAGATGGCTCAAACAATAGTTCAAACAAAGTACACCAGAGAAACGCATTCTTCACACATGATGGCACAATCCTCCAGTGGTAAAGACTGATGACATAATTTTGTGTACATCACTTTAGATTACTTTTTAAGTTCATACTGAAAACATTTTATATTTGAGTGGGTAACACTTTTCTCTCCTTTCATTGTCTGTACCACTTATCCTCCAGGGTCATGGGGGGGGCTAGAGCCAATCCCAGCTGACTTTGGGGCAGAGCCAATCACAGGGCTGACACAGAGACAGAAAGCTATTCACACTCACGGGCAATTTAGAGTCACCAATTAACCTGCATGTCTTTGGACTGTGGGAGGAAGCCGGAGTGCCCAGAGACTTGCCGGATAACTTACTTGAAATGATTCTAAAATGAAGAACCCACAAAATTAACTGTTACCAAAAGAGATGTGTATAGCAGAGATGTGCATTTCAAGCAAAAATACTATTCGATAGTCACATTGAACTATTCGAAGCATAAACCCATCCCTAGTGTATAAGGCTATACATTATTCTCCATGTGTTGTAAATTGTAAGTATTAGATTATGCTCCATCTACCACATGTCCCAGAATGCTTACTAATGATGTGTTATGTTTTGCACTAATGTAACAAATTTTTCATTTTTTCTTGTTTTGTATTTTGTGATGGAAAAACATTCAACCATATATGCCCTTCTGACCAAGCATGTTAAACCCCACAATGAAGACAAACTCCACTAAGTTCTCACCTGTCTTGGTGCTGCTGGCTGCAGGCTTCACTCCTTGGTCTTCCTCTTTCTTCTCAGCCATACTGACCACCTCTTCTTCTGCTGAGACCTTGTATTCAGCGATGGTCAACTGTCTCTTCTTTGGCACCGCAACTTTCTGCTCCTCCATCTTTTCCTCAAACAAGTTCTCCCATTGGCAACCAGTGCTGACCACTGCAACAGGAGCTGGTTCTGCTTTTTCCACTAAAGCATCAGTCTGGGTGCCGTGTTCGATCTGATCTGCCGCTAAGCTCTCACCTACGCATACATCGTTGACCTCGGGACGGCACAAAACTGCAGCATGCGTCAATGCAACAGTAAAAGTCTCTACCTGGGCATCCATCATGTCTGGTTTTGCAAGAATCCCCTTCTCAAAGATGATTTTGGAGTTTTTCTCCTCCATAATGGCTTTAAGTACTCCCAGGTCTTTGTCGGCCACACTCAACCGGTCCTCTAGAGCCACTATGGACTCCTGTTGGAATTTAATGGTGTCCTGTAAGGTGTTGATTTCCTGCTGTGCCTCACTGGTCAGCCCAAGTAGTGACTCCATAACCCAAACCTCAGCCTCTTCTGTCTCCACTCTGACCTGTATCCCCTCCTCTTGAACCAGAGGGGCCTCTGTTCCTGTGCCTCTCTCACAAACATTTACCGTGGTGCCCTCTGATGCATCTTTAACACCCTGGCTGTGGTAGAAAACAACTGAGTGCATTGGTATGTTGTCCCCAACAGCCACAGATTTCTTCTCAACAACAGACACCTTTTCCGGAGCTTTCACTAAAACTTTAGGTGGAGGTTCTACAGCTTTCTCTTCCTTCCCCTCAAATTTCTCCGTCAGCCTCTTTAGCTCCGCAGATTTTCCAGGGCCTTTATGTCCAGGGGAGATTGGTGCAGTCAATCGACTGTGGATACTGTGGTCAGTTTGAAGGGTCTCTGTGGTTTGGGTAGAAGACTCTGTGGATGGTTGCTTCTGCTGTGCCACCTCCATGGCTACTTTCTTCTCCTGCAAGGCTAATAGGAGCATGTCTTTTTCTGCACGAAGCTTGGCCACCTCTTTCTCAAGCGCAGGAACACCCTTTACCCTCTCTTCCATCTCTTTTAGCTGTTTCAAGGCTGTAGCCATCTGCTCTCTAACTGTCTGCAGCTGGCTGGGTGGGATTGGAGTCATTGCGGTGCCAGCAGCTGGAGTGCTGCGCCCAGAGGTCTGAGGACTGGGTTTAGTCCAGCTACTCTGCAGAGCTTGTATAGATGGAGAGGCTAAGAGCTGCTTGGGAGGATCAGCAAGCTGAAAGCGCCCACCATTCTGGTGCTGGTGGGTCTGTTCCTGTTGTAGCCGGCGGCTGGTTTCCAGTAGAGTCCGCTCAACTCTGGGGTTGCGCTGTGGTGGAGGCGGTGGCACTTTGGCTCCGGCAGACAGAGGAGGAACACTGAGGAGGGTCACCGGGGAAAGACAGAGCCCTTCGCAGGGAGCTGACCCAAGGCGGTTGCGTGGTGGCGGCGGTGGAGGAGCTCTGCCATCCTCACTGGCCGGAGACGACAGGGACTCTGTGGATGTCCAGCCACTGGCACGTCCACCAACACTCCTCTGGGAGAGTTTGACCCCTCGGCCAGAGCGGCGGGAGCTTACAGGTGCTCGACGGAGATTGTGCCCACTTTCTATCTCTTCTACATATTTGAGAAAGTCCAGATCCAGCTGGAAGCCATATGGAGTCTGGACGGAGTAGGACCCTGGCTGGTCAGCCTCTTCCTGGCTAGAGTAGATGAATGGAGAGCCCACGTCTGAGGAAAAAAGGACATGTAACTGCACAACATAGCTACAAAATGGGTACTTAAAAAATGGGCTGTCGAGTTTGATTGTAAACAAACAAATGAGTTTACGTTCAGTGTTTTGCACGAGAACACATTGTTTGAATCCTAGGGGTCTAACAAACTTGTTTAATGCAGTGTAACAGTGTGTGTATGTGAGTCCTTTGGTGTGCACAATAAAACAGGGACCCACTCGTAAAAACAAACCTCCATAACACAAATAATGATCAGAAACTCCATAGGGTACCTTTACTTAATTCTGCAGAAACAGACAAATCTCTAATTAAAATATTACTTCTTTAGAAAAAAGCTGACACAATAGTGCTCATTAGTCAAAAAATTTGGGAGGAATAACATGTGTGCTTGGGCATTGACAGAGTATACCTACTACAGTCACAGAGTTATGTGTCATCATATATTGGAGCTGGTTCAGGTGTCTGATCTGTGGTGTTTACAATGTAAACACATTAAAAACACATCAAATGATTTCAAATATGTTTCATTTCCTGCAGTTAACGGCAGTGTGATACCATCTGAACCATCATAGTGTGGCAGGTTGAAACAAATTATCTGATTTAGTACTATGATATATTGAAAAATGCCACACTACGACACCCAAACCTCATCTCAAACAAGCCTTAGTATCTACATGTTCACCGTCATAAAAATTGGGATATGAGGTGGAAATACAAAAACAATGGCTCATTCATGACGTTTCTTACCAGGCAGCTTTGGGTTAACTTGCACGGACTGAGTCATTTTTCAGGACTGGCACCTCTCAGCACACAGAGCTTCAAATCAACACCTGGCTAAAGAAAACACAGTGACGTGGTTGCATTTGTCATGAATGCACTTCAACCAAAAGTACAGTACAGTAGTTTGATAAAAAATTAAAGTATGTTGATTTTATATTACTGACTTTTCTGTAAGCAAAACAAATAACCATGTTTTTGTTAAAAGGAGACAGCTTTACTCAGCAAACAACAAAAATAATACAACTTCCTGGCTCAGACACATAGCTGCTTCTTTATAGGAGTTATAAACTTACTACAAAGTGCAGAAATGTTTGAAGAATTTTATGAGTTTTCTTATGGCTCATTAGCAAGTGTGACAGTCTGTGACTGAAATCAGGAGAAGGTGAGATTCCATCTTTTAGGAGATAAAGAGGTTTTGTTAAATGGATCACTTGTTTGCTTCCCTTCAGAGGTGTTGAAGGACATCAGGGCCTGACATCATCCTTACCTCAGTGTGTGTGTGTTTTTCTCTTTTTTTTTTTTTTTTTTTTAGCTCTCAGCCCCAGTGGCTGTTTGAGGATCTATACGGTGGAATTTGAGACACTGAGAAGGTGAGATACATGTCTAAATTTTAAATTAACGTTCTTCTGGCACATGGTGAAGATAGTCAGGGGAAACCCCTCAAGAGAAACTCAACAACAAAGAGCTGTGCGATGCCCGAAAACCACAAGACAGCTGCTTCTTTAATGACAGCGTCATACCATCCAACTCTACTGCAAAAACACAGGAATCTTCTCACCACAGGAGCACCAAAACCTGCCCTACAAACAGTTTCACTGGGAAATCTATTGGTCCCTTTGGGCATAATCATTTATTCAGACGCACGGAGCAAAGAAACTCTTAGGGGACAGACTGCATTATAAAACACCTCAATATAAAATATTAAAAGTTATGAGACCAGAGATCAACATGGAAAATATTGAACATTAAAAAGTGTTACATTTTTTAAATATTTTAGTTCAAACTAGGAATTGATTCATTAAAGTGTGGCAGGGACTGAAGCAGTCTTTTAAACGTGATCTGTTCAAATATAACAAACGTTGAAGGTTTTGCTTTGTTGCCATCCCTGCCCATATTAGCAAACATGATAGGAAATATAAAAGGCTTCCTCAGCTTCAGGAAAAATAGCCACCAGTTGGTGAGTTCTAACTGGAAAACTGCATAAACTGGATATTTTCTGGATAATTGCAAACCAATTACAAACAAAAGAAGGAAGCATTAACTTAAATATAAACAGATTGTAACTTCAAAAAAAGTACAATGGATGCATTGTGTTGTGTTCAAAGTGAAGTTTACCTCTCAGCCGCTCGGTCAGCAATTCATGCAGCTGAAGTTCAGGCTGGTTCCCTCCTCCCTGCTCCACACAGCCCTGAGACCGAGAGAGAAACAGACAGAGAGATAGATGGAGCAATCTATATTAACAATCAGAGACACATCACACCACAGCGGCACATAGTGTGATTAGACTTGCTATAGCATAAACAGGAAACACTGCAGCACAACGCATCAAAAGTATTGCACAGCATCGTGAACAGATAATACAGAGAAGTGACAAATTATTAGACACCCCTGAATAAATGAGTAGACTGTCACCATCATCAAAACACCAAATGAGTAACTAGTTTGTGTAAGATTGCCGTTAATCCCTCCAGATTCTTTACCAATGAGCGTTGAAGGTGTTCTGCACCTTCCGACAATGTACTGTGCGCATATAGTTGTCACTTTTTTTTCCCCATCTACACGTGCTGAGTGAATCTGTAGTGCTGCCCTTGTTTCGGAGTCTTGTGTGACTTGATTTGTAACCAAAACTTTGGTCTTTCCAGCTGTTGCTTAACAGAAAAAGTTATGTTTACAATGCAGGCATTATATCCTTACAAATTCAAGAGTTTTCCATCTCAACACTGGAGGTAGATAAACAACTAGAGGACCAGAGATGATGATGTGCTATCAAGTGACAGCAGAATAAGGGTTAGAAAATCTAGGATGTGCCCAGTTGAAGGAGCAAATATGGAAATTCTTGGACGATGGACAGCGAGACACTGAAGTCAAGCCCACATGTATACAGATATTTCTAAAAACACAGTATTTTAGAATATCACTCACACGATAATGTAAAAACAGTTTAAAACACTAAGTAAGTAAGAAGGCCAGGCCTGTAGGTGGTTATATTTAACACCATAGAAGTACATTCTGAGCATACGTTTGCAGTGTACATTGAACTGTGTATGGAGAGGTGGATTAAAAACTGTTTTCGGCACAATATATTTCTTTCCTTCCACACAACTGTAAAGATGACTTAAAGCTTGGTTGCCTTATGTGCATGCAATTGAATCTAGCACTAACAAAACACAAAGCGTTTGCATGCATCTCATGTTCTTGGCGCATGCTCAGTAGAAATACAGAATAATTCCTATATTGCTATGCCAAAGTTGAAGTCATGATGCCAGTGTTTCCCAAAAGCTGTATTTCACTTGTTCCTATGAATACAGGCAAAACAAAGTTTTGAAAGGTGTTTTCCAAATCATCATCCATCTGCACCTCTACAAACCTCACTATCGCAGGTGTGTGCGTTTACAAAGAAAATTATAGTGGTTGTTGTCTTGTGGTTCTTGAAGGAAAGAGAAAGATATGTGCAGCAGAAAAACAAATTCTGCCTTTGAAATATGAAAACACACACACAGTCTCAGATACAGTAACTTGTACCCCACACACAGAAAACCTCAGGTGCCTGCAGTCATTCATTTTCTTTCAAACATACACACTCACAGCCGCACACACACACACACACGCACTGATGTGTTTTCCAGCAGCCTCAGGCACATTCCTAACACATGCTGTTGCAACACGCCAGTTGTCCTTCTAGCTGACTGACTACTGATAACCTATAAACACACACACACACACACATCATCTGTCAGCACAGACTGCAGCAGACAGACAGTTTATCGTCAAAGTAAAGAGCACAGTATTCAGAGAGACAGAGACTAATCGTCACAAATTATGTTATGGGTCATTATGGACAATGGATTAATTAAAATAAGCAGTGGAAAGAGAAAGAATTTCCTCTAACTGATAACAATGTTTCTGCTCAGTATCTTCTTATCAGCGGCTGCTCTGTTTCTCTTCAGTGTTTCAGTCAGTTTCTATTCTCAGGTCAAACCACAGTTTACACGATGCTACAAGTGCACCAATCAAACACAAGTTATACAAACGCTAAAAAAGGTCTCAGAGGCTGCAGCCTAACCTGGTTGGTTTACATGACTTTTTTTCTCCAAACCAGAGAGAGGTAGTTTACTGTATTTTGGGTTTAGCAACAAATGCTGACCAGAAAGTCACATGGCTCAAAGGTTGTTTGTTAAGTGGGCAGTTCTTCTGTAATCTTCCTAGTTGGAGTTGAAACAAATCGTTTAGTTTATTTAACTATGGCTCCTTCATTCTTCCATCAATGATAAGATGTGCTTTGTCGTCATTTCTTGCAGATTGGTTGGATTACACTGCCATCATACTTGAGGCGCAGAAAAACAGGGCGGCATGTTTTCCACACAGCAACACTTGTGGCGTAATGCAGGTACTTTCTGCAGATCATTTAGATTTTGATAGTAACACCACATTTATCTTTCAAGTAGATATGATGCCAAGAGACACGCAGCAGATTTCATATTTCATATTTTTTATTCCCTTTCTTTGTATGTGTGAACTGTATCTTGTATGTGTGAATCAGAACTGCTGCTGACTTGAAATTTCCCCATTGTGGGATAAATAAAGGAATATCTTATCTTATCTTATCTTAGATCAGAGCTATAACAAGAAGAGCAGAGGCACTGGAGAGTTGGACACAACCACACTCAGGGACGTTTTTTGTGACATCCTTCAAACCTGCATAAAGTTGTTCTCATAAGACCATCAAGCTACACAAAGACACTTGGAACATTGTGGTGTTTCTCCTCTACGAAGCAGCATGAAGTGAGAAGACAATGTGATCCAACCATAGAAGCAGCCGTCTAGTTTAGGTTTTCCACTACAGGAGCTCAACAACCATAACATGCCATTATCACAGGTTCTGTTTTCATTCCACTTCCTGCACTAAGTTTTGGCACTGCTCACAAGATCCACAATCCAAACCCTGCAATTAATGAAGCAGGATGTGTGTGTCACTATAAAAGAGGATATTTTGACACAACAACGCAGTGGAAACAGGGCAGAAACTCACACAGAAGCTTTGCAGGTTCCTCATCGTAGAAACGTTGGCATTATTATAACGTTGGCAGCATTAGACCAACAGCATTAATGCCATTATTTTCTTAAAATAGTGCCATAAAACTTTCTAACATTGTCTGAAGACACAATTAGCAAATTTCCCTATCCATCAGCAACAGCCCCAAAGAAAAAATAATGTAAAATACACAGAAAGATGGCGGCTATGAGGGCAACAACTGTAAACTACAGCATTTAACTACCAATAACTTTTCACATTCAGAGATTAATCAATTTCTGTAAAGCACTCGATGAAACAGAGACGTTTAGTGTCTTCTCCTCGCCACATCTACTCTCGTCTTGATTCTCTTAGTCCTCATTACCCTTCACCTCCTCCTTCATTTTTCCCTTTCATTCATCCATTTTGTTCATTTACACTCCTTATCGTATTCCCTCTTTCCCCCGCCCCTCCTCACATGACTCTTACACTTCCCCCAGCTCCTCTCAAGTGTTGCTGTTTTTCCCCTCTGATTTGATGACAGACAGCAAATTACAGAGAAGCTGCATTCCTTCTCTCTACACCCCGAGTCCTGACCAGCTGAGAGCCACGCTGTCGTCAAATCTCACACACACACACACACACACACTTACATACCACTGAGTGCCAATTCTCATAAGGACACAAGCCAAAAACTAAATACCAAAAATGCCCATAAACACATTCATATGAGTGCACACACAGCCACAGTGCGCGCACACACACACACACACACACACACACACACACAGGATTCTGAACTCAGACAAACAATGTTCACAGCTACAAATTTCAGAGAACATATTGTGGGCAATACCACCTTAATTTAGTAAACTTCTAACTGGGTTCTATTGTGAATAGAGATAAACTTCATTGTTCTCCAGACTGACTAAACAGCCCGAGATGTTTAAATTTCCACGGCTCCAAATTACACAACATTCTTGATTCAGTTTTATTGCAACACTGCAATCATAACTACAGTAGCTCCAACTCGATAGTCACATTTATTCACATTACAGGCACTTCGCTCAGCCAAACGCCATCATCAAAAAAAAGTGTAAAATACAGCCAGAGCTCTGTCGAACGAATAAATGCTCCAACAGTGTGTAACTGAGATGAGAACATATTTAGGAGAAGCCCACATATTGTAGTTTGTTTAAAGTAGTCCAACAAAGGCTCTACATCTGTTGTCACTGATTAAAGTCAAGTCTGGCTTTATGGTGTTAAGAAATTTCTGAGGTTTCCTGAAAAAAAAGTTCTGTTTCTTTACTTTACTAATTACATGGTAACTTCTGGAGTCATTTAATTAGTGCACAGCAAAGCAACATCATGCAAAAATGTAAAAAAAAAAAAAATTCACTTGCAAGTAAAGTAATAGTTGAGATTTGAGAACATGACAACATTGATGTCCAATTAGAAAAGAGCACAAGCAGTCAGACGATTAGATAATAGGTGCTTACAATAACCAGTATGACTGCTTGTGTTTCTTTTTCCCCTACTGGACTCATTTTTAGGGACGTTGTTGTGTTTGCAGATCTCAACAATAAACTTATTAAGTACAACTTTATTATTCCCAAGCCTACTACAAAACAACCCAAAGATGTAATAAACTGGAATTAAGGGAACCATCAATGTCAGCTGAATTAAACTGCTTTCAAAGTTGAGTGGATTTAAGCAGTCAGAGCCACAAACCAAAGGAGCAGCTTGGTTTCATTGAAAAAACAGGACTGCATGTTGTTTTTGTCATCTAAGATCATCTCAGATAACCTGCACATTTATTTGTTTAAAAGATCATTTGGATGGTTTAGAACTTCAGTGACCAAAGGTGTTTCCAACAAAATAACATACTAATTTGTTATTGATTCAGTTTTTCCCCTCGAGTTCAGTAGGAACATGTGACGAGTGGAGAAGTACGATTGTCGTCCCTGAGCCGACTCAACATCGTTGTTATTAATGACGAGGAGAACACTGAGTTGTCCTGCATTCAGTCCGCTTCATGGAAGAGGAAATGTTGTGCTGGTTTGAGGCTCGGGGCCATGTTTTAAAAGCAGTGACCTCATTTCCAACGCCACCCTTTTCCCAAAGAGAAGCCAGAGAGAGAAAGAGAGAGAGCGAAGACACGATCTGACAGACGAGGAGCAGAGGGAGTGAAAGGCAACATCCTCTCACTGACAACAACTGTTACTATCTGACAGCTTTACATGAGAAACAACTCATTCACAAATCTGCACACACACACACACAGAAGCAGGGATACAGACATCCACCCAGTATGAATACCACACATCCCCACATACACACTGGGATGACTTGAGAAGACATTAATTGATTGTTACGGCCCATGGCCTTCTGTATTAGTGTTTCACCCCTGTATGTCATGGAGCACCGCCTGTGAACTGGAGGCGTGATTATTGGATTATATTTGGATTTTATTTTTATTTTCAGTCTAACACAAAGCCCAAATTTTATTCTGAAAGTAGACAGTTTATTGTCCAGAATCTGACTGAAGGAAACTTTATTGACAACAATTTTGGTGACAAATATAATCCTTTAACACAAACATTTGCAGGTTTCATCTTCTCAAATTTGAGTATTTGCTACTTTTCATTGTTATGAATCATGGTGAATTGTATATTTTGGGGTTTGGAACTGCAACGGATTATAAACTGAGCCAATTAAATAATGGAAAATAATATTCAATATAACAGTGGAGACTGATCTATCAGCCATAAACAATTAGCTGATGGTATCATTATCTAACTTTGCACCTCAGGATCCATTTACAAGCTCTACTGGAGACTTCTGTCAAGTCGTATGATCTTCATCAGCATAAGAACAGCTACTACATGGACCTCGAGTTGAGATAGTTTTCTTGTCAAGAACAATTTTTGGAACCTCAACTTTTAAGCCAAAGTGGACAAGAGGTGGTCAGAGAAATACAAACGTGAACATCTAAGAATCCTTAATGATAATCATATGACACGATCAAAAGCTCCAGAACAGCTACTAAATGGACCTTGAGGTGAGATTGGTCTGTTACTGCTGTTTCCAAAGTCATGGACGACCTTTGAACGACAACTTATTTGCTGCTTTCTGAAACAGGAAACAGAACATCGAGGCTGATTTACAAACTCACCCCAGTTAATCTTAAACCTAAAACCAACTGCTAATCCTCAATTTAATCTCTTGTAGAGGCGAGGAGGATATTTCTTTCATGTCTTTATCCTTGTGAGGACACTTAAGCTTTGTAGAAATACATGAACACACACACACACACACACACACACAGACACACACACAGGAGGGCCTCTGCTGCTGGGATAAATCTGCGGTTTCCTGAAGGGAAGCCCACTACTCCCCCAATAAATCCCCTTCATCACCATACACACACATACACAACCCCTTCATGCCCCTGTGGGAGACCTCCCATTGTCTCCCAGTAGGAACTGGGGGGGAGGAGGAGGGTCCTGCCAGGAAACACATCGGGCCGTCCTGAAAGCTGCTTCCTGAAGGCAGCAGGAAAACACTGTAGAGGAGACAAGCAGAAACTGAGAGCTGAACAAATAGAGTCAGTGTGACACGAACACACACACACACACACACACACACACACACAGAGCGGCATCCTGCAGCCAACAACAGCACAGAGGCCGACATCACATGATGCATCACACTGAGGTTAGATAACACGTTATCAGTTTTGGCTGAAGAGTTTAAGTGTTCGTGTGCGCTAAACCTCACACACACACAGACACACTCTGTCACCTCTACGTACGGAGCTCTGCCATTAGACGCCATTTCCTGTCCCCCACCTCATCAACATGAATCTCACTCTGACGTGACATCACTAACATCTTCCATGTCCTGCAGTATCCAGAAAAAAAAAATCATTTTTTATCACAATCAGGTTGACTTCAAACATCACATGCGTCCTGCCTCCCCTCCCTCTTCCTTCCAGATTTTCCAGCAAACACAATCAGGCACATTCAGCCTCCACAATGAGGCATTATGCCTCTTTGGTGGCTATGCTGTTTTCTAAAAGTTGTGTGAGGCCTCGTTGTTTTCCCCAAACCAGCCCCCCTCGCGCTCCCTGCCTTTTCCCGACTGTGTCCAGGTTCAAAATGTCACCAAGTGAATTCAATAAAGTCTTCGGGGGAAGGAGTCCACCACTTGGTGACTTTCAAGATGAGGAGAGAGAGTCTGGCTGCAGCGGATCTGAAGATGCCGATAACCAGCTGCTCTGACTTACAGTCCAACACGAAGCTTCTCATAAAGGATGAGGTCCAAAAATCCCACATTGTACCTCCGTCTGTCAGATTTCCTCACTCTCATATTCAGCTAATTTGAAGTGTTGCATGACTCAACTCAACTTTCCCACCTTTTTTTCCTTTGCCTGATAATCAGCAGGAATTATAATTCAATTTAATTTTTACTCATTCAGTGACATGGAGCGCATGTTAGCCAATTTCCTGTTAGAGAGGTTGTCTTGTTTTGTTTTGCCCTAACCAGTCAGGATGAGTGACACTCCAGTCTTGCTATCATTCCTCAGTCCACCATTTTTGATCGACAGTCAGAAGAAAACCACCCCAAAAGCAAATGTGCTGATTTGCGAGTTATTTCAGTTGCTGAAACAGCTGTGATGAGCAGAACAGGCAAACAAATCAAAGATGTGGGGAATGATTCAGAGGTCTGGAAGCAGGGTTTGATTCTTCATTCTTCACTAAAAAGTCTTTGAAAGAAACATGTCAGGATGTGTGTGCACCAGTTCTAATTTTAACAACCATTTTTGGATTTTTCTCACTCAACAATAATATAACCGACTGCCTCTCACCAGCAGCCATTAAACATTAGGATCAGTTTGGTCCTTTAAATACGACCAAAACAAGAACAAAACTCTTAAGTCTGACACCCTCCAATTCATTTTTCATGTTATGTTTATCGAGTTGAATGTACTTAAAGGATGCATATGAAGTCTATCTGCCTACAATACTCACATGCCATTAAAAGAGGCGTTGGTATCTGAGATAGAGACAGAATCCATTGTCCTTGTTGAGCCTCAGCTGTACGCATTAGAGTTTGTATCTTTCAAAGTCTTTTTTCTACAAAAAACAAGCTTTCCCTTCGAGGAAATACAAGGTGGGAACTTCACTCTAAACCAGTAACATTGTAGATATCCTTACAAAAATCCCTCACTGATTGTAAAACTATTTTGGTTTGGATTCTTTCTTTCAACTTTCTGCATCTGTTGGAGTCACTGCGTTATGGTTTCTCATCCAGTAAAGATTCAAACACGAACAACCACAGAGCCAAAGACCTGACTGGACAAGACTCAGTTCTTGGAATAACAACATTGAATGTGTCTTTCTGGAAACATTGATGTTTGCAGCTTTGCAAACTGCACACAGTTTGTATCCCAGCAGCAGCAGCAGCAGCAGCAGCATCCAGTCAGCTGAGACTGAGGCAGTCTCGTGCCTCCGGCTGGCTACCCACCCCTCCCTGAAACAAAGCAGGGCTCACAAATCGAGTTTTCCCCAATTAGCCAGTTTCCAGTTCTGATGTCACGTTGCATTTTGGACCAAACACACCTCGTTTTCCTTCTGTGGTGAGACACAAACGCTCCAGGGCTGTTTCCCCAACATGACAAACTCAGCCTTTGTAGGAGCTTTTTTTTTTTGTAAATACGCATTTGGCTCCAATATCATCAGCTTTTTCTCTCTCTCACTCAACTGTACAAATTTGTCTCCCTTTTCTCTCATTTCCTTTTTCTCTAATCACTTCAGCTTTGTGTGTTTTCCCGCCAAGCAAATAACCAAAATAAACGAGCTTAAAGTCATCTCTAAACGTCCCTCTAAGTTGACCTAGATATCTGGTCCACAGATTTGCGTTTAAGATGAGACTGTGACCCATTTGTCTCTTTCACAACAGTAGCAACCGGAGTCTCCAGATGTTTGATTCTCATAACTACAGAACAAGACCAGATGTCAGGCGCTGCTGCTTTCTGCCCAGAAACAACAGAAATGTGTCTATTATCATGTTATTTCCTTCACTGGTGGAAATTACACCAGTTCAGCGTGTCTTTGATGGAGAGGCTCAGGGTAATGACAAGGCAGTGGATGTACGTAGGTGTTTGAAAAGCTTTGAAATGTCTCCAAAAGCTCCAGAGAGCGCACCTTCATCACCACGGCGCTGCTCCTGTGGAAAATGCACATTTGTGGGCTCTAATTCAGTTTTCCATCATGCACTGATTCAGTTAGCGTCTGAGATTTGGAGCGGCCATTACTCCTGTCACATCGAGATGCAATTTGATGTCTGCCAGGCCTTATGAAACCTAATTGGACGATACCCTCGGAGACCGTCTGCCGAGTGATTTCATCCAAATTGCAAAGGAGGCTCCTCTCATAAAATTTGGCTTTTACTCCGTTTTCTCCTGTTTCCTTGTCTGTTGCATTATTTATTAAATGTACTCTGTTCTTACAGTGTATTATGCAACCGTTTATCTCCTTGATTTTGAAGTTGCTGTATTTTGGTGCTAATAAAAAACCCTTTGTTAAGCATAAGCTGTGACTAATGACTTAATGATTACTAGTCATTTACTAATGCTTCAAAAGGAGTTTTATGCAAACTTTTAGCTCTTGTAACTCAACATTTACAACTGCTGATGAACAGACTGGTGTAAAGATTCATTACTAATAAATAAAAAACTTATTTACAAACATGCTTTTGGTGCATCAATAGTTACTAGCAGTTATAACTGTAGACTTATTATAAAGTGAGAAACTCTCATCTCTTTATTAATGACCTTTTCTTAATTTTATTTTATTTTTAAAGACAAACCAGCTGCAGAGATTATTCACAGCGAAAAGCCCAAAACTTTTTAATGGCTTACCAGTGATCTATGAAGCTTTATCCATTAACCATTAAGAAAACTCCTAGTTACAACTTTTAAACTCACATATAAAGAGCACGGTGTTAGAAAGTGGAGCCAGTGTTGTTAATTCACCTATTTTTATAAAGCATTTTGCTGAAAAAAAAAAATAGTTACAAATTGACTGATGTACCTAAAAGCAATAGAAGAAACACAAGATAATAAAAGAAAACTAGAAGAGATTAAGACAAAAATTGTGGGATTGTAAACAGGAATAAATCTGAGTATAAAAGATGGTTTTCTTCATGTGTTGGAGCCTCTTATTATGACTTCATAGGGCAGGGAAGCTTTTCCAGCAGCACCTCAGCGCTAAACACAACATTTGTTCCATTATAAGCCGGTGAACAGAGGTGATCTCTGTGCTGCGATGTTTTTGGGAAACCAGCCTGAAACTGGAGTTCAAGGCCTCGCTCTCACTTTGCCCTCAGAGACGTTTCGCAGGCATCAGATTCAAAAGCAGAAACAGCGAGGACAAAATCTGAGAACGGCGTCAGAGACGGTTCGAACGCAGCCACAAACTCCACGTTCTCCCTCTTCAGTGTCACACAAAACTTTCATTGTTTGATCCAAAAATGAAAATTGGGTTCAAAAGGTTCGTGGCATCGCAGTGACACGCAGCAAGCGTTTCCAAAAGCAGTCGCGGTTCGGTTCTTCCACAGGGAAGCGGTCACTTCAGGCAGAGCGACAATCTGACCTTTTTGGTGCTCTAGCCACGAGAGTTAAAGCCCGTCTGCCATTTTCCCCATTTTACCAGCCAGAAAGTCTTTTAGGGCCGTTAATACCAGCCTCTAAATCATGGCTAGTGTCTGGTAGAGAAAACAATTTGACTAGATGCTGCCAAAATGCAGCAGTGTTTAGTTAGTTTGGTGGTTTCCCACCCTGATGTGAGTGCACAGAGTCTGATTGGTGCCTCTTTCCCAAGCTCTGCCGGTACTTGAGTTGACGTGGGTATTTTTAGCTCTGTGTTTTTCATTCAGAGTTTCTCAGGCAGCGGAGATAGAAGAGGGAGGAACGTCTGATTGGACAACAGTGATACTCACACTATTAAGTAATACTACAGCCAGATATATCTTGTTTTCTTTGTGCCATAGAGCTGCATTGTTGTCCAAAGATGATTAAAAACACATTAATTAGACCCACTGTTCTCTGGGTCACATGTCCTGCTGCTGTAAATACTCTTGAGAGCACCTAATGTGTATTAATCCACAATTTATTCTTGCTTGACTAATATTTGCTAAAAACTACAGCGCCCATGTGTTGAAGGAATTCATGTTCAAAAAGAAACTACATATTTGGGCTCTGGGCTGAGAGCCACAGATGTAAAGTGTTGACAGACTAATGCATTGCTGGTTTTGACAATACCTACAAAGTAGTGCCAGCCTTATCCTGCATTAACCTCTCTATTCTTTGATAAACTATTCATGATGCTGCACTGCCCCACTTAAGGGCTCGAGATAAGAAGTCTGGAGCCTCAGGCCAGAGCTGACTGTGGATCCATTCAGAGAGACGACCTCTCGCCGATTTTCCTTTTCCATCACAGGCATCAGTAAATTAAACTGCAGAGCACAAGGGTGGTCTGTTAAGTATTTAATCATCTGGAGACCTACATCAGTTTTCCTCTTATCACTGCTTAGTATATCATCATCTATGAGTCTGAGAAGCTCATGTTCATCTCAAATGATCAAACACTGTTTTCTCATGATCACAACTGAAATATCTCATTATTAGTCAAGATAATTAAGCTTTGTAAAGATCCAGTATAACTGTCTGATGTTATTTTCACTTACTGTCTGAGTCTAACGACTGGACAGACAGACAAAAAGGAAAGGACACAACTGATTTGATTTATTCAAAAGGCCAAGAGGAAGGACTTCATGATCAAAGTAAGCAGTCACGGACAGACTAGTTCGACATTATCAAATCAAATTAAATGATATTTCTGCAAAGCCATCAATTACAAACACATTCGATATCTCGAGATAAAAATTAAATTCAAACTCAATCTGCAAAGATTGAGACTACAAAAACATCTAAATTGTTTTCTTGTGTTGCAGAAGTCGTGATCTCGAGGCCGACAAATAAAATTAGCAGCTCATGATTCCTGTAAATATGAAAGTGTCTACTAACTTCACTGCAGACCACACAACAGCGCTCTCTCTCTCACCACTTCTCTTGTTATTAAATATTTGTGTAATTCTGCAGTCTACAGTGAACTTCCTGCTCAGATACTTGGAGCCAACACTGGAGCCATTCTGGTGCAAATAATTGCACCAAAAACAATAAACTAAGAAAAACCAAATAAAGGCCAGTTTTTTTTTTTTCTTCCTTGTAAAAACTAGAAGTACACATAGAAAACTCGCAGCTGCCTCTCTTAAACACACTGAACCTCTGAAGAGCTTCTCCTCCTTTCAGGGGCAATTTGGAGAGCCGCTCCAATCAGAGAAACAAAGCTGAAAGTGGCAATTTCCATCCTCAAAGCCTGGATGCCTGCGAATTATGATGAAAGCATCCTGCTATCAGGTTCCACGCAGCCCTGACACGTAAAACTCACTGTGGCCTCAGAAAAAAAACAACAACAAAAAAAACCTTTAACTTTAAAAAGGTAAACGAACCACTTTCATAGACCAGAGAATGGATGTTTAAAACCTCTGAAAAACTCTCCTGGCTGCAACCAGCTTAACGCTTTAATGCCAAATAAACAACAGGCTTACGATTTATCCCCAAACTAACAAACAAATGGTTCCACCTTTAACCAAAGTGTTTGGCTGCTGTCAGACCGTCACTCTAATTAAAGAGGTAAAAATGCTGCATTCAAAAATGTCCTCAAATTAAAGCGCAGAGGTACGACCACTTAAATGTACTTAAAGTATTATATGCAAACGTAATGCAGATTAGCTCCCGGCTGTTTTTGCCAAACATAGAAAAGTTTCACGCTCTAACGCGTAACTCATGGACTTCAATACAAAGAAAATACGATAAGATGACGCTCATATTTACTAGCCTGGTTTACCTGTGAAGTTCAACGAGAAAACAGGAAACGATCTAAAAGGTCGTCAACGTACTCATTCTAAAAAACATCCAATTTGGTGGATTCTTAAAGGCTGAGTGCACATGAAGCCAAAGGTCTGTCAGTGGTGGCGCTCACAGTAAAAGGAGGCGACGCCAGAGATAATAAGACAAAATCCAACACATCACCAGCTGTTAACGAACTCAAATATAAAAAAATCAAAGAGGAAGACGGTGAATGAGGCACATTCACCCAAATACGTTTCTTCTTTTCATTTGCAAACCCCCCCCGTCTGGCCTGTGAGAACATGCCAGTTTTATTTTTGACTACAGTACACCGTCAGCCGAACGCTGGCGAGTCCAACTTTCTCTTTCCTCCCCGCGTCAAGTCACTGACAGTCTTGAGGCGCTAAAATTAAAAGCACTCGTAATAGCACTAAAAATACGACGGCATGTATGTTATCAGGCAGCAGCTCTCATGACCACAGACCCAAATTTAATTCTGTTTTAATGTAATAAACTGTTCCTCTGTGAAAACAAGGCGAGAATGTGTGAATTAGGAAGGACGTGTGTGAAAGAAAAATAAGAGGACAGGTATCAGAGTGAAACTCCGACCCCCGACATCTCTAACTACACTTACAGAGAAGCTATTTTTGAGGCGACAGCAGTAAGTCAAACCCCAGGGTCCTGTTGCAGGAAGACAGTTTCCCCTCAGAGAGTCACAAAGTTGTTAAGAGATTAACGCTAATTTAAAGGACAATTCCAGCACATTCTTGAACATTTGTTGTTTCCACTTCCAAATTCTTCCGATTACTCCCAAACCGAGCAAACAACGATAATGGACGATTCTGCAAAACACCTGTAATCAACATTTTTAATCATTTTGTTCTACAGTATTTGTGCTACTACAACTACAATATGGTTACCGTTTAAAGAAAGATGGTGTTTATGGAAAATAAACTTGTTTTGTCCACTTGGGGGCAACAGAAACCATTTCCAGACACAACGTTGACATATTATCGCCATATTATCAGCAGTGTTGTTAGCAAACACGTCAAAACGAAGTCCAATGATTACTCTTTTTAGCTCTAGTTTTGGTCTGCACCCACTACCTGGATCTCTAACTGCCGGAAACGACACCATGAGAGCCAAAAGAGTGAAGCTGTGGGCTGCACGGCTAAACAATGAGCTTTAAGATTAAGAAACTAAACACTTGTGTTCAGTCTACTTCCTGTTTTAGCACTGGACATAAATCAGGAGCTGCAGATTCATCCAATAAGAACATGAATCCAGATTTTTCTTGATCAGCTGACTCAGATCCAGAAACAAAACCTACAAGCCGCCATCAGACAAACGGCCAAAACTCATCCAATCATAGTAAATGTGTCTCTACTCAAGGTTGTGATTTCCTGCATTTCCCAGAATCCCATTCCACATCCCCTCGGGAAGGGGAGTGACCCTATTTGACTCGGATGTTTCTGCCTCTTCTGTGGGGCTTTTCTCCCTCCGTTAAACCAAAACCCATAAAGTGCTGCTTATGTTTTGATCATCGTCCATCAGATGAAAACACTACCGGCAGCAGAAACTCGGCCTCGCTGTGACGACTCGACATGATAACATCCAAAAACTCTGAGATGATGCGGAGTGATGACAGACAGGACAGCAGGAGGAGGAGGAAGAGGAGGAGGAGGAGGAGGAGGAGGAGAGGATCGACACTAATAGGACAATAGAGGGGGAGGCTGGAGGGGGGTTTCCATCCCATGTAGCAGCCTCACCCACAACAGTGTCTGAGAGAGAAAAAACATCTCTGCTCCACATCCACCAACAACCAAACAAACTTGTCATCTGTGAAGCATTTTACAGAACAGGAGAGACAAAGAACAAGCAGAGTGTTCAAACAACAACATTTTAAAGAAAAAGGTATAAAATAAATAATAGAAAACAAGCAGTTTTAAGATCCTTTTGAGGATAATCGCTGAGTTTGATTCTTTGAGTTTCTGTAAGAGGCCTTTTCTGAGTTGTGGAGCAACAAGCACGACCACAAAAGTTTCATACTGTGTCTGAATCTGCTGGAAAGAGCAATTCCTGAGATTATAGATCATAATAATCTTCTTCTTTCTTAAATTTCAAACAAGGAAAAGTATATGTAGTTGCGTGCTTCTGAAAAAAAATGTGACATTTAATATATCGAAGAGACCTGTTGTCAAAAATAAACATTAAATATTAAAAATGTGACAAAAATAACCTGAATTAAAATTTAAAGAAGTGATTAAGTCTAAAAAGTCTATAAAAAACCTTAAATTCAAAGTGGAAAACCTTTGATGGTTTTAAAAATGCAAACTAGGAGTCTCTGTTGGGATATTAAATGATTTTAAGTAACATTCATGGAAGTTGAAAACACTTTAAAGCACAATAAGATTATAAAGCTGTGAGCTGTGGGGCAGCAAAAGTCCTGGAAACAGATTTACTGATGATTTAAAAAGTGTTTTAAGAGCTTCACACGTCTTTCTTGCAGGCGTTGCAGAGACAATAACATTAGTTGTGATCAATAATTGACCGAAACACGCGCAGCATGAATCGTTTGGTCGTTTGTTCCCAGAGTCGACCAGTCAGGCAATAATCAGCTAATCAATACGTATCGGAGTTAATCGATCCCTCGGGCTGTTCCTTACCTTCTGGCGTCTCTCCGTCCAGTCACACTGGGACTTGTCATGACTTTCAGAGAAGGTAAGAAAAAGTTTGGGAGGAGAAGAAAAAAAAAAAAATCACCCTGCCCCTCTGACTGATGTCAAGTTACATAACAGGTAAAATACCCCTTTCCGGTCCAGGATTTCAAAATAAAACTCCAATGTTCTGTTGGCGTGGCAGTGGTTTGTCTGTACTGAATATAAACACAGTTACTTAATATTTATCATATTTATTATAATATTTATATTTGTACTATTTTTGTTTGTTTACAGTTTCCAATCACACTTGACTCGCAGTTGTCTAGAGATTGTTTGTCAGTGATGGATGAAGTATTTAGATCTTTTACCTAAATAAAAGTACTAATATCACACTGTGAAAATAAGTGTGTGTGTGTGTGTGTGTAAGTTAAAATCCTGCATTCAAAGACGTACATGAGTAAAAATGTGTTATTAGCAAAATGTAATGAAAGTTTCAAAATAAAGGTATTTACAATGTAGTAAAATGTTCCTTGTCAATAAGTTACTATGATATTTGAGGATTAATATTGTCGCTGCATTAATGTGCATGTTGCTTTTTACTGCTGTAGATGTTTATGGTCGTGCTGATTTAACTACTTTACACACTGTTGGGTAGTTTAATCTTCAGCAATGCATCAAATTCTGTAAGATCATCTTATGTTTGTAGTGTCACACATTTAGTGAGAAGTAAAGAGTTGAGACAAGTGGAGTAGAAGAATAAAGTTGGATGTATGTACTGACAGTAGTTTCACCAAATGTTGTTTTTTCTAAACATTTAGGTGTGTGTGAATGTCTATGTACACCTGTTTTTTCAGTTATTTATATGTAAATAGTTTCATGTTTATTGTTTGAACAAGATGATGAGAACCTAAGGCATGTAAAAAATGTTATTTTTAAATAAATCAATGCCGTATTAACCACATTGTTCTTTTCTTTAACTAAACAGATCTACATCAGTGAGCTGCCTCTAATTCCTTTACAGTGCACTAAATCTATTATACTATACTCATACATATATTCTACATTTTATATTCAATTATATGCAATATTTCTGTATTATACTATATATTGTGTTACGCTATATTACTACACCTGATAGTTAATGTAGTTTCTATTTTTGCCTCTGTTCCTGTGTTGATTTTTTTTTCCTTTACTTTATCATTTCTGTCCTTTGACTCTTAAACACCTGAATTGAAAGGATCAAAAACCTATTGACTCGTTATACGCTTTTATTTTGAAGGCAGAATCAGGACTGTCCGGGTCACTTCCTGTCTCACTGCTGATTTTGACGTAACTTTGCGGATTTTCCCGCTGATCCCAGCCTGCGGGAGCCGATGACAGACAGCTGAAGCTTCCAATGAGGAACGAGAGCCTCAGACTCTGGGTGGTGACGATAGAGAGGGCGGGGCTTGTTCCTCAGTTTGGCCAAATGGCGCCAAAGTGAAAAAACTTTTTTTAATATTAAATCATGAATGAGGTGCCGATGTTGACCCGCTTTTATATCACAGAATAAAGTCACAAGGATGTCAGAAATATACACACACCCACGCCTCTTTATCCGCATTTAGACGCCCTGTATTCGTCTGTTTTTCGGCTCATATATTAAATATATATCTAATTTCGACGTGATTCCACCGATCTATTCATATCAAAGTCAATAATATAATAACATAATATGTTTGCTAAGACAAAATTATACTTTACAATCTGAAAATAAACACAGTCACGAAGCCTCATAAACTGTATTATCATCAATCCAGCAGCTGAGGACGCTGTTGTCTCAGGTTGAATCTGTCTGCAACAAATCAATTAGTCTTATTTACATGAAGAAAGAAGTGTACTTGAGGTCGTTATACAGAAGTTAACAGACATTTTCTTTTATTTGTAAAGAAACGCAGCAAAAAAAAAAAAGTTTTGAAGATGTCGTTTAGTTTAGTCTTTTCAGTCAGAAAAATAAAAGCAGAAGGTGTGAACAGAAGTTAAACACTGAACTAAACAATCATAGTGTCTCCATTAAGCCTGTGGTTTATGATATCCAGGTGAAAATAATCTAATTATTACATTTTTATTTAGTTTTAGTTTCACTACCTCCAGCTGTGGCTTTTCTTTTTACTGTCAAATTACTGAAATTTGACTTTCAAAACCCTTTTCTGAAAGGTTTTAAGAGTAAATATGAGGTTCATATTGAGGGTCAAAGTTCATTCCTGACTTTGGAAATGTTCAAACTGTGTCAAACTAGGGTCAAAAGATGTTTTATTTCCATGTGTCATCACATGACTGAAGCAAACTCTGAAGAAGCCAGTAACATAAGTTTGAAAGCCTAAAAAACAAAAAAACTAGTAAGAAGTTCAGTTTTCTTTTTTACAGGGTAATGTAAAACAAAGTTAAATACGTGTTAAATTACCACTCCATAGCAACATAAGATTAAAACCTTCAGAAGAAGCTAATAAGTGAAACCCTGAGTTAAGGTTTTTTCTTCTCCTGGTTTATGTTTGACTTTCTCACTGCTACAAAATAGTAAAATGTCTCCAAGTCACAGTGGATTTATATGGATTTTATAGATCAACTTCCAAGTAAAGTAAAACAAAAATAAAATCCTCACAGTAACCCAGCAGCTGTTTTCAGTTTGGGCTTCCTCAGCAGAGAAAAATGTGACTTCTGTGACTCTGAGCGATGCGAAACAGCAGCAGCGATGGTTTGTATTCACATCAAGTCAACTGACAACCAGCTATGTTTTTATGCTGCTGTTAGAAAGGAAGAAATGTGAATTGAACACAGTAACGCTCCAGCATGAGGGCGTTTTATTCTGCAGAAAAGGCAGGAAAGTTCATCTCTCCAGTGACCTGAGGGAACAATGCCGGACCTGGCAGGCCGCCGTGACCCAGCCGAAACAATAAAACACTTTATAAATAAATTAATGAGCAACATGACACCAAACACAACCGCAGGCAGGAAGAGCAAGAGAGATGGTTCAACAGTTTAAAACTCTCTGGGGTCAAACCGATTTTTATACAGATAGCTAAATAACAGACCACAGAGTGCCATGGTTGACCAATCAGAATCGAGTACTCAACAAAGCCATGCAAAAAATATGCATATAGATAGATAGATAGATAGATAGATAGATAGATAGATAGATAGATAGATAGATAGATAGATAGATAGATGATTGTTAAATGGGTCAATCCACATGGTGACTCCTTTTACCTGTGGTAACTGTGATGCTGATACTTTCACTTTTCAGTTTTCGTGCCACTTTAAAATATTAAATCATCTTGCAGCTGTTCGGAGACGACTGAAGGTCACTTTTCTGTCACGCTGTCTTTCTGCAGTGACCCTGACACGTGCACCCGTTTGCACGAAGACAGTTTTCTGATGGGCCGTACAGATGGAGGAAGCTGCTGTTAGTTGGAAGCATGAAGACATTTTATGGTTTCTTTTTCCTCCAGGTCGGCCTGACCCACGTCAAATCAGACCCAAGAGACATGAACACACCCTCGTCCTCCCGAACCCTGCAAACTGTAGGGGAGAGCAGGGTGAGTTGACCCAGTTTTTACTTGAGAGTTCTTTACAGTGAGGGAACGACAATAATGTCTCAGACCAAAATATGTACACATATTTCAGGATGCGGTGGAATAATCACTATGGATCTAAAAGAAACGATTTTCAAAAAAGTGGTCTCTTGGCCCAACTTACCCCTCATCTGGGGCAAGTGGGACACGTGGGAACAAATTGTTCCATTAATTATGCAAAGTATAAGGAAAACAGAACAATTTCACCTCATATAGCCCAAATGTTCTATCAAAGAAAGAGAAATTGAATACCAAATGACCTCTAAAGGTTTTATTTAAAGATAAAGTCTACAGTTTGGAGCCAGAGGTGACGGTCATTCCACAAAGGCTGCCTCTGATTTGACCGTAATTTACCAAATGAACATCATTCTGTGTTGAAGAGGACTAAACTTGTGACTGAGACCATAAACTCATTAGGAAAGTGTTAATGGAGGTAATAAATCCAGTGAGAAGTAGGGTAATTTGCTCATAGACTTCCATTCATTCAGACTTATTATTAGAAACAGCAGAGTTGCCCCCTGTTGGCCATGAGAAAGAATGCAGGTTTAAGGCTCTTCAGAAGTGGCTTCACCTTACAGTCCTGGAGGCTACGTCCACTTTTTATATGCAGACTGTGTTTCTGCATTAGTTGGATGCTGCTGCAATGTAGATTTACAGTAAAATAATACATTAATAATATATGTTGACAGAATAGCCTCAAATTGTAACTTCCTAAAGCACAACACATGGATGTGAGTTTTTTTTTTCAAACTTATCTGTAACAGTCCAGGAACAAGAATCTCGACTCTTTGAACACAAAAAAATCACTTTGAATGGCAAACATTTGTTTTTTTAAAACTTGGTATGGTAATATGGTATTTTGTTCTCTTTTACTGTATAGTTTTATTATATTCTAATTTAAGATATTGAAATATTTGTTTATACATTTTCTGCGTGCGCGGTGTGGAGGACTGCATTTTATTGTGTAAAACAACTTTTATGGATTGTATAATGACAATAAAGCTAAAGTTTGACCCTTTGAAAACTTTGAGTTCATTCATCAAAGTATAAGTAATAGAATAACATTCAGCAGCCAATAGTTATTTGGACTGAGAGATTGAGTTTCTAATTTTTCTACTTATACTTTACTACGTTTGGTAAAAGGACCTCATTCCACTTTGCTGGGAACAAACATCCTAATTTCTCCTGAGCAAAAACTCTAATGGCAGCAGAGAAAAAGGGCGGCTGCCATGACAGAGAACTGGAGCCACTTCTCTCAGTGTGAGTCATTACTTCCATGAGTGAGATGATTTTATTCAAGAATGACAAAGCCAGGAAATAATCAGCCTTGCTGCTCCACACGCATGCATGACCAATAGAAAATCTCTCTCTGGTTGGTTTTTCCAGGTGGAGGACTAAGTATTCAGCTTTAAATACTAATACCACATTGTAAAAATACTCCTTTAGACTTCAGTACTCACTCCTTTAGACTTCAATACTCCTTTAAAAGTCACACATTAAAACATTTACTGAGGAAAACGTACTTAAAGTATTAAAAGTACTCAAAGCAGAGAGACTGTTAAACTGTATGTACTATAATATTATATCATTAGGTTATTATTCGCATGCATCAATGTAAAAGTAGGATTTTTTAAAAGCAGGACTGGTTGAGGTGGAGCCTGCAGCTAATCATTATTTTCATTATGGGTTCATCTGTTGATCATTTATCGATTGACAGGGGTTGGTTGTTTTGTCCGACCAACAGCACAAATATTAAAATTAGCTGATGAGCGATGACACAATTTTTTAATTATCAAATTAGTTTCCAAATAATTGTCTGTTAGGTAACTTATCAGTTCATGAAATAATCGTTTCAGCTGTACTTTTACATTTTCAGATGTTTTAAATGTAAAAACTTCCTCCATGAAGCACCTATTAACTAAAGATGTCACATTATTTCCCAGTGAAATGTAGTGGGGTAAAAGTACAAAGTAGCATGAAAAGAAGAGACTCAGGTGAAGTACAAATACCTCAACTGTGTACTGAAGTGGCTCTCACAGATTTTCTTACAAGCAACATTTCAGATCATTTAATTGAAGCATATTTAAGGATGAATTCTTCGAGGAAAATTTGAGCCAAAGACAAAAGGTCAGTTGATGAGAGATGGATGTGACGAAGGGCTGTTAAAGCAGATTTAATTTATTTGTTTGGCCACTTGAGGGCAGCGAAACAGCTGCCAACCCTGATGAGAGCAGTGAAACAGTGAAGTCACAGGTAAAGAAACCAAAACGACAAGTTAAAAGCTGCAGAGAGCTGCAGAGTTAAGTGAGTAAATTCTCTGTGGGTTCAGCCCTCACATTACATTTAATTTGTGATAAGTAATTTGATCCGTAGTTAATATAAAAATATTGATTAGTGCAGCTTTAAATAGAAAAAAAAAATGTTGTACTTGCGTCAAAGAGACTAGATTTAGACCTTCGTTAGCACCTGTAGCAACAACAGCAAACACACACACATCCAGCGTCCACACTGACTCAGTAACAACAACCAACGTCAAACACTGCAGTAAACATGACAGAATGACTCCAAAACATAAGAGAGACATAACAAAAGATGGCTCCAAATAATACCATCAGTACCAGAAGTTATCAATAACACACACTTAACATCCTATGATCACAAACGATGGCAGGATGGGTAGTTTTATACATTTTAAAGCGAGTTTATGAAGTGGGGCTGTATAAGGTACTTATCCATAGTTAGTGTATTACTTACAGGAGATTACAGTCAACACAGCCCCATTTTGGAGGAGGGGACAGTAGAAAAACTTATTTTACTCACTTAAAAAACATAAATATCAGTTTAAGTGTTCGCTATATTTACAATATTTTCATCACTTCACGTTGCGATCAGACAGCCTTTTCTAAGGGGGAACTGAAGCTGTTCTCTTTATCCCTTCGCTCACTTGGATAGATAGATAGATAGATAGATAGATAGATAGATAGATAGATAGATAGATAGATAGATAGATAGATAGATAGATAGATAGATAGATAGATAGATAGATAGATAGATAGACTTTATTGATCCCCGGGAGGAAATTCTGGTGTTACAATAGCATAGAAAGTTAAAGTGACCACCACCACGAATACCAACAAATAAGCAAAATAAAAATGTACAAAATGTTGTAAGTTGCAATAAAAATGTACAAAATGTTGTAAGTTGCAACAAATTTACCTCGCAGAACAGGGAAGTTCGCTGTGCTACCACTGCCTTGATAATTTGTTGTTTATATTTCTTATAAAACAGAGTTGAGATTAACGTACCCTGATCTTTAGACTCATTGTTATGGATTGACTTGGTTGTATAAAGAACAGGGTGCGTCACTGTTTACTCTCTAATCACAGGTGACATTTCACTCTTTTTATTTGTGTGTCTTTGACCCTTCACCTCTATCGTCCATCATCATCTGTCACGTTAGCTCAGCCCCACTGTTGCTCTCACTGTGGGCCACACTGAAGACGAGCAATGGCTGAAGGGGTCCCAACGTTTCATGGTGACTTTGTAGAAACCTTTGTTCAGTGTGACCGACCGGGGAGGAAAAACAGAGTCAGAGGCCAACAAACACCAGCAGCTCTTTATCAGAACAAAAGCACGTAAAGTCATTTCCCCAGCTAGCAGCGAGTGGTACTGACAGGATGGAGATAGGTGGATACCTGTCCGTCACCTCTGACTACCAATCAAAGTCCACAGACGCTGGCAGCAAAACATGTTTTCTTTACTGCAGGCCTCAAGGAGCGCTGAGGCAGGGCCAAACAGGAAGAGGTCATAAACACATCTGAGTCTGTTTCAAGGCCTCGGAGGAGGGACGCCAGCTCCTTGTTTGGCTTCAGAAAAACAAGTTTAAGCAGTCATAAAATGCTACTAACGATTATTTTCATTGTTCATTAATCTGCTGATTCTGTCTTTCCATTAATCATTTAAAATAATATATCAATTGCAAATGGAAAAATGTTTATACAGTATTTTTCTAGTCTCCAAAATACTCAAAGCACTGAAAAAAAATGACTTAAAAGATGAACACATAGAACACAAATAGGGGGGGATTGATTTCATGCCTATTGACTTATTGATTAATCAGCTGATTGTTTCAGCACTACATAAAATAAAGAAGTGTTTGATTAAATATTAAATGTCCAAGTTTAGCATGAAATATCAGAAATGTCTTGGCAGTAATGAAGATCACCGACCTTTGCTTCCCTTTTGGTATTATCTACGTGATGACCGTGCACTGAGGTTAATGTTGTAATAAAAATATTTTAGTAAAACTATATTATTTGTTTTATTCAGTTTGGTTTCAGCAAATAATTCTAGTGTCATTTTAATGTCTGTATATTCTTGCAGAGGATTTTTCACTGTGATTTATAAAAGAAAATGAACTGTAGCACATTTAAATATACATTATATTAAATATCAGTGCTAAGAAAGAGGCAATGGACGGCCTACAAATACCAGTAAAGGTTTTTCTTGATATAAGTGACTACAAATACATATGTATTATATATTTTATATGTCTCCTACTGGTGTTTTTAATGTTCTAATGATAACTTTAACTACTATATGAGGAAAGGTTTGGGCCATGTGAACAAAAAACAAGAGAAGTACCAACAATTCTGACTGTTTTTTCTGAATTCAAAGATTAATCTCAGAACAACTATAAAAAATGTAAAAGAATGAAGCCAGGATAGTTAACTAGCGAGTGAAAATCCAAAATCATCAATCAGAAATCTGTACATGTGAGCACAAAAGAAGTTATTTGGTTTTTCTCATCACTCTTGCACATCTCGGGCTTTCCTCCTGGTTTCTGGGTAAAAGGTGAATCTTTGTGTGAAAGAGCGATTTGATCTCACAGCGGAGGTCATGGCCAAGCAGAGCGTTAAGTAATGTGATGGTGGATGAAGTGAACCTGTGACGTCCCGTGTGAGTAAATATCTGTTCTCAGTCGGAAGTTAATACGCGGTTAATACCGCGACAAAAAGAGGTCAACTGGGGGGTTTTCTTTTCAGAAGAAGAGCAGAGATCTGTTATACTTTATGCAACAAACAAGAATTTAAAGTGACTTTAGACAGATCAGTCACACCTTTTAGTTATGCTGAACTTATGAACCAGTATTAAAAGCTTAAAAGGTAGAAATTGAGGAAATATAACTGTTAGTTAATTGATTTACTGACATGGACGAAGGTCTAGAGACTAGAGTCCCACAAACTTGAAGTGAATCTGAATCTTTCTTAGTGTCACAGACCTGTAAGCTAGAGGAGGTCCCAAACATTAAACAGGAAGTAATGGAAAGACACCACACAGGAAAGTGTCATGTAAAGGAGCATTAATTGATTCTCCTGACACAAACACAACCTGCGGTCTGAAACACTCCTCAGTTTGTTTGACTGTGTGACAGAGGCACCAGATGCAGCTACCTTGACAGCAGCAACAGAGCCAGTCCAGGTCATGGACACACAACAGCTCAAGTTAGTCTAAACAAGACTGAATGTGACTGAATGTTTCAGCTGAATTGACTGTCGGACAGTCAAACAGCCTCTCAACCACAAAACTGGAGGCGCTTCATCCGACAATAACTGTAACTTTAAGGAAACGTCAAGTTGATATTCACACCCACTTCGTGTTGCTTCTCTCTCTGGCACTTTTTCTCAGTCTAAAAGCAGCCATTTCATGTTCATTACTGGTTGCGACACCATGAACGTCTTCGATGAAAAGTGGTCTGAAAATGTCCACTTTCATCTCCAGCTGAACCACCATTGCATCCTCTCTACGGTGGCCTTCGAGCATCTTATACGAGCTCGTCTGAGTCGAACGTGCCTCCCTCCTTAATAGTCTGTGGCCACTTCAGCAGCAACCAAACATGTTGGTGTTTGACCATAAATGAGTGAGTAAATAAAATAAATGGTTGATAAGCTTTAGTCAAAAACTTAAAGTACTGGATGAAATCCTGTTTTACCTGATGATGGTACTAGATAAGAAGTCAGGGGACCACCAATGTTATTAGAGTTCATCCTGAAGGGATAATGAATATCTGCAGGAAATTTCGTGGCAATCAAGCCGATAGTCGTTGATATATTTCACTATCAGTCAAAAATATTTGACTTCTGGTGGCGCTACATGAAATGTCAGGAACCACCAGAGTCATTGAACTTTATCCTCTGGGGATCAGGAATGTCTGAGCAACATTTTTGTGCCAATTCATCAAACAGACATTGAAATATTTGACAGGGAAAGTGGAAACTCTGACCTCCTGGTGGCGCTAGAGGAAAAAGAGGATGACTTTCAATAGCTGCTGAGATATTTCTGTCTGGATCAAAGTGGTGGGCCGACCTGACATCACCATCACTACAGCTAATAATCATATATAAAGTACAAGAAAAACCTCATTGAATGCAGTAGATAATTTAAGTGACTGAATGAGGATGACAAACCTTCAGGTACTGATTTAATCACCTAAAACTATACATATTTTTTCAGTCATCATAAAACCTGATTAAACCTTGAAAACAGGAAAAGTAAAGTAGTGTACACAGCCCATCTCTGACTGACATGCCTACACTTCAGTCAGACTCTTTGATCAGAGAGTGGCTGCCTCAGAGAAACGACTTTCTGGGTTAAAGTGCAAGCTGGAGAATGGGATTGTAAAAAAAAAAAAAAAAAAAAGGCAACAGGTCTCGAAGCGAGTGGGAACACACGGATACAGATGCTGTGAGAGAGAGGAATCTGGGTAAAAGGTCGGTGTGATGCAAGTGAATGAACTGAGGATCAACCTTTGAATTGTAAATAACAGCTGCTTCTAACAAGTCCCTGGTGACATCAATATATAAGGCTGAACAAGCGCTACCTTTCACATACTTTTCTTTTGTGCCAAATGCCCTGAAGAGCCTCCATTAGCATGAGACGAGCCAGAACTGAAGACTGTCTGTCAGAACTTACGTTTGCTGTTTAAAATAAATTCATGAACAAATAAAAATAAACTTTAAGTACAAAACATTTAAGTTAATTTATGCTACTTTTTATAGGATTCCTGGTGATTTGTATCTTTTGTTTAAAATAAACAGAAAATTTGACTCATGCATGTGATGAAATTCGGGTAAATGAAAATTTAAGATGTTGGCTTGTTGACTTGTTTACTTTCTGCACTGAATTTAAAGTCTGTTTATTCTGTCTGTTTACATTCTGAAAAACAGTGTAAAGCTAAAATTGGTTAAAGGGATGGTTCTACGTTGTAGGAAACGCGCTTGTTCAATTTCTTTTTGAGTGTTAGATGAAAGGATCGACTCCACTAACATGTCTGTACAGTAAATATAAAACTGCAGCCAGCAACAGTTTAGCTTAGCTTAGCATGAGGAGCCAATCAGTACCACTAAAGTTCACTGAGTTACATGTAAATCTAAAAATCCCACACTGTGGCTTCACGAATTTCCCCAAAATTAGGAAAGTATTCCTCGTTAGTAGTCATGCTAATCTCAAATCCAGTTTCTTTACCAGACAGTGAAAGTGGTGGAGACAATGCATCAGCTATAAATAACCTCAGATTGTATGAAAGAAGTGGACTTAATTAATTACTAATTCCTCCTCAAACACTTTGGAGATTTTGACAAAAGCTAAAAATAGTATCTAATGCAGCTGCAGCCCTGCTGGATGTTTTTGTGGCTCTGGGTTTAGTCTCCCCGCTGTGCTTGTCTGATCCTAAACAGAGTCGTTGGAGTATTTTCTGCTGCTGAGAGGCTGATGCAACATACCAGGCACGTGACAACACCCTCACCTTTCACACACTAACCCACTCATGCCTAAAAACACTACCCCCCCTACCCTTAACTCATGTACCGTACATGTGCAGATCTGATGGGACATGTTGTATTGTGCTCTGTACAGTTATCCTGCCCTCGAGACTCACAAACAACTCAGAAATGTCTCTGGATGTGTTAGAAAGTGTCTCGACTTCCTACTTTCTACTGTGACAGTAAGAAGTGTTGAAATTTATAATCGGCAGATAACCAAAGTTAGTCTGGTGTTGTGTGACAATATTATCATTTTAGCAGATATCGGCCAGTCAATGTCTCTCTCAAACCACAGATACATGAATGTATGTTTACATCTTATTTTTACGTTATCACTCATTTAAAAGCCTAAATATGCAAAGATATCACTACAATCAGCATTAACACATTTGAACTTTGCCATACTGAAGCCAGTTTGAATTATTATGTGAAGTATTTAAAGGGAAGTTTCACATTTAATGCACCTTCACCTCAGATGAAGAAAGTATTAGTTGATTTCATGGCCACTTGTGTTGAGCATAATAAGCTATAAACACATCTCACAACTCTCTGTGAGTTCATCACTATGAGTGACCTCTTGGGATCCCATCATCTAACTTTGATGGCATCCTAAGTTACTGTCCGGTGGATATGCCAGTGAAGTTAAAGTTACATTTTTTTGACTTCTTCAGCATTGAGTAAAACATCAGAACGACGACTGATTGTCACAAAAATCAGGAAAATAAGGATGTTGTGGCTTATTTTGAAATGAGCTTCCCAAAAAATCATTTGGGTTTTGCTGGCGATGTCACTAAAAATATGAGAGTAATTCAAGTAACCTTGAACAAATGGTCGAAATGCCCTCAGTTTCCTAACTGGTTTCATAACATCCTGCCTCTGAAGATCTAGTTACAAGAGTTTGTGATGACAACTACCACAAATTTAAATGAGGGTGATTTCAACACACACACTCGTCTTCTGAAGTCTGAACCCCTGAATGTTCAGACCAACTTACAGGAAACAGCTGTTATTGTAACTGGACCAAAGCATGGACATGCAAGCTGGTGCGTCCAAGCACAACCTCATCTACAAGTCGAACATTGTGCTCCAATACAGCTGAGTAAGGACAGAAAACCACCTTGTCCAGCTGATTCTGGACAGAGCTGCAGACATGCTCGGCCTCACGTTAGCACCGAATGACCAGCTGCCAGCAACCGCCCTGAAAATCGTGACGTACAAGAAGGTAAATGTTCTGAGGCTATATTAGGAAATCAAACATGAGTTAAATCAGGGATCTCAGTTTCAGACAGCTGTCAATATTTGCTTTAGTCTCAACTTTCTGCACTTTGAAACTGTACAAAATGTGCAAATACTGTGGCAGCCTGGTTTCATTTTGAGTCCTTTTAAAGATGAATATATCATCACAGCTCTTTCGAAATGCCGCCAAACCACCAGCTGATTGAGAGGTTATGTCTGGGCTACGTGCTGAGTCAGAGGAGAATAATTAATCACTGCACAGAGGGATCAGACTCTAGTTTTAGTTTCACTGTTATTTTCTTTTACATTTTAACAACAGTGTGTTACTATAGTCAGACAGTAACTGATAATGTTTTACTTCAGTGACTGACTAGTTGTGTGACTCAAAGGGTGGCACCATCGGTCTGTCACTCAGTGCACCACTCTGAACCCAGACTGAAATATCACCCACTGGATGGATTTCCATGAAATGTGGTACAGATATCTGTACTTTACTTAGACTTTATTGTCCGCAGGGGGAAATTCTGTAGAGTCAAGATGATGAGTCCTACTGATTTCACTTACTGGTGATTTTTCATTTAGGTCCATTTGTAGTTTTGAGCGAAAAGCACCAACATCTCAATAGTTTATAAAATATAAACTTGTCACATCATCAGGTAAAAATATTAATTTGTCCAATTCTTTGATTTATAACAAGACATACATAAAACTGATTTTCAGCTCCTGTCGTAGATGGCACCTCAGCCAAACATTTTCTAGATTGATTGTTTGGTCTCTAACGTGTGGGAAAATGGTGTAAAAATACCCCTATCTATTTCATAAAGCCTAAAGTGCGTAAACCTATTCAGTTCACTCTCACATGAGACAATAAAAGCTGCATATCCTCACAACCTAGGAGCTGGAAATGGAAAATGTTTGGTATTTCTGAATGAAAAATAACAATTAATTGATTATTTGTATAATTGCAGACTTAAATTAATTGATCGACTAAACCATTCAGTGCAACATCACGTCAAGAGTTAACAGGGAATTTAAAAAGTCCCCTTTTCAATCTCAACAACACAAAGCGTAATTTTCTCCTCTCCAGGTTTAACACTTCTTTAAAAATGTTTTTCTGACATGTCACAAAGCCGTGGTTTTCTATAGTGCACTGCATGTGTGTGTTTCAGAGTTTGACATCTGTACCTCATCAGTACATCACGTGCCTTGTGTCTGGGCGTGTACTTGCGTGTGTGATTGTTGGCTTTTGTTGTCAGGAGTGAGTGTGTTAAACAGCCTGAGGGTTGAACTTTCCCCTACTTCACACACTGACTCCTCCATCTCTGAATGTCCAGCATTCCTGAGTATTCCTGAAGACACACAGCGACTGGCTCGCTTCATTCACTCAGAGAAACATCAATATCCATCCATCAGCTTTGGATTTGTGGAGGAAAATACACAAAATCTGACACCTGAGAGTTTTCCTTATCTCATTGTTTACAATTGTACAAGGTTGTGCTTTTTGTGTTTTAATCACTCTGCATTCCCACACAAAGTTTTAGAAAAATACAAATGGAAATCTTTGTATGTGGGTTAAATCTTTAGGGAAGAACTTCCCAAATAATATGGAAATATGGGAAACACTGACGACAATAAAACGTTATCTATACTTAATACATAATGTTGGAGATGTAAAAGCTGAAACTGCAGTTGGAAGTTTACTTCATTACAGGTTTGGCTGAGAGGACCTTTGAACTTTTGGATTATTCTGTTACGTAGAATTAGCAACAATAAATTGATTAATTTATTAGTTGATCTCAAGAAAATTAATCGGCAACTATTCTATCGGCATGTTTGGTAGTAGTAGTAGTAAGTAGTAATTTTTCAAGCAAAAATCCAAAACATTTTATAGTTCTGGGTTCTCAAATGTGAAAATTGTTTTTATTCATCACATCTCATTTTAAATTAAAATATTTTGGACTGTCGGTCAAACAAAAGAGTTATGTTAGATTGGGCCCTCAGCATTTCTCACTATTGTCACTATTTTCTAATGTTTTATAGAGCAAATCAATGAATCAGTTAATCAAGAAAATAACCAGCAGATGAATCAGTAATTCCAATAATCATTAGTTGTGATCCTACATATTTTAGTGTCTAAATGATAACTACAAGGAGCACTGCTGGAAAAAGACGCATAAGACATTAAAACTAATAATGTATATTTTACTTGTTCTAACTACAAAAAAACTACAAACTGTCTCACTGGACAAAAATCAGAGGCAGAATTCTTTAATTCTTCTAAGTACCTTAAGGGAAAAGCTCAGTTTGAGCTGATAAAACAGAATCCATCTCAGGCCCCTGTATCAGTGAGTGTTTAATCAGTAATTCAAATCTTTTATTGCATCATGGGCCAAGTCCTCACAAGGGTGATCTCCATGAAAGATTTTCCACGCCCCCAACCACCCCCCCATCCCCACCTCCACACTCCAACAGCCAATCAGAGGAGCCCTCTGCTGCAGCACTGAGCTATAAAAAACCTCACAATGCCATTCAGCAGCAGACAACAGAGAGACAGAGAGAGACAGACAACAGAATCAGCTTTCACATTGAAACAGACCACAGACTCTCACTAGACACAAAGATGAAGATGCCACAGCTCCTCGTCCTCCTGTTGACCGCTTTGATGCACACAGCAGACGGTTTCCCCACTGATAGAAGAAGCCGGGACAAACACGCCTCCTGGGACGATGTGAACGTGGTGGCTCATGGCCTCCTGCAGCTCGGCCAGGGCCTGAAGGAGCATGTGGACAAGACCAAGGTCCAGATGAGGGACGTCAACGCCAAACTGAAAACCCTCAACGGCACGGTGGCCGAACTGGAGAGGAGACAGTGGGAGCAAGATGAAGCCCTGAAGGCAAAAAGCAAAGAGGTGGAGGAGAGAGAGAGGCTGGCGGCAGAGCTGGCTGAAGAGGCGAGGGTGAAGGTGGAGGAGGTGAAGAAGCAGAGCCAGGACGTCCACTCCAGGATGGACAGACTGGAGGAGAAGGTGGATGAGGTGCTGAAAGAGCCGACGCTGGACAGCAACAACAGCGATCACACAGGAGTCCCATTTATCCAGGTGAGAGAAAACTACTGCTTTCATGTTGCTGTTTCAGCTTTTTGGAAAAATACCAGCAACATCCACCAGAGAGCATTTCAGCTGGTCTGAAGCCAAATTAGATCTAAAAATCAATCGATACGACATGAAAAATAGAGCTTATAGTATGTTATAATATGTTTAAAACGGTTTCCCATCTAAAGACCTCCATCCTAGAGAGAGATGGGTTAATGTTATATGTGAAACAATGCTGATGTGTTATTTTTCATCTGCTTTCAGAGGCTGATGGCGGCTCAGAACAGACGCATTGACCAGCTGGTGGAGAAAATCAAGCAGCAACAAGACAAACTGGAGAAGCAGAGCCTGCACCTGCAAACGCTGCAGAGCAAGGTGAGCGACACAGCACCCCTCACATGGCTCAGCCGGTGAGAGAGAAGAAACCTTTCATGATCCCTCGAACCACAAGTCTCTGTTTAAAGAAATTTGAATTTTATTCTTGACCATGCTCTGTGATCCACCAGGTTGCACATAAGAGAGTAAAATCACACAGACGGAGAGACGAAGAGACGGCGCTGAGGGGAGAGGGGGAGCAGAGCGAAGACACATCAGGTAAGAAGACAAACTGCTTGGAAAAAAAGGTTTGAAGCTGATGGAGACGAGTCGGTATGCGGGCAAGGACTATATTTTAACGAGTGCTTGAATGTTTAAAGGACTTTGACTGGTAGCTGCAGTGAGAGGTTTGACCTCTTGAGTGTTAAATTAACTGTTGAGTTAAAGCTCACAGCAGATTTCAAACCATCACTCAGCAGCAAATAACCGTTGCCCTCAATTTCTTCTTCCTCCTTAAGTATTGAGGTATACAAACAAAAACACCTTTTCTAGTAATCTGCACAACTTAAACCAACACAAATCACACACATATTCAAGTATTCTGAAATGCCTGAGAGAGGACATGTCTGCAGGTCACATCAAATAAAACTGTTGTGACATCAGAGCAAAAGAAGTTCACCTTTGCACTTAAAATTATAATAGCTGACTTGCTGGCAGAGCAGCTCACACGCAGTCCAAAGATCAGGGGAAACGAGGTCAACAGCTTTTAAAACACACCTTCTGTACTGTACGTCTGTGGGATGTGGGGAGCTTTGCTCTTTGCTCTGATCTCGAGCACGGTTGAATCGTCTGATCAGAGTTTCCTGTGCTCTGGGTCTCTCAGGTTTGGCCAGTGACTGTCACGATCTGTTTGTACGAGGGCAGCGAGCCAGCGGCGTCTACACAATCCGACCAGAGAGCTCACAGCCCCTCAACGTCCTCTGCGAGATGACTTCAGGTGAGTCAGACAGCACCTTCCCCTCAGGTCCTCACACAAAGCTGCAGAAAGCTGAGCAAGGGAACTTTTTATCCAAAACTCCACCCGAATCAACAGCTTGTATCACAGTGCCACAGCCCTCCTGTTGCTATCAACACCAGTGGGCTGGAACAATCAGAACACAGGACCTACATACAAAACTTTATCCTAAACAGCAGTAAAAGAAACACTAGAGAGCATTTTACTAAGACAGAACTATTTTCCAACGCAGCATCAGTACAATAAAACCAGTAAACTAACTAAAAAAGTATTTTTTTGAGAAACTTGCTTTGTGTGAAGCCTCTTTAGCTCAACCTTTCGTCTCTCTCTACAGAAGGTGGATGGACGGTCATCCAGAAACGTCTTGACGGATCCCAGAGCTTCAATCAGCTGTGGGAAAGCTACAAGAGAGGCTTCGGCAGCCTGAACGGTGAGAACAAACTCAAGCTCAAAAAGCTCATCACACACATGCATCTCTAAACCTCAGCAGAGGAAATTAATCTTTACATTTCTCATCCTTCAGGGGACTTCTGGTTGGGCTTGGAGAACATCCACTCTCTCTCCAAACAAGGCCAGTACGTCCTGCAGGTGGAGCTCTCTGATTGGACGGGACAGCAGCTGCCACCGACTCGCTATCGATTCCAACTTGACGGAGAAGAGAAGAAGTTCAGTCTCCACCTGCAGCAGGAGTCTTCATCTGAAGTTCAGCAGACGGTGATGACGACCGGAGCCTCCGGTGTTCCATTCTCCACAGCCGACAGAGACAACGACCTCGCCTCAGACATCAACTGTGCTCAGCTGCTCTCAGGTACGAGACAATCACCGTCTGGATGGCTTCAAACCAGGAAGAATTAGTTAAAGTTGACATAAGAGTAAAAAAAATAGTGGCAGCCTTCAATAAAAAAAACCTCTTTTGTTGCAGGTGGTTGGTGGTTCAGCAGTTGTGGTGAGTCAAACCTCAACGGAAGATTTCCCAGAAGGCCGAGCTTGCTCAGACAACAGCAGTCCAGAAGACAAGGGATGTTTTGGGCGTCCACAAACGGAAAGAAGAACTCTGTGAAGACCAGCCTGCTGAAGATCGCACCCGCCACAGTGAAGCAATAAGCCGATGAGCTCGTCTCACACCGCCGAGGACCAAAGACGACATCATTAATTTAAATGTTAAAGGACTGAAAGCTTCACAGTGTTAATACCAATATAAACATCAGTGCACTGGATCCTCAGATATTTCTATGCTATGCTATATGATGACTCATTGTCTCAGTGGACTTTTTCAGTCATATTGACGTGTAACTGACTAACTTTATTCCCTTTATAAGGGTTTTACTACCTAATCTTATTTTTTTTAATGCTTACTGTATGTGTTTTAAATACTTCTACTTTAATCATGTACAGTGTATTCATTTCAACATTTAGAAACTTTAAACATTTTATATTTCATTTATATGAAGTGGATGAAAAATAAAGTTTTTGAGTCTTTAATAAATCCTGGCTCTTCGTTCATGCTTGAGAGTGTAACGGCGTACAAACACAGAGGCTCCAATCATCAATAAAACACAAATATGAAACAAGATCTAAAATCTGCTGTTCTTTGCAGAGCACTTTACAAAGAGTAAAGCCTGCAGGGGTTCTGTAAAGGGGACTTGAGATGTGCACTGACCTTTCAGACGTGTTTGTTTTAATTCATGAAATGAGTCAAATGAGCTCAAAATAAACCACAGACATAAATTATAGTAAATTAATTAGAAAACTTGATTAAAAAATGACTGAACTGTGGGATGTATCCTATAATCTGATGGTCAGAAGTCATCAGAAATCTGAGCTTTTGTTATTTTACTTAAAATATTTCCATTAATATTATTAATATTATCTATTTACAAATGAACTAATATCTCACATCCTACATTGCTGCTACTGAGTAAATTAACATGAATCCAATTTTGGTGTTTGTGGGACTTGAGCTGAAGTGCTGCATGTTAATGTGGGTACGTGGTTGCAAAGGGAAATCAGTCAATTAAACTGATTTTAAATCAGAGGCTCTCTTGACTTCCAGCACGTTCTTTCCTTTCAGTAATTTTGTTTCAACATCACTTCAGTGTCAAATGGTGAGACCAGAATTGGTTTGGCTCTGCTGCTCCCTGCTGGGGAAAATGTTTTTATTACTTTTATATTTATTCAGTTATTGTGCAGGAGATGAAAAACAATTGAATCTCTCCATTTTTGTTTTACATGTGAAGTGCTTCTGATGTGTCTGTTTTAACTCTTAAACTCACATCTCTAACTTATAAATTCTTTCTTGTTCTTATTGCTGCTTTCACCAATAACTTCTGGCCACAGACGCTCTGAGGGAAATGTATGATTTTGGGTTTGTAAAATTGACTTTTTCATGTCTGTGTTGAGGAGTTGTCCTCGCTCACTCCTGAAAAAAACATTTTAATTTTGTTTCTTAATCAGACTCGTTCATTGATTAAATTGGTTTATGCTTTAATTCTATCACTTAAGTTCTCTTTCATCTCTTATCTTAAATATACACCAAAAGGCCCAAAACTGTTTATCTACCAGTTGTCTCAACTCTTCTGTTATTTTACAAAAAACATTTCACATCTGAAATGCTTTTAAAAAAATAACCCGATTAATTTGGTGACAAGACTTTGAGAAAGATTGTTCACTTCTATTTATTTCTTCAGTATCTGAGAGTACATTTAACCAAGTTCAGGTCGTGACAGCTCATCTTACAGATGGTCATCAGACACACATGTAACAAGGCATTATATTGTCGTAGGTCCTCAGACAGATTCCCTGATATAAACTTTACACGGAGGTGCTCTTAAACTCTTGCAAGGCACCTCAAACTGTCAACATACATCATCATCTTATAGGTCAGTTTGTTGGCACCAAGGCAAATTTGTAATATGTGCAAAAGTCCTCAGCAGCAGAAGAAAAAGAAGTTCCCAACACAATTAAAGCAAGTGAGTGAAACAGCAACTGGTCGCTACATATTTCCACCATTTATGAATGCATAAGAATCCATAAAAATATTCTTTTTTTTAACAATAGACGATAAAAATGTGGCATTTAACTTTTTTTCTTGTAGTATCTATCAAAGTGTGGCACATCACATAAAAAAGTCAATGAAAGCACGAGAGCACACAAAACACTACAGAGTATACGGGAAAGGGATTTAAGAGCAGCTTGTGTGCTCTCACAGAGATTTACTAACTTCACTCCAGTGTTTATTCACAGACGCACGAAAATTATAACTTTCTCTGTTGGGTCCCAGAAAACAAAGTGAGACTGCAATAAAAAAGGAATAGCACGTAAAAAACAAAACAAAAAAAAAGAGGGAAATCTCCTGGGCGCGGCAGGTCCATTTCTGTCCTTTCTGCATTGCCGACATGTTATACTGGTGCAACGAGCAGCATTTTAAACATCAATGTCGCCATTGTCACATTGTGATTTTTTTCTGCCATCACCACAACCTCAGAAAGCTTCGGCCAGACATGTTTGTTCTGGTCGAAGAACTGCTTGTTTGGGGGCTTAAAGCGATCAAAGCATGTTTCCCTCCACTGTAACAGCGTAAAGACAACAAGACTTCAGGCCAGTGGAGGCTTCGTTTATGGTAATAATACTGAAATCTGATTATTAATCTTGTAATGACTTGTTGATGCTAAAATGCTTCTGCACTTTTAAGAGTGACAAACGACTCTTGAGGTGTGATGATGTTTGGCATAGCTTGAATTTAACATATTAAATAGAGTGAGAGAAAAGGCAATGCAAGTTTAAATAAGTGGAGACAAGGAGAGAAAGGAAGGAAACAAGGAAGGGAAGGTCAGTGTGTAGAAAAGCTCATCAGAGATTCTGCTGGAGGAAGTGCAGCAGTGTGATCTCGTAATGTTCTCCGGACTCTGGACATCGGATGCTGTGTCGCTCATTGGGATAAACCTGGAAAAACAGACAAATCAGAAAACATTTTTAATCATCATGAGATTTTGCGATCAGGTTTCACATTTTACTTTTAATTTCATCTGTAAAATGTTCTATTTGATTAAATAATATGCATGACATTGACAGTTCTTCTTAACTTTGAACTCTGTCTTTGAAATACTGGAAAACAAAAACAAAATCCTTCATAACAGGTCGTCTTTTGTTTTATACTCATCTAATTGAAATCTGTTTTGTAATGTGCTACATGACAACACCGATGGAGGCCTTGCATTCACGATAAAGCTGTTCTTTATACTGCATGTGTTGCTGGAGTGTTGACCTCTTCAGACTTGCTTTGGCTCAGACTCTAAAGTCAGTAAACAGGAGTGAGTCCCCCTACCTGCAAGCTGTACGGCTTCCCAGCTCGGATGAGTTGAGACACCAGGAAGTTCGTGTGAAAAAAATGGACATTCTCATCTAAAAACCCGTGCAGGATCAGCAGTCTGTTGGGCCTGAACACAAAAATCAAGTTTAGTTTCTCTGCCCATGTTCACACATAAACATCCAGGAAGAAATGCAGTTGTCGCTACAGCTAACCGGGAAGCTGAATCAGAGTGTATACCTCTTATTCAGACCTGTTATTCTCTAATATTAAGCACAGAAACCGGTAGGCAAACCACATGGTGAGCATCTATCACATGCAGTTTTCTCATATGACCTCCGGACAATGTCCCCAGAATGAGGTCGGGATGTTGTCCTGAGATGCCCTTTCACACACGACCCGAGACTGACTGTCAGACGTGTTATCTACTGGAAATGCTTCATTGGGTTTAGGTGAAGGGTGGCGCCTGATGCAAAAAGTGAAGCAAAGTACCAAAGTTTTGTTTACTACACATCAAAGATGGAGGATGAAGCCATTTGGCATTAATGTCAGTACTGGAGGTATTTGGAGGTATCTGCGATATCGCCAAAAACTGTGGACAGTGCATGTGTGAAAGGAACTACAGTTGACGGGTCGCCAAAACATCTAAAAGCATTAATAGAGTCTGAGTTTTAAAATGACAGCTCTTACTCATTGGGGAGTTTGTCGACATGCAGGGCGACAGAACAGGCCTCGTATCCCTTCTGGTTTTTGTCAGGTGTGTCCAAATATCGCTCTGTGTAGCCGGTGTCGTAGGCCATCCACAGCGTCACTGGAGCTCCAGCGATGGCAACCTGAAGGAACAAAGAGGAAGTCATTTCTCCTGCTCCAGTGACCGTGAATCGGTAACAGAGGAAACGTTAGTGGAGCCGACCTTGAAGATGTCAGGTTTGTGGATGAGGCCCATGAGGGAGAGGAAGCCTCCGTATGACCAGCCATGGATGGCAACACGACTCAGGTCTACAAACTTGTATTTGTCAGCTACGTAATGTAAACCCTCCACCTGGTCTTCAATCTCCACCTGACCCTGATTGGAAGAGAACAGAGACGTAACTCAGCAGGCGTTAATGCCCTTTCACAACCAGTCGACATACAAAGTACATGTGTGGGAACAAAAAGTGCTACAACACAATAAAATCTTCTTGTTACATCTAAATGCCAACTCTAATCCCAGTATGACAAGTGAATGAAGTGGCGGCTTCATAGATCTTTTAATCTATTAGTAATGTGGCCATAAAACACAATTTTCATTATCAGCACATTAATTAATTTCTTCTGCCAAGACATATAAGAGTAAAATGTGTTAATAAAACATATTTATGTGATAACTACCATTCTGTCCTTCACAGCTCCTTCAAACTTGAGTCCCCGCTGGCAGGAGCCCCGCCCATCGATGACCAGCACGGCGTAGCCCAGAGACGCCAGCGTGCTCAGCCGCAAGTACTTCACTCCTTTATAAGAGTTATTCACTAACTGGACCTAGAAGACAAAAAAAAAAAAAAAAGAATGTCATTTGGTCAAAAAACATAGGGATGATGATGAACAATTTAAGCCTAAATGAAGACTAATAAGTAATTAAGAAAAAAAAAGTTATTTGTATGCCTCCATTAAGCAAGAGAGTTCAGCAGACAGACTGAGGGGTGGTTCATAGATTAAATGTTCTGCATCCATAGCTGTGTGCACATATGATAAACACAGATCAAACACCATCTTAATATTAAAATACATGTTTTCTACTCATCACATTCTGCTGTCATACATTCAGTTCACTAGCCAACAAAATAACTAACTAAATATCACAAAAAGCCAAATCGGTTGTCGTTTTTTAGCCTCGGTCTACCTGACATGAGCATAATGGGACAGCATAGGAGATCAAACAACAAATACAGTTTAGTTTACAAGAGCTTGCAAACCTATTTAACAGTTACCCTATTTATTTTATTCATGTTGTTGTATGTGAAAATGCAATGACAATAAAGTTATTGATTGATTGATTGATTGATTCATTCATTCATTCATCAAACCTGCGGGCCGCCGTAGACAAAGACGACGGTGGGATGTTTCCTGCCGGGGACCAGGTTGTGTGGTTTGTACAACATGCCGTACAACTCGAAGCCCCACTTTCCCGTGAAGCTAAAGATCTCTGGAGGACTATAGTCGAATGGATAACCTGAAAAAAACAAAACAAAACAATAAAAATATGCTTTTAAAAACAAAAATTTGATTTGTACTGAACTTGCCTCAAAAACTGAAAACCAATGAATAGAATTGTAATAAAACAGAATACACTGTTAAACAGTAATTTAAGTAATTTCAAGTAATTTAACTCTGGATATGAGTCTCATCTGAAACATTTCATCGGTTATAAACAAGCTGTTGAGCCGTTTGTTTGCAGGTACCAGAGGACTCCATCATGCTCGCCCAGAACTGAGGCTCTTTGTGCAGCGGGTCGTCGTCTGAGCCGATCAGCTTGTAGATATGAACACAGGGGGCTGATGTCAAGCTGCTGTAGTGGCTGACGAACATGTCAAAGGTCTGTATGGAAGAAAGAAAAACAAGGCAGGTTTAAAGCATCACCAACAAATTCATAATACTTCTGAAATCTGTAGATGAAAACAAACAGCAGCACAATGAACACCTTAATGCAGGGACACAAACTGTCTCTTTAAATGGAGGTTAAACTTAAAGGGTTTGAGAGCTTATAAAAGAGTCAATATATATTTTTTGTTTTAAAGCTTCAAGAAAAAGAGCAGAACTACACTGAAACTGAGTTATCACTGAACACAAGGTTGTGCGTGTGTATGTGTGTGTGTGTTGGGTTACCTGGCTCACAGAGCAGCTGTGGGAGAAGCCGGGTTTGGTAAGACGGACGATTTCCCCCGGCGAGTCGTAGCTCACCACATAAAGGTGATGCTCCAGAGGAGAGTCTTTGGTTCCCTGGAAGTAAACCAACTTTGACGCCTCGTCCACCCAAATCTGAGGACTGGACGAACGCTGCACAAACACCACAGAGCAAGAAAAACTGTTAGCACTTTTGGTAAAGAGACAAAAAAACATCTTGAGTGGAAATTGGTTTTCAAAATAATTTACTACCCCAGAAACCAGTCTTATTCCTGCATTTATTTGCTCTTAACAATATGTTTGTTTGTTATATTTAAACATTTCTACATTATTATTACAAAGCCTGGATTTTATGTATAAGGAACCTAAAAACAAGGTTCAGAGCAGCTTGTGATTCAATACTAGCATGTTGTGGTTTAATCTAAAATGTTCACTATTGAATATATATTGCACTTTTGTTATATTTTTCACACCAACATTTATGAATAGGTGATATAACAGGAGCTTAAGTCTACAGAAAATATTTAGTTCCATATTCATCGGCACAGTTAAATTCTCACACTTTCGTTTTTTGTGCATTTTTCCAGATTATTAAAAATCCTCATAACTACCTCATTTGTTTTACATCTTATTGCAGGAGGCCTTATAACAAATCGTTGAACCACTAACTCTGCTCATGTTAGCGCCCCGCCCACGGAGGTGGAGAGCCTGTGGCCAACATGTGTCTCAGATTAACACGTTAATTTACAAATCAGTGTGCTGATGAGTGGCTGTGGTGGTTTATTATTGCTGCTCTGGACACAGAAGCTCGAACAGACACGTGTGCTGGGCCTTACCTTTGCTCCATGATTGGCCAGCACCTCCCACTCCCCGCTGGTTACTGTCACCTCCTCTTTGACTGGACACTTGAAATCATCTGGTGAGAGAAGAGGAGATGCAATAAGTGAATAAAGTGATAGATTAACTAACTTGTTTGACAACACTGGGGAAATGAAACGATTAATAAAAATTATACAACCAGTAAAACTAATTCTTTGGTCCCTCATGGACATGAAGTAATATTAAATGGGTCTTAAGGGTTTGTTGACAGAAATAAAAATGAGACAGAAATAAAGTCTGAAAAATGATAACCAGAGCCATTCGCTAAACAATAAACTGTGGGTTTGTACAGCTTTTTAAGAGTAAAATTCAAGCACTTTCAAGGTTCCAAAACCAAACATTTCTGGACTCTTGAAACTTTGATCATCACACCTGAATTATTGCTATAAATCCACTTGTGAAAAATACAGTTTTCCTTTACACACAAAACAATCTATGTATATGGTCACACAACAAACAAATATGACGACCGGATTGTTTCATTTCAAATACTAAAAGATTTTTGAGTGAATTTTGTGCATGAAACTTTGAAATGTTTCAAGGAGTATGTTTCAAATTCAAACATATTTTTAACCTTGAAAACTTAACTGTTAAAATTAACCACTTTCCAAACTTTGTATGAACCCTGTAAACTGGCAAAACTGAGACCCTTCACACGGAAAAGAAAGTCAAATTATTTGTGTGTTACCTTCAGAGTGTGTGTAGCCTTTGGCCCAGTTGTGGCTGCCTGTCTGTAACTGAGAGGTGATCTTATACAGGTGGCAGAAACCTGTTTTTGATTCGTTTACTGCTATAAAAGAGATCTCATCGTCCCTGGTTTGAATGAATGGATGGAAAATGTCATGGACCTGAAAGACAAAGAGCAGGTTGTGATGTTTTTTTTCCACTGAAATTAAGATTTTAAACATCAGCAGAAATCACAAAGTGGGGCTGCAGCGGAGGAAACAAATCCACGACAAACACCGGACTAAATGCTGCTCACAGTGATAGAAAGCATCACGACAGAGAACATGAAACTGAATTGGAACTGAATTGAACAGAGCCGGAGGAAGATGAGGTGTCAGGCCTCACATTGATCCAGATGTCGCTGGTCTCTTGGTAGATGATGAAGGGCTGGACAGTGTCTCCGAGGGCCTCCAGGCTCTCCTGCCTGCTGGCCTCGTCCTGATGTGCAGGGATGAAGAGCGCCGGAGGCAGCAGGACCAACTGGAGATGCTGCTGCCGTCGGTCCATCATGACGGCCCATGCACTATCACACAGAGAGAGAGAGAGAGAGAGAGAGAAGAGCTGTGACGGGTGTGAGCTTGTGGCTCCATCTTACTCTGTCCGGGAGCTTCTGGGTGGTGCTTTTAAAAACCCAGGATGTTGTGTTTTTTTACCTTTAAGAGAAGAAACTTACTATCGGCCGTCTTTTGTCCACCCAGCTCTGGTGATGTATTCGGCACCAGGGAACAGGCTGGTGAAGGGAACAGGCAACTCCTTTTCCTGCGTACTGACAATCTGAGGGAGAAACAACAAGCTGACATCTGAACATCTCTCTAAAGAACATTTCGGTAAACTGTGAAGTTTTGTGAAGCACTCACGTTGCCAAGACTGTCTGTCCTGATTTCTGCTATTTTGAGGGTAATATCTGGATTCTTGCTGCCTGGATACAAACAAAACTGAGTTACACACCAAAGTATGAACACACATGAAACATTACTGATGTTAACATACGTCCCTATGCTGTTATAAGAGTCATGCTGTACTGACTGAGAGATTTAAAGGCAGGGTCTACCTTTATACCTACATAGCTGCCTACGTGCGTGTCTTCCACAAGGCTAAAGCTAGTGAGCTAGTCATACTAAAATGGCAGAGAAAGTGTGGGCAAAATTTAAATTAAAGCTGCGAGTTACCGGCAAGAAACACACACCCACCGCGGCGAAGAATGAGAGAGAGAGAGATGCGATTCTCAAATTTGTGTACCGCAACAGGCTCTCGTTTAGTGGGCTAACCTGTTAGCATAAAGCACAGACTCCAAGTTGAGTGAGCAGTAACTCTGAGCTAAAGGTAACATTATGTTTGTGGTGGCTGTTTTAATGTTTATATGATTGCAGCATTTAACAGAGATGTTTATTTATTAGACTGAAAAGCTAAAGGAAACTCAGTCAGTCAGTCGGTTGTGTACAGAATGAACAATAGACCCCGAGGCGGCTGGTCTTCTCACTGGACGAGGCCTCCAGCAGTGACATTAGCCAGGCACTGTGTTCATGTGTTGTGGGGGAGTGACTTGCGGAGGGTGAGGACATTTTTATTTGGATTCTTACAAAATGTAGCTACTCTTGCTTGTTTCTCTAAATGTTGCAGACTCTGCCTTTACAAGCTACCCTGAGGAGTTTTTGACCTTTTGCAGCCCTCCATCTGCACCCAAGTGACACACTGGGGCTCACGAGCCAAGAAAGACAAGAAGTCTGCAAACTAGTAAACACAACTGCAAACAATGCAGGTTTCACAATGTTAAAATAATGGGCATTGTTTTCAGAGGAAGGAAATACATTCAACACCTGTTGAAGGATACACACAATGTGTTCTGGTGACTAACACTCAATGTAAACATAACTTCTGTTTGATTACAATAAAACTCCAAGAGGCACCTTTAAATAAACTGCTTCAAAGTGCTTTTTTATCATAAGAAACCAGGAAACAACAAATACATCACGTTTTACAATGAAAATCAAAAGATTTTCAGTGTTTGTGTCTGCGTACCTGCACGTGGATATCTGTAGACGTCCGTCTTACGCTCCTCCAAAGCCGGAGATGGAACATGAATGATCTCAACCTCCGACTCGTCCACCTCCTCGTACAGAACCTGCAGAGTCTTACCACCATCTGACTCTAAACCAGAGAGAGACCAGTGAAACCAGTCAATGACGGTTTTGCTTACAGGAAAACAAACAGGTATCAGGAATATTAACTACTGATAATATGATTATAATAAACCTCTTTGCAAAAAAAACAAACTCTAATAACTATTTATGTCTCCATGACTCACTCACCTTCGCGAGCAGCTGGTGACCACCAGTATCCGGTGAAGCGGTCGAACTCTTCCTGTGTGACAAAAGTGGCTACACCAGCAGATTTGGTGTCCTCTTTTGGGTTATCAATACCTACAATGAATACAGAGAAAAATGAAAACTCTGTGGAAAAAGATGACCTGGTAAGACTCTCTCTCTCCCTCTCCGGCTCAGTCCTGACCTTTATGGCAGAAGGTGAGCCTCCTCTCTTCACTCGTCTTAATGCTGGTCACCCAAATGTCGTTGTTGCTGATGAAGCCGATAAAGTTGGGGTCCCCGGGGCAGAGCTTGGGGTCCATGCGTGTGCCTGAACTCTGGCTTTTAATCTCAACGGCCTCCATGGGAGACGTCTGCACAAACACAGAGAGAGGACGCAGAACATCAGAGGTGACAGCTGCTGCTTGTTCCACACTTTGTCCTTTACAACAAGTAAAGACATGAGTCGGATAAAGAGGGGAATAGTAATATTTCAGGATTTTTCAGTTTTTAAGATAAATACAGCTGTCCAGTAAAACCATGCATCTCTGAATTTGATGAGATTGAATTTTTATTAATTAAAAGTATTCCCGTACAGGTTGAAAAATTCTTCCACTTCTTAATATAAATAAACAATTTAAAATATTTCAAATTCAGTGACACAAGGCTGAAAACAGGACTGTTTTTCTTAGCTCATAAAAACAGCACATTTCAGGTATACGTGGGGTTCTCAGGATAGCAACAAAAAAAACACCCGTTTTGATAAAAACCTCTTACTTTTTTTTTATTCAATACTCATACTCTTTTCACTCATAGCCAAAAATGACTTAAAAATCCAGAAATCTCCTCCTCTGCCCAAGGAGCTGAGGAGAATTTGGCCTATGCAGCAAAATTGTGAACCCCTGCAGGTGTGTAACAGTCTTACTTAACCGTCCTTTAACTCACGGTGAAGGTGTTGTTTCCACCATCACGGCAGTAGTACAGACTGCTGTTGGCCTGGAACAGGAAGAGGCCGCTGGGTCGGTGGTAATCATAGGAAGTGATGCCAGACACCCCCAAACGTTTCCTCTCTCGCAGCAGCTCCTCCTCCCTGGAGAAGCCACCATGGCGAGGGCTAGCCTGAGGTCAGAGGTGAGATGAGGACACACAACGTGACAATGCTGGCAGAGCGAGGCCAATGTCAAAGAATTTGTTCAGGGCATGAAAAGCAAGCGAACGGTGAGAAAAAAATTACCACACTAAAGAGAGCCATGAACCAATAAACCCTCCTCTCTTCTCTCTCTCTAAGGCAGGAACAAATTCTGTGTATGAAATCAATACAGCCCAGAGTAACGGCAATGACCAACAATCCCATGGGCTGCTGTTATATTTCCTAGTGGCCTTAATGGTCTCAGTTATACTGTCTTTAGGGGGAGATTTACAACAGAAGTCTCCATGAGGAAAGAGTACTGGTTGATAATGAAAGGAGCGGTTCACATTAACGATTAACGACGAGGACTAAATATCCTCCTCACCCGAAAGTGATCCAGCAGCTGTTTCCAAGACAAAACCAACAGAGCATCTTTGCGGACCTTCTTGGGAATGTCTGAGTAGAGTAATGCATTGTCCCTGCTGGCGTAAGGCATCCCTGTACGAACAGAAAGCAAAGACCAAGTTACCCATCATGTCTGTCGTCTGCCACAGTGCTTATAAAAACAGTTTTTTCTTCCTCCTCTACCTGTATGATGGTTGAACACTGACGCAAAATGGCAGCTTTAGAAAAAAGCCAAGAGCTTTTTTATTTTGACACCAAAATCACTTACCAATGAGTTTCTAGAAAATAGCCATTTTAAAAGTAGTTTACGCTGTATGGCTCAAGCTGGGGTAGTTATACATGTGAATCAGCAAATGCAACAAATCAAAAACAAAAAAATTTAAGCGAGACTGATATGTAACTTTTGCTGAACAGCAGCTAATGTGGCCCCAAGTAGCAATTATGGGATGATAGTAAATGCTCAAAACTTAGCATAAAAACAGCAAAAAAATACGAGTTATAAAGTTGGTGAACTGATTTAGTAATGTTAGATTTATACTTTTCTAAATGTTAAATGGCATCACTTTAAAGATTTTAAAAAGCAACCAGTTTCCATGGTGCGCAACAATTTCAAAGTCTAAATGTAAAAGGAACATTTACAGCACTACAGCGCTGCCATCCTGCATAGTCAACAACAGAGGCACCATGAGTGCAGGTCTTACAGACTCACTGCAGTGCACATTAAACCACTTGACACAGCTCTGGAAATTATATCACACACTGGAACAAACTGCTTGAGACACGACAGGAGAGAGCAGGCACCATTTTGTAGTAATCCTCTGCTCTACAGCTGCAACAGGAGAAAGCAGAAAGGTGGCCACAAAACAAAATGGTGTTCCTGGTTAGGTTTCATGTTTTCTCCTGCACACACTGACTAAATCCACTGCAGCTCTTTGGATATCAAATGAGTCTGAAAACAGTTGCAGGCTGGCAACGCTGACTCACCAGCTGTATCCACAGATTATTCACAGAGGCATGCTACCTTTCAAAGAGACTGAAAGGAGGCAACTGAATCTGCAGGCCCCAGCACACAGCACCTTATCTTAGCTGGGTTTTATTTATCACTTGACATTTATTGTAGGAAATTACATTATTTGGCACTGACAATGGTCATTGAAAAATGTGTTTAATTTCAGGCAGGAAATTAAACACATTTTTCAATGACCATGACACGTCCCAGCGCTCACCAAGGTAGTAGATGCGGTGGGACTGTGGATTGGCCTCGTCCTTCTGGACAAACTGGAAGTCATGTGGTGCTTTGCTGATAACCACGCCTGTGTTCTTGCGGCTGTTGTGGATGATCTTCCGCAGGCCATCCCATGTTTGTTTCTCCACCTGGAACTGGGTGGGATTCACATCCTCCATCTCCACCACCTCTGTGCTGTCCGAGAGCTCATCCACCCCCATCATGCCTGCCAGTGCTTCTTTGACGCTGCGGACAGACACTCAGACTGATCAGCTCAGACACGTCTCCAGTAAACCACAACAGGAAAGCACTAGCAAACTGCCAAATATGTGTAGGTTATATCTTAGATTGAGGACACCTCTTTTAAGGTTGGTAGCCTTGCTAGTGGTAACGTCGGTTGATCGGTTCACCACTTTGGTCCAGACAGATATATCTCAGCAACTATTACATTAACTGCCATGAACTTTGGTGCATACATTCACATCCCCCTCAGGGTGAATTCTAATGACTTCAGTTATCCCCCTTTATAGCAGGCAAAATGTGAACAACTAATACTGATCCCATCAACATCAGCAGTACTTTGTGCTAATTAGTAAATGTTAGCATGCAAACATGGTAAACTATCCATCCATTGTCTATACCACTTATCCTTAAGGGTCGCAGGGGAGCCAATCCCACCTGACTTTGAGCGAGAGGCGGGGTTCAGCCTGAACTGGTCGCCAATCAATCGCAGGGCATGGTAAGCTAGGATGGTAATCATTTTCTGCTTCGCATCAGCAAGTTACTAACTAGCATTTAGTTCAAAGCAATACTGTGCAAAAGTACAGCCTTATAACATGGCTATATACACACTAATAATAATAATAATACTAACAGCAACAATTGTTATTTATGAAACACTTCTTAAAAGACTTACTGCACTGTAAGTACTTTACATGACAAAAATCGAGATAAAACAGTTCAGAACAATAACCATTAAATACCATAAAACAAGATAGAAGAACAGAGCAGATAAAACATATTAGAACCACAGTGAAACAAATGCACAACATTAATTAACATTTTTAAAGAGGTAAAAGTGACACTGATTCTACAAGCCTCAGATCTTTGTCAGTATACAAACTGCCTCATTTCATGAAGACATTCTCAATTTTTTTTTTTTTTTGTCACTTGATAGATTTTACCCTTCAGGTCATTTTCTAACAAATAAAGAATCTTTTTTTTGGCAGCAAACGCAATGGGAAAACCCTTTCTTTGACGAAAACTCTTCATTCAATCAAAATGAACAGAAGTGAAAACCAAATAAATATGGCTGTGAGGGGATAATGTCTCCTACCTTTCCTGGCCGTCTTCTGATTTGTCTTCAATTTTCAGCCTCTTTACTCTGTGCATTAACTGTTCAACAACCCTGGACCAGACCTGACACCCTGTGGGACACCAGGTAAACACGTGAGGGCTGCACATGTCAAACTGAGATGTTTGTCTCAGTTATAACTACTTCCAGACAGTTTACACGACAGCACCATCATTTAAACAGAGCCCTGCCATCGAGCCCTAAGCTAAGCTGACATGCTATGAACAGTGAAACTGTTACGGAGGTGATGGCCCCGCTCAGGGTAGACTTTTTTGTGCTGCTTCATCGAGGAGCTGCTGCTGTTTGTCAGCCGACCACCGGCACGCTTCCAGCTGTGCGTTTCTGATCTGAAGACTCACTGAATGTGACTCAGCCGCATGACGCTCACACTTTAACGTCTGTGTCATATCTGTGGCAAATGTTACACGGTTACTCCACATTTTTACTGAAGGCTGTAGAGGAGGCTGCTCTGCTGACTAAATGAAGTGCAAATTCTACAGAAGTTAATTCCCAGAAAACACAACAGCAGCTCCCCTCACCAGTCCATCTGTTATCAGAGCCGTCGGAAGAGCAAATCTCATACTAGCAAATTTGAGATGATCGGAGTGACTTTTGATGCAGGGAAACATGACTCAAACCAAGACTAGATTTTGAGATGGGGAAGAAAGCTCCCGAAAAATCCAAGAAATGGACCTTGGGTCTAGATTTTTTTTTTGCCAAATTACTAAAACATTTGTTTGCCAGATTAACACTGAACAGAAATCTATATATTTCTTCAGTGTAACAACATTATTCCTTAGTCTGTCTATTCTGATGTCCTTCATATTAGTCTATGTCACTCTAGTCTGGTTTACATTCTCCAAGATGCATTGAATCTTAGAAATAAAAAGCACTTTGGACTGCCATTGGGTTCACAAGTGCTATGCATGTATACACACATCGCACCTCAAAATTAATATTGCCTTTTAGAAGTTCTTACTTTGCGTTTGGTTTTACTTTTGCATCTGGAAAAAAAATCACCAATTATTTATGACATGCAGCACTGTTTTTACTTATGAGAAAATAACAATTTTGTAGGTTTTTTCTTACACTGTTGTGAAGACTTTTTCTTAGTAAAATGGCAACAAAAAAAAAAAGAGCAAAAATAAGCGTCATTGTTTCCCTCCTACCCAACAACTGTGGTGATGTGTGTGTCTGCTTTCTGTCTTCATCTGCATTACATAATTTACAGACTCATTGTGTACAGTTGGACAAAGGTCGTGGTTTCGGTTAAACTGTTGTAATCGGTTATTGTCGATATGTGACTTCAATTACTTATGTTGACAAGCCTCACTGTCAGATATCTAATCATGTAGTCATCATATGTGACACTTCAACTAAAATACCCAGGAATACCTCACTGAGGTATTCAGTTCGACACTATTTTTAACACACAAATCTGTGGCATCATCCTCTTCTCATCCTACATGTGTGTTTTCTGGCATTCAGGTAGCATAAATCTATCTTATATTACAGACAAGTAGTTTCATTATGACACATCAGCTGATGAAGCTAAAAGGGTACACACACTGAAGGACAGCTTTTCTCCTCACAGACAGCATCTGGCTGACAAACATGAAACCTACCAAACTCTAATTAAACACTAATTAAAACCCTCTGTGTAAACTATGCGTTGCTTGGCGTTAGCTAGCTTCGTTAGCCGCCCATTTAACAGGGACGCGTTAGCTAACGTAATAACAGAAACACATCAAAACAATAAACACTCATTCACTTTTAGCTTACACTTTCTGCCCAGAAATACTCCGAAAGCTTTTCTCCTTTTGTCGAAGTGACGCCGGTGTTGGAAACAGCTTTCAGGGTCTGAACAAATTACAGAAGTCAACTAGTTTCCACAGAGCAGGTAGCTTAATGCTAATATGCTAACAACGCGGAAATAGAAAGCGGAATCAAACGTTACAAGACTACGACCTTTTACCCGGAAGTGATCTGTCACCGTTGAATCTGTCTATTCGGCGAACTAATAACAGGTTTTAGTTTTTGTCACCCTTATAGTTTGCAGCAGAAATAGCCTTCATATGGAAATATCAAACCATATTTATAGAAAAAATTCTTTAAAGGCCTTAAGTCTAAATATTAGTAGGATTTCAGTTTCAGAAAATGTACCATGGACTCCCTCTTTGTTTTTAGGATGCAACTAATGATAAAAAAACAACCATAATAGTGGCATTATTGATTAATCTGACAATTTTTGATGATAGATAATCCATCAATTAGTCCATGATATGTTAAAAAATGTCCCTAACAGTTCGAGAGCCCAATATGACACCTACAAACATCTTTTGTCTGTTAGACAACAGTCCAAAACTCAAAGATATTTAAATTACATTGATATCAAATGGAGAAAAGCTGCAAAACTTCACATTAGAGATGCTGGACCCACTGCTTTTCTTTTTTTCTTGCATATTTGCTTGAAAAATGACAACCATCAACCAAACATCAAAAAAGTTGCTGGTTAACAATATATCAACCTACAACTAGATAAATCGACTAATTGTTTCAGCTCTACTTTGCAGGTCTTCCACTGAAACACCAAAAGCAAATACACCCACAACCCAATACAAACATCTGGGACAAGCACTGTATCCTTAAAACATTTATTTTTGTAATAATTTGTCCTTTTTTCTTTTTGCGTAAGTGCAAAAAATGCACCCAAAAGAGCCACCTGAGGGAAGTCTACATCTTTAAATAAAAAAACAAGCAAAGTGTACATTTATAGTACAAAATTCTCTTTTTAAAAAATTGCACAGTTTGTGTATAATATATATATTCATAATCTCCATTTTAAACAAACTTTAAAGGCTCAGAAAGTAAACAAAATTCACCAAATGAAAAATAAAAACATTTTTTCCCTAGAATTTAAAGCTGAGGAAACTTGAGACCCTGTTTTCATTTGTGTCCACCATAAATATACATATTTATATGCAAGTCTCTTTACATATAGTCTCTGTGCTAGTGTTTGACCAGACAATCAAAATTATTGCAAAGTAGTTTAGTTCTACTATAAAACATGGGGTGGGGGGGTGGGGGATAAAAGCTTCTTTCTGCTGAATGTTCCTTAAGTTATGCAAAAAAAACCTGGGTTACTTTAGACCCCTTTTGAATTTACTGGAATCCCTGTTTTCACAAAGGTTTCTGTTTCACAAACTGTGTGCATTCAACATTCCCATAGAACAATCCAGAGCTCCAGTTTAGCAAGAACACACATTTCCCTGACTTCTTTTTTTTTGTTTTTGTTTTTGAACTTTACACAGCGGCCCTGCCCAGAGGTGGCGGTCAGCGTCGATACGGGTGGAAGCCCTGTACGTTGTGGTTCTGTCCTCTGCCGAACGCAGTGGCGGCAGGCTGGGGTGCAGCGGCAGGCTGTGCTGTCGGGGCCCCGTATGAAGCCGTCGGCTGGCTGGGGTCTGCGAAGCTGTGGCCGAAGGCGGTCAGGTCCTGCCCGTACCCTGCAGAGGACAACAAAGGAGAGAGAGCCAGAGAGAGACAAGAGGGTTTTAACGTCGGGGTCACCAGACGGTGCTTGGGGAGAAGCCTTACCGCTTTAAAATGGTTTTAAATTTTCAGTTTTAATGTTAAAGAAAAATCCACCCCTTTACCCTTACACTGTACACACACATTTTTATTCTTATTTTCAGTTCTGGTACATCACATCAAAATTATTATAGACCATGTGACCATTTTATAATCAGCCTTTAATACCAGCCTTTTATAGCCTTATAGCCTTTTTTTCTGATAACCAGGAAAAACTAGGCTGTTTTTTTATTTTTACTTTGTTCTGTGATTAAATCTGGACTATATCTATATTTCAGATATATCAGGATTCAAAAAGATCAATTTCTTTTTATTCTTTGTCTATTAGGGCTCTTGAGAAGTTTTTCTGATACAGTGCTGCATACATAAATGATCTGTGACACACACAACATGTTACTGTTATTAAGAAAACAAGTTTAAGGTTTCATGGTGGATTTTTCCTCTAAATTCAAATACTGTATTCCTTCAATTAGCCCTTGAGCGCTGAGATTTATTGTGGAACAATGTTAAAATGTATAGAGACAAAACATACAATTTCAGGTCAATTTAATAATCACTTCATGTGGGCTTCATTGAGGAAAACAATCTCTAGATTCCCTTGATGATCAGTGCAACACGCACAATGTTCTTCTATTCAGACACTGGGTGGCACCACCTCCCTGCAAACCGACAAAGGGACCAAAGTGACACCCAGGGAGGGAAACTAAAAAAATGGGTGGTGCAACCCAAAATTCAGCAGCAACTATCTGAGCCAAAGGGCCACAAAGGTTGCAAAAGTGTTTTTCTACCAAATGGCTGGTTTGAAAATAATATGAAAACCAGTTGCTACCAAATCTTTCCAGCATCTCGCTGATGATGCTCTGGTAATATCCAGTTAACACTGATTTAGAAATGTCACCAATAAATACTGGAGCGGGGAGCGTTATAAATAACTGGAATGGAAAGACAAGAGATAGAAAGACAGAAAGAAAGAAAAAAAGGGGAAAGTTAGAACACATTTCTTTTTGGGCGCTCAAAGTGCTCCATGAACGGAACAAAAGTAATAAATCTGAGGAACAGGGAGCGGTCCCAACAGGACCGCCCGACAGAGGAATCTCAGGGAAATTGAGAATTTACTGGCATCATGTCCTTCTTTAAATCTTCTCTCCTTTCTCATCCCTTTAGCTATAATGTGGAGACAGTACATGGGAAAAACAACAGGTGAATGGACTGCTGATGCATAGAGACAACTGAACCATGAACAAATTTTCTGACAATTAGATCATCCTTTTATAATCAGCGAAGCAATGCGGACAGAGTGGACGAAAAAGGAGAACATGTTAGTCTTGGTATAGTAAAGCTACAGCCGCTGAGGGGGATAACATCCTTACAGCTCCGGATGTCAAATTTCAATGTAAATTTCTGTCAAATCCACTCACCTGAGAGACAGTCGATGGCTGTGCTTTACTATACAAGAGTACACACAGTAATTTGTATGTACATGCAAAATGTACATGCAAAATACGAAACAGAGCAAAAGAAAAAGGACAAGAACCAGGGTGCAGCTCTATAAACACTACAGTACTGAACAAATGCTACTTTTGTGGTTGGAGAAGACGATGCTGGCACCTACCTGCACTATATCCTCCCTGCTCATCCTGACCATAACTGTGAGAAGGACGCGTTGGTCCGTAGGCAGATGGGTCCTGAGGGTAGTTACCCAAGCCTATCAAGGAGATGAGGAGACCAGGTTGACTGAACCCAGATACTGCTGGCCGACTACTTTACAAAGTTCCCCCCTTGCTGAGCTAACAGAGCTGCACATTTATGCTCATTTACTGCGTCTGCACTAATCTTGGAGAGGCATCACTGCTCAGCTTCATCTGGAAGTCAAAACAAAATGGAGTGTGAGTGTGTGAGCTATCTGCTAGCACGCCTGACTTTTAATCATGCCAGCCTGGTCTCATGAAATATTGTGAAATGTGCATGAAATGCTAAGATGCAGATAACGTGAACTAGGTACTAGAACAACCATACCAGTGATTTTGCATGTTGTAGTCTTGCAATTGACTTGATTGTAATCTAAGTTTGTCTCACATTACTCTGTAAGCGCTGACCATTTTCAAAACTTTAGGTTTTACTGATTCTGAGCATCATGTCATCAAAATGAGTGCAATTGAGGACATTTCAACATCCCAAAGTTTCCAAGAAGCACTCCTATGCTAATATTGGCAATATTGTTCAAAAAATAAAAATCTAATCCATAAAGCCAACATGGGCATAACTAAAGGGACAATGTGAAGTTTCTTGCATTAAAATAAGTTGTTCTTCAGCAACCAATTCTCAAATGTCAGCGTTCTTGAATGCAGCAAATAGTTTTGACAAAAATCTGTTCAGTTCACAGGGTACTGTGATCAAAGTACAGCCACTGCCTGTCTTGAAGATGTGAATCTTTCAAACTGTATGGCGTGCATTAAATATCAATGAGTTAAACATGCAAAACCACTGGTTTGATCTTACCTAAATTAACTAACTCCCTAACTCCACACATGCCAAACTTAACCTTCACTGAAACCAAACTTGATTTATTTGCCTAGCCTCAGCCGTCTACTAAACCTTCTACAGATAAAAATGCCCAGTTCCTGCTATTGTCACATAAACTTTCATGGCAGAGGTGTGCGATTTGTGTCCACAGCACCAACAGCATCAGTGTTTCTGATTTTACTGCTCATTTCACAAAAACCTAGTGAGCCTGTGTTGTTACTACTGACTTTGATTACTGGTCTAAGTGCCTGAACAGGCAGCGGACACTAAAATGCAAAAAGCTGGATGGAAGATAAGCACAAGCAGGAAACACTGAACAAGATGGGCACCTGTCGTGACTGGCAGCGATCACGACTGCTTTAAATGAAGATCCAGCAGTGTGAAGCAGCTGTAAGCCAAGTCAGAAAAGAAGTACCAGCCGGCCAAAATACTGAATGTATCCTCTGAGTGAACATCTGACTCTTATCTGACTGAGTGCTCATGTGACTGAATGGGTGAATGTTGAATGAAGACCAAGCTTGCTCCTTTTCCATTGGTGCTGGTCAGATTTCACAGTATCTTGGTCTTCATTTTGGTTCAGAGCTAAAAAATCTCCAGCCTCCTCAAAATGTTTCTAGATCATTTTCTGAATTGATGCGAATTGAGTGGCTTGATAAAATGTCTTAGTCTCTACACACTGACTGAAATCTGGCCGAATACAGTCCAAAGGTAATGTTAGACTAGACAGCCCAGCTCAAAGTCCACAAAGACACCCACCAGAGAGTAAAACCTTACACATGGACCCAGGACTCGGACAGATATCTGCATGTATCTACAAGGCAGAGGGGCAAAGTTCACATTTTGCAGACAAGCATGCAAAGCTCAGAAGTGATAAATTGATAGGACATGTTGAAAATGTTTGATAGGTAGCTTGGCAGGTTGGACATGCCTAATGTCAGAAATAAAGGTATCATGGGCATAATATTGTCATGCTGGTGCTCTTCTGTGGCGATCGTGCCAAGACCAGGAAAAGAAGCCAGTTAAGTCATCAACAGGGAGGAGGAGGAGAAGGAGGTGTAGGAGGGAGCAATTAAAAGGTGGGAATATTTGAACCAAGTCAAATGTCTTGTACAGTCGGTGAGGAGAAGGTTGCACTTTGAAAATCAAAATAAAATAAAAATGCAAAACAAAAAACATTGCAAGGCAGGATGATCTAATTCAAACCTACCAAGACCTACCAATCTTTTTACCAATCCACAGCCCAGCTGGAAAACCTTGACAGCAATGAGTGCTGAAGACTCCTGGATATGGTGAAACTTCAGCAGCATCTTCACAGCAGAGCCAGAGGGGTTCATGTATGCAAAAAGCATGTATGCATGTGTAGCTATTCAAGCTAAATGGTACCAATTGCAAGCTCCTGCTTGTCTATGGGTTGTAGATATGCACTTAAATGAGCTCTAGTTGCATCCAATAAAATATCCAGGGAGATGGGCAGGGCCGAGGGTTAAAGAAAAAGTAAATGGGAGAGAAAAGGGCAGCAAACTGCTTAATGCACAATGCTTTTCTTACCATACTGGCTATAAGGGAAGTCAGGCTGCCCAGTGGGTGCTTTGCTCAAGTCCTGAGTAGGTGTTGTGGCGGGGGCAAAGCCCAGCGGTGCAGTTCCTGGAGTGGTGGGTGGAGGGGGGACCTGTTGAGCATACTGGTCTGCTTGGGGTGTGCCGAAACTGTAACCTGTTGGAGAGTAGTAAGATCATTTATAAGACTTTTCCGCACTAATCATTTCCTATCATAGATAGTATACTATGTAGGAGTAAAAGCCTCAGTGTTGGTGTGTCAGAGTTCAACACAAAATCTCTCCCACGAGTAGTGTTTGACTTCCATCTTCAGTCACATTTTGAACGTAAAAAACAAAACAAAACACCTAGTTGATCACACCATGCATAATACAAAAATCACTTGTAGTCAAGGTATGAATCCATTTCTCCAATAAGTCTCTTTTCTTTTTAGGCTGTAGGTATACAACTTGTACGCCCCCACATGTTTTTTATGAATGTCATCTGCCAGATCAAATTGTGACCACTCTGCCAACACATTTGTATCCAATCATTTTGGGCTTTTGTCCAAAATGACTTACAAAATATTAGCTTGGTACATCTGCTAACAGCTTTAATTGGTGGAAGGTAATAATCCACCCACAGGCCTTTTAGCAACATTTCACGAAATGCTGTGTATCTGCAAGTAACGCTGTCCCTCTCTGATAAGGTTGAGGTTCCTCCCTGACCACAGCAACAGCTAAGCTGCCTGGAAAACCTGACACAGATTCAAATAACACATTTTAACACCCATTTTATTATAAGAAATACTGCTGTGTGGAGCTCAGAGCTAAAAAAGAGATAATTTTCAGTGTTGTGGATCTAAATGTAGTTTGTGAGGCTTTTGCGCTCTGAGGCAGGAAACTTCTGGAGATAAATATGTGAAAACTTTTAGGCAAAGAAATACAATTTCGACACAGCTGATAATCTGTAACCATAGTCAAGAATCAATATCAGTTTTGACGAAATCTTTATCTCCACCTAATTCACAGAGTTACCTTTACATATGCTTTATTATCTGTCAGCACTTTGTAGTGATGTCTAACACCAAACTGTAGTGTGTGAATGCATCAGTGTTACTGACCAAACTGAGGTGCTGTGCTGTAGCCCTGCTGAGGGTAGCCCTGAGGTGCAGCGAAGCTGCCAGCCGGGGTTGTGACCAGGAATGCGTTGAAAGGTGACGGAGGTTGTGTGGGGGTTCCACGGCCTGCCGTCAACGGAGGTCCATACCCACCTGCTCCAACACAGAACACAATTATTTTATAGAAATACACAAATATATGAATATGTCTTCTGTAAATCAATCCGAAGTAAGTACAGAGACAATAATGATTATGAAAAGAGGTAAGTGCCAGCACAGATTCAGTGTATCTGAAAAGCACAGCTGAGTAAATAAAGTTGATAAATAAATGGTTCTGCAGAACACAATCTGAAGCTGAATGAAACTGAAGTATCTTCTGAGTGAGCACAGGGCCGACACTGCAGTGAGCGTTGCAGGTTGACCCGGGGGTGGCGATATGAAACCGAGCCTGACCAATAGCAGGGGGAGGCTGGAATCTATTCAAGGCTGCCATCTGTCTCAGGCAGAAAATTATCAGCCGCCTCAGCCATTATGAATCAGTGATAACACGTGCTCTTAACCGTCATCAGCGTATTGGCCACACAGAGTGCAGCACATTTCTGTGACACAAGCACATCAAAATAAGCACATGACCACATGGCAAAGACACAAAATCTATCTGCAATTTGATCAATTCAGTTATGCAACATACAGTAAAACCACTAATTCCCTAAAATGGAAAGAAATAAAGGATATTTTCTCTGTGTTGTCAAGTGGAGGTCAAACACCTACCTATGGGCTGGCCAGTAGTCGACACCCACACTCCTTCAGGAAGAGAAAAAAAACTTTAGACTGAGGATAATACTGTTGCCTGAAATCTAAAATGTTCACAGAATCCAGTTAAACATTCGAACTGACAGTGCAAGCAGTGACCTACATGCACAAGGTTAATGTTAAAACAGAGGGTTTAACACATTTTAACAGTTACTGAACAGTGAGCCTCACTCGCTCTGCTCTGGGACTTGCTCCCACTCACCCTGTGGCCCGTAAGGCTGTTGCCAGCCCTGGGCAGGCTGTGCTGTCCAACCATTAGCTGCACTCAAGATGCCCCTGGGTGCCCACTGGCCAGGGCCAAGCTGGCCAGGAGCTTTGCTGTCACGAGGTTCAGCCTTCTTCACTTCCACCTGGACAAAGGACAAGGAGGGCACATTTGGCAACACCAGTAGAAGGGCCATGAAGTCCCTCACCTAGACAGACCTGTCCTACCTCTGATTATGTAATCTCAACAGTTTGGGCCAGTTTGAAATCTTCCACTTTATGTTTATTAGTATAATGAGGGGCAACTATGTTAATTAATATTACGGTGTAGCTAGGAGAGCTGTGCGGCTATGTGTCTCAGGTACTAATTATCAAGCAGGAATTTCAAAGTGAACCATGTCAAATATACTAAACTAAACTTTAAATGCATTATCTCCAGGTCACAGTCTCTTAAGATGTACCTGAGAAACATAGATTAATCTTTTTTTTTTTTTTCAAATGAGTTGCCATTGCCCTATATATGATAAAGACATCTAATGTAAGGTCATGACTTACCTTTCTCCAGCTTATAACGCTTATAAAGAATCTCATTTTTATTTTATTTGGAATAAGTTTTGGGGAGGGGTGGATGTAGAGAGAAACTTGTATCTCAGTTCTAACAGAATACATAAAGGTAAACATGCAGATAGTACAATTAAACAATCTTTTCAGTCAATCTAAAATTGAATCTTCATACTGTGTCAAATGTGAGAAAAAAAATGTTTCAATTAGAGTACGAGTGACTGATGCACTTTGACCCCAAATCGCTGCTGGAGGACACAGTCTTTATACAATCAAAGCATCAAATGCTAAGATGGTGACCTCAAGTTTCTTTTTGATGATAATATTATAATAAATAACTGGAATTACTGCCCCACGGTTATATGCCTCCGCCAACCAGTCAGATTGTTGTTAACCTCCATGTCTGTCCAGACTCAGTTGAAACATGTAGTGTAATATATGAAATGTAGTTGAATGAATTGTTCCTCATTCCAGTTAAGGGTCTACAGATATTGTTTGCTGTACAGCTTGGGAAGCCTCTTGAATTTTTTTTTTAACTATACGTACATTTAATAAAATTGATCTGACTTGACTTTGTTAAGCTTTTTTGTTCTTGTTCTGCTGTATGCCTACTAGTGAGTAAGTTCATTGAGAGAAACAAAAAAAACAGAGCCAAATATCTTGTACGTGTTCTATTAGAAATTTGTGTTAAATGTTGTCATAATTAGTGTAGGAATTCATGAGTTATGGCCAAAAATGTGTTTTGTGGGGTCACAGTGACCTTTGAACTTTGTCCAAGTGGATGTTTGTGCCAAATTTGAAGAAATCTGCTCAAGGCATTCCTTTGGTTTCATGTTCGCGAGAATGGGAGGAACGGACGGACAAAGAGACAACCAGAAAACATCATCCTCTGGCCACAGTCCTCGCTGGCACAGAGGCATTAAAACACACATTGTTTGGGAATTACTGCCCTACGCTGTCCATTTGTCAGATTAATCCATCCATTTCTGTACTTAAATTTGACTTTTACATATAGTTATCGTCCATTGCTGTAACAGTTTAGTGCCTTGGGTCGAAAACACGTTTATTGCCCCAATAACAAAACTTTCCTTCCTGTAACTAGGCAAAGCTACCAGCAGTTAACCAGAGCAAAGAAACAGGCTGAGACTAAGGGGGAGCCAACCAGAAATAGACTGAGGGGTTGAGTTATTGGGGTCACCTTGCAGGAGGAAAACGAATCGCAAATTCCTCCCTGCTTTAAGGTGTTGCCACCTTCCCCAGCCTCCCCTCTTCCTTCTCTGTCGACCTAATTACATGCACATGTTTCCGGCAGTGGCCCCGCCGCCGGCAGCTACCTGAGCACTTTCTCCCGTGGGCATCACAGCTACGAGTGATGGATACCATGACTTCTGTACAGTCCCCAACAGCAGAAGTGGGATTTGTTCCACAGTTTGATGTGCTCCAATTTCTAATTTTGTAACTCATATCTCCCAGCCTCCCTCAAGTCCCAGCATAAGGTAATGTCAAGTCAAGAACAATGGATTAAGTCGAGCCTTGATTCCTGCTGGAAACCAGGGCAAAGTCAAGGAGGCAGGTACCACTGGAGAGTATACAGGTTGGGCTGAATCATTTACCAAGGAAATGGGATTCAGATAGTTTTTTAATGTGATAATCAGTGATATTTCAGATTATCAGATATTTGATAAGTGTCACGCGTTGCTGCTCAATATCATTGATTAATTCTGGTTCATGAAAGCTTTTAAATTTTTTTTACAACAACCTGTCTGGCAGCTCACTTCAGGGAAAAAATTGGGACACAAGAAAATTACACACATACATTTATAGTTTGTTAACAATAAACAGGGGCAATTTAAAGTACTGACCACAAACCACAACGTTCCTAGTTTGAGAGGGACTGTTATTGCACGGTTTTCCCTTTCTCTCTCTTTCCCTTATTTCCTGTCATTTGTCTACGGTCCACTCTCAAATAAAAAGCACAAATGGCCTCAACAAGTACTTTAAAGGAAAAAAAAGAAAAAGAAAGAATTGCCATGGCTTAAAAAGTGGGCCACCATCAAGACAGAAATCCAAGGAAGAAAATACACTGAAATTCTGCTCTCACTGCTCCAGGATGTGCAGAAACACTGCAACAATTAGCACTTTTCAGATAAAATGGATGCCACTTCAACATTGTCAATATGAGTTAAAACCCTAAAAAAAAGAAACTCAAAAGGTCCTCAAAAGGAGTGTCAAGAGTGAACCAGCAAGACAAGACGCCACTAGACACAGACGCTGTTGTGTTACACGTCACGCCTCTTTTGTTTCCGGAAAGCTGGCACCCATCTAAAATCCCACAATTTTGGAATTTGTTGCAAGCCTTATTTATGGAGATCTACGTGTAAAAAGGGCTGATATGACTAGTGGATATAACTACACTGTGTTTGACTTTGATCATTTTCTTATGCCTACAAATCATTACTGTCTGTCGGTATGGAGGGCAGAGAGGAGACCGTTGCTTTTCTGGTATCTCTGTAGAGTGGTTTAAAAGCTGCTAATTACAAAAGGTCTATTGGGGAAAAGGGGGTTTGTTAATGAATGAGAGCTTTTAAAGTGCACTGAAATCCCAAGATTCAGGTCCAATCCGAGCCAGATATGTGCCTAGTAGTACTTTATTTTACTACGATACTACAGTTTTTAATGGTGTGTTTAACTCTGCGGTGCCAGGTGGGTGGTGTTTGCCACATGCAATAGAACAGAAGAAATGCCAGAAGGTTAGGAGGTGCGCTTAAATATAACACCATAGTGAATTTATTGTTTTTTCCCGGATGGATAGCTTACCTGACACTGTCTGAATTTACTTTGTGAAGTAAAACTCGTCCATCTGGTACACACACAGAGTTAAATCAAACGCTAAGGAGCGATATGCAAATATTACAGAGTGACTCTTGTGTCGTCCTAAGCAGCATTTTAGAGAGAAATGTCATTTGTTGTTTGAGAACTGACAGACACAGTATGGAGATTCTTCAACTGAGGTCACTGAGTTCAGCTTTTTCTTTAAATTTTTAAAAGGAAAAAAGAAAAAAAAACATGTTGACGTGTAAGTGACCTGCCAACAAAATATCCGAAAACAAAAGAAACAGAACTGAGTGGACCAATCCTTTAGGTGATTTATATTCAGTAAAATTCTTTGAGCTTTGAAGTCATCATCTTTTCTTTTTCTTTAATACCCTTTATATATAAAAAACAGACCAAATAATGTAACTAATATTTTAAAGTACAATCTATTGTACTTTAGACACCCTAAAGGAGTGGTCAATTTAAACAAAGCCTTGGGCGACATTAGTAACTGTAATATAATATATATTAACAGCATTTGTGAAGAATTGTTGTGCCTCTGAAAAGGGTATAACATGCTCAGAGCAAATAATAATGATAAGTGGAGTAAATTAATTTAGTGGCCTGATCATTTTAAGATGCTGATGGCTAAATTTGTGCTATATGATGCTGCAGTCACTAATGGAAAACCACTGGAAAATGAGCTCTAATAAAATAGCATCATAGTTTAATTCTTGCTCTGTCGCCCGAACCTCTGTTTGATCTGAAGGGTAAAATAAAACTACAACTACACACTTTTTTGCCCATGATGTCGTGAAAATGCATGTTGACAGCCTGGTCCACTGATTGTTCGGCCTCGAAAGTAATAAATCCAAAACCTAGCCAACGACCAAGAGTGAATCAAGGTAGCAGGGGGGTTGTGACAACACAAGATGAAGAACAGTATTGGGCTTCAGCAGAGTGAGGATCCGTCAAGACTGAGCAAGAGGCTCCTGGGGTTCGGATGATGTCGCAGACTTGGAGAACAACACAAATCCAAGACTAAAGCCTGGGGGATTGAAGGAAACTTTTCTCTTTACTGTGCAGTGAAAGTTTTTGTGACGATAACAACACAGGACTGCTTAACTGCTAAACATGAAGAACAATGAGTGTAGCCTTTGGTTTAATGTGAAACGTCTCATAAAAAAAGGTCAATTTAGGTCCATCTTCCACCCATTGATAAAAGCCAATTGAACCAATACAACATTTGTTACTTCATGCCGTTTCATCCAAACCCCACCTTGATCTGTCCCTTGGTATATTGCTGTGGAGCACACACTCGCAGCAGCCATTGTTAATGCATCACAAAAATATGGAAAAACACAAACTGTAGAATGTCTAAAGCTTTCTCCAAGCTTTCCCAAATTCAGTATTTTACTTTGAGTCAGCCAGGATAAGCCTAAAATGGACAATTAAAATATTGCTCACAATGGTAACACAAAGATATAGGCCACAACTGGTTTCCTAAAGTGTTGAGCTTCTGATTTTGATCAAGAGTTTTCATGGGGGATACACGAAGTTCATCAATAAGATTGCGAAGTCCCATCTTTTAGGTCCAACATTTCCGACAACTCCAACAGCGCAGTACACTTTTTCATACGACTACGCGAAAAAACTTTTCAGAGCGTTAGCAGGCCACAGCACGCTGCAGTGATCTACTTTCAATTTGATTATTTTTCCGCTATGGCAGAATTGGGTTGTGTGCACAACTCTACTTGGGGACCTAACCTGAATCCAATTAAACGTCCTACGAGACAACTGAGATTTTAGAGACCTCTAGTACCATGCCAGGCGTTCCCAAGCCTCATGATCTACAGCTATTTATAACATCTGTCAATGACCCGTCTAAATTTACAACCAAGTTGACACATTAAAGAGTTTGGCATATCTTGGTTACACTGGCATATCTCGGTTACACTTTGTGAAACAAGCTGAAATTTTATAATACTTATTACTTAAGATATCAAACTACTGACAGGACCAAAAGACATGAAAATAAAACTTACTATGGACTGACAATCATTGCTAGACAGTCATTTGATATGATCATTTAGAGAGCTGCAACAACTATCTATGATCGGTTAATCAATCGACAATTAAATCGACAACTATTTTGATAATCATGTTATCATTTCAGTTTTTCTTAAACTTAAAAATTACAATAAATTGCTGGTTTTGAGCTTCTTGAACCTGAACATTTTCTTATTGTATCTATGATTGTAAACTGAACATTTTATACAGAAATACATCAATCTATTAATCATGGAAATAACTGATTGATTAAATTGATATTGACAACGATAGTCAGAGGCAGTTTTAATCTAAAGCTAAATTTACTCTATATTATTATGTTATTGCAAAAGTATCTGATTACAGGATTTAATTCATGAAAGACACTAACAAAGCATTTGATTTCAAGTGGACTGGGGATGGGATTTTGTAGCAAGTCTATTTTTACTTAGAGTTTTAGAGTTATTTGATATTTACCATGACACTGTGTCAATATCTCCATCCAACTAAATATCTAAAATTCAGTCAACTTGAGGTGCTTATTTTATATCAAACACACTGACTTAAGAATTAACATTTAAATTGCTGCTTAACTATCACTCAAATAATCTGGAGGCAAATCATCAACTCTCTAATCTAACTTCTCTCTAATTATCCAGAATAGGTGAGCCAACCAAATTCATAGTTTGATGGAACTTTGTATGAACCCCATTTTGACCAAGTAAAAAATTTGGGTGCTTTTACATTTGGCCTGTACCTTTGTGCTACCAGTCAATGCACAGTAACCTAAAGGAGAAAAGACAAATCTTAGGAGACACCGTTAATCACATTCAAACCATTCACAAGGAGAAGGGGGACAGAAGAAAGAAAAATAGAAAGGGCTTACTTACAAAAATACTTAACCGTCTACATATGGGAAAACACATACTATGCCATTTAAGATACATATATCAGTTACGTCTAAATCAAGGTAAAGAAAACTTATTCCAACGTTGAAAGTCTAATGGTTTTAGTAAAAGAAACAGTTTATCTATTAAAGATTATGTAATGGTTGTTACTGGTACAGTACATCATGTTAAATTCCAATGACAAACTATTCTGGGTTAGTCCCAACAGAGAATGAATGGGGGTTTTGAAGGAAGAGCAGAGCTACATGTTGTGGGTCAGTGGCCACTGCATCATTGCTATGTAGGACAAATGCAGATGAAACAGTTGTGACTGTAACTCGGCGGGCAGAGTCTGACACCAACACTGCCGGTGGCGCGGGCTCTGATTCCCAGTGAGGCCATCCATGCTAAAAGTGTCGGCATGTCATAAACTCATGATACATTTATGATTAACTGGACAAACTCATCTGAGATTTTGAGGTTTCTACAGTCAAGAAATAGGTTAGAGACGTTTTTGAAATAGCAACGAGTGCATAAAAGCTTTTTAAATGATTCTATTGTTCTGGTGATAACAATGTGACACCTTCAGTGTTTGGGCTGCCTCTCTGAAGGACAAATCCCCCCTTAGACACTCAAACTGTGCTCAATGTGCCAGTTGCATGTTGTGATAAAGTACTGTATTTTTTGGAGCACCTACTTCCCTGCGACCTGCCTTCTTTACTTCACTTTACAGTGATTTCCTTTGCCTTCCATGATGGCTTTTAACAACCTTCCAATTAGATGCATTAACGTCTTGCATTTAATAATTGTTAGAGATATTTTATAGTTGAGAAACCCTTTACATTTGTCACACTTTATAGCTGTGAGGGATTCTGCATTCATTTCAGCTAATGTGGGACAAGCTGGCATCTCCACTCCTGAGACTGACTTTTCTTCTTTGAGTATGTGATGGTTTAAATCACATGGATTAATTTATTCAGTTTAACTTAATTTTAGTAATTGATCAATTAGGCAATCTATTAGTTCATCGATAAAAAAGTCCTTTTTAAGCAAACGTGGCAGAAATTCATTGATGGACTGTTGGTTTGACAAAATCAATTCAGTGGTTTGGGAAAAAACAAATCTTTTACCATTTCAAACAATTAATTGATGAATCAATGGTTAAAATAAAAATAATTGTTTGTATCCTAACTGCATTTTCACTGCAGTGACTATTTAGATGTGGTGTAACACCAAGTTTACATTTGGCCAGTTAAACACAGTGGTGGAGACAAAACAAAGAGTAGAAAAGAGCTAAAAATGTTTAGTGCGTCACCGGCAAATGCCACCATTTGTTTTAGGGCGGATTTGTCCTTTAAAGATTAGGTTCACATTTATCATTATGTGCCCATATGAACATTGTAACAGTTTTTGCTTGCTGTAAATATTCCTCCTGTTTATTCTGATTACATGATTACATCAGGCAAAAACATGTTAAATGCTCATACAGGCACCCGACTATTGTTTAAAGTGTGAATCGATCCTTTAACACATCAGATACTAGTGGACTTGAACCTAAAAAAATAAATCTTCCTCAGAGGTTCATTAACATTTATACAGGACCTCTGTGCACCATTACCAGTGCTAATAATTCTTTACGCAGTAATCAAAATCACCCCAACAAGTACCAGAGAACCTAAATGTGCTCTTGAGGATGATCATTTTTACCTTTTCCACCCTGACGAAGAACCCTGTAAGGTCAAGCTGTTTTCACCAATGTCCTTGACTAAAAGCTTTTAAGATAACAACTGTCCTTGCTCTGCCTGCGTCTACATTAAGAACACTTTTTTCTACAAACAATATTTATGTATATATATAACTAAGTCGAAGTGTGTCCATGGAACCAGCTAATGCAGTCACACAAGGTCATGAAGGACACTGCATCAGTCCAAATCAGAGCCTGCAATTTCAGGAACAATTTTCAGATCTGAGCATGTGACAAAGGCTGAAACTTGGTTTTAAGGTGCCATCCACCATATATTTATGTGGGCAAACTACATGTAACATTGCAAAAATACATACAAGCATCACATAAACTAAACGTGCCGCCTTAATGCCTATTTAAGATTTTCCTGTATTTCACAGGAGAGCAGTGTCTTTCACATTACACTAAATGTAAAGTTCTCTTTTTCATTGGATGTATGCTGTGGTGATGTGATATGAAGTTTTATTTAACATGCTTTTGTTTTACTGTGTGTCTTTACCACACACAAAATTCCCGTTATGGGTTACAGTGTTTAAATTGAACTGAATATCTGGGGTTGAATGGGCTGTTTCTCTTTGGGCCAGAATAGTTCGTCATGAGATTTAAGATGGTAAGGTATGGAGAGGGAGGAGAAAAAAACAGGATCAGCTTTTACCTCGGGGCCTCTGCTTCTCCGCATCATAGATCATTACCACCTCTGTGACCTTGAATGGGACAAAGGGAAACAGTGGCTCCATTTAGAAAACCAGACAGGGTCCGCTCTTTATCCAATTAAATATTCTGCCTCCATTTGGACAAATAATTAATGGTCCTATCCAATCCCACTAAATTTCAATTGCTTATGCCGTAGTATGGACCCTATTCAATGTCACATCCATTCACTCAGTCTTAATGATGATATGAACTGACTTCAATTATACACTTAACAATACTCACCACTCCGAATCTATTGAAATAGTCCCTGAGTTCAGGCTCGCCGCAGTTATGGGGGATTCCACCTACAAATATCTTCTTTGATTTATTGCTATCAGCTTTGCTGCCCTTCTGAAAGAAAACAGGGAGTGTGTGGATTTCAATGTCTGTTAAAGGATCACTCTGGGAAGGGGCCAGTTAGCCATCATCTATTCAGACAGTGCAGAAGAAATTAGGTTCTCCTCTTGCCCTGGGGTATAATTCTTAACATGTCATGTCAATGCAAACACTAGTCTCCACAGATCAGAGAACACAGCTTCCTCCACTTACTCTAAACCACTAAGCACTTCACCATTGCTGTGCTCTGCACTCATGCTGTAAAGGCTAGAGCCTGCTTACAAAAAACAATGATTTTTTTTTACAATTACATCTTCTTCTTTGTTAGTAAAAATATTTAGTAGCATCTACATGGCTTAAAGACAGTAAGAGGAGTTCCATGAGTAGGTAAATGGTGTCATTTATAAAAGCCTCTGACTTACAATCTAAGCTTGCAGCCAAATATGTGACTTATAAATTTTTTTATTGACAGTAAAGGTGCAATAACTAAAGCCTTTGCTGCCCAAAGGGACAAAATGACTATAATAGATCTGCAGTGGCTTGATACCATTGTTGATCGACCCGCAAATCACCCAAGTTGGTGCAGAGATTTCTGCCTTTCAAAAAAAATTCACTGCTGAAAGCAATTTTCTGTAACACAGCAGCCAACTGTGTTTTCTCAGTTTTATGCAATGAGAACAGAACAGTTATAAAAAGACAATGTATTTCAGCTTAGAAGGCAAGAAATCTAAATTTACTCAAAACAGGAAAAATTGTTGTTAATTGTTTAATTGTTAATTTCACTATTCAGCCATGAGTCATATTTGTTACATCTGGGAAAATGTGGTCTTAGTATGCGTCAATCCCAGGCCAGTATAAGATGTACCAGATATCTGCTGATATAGTTCTAGCCCCTAGATCACAAATAGAGGTCGATACGGGTTATAGATACTTAAATGCTTCTGTGATTTATCAAAACCCCAAACTAATTTCTAGCACTCTCAAAGGCATGAAAGCTGTAGACTGTGATCATTAAAAAAAATCATACTACTTGAGGGAAAAGAAAATCAGAAAATGAGATTTAGTCAGAGTTTTTATAAATGAAGCTCAGTGTCTCTTCATGGCCCATGAAAAGAAACTAGAGTCCAACCTCAGGAGGAGGGGATGGAGAGACTGATGGCTTACTCCAGCAGAAACACCTAGCCTAGCCTCCCCAGTAAAAATCAGATTCCTCTTACCCAGCCCTCCTTGGTTCGAGACTTTTCAGGTTGCATTCCTCTGGGAGTGCATGGCTTCGGGTCAATCTGACAGCAGAGAGAGAAAGAGAGAGAGAGGGGGAGAGAGAGAGAGAGAGAGAGTTTGACATTAGCTCTAATTAAAAGGCACCTTCAAATGTTCTTCTTTACTGAATCCATTAGAGTATATTGGCTCGCCTAACACAACATATGTACTGACACACAGTTTGAATACGTGGCCAATAAAATTTTATGCCCTTCTCCACCTCCGTCAACAGAACAAAGGAGGCTATATGCCATTCACTGGGAGCTGACTGTATGGAAGCAGAGGAGAGATCAGATGAACAGCTTGTTTCTTTTCAACCATCTCTGAGAAATCCAGGTTTGGTGCCAGTTCTGCTCATTTGACTTTGAACAGGTAAGTCTTGTTGGGCAAACAAATGTCAGCCTTTGCAAAAAGCATCATCTGCACTAATGTCTTCAGGCAGGTACAACCTAAAGCGAAACTGCACTTCTCCTTGAATAATAACTTCTAACTGCACTGGATGATGAAATACAGTATGAGGCTTTTCACATTGCTCAAACAAAGCACAGGCAGATTATTTGAGTTGATTTGACTATCTGCTCCTTTGGTTGAAAATACTCACATTTCTTCCATCAAGATTATGCGGCTTTGTCTCCAGCACTGTCCGTACACAATTGGGGTCTTTGAATTTGACAAAGCCGAAGCCTCGCGACTGATTTGTAGTTTTGTCCTTCATGATGACACAATCTACTACTTCCCCATACTGTGAGAAGTAGTTTCTCAGTGTCTCTGAAAAAAAAGAAAGAAACACCACAGCAATATAAATAAGCATAGAACCATAAGAAAATACTGCAAGCCTGAAATTGTAATCGAAGATATAACTCAGCCCAGTTTGCCTCCTGAACACAAAGAAGTGTAGTCATGATTTATAGAACTCATGCTTTCATTATGATAAATGACGCTAAGAAAATATCTTCAGCACTTCAACCTGAACCAGAACTGTAACTGGGACCAAAAACAGGTGTGGGGAAAAAAACAAAAGCGCCACTCCATGAAATTACACAGTGAACACTAGAAGTCATTCAGTGACCTTGATTTTGTCTTTGGGAAAAATATTAGGAATTGTACCACTGTTTTTATGTCCGAACATGAAAACACAGTGCAGTGTCATTCAAGTCACATATTGTCACTCCCTCAATCCAAACAAAGCACTCACCTACTGTCATGATATGGCATAGCACCAAATGTACAACCAACTACTGTAACGCCCTCACACGCCCATAGCAGCAAGGCGTACAAGTTTGAACAAATGAGGACTCACTTTGGAGGGAGAGTTATCGTAATTGCTTTTCTCATTGCTTGGAAGCCCTGAGGCATCGCCAGGGAAACAAGCTCAGAGTTACACAGCGCTGTGGTTCAGATCTTACTGTTAACAGTGCTGTTAACACAGGCAAGCCCTTGTACAAAGTTACACAATGGCCAACGGAGCATGAGCCTGTAAAGGGCTTTAAACAAACTTGACCATCTCTGGGCAGGACTGAATGAGAGGACAGTGTATGCACATACTACATGTGGACTATACAATGTAGACTCTGCCGCCAGTGTTTGCAACTGATCATCAGCAATTAGGCAATGTGAAAATGGAGAGGGTATCAAATATCATATCAATTATTCCAAACACCTCATGAGATATTTACAAGAACACACTGCACACTATACCTATTATTTTGCACACTTCATGTCATATCATGATACTTCTATCAATATCGTGATCTGACATTGCATAAATATCAATATGTATTAGTGGTATTATATTGTCCACTGCATATCAAACCATTACATGAATACACATGATATAATCTGGGTTATTTCAACAGTGTGATATTAGGGCTACACACTAATTCAAAATTTTACATCTTCAAATCACACACAAATTTTAGGGCCTTATCTCAGTCTGTTACCTGAGTTTGACCTCCTTAAAGGGATATTAACCACTTTTGGAGGACGATTATTCAATGCTAATAAAGACCAGGGACAGGCCTCAAATCTAAAAAAGACCTGGGAGGTCGACCTAAATCAAGCTTTAACTGATACAGACTGATAACCGATATGCAAATGAACACAGATCTAGATCAGTGCAATCTAAAATAAGTATATTGAACATCATCAAGACTGTGTAGAGTTAAACTTAGAGATAGTCCTTCTTGCTGGCTGGGGAATGTCCCAAAGTGTAGACCTTATGTGGTGCTATTCATGAAATTATTAGGCAGATCATAAGCCCAGATATTCCTTATACACCTAGTATATATGTTCTGGGGGATCCAACAGCGCTAAGCCACCTCCCTACGGCTCCAGCAGATGGGATTCGACAGAAAATTATATTGGATAGAAAGATCATTGTTAAAGGAGTGGAAATCTGTTAATTTACCTCCAGCACATGTATGATTCTCTCAGCTAAGACCTGTAGCAGCTTATGAGAAATTGTCTTTGGCTCTTCCTTTCTCTCTATGTAAAGCGTCCTTAGGTTTCTTGAAAGGCGCTATACAAATCTAAGTTATTAATGTTATTATTATCTAGAATTAATTATAACATAGATAGATATGGTCTGAAATGGTACAGACATCTTGGCCACATTAAAGACCCTTAGAGCCTCTCGCATCAGGTAACAGCTATTTTATTTATTGAACACACAAACTACACTTCACATTGCTATGGCCCTAAAGCCCTATGCTGCCCTTGTTTAATCAAGGTGGGAGGTATATCATTTTGACTTTGAACTCTTAATACTTCAATGTACATCTTTTGTTTCTTCTACTGCTCACAGTTTAAGGTTGTTATCCATGTTTAAAACCAAAATAAATAGATCATTTGTAAAATCAACCGAGCGTCTGAAATGCATTGTGTCTGAGTGGTGCTTTCATCTTTGTCTTAATGATATACAGTTTAACATGAACAGAGCGATCACTTAAATCAGGCAACATCTGATCAAATAATGAACAAGTATCTGATCATTATAGCCATTTAATTTTATAGACAGAGACCGTATCCTGCACCTTGAGAGCACCAACTGTCATATGCAACATATCATACACTGGTATCGAAGCAGGAGTAAAGACACTAAGATGTATATTTACTGCCCAGCTCTTCTCTGTATTTCAAAGCCAAATATGACCTCTTTATCCACAAAGAGTTGATTCCACCCTGCAAGATCCTCCAGTCTGACAACAAACTTGTGCAAAATACATCAGCGTCACCCAGACAAGCTCTTGTTAATCAGCAACACTTTCAGCGTGAAGCTTTCACAGTGACTTACCTTGTGTGGTACTCCAATCCAATCCACCCACAAAAAGTTTCCTGCAAATAAGAGATACATTACCATTAAGTCAGTCAGTGGGTGAATGGTCAACTCAATACTATCATTTGTATTGTGCCCGTTCAGAGGCCTTAAAAGACTGAAAACAGAAATCTTGAGGAGCATTAAAAGCCTTTCAGAGCCATAACAACGCTACAGCTGACTAAACAGCCAAGTACACAGATATTACACAACATGAGGCAACGCTGCCACCAAAGCTGGTGCAGCTTAGGGAGATAGACACACAGCTCCAGTTAAAAAAGCCCGTGTTAAATGTGACTCGTGTTAAGGTCCGGTCCTGGCCGTGGATGTCACTTCGGTCCTCTCATACTCCATGCAATGGCCTCCACAATAACTGTCTTTTTATGAACCTCCTGCCACGTAAGTTACCCCAGGACAGAGCCGTAGCGTTTAGCAAGCTAACACAACACTCAGCTGACAAACTGCCTCCAGAGGCTGCAGCTTTCACAGCTGAAACCCGAAGTCTCCTCCGCTCACAGCGGAGCGGAGGAGAGCGGCTGCTCGGCTCCCTGTATGCCGACCGGTGAACTCGAATTCCGGCTGCAAAGCTGGAAGTTTACCGCCAGCTGAGGCGGCGCTACTATCAACCTAGCAAGCGAGTTCAGTAATGTCTTAATGAGTATGTATGTAGCGGCTGTGACAAAAGTGGAGGTTTAGTGCAGTGGAGGATGCTCCATCCTCCTCCAGCAGTGCCCGCTAAATGTCCTCGCACTGGCGAAGTCAAGAAGAGGAGACTTTCGCTTCGCTGGCAAGCGTTAGCTAAGCTAGCCGGGCTGCTCCGAGCTAACTAGGAACAGCTCTGAAATAAGTGACCACAATTTAACACATTTCGTTGACAAGCCCGGTGGCAACACTCCAGACAAACACGGCCAATTTCGCCGTAAGTAATAACAGTAACAACTGAGCTACTTTGATGAATACTTTCACTTTTTAGCCGTCTTTCCTCGGGCTAGCGTTGTCGCTAAGTTACTGGAGCTAGCTTAGCTTGCTAGCTAACGTTAGCTGTCAAATGAGACCAGAGCACGCTAACTATAAGTTACAATGCAGTCCGCAGTTTTACGTTGAGGAAGACTCAATAAAACGGATCTTACCCGACTTCATCTCCGACTAAGTTGTTATTCATTTCTGAGGCTAAAGCGGGGGGCTGCGGGAGCTGTGACCGGCTTATTGCTTCAGTGCTGCCCCTCTCAGACTGAGAGCGGAGGAAGGTCACTCCGCTTTTTGGTTCAAACTGCTCTGCGCAACGACGACGCTGCAGGGGGCAGCGGCCTTTAAAGGAACATTACACCCAACTCACTCTCCAGCATCTACATCTATCCCACAGGGGTCGATAAATGCTATAAACCCGAGGGTCTTTTTATTTCTCAGTTAGTTCATTAAGCATTCCTATCAGGGAATGGCTTTTACAGGGAAAACCTGAAAAAGAACCAGTCCCAATAACATTAAAACATTACACAGGGATAAATGAGAGAGACAATTCTCTTAAGACATTATGGGTTGATGACAGATTCAAAGGATATCTGAATATTTGAATATCATTATTATTAGGTCCATTTTGGGATAAAAAGAAAGTTAATCTGTTTGCCATTGTCAATAGTTTTCTTCTTGTTCTGTCTATAAATCAGGAGATGATATGTTTTGGTGTGTTAATCCTTTATTTAAACTGTAATTGAAAACAAGAAAATAACATAAAATATAAATGCATATATTAATTCAATTTGAATTAGTCCAACTTTAAAAAAAAAACAGTGACAAGTGACCTTCAGTCTAGGGTGTAATGGTTTATGTATTAAATATATTTTACATTTTAGTCCTTTATTTTAACATGCAGTATTTTGTCGTAGATTCTCATTTTTACTTTTTACTTGCATTGTTTTCTTTTCATACATATTGTGTTATGTATTGTTGAAAGGAGCCTGACAATTTAGGAGAATTTCATTGCCAATGACTTCCTCACTGTAATTGTTATGCACATGACAAGTAGAGAACATGTAAACTTGTTTGAAGTCAAATGGAATAAGACATTTTAGGTTTCTGCAACTCATTACATTTACAGGGAGCATAGTGTAAAGCAGGTTTTTTCCAAGCTCAGTTTTGAACATGAAATATGGCAAATTTTTTTTTTTTTTTAAAGCTACATTATTCACAAAATTTCTCCATGAGCATTTGTAAATTTTCACCTTATTATATTTTAAAGTGAACGTTTGTTCAGTGGCCTAAACCAAAGATCCTAATGAGCATCCCAGTTACTAAAATCTATTAACACAGAGCTGATCACATGACAAACTCTTTGGCTGACTTGATAAAACACCACACAAGTGAAGTGACAAGCATTTAACAGTGACATTTAAATTATGCAATACAGATCTAAGTGACAGAGGTGGCATATAATCTAGAGTGATTAAATAACACCTTTCAGGCACAATACCCATTAATTTCCTTTTAAAAATAGCTTGTAGGCCTAACTGAGGCCTGAGTGTTCTGCACAATATAAAGTATGTAAAACAGGTAAAACTGTGCTCATGTTACGAGCCACATGCATAGTCGTGTCCACATACAGAGAACTAAACAACTTCCAGATACTTTATTCATTTCTAGAAGGAGATAACAGATCTGAAGAATTACAGTACATGCAGAAACTGTGGCTATATGTGCAAGTTAAACGCATTTTCACATTTCTACTTCACCGGCACCATCCGATGCACTCCTCTATCTATAACTGTGAAAGACATCAGTAATGGACAGTACACAAATACTACAGTTAAGTACAACTTTGAGCTACTCGTATTGTACTGGAGTGTTTTCATTTTAGGCTACTGTACACTTTATGACATTTCACAAGGAAATATTATACTTTTTATTCCACTATTTCTCACAGATATAGCTGTTAGTTATTTTTCAGATTAGTTTTTTATTCACAAAGCATAAAACCAGGTCATAACCAACTACACCTGCTTAAATGTTGATGACACAATTATCCAACAGCTCAATAATACTGACAGGGACCACCCTGCATATTGAATACTTTTACTTTTCATACTGTAATTACATTTCTGTGCTTTTACTTAAAACTTTGAATGTTTAACTTGCAGTGGAGTATTTCTATGGTGGGTTATTAATACTTTTACTTTTGGAAATTACTTGTTTTACTTACTTTTACTTACTTTTTACTTTATTATTTTCATCATTTATGTGTTTTTAAATGCCTTTAATGAAGCAGTTGGGGATCATTAACCTTGAATCACCAATCAACAACGTATCCTACACTTTCGAAAATGTGGAATATTGTTATGTTCAAGCTTCTTAGGTCTAAAAATCTACAAATGCGCAGGAAGGCTTTCATTACTGCTACACTTTTCAGTTTTTGAATAGTTGAATTAACGCCTCAGTACTTCCTGATGACTCAACAATGTCTGCATTCAATTCAGATTTAGTGAAGAAAGGGTCAGATGCCAGATGGGAAAAACCATTCATGTCAGCCTCTACTATTACTGTGACATTTCTTGTGGACTCATATCGGCAATTATGACAGAGAATCTATTAAAGTTGTTTTTCTTTACTTGGAAAAGTAAAGGTGTTTTTCTTTACTTTAATGTTAATATAAGAACACCTTAGACAATACTCTGCTGTGAAAGCTAGACCATCACATTCGTACACTTGCTGTCTATATAGCTATCTAGTGTGTCATTTGAGGCATATGCAAAGTCAAATATGTACCTTACTTCATGCATTAATTGTACAACTAATTAACAATAAAAATAGATTTACACAGGCTTCTATGGTGGAGTATTCCCCAAGCTCACAAAGAGCTCCCAGCGGGGACTATAAATGTCAGAGTGAGATTCACCTTCTCATTCAGTGTAACGTTTGTGTCTGGGAGATGTTCGTGTTTCTCTGTCTCTCTTTAATGTCCTTTTTGGAGGACAAAAGGAGGTCGCACATCAGCACGTCAAGATTTATAACACACTCTCCACTGGGACTGGAGTTCATCAAAACGGGGGTTTTCAAATTACAACGAGCGAAGGGAAAACAGCTTGACTGTGTTTCTCAGAGGAGATCGTCTCGCCTGAAACAGGTCCTGCGTTGTTAATAGTGAGTCAAAATAGAGCAGGAGGGGGAGAAGGCAATGTCATGGTGGTGTAATTATCCCTGGATTGTGAGTAACTACTCCTTGTGTAAACTCTGGTGATGTTAGAATGGATGAATGACATTTGTTTGGGGCTGTGTACAATATTAAACATACATTTGGCAGGTCACAATTGAAACATACACGCAGTGACAGAATAAGACCAAACACTGAACAGACTGGTCAAACAGGACACATACTACAAAATTTACACATAACAGTGCATCACATAAACCTACAATGTCAGCAGCAAGTGTATGTTATGTTGAATTAAAAGCAGGGATATTTGTATTTAAAGCAAAACCAATGAAATGCAGAGTCAGTGGTTATTGAGTTTAGTGGCTTTTACCAGACTTTTCAATTTGGCTTTAAATCCGCAGACAGAAGTGCAACTCTCTGTGAAAAGGCAGCCACTTTAGATATTTTCCCTCAAAGTTTTCTAATCGGTGAGTCATATATTTTAATTACAATCTGATGTGGATAAGTGCTACAGTTCACTTCGCATCCAAAAGCTTTTGGACGACAGGCAACTTTGCAACACTACAGCCTGTGTGGAAAGAAAGACACTCATGAAAGTCAATCCTGCATCATCAATCTGAGACAACTGTCACATAACCATAAAGCCACAGACTGCATAAATTATTTCTCAGGCTTAAGCTGCATTAGCTTTAAGGAAAGAAAAAAAACAGCACCCTCTTCCTGTTGTGTGCTGCACAGCAATCCAGCAGACTTCCCTCCAAATCTGAGCCAGTGATATCATATCCAGTGGGGGAATACACCATCATGAGAACCAGTGAAATATACATTTAAAAACACTGTTAATGGGTCAACGTGTGTTTTACAGCCTGTGAGGCTGATTGGCTTTGGTTTGACAGGGTGGACATGAGTGAATACAGCAGCTACGGAGCCACCACATGGTTAATTAACTCTGTAACTGAAGGACTACCATGAAATACCTCAGCATGGATTTCTCAGTCTTAAACACAAAAAAATATTTCTCACTGGTGGTATCTCGCCATGCAGACAGGTTTTTATGTTTACAGGTTTTGAGATATCCATCTCTGAGATTTATGCCACCACCCTCCAACACAGTGGAGGCAAACAGTATTTTGTTATCACAGCCTTAAAAGATTTAACAGCAACATCTCTTTCAAAAAACAATATCCTAGTGACTCTTCTAGATATTGCAGTAAAGTTGCAGTAGGTGTTATTTCATTTTAACTTTGGTTGGAATAAGTAATTTTGACTATTATAAGTCTTTGATTAAAAAAACTGGGCCTGCTCTGAATCAAACATTGAATCAGGGTAGCGTGCATGTAACTAACCAATCACAGCGACTCTCTGCAAACAAGGGCTTACCTGCATCTTGTTGCCTGTTGCCATGGAAACCCTTGTTAAAGAAACCCTCCAAGTGAATATTGTTAGTGACATGCAATGGTCAAAATTAGTTACTTCAACCAAGTTTTTTAAAAAAAAAACTTTTGTTTGTTTGTTTATACAACCAGAAATAGACAATAAAACACAAGTATAACAGTCATCGTTTCAAGTGTCCATCGCAGAACAGCGTATAAAAATCCATCATGTTGAAAATAATACATCAGTTAGTCATTAATCATCCATTTCTTCCCTTTACTAAGTATAAGACTTAGTATAAGTCTCTCTTAAAATATCCATCCATTGTTTCACAGCAGGAGATTCAGTCTTATACCAATTGCTTCCTCCTTATTGCCTTCTTAATAGAGGTCAATTATATCTTGGTTAAATATCCATCACTATCAATAACACATTCAATTTAACTTCAAACTCTGCATCCCTTAGTTGCTGCATACCCAAAATGTCTTAACTGTAACATGAACATTTTCCCAAAAGGAGTATAATTCCCAAAAAATGTTTTCCCTCCCTAGTCCCACTTGTCCACCAACACAATCATTGTGAACCAGTTTGTTTATTCTTTATTGTGGGTGTGATGAAGAAGCACGTTAGATTTTTCCATCCAAACTCCCTCTGCGTCGTTTTGTTTGGCTCCTGTTGAACCATTCTTCCGGTGTAATTTCAATGTTCGCTTCACTCTGTCATTTATCTTTAATGTGCATTGTGGAGACAGATCTACAGTCTCTCAGGTTTTGGTGTCGCACCCAGACTGGCTTGAGTCTTTATCCGAGTGTAGGTCTGAACCATTACATGAAGCACTGCATTTAAGGTTTTAGAGTCCTGTATTAACTGTATCTGTATTATATATATATATAAATATATCTTTTTTTTAAAGTCGTCATATTCTAAAATGATCTACAGAATACATTCAATAAATAAAATGTAAACGTATAGCAGCTAACTTAGATTAAGAAAACAGCGTATTCATGTTTTATATTTCATATTGTACATGTGACATGTTGATTGATAAGCTGTTGCATGGACACTGAAATAATAAAAATCTCTTCTGCTGTGTGAATACAATAAAATACTGTTTTCCCTTTTAAACATGCTGCTGTAAACAGAGTTTCTCTCTACGTCCCCGCTGGAGAGGACAGATTTCAAATAATTTTTACAAATGATATTCTGAGCTTTTGTTTTACCCTGTTTGGAGTATAATGGGTGGGGTTAACTTTAGAGTAAACTGCTGAGAGTACAATGATCTGTGACTGTCAACTTGTTTGGATTGAAGCAATCGTCAAAGCATATTTTCACTATTTGTACTACCAGGTGGGAGATATCAGAGTGAAAACTATCACACGTCTTAACAGTAACTACCACAAGGGGGCTAGTGTCCATGGTTCATTCCAGTTGGAAAAGCATATTTTCACAAGATATGATATGACATAAACGTGTTTTGAAACTAAAAAACAAGTTAAATAAACCTGATGGACGGTTTAACTCAATCCATAACTTATAGGATGACAAAAAGGCACCATATTTAATCCTGCAGCTAGGTGTGTACAGTGACACTGGACTATCAGACGTCATTTAGTGTGTAAAAATATTACAGTACACAAAACAAAATAACTCATTATCTAAAAAGACCAAATACTGATCCAGACTGCTCAGATATTTTTTTTTACACACACTAACCCTTTGCCAGAGTTTTCTGTAACTTTACACAAGGCCATTCCCTTCAAGGACCATATTACCTTTAAGTTGTATTACATTCTGATAACGATGTGATTCACATTTGTGTTTGTTTGCAGATGAAAAGCTGTTGGGCTGTGAATTGGAAAAACACAAGGGAACTCTGAACCGGCTGATAATGAAATGAGGCATTATCTGGCTGATGTGATGACGACTTCTTCTGCCCTTTGACTCTGATCACTGGACGCAACATTTTGTCTGAGCAGGCGGATAGAGGAATGCTGAGGGCAGCAGTGATGAAACAGGTCAGGCAATAAACTAGTCTAGTATTGAGATAAATCTGTGAGGGTCTAACAAAGAGGCAGCACAATGAAGTGCGTGCTGTTTGTGTACTTCTGAAGAAGAATGTATATTGTATTATTATTGATTGTTGATATTTGCGTAACAAGATTAGCATTTTATTGTATATTTATTTCTATCAATAATTTGTAAACTTATTAATATTGGTTTCTGACCTGTCACAAGAGCTGAACTATTAATCAAAATATTATCAAAAATGCAATGTGGACAAGTTCAATACCCAAAACACAGAAGCTGCAATTTTTTGATAAAAATAAAATGTGTAAAAACAATGTCGTCCTATAATCGATGGCCTGGCCTTGACATCATATTTTTTAATCATTTTAAATTCAGTGTGAAATTCAAAAGTTTAGAGGGATACTCAAAAAGAAACAAAAGTACAGTTGCAAGAAAAAGTATGTGAACCCTTTGGGATTACTTGGATTTCTGCATAAATTGGTCATAAAATATGTTCTGATCTTCATCTAAGTCACATCACTAGACAAACACAGTCTGCTTAAACTAATACCGCACAAAAAATTATAAGTTTTCATGTTTTTATTGAACACAACATGTAAACATCCACAGTGCAGGGTGGAAAAAGTATGTGAACCTTTGGATTTAATAACTGGTTGACCCTCCTTTGGCAGCAATAACCTCAACCAAACGTTTCCTGTAGTTGCAGATCAGACCTGCACAACGGTCAGGAGGAATTTTGGACCATTCCTCTGTACAAAACTGTTTCAGTTCAGCAATATTCTTGGGATGTCTGGTGTGAATCGCTCTCTTGAGGTCATTCCACAGTATCTCAATCGGGTTGAGGTCAGGACTCTGACTGGGCCACTCCAGAAGGCGTATTTTCTTCTGTTGAAGCCATTCTGTTGTTGATTTACTTCTATGCTTTGGGTCGTTGTCCTGTTGCATTACCCATCCTCTGTTGAGCTTCAGTTGGCGGACAGATGGTCTTAAGTTTTCCTGCAAAATGTCTTGATAAACTTGGGAATTCATTTTTCCGTCGATGACAGCAATCCGTCCAGGCCCTGAGGCAGCAAAGCAGCCCCAAACCATGATGCCCCCTTCACCATATTTCACAGTTGGGATGAGGTTTTGGTGTTGGTGTGCTGTGCATTTTTTTCTCCACACATAGCGTTGTGTGTTCCTTCCAAACAACTCAATTTTGGTTTCATCTGTCCACAGAATATTTTGCCAGTAGTGCTGTGGAACATCCAGGTGCTCTTTTGCAAACTTCAGACGTGCAGCAATGTTTTTTTTGGACAGCAATGGCTTCCTCCGTGGTATCCTCCCATGAACTCCATTCTTGTTTAATGTTTTACTTATTGTAGATTTGTCAACAATAATGTTAGCATGTGCCAGAGATTTCTGTAAGTCTTTAACTGACACCCTAGGATTCTTCTTCACCTCATTGAGCATTCTGCGCTGTGCTCTCACAGTCATCTTTACAGGACGACCACACCTAGGGAGAGTAGCAACAGTGCTGAACTTTCTCCATTTGTAGACAGTCTGTCTTACTGTGGACACGTGGACATCAAGGCTTTTAGAGATACTTTTGTAACCCTTTCCAGCTTCATGCAAGTCAACAATTCTTGATCGTAGATCTTCTGAGAGCTCTTTTGTGCGAGGCACGGTTCACATCAGGCAATGCCTCTTGAGAACAGCAAACTCAAAACTGGTGTGTGTTTTTTATAGGGCAGGGCAGCTTTAACCAACACATCCAATCTCATCACATTGATTGGACTCCAGGTTGGCTGACTCCTCGCTCCAATTAGCTTTTGGAGAAGCCATTAGCCTAGGGGTTCACATACTTTTTCCACCCTGCACTGTTAATGTTTACATGTTGTGTTCAATAAAAACATGAAAACGTATAATTTTTTGTGCGGTATTAGTTTAAGCAGACTTTGTTTGTCCAGTGATGTGACTTAGATGAAGATCAGAACATATTTTATGACCAATTTATGCAGAAATCCAAGTAATCCCAAAGGGTTCACATACTTTTTCTTGCAACTGTATGTGATAAGGATGAGAACACCATGTTTTTGTGGATGAATAAATGCAACTTTTAGATAAGAGGCAGGACAATATTTATTAAATAAAAATGTACAACAATGGAAATCTGGGTCTTAACATATATTGCAGGGATTTAGTTGGCTTTAAGAATGCCTAATCCCAAGTGGAGAAAAAAAAAACAGCACGTCACGTCAGCACAGGCACGTTCACCTTTGGGTTTCAGTTTAGACTTTGGAGCAGTTAACACCTGGACCTGAGGGTCTTTACAGTGTTGTGAAGGGTTACGAACATGTGTAATGTTTTGTAAATCCTGTTATGCATCGATATAACTGATATCCTGGAATTGAAATGACTGGAAACGATCCCAGTTAGGTTTCACACTTGTCTGCAATTCAATACCAACATTTACCAAAGTGGGACATTTCCTGGAGATAAAGCATCTCATCAAAAAGTTTCTGATGGGCTTTTTGGGGGTCTGTGACATTACAACAGTTTGAGAACTGCAAAAAAAAGCGTAATGGCTTATTGTTTCCCATGTCGGAGTGCCGTGGTTGCTGCATGAATGTGAGCTTCTGAGGAAACAAGTATTATTCAAAGGCAGTGCGAATGAAGAGCCTCATGTAAGAGTAGTAGGTGGATGAAAACCTGCGATTTGACGAGGACCCTCACTGAGGAGCCGGTCCCTCTCAGCTTCACCTAATAGGACTGAAGTGGATGATGGGTAATCTCGGTAGAAGAGCTGTGAAGATGAGCAGATGATCCATTTTTGACTGCTGTTCTTGTCTCGTTGTGTCATGCAGTCATACAACACGTAGGAAAAGGGCTAAATGACATTAAAAAATAGTGGAAACATGGTTTATTAAGGGTTTGGGGGCAGAGTGAGCCTTGTTTTTTTATTTCTGAGATAAAGCTTTGACACTATAAATGAAAAATGAAATATGATACTAATATTACTCCCATAGAGAATTACAGTGTCTCTGTATTCCTAATATTCATCAGGACAATAACATCCCTGCAGGAAGTTACATTTTCACACCCAAATACAATATTTTCACACAGATACAGTGTCAGTTAAAACAGCTGTGGACTTAAAACAGGTGCATTTAAAAAGAAAAATTGTCTAAAACATTTGGGGGCACTAATACAAATATATTCTGTTTCTCACGAGTATAGCGGTTTTAAATGTGCCCTTTTATGTAGCATAAAAAAGTTGTGCTGCAGAATCAGTTTGAAAAATGTTGTGCAACTGGAGCAAATGAACATGTGTAAGTAAGACCCAGCATAATGGTTGACTTCAGCTGTCTGTCCCAAGACTCAGAGAGCAGGAGAAAATCAAAGAGATCTCACTCTGCTGCTCGTTCTAAAGACCACACAGATAACAGAGAACAAGACACACCATTTGACAAAACAATCCCAACTACCAGAGCCGGTTTTAGTCTTACACCTGTTTGACTAAAGGGTTACTAAAACTAAACAAAAAACTAAAACTAGCTGTGAAAAAAACATTTAACTGAAATAAATATAAAAACTAGACTTTGGGACAGAAGAAATGAAACATAGCTGACATAATGTTGTGTACAAACAGACTAAAATAAGATAAAAATATATGAAAATGTCTGTAGTTTTAGTTTTAGTTTAGACAACAAGCATGAGAAGACACTGGTGAACCCGTTTATTGAGACAGAGATGTCCGCACGACTGTGAGTCAGCTGCCTTCACAAAAGTGTTGTGCTGAAACAAATAGCCCCCATATTATGACATTAAAAAACAAAACTAATGCTGAAACTAATAAAAACTCAATCAAAACTATTTAATTTTAAACAGTAAAACCTGAACTGAAATGAACAAACTCAGTCTGGAAACTTAATGAAACCAAACTGAATTGAAAACATTAAAAAAAAACAAAATAACTACAATAATCATAATAGTTCTTGATTATAATATGAAACTACAGACAGGTGACATTAGCTTATCTTAGCTTATCTTAGCTTAGCATACACACAGGGGGCAGCTAGCTTGGGTCTCTCAAATAGACTGCGTATAAGAAGTGGACGTAGCCTCCGGGTCTGACAGGTGAAGTCAGTGCTGAAGAGCCTTAAACATGCATTCTTTCTAATGGCTAACAGGACGACTTTGCTGGTGGCAAAAGGAAGTCTGAAGGAGTCTGTGAGAAAGTGACTGTATTTCTAACTTGATTTAAACTTCAGTAAACAATTTTACTAACAAGTTTATAGTTTACGTCGCTAGTTTCAAGTGTTCTTCAGCACAAAATGATGTTCATTTAGTAGATTAAGGCCCCATTTAGAGCAAAATAGACAATAGAGCAGGATATGCTTTAGGGCGGGACTACATTTTGACAAACCAATCAGAGACTAATCTGGTCCCAAAAAACAAAGATGGCGACGGCCATTAAACTACAATGGCGACTCCCGTAGAGCAAAACTCATCATGATTCATTTGTTAATTTACTGAGTTAGCAGAAAAGATGGCAAACTGTTAACCATCGTGGACGACCCTGATCACCCTCTCTACCACCAGCTGGACAGACGGCGGAGCACCTTCTCAAAACAGACTGATGGAGGAGGTCACATGACCAACAGATCCCCTTATGACAGCATAAAGGGAGCCGAATCTTAACTGCATGTTTTCTATTATATTCTATTATTATAGTGTATTTTTCCATAATATGGGACCTTTAAACACACCAACCACAGGGGAGCAGCTATCCCTGCAAAATGATCCTGCTATTTACCTCTGAGTGACTCCTCGTCTCTTCAGAGGATCTCGGGCACCACCGCCTCTGCCCCTTCCTTGGGAATTTCAGTGTGTATGTGTGTGTTAGTGTGTGTGTTAGTGTGTGTGTCAGTGTGTGTGTTAGTGTGTGTGTCAGTGTGTGTGTCGTTTTGACCTGTAGTGAGACTCCGGCCGTGTCAGCACTTCTGAGCCCCATAAAAGCCGCCTCCTCCTGCCTGTCACCCTCCTCTGAGTGCAGACTGTCGAGCCGCTAACAGAACCGGGCAACGACACCTCAGCAAAATGACCACCGCTGCTCAGCCCATCTTCTCCAAGGGGGAGGACTGCAAGGCCTCCTGGCATGACGCTAGCGCCGGCTACAACGAGACCGACACTCACCTGGAGATCATGGGCAAGCCCGTCATGGAGCGCTGGGAAACCCCGTACATGCACTCCCTCTCCACCGTAGCAGCCTCAAAAGGTAAAAGTGGTCGTTTGAGTGTACGGCTGCATCCATTGTCGGACACGGGGTTGGTTAGACGGGCTGCGTCCGATAATAAACCCTCAGCTACAGCCTATTGACAGCACCACATTTGCTAAAAAAAATACTGAATAATTTTGTAAACAGTTATGTGCCATTTAAATATGTCAGTATACCTATTATTTTGCTGATAGTTGATATTATCAGTAAACTTTATTTTTATTCTTTTTTTTTTTTTTAAATGAGCATACTGCACCAAACACTGAGTATATAGTTTGCCCTAAAAATCAAATTTGAATCACTCATTTAGACTGTCCTCACACATTTACTTTATTAGAAAAAAAGCAGACATATAAATAAATAAAACAGCCCAATAGTTAATTTGAAATCACGCAGTCATTTTTTCAAATATGCATCTATAAAAGTTTGTGCATTTTTTTCAGATTTTTCCAATACTGTTTTAAAATGTGTGAAATGTTTCTTGTACTAGTTTTTGCACACACACTCCAGCCTCGCCTTCATTTTTTGGTAGAGGATCTGGAGGACACGTGTGTGAGTTTGAGCAGCATGGTGCTCAGTGCTCTGTGAATACTACAACAGCTGTTACTCTACTCGTGGGATCCGGCCAAGAAATCTGCAGGGGAACACAGCTCATCTGCTCGTAGCTTAATGTGAAAATAGACTGAGCCACACACCGTCACAGACATGAGGGAAGGGACACGCGTGTGCACTGAAACTGCACGCACAACACTATACAAATGCACATTTCTCTTGCACTCAATCATGGCTGACATGCTTTAGACAAAGCCAACATGTGCACCCCATTTATGAAAAGACTAATGAATTCAAAGCACCTGTTTTTCGCACAGTAGTCAGTTTTCAGTAAGTTTTTGTTTTCACCTTCAAATAGGCGCCAATACCTTGAATGTGAACATTTTATTTTGCATTCACAGAACATAAAAAGTGTAATTTTTATGTCAAATATTGACTTTCGACCATCTCTGTGTAGTTTTTTTTTTTTTGTGCCTGACCTGAACTAATTTCAGCTCCGTGCAGCTTGCATGCAATTTACTCAAGGACACACAAAAATGAACTGAAGTAAAATGTGAATACTTCACTGATTAAAGGCCCAGTGAATCACTGAAGGGGTCAAGCAACAACAACAACTTTACCCCTCATCTATTTATATGCTTCTCTGAAAGGGAATGAAACCCGTCGGCCTTTCTGTCCAACCACATGTTACAAGACTTCATCAGAGGTGGGGTCTTACAAGTGGAACCCAAATCACTGTGGTTTTGTTTATGAGCATTTTGTTACTAAACGCTGCACAGGGACAGATATGCCTGGCTGGAATTAAACCCATAATGCTGTAGGTACATTAGACCACTGGCCAACAGACAACTGAACCTTTGGTGGAAAATAAATGTCGTGTTTTGTTGTGTTTCGTCTGGTAGGTGGTCGGGTTCTGGAGATTGGTTTCGGCATGGCCATCGCTGCCACTAAAATCGAGTCTTTCCCCATCGAAGAGCACTGGATCATCGAGTGCAACGATGGTGTCTTCGCCAGACTGGAGAACTGGGCCAAGTGTCAGCCACATAAGGTCAGTAGATGACTTGGAACACATTTACTGTTCCCAATCTGACATGTGAAGCTGCAGATGAGGGACGATGGTGTTTATATTGTTGCAGGTTGTCCCTCTGAAGGGCCTCTGGGAGGACGTTGTCCCCACTCTGCCAGACAACCACTTTGATGGTAAGAAATCAAACCAGGAGTGAGGAAACGTGTGGAGATGTTCAGCTCACAGTTTTGCTTAATGTTTGTTCCTGAGTTCACAGTTTGATGTTTTTCTTGTTTGTTAACTTTTTATTTCAACTTCAACAATCATATTCACAGTTTTGCCTGTGTGTGTGTCCCTCCTCTCCCAGGTATCCTGTATGACACATACCCTCTGTCAGAGGAAACATGGCACACTCACCAGTTTGACTTCATTAAGGTAGGACGTTAAAATACACACACACACACACACAAAACACCCCAGTAACCCACACAGAGTCCTGAAGATATTAACATTGTGGAGGAGGATAATCACTGAATACTGGGAATTACTGGCATAAAAAGCAGAGTAATGATGCTGAATAATACTTACAAAACATGTATCTAAAATATGAATTACTTCAGTGTAAATATTTTGGCATCAGTCAGACATTGGGCTTCCCGTCGCCCGTCTGTCTACTCCAGGTCACATCCCATCAGGACTAAAACGCTGATTGATCTGTGTCTGTGTGTCTCCGCAGGGTCATGCTCACAGGCTGCTGAAGACCGGCGGCGTCCTCACCTACTGTAACCTGACCTCCTGGGGCGAGCTGCTCAAGGTCAAATACGACAACATTGAGAAGATGTTTGAGGTTTGTTGCCTTCATCATCTCATTTGACAGGACAGGCCATTTGACTGATTACTGATTGTACACAGTTAGTACTTTATACTAGAGCTGCAGCGATCAATCAATTAGTTGTCAACTATTAAATTAATCACCAAGTATTTTGATGACCGATTAATCAGTTTGAGTAATTTTTTTAACATTCTCCAGACATTTTATAGACCAAACAGCTGCTGATGATTTCTTAATCGAGAGAATAATCAACAGATGAATCGACAATGAAAATAATCGTTAGTAGCAAACGTACTTTATGATGATATTCATTGGATACTGTTTTACCATAAAACTCATTTAATAACATTTGAAGTTGTAACAGTTGAACAGAAAGCAAAATGTTTTAATACCTTTTTGTTTTCTAAGAACTTTTTGAGGTGTTTCGCCACCATTTGCAATTTATTGTAAAATTTTACAGCCATCAGTAATTCCAACATTTCTTTTGTGCAGTGCATTGTGGGACAATAGTGTCCACCAACAGCACACTCTAAAATCAAGAGGGTTTTTTTGTATGCAAACAAACTTAAAACCTGTTTAAAATTAGTATGCTAGTACTGAATAGGGACACAGCTCACTAAGGTTATAGTATATGTTTTAATTGAAGATGTTCATAAGCTTTAGGATGTCTTTCAACTCTCACTTGCTTTACTCACGTACTACTTATTTAATTATTTTATTTATGGCCAAGGTAGCAGCCGTTCAAAAAACACAACATAATAAAATGCAACTTTTACAACATGACAAGCAAAAATACACAATAAAAAGAAGACTCTAATCCACTGACCCTGAAAATGTCATAAGCTTGACTTTGGTAAAGAGTTCTAGTGACACATGTTGCAGTAAATGCAGTATCTTGCAAGCTGCAGTATAATCATTAAGTCAGTGATATTGGTTGAGCTATACTTTTTACGGTTTACTGTACCTGTGAATCATCAACATGTGTTTTCTTACGTGTGACATGACCGTTCAGACCACAGTGTCTGATGGATATTTATCCCTGAAGCACCGCACTGAGCATACATCTCCATCGTGGGTTGAGCTGAATTACGTGCTGCGATAATTTCAAGGTTAACGATAAACAGGATCAGGCTGTGCAGGTCCTGATAAAGCCGTGAACCGCCTCACTCTGACCAGCTCTGTCTGTTAATGATTTTCAGGAGACCCAGGTGCCTCATCTGCTCCAAGCCGGCTTCAAGAAAGAGAAGATTAGCACCACCACCATGGACATTGTAGCACCCAACGAATGCAAATACTACTCCTTCCAAAAGATGATCACTCCCACCATCGTCAAGGAGTAAAGTCTTAAGACACTACTGAAACCTCCTTTTTTTTTTTTTTTTTTTCCCACTACAATGTGCCTCCTGACCTCCTCATTCTGTTTATTTCACCATCTGCCTTCTTTTAATAAATTCAAGACCATCCCCACTCAGTTCATAGGTGCTGGTATCTGTCATACATATATTTTTATGTTCTTCTCGCTGTTTATTATTATTATTATTATTATTATTATTATTATATGCCGTTTTTTTGGCACTTAACTAGTTCCACATCCACACATAGGCTTCATTCAACGTCAAAATGTTCAGCACAGTTACAGCATTATTACTCTGACTTCTATCGGTCACACCTTTTTAAGTCTTTCAACAATATCCCATGTTTTCCATTCTAGTAAATGGTTTTCTCTTGCACATAATGTAATGACGCAAACAGACTTACATGTTCAGCACTATAAGCTTCACATCCAAGTGCCCTGCTGACTCCAGTATTACCTGAGACCAGAGGGAAGCAGATAAAGGGACTTTTCTAACCTGCTCATAGACACACAAACCCGTTCAAATGTCTGGAATCGTCAACCACGAAAGCTTGACTTAGTGCAGTCAGATGGCTGAGAGGACTGCTCCATAGGGTTGAATGGTCTTTCATGCTTTTAGGTTGTAAAAGCCAATTACATTTACAAATAAATGTTATTATGTATAAAAGGTTTGCAAGAAAAATTATGTTTTCTACATGGAGAACTAAATGCTGTACAACCAGATTTAACAACTGGAGAGACAAAAATCCCCCTGAGCAACAGAGAAATAAGAAATCATCAGTTATTGGATAAAGAAACTGGAAGCGTAGCATCTAAATCTGTGCAGATGTAAATAGGAAGTGTCGTAATAGTGCCTATAAGAGGCAGGAATCAACAGGCTTGTTGCTTTAAGTAAATCTATTCTTAAATCATCAAAATTGAAATAGGATAGAAACAGAATATCAGCTGAACATAATAAAGGCCGACTAATCACGAGCAAAGGGCCTAAAGAAAAAAGGTTCTTTGGGGGGAAAACAACAGTATTCTCCCCTGTTGTGTAACACTGTGGAGACATTGACTTTATAGTATTAATCATTAGATTATTCTTCTACTTTTTGGGCTGTTTTAAATGTAAATAATGCATTTGGCGTTACTGCCAGCCATTATTGAAGGAAAGAAGAGCAACATCAAAACGAACAGATGATTTCAAACTTTTGAACTGTGGTGCATAATTTACATCAACGCATTCAGCAGAGTCCCGTCTCTCTCACGGTGTAAATATTGAGGATTTAAGAATAACACTCTTTGAGTAATGAGCCAGAGTTTGAGAGGTGCCTCTCAGCTTTATCTCCGTTAAATGAACTCAGCAACTATCGCCATGGCAACCTATAATTGCAGGTGGGGACTGACGTCTGTGTGAAACTCCTGCTGCACGCACAGTACATGTTTCTCCCAGCAGCTTCAGGGCAGCACAGCACTGGTGTTATTCTACAAACATTTTTAACTGTGACTACTGTTTCAGCCCCTTTCATCGCTCACACTACATTTTGCATCCTTCATCCTTTTCCAGCCCCTCGTGTGCCTCCAGCTGCATCTCCATACAAAGTCAAGGCAGCAGTGTACTTCAACATCCAGCATTCACACCTTCTCTCATGTGGTTTCACTTTCAACATTTCGGGCTGTTTATGGACACTGTGTCCTTCACTGCAGCAAATATGTGAGACAACAGCAGACTGAAACCTCATGAAACCACCACAAATGCATTAACACCCCACAGAGCCTCATCTGTTTTAAGTCCTTCATCACCCGGTGTCTTTTCTTGCCGTGCATATCCCAATTATAGACCAAGCAGCGGATGTATCACTGCCTGTTTACATGCTTCCTTTATCATGAAATTCAGAATGTGTAGTCTAAGATTCAGGCTCTGCTTTCACTGTTACACACTGCAGACTCATCTTACTGCTGTGGGAATTTGTCTAAGTCAGGATTGTACTCCGAGTGCAGTTTTTACAAATAACAAGAAAACATGAATTTAAAGGGAAATATGTTTTGAAAGATAATGAAAATCTGAGAAAAATGAGCAGGTTAATTGAAAAAAATCTTATAGGTCCCATACTATGCTCACTTTAAAGTTCACACTTGTGTCTGGAGGTCCTACTAGAATAGATTTACGTGGTTTAATGTTCAAAAAACAGTTTGGCGTCATACACCTTTAGTAAGTGTTTCTGCATTATGAAATGTTTCCATTAAAACTCTACATTAGAGGTTAAACAGTCCGCTGAGATACGGAGGACAGTGTACAGTACGCGTTCATCTATGGTCATAGATAACGTGCATGTTATCTGAACACGTGGGAATATGTTACCACCTGGCCAGGACACATTAATCATTAGATGGATGGATGATGCAACACCAGGCTGCAGTCAGGTGGGAAACTACAGCAGCTGGCAGATCTCAGATCTGAATCAGGAGCACATGAGTCATATTTTAAGTCACTGCTCTCATACAGAGAGATATGAAGAGGCAGAAACAGGTTCCATACAGCTGAGAGGGGAAGCTATTAGTACATCAGCCATTTTTTAAGCACAATATCCAAACACTGTGAGGTTTCAGCCTCTCAGAAGCTCAGATTTCTTTATCATGAGGATGTAATCTGAATATCTTCCACAGTGTTGGTCAAATAAAAAGAGGGATGTGAAGATGCCTCTTGGGTTTGGGGAAGTATTAATACACAGTTTTCACAATTTTTGAACATTTATAGATAAAACAATTAACTGATCCATCAAAAAAAAACATCAGATGATTAATTGATAATGACAATAGCAGTTAGCTGCAGGTAAATAACTGATATTGCAATATATTGTGTTATATGGTTTTAAGCGATAAGCTGATACACTAACACCAATATTTTAATATGTTCTGTTGTGATAATGAAGCCAGTGTTTCCATCTTTAGTAAGTCTTTAAGTGACTGATGATTCAATCATTTATGGTTGCTGGTGTGACACTAGGCATTGTTTGACGTGCTATTGATTTTACTAGACTTTAACATTTTAACTTATCACAGATATACTAGAGAATATAAAATGGTTAGAGAGTTAAAGTTAAACTAGATTGTTTGGATTTTTATGCTTTTGGAGAATCACCATCTTGATTCTATAGTTCTCAGATATATTCGTATCGGCAAATAAGTCATCCAAACACCGGAACTAGTAAATAGATACATTTGGGGTCAATATCACCCTCATATAGTTCATTTTTCAACTGTCTCTCTAATAACATATACTGGTCACTAATTCTTTTCAATTAGAAAGATCTTTACTACTCTTTACTATGGCGTTATGTTAAAACCAATACCTGATATGTTTTAAATCTTATACATAAAAATAATGTCAAACATCCAGTATTAGTGAAAGACACTGAAACCTCTTTAAAATACAGTAAATATTGTAGGTGACTGATTCCTGATTTTCCAGTAACTAGATGTGTATCATTCAAAAGTAGATCTAACTTTTAAAACATTACACATTAGTCAGTATTTTAACAGTATTTATGGTCAATGGACAATATTTCACTTTGATCTTTAATCACTTTGATCTTTTCTGTTCTGCACAGCCATCACAGCACAAAAGCACACAGTTATTCAGACTTTAAACTTCACGGAGACTTAAAATGTCTCTGTGAAGAACCCTTCAGCAGCACAGAGGACTGCATCTCTGATTCTGCTCATTCACACTGAGGATGCATTAAAGCAGCTCTGCTTCTCTCTCTGCAGACATAATGAAAGCAGCTGGTTTAGAGTTCTGGCTGAATGTACAAGATACTGCAGCTGATTTGGTTCAAAGATCAAAAAACTATTTTCACACAGCTTTGTGAAATTCAGCTTGGTATTCTGGCATTTCCATTGTGTTTTAGCAGACCAGTTAATCCACAACAAAATGAATGTTGCACCGCAGATAGTAGCAGTGAAGGTCAGAGCTGGTGATCACAGGAGCCACCTAGTGGCCTAAACCCGGCTTTAGTGGTCACAGTGGAAAGAATACTCCAGATGTTAAAATAATGTACTTTCATGTGAGCCCAGTTTATTCAAAATAATACGTAAGATAATAAAGGATGACACTCATGTAATAGTCATGACTGAGAGGAGTTTGCTATTGACGGTGAGAAAAATGATGCATGAAGCTACTTAAATAAAGATGAATTATAATTGTAACTGTGGTTTTAAATTCTGACACAGTCCTGTGGGTCAAGCTTACATGTGTTCCCTGTTACAGAAACAGTCTCCAGATGTTTTAACTGAACTAAAGGAGCAGAAAAACTGAACTAAGTGACTGCTGCTGTGTTTTGTTGGATATAAGCAGCAGTGCACTGTGTGTAAATTACAGCGATGACTTCAGTGAAGTTCCTGTAGCTCTACATGGAGGAGGAGCAGCGCTCCAAATGAAACCAGCAATATAACATTTACATACCAGATACACACACACATATTACACATTCACTTCCGATACCAGATTTTCATCTTCTTCTCTCGCTTGATTTTCTTCTGCAGCTGTAAAGTCCCGTAGAGGAGAGCCTCTGCGGTGGGGGGACAACCTGAGGACAGGAAGGAAAAAACAGCAACCGATAAGTTCAGTCTGAGAGATGAAGGTCATCTGTTAATTCATTATCTGGTGATCACTCTTAAGACACAACTGAATAACAACTGGACTTGTACAACATACAGTATGAAGGCTGCCGTCTCACTGACAGCAAGACCACAATCCCATGAACTCATCATGTTCTATTTGAAAAGATTCTATTCTAATTGAGTATTCTAAAGTATTTTTGATTGCTATTCATAAAGAATTTCTAGTTTTTATTATTTCCATATTGTGCAGTCAAGTTTACCTGGAACATAAATGTCCACTGGTACGATTCGGTCGCAACCTCTGACGACAGCGTAGGAGTAGTGGTAGTAGCCTCCTCCGTTAGCACAGCTGGAAGAGCAACATTTAATGTAAAAGCTTGAGCGGAAAGAAGAACTTCACAGGAAAGCTAAACAGTCACAAACACAGTAGATGTTACTATAGGATCAGCTGCAGAGACTTCAGATAAAAGACAGACTACAGATCATTAAGATGACTGGCTGGTGTTGGAGCATGAAAAACATTTACTGAGGAAGAGGAGGGCACTGCTTGTAATATACATCTCGCAGGACTTAACTTACCTTCCCATGGAAATGACGTATCTGGGCTCAGGCATCTGGTCGTACACCTGTTGGAAAGAAGACGCTGTTCATTCACTCTTATGTAATGTCTGACTAAGAACTAATCTGTCCTGTCAGCTGGAGGAAGACTTCATGCCAGTCTACCAATCCACCGACAGGCTGGTCATAATCCAGCCAGCATTTAAACAGCTATAGTGTTCTCAGCGCTCCAATCCAGCAGGCAGAAAAGTCTGAGAGAGAGAGAGAGCACTCGCAGCTGACAATGTCTATCAGCAGTTAAAGAAAAACACATTTTTTCCTCCATTTCACAGATCTGAATCAAACCTGAGACGGTTCTTGGGGTGTTATCTGGAGCGTCATTAGTTGAACTACATTTCAATGCACAATGCTGCTGTTACTTCGCACACTTTCCCTCCATCTCACCTTCCGCAGAGCCGGAGCCATCTTATTGGTCAGCGTTCCTGCCACAATCATGACATCAGCCTGCCGGGGACTGGCTCTGAACACCACTCCGAAGCGGTCCATGTCGTAACGAGGCGCCGCCATGTGCATCATCTCCACCGCGCAGCATGCCAGGCCAAAGGTCATCGGCCACAGAGAGCTCTGAGGGGGCAACAGAGCAGCGATGAGACGACAACACACTGACGCATCTTGGGCTTTGGCTAACCCAGATCGACATTTTTCACCATTTTCTAACATTTTATAGACCAAACAACTTATCGAATAATTGAGAAAATAATTGTCAGATTAATGAACAATGGAAAATAATCATTCGATTAGAGTATGCATCAATAAAACAGCATGTCTGAATATTTGGCAGGTTACGACAGTATTTCTTATTTAGATTGTTTCCTACGAATACAGAGTGCGGACCTGAAAATGCCACAGTCCAGCATTAAGAACAGTTTGATGAAAACCACGAGGGCCAACTTCTGTTTTATTGAGACTGAAGCCGCTGTTGTGTGGTGCTGTTAATCAGATACCACATAACTGCCTGTCAGCGTCAGTCTTTGTGCTTTCAGCATGTCGTAATGATTTTTAAGATTCTCCTGATTACGTAGCTGTCCTGTGTTTGCATCAGCAGCCACAGAAATTCGAGCAACAGCTCTCTAGCTTGCTAACATTTCACTAACTGGATTTTTGTTTTTGTCACTGTGAATGTCAAACCTCTGGTACAGTGGACACATAGTGTTCAGTGGTATGACTCACATGTGTCTTTGTAATCACGCCCTAACTGCTGCACCAGCAAACAATTTAGCATAAGAAATACAAATACAGGTGAGCAAAATCAAGGCAACTGTGCACTTAAGTGGTTCAGAACGATGAACCTTCAGATGACTGAGAGATGGGTGGGAATTCCTGTCCAAGACATAGAGTCACATTTAGACACCAAGCAGTCACAGACTGCATGCTGGAGTAACATCACACAGAGGGTCCAGGTGTGTGACCTGACATCACATGGTCTCATCCTCAGATGGACAAATGAGGATGTGTCATAAATGAGACAATGCAGACTTTTAGATTTTAATTTGATTATACTGCATGTGAGTGTTAACAAAGCCAAAGTCCTCTCGTCTACTCACCCTGCGTGCCCAGTTAACCAAGTCGTCCAGCTTAGTGATAACATACTCCCCCTTGCTGCTGGCTACAGCTGCTGGTTTGGCTGCTGCCACTGCCGTGCTCTTCTCTCTGACTGGAACCACACTGCAACAGAAGGATGGAGGGAATCTTCACCATGTGCAGAGTGTTTGCTGAGTGTCTGTTCTTCACTCTAATATTTACACCAGAGTATTTTTGGTAAACTGACCTCGTGGTGGTATTCTCGGTTTTTGCACTGCTGTGCAGACTCTTCTGTTGAACAGCAAACACTGAAATGGGCCTGCAGCAAGTGAGAAGGTCAGAGAAATCAACATGAAAAAAATTTATTCAAAGTTAATGAACTGAGTTATCCATAAGGTACAAAAAAAAAAGGTTACATTGATGTATGAATATTTTAATCAAAATTTAAGCATATGTTTAAACCTCAAGTGAAATAATAAAAAGCCCAAAAGCAGTCAGCTCCATGAGAGAGCAATATTGTAAATCTACGATGTGAAATCATTTCAAGACACTGTGTTTGATGGACAGATGGGCAGATTTTATTGTGGGCGGATGATAATTTTTGTCTGAGCTTTATAAACTTGATGATGCTTTAAAGGATTAACTTGACTGTTCCTCTCAACAACAGCATGCAGGCTGAGCGCTCCTTCTGCCAAAAAACACGACTGCACAGCCTGTCAAGCACCGCAAATGTTTCAGCGCTATCTTCTGTGTGAGGATTGTTGCTGCTTGGAATTCTCTTCAATAGGACATCATTTGGTCCCCAAAAAGGAACAAATTGACCAAAAAACTCAAAACTAAAACCAGGTAGGTTGAAAGTGAGTTTTTAGATACAGAAAACACATTATGTTCTTGTCATTACTACATGACCTGCTGCGATGTGGTAAATAAATAGGATTGCACCCTGCATTTACTGCCTACTGAGGTTAAAGTCAATTAGTTGGACTTTTACAAAAGCAGAGTAATAAATGTGTTTATGTGGGTGTGAAACTCAACCCCTGTAAAATAGTCAAGCAGCTATAGGACCAGCAGGACAGAGCTGGATTAGATGGAGTTTTTAAAACAGGATTGGAAGGTACTTACCTTGTTGAAAAGCAGCCAAACATGCCAAGGCGAGGCGCTGCAAAATAAAAACATTTAACAAACTGAACACATGATGACACGTGATGGTCATATTCAAACAGTGCATCCAGATGTGATGTAAACCATTACTGTGGTAGCAAGAAGCAGACATCTTTGGATGGACACAACAGTTTAGATAACCTCACGCCAAACACTGACACAAATTGTGCTGTTTACAGTATAATGATATGTAGATTACTTTAAAGCAGTTCATTTATGAATGTTCGCTTAATTTGAAAGTTACAGGACACCCTCTTATACGTTACAGTACAATCAAATGTCTTATTACTCTTCTTATCACTCTTATTTTGCCCTTTAAAGTGCTCTTTGGAGTGTTTAGTGCACGCCGATTTGGACAGTAATACCTGGCGATTCGTAAAAACCCTTAAATGATACTTCACGCAGCACAATGTTCGCAAATACGGGTGGGAACCCCAAACTTGCAGAGTTGTCAAGTGGAGTTTGGTATGACACTCTTATTCATAGCGGAGGACACGTAGTAGGGTTAACGACATAACTGGTGTGGTAGCTTTAAAAGTGGTAAAATAACATGCAGCCTAGTTAGTTTAAAGATGACAGATGTCGTTACGTGTGTTAGCTAATGTTAGCTCGCACTGTGCCTGCAGATGGAGCTCACATAAGCGCCACTGTTAGCTAACCTCGTTAGCCTCCATGCTAACGTAGACAGAGCAAGGTCAGTGTGCGCAGTCACTCAAAGCTACAAATCCGATTACCGACACAGTCAAAGCACCGAGAAGCGCACTTGTATGTGCGTAATGGTTCAAATTCTCCGAATAGCACAAGTCTGACAGCAAAGTGATGTTTATTGAACGTGTATAATGTTTGATCAAAACATCACTCACCAACCAACGCCGCCATCTTGGAGATTCTTGTTACGTCAGACTGTTTCCGGTGCTTGTATGAGCTCGAGCTGCAGGGGGCGCTGCTGTAACTATGACAACTGATTTACCTCAACCACACAAGGTCAAAATAATCAAGATAACCACTTTTATGTGCTCATAATATAGATGTTTGTGATAGCTGATGATATTTGCCATTTTATGGCAAAAATATTTAGTTGATCCAGTCTGGAATAATCCTCTGAATCTGTTTTTAAAACTGTCATTGGACATTAAAACTCTCTTCAAAGGCCTGCCTGGGTAGATCAGGAGAACAACCAGAACACTTATCTAGCTTATTCAATGCCAATGCAAACCTAAAACACAATTACAAAGTTGTTCAGAGAGAGTAAAGCTGCATGTAAGGACCCATTAGAGAAATACTGAGGCCCTAAAAGTCCAAAATCCCCAAATACATCAAGGCCCTCATATATATATATATGTACACACACACACACACACACACACACACACACACACACATGTATATATATATATACTATATATATATAGTTTATGTTGGCAATAAATGAGTAAATGGTCTGGATGTACAGTTTATTATAGAGTCTTTGTTATAGCCGTTTAGCTCCCTCCAGTGGAGTGATTTTCGTGGTCTGAATTTTGGGAACTTAAATGTGAGCAACTTTTTAAACTGTATTTCTGAATATGTTTTTTATGTTTTAAAATCCTCTCTGGGATTGCTATAAAACTATTTCTATGGGGTTAGTGTCAATAAGTTTCCGTGCAAAGGTGCAGCAGCAGACAGTGACTGAACTATTTGCACATTTACACAAACACATTAACACAAAAAACTAACTTCTTTAGAGTAAAACTTAATATTCCTGGAGTTTGAGCACGTAACTTAAAACCACAAAATAGTGCATTAAAATGACAACTGGAATTTGCAGGGTAATCTTTCTCACAAACATGGCTGAGCGTATTTGGAGGACTTGAGTTTGTCTGACCCAGATAATCAGACTGGAGCTGCAGTCTGGCTCTACTGGTTGAGCTGCATTCATGACGCATGTTGTCATAACAAGACATTTATTTAATCAGCCGTGTCAGATCAACACTTCTAATGTCAGCTAGACCGACCTGAGCAGGATTTATAAACCCTAAGTGTAAATAACCTCTACCTGTTACCTGTTAACATATGTGCTCTCTCCTTCAGTTTTCCAATAATGCTATAGTGATCTTACAGTTTTTCTACCTGCTAATAAATGGCATGTTCTAAAGTTAAGTAACTATTAAAAGTTCAAATCCTCAGAGACAGTGAGATGTGGTTAAAAGCTCTAGGCAAAGCTCATAAGTGGAGCTTTTTTTGTTGAATTTTTAACTCCTGACCACGGAGCAGAGCAGCCTGGCATGCAGCCAATGGAGCATCAATTAATGGTGGTATGGTAAACTGGTGTTGGTATTGGTAAAACTTGCGGTGTGGGAAAGTAAAACTCATATGAAAGAAACACAAGTTTATTAGAGACACAGTGTTTTGGTCTTTCCTATGCAGGGATTAAAACTTTTTCAGGGTTATGTTTAGGCTTTTTTCTGACCCTGACCCTTATAATAGAGGAGCGATAAGGCCACAGTGCAACCCTAACCCCTAAACCCCTAAACCCCTAAACCTAACCCAGGACTGCAGGTGGTTTTTTAAAGGTTAAATTGGTAAAAGCAAGTAAATCATTGTATTTGAGGCTGAACTTGACATGCTAAATACCTTAAGTCAAATGAACTGCCTCTAATTAAAGCAATCTAGATACTCTTTGATCTCCAGTTGACTAAGTGATGAAAAGATAATAAGTGTGCAGCCATCTTTAGCATCCTGTTTTTGTGTTGGCCTCATTTTTGCGCCACAAACCGAGCAAGCAGCATCAGCAGCAGCGTGGACGCCAGCAGGGTGGAGACGGAGAGCGCCCAGAGAACATGGACAGCGTGTTATCACATAATGACAGTCCTGGCTCTGGAAACACACACTGAAGTCTCTCCAGGAATAGACGCTCAGTCAATGCAAAGCAAAAGCAGCGACTGGTGGACGAGGGAGGTGAAAAGTGGAAAAAGATGAAAAGACGTCTTTACAAACGGCTTTTATTTTGCCTACATCATGTACAAACCTTTTGGACAGCTGAAATAATAATAAAGTCTGAAAACTGGAGCTGCTTTGCTCTTGTTTTTTTTTCTGTTTTTTTTTAAGGTCAAACCAAATTCAGCCACATATATAGCAGAGCTTTTAAGTACTTAGGGTTCAAAACATTAAATACAGGCACTGGAATAGCTTAAAAGGACAAATGTTTTAAGACTACAGCATTGTTCAAAGGCTTCCTCCGCCACTAGCAGGGAAAGAGCTCTTTCTTGCATTTCAGATAATAAGCATGAATCCACATAAAAAAAAAAAGTCTTGTATAGGAGGAGTGAAAATACAAGTTAAGCCGTCACAGACTTGGAGGTTATAGTGGCAGCGTGTGTTGCTGTGCTGAACTGCAGACCACAGGAATGGCCTATTTTTGGAAAGATCTCCTCCTCTGAAAGAAGAAAGCGCAGCTCGCCTCCTCACTGAGTGTCCAGGATGTCTGTGGGTAGGATGTCTGGTTTGCCACTCGGGCTCTGTGATGTCTCCCCTGACCAGGAAGACGGGGTGACCTGATTATAGAGGACGTCCTGAGAGCCAAAAAGTGGCTCTTTGAGATTCAGGGTGTACATGAGGAACAGATTGAGAGCCACCATGGCGAGGAGCGGGAAGACGGTCAGGCCAGAGCCGAAGCCTCGCCAGGAGCTGCACGCGTTCAGGCTGACCCAGTAAACAAGCCTGTGGAGGATTAACACAACATAAAAACAGGAAATCAGATCAAGTTCAAACAGCACTGATAAACGCTCACCAGCATCCAGATGGTGTTTCGTAAAGCACCAGTGAAACCAGGCTCACTTCAGCAGCAGTGGAGGAAGTATTCAGAACCACTTCTACCAACACAAGAGTGTAAAACTACTCATGGTGAAGGCCACCAGACACACCCGAGGGGTTGTGAGACAACTAAATAAAGTCAAGTGACATATTCATTATTTGGGCTTTACACAAATCGTTGCTATTTTTTGTGAAATGTTGGATAAATTGACCTCATTGAGACCCAAATGATCATACAAATGACCCAATTTAAGTCTAGAGGGGAACAGTACTACAAATAACTAATAAACATCTAAAACAAGAGGCCCTCAAGTACACGCTGATTTAATGTGAGGGGTCATCAAGCCAAACAGGTTGGGAACTAACATCCATCCATCCATCATCTATACCGCTCATCCTTCAGAGTAGCGGGGGGGCTGGAGCCAATCCCAGATGACCTTGGGGTGAGAGGCGAGGTACCATTCACGCTCACACTCTCACCTACGGGCAATTTAGTGTGACCAATTAACTTGCATATCTTTGGACTGTGGGAGGAAGCCGGAGAAAAACCACACGAGCACGAGAAGAACATGCAAACTGCACAGAGAAAGGTTCTAGGCTCAAACTGTAAACTTACAGCAAAGTGGCCTGCCGTGCAGCCCCTGGGAACTAACATACCTATTCAATTCTATAAACTCATTGTGTCTTTGTCTAAAATCTGAAAGGTGACTGGTAACTATAGTTGTCACATAAATGTTGGAAACTTAAAAGTACAATAGCTGGAACCAGTAACTTCTTCATTGGTTGCCTCACAACTGCTCCCAGTGTGGCCTACAACCACCTGTGAAACTGTAAAATTATGAACTGTTGTTTTTACATGTCAGTTTTTATACAGTAAGGATTAAACAAACAAAGCTGCAACCAGGCTAGCAGTTTGCCAGTTTCCAGTCAATTAAAGAAGCAGACATCCGGAAGTCCATCCATTAAAAATACAAGCACACAGCCAGTCTGAGGGGATTTTCACCATATGGAGGTTGTAGTCTCACTGGCTCCAACAAAAGTACCACGGTCTAACTGCTGGAGAACTTTAGTCTACTAATATATTGTAGACTACAAACACTAATCATCTTCTTCCTATCAAATAAATGATTTGGGTTGCATGTTAAATAACCCCATTATGGCTGAAACAGACTGAGCTGATAGAGGAGTTCAGTGAGGCCGAGTCCAACTCTGCTCTGCAACATGCTGCCAAAAGCTCCCTCTTCGGCTCTGTTAATGATAGTGGTTGTGTTCCTTTATAGCCATGCTAGCGGCGTGGCTCCAGGAACGGCAGTGTTGGTCCACCACTTTCGCCCAGACTGAAATATCCCATCCACTGCTGGATGGACTGTCAGGAAATATAGTACAGACATTCATGGTCCTCGGAGGGTGAATCCTACTGACTGTAACGATCCTCTGGCTTTGACTCTAGTGCCACCATGAGGTTGACATTTGTGCTTTTGAGTAAAATGTCTAAAGTGTGTTAACATGCTGATATTAGCATTTAGCTAAAAGCACCAGGTTTGTTGTTGTGTTATTTCATTTCTCATATAAACTGTTACTGACATGTTGTTTCTGCACATTTTCTGTCTCCTCTGTTGTTGTAACAACTGAATTTCCCCAGTGTGGGATAAATAAATTCTCACTTATCTCATATAAGGTAGAATATGAGCTGTGCTGTGGACGTGAACATCACAGTTTTGTCTTTATTGTGGTTTAATGTCAGTGAATCAAAGTCAATTAAAGATAAAAGAGGATAAAACAGTCATAAAAAACATCCATCTGTTGGGTGCTTTTATGAGCCACCCTCTTCAGTGGCCTCTCTGGTCCACGTCTGAGCCTCACCTGCCTAAGACGAACACTGCAACCAGTATCGGCACCACCTTCAGCTGGTCTTGAGGCAGTAAAGCGGCCATAACAACGAGGTTGAGGACGTAGAGGAACAACTGTTCCAAGGACGTCGTGACAAACAGCTGCTGAACCGCCCGTCTTCTGGGAAACGTCTCCTGCAGGCTGAAGGAGCCTGTGCAGAACTGGCACGCTGCACCCATGAGCATCGCTGCGAGGGATAAAAGAGCAATAAGTCAGTCAGCATTTTGAATCTTGGCCATCTTTCCACAAACAGCTTTCAACTTTAAGCAACTCCTGGCTGGATTTGATCTCGCCTGACAGCATACTTTGCTTTTATAATGTCTTCATTTGAATACAGACATTGTCAGCAGAATGGCCCACATGCAAATACTCCTCACTGTCATCCGCTTGACAAATAGGTGATAGGAAAATGGTCTGAACAGGCTTTGGTTTGGATGTTTTTGCCGCCCGTCCCCTCTCTCTGGTCGATTAGGTGGGAAGTGATTAGAATATTCTGAAACAATTAGGCCACAGCCTGAGAGACGAGACACACAGCCAGCCTCTTATTGTAGTTTCCATTTAAAGCTATGTGCAGGAGAGGGAAATTATGCTTCTCTCCAGAGGCCCGGGGAGACGTCTGCTGCGCTGAAGTTGAAAGTGCATGAAATTAAAGGGGACAGGAGACACTGAAACATTCCAAGACGAGGCGGCCAGACAAACCAAATCCTCTCTTAATCTTTATCTTTCATTTGTGGCGCTCACAAAGGCTGTTTTCAAATGTCAGCGTGCAGGTGTTTGAAGCGTACCGAGCAGGATGGGGACGGCCGCCACCACACAGCAGCATAAGGTGAAAACGATGCGGCTGGCTATGTCGGGGCAGTCGGGGGGTTTAATGGGGACATAGAAATAGAGTGCATAGAGGATCCCAGCTGCACACAGAAGAGAGGCCACGACTGAGAAGAAAGCAGGAACTCGGCCGCTCTGACAGCATTTACACTGGCAGCAGCGGCAGCAGCATCGTCCCCGATCTGAAGCCTCCCCTGCGGCTTCGCAAGTCTGTCCCCGCCCCTCTGAGCTCCACACAGTCAGCTCCACGCTCTCTGGAGGCAGGCCTATCAGAGGTCGACCCTCGTCCAGCGTGCAGTCCAGATTGGTGGATTCTGGACTCCATCTCGGCGTGTCTGTGCCATTAGGAATGTCTCCCTGACAGGCTGGAGTTGGACAGCTGATGCAGTTTTCCGTGGTGGCGTCCAAAGCCTGCGCTGTGATGATGGGACTGGAAAGAGTTTGATCCAGCTCCCCCTCCTCCGTCGGATCTGCTCGTGGTTCATCTGGGAGGTCGTCGCTGGGCTGCTGGTGGCAGGGGCCAGAGCCTGTTCAAAGCAGAGCACAGTTTAATAAACCAGATACTGAAAGCAATCAAGTGCAGACTTAACACTGATCAATCATTCAATTACTGCGTGCCAACCTTCTGCTTTGTCTGGGTCTGATGTAACAGCCCCCCCACCCCCTGAGCACTGGGTTTGAAAAGGAACATTACAAGTTTTCTTGGAGCCAAAAGTTTGTGATAATTTGATTAAAGATGAAGTAATTTAGAATTGTGCACCACATGAACACAAGGTACACTGAATAACTACAGTCTTGAAACTAGACACTGAACCTGATAAATTAGTGTTTCATCTTTACTTTTTAACAAATAGACTCAATTATTGACTTACTATCAAGCATCTGGTGCCACTTGTGGCCACATCAAGATAGAAATTCATGGAGCAATTGCCAAAAAAAACACAACTCATTTTGTTAAATATTCCATACAGATGAACTCATACATCCCGTCCTTAGATGATCATATAATGAGCAACAAAACATGAAATAAACTTTAGTCTCACCTAAATCACATGAGCCAACAAAGCCTTTTCTCTCCCTGGAGGCAGTTAAACCTGCCTGTCTGTAAGGCTAATGGTAAAGTACTTGTATTGGATGTTGTCAAAAATGTGTTTTTTCCCACCTCACAGTGCTTTTTTTTATGTCTTCCGCAGCTCTACAAAAAAGTTTTCAACCTGTACAAAAGATTTAAAGGTCCTAAAACCATTAGGGATGACATGGATGTTGATTTAGTTCAGAGCTCCAGCAGGAAGACTTACACATCTGCTCAACCTTTAATTATTTTAAAAACTGGAAAGACGTGTGTGCTGCTCATTGACTGTCGCGCTGCTCTAAGTGTGAGTGAGAGTGTGTGAGTCTGGATCCAGTCTGGACTCAAACTCGACTTCAGCCTTCGCTAATTTGCTCTGGGCTCCTCACAGCTCTGTCAAAAGCAGCACTAATAACTCACCCCGTGGCTGATTGGCTGCTGGTGGCGGTTCAAGGGAGTGCTGGGAGCCGGAGACGGAGTGGGAGGATGAGTGCAGCTCTTCCACCGAGGATTCGGGACTGTCTGACACCGGAGCCAAGGAGATCTGAGTGTCCAGGTCCAGGAAGGGGGAGAAGGAGAGCCTGGTGGGGTCGATGTCCTGCAGCTGGTTGATGATGTCGCTGATGGACTCCTTCATACTGTCGAGCTCCTTCGCATTCTGCCGGTTAGTGGCCTGAAGCCCTGAGGTGCTCATAGTCACACAGCCTGAGAGGAGCAGGAAGACGACCAGAGCAGAAACCACAACAGAAACCTGTTAGAAACACCAAACCAGGGACACGATGGGCAGTAAAATCACCTCCATTCATCAAGTGTCAGAGAAGCCAAATCAGTAGAAAAAAGCTCACTGTCAAACCCATAGTGTTTCAGATGATGTGCAGAAAGAAGCTCCATCAACATGAACTCTGACAGATTATTTAAGGTCATTAAAAAAGCTTTTATTGTCTTCTCTGTTTGCTTTATCTCCTTTATTCCTCTTTTCTCCCACCTGTTAAGCACTTTGTAACTTCTGCTTTCAAAACTTTTCCCCGCTTACGTTCAGTTTACCAGTTTTTACAGACGAGGACAGAATTGACCCTTAAAATGAGGCAGCAAGTAAAAACCCTTACAACCTAAACTTTATTGGGACCTTATGTGGAGTTTAGTCAGACTGGTTGTGTGAGGAAAGAGGATTTGGGGACTAAAGGAAATCAGTGTTGATGTGAGCTTACGTCTGCGGCTGTACATCATCACTGACAGGAAGTCACAGTTTGTCTTCCTCTGCAAGGTAAGGCTGCCTGTGCAGGTTTGACGTCTCATTTTTTAATTTTCTTCAGACCAAGAATCATAATCTGATCTGATAACACTTGGGAATAACATATGATACGACTGATTTGATCCTGATAAATAAAGACTATGGCTTTACAGTCTACTACAGTCCACTCAGTAATTTTTCCATTCAATCTGGAGGTTTCAACAACCTGAAAGGAGTTTACAATTAAAAACGTGTTCATTGTGGGTATTTTGCAGGCTGATTCCAGTATTTTTAGACTCAAAATACTTACATTTGACAACTTTTAGTTTGTCAAAATATAAAGTATTGGAGAACTAGGGTCAAATATAAATATCAGTGTCTTTAGAATAGTTAAATTTAGGGACAATAAACTTGTTTTGACTTTTACTAGTTTGGCAATTTAAGTAACAACACTCTCACAACTGTCTGTTAAATATGAAGCTGTAGCAAACAGCTGGCTAGCTTAGCTTAGCATCAAGACTGGAAAGAGAGGGAAACAGTTAGCCTAACTCCAGTGGGTAAACAAATCATTTTTTATCAGTTGTTTTTGTTTTCTATTAAACAAATTAAGTACAATAAGAGAACTTTAGAAGTGCTGATAGGATTTCTGTTGCCTTTGGACGGACCCAGGCTAGCTGTTTTCCTCGGTTTCCAGTCTTTATGCTAAGCTAAGCTAACTGTCTCCTGGCTCCAGCTGCTTCTCTTACAGTGAGTTCCCCAAAATGTTGCTCTAACAAAACGCCAAATAAAAAGCTTTGTTTATGTGCAATATGTGCTACAGGTAGTACAGTTTCCTCCTTTAACGCCGACACTCTGACCAAACATTAGATACTTTTCACGGTTTAATACTCAAAGCTACAAACACATTTAAGCTGATTATGTTTAGGCTCGATTTTTAAGTATTTCTCGACCAGAATTAAATTCCTTGCAGCAAGGAGGATGATTTAAAACAACATTTAGACGCTTGTTGGGAAATAAAATGTGCCGAAAATATCGTTGAACCTTTCACCTAATGAATAAAATAGAGCTGAGGGGGACTTGGACTCATGGCCTCAGTATTTCTAAAGTCTTGGCTTTGAACCTGCATGCAGCTGTACGATGGAGTAACATCAGGTTTAGTTTCCAACCTTTATGGCTTCGGAGCCCACATGTCAGGTTATGACCTCCTCAGTGTGGCCATTAGTTGTGAAGAACAGAGATATTTTTTTTTCTTCCACAATTTCCAGGATTTTTAGAGTCTTAAAGATGCAGTATGCATGTAGCATAGCAAAAAATAGCAAAATTAGAAGAAAGTAAGAGATAGATAAACTGAGGTCTGTTTTTTTAATTCTATCTGCTGACCCCTCAGATTTATCTTGGGACACACATGTAGCAGACGAGATGATCAGAAATAACACAAGGCAGGATTAATTCACTAACAGAGCAAAACCTGCTAAAGTAAATGCACAAGAAAAAAATATTCAAGTTGAATTACACTTAATCAAAGAATAACTCAGGATTAAACCATGTGGTTATCAGTAGTAAAAAGTATTGATTTAATACCTGCAATTTTGTTTCCTTTTGTGCCCATTCCTGTTTTTATATTGTGTTTTAATGGTTGTTACAGCTGCTGTTTATGTATTTAATTTAATTTATTACAATTTGTGATCTGTTTTAAAAAGTGCTACATATAGCAAGTTTATTATTATGATTATTATTAGTTGTAGTAGAAGTATTAAGCACTGCTTGAGTATTTCTACTGCACTAAATATTGCATTCTGTTTTCTTTACCGATTCCTATCATTCTTTTCTATTTATTTAACAGCAATAACAGCTTTCAGGTTGAGACATCAAACCCAGCGGTACTCAGAGGTACAACATGAGAGGGAGAACAGCACTGTAACACTGACAGGGGACATCCTGCATAATGAGGACTTTTACTTCATGTACTTAAAGTTAATTTTGTTGATGCCAGGTTATTACATGTAATTGAGTTTTTTTTTTTAGTTTCTAATTAGTTTCTTTTCGTTTTTTTTTAATTTTTAAGGTATTTCTACTTTTACTTCAGTAAACGACGCTTTCTTCGCTCACTTCTCTCTCCAAAATTGCTTAAATACGCTCAATGTGCGACGATTTTGACAAAAGCGTCTCTCTCGTGGATGTAAAATTACGCCAACCACGCGCTCTGCTGTTAGTGGAGCTGTGTGATGAATTTCGTTGGTTTTTTATTAACATCTGCAGATTGAATTTGGAGCTTTTTCCTCTGGAGTCTTTTTTGGCGCACATCCAGCGGTGGCGCAGAGTAGGCACGCAAAAATCTGCAGCGAGGATCTTTCTCCAAACAAATGAGGACTTTGCCATGTATAGAGCGCATTTTGGACCCGTGTGGGGTTTTTTTTTCTTTCAGGTCGGAGGGGGATAAATCTCTGTGGTTATCTCTCAGCTTCGGCGTGGATGTGGAAACGCGCGTAGTGCGGCAATGTGCTTTGAGTCCCCGCTGAAAAAAAAAAACTTTCAGCAACTCTCACAGACGCAAATTTAATACAATTCCTCATCCACAAACTCAAGGAACGTCTGGTCTGGTCTGGTTTAGCACAGGAGCTGCAGGAAATACCCCACTGTGTGATAAATACATCAAATGAGGCCACATGAGTCCGTGCGTAAAGGACACAGCAGTCATTCTAAAAGCGGCTCTGAAACCTTATATTTAGTGGCCATTCAGCAGCAATTAGCAGCCAGATTCAAGAGACAAATGTGAATTGATTTACCCCCTTTAAATGCCTGTCTAAGCTCCGTACTCAGTTTGAAACATGCCTCGTGTAAACAGACTTACTTTAGTCGGAGGTTGCAGAGTATTTGGTGAGTTTACTCTTCTCGCAGTAAAAAAAAAAATCCCTCCGTCCTTCTCTGCCTTTCTTCCCTCCCCCTCCGTTTGCTTTTTGTCTTCCAGGATCCTGAACTTCTGAATCAAATTTCAGGACGGACAAAATACTAGGCTTTTCCTCCGCCCACACCAGTGTTTTTTTTCTTCCTGGGTACCATGTCAAACACCATATGGAGCAAATAAAGCCCGAGCAGCAGCAGCAGCAGGAGGAGGAGGAGGAGGAGGAGGAGGAGTAGGAGGAGGAAGAGGAGTAGGAGGAGGCACTTTCTCTCGGTTTACCTCCAAATTCAACATTAACAATCACATCCATCACAAGCAGGAGTTCATCTAAACAGAACAGTAAACAGTGAGACTGAAACCAAACCTCTGATGTTCACACTGTGTCCGGCTGCATGGTGACTGCGCTGCTCTGGGTTTGTCTATTAGTAGCAATTATCATGATCAATCCATTGTCATCACTATAAGCAGCTTATTTATAACCTTACTATATTTTTTCTGTTAGAATACATTAAACTTTATTAGTATTAATGGATAGTCAGACAATTATAACTATATAAAACACTCCTGTTAGCATTTTTGTTTTTACAGTGATTCTGTGTTTAAGATTAGTTGATAAATCAATTAGTCTATCAGGGGACTATTCACCGACTATTCATTTATTCATAAAGGCATAAATGCTGAACATTTGCTAGTTCCAGCTTCTTAAATATGAAGTTTTGCTGCTTGACTGTTTTATATCCTTGCAGGTTTTTTTTTTGGTTTTTTTTACCATTTCCAAAGATTTTAGTCTGAATCACTAAATGAAGAAATAATAGTTTAATATATAATTAAAATAATCTGCAGTTTCAGTCCTTTTAATTTAATTTTCTTTGGTATCACTGTAACATTCCTGCAGTTAAATATAATTTAACAGTTTGGTTTTGACCTTTCAATATTTTTCTTCTTTTGTTTTGATTAAACATGAAGAACAAATGAACCTTTGTTTTTTTCACATTAATCTGAGATCCCACAGACACATTTAGAGCCCATCATGCCGTCAAAAATCTGATATACTGTGTTAAAACTAAAGTTGTGTGATGGTGATATTCCTGAATTAAAACATTGTTTCATCTTTTCCATCCGCTCCTCTGACGCTGTGGTGGCTCTTTCCTGCTGCACAGGAAGTGGTGGGTTTTATTTTCTCAGGAACAGCATTTTATAGGAAATAAAAGAACAGCACTACTGTGATGAAACACATCTGGTATCAAATCAAACAGAATTTCACAGAACTGGAACAGATGACACTCTTTTTGTTATTAGGGCCATTTTATTGCATAAAAACGCATATCTAAAATATACAGAGATAACGGTGGTTGATTAACAATATAATCAATAAATAAAAAATCATGACTATAAACATCATCTTTCAAGTTTTGGTTGGTAAATATACACAAACACGGGGTAGCAGTTCATTGCCCTGTGGAATGAGTCTTGGAGAAACGGGGGTTTTGGTGACGAACGACGAGCATGTTTGAAATACCGATGTGCCGTCCTTTAAAGTCATCAGGGGGGGGGCGGAGGAGGGCGAGCAGGTCCACTATAAACCAGCAGGCTTCAGGTTTAGCTAATTCCAACTGGATTCTGCTTTTAGCCAAAGCATTAAGAAAGCAAACATGAGCTGTGAAAGTCACATAGAGTATTTAAAGTGAGGGTCGGGGGAGGAGGAGAGTCCTGTTAGTCCTCTGACAGCAACCGGTGGAAGTGATCCTTCCTCTTCTTCAGCACCTCCCGAAAATCCTCCTGAAAAAACACAACAGGAGATATTCGGACTGAACGATGAAACCGGGGGAGGAAAGACGGCAGGCAGATGCTGCTGCAGATAACCAGCTGTTTTTATCCTCAACTCAGTGACTGGTTAAAACACACAGTCCAAAGACCACGGCTTTAAGAATAAAACCAACACATGAAAACTATCTGCAACAACAGCACTCAGTATTAAATCGCACAGTTTCCACTATTCTGACATTTTATAGTCAAAACAAATTCATCAATCAGTGAAAATGATCGTTAGCTGCATTCTACCTACCAACCCAACCTCACTGTGTGGAAATCAATCATTCCTATGAGACACGAGGCCAGGGATCACTGTGGCACTAAAAACTACGTCGACGTAAACACTCATTATCACTGACACTGATCCAGTGTATCAGATCGATGGCTGCACATTCACATGCATTAAAAAGGTGACAGGCAGGTCGCCTGTCCAGTCATTTCATTCAGACCAAATGATATCATTGGACAGGCTTATTACAGACCTGAGACAGCCAACACATTTTTAAAAATTATTTTGTCAAACCATTTAATCTATTGAGGCTGTAATGAGAAATTCAACCTATATAACAAAGAAATGCTTTTAAAATGAGTCACATACCCTGTCTTTAATTGCCACGGCCCTATTTAAGGCCATGTTCAGCCTTTTTTTTTTTTTTTTTTTGCTCAGATGTAACTCAGATCTGATTTTCACAAATCACACTGAATCTGATCTTTTTAACTGATTTGTGCCACTTTCATATGTGGTCCTGAATCAGATCTGATCAGATCTGATTTTTGCTTGGCGACCTCAGAAATGATGGAAATTCATGCTTCTGTCAAACCTGTTTCCAGCCAACACAACCCAACTCCTACGTGCTACCAGAGACTTGTTGAGAGGCGCTGGCGGAGCCCAGGACATCCTGAGAACTTTGGTGGAAACAGTTTCTGTGAAGCCATTTCATGTCATGATCCCATCACTCCTGGCTCCGACTCTACATCCACAGACGCCTCCGTATATAAGGAGATGCCGACGCTCCACAAAAAGCCATAATTAAAAACATTCTCCTCATCCTTGTTATCACAAAGCACGACTTTGCTGGCTTCACTGCACATCTTATAAATGAACCTGTAAACTGTGACGTCAGAGACCTCAACCTTTACTTCTGAACGACAGCGTGCTGCGTGCAGGTCAGCTCAGGACCGTGACCCATTCACACTAGAACCTGACCAAACAAAGCAAAAAATGGATCGGTGCACTACATCTGAATTCAGCACTGAGACGTGCAGTAAGAACATAGACTAAGTAGACTAGACTCTCTTGTGTCCCTACAGGATGACTGGGGGACGCCGTAACTGATTTCTGCTACAAAACAAAATCAAATAATCATGGGTGCTGATGAGATAACGGACGTACCGCTGCAGACAATTTCTCCATGGAGGGGATGAGCTTCTGCAGTTCTCGGTCCTGTGACTCTCCAGACCAGCTCCGGATGGGAATCGTGTTCATCAGCTGCAAAAACACCAAAAACATCAATGAATAAAAACTCTTTTGTCAGCTGCGAAATGCACCTGTGTCCCATTTATAAACATTTACATCTGCAACAGAGAAGTCAAAAAGTATTGAGAAACGGATCGACACAGTGTGGATTTCCTGATAACCAGCCTGATCCAGGAAGAGCAATGAAAATGACACGAAACGAGAAGTTAAACTGCCGTCTAAAACCACAGCTCCACGGTACTTACGTGGTACGGGTATGTGTGGGGTGCGTTGTCCAGAACGACAGTCTTGGCGAGATCCCTCCCGAGGATGTTGAGATCTTTGATGTAGTGGCCGAGGACGCAGGCGCAGTCATCCTGATACAGGCGGTGTCTACGAGGGAAATCATCGATAGGTTAAAAACACTCACACCTGTTTCTGTTGAGTGTTGTTAGAGGCGTGTGTCCCCTCTAACAATATTTAGCTGGTGGTGAACTGAAGGGGGCTTGTAAATTAGAAAGACAGAGACGGGTAAGTAAAGGAAATATATAAAGATTATCACGTTTGGATTTAATTTTTAAAAATTTATGTAATAATTGCATTGTGTGATACTTTATGGAGGTTTTTCCATCTCTGTGCTTACTGGACAGTTAAATATCATGAAGTCAGTAGGACACTAATTTCTACTGTCTTAACATTTCCAAGCAGCGTCCAGAGGTCGACAGCAAGCTAACACTTTTGCCGACTGAGTCCGATAAACTTGACAAAGTGCACGTCTCTGCCGCCAAGTGAAGAGTTTATAAAACACGAGTGGAAGCAGATCTCAAGGAGACATACCGAAACAGTTTTTTCTGCGGGTCCAGGATGTTCAGGATCTTCTCAGCGTATTCTTTCTTTGCGCACGTGTAAACAAACAGCTGTAACAGAACACAAACAGCAGCTGGGACCGAGTCCACACAAAAACCAGAGCAAAGAGGGCATCAGGACACCATGAAAAACTACGTTAAGTTTAATTTATTTCTATACAAAAAGAAAAATAAAGAGGAAGGTGTGATAGAAGTATCTGTGTGCAGAGAAGGAGAGTGTGTAGCTGAAGTTCCAATTTTGCCAAATAAAACATTATCTTCTTATCATTAATGATAAAATTCACCTCGTCTCATTAAAACAAACTGAGACCGTAGACAAAACGTGTCTAGAGTCAACTGCACCAATAAACAACCAGACAATTAAATCTTATATCAGATTAATACATACCTCATAGATTTTTGCCATGGACTGCAGGAACTCTTTGACATATGGCCGTAGGATCATGTACACCTGTCGATAACAGAGCAGCAAAAAAGAATAATTTAACGAGACATATCTTCCATTTTCTCCTCAGTTCCCATTCAGTTAAAAGGGTGTAGTGGGTAGTTTACTTCATCTATGCTTTACCTTCGACGCCAGCTTAGATATCTGAAAATGTGCAGCCATCAGCTCAGAGTGACTCAAATTTTAAAGTGTGTATGCGGGAAGTGGGTACCTTGTACTGATGGTCCTGGAAAGCAGTGTGGAAGGTGTACTCTGCCTCCTCGATCACATTCAGAGAGCTGAACATCAGAGTCTCCTCCTGGAGGAACACAGATCACTGTGGTTTAGTTTATTCGTTCATTCATTTGTAAATCTAGAACTGCTTTCTCGTTTTAGGTGCAAAGTCTCTGCTTTAGTTCATAGCTAGTTATTTCACCAAGCAAACCAGATGCACAACATTTTTACAATAGACTTCTGGCATGATGTTAACCTAAAGTGTGAACTCACGCTCTTGCCCTGCAGTGTGACAGTAATGTGTTCTCCAGGGCAGATCTCTCTGAATTAATCAAAAATAAAAATGTATGACGTCCTACATGCCGACCACTTTATGACAAAGTACTAGGTCTTTCTTTATACGTGTTCTTGGTAGTTTGAATTTGCAAAGTTCATGATGTGAACTCTGTTAAAAAGGTGTCATGGCAGGTTGTTTGTTGTTCAAACCATCTCAACAGCTGCATCATAAAACTATTTTCTACCAACCAGAGGATGTTCACTCACTAAAGAGGACAATGAGATGCAGTTGAAAGCTCAGGAGAACAAAGACAATAAATGGACCCCGAGTTGAGATTGCATCAAAGTTCGAGTTGCATTATGGTTATTTGTGTATCTGGGTGTCGTTCCCATGTGACAGTCCATGAAGCTCCAGAAGATCAAACTCACCAGGTCGACCACCAGCGTGGCCTCCGGCGTGCTCCGGGTCTTGGGGGGAATGTCTCTGAGTTGGGGTCGGGAATGTTGTGACTGCAGTGGTATGTTCTTGATGAAGGTAAAGCTAGAAAAGGAAAATAATGCTCTTAGAATAGAAAAACGCACTAACGCAGGGATGATTACGTACAAAACGACACGAAACTGGGAAGTGGCGATGAGCTACGGCACTGTGGAAATCAATCAAAAACATTACTATATTAATAACACTGGAGACTGTTGGATGATTTTTTTTTTTTTTTTGCCGCAGTTGCGCCGCTATCTACTACTTTTTTTATCATCTGATCTGAGGAGATTGATCTCCTCGGTGTCTTAAAGTTGGCTCTTTGACAGTGTATGACCATATTTATCAAATTGGTTTAGAGCATGTGTACATTTATTACAGTGAACTTCGAAGGCAGTACAACACGCATTTACTCTCTGTGTGCTTAATTTGAGCTGCTGCAGCCTTTACGTTAATCCGACGGTATTCAAGTCAGACTTGTGTTGTGTTGAAAATGATGCAGAAATGTTACTATGTCCGACCCAGCAACATTACGGGCATGGTTTATGTGCAAAAGTAACTAGGGAGCTCATTCAGACACAAGACTGACATGTTAAATGTTAGGTCATCAGATTAACATAAAGGGACGCATGTCTGAAAGGGGCGTAACACTTACGGATTGAAGACGTCATCATCTTCGTCCCCAGCAAGAAGGTCGATGGAGCCGTAACCAAACACACCTTGTTCTGGGCTCATCAAAATGTTGTTTCCAGCATCTGCACGCTTCACATCTGGACAGACAAAACAAGGTGTACAAACTGTAAGCAACACGAGCAACCAGGAAAACTCAGCATAGGTTTGCCTTTGCTTTACTTGAAGGAATTGTCTTAAAGACGGGAAGACCAGAAGCTGTTTATTCTCAGTGGTAATGGATGCTTTATTATTCAACATGTAAAACCTGAACAGTGTTATCAAAGGATTGACCAAAGTCAACTTTAGATGCATCAATTTGGCCCACTGAGGAAGAAACTGAATATATGTTTAACTTAAAAATTAGTTATTAAGAGGGTTAAATATGGGGATCATTTAGACATTACACAGAAGACCAGCTCATCCCTAAAGCCTGAATAAGACAAAAGAAAGTATGTTGGAAAATTACCTAATTATATATTATTTATGTGTTATTATTACAGCGTTCCACTGGATTTTGGGAGATGGGAAACAACGTTCAGGCACATAAAATTAAATGTGACAGTGATTATATTTCACTATTCTCTATTTCATTTGTTTTCTACACTGAACTCTACCACCTGCTGTCGTATTTTGAGCACCCGTTAACTTTGCTTTGCAGGATGCCCGAGCCTTGCATGCTTTTCTTCCTGCAATGCAGCTCACTTTCTCTGTTCAGCGCCTTTTGGTTTTATGTTGTGGGGCTTAAATGAAGCAAAACACGAAGCCAAAGTTAACGGTAACTCTGAAGTGAGACTTAATTTTGTCTCCAGGGCCGAAGGTGATGCTCACCTCAGGACTAACCTTCAGTTTATTCAACACCTGGGAAGACAGACACAGAAACTGTCTTTGGTCCTAAAGTAGCTGCAGCATTTATTCATAGACCGCCTGAGCCCTAAACAGTATACTTAGCTTAATACTACTACACTTATTTTACTTCTCTGCGTACTGAGCTCCTTAAAAAGGAAGTCATGCTGCTCCCACAACCACATTTCCACCTAAACATTTTTATGGGACATTTTTTGATATTGGGCTGGAATTCTTTGACTGTGGGGTCTCATTATTGTGTAAAATGCCTGCGGCCAGCTCAATTACTCCCCCGGATTTTGTAATAATTGTGGGCACAGACACATCCCCGTCCCCATCTCATCATTTTGAAAACTCATTTGATCTTCGCGAATCACCTAAGTGACCCATTTTGAATTCAAAAGCTGAGGAGGTTGCACCTTTGTACTAAAGTTGTTCTTGACTGAAAAGTAATGACTCACACTGAATTATAACAGGACACTGAGCCCTCCACCAATAGAATAAATAACAACTGTCGGCTCGCCACATTAAAGCCTGCTGGGCAGCCTGAGAGGCTCAAAATGTTCCTTCTGTGTGATGCACCCAGGGTGGGAATTTACCACAAGCCACCACAAAGACGCTGGTGCATTTATACTGCGGTTGGGATATGAGTTTACTCCACCAGACACTTTAGTCACAAGGAAAGAAAACAAGCTTCAAAGGACTGACTGGATATCTCCCAAAGTGAGCGGCAAAGAAGTGAAAGTGTTGAGTGGTCTGAGAACATTTTTACTCACTCTCTTTGCTGGGTGTGAGGAAACGCACGATGGGTGAGTAGATGTTCCTGGCTGTCGTGTTGCGGGGAGACACCGGGTCGATCTCCGACAGTATGTGCTCATGGCGCATGATGGGCCTGACTGGAGTCTTGAAGGCCAAATCTAGATCACGAGTGGACGATCGGTCAGAAAACACAAAAACAAGTGCAGGGAACAGTTTCTGGGATTCATATTCAGAAAAACAAAAATATCAGAATATTTAAAAAGCATCCATGAGAATACCTGGAGACTGCCAAACACACCTGTTTCTCTGTCATCAACAGCGATGGCTCTCTTCCTCGCCCGGCCACGGAGCAGTGGCCGCCTCGTCATTGTGGGAATTTCATCATCTGAGTGGTGGGAATCATTATCCAAGGTCTCTTTATCCTACACAGTAAAAAGTAAAAAATTATCAGAAAAAAAAGTAGCATAACGCAGCACAGTATCATGATAATGAAAATACCACTCTAAAAATGTTTTTATAGTCGGTAAATCTTAGTTCAGGAAGGAAGCCGATTTCCATGTTCCATGTTGAGGTAAGATCCAAATTTTAGTCAGACACGTTATTTATCACGTCAAGATATGAAAAGGCCTGTGCCCTTTTGCTTCTTTGTGTAGAGAGCACAGCCTTCTCCTTCCTTTCTTTTCAACCGCCTCGTAGAAAATGTTGCAATATTTGTGCATATCCAGAATAGTGGTGTTATCAAAGTCTATTGACTTAATATTTTTAATTCTAACCAGAAATATTAACTTCTCTTGCAGGCACACATTTTTTGCTCAGCCTTGCAAACTGTTGGCTAGTTGGTTCGTTTATAATGCACAAAGCTGACTGTAAACAGGCAAGAGGCAGTGAGTCGCAAATGGGGGCAAAAACACCAACTGAGACACATAATCCAAATGAGATGTATACATGTCCAAATATTCCTCCTAACGCCTGAATAATATTGTGAAATACCACATATATTAATTGGAATATGATACCTTTGTAGTATGACCTGATTTGGAAAATCCAAACAGAACATGCCGTTTACACAACCCGCATCAAATACAGAATATTGTCATACTCTGATTAATAGTGGAATATGAGTGTGCATGTAAACAGTGTCATTGTCTAGACGAGGTCGGGCACCACCACAAACGTTTCACCAGGAGGTCTTTTATCAAGCATAGCAATGCCCAGTGCCATTCTACCATTTCACCTGTGGAAATTATAGTTATTCTTACTATTCAGGCAATTCCTCCTAATGAAACATGTAAAAAACAAGATTATATAATAATAAAATATCTGTGTCACTTGAAAGTGGCAAATATACACCCAAATAATAATCCTGAACCATTAAGAGTGAAAATGTCCCCAGTAAGGAAAAGTTGCTCATATTGCAACAAAACACAGTAACGGCAATAACAGTGTATCAAGCATGCTCAGTCAAAAAGAATCATAATACTGGTATGTACCGCAAGATTAGCAGTGACTTCCACGTCAGTACCAGGAACTACTATCTTTATGCTTGTTTGCATTACGAGCCCGTATAAACTGTGCCTCGGTCCTGTACTACACGATCGGTATGTGGAAGTATTCTGCAACAGTCCCACAAAAGGGGAAATGCCCACGTGAGCCATAAACAAAGCAGAGAGACAGCAAGTACACACTGCTGGAGTCGTCAGTGTAAACAGTCATACATGCATGTGTCCTGTGACCTACTTTACTGGGACCCTCTCTCACATGCAACTGGGCTCTTTAATCCTGTGTGAGACACCACGTCAGAGAGCTGCATGTCTGAACCCTGCAGCCCCGCACACGGATGAAACCCAGGCAGGGAACACAGGGAAGTCTGGTGATACCTTTGTGTTGTAGACTCAGGTGTCCGGTCTGCTTCTCTTCGATTAGGGGAGTTACAGTGTTTACAATGCTTGACTGATGCAGATGAAAACACCGTCAAATTAAAGCTAAAAGGGTGAAACTTAAACTCACAGACTGTTACTGTGCTCTATCGGAGTACTTCAAAGGCAACACACACGATGGGGTTACTTTTGTTACACGGTGCACAGCACAATAAAACTCTGTACTTCCAACAAAATGTCTATAAAGTTGAATCTAAGGCTCTCTAAAACAGGACACTATAAACTCGATGGGGTTCAGATTTATTGCAGTACCATTGTTAAGCTGCGTTAGCTCTTAGCTTGGTGCAAACTACCGAATAAAAGACCAACTTTGTCCATTCACCACTTAGAATTACTGAATTACTATTCAACTTTAGCATTTAAGTCCTTAACGTAACCCCACATTACGCTACAGCTCGGGGTGCTCCTAAACCACATGTTTTAAGAGCAGAACAAGATATATAAAGCTAAAACACAGCCGAGAACACGGATGAAGAGCCACCTATCGTCCAGCTGCGGCTTGAACACAACAGCAGCTAAGCTAACTGTTAGCCTGCTAGCTACTGCTGTGTTTAGAGAACGTTAACGTTAAGCTAACCAACGTCCGGCTAACCAAGCTAGCATCAGGATACGGAAACCTTTATCTAAAACGGCTGAATCTGTAACAAAGGCGACGATTACTGATACCAATGACATTAGCTATTAAAGGGTATAATAGTAAGGATATAATCGTTATTTGTTACCTTGGTTTGAAGTGGGCTCTCGGTCACCCTCAAACGCGTCCGTTTCGGCGTCGCTTTGTTGGACCTCCGCCGGTTGCCCTTCGGTGCGTCCGAGCCAGATGTGACAGTTTTTTGAGACCTGAGTCTCATTTTTCTTCCTCATGTGGGTCTGATACACTGCACGGAAAGTAATCTCTTGGAGTCGTCCGGTGGTTTTCTTTTCTCTATTCCCTACCGCCAGGGTCTTGGGTTGAGTAGCAGAGAATCTTTGTAGCTCCGCCCCGCTCCGGTGCGCTCATCCACGGCTCTTCTCGAATCAGTCCGTGTGTTTAAATCTACCGGGGTGCGATAGGTTCACCACTGGGGACGCTCGTATTGGGCGGTGCTTCAGAACAGTCTGGCGTCAACGTGACACCACAGTCACGTTGCAGCGAGTGTGTGTGTGCGTGTGTGGATAGATGGATTATGCATGAAGGTCTAGACGATCTAGATCAACACAGAAACCTTGTTTTACATTTTACACTTTGTTCCCTCTTTTATTTTAAATACACAATAGCTGAACATGCCAACACCCGTTAAAAACACTGAAATATTAGTAAACTGTCCTCAACACACAAACAGAAATTTAAGATATAATATTGCAGAAGGCAGTGATGAGAAAATATTCAGGTCATTAAGTAATTTAGCAGCTGTGAAAAGTAACTAGGTGCATGTACTGACTTATTGTTATTGTAATTAAGTAGTTACTTGCAGATTCAGACGTCACATGCAAAACATATAACGAGCTTATAAAATGTGATGAATTGCTCTAAACTACTACCCAACAGTGAAGTATTAAAAGGAGTTCCATGTCTACAATAAAAAGCTGTGCGTACAGTTCTGCCTCAACAATAATAATAAATGATAATCATATTGCAGTGCAGTTGCATGCAGAACGATTAGTTGTCACTGAGTGTTTTATATTGCGGTATTATGATTTTTTCTTGGGTAAAGGATCTTGAATACTTCTTCCACCACTTGCTTTAATTAATGTTTTTATCCAAAAATGTTTATTCCACTGGCATACAATATATCACCCCCGTAATTGGCAGAAATATATTTGTTCCCTGCTTCCCTCTGATTGATTGTGATTGTGTTTAAATCATATTCTGTTCCCTGTAAGTTAATGCAGTGATATACAGAAGAGGTTTAGAGTTTGAGTTATGACTTTTCTCTCAGAATTCTGGGTTTAAAGTCAGAATTCTGTCTTGCTTGAATTCTGAGAGTCGAGTAAATTTCACATGTGGCCCTAATCCTCTTCTGTATTGATAAACGGTATTACACAATTCTGTTTGATCTATTCCACTGAGTTAATCTACTCAATATCAATCCTGAGAACATACAGAGTGTTAAAACCAAACAATAAAACCATAAGACAATTAAAACAGTGAGTTAGTAAGGCGACTATAGGACTTCTGGATTTCAGTAAAATTTAGTAGCAAATCCCTGACTTTGCAGTAGAGGCTGTAAAAAGGTTCTATTTATTCCTGTTAACCAAAATAATTTGTTTTTGTTAAAAGGCTGATGTGGCGCATTAGTCACTGTTTGGTAACAACATCAGTGTTATAGAGACATTTTAATGAAAGAAAAGAACATATTATTGATTTTCCTGATGAACATGTTTGTTAACTTATCTGAGGGTACATAAAAAAAAAAAAAAACATCAAAAGCTCTGGTGACATTTAAGAAAAGTGATATTTTATTAATTTCAAATTCAAAATAAAAGTATTCACACAAACACATATTGAGTAAATAGGCAAGAATAGCTCTCCACCCTTCAAAAACAAAGAAAAAAAAAAACAAAAAGAAAAAAAATAAAACAGTTGCATTGCCCGCGCCACTTCACTGTTACCGTGGTTACCGGGAAACATCCCATTCATCAAAAATGTAATCATTTATAGAAAAAGGAGGAATAAGCACACATTAATAGAACAGACTGAAAAACGACTCGCAGTACTAACAGTGGTACTAGAAGCAGTACTTCTTGTAGTACTAGTAGTAGTTAGCTGTGGAGCTGGAGGTTCCCTGTTGTTGAGGCTAAAATAAACTAAACAGCAGAAGTGTTACGAAGCTGTAACACAGAGTGAGAAACAGAGAGGCAGAGGAAGTGGCCTCGGAGTCCAAAATGAACCTCTCATTTCACCTGCAGGGTGACATTTAAAACCTTTTATTTTCTTCCAGAGAGGATTATGATATAAATACACCACAATACTTGTTCTCAATACAGTCTCAAGTGTGTCAGGAGATTACGACTAATCTTGAGCACTGTACTTGTATGTTGAAGTTCATTTCCGACCCCGGCGTCGGCCCTCATGCCCTCTTTATGTACGTACTAAAATGTAACTTGAGCCCTCAAATGCATCAAACTGGAGGTAGAGGTAGATTTTCCTGAGAGGTTGTAAAAGACAAGATCCTTGTTTCAGTTCTGAAGTTAACTTGAAGACATGTGAAGCCCCCCCCCCCCACACACACACACATCACACGCTTCCCTAAAATAATCACATTATCATAATCATTATCGCTATATTAATAAATCTGCTCTAAATGTAATCTCTGTGTGCCGGGGTTGCTACAGCAAATCCAGAAAAAAAAGCAAAGAAAGAGCAAAACAAAACAAACAATATAAACATGATATAATTCACAGCCCTAAAAAGCCATATTTCAGAAATATTCTATTTAATGAATCTTAGTAATACAGGTTAATTCATACAACAATTGTCACAGCAGAAAGGCATCTTGTTATTTCTCATCATCATTTTCGTTGTCCACAGTCCACCTGAAGGAGGTAAAGTCAGTGGTGAAGTCCAGTCAAAAGCCCCTAAACCCACATGCACCTTAACCCGTAAATGTTCCAGCAGAATTTCCATGTTGGCAGCATGTGGGAAAAGGAGTCGGAGTCAATTTTCCACGCAAGATTTCAAGAGGTTCTTAAGCTACGGCTCTGGTGGGAGTAAAAGCAGCAATATTTCAATGACTTTCCTACATTATGACAGTTTGACACAGAGCGAGCGAGCGAGCCAACCACAGGAGACTCAGAGTGCTGGTGCTGCCACATCCAAAATTATGGAGTGAGCCCCAGAAAAGCACGACGTTCACTACTTATTTGGTCGGGAAATCAAACTCAAGAAGACAAAAATGCATTTTGCTTTTGAGCATGTGGTGAAAATTACCCCATTGTTCTGATCTGTACAACAGCACAGTGAGCGCACCAAACGAGCAGACATTTGCAACCAAGCCAAGCTTTTAACTGCATTACCACACAACAATAATGTAACTTTTACAAAAAAATTTAAAGCCAAGAGCTGCAGACACAAAGTTGTGTGCGACCTGACGGTGAAAACCACTGTGACACACAGACGCAGAAACATATTCATAGACGCAGCTGGTTAAAATCAGAAAAAACACCCAAATCTGTCTGAGCTCAAATCTGCCAGAAGCACTATTCAAAAAAACGACCCCTGCTTTCATACCAGAGTTAAGACTGATACAGTTTTCACAGCTGCATTCTTCTTAAAATATCAGATATCAGCCACCTCTGATATGGAGGAACCTGCCTGACCACAACTACAGAGAAACAGGCAAGACAGGACATCTGATTATAGTTTCCTGATTGTACTTTTAATCAAAGTAAATTATTTAACTCTTAACTGCGTCTGAATCTGGTTTCAGTGGAGCATTTCACTGTTCCATCATGATCTAAAAGCTGTTTCACAGGACAAAAAGAATTTAACTCTGGAAACATCGAAAGATGAAATGAAGATCTGCACACCGAAAATATGTCTTTTTTTTTTTTTTTTTTTTGCAGTAAATGGTGTTACTGAAGGACATTTGATCTTACACCCTCGGGTCAGACCCTGTTGTCTTTCCATTTTGGAAATCTAAGCCGATTGTGCGTCATAACGAAACCTTCCACCGAGGGGAGCTCTTAGTAAAGCTTGAACTGAACCCTCAACCATACTGACATCTCCGCTTCCCTTTGTGTGACTGAAATTGATTAAAGGTGTGAGCCACATTTTTTAGCTGATATCTGATTGTCTGTGGTCATTACAATCTCTTTCATAAGTCAAAATGAAGTCTTTAATAAGTTGTTCTGATGAGGCTTTCCTGCATTCCTCTGTTGTGGCTGGAGTGAAGACATCTGCCGAAGATTTAGCTCTTGAGGTAGAAATGGGGTTTTATTTGTGGCTGAAGGGATGTCAGAGTGTTTGGAGGTACACAGTGTTGTCGTGACATCTCCTGATTGTCGCTACCATGCAATTAAAAAGACGCCAACCTCCACTGAAGATGCTGCCGTGCACAAACTGAGAGAGAGCGAGAGAGAAAGAGAGCGAGCTGCAGTACCTCCACTGTTCAAATGCAAATATCTCACAGGGTCAGTCAATAGATATACGATAAACATGGATCTATTGGAGGGGGCAGGTGCTTGAGTGTTGCCTCAGGGGCCGAAAGGTCACAGGGTCAAATCTGAAAAAAGCAATGTTGATCCTTTAGATCAGTATTGATTGAATTTTGCCATCTCCAGCAGCCCTCCCCCCAAAACAATGCATTCAGCCACAGCATGTCTCTATTTGATTGTCAGCCAGCAACTGTGACATCTGCTCCTCATGCAGAGAGAGAGTGAGACACATGCTGGGCTTTCTGCTCATTACCAAACTAGCAACAACATCCTTTTCCATCGTTATATACGTGAAACATACAGCATGGAGGAACCAAGGAGGAACACAACCCTAAAATGTCGTTTAAAATGAATTTGTGTCTTTTTTTCACCCTGGGTTTAGAGTGTAAGGTGACATGGCATGTGTACTCCACCATTACTGTGCAGACTATGTGGTGACTGCACCACGGCTTGCTAAGGCTACCTGGTAAGATCAGTAAAATCAGAGTAACTGAGTGTGTTATACCACATAAACAAGCCAGTAGCTGAATCATAAAGGAGGAAACATAAGTTTATGGTCTGAAGAATGTTGTTGGCAAAACTAAAACGATACGAGCCAGATTGTGATAAAAAGCCATGCAGCATAATGCTTTGAATAAAGGTGTCTATCAAATGCAAAGAGGCCAGTTCAGCATCAGTATGGATCTATACATGACTCCCAGCATGTCTCCCATTGTCCACAGCCAGAAGGCACTGCCTGTTTCACGTTCCCGACATTTTTCTCCATAGACGTACATTCCCTTCCTCCGTGAACCTGATCAATAATAACAGAACAAAATGTGAAATGACTCCTCCACTGATAAATGACTTAATGTTAGAATCCATACAGTTATGTACAGAGCAAATAAAAGGGAACACGGTTTTGTGTTATCTCCCACCAACGTATGGCTGCTGAGAGAACGCTGTAATCTCACTTTAACAGTTTCACTTCTGCAAATGTTTCTCAGACATGAAAACAATTTCATTGGTTGAGTTAAACCTCAGTGTTTGGAGCCAGGAAACCATGCAGTCTGTTCCTACTATGGTGTGCTATTGACTTAAAATAGCTTTAATAGCCTCACTCGCCTGCTGACCCCATGAACCCTCACCTGAACTCAAATTAACCCAGACTCCACGCTGTCCAGACTGTGCCACCTTTAGGTGAGTAAAGTAATGACTGTTGTTGAAGTTCTGACACTTGTTCCACAGGCAGACAGCAACTATTACAACTGCAGTTTTGCCTTTTTATCACTGTTTGTGAGCGTTTGCGGTATTTGGTGTTGAATATTTCAACTAATAGATGTAACTAGATGCAACTAGACGCATGTCTGTTGAGACTGAGAAATTATCTCACAGCAAGCTGCACTCAGTATCTGTTCTGGAGTTTTGGATTATATGGCACGCCTGTGTGTTAATGGTTAACTCCTGACGAGTGATTTTTTCTCCAAATAATTAACATTTAAGCTCACATCTGACAGTCAAGTGCCAGAGACAGTTTAAGGATTACTGAAAAAAGCCAACAGTTGTTGTCTGTTTGAGTATTTAATAACCACTGATGGTTAGTATGACACCATGATTCTCCATTATTATCTATTTATAATGTGACCACCTCAATACTTTTTGCTGTGGTCCTGTGTAGTGTGAGTGTGAGAGCCAATGTGGTAACTGGGAACATTTGATGTGTGTTCCTCAGTTATCTAAACTGGCTGCCGCGACACTAGTGTTCACCACTCACCAAATCCTATTCAATTTCTTGCCGTTTTACATTGACAACACGCACCTGATATGGACTTTTGCACCTATTTGCATTTATTCTTGCCTGTTTTTTATAAATTTCAGTTTGTTATTGCCAAGTTTGGCCTTTGTCCACTTGTTGGTTGTGAGCTGGTTAGGACAATAGTTATTTTAGGTGGTACGAATGTAAAAACCTCAAAGACACACAAAGCCACACAGTCGAGATGCAGACAAAAGAAGCACCCGTTGCCTGTAGGTGGTCACACCAAAACATGTGAAAACTGCTGCTGCTGTTACTTTTCTTGCCTACAGGTGGCGCCCATTAGCTGCTTCACATACAAATAAATACTTAATAAATAATATTTTAAGCTCTGTTAATATTTTGACCATGGTTCCTATTTCATCGCTGTGTGGTTTTCTGTTTCACTGACATGTAACTCAACCAGTGAGCTCCTGTTTTTGCTTCCTGAGCAGAGTCTGCCTCTGACAAACATCATTTTAAGCCCCTCTTTTCTTCTCTAGTAAGTCATAAGTTTACTTAGTAAGTTTACTCCTTTGTGACTGTTTTACTAAACTTTAGGAGCAGCAGTGATTGAGGGTTGGTGGCTGAGTATAAAGAGTATTTTTCAAAATCTGACCACTGTTTGTGTAGCAGCTGGTGGTGATTTCCCACCGAGAAGCGAGTCCAGAATCAAAGCCACGAGAGCCATCTGGTGATATTTGACTGGAACAGTAAAAAGTGATTAGACGGAGGTCCTGCTCGCTCTTCGGTCATCTCATGCTGTGTTAAGGCCTCAGAAGAGAACCCACATACAAAGCCTGATTTACTTCCTAAAGGTCAGTAGGAATGAGGCTGCTTTGTTGTGGGGTTGAGTAACAATCTTTAACAGCCAACGGTCCAGAGAGGTAACACAGGTTAAAGTTCAAAAAGCTGAATGATTGAGCTACTGCAAAATGCAGAGACACAGTTATTTATGAATGATGTGGTGCCTCCCCTGCGGCCGATTTAACTTTTTCTGAATTTACCTGGGGTGAACGTTAGTACAAACATTCGCTAAGATTACCTCTGAGCTCACATTGTCAAAAGCCCCGATTAAGCAAACATCTAAAAACCGTCAGAGGATCACAAGACATTCTCTGTTAAATCCTTGACAGGTGGCAAGCTAGTCTCAAGGAGACGCTGTCCTTGTCCACAGCACAGGATAAGAAGCACTTGGATCAGAAGAAGCACTAAAGTCATGCAAAACACAAAAGCTGAAACAAAAAAATAAAAGCATTTGTAATCTATAATACAAAAAAACAGAACAAAAACGCCAGATATGAGCTGAAATAACTGATAAGTTTCATCTGAGGCTCCGATAGCGTCTCCTGACACCTGATTGTCCATGTGAGTGTCTCCGTGGAGACATGGATTCAGTGGATTCACGACTCCTGTGAATTTAAGACAGGAAATCACGCTTTTCCTGCTTTCCTCCTGATCGCTGAAGGGCCTTATCTACACATAGGGGCATGCATCTGACCTTAAGACAGTCACTCCACTAGAAGGCCAAGTTAGAGGAAAGATAAAAATGTATCTTTCTGCAGAGAAACATGTCGCAAACCATTGCTCTGTGAAGATACTGTACATAGCGATGAGCAGACGGACACCTGAGAACAATTGAAAATGTGTACTTTTGACAACAGTCGGTTCGGACACCGCTGAGACTCAGAGAGTCCAGCGTGTTGAGGTGGAGCGAGGAGGGAAAAAACCCCTCAAGAAAAGGTTTTAGTTCATGTTCCCACCTGCACAACTGACCCCTTACTCATATTAACAGCCATTTTGAACACTATGTGTGAGAAACGACCTGTAAATTTCCCCAGTGTGGGATAAATAAAGTCTCTCTTATCTTAGGACTGGCATAGCTAGGCCCTAAAGTGGCCTTATGTCAACAAACAGGCGAGGATTTTAGATAAAAATTAGCCAGCTATCTCTGGAAGAAGCATTGACGGCGATCAGTAATCATGCTTCAGAACGTAAACCAATATCCACACAGATTCTTGAGATCCTTTTGTTTTAGGCTTGTGTTTCGCTGGAGAATCTGGGGCATTGATATGATGTATATTTGGGTACATGACCGGAGCGCAGACCTGCACCGGACGCGCTCTTCCACACAGAGATCCCAAACGGCTGCCATGTGAATAAAGTTATAAGGTTTTACACAAAATGAGGTCACAACGGTACATTGTTATATGCCCTGAAGAAACAACATATACCTTTAAAGCTTTTCTGATTAAAAATAGAGGATATTCATATTTTCTTTTTTTTTTTTATAGAATTCTAAATATATAGATTTTTTTCCTGCAGTGAAAGGATTGTTAAAGATTTAAATGATAAAACACAATAAAGAGAATAAAATAATGATAATAATGACAATGAAAAGGTAAAATAAAATAAAAAAAATCTCTCCCCTAGAGGATATCGCTGTCGATCAGTAGCTGTGTTTGTGTGTGTAAACAGTGCATTACCCTTCCTAGTTATTACCTTCTCTTTTGTTCTCCGATATTCTGTACATTTATGCAGAAATAAATAATTCACAGGTTGTGCATACATACTTGTTTAGCATATACTGGCTCTCAGTTGGTATATTTTTTTTCTTTTTCCGAAATTATTTTGGCTGTGAAGAACAAAAGAGGTGAGTTGATGAGAGAAAACCTGAGATAGTGTACTTCAAGTGATCTGAGTTTCAGTTTGTGTCTTTCTGTACAGTTTATGGTTCTTCTCTTTTTGGCATAGATTGTGTAGAAAATGAGGTTGATTTTTGGCTTTACTTAGCGTGGTAATTTAAAAAAAAAAAGAAAGGGGAAAGGCTGGGGGTTTGTTAAGACAATAAGTTGCTGGAGGTTGAGGTTGAGGTAGGTGTGTTCTGCTGCTGCTGTGGAGCGACACGACTGCTGACCGTCTTGTTGGAGACGGACGATCCAGACGCACCAGACAAGACCGACCCTGCTGCTGCCTGAGCAAAAAGAACGCCTAGACAGAAAAAAACACAAGAAACCCAAAAATTAACCTCAGAATACAAAGTATCCCTCTTAAACATTTAGGGAAATACACTCATTAGCTTTCAAGATTCAAGATGTTTATTGTCACTCTGGTTGTATTAGTCTATTTGCATGAAACTCTTTGGTTGGGAGCTCCATTAGAGAAAGATGTATATAAAATAAAAAAATAAAAAATAAAAACAATAAATAAAGATATATAAAGATGTAAGTATAAACCAAATAAACATAAAAATAGAAAAACAGAGGCTTCCTTAGATGACAGATTTCGTGACAGCATGAACTTCCATTTATAAGGTAAAGCTGCCTGAGAGGTTAAACCCGGGGGAAAAAAGGCCCCATATCACTCGCTGCTGTTTATTAAGTTTATTGCTAATTATTTGTATTTATCGACAGTGACTCCTTCCTCTCGCTTCGTATCTGGACTACAGTGGCTGGACAGTGGCTAGAAAGTTTTTAAGCAAAAAGTAGGTAGTAGTAAGTAGTCAAATGAAAAGAGACTGTTCTTGAGAAAATATGAGGGATTTGCACTTAAGATCTTCCTAACTTTTTTAAGTTTAATCTTTAGAAAATGCCTTTGGCAGCCACACTGTAAGAAGAGGACAGGCAATGACACCACGCAATTCAGACAGGAAAGTGACAGACATGACAGGAAGTGATCGGCTGGACTTCTTGTCAGCGATACTCACCAGCGTACACCACTCCATTGAGCTCCACTGACATGCTGATGCTGCCTGTGCCGTTGGTGGTGAGGTTCAGGGCCGAGTCCTGCCTGCTGTCTATAAGGAAGACAACCACAAAGGAGAGCTGTGTTAACAAAACCCAAATACTTTCACTTGGTCAGTATAAAGATATCATGTAAAGATGTCGCACTAGTCCAGATTTGACTTCTCCCTTAAATATCTGTAAACTAAAACAGCAAAATAAACATAAGCAACTCCAGAACACAAGAGCACTGACAACTGTGTGTGTCTCATTTCTCTGAAGTCATTTGTACCATCAGTACTGAGAAACAGCTTGAATGTTCTATCAGATAGACAGTAACCGAGACATACTGAACTGTATGATCAAAGTGCCTCCTGGCAGAAGGGAATCCCCACACAGACTAACACACATGTATTGTGTGCATACATGCATGCATCTGCTTCTGGAAGCTAAGCAGGTCAACATATAGGCCTGCTGTGGCTTACTTCCTCACTGTTGCGTGCTGTGGTCTGCGGTAAGATTACAAGAGTGTCTTCAGATACTAACTGTCAAGAAGGGGGAGAATATGTGAAATCCATCTTATGTAAAAGAATAAAATATAAAATCCACAATGATGCCACTGCAAATCTGATGCAGTAATATTGCTACGCTTTAATGCCTCTTTTCTCTGCTAATGTAGAATCTTGAAAAGCTCAAGTTTCAGGTTCAGAAGTGGAGCTTCAAACCTTAAACTTTGTGCAGATCCTGACATTTTCTGGTCTTATCTAGTTTTAAAAAGCAGATAGATCTCTCTGGAGAAGCACACTTTGTGTAGCTGGATTATTGTAATTTTAAATACATTAATATGGATTTTCAAATTCCTCAAGGCAGCACCCTCTGACACCTTCTATTATCTATGTATGTGCTGCCTTTAGGCAATGTTGTTCATCACCAGGGTTAAAATGCTATTCTTTGTATGGATGATATGGATATACTGAACCAAATAAACCTGTTACTATCTGCTGCAACCTGCCACTCTGACAGAAATTGATGCCTGAGTATTAACTTTATTAAAGAATGAAATCAATAAACATTCATACTTATTGTTAGACTAAAGATGAGATCTACTTTTATCAAGGCGGAGCTCTTCGGTTTCCATTAATATATTATAGATTTGGGAAGTACTGTTCAATTTCACATCAGTGAGGTGACAAAATCAGCCTTCATCCATCTGCAAAAAGACCCTTTTAGGCTCAGCAGATGTGAGAAAGCTGGTTCACACTTTTATCTTATGTCTAACAGACTTCATCATGTCAGAAACTCCAGTGTGTGCTCAGTACCTTGGTTATTGATGCGGATGTTCATGGGTAATTGAGCGGTCATGGCCAGCAGGTTGTGTTGCAGGGCTCTCTGCAGCAGTCGCTGGTGTTCCTCGGCTGGAAGCGCCATCTTCTTCTCTGGCGGCTCGCCAGCCTCTAGTTTGTCCCTCAGCTGCTCCAGAGCCGCCACCTGAGCCGCCATCGCCGCCTGAGCTGCTGCTGCCTGTACGGCAGCCACCGACTGACCCGCCAAGGCCCCCACTGGCAAACGGGCCATACCGAGCCCTGGCAGTGGCTGGCCTCCCTCCTCTTCTGGCCAGACACCACAGAGAGGGAGAGAACGGGCGCCTTCAGTCAGGCAAATACAACTGAAGTTATCCAGGCAAGGTAAAAATTACACTCCTCCCTGACCAACCTGAATTTCTGAAAGTCTATAAATCTGGAGCTCATAGCATAACTTCGTTCATGTGTGTTAAGCAGTGTAAAAATATTGACAAATCTCACCTTTCTTGATCTTGTGGATGGCCGGCAGCGAGGCCCCGTTGGTGCCCACTGTCAGGCCCACACTGGACGTGGGGAGCTTCGGCGAGGACAGCATGGTGGGCGTCCCATTGGGCGAGTAGGTGAAGAGGGAGCTACCAAAGCTCTGCCGTCGGCCCTCCCGCCGATTACTGTCAATGGCTGCCTGGAGCTCGTTGGGGTTGCTCAGACCCCTCTTATCACATTCATACGGGTACAGGTACTTCATGTATCTAGAAGCAACATATATGCATTCACATATTTATGCACAGCTAAGAACACAAATTAGTCCCTAAAGCTTTGAAAAAAGGGATATTCTACAAATTTTGCACATCAAGATCAATTTTGATGTCACCAGGACTGACTGAAAACACAAATTCAATATAACGAAACCTCTGGCGTGGAGTTTGACAGTCATTGGGTCTGACAAAAGATCTTATAGAAGTCTTATAAAGATGGATTGTAGGAAGAGTATCATCTATTATTTTTTGTTTCAAACATACTAGGAATTTAAAGTCAGGATTTCTAGCTTTGATTCTGAGCATTTGTTTATTAATTTGTCTCTCCAAACCTTTAAGAAATACAAAATTAAATTAAAAGTTTCCCTTTAAACAACAAGTAAGTGTTCCCAGTAGATGTCTGACAACGGCGAAACATGACCGCTCTTAATTGTAGAAGATATCGAGAGATGGACAAGTGCTTAAAGCGATCGAAGGAGATACTCTTGAAGATAATCATGTGTAATGCAGGTCTCCTTCTCATACAACGGGATCTGTGGCGCAGCTAATTAGGAGTGAGAACGTGCTGCAATCCGAACCAACCACAGGAAATGACTTCAAACACAGGGGTTAACTGGGAAACGAAATGGATGTTGACATCTGATACAGCCAGCAGCTCAACACGCTTGAAACGCTGAGTAGAACAAAAGGTTTATGGCCATGAGAGTTGTGACTACCTGAAGTTGCAGAAATCATCAAATCGGTTGTGTTATTGATCTCTACTCTGACAGGACAACAGTAACAACAGAACAGTACCCAATAAATTAGCTGGTTGTTTAGTTTGAAGGCTTGTAACGAACATTGTAAATACAAACAAGCACAAAAATGGAACCAGGCAAACTTTCAGCAACATTTCAGAATAAAGAAAACAACTGGAGGTGTGATCACATGATCTTGTGCGTGTATGTGTGTGTGTGTACTGACTGTGTGCGGAGGGTGAAGGCTGCACTGGTGATTGAGGTAGGCAGGTTGAGTCCCTTGGTGATCTCCCTCCACAGCTTCTTGTTGATGACCTCCACCAGGCCGCCCTTCTCTGTCACCAGCCTGTAGAGCATGTACAGATCCAGGACCTGCTTGGCCATGATGGGAATACGATTCACTGGGGTTCCTGGAATAAAAGACACACACACACACACACAGAGGGAAAAGGTCAACATAGAGAAAAACACCATCTTAGTGGGAAACTTCTTTTCATGTACCAAACGATACTTGAATATTTGAGGTTTGATGCATGTTTGAAAAGAGCACGCTAGAGGCCACAGTCTCTTTTATTCATGACATTTAAAAATCACTCTAACCATTTCACCAGCCTATTACATGTTTTAAGTTGATCATAAGTCTGAATGTCAGTGCTGAGACACCACATTCATCAGTAATTGAAACAAGACTGGTTTTGATTTGATTTTCTTTTTAAACTTTGAGAACGAACACACACACACACACACACACAGTGAGCTTTAATTCAACTCCATAAAATTTATGAAAATTCAGTCATGTGACAGATCGACAGACTGTATACGGAAACACGATAGCGTAGACACCACCCTAATGAGGACGAGATACCTAAATTAAGTGTGGTGTACTGGAGAAGAGTTGTGACATCATTTAACTTTGGTATATCTTTTTTTATTTTAACCAAACAAAATTACTGTGAATTAAACATTTAATGTGTCACACAAAATATACAAACATGTATTTCTCTGGTTGACTTCACTCAACCTGACTGGGCAGTTTTCTTGTCGTTAAGTGTGAGTAAATAACAAACCAAATATGAGACATAACGCTTGGGGACAATATCTACAATTTTCTATTTAACTGTAACAAAAGTCCTTTTGCCAGCAAGGATTAAATGAAAGCCTTAAAGCATTAATCTTTTTTATCAAATTAAATTAATTCAAACACTGAGTCTTCTCAAACACAATTTTCAGGCTCACACGTGACACAAAATATGATCGATCCTCTATTTCCATTTTAAGGAGTGAGGCCTTAGACATCTGTACAACCTGCAGATGGCGCTCTGACATTCTCAGTGTGGACTTGGCAGATCAGGTCGTTGTTGCTGACTTGGACACTGTAAAGTAACATTTACTAGTGGTTTTCTTAGTTGTGACCACATGTCTGTTGTCGGGCTGCTGATATAATTTAATTAGCCATTTATCAATATGTCACATCAACAGCTGCTTGTTTACCAGACAGGAAACGCCTGAAATGAGCTGTTGGGCATTTGTGCATGAGATACATGAAAACACTGCACAAGTTACAATTTCTTAAGAGGGGGGGGGGTTATTTGGCTTAGTTTGCTGTTCTGAAGTTATGCATGTAACCATTGTAAAGGCCCTGCATGGTGGCTGAGTCAGTGTGTGTGTGTGTGTGGTGGGTGTGTGTGTGTGTGTGTGTGTGGTGTTAGAGGTGTGAGCAGGGCCATGTGGACAAGAAGCAGGACAGGAAGGTAAACCAATCCATTCCCAGGCATTGATACGATATGTCCCTTCTAGTTATAGCCTGGGAACGACTAGGAGCTGTGCAACCATAAAGCAATCATCTCCGAAATGAATAAAGACCCCACCCATGTGAGTGAAAGATGAGTAGATGGTGCTGTGTCGTATATCAGAGAGAGAGAGACAGTGGGGGGAGATCATCCCTCTACATCCAACTATTAAGAGTCTCTCTATGACATTGGCTGGAGAAAAAATGAGGAGGTATGACATGGCAGGAATAGATGTGGGTGTACTTTTAATGAGTGAGAGCAATTGTGCTGATGCAGTCTTCAGAGACTCGTGGTTACATACCTCTTTTTTGCATGAAGCTGAACAGATCATCCAGAAACTCTTTTCTCTTTGGGTCTCTATCCAGCTCGTACAGCTACGGAGAGGAAGAGGAGAGAGACAGATGAGGCAGAAGGTTATGACTTTATATCCAACAACAACAAATGTTTGAGATCCATCGTAAGAACACACGCGAGGACGTGTTCTGCTGTCACAAAAGCGATCTGACGGCGTGACGATGCATTGAACAGCCGAGAGAAAATGTCTGTGCCATAATGTGTGACGGCGAGATGACCAGACTGTAAACAAAAACATAAAATCTGGTCACTTAAACATCGCCTTTCAAGGCCTGTCATGAGAAAACCAATCGGCTGTCTTCTGATCATACGAAGAGATGAAACTTAAGGAAAAGCCGTGGACCAGTCTGTCTTGATGAGAACCTGATGTGGCTCCAGCTGCTGGCGGGGCCCCGGGCTCTGGAAAGTTCGGTGAAAGTTAGCAGTAAAAGTGGGGCGCCAACTCGGGGGAGCACAGTGGGGCCATTGAGCCTGTGGTTGTTTTTCCAGCCCAGTTTGCCAGTGTGATAGTGAAATATCTTGTTGGAGGTCTTTCTATTTACGTGTCACACACTTGATGCTGACACGTAGTCTCTTACAGGTGAGGGAGCGGTGGTACAGCTTCAGTATCCAACTCAAGGACACTTCAGCCTTGACAACAACATATGACACAATATCTATGTGAGGTCATGGAGTTTCATAATCTGTTATTGAAAATGGCAGGTTGTGAAACATAGTGTGAGAGACCGTGTACGGCTGAGCACCACCAAACAAAGGCAGCATATTGTTACTACACAGACACAACAGCTCACAGCTAAAACCACAACTAACCCTCATGTTGTACACTGCAGCGAGGAGCGGTTTGTATCACATCACAGGAAAGCACTAATGCCATGACAACTAACCAGTACATAAAAGAGCTGAAGCAAAGTTTGGCAGAAAACTAATCAGCAGCAGTATCTGGTCCCAGCTTCTTTATTGCGAGGATTTACTGTTTTATTCTGTGTTTCTGTTACAAATTCAATATCTTTGGGTTTTGGACTGTTGGTCGGACAGAACAAGCCATCTTTTCACTCTTGATATATTATGGACCAAATGTGAGTCCTATGAAGAAATGAACAACATTATAGAACTGTAGATTTGTGTGGTTCAGCATACAAAAAAGCCAGTTTGATAATATTTGTTATAAGGGATGCAGCTCATGTTCTTTATTTAAGAATTGTCAATACAATCCTGGAACATGTGTTGGCTGCATCACTGATAAAATCTCTATTGAATGAGCCTGTGCGTGCTACAACAAGTCGAGTCCAATCGAAGAAACTGCATCCTTCAGTGACATTTGACATCTAGAGATTATTTCAGACTTCCTTGCTAACCTCTGAGCTGCTCTGCCACCACAAGTCAAGGTGAATTAAACTAAACACAGGCACTAAAACATTTATGAGTTTTGCTTTAAGGCTGCGGCCGGAGGAAATGAAAATGAAAGGCTCTTCTTCTGGCTGACGCCTGGTGCGGCGTCGACAGTAGTGGCCTACTAACAGACTGCCCCTCATTGTGGCGTTCAGTGCTCATTAGTGACATGAAGCCTGCTCACTGTAACATCACTCTGCAGATCTCCCACCCCTTGGTTTTTTAAATTTTTTTTACTTTTTAACTTGCGTTTTCACTGCTTGTTTTTAACTGTGTGTTGCACGGTGTCCTTGAGTGCCTTGAAAGGCGCCTATAAATAAAATGTATTATTATTATTATTATTACCAAGCTGCCTTTTGATCTTATTATCTAGTGGGTAAAGGGGAGCAGAGGGGTGGGGACTGCTGGACTGAAGAGGGTTGAGGCGGATGGGGGATGCCGGCTAATGTACAGGCCTGCTGGAGGCAAGGGGGGGGGGGAGTTTTAATTACAGGATGCATGCATTTCGTGAAGTGCCGCACCATAAATCTTGGAAATTACCTCCCCAACTCCCATCCCCCCATGTTGCTTTATTTGCCCCCCCTCCCTCCCTCTCTGTGTCCTGATCACACAAACAAATATTTCCCCAGTGGCATGATGGGAGCACTGTCACATGGAAACAGGGAGGCTAACTCTCCAGATGTGACAACACAGTGGAGGAGTCAAATACTTTTTGGCTGTTGGTATTCTAGTAAAACATATGAAAAAAAGGTTTTAATTCTGAACTATAACAAACTGCAGTTCCCCTTAATTTTCAGAGTAAGCAACACTTGTGACATGTAATGGCCGCGTTACAGTGTTGAAAGGCGATGTGTTGATCAGCTTCACTGTTTCTCTGACAACTGAAGGAGCTGGAGGTCTACAGAGAAGCGTGAACAGTGTGAACACACTCACAGTATCATTTCTTACTGATGCAGATCCAGTTTCAAGTCTCATTCACCGTGCGCTGTTAACACGAACGTGGACATGGTATCCTGCTTTGGATCAACGCACATGTGACTCTAATCTAAATTCTCACAGCTGTTACCCTCTGTTTCTGTCTGCCGCCATGATGTTTGTAACATTTAACTTTTACAAGATCTGGGAGAGTATTCATGCATCTCACATCAACATATGGAAGTGTGTGTATTTATATTTCTTTAAAACCAGGAGAAGAATCTGTCCACATCTCTGTAGGGAGTATGACTTTAGCCTACGCAGATTAATATAATCCAATAACTGAGATATTAATAGAAGATTAACATGTTTACTGAACTGCATTATTCTTTAATTAATCCAATTAAAGCTTACAATAATAAATTGTTATGGGTCCGTCACCCGAATAAGCGTAGCATAAACGAACACTTCTAATTCCTGAAGAAGATTTAAGTCCTGTTTAAAACGTTATTAAATCATGACTGTATTGTAATTTTCACTGCAATTTGTAGCTCCCACAAACTGGATCCATGCTGCGATCAAACTGCTAAATGAGACACGCTCTGCCATTTAATCTGTTCATGTCTACATCTGCAAAAAGAGCAGCTTGAAGCAAAGTAATTCTGACAAGATCTCCTGGAAGGAGGCTGGGTGTGGAGTCAAACTGATGCTCTAACATGTTTCAGAGACGAGGCTGTGCTCTGTAGCAGGTAAATCCTATTGCACTTCAACACTTAACATTTTATTGCACTTGTACTGAAACCGGACAGATGCCAAGGCAGCTGGAGCCTTTGTACAGACAACGATGGAAAGTGAAATGACGTCAAAACTGTACAGCACATGTGGAGTGTAGAAGTATTAAAAAACATAAGTTAAAAAGAGAAAAAAAAAATCACATCTCAATCAAACACCATGATGTTAAAAAAAAAAAAAGAAATGAAGGGACAATTGGAAAATGATAGAAGGTGTGCTTTTAAATTGAAGAAAATGCACTAAATACGATTTGTCTTGTGGCTGCTATTGTACACATCATATATTCACTTTAAAACATGTCAACCTGTGGATCAGACAGAAGCTGGGAATGGATCAGCTGCATTATGGGGAGTGATAGTGGTTATGGGTCCAGGGTTGGAGGCCTCCACCCTCCCACATTCTGTCTTTTCTGACTGTTTATCTCTATCTCTTTTTCTCCTCATTGTCTTCTTCTACCTGCCGATACTTCTATCAGTTTCCATCTCAGCCTATTTGACTCTTGCCCTTTCTCAGCTCCACGTACTGTGTATAACCCTTATGTACATTTAACTCCCTTGTCGCCACTACACACACACACACACACACAGACACAGACACACTTTATCGGGCAGAGGTGGGTGTGGTTATGGTAGGCTTATACAGGTCTTCGTGTCTATAGTATGTGTGCTGGGGCAGGGGCCCCTCCTGGATTAAAGCTCTGCTATTCAGATAAACGACAAGAAGCTAGATAAACGACTAGAAACTGGGCCAACTGGTAACGCAGGGAGTCAGTTCACACCCCTTCACAAATGCCCTGCAACAAAAAGGCCCATTAAAACTTCAGAGCTGATTAGAAGAGTGAATGTTTCCAGACTGTTTAAGTGTCCCCATTTAAACAGTCTGTAGAGCTTCTTAAAACTCTGCAACTTTGTTCAAACTTTCTATAATGGGGAAAAAAAGAGCAGCAATTACAGATTACACAGATCGTTTGTGGTGGCAAATTTAGCATCAAAGACAGAATTTTGCTCTGGTGACAAATGGTGATAGTGGAAAGTTAACCAAATGCTGTCTGGTTAGCTAAACCAGACAGCATTTGAACAAGTATTTAGTGTTTGACTGTTGTCTGATAGTTTCCCACCCTGGTTGAGTATGTAGGTCAGCGACAGCCTGTCTGCGGATAAATTATAAACAGGCCTTAGACACAAAACAAAGTCTTTTTTATTCTGAAAATAATCAGTAACCAAAGAGCAGCCTATTGCTGTTGCTCTGCAGCCATCAAAGCAGTCCTGGTGGTGGTGGGGAGGTAATACTGTATGTGTGTGAGGGGGGAGGGGTTCACTTCACCGTTAATGCAAATGGCAGTTAGCAGGCCAGTGGCACACAAGTGTCACATAGCACATAATAGAGGCTTTGCAACTGAAAACCAAAACTGAGAAGAGACCGGGGTATCATCTACGTGCTCCCTTACACCTGCCAATTACCTCAATCACCTTGAGGTGAGGCTGACACACGCAAAACATGCACACACACACAAGCACACTAGAGTTCAAAGTGTGAAAAAAAAGATTGAAACTCTTAGCTTTTGTGTGAAAATCACAGTTAGAGGCTGGGGGTTCCCCGTCACTCTGACCAGTAGATGTTTATCTTAAAACGTAAAAATATTCCCTTCTTCTCGCCGGAGGAATCCATAAAACTACAAACAATACTGAATATATAAATATACTAGCTAAGCCAATTTTGCAAGTTGCAGCAGTTCCTCCATATCATGAGCTTCAGATTGGGTGAGGTCTCATCTCCTTATTTAGGCTATTTCTAGTTGATAACGCTTATTGTTTGGTTTCTACTACTGAAAATATTGTGAGTATTGATGGAGTCTTATTATTTATGCTACAGACTGTTAAAATGTTTGGTTGTGTTAAACTACAGACTGGAGTTAAGGCCGTGAATATGATTTAACTCTCTTCGTTTAGAGGTACAGAATGATAACCTCAACGTGTGTTGCATAACGCATAGTATGTGTTTTATTTACTGTGAGTCTCTGTAATTTTCCTATTGTTGAACACAGCAGAAACCAGGTTTACAGTGAGACAAAATCCCCTTTAACTCAATCCTGGAGGACCAGTTTGTCAACTTTAGATTAATCTATGTCCTTGAGTTGTTTCTTGTCATGAAAGAGATTAAGTATGAACTTGTTTTCAATGTATCATCAAGCCTGACTTGACAGGAAAAATGCTGCTGTCGTATTTATGTAATTCTGCCATGTCTAACACAGGTTTGCACGGCCTTTTAAGAGCAAAATTCCAGCACTTCTCAACAAAAAGCTACTAGACTCAAATCTTTTATCATCACATCTAAATTCTTACTATAAAAATGCAATTGCAAAAAATAAAGTTTACACAATTCTTTTAAACCCACACAATTAATGTGTATTGTGATTTTGTATATTTTACCAGTTGCTCATTTTAACAAAACCTCCTAAACTGCTCAGTGTCTGGTGCGAGACAACAGGAGAGAACAAACAAATAAGATTTTTGCTTTACATGAGTTATTGTGAGGATAAAAAAGCAGATTATGTTGAAAAGCAAGCACTTTCAGGGCATATATTCAAATTCAAGCATAGTCCTGACCTTGCAAAGATGATGGTTAAAATTAAGCATTATCCCTCTAAACTAAACCCTCTGGCATAACTGCCGTAAAAAAGAGACTAAAATGTAAACACACACACACACACACACAGTTACCAGTTTATTAGGTACGTCTGGGTGAAACTAAGGAAGTCTAAAGCAACAACCCTTCAACTGTCCCGCATTAAACAGAGAGGTGTTTCTGTTGGGGTGGACAAAATAATAGTCAGACCCACACAGTATAACACAGTACAGTTCAACAGCACCACAAACTACATCCTCCAAAATGACCGTAAATCTTCATCTCTTTAAAACTGTTTCAACATAAACTGACCATTATAACATTCATGCAGGATGATTTATTGCAGAACTGTTATGTGTACCTAATAAACTGGCAACTGCATTTTATATCTATATGTACATATATGACAGTGGGGGAGGGGAAAGCATGGCTGGCAGAGAGAGGGGTTGGGGTTGGGGGGTGGGGTGGGGGGTCTTGATACGGCTCATGAACACATGATCGGCCATATTCAAACGCTGCATTGTTCCAGGCCAAAGCCCTTTTAGGAGTGTCATTAATGTAGCAAAGCAGACACAAGCACCAGCGCTGCATCGCTTCAGTATTGCCACAAAGAGAAAAACGTGTCATAGCATGAACATTGCTTCAGTTCCACAACGCTCTGCGTTTGTTCCTGAGATGATAGGTGTGTACAATACGGTTACGTAACATTGCAAAATGTCAGTGTTGACATACAATGATTCATATAGAGTGAGCCATCAGGTGTTTATCATGTGATGAATATGAATGAATGAACAGAGAACACATGATGTTAATTACTCCTGTCCTGTATTTGCTTACTCATAAGATTTTTTACATTACTGTAGAAGGTACTTTATTGTCCAATGTTATGAGACAAACTATAATGTTGAATCTCAGTCAGAATACGTCTGTTTTTCTAGCATGTAGAGAATACAAATAATGAAAAATATGGACGTCACCGCAGACTTTTTTGGGGTTCCAAAACAACTGCTTGATTTTTTTTTCTTTGTCTGCTGTACTATTATGTAATGTCTTCATAAAGTGTGTGACGTACACACAGGCAGGGCAAAATCCTATTCAAGCACAAAAAAAAAAAAAAAAAGATCTCTACTAAATATGTCTAAGAGGAGGATATTCTAGGTGAAAAGGCTCACACAAAACAAGAATCTCCACCACATACCAGATGAGGTAAAAACACAGTTTCTTCTGTGTACAGAAGGAATTTCACTGAGTGGGGTCAGCCTATAATTCAATTTTACTGCAATGAAGTCCGCGCTCTAACTATTGAAGCCGTTATCTGATTACCATCATCACAGTAAGGTCATAAGCTGTCAGAGCGGTTAACACAGCCAGGATTCTGCTGAATCTCTCTACTATTTAAGACACAAAACCCTGCAGTCAGATTTACTTTTTTTCATCAAAAGATGCAGGTCACAGTCACAAGACACAGTAACACCCAAAACTGGTTTACAAAACACACAACATGGTGTGTTGTGGTGCAGAGGAGAAGCACGGAGCTGACAAGTTTGTTCTTTTTTGTATGATAATGCAGAGATAGGACTCTTTTTTTCCCAAAGATATCAACTGAAATCACTTTTTTTTTTTTAATCTCGATTTTGAAAAGAAATAAAGAAATCCAAGTACAGATGAACAGCAGATCTTCGCTTCCTTATCTAGTGAGTGCTGAGACTGAAGCAGCTTCTAACTTGATATTGACTGGTGAAGCAGATATTAAAATGACACTCCAACTGATTTCTTAATCAGTCTGTTCTGCTTGACCACTAAATCAAAAAGAATCAGATTCTTGTAGTGACAAACCCATGTTTTTGTTTGTCTTTCTCTTTGTTTGTCAGATTTTGTTTTGCTGCCATTTGCACGACACTTTCCAGAGATCATCTGTTAATCAAAGAGAGCAGAGGTGCGACGCCTTGTTAAATGCTGAACGAGTTTGACTTTTTATTGGTGTCTTTTCTTTGTCATTTCAGTCCTGTCATCTATCGCTGCTCATCACTAGATAATGAGTGTTAAGGATGAGGAATTCAAACAATTTCAACCACTTATCAATTCTTTGTTACAACATACACCAGACAAGTTACAGAGGTTATCAAAAAGAAGGTGCGTCTTTGTGGGAATGATATTTAGCACTGAGACTCCATCGGTCACACAGGGAGAAATCTATTGTTGAATATAATTAAATTATGATATCAAAACCCACAGTAATAGAAAGCAAACAAAAATGTAACGCAACCATACGACATTCAAGAAAGGCAAGTAAGACTTATTATTCATTAATAGCCTTCCTTGATCGAAGGCAACATGTTTCAAACCCCCTTTTTCAAGAGGCTGTCAAGGCCAAATCAATAAATGAAGTGTAGCAAAATAGCAAATTGGAACAGACGAGGACTCATGAATAAAAAAAAAGATAATAAAATAACTCCTGTTAAGCATGGCTGCCTCCTGAGATCTAACAGTGTTAAAGGATCAGAGAGAATTTCCTTAGATCTACCAAAAAAAAGACTAAAAAGGACAGACTGTTACAAATTTTATTTACTTATTTATTTACACAGTAGAAATGTACCATCACCCTTGTCAGTCCGAAATTAAATTGCCTCCTTAGTGAGAGCTTCTCATGTTCATTTGGAAAATAACTTAATCCAGTCAGTCGACAGAGCTGACAGCAGCGTGACAGAAACTGCACTGACATGCCTCCTAAACTGACATCTATAGTGAATCCATCTTTGTCTCCTCTGCTCTCTGCCCTGCCCTTCCCCATCCCCCCACATGCACACAACTGACAGCGACAATAGAGCTGTCCGATTGCTGATGCATTGAACGGTGTTTTATTGACAGGCCGGATCAAACACATCATAATCCTAACTGACCGGCTGGCCTCATAAATTCACCTCCATTGACTGACGATAAGGGAGCCACTTTATCTGCTACAGTCATATTTACCCTGAAAATGAAGCGAAGTGCGATGCAAGTTAGAAGAAAACACAGACAATGATACACAGACTGTATGCAAAGCTGCTTAACCCAACCTGCTGAATGGGTCAACTAATGTGCAAGTTTTCCTTTATTTCCAGACACTGTGGTTTTCCTTATGCTGGAATACACCTCTGGAAATGAAGAGATAAGCCGGGAATTCAACGATCTCTGGGAACGTGTCGAGAAGTCGTAAGTCAGGCCTCAGCCTGCATGCAGAGCTTTGCCTAAGGATTTTTGTGGTCGGGTTCTGTCGGGTATAAATGGACGTAAAATATCCCTTGCTGACATGAGAAAAAGGTGGAAACCACTTGATGAAGACAGGACATGAAGCCAGAATGAGCACTATCCTATAGACACATGCACGCCATTCCTGCCTGCTACCATCAGCTGCCATGGCTCGCAGATTTGGATACAAATCAGAAATAGAAGCCAGCTTTCCCAGGGCCCTCGAGAGTCTGATGTGTGTGGCTGTGAGCAATCTGTTCTAACCGCACTGCTAATGAGTAGTATCATGATGATGGATGCCCAAACTGGGCATGGCAAAGCTGAACAGGCCGAAGGACGGGAAGTGGGTGTAACAGCGATTAAATATCATTACCCAATGTGTTGAAAGAGGGCAATGTAATAACAAAATAACCAAGTAATACTACGAGAGGTAGCTCAAAATCAGTGTTATTTCCCCCACGTACGTCTTTACCCTAGATGTGTATCTGTAAGACAGCCTTCCCCAAAAAATGGCAGCTAAATTCTGACCTAGATAATAATCTAATGAATGTTTTTTTTTGTGAGCACTGAAGGTATGTATTATTCATTTACATTTGTTCAGCGCCAGTGCAGATGCCGTGATAATGTTTGTGTCTGAAGGCAGAAAGATGGAGACAGAGATAGAATGGGTAGCTGAAGGTTCAGGGGAAGGTCTGCAGCAGTGCTTGTATGCAAACAGGACGAAAACATGCAACAGATATTTAATCTGACCCAGGAAAGCTGCACTGTCAATCAGAGTAATGGATGGGCAGAGCAATGAGTTTAATGGTTGACAACGGTGGCCTTAAAAACATATCTGGCACACCCAGCCCAGTGGAGGCAGATACTGTATCTGTCCATGTGGTTCATTAGCGACTGAGATGCTGAGGCCACGTGGCTGAGCCCACACCAATCAATAGGTGGGTGGGCTGCAGTTTGACCTCAAGCAACCCCAGTTTGTCCTCTACAGGGAGCAGAAGTCTTGAAAATCAAACCCCAAGAAAAACAACATATTTGCAACTTAAACGTTTTTCAGTAAAGTTACGTTTGTATGGTTTTTACCAAAATGCATTGTGGGTGTTCTTTAAGCCTAATAAACGTGCTGATTGCACTTACTTTTGCAACATTTGCAGAGTCGACTACACAGCTCACATCCATGTTTGCTTAATTGCAAACGCAGATGCATGTATGCATCCTATTTGCTTACAAGAAGGGGAAAAATGCTTCTCAACTGTTACAAACCTTACTCTGAACCTTTAGCTGCCCTTCTATCTGTCTTATCCCTTGCCTTTGGTGGTACGCTTCTACAGTTCTTGATGAAACTGTTAGTGACATAGCTTGTATCAGATCAAGCGTGGGCGTCCTAAAGCATGTGCAAGAGATACTGTACTAACAAAACAAGGAAACACTCCTAAAAACACTACACCATAGCACAACTAGTGGTCAAACACCTAACAGGGTACGTTTAAATCTGAAAACTGAAATGCTTCCCTTCTAAAATGCCATTTATCTGAGACGGTTGTCCCATTTCAGTCAAAACACAGGGACTCACATGACAACAAAAAGTTTTGTTCATTCATTTTGTCATAATGTTCACTCCACTTTACCGACAGCATCTGTGTTTTTCATCACTGCATGTAAAGCGTGTGTGAATTGCTATAAGCTCCATGCCGTTAAGTATCGTCAATTAGTGAGCATTCACATCAGCAATCCCCTAGAATTGGTATGCATCTAAAAGGTAATGCATCATTACGCTGCCTTAAAATGGAAGTTGTGAGCTTGTTGACACGACATGGGACAATTAACTCCCATAGATGCCTCAAATTCTGAAAATGTCAACAAAAAGTCACAACTCTTGAAGTCAGAGCTTTTAGAAAATTTCCACTTCCATAGTTGTGAATAACACAAGAGGGGGGCGTTACATGGACGCTAAACACGGACCCATTTGAAGGCACCATTTGTTACGCCTGTGGCTTTCTTGTTATAAAATACCTGCAGTGAAAAAGGTCCATTATCAATTCACATTGGTGCGAAATGAAGGTTAAGAGTCCAACAATTCAGAGCTCCTCCCATTAAGCCTCAAATGATGAAGGATCAAAGTACTCAAAGGGTCTTTTCCAATGTAATAGCTCCTGCTCTGCCTACTGTTCGAGTTATTAAAGCACAAACAAGACTCTGACATTGAAAAGCTTTATACCTTTGTATCTCTGTGTTTGAGCCGTTTCTTAATTGATTCTTTCAAGATCGAGAGCTTTCAACACAGGCTACCTTTTCAAAAGCATCTGAAGGTGACAGCACATATGCTCTGCTTTTGTTCAAACGAACGCCTTTCATTGAGGCGCTGTGTGTGTGTGTGTGTGAAAAAAAATTGACTTTGAGCTTTGTTTGTTGGCAGTACCAAGCATTCAGTACAGATCTATTTCTGTGCTGATATTGAGACACAAGGCTAAAACAGGGAAAGAAAGAGATGCCAGCACTCACATATTTCCTTTAGAAAGGAAGAAGTGAGAGATCAAGAATAAGATTCACATACAACAGCGGCAAAGACAATGAAGGTTTTGTGCAAGTCTCCCCCGGCCCGAAGAACCATTTCCTCTTTCTATATGAAGGCTTCCACACATTGCAGTAAGAGGAAGCTTGGGGGACACACCATGCCGCACAAGTAATTAAAAAATGTGCCAGAATTAAATCAATACTATACACTATAACACAGCAGCCAAAGAAAAAGACAGGATGAAAGAACTAGCCCTAGCCTTTATGCAATCTTTGTTTACATTCCTGCTTTAACCCACCCCCTCCTCCTCCGTATTGAGCCCCTGCCAATTTCCAGAATCTCCATGGCTGTACAGTTTCTGACATCAGCTCCACGCTGCACGCTTGGCGCTGCGCACAGCTTTAATGCTCTGCAGGGCTTCACAGTCAAAATGAGCATGTACTACACACTCTACTTGGCAGTGGTTCAAAGCTCAACGCCAACAGACTGACATTTCCTGTTCCCTGAGTCACACCTACTCACTCCCCTCCAGTGCCGTTTCTCTTCCACTCAACAGGAACACTCTCAGAGGTCTTCCCATGCTGCCTCGGCCTTTTGTTTTCATGTCGTGAACAGGGCCCCATTAATCTCTTATTTTCTTCTTGTTAAACACAGATCGCTGCACACAGAGATTAAGATTAAATGAAAACTCTTCTGTTCTGATTAATTCAACCCCTGCAGACTCCAATTAAGTTAAAATAGTTTGTTTCTCTGGAGTTTATGAACTCTGAAATAATCCAGGGCAGAAACTTAAAGGTAGTGTGTAAAATGTTGCTTCAGTAATGACTGAGTTGTGCATAGCTTGATGATTCCTAAACACAGAATCTGGTTTATTGCCAAGTAAGTTTTCACATTAAAAGGAATTTGGCTTGGTATATTGGTGCATAATCACGAAACTTAAATGTATAATAAAAATAGAGGCATTTACAGTACAGAATACTAGAAAAATATAACAAAAAATGTACATCATATCTGCTTTTGTAAATGGAAGAGCTAGATTAGCAATAAGAGATGAGTATATATCCAGTAGTCTGATATTCCACAGCTGAACAGATGATACACAGAATGAGTCAGATATTGAAGCATTGGAGCCTTCTTAATGTCGTGTTTCCTGTCAGTGGGGGTCCCGGCCCTTGTTGAGGAGGCCTGTGATGTTAGTTAATCATTGACAACAAAAAGACCAGTGGATTTAGGGATCTAAGAAGGTCAAAAAGCTATTTTTGTCGTTGCCAACCTGTGAATGCGACCAAATGAGCGCACAGGAAACATCAAGGGGGACAATTTGAAGGTTCAAATATCTAAATTTCAAGGCATCTCTCAGCAGATTTCCCCTTTTGCTTTTTCAGACCCTTTTAATTAGACAAATCTACAGCTGTGAAAATGCACAACTTCATATAAAAAGCAGAAACCACAGGGTTCAGCCTATGCATACAAACCTAAGGCAGATCAAAAGGCTTGGACTAAACTATGGAGGAATATAAACCCAACGAGCACTTATCAGACAGCTGTATCAGCAGAAACCTGATGGGCAATCCCAATAAGTGTCGCTCCCAATTGGCTCTCATTCGAGCTACACTTCCTGTAGTGACTAACAGCCCCCTCCCCCCACTCCCAATGCATGTCCGTGTGTGTGTGTGTGTGTGTGTGTGTGTGCAATTTAATGTTTAATGCCAACTCCCCTCCATTCGCCCTGATCATGGTGAGTGCCATGAATTTTTAAAGACATCCCTACTTTACTGTCCATCTGGGCTCCATCTGCCCGACCGCTGGTGTTTAAAGCAGACAGAGACACAGGAGAGGAGACTTCAAAGGCTCTGCGTGGCCTCTGGACAATTTCTGGCCTGAGGAGGATCTTGTTTATAAAGGGGGCAGCTGAGTGGGGCAGTTATATGAAAGTATACCATAACACTGAAGAGACTATGCATTAATGAAACCAGGTTATAATTGTGCATCCACAAATATTTTTTGTGTAGGAGGAGTGTTGTATATAAGTATCAAATATTAGCTGGGTGACTCAGTGAACGCAGCCAAACCTTTCCAGCTTTTGACTGGTGGCTGATTGGAACAGATGCATGCAGCCCCACTGGCTGTAGGATAGCACTCGTATCGTTAACTTTAAAAGGAGCGTAAACGTTACACAGAAATAAAATTGCAGAGCACAATGTAAAGAGTGATATTGATATGGATATTTAAAGGGTCGGATGTATGGGGGCAGCATAAGGTTAGGAGGAGGGTTGTGCTGGTATCACTGAAATAACTCAGTTGAAATGGCACTCCACCAGCAAAGCAAATCAGTTTCACTTACAAAATAATCCAACGATGCTAGCATAATTTGATATCTGAATAAATCCTTGTCCTCTAACTAATTTCACTGCCACAGACAGACATGACAGCTGCTTTGAATATTTTGATTAATTCACTTAAAACCAGCGTAATCGGACATCGAACGGTCGGCGCCTCCTGGCTTGATTTAGTCTGACCTTTCTGCTGAGAGTGCGGAGAGAGGAAGGTGGCTGGGTGATCTACCAGGAATGCAGGTTGGGCCTTGGTTGATATATCTTGGCCACATACAGCCTGGGGCAACCATCATCTAAAAAGAGGGGTTTACATGCATGTTTCCACATCTATGTGACACCTTGGACCAAGATAGATGTACAGAATTGATGTTCAGCTTATTCAAGGAGTCACGATGAATCTATTTTTATTGGATTTGGTTCCCCGGACTGCCTTGTTTTACTAGTCTACTAAAAGCAGATTCACTACAATCCACTTGCTGTGTTTTGTTTAACTATCATCTTTCTGTTCACACTGCTGTTGTGAACCCGTAGTGACACTGCATGTAATATGGGCTACACAAATTACTTTAACATAAGAGAGAAAAGAACAGTTCTCAGTTGGAGGAGCTCCAACTGCTGCGGACTGATAGAGGCACGCAGGGTTTCTGCTGAGGATCTGGGGTTCCTAGTGGCCACATTATCACCCTCCCTCAGGCACATTCCAGCAGCCTCCACCCACCTGCCCAAAATAAACTGTACAGCCTTAACCCCTTCCTCCCCAGCCAGTGCCCTCCTAACATCCGCTCACAATTAAACCCCAGAACACGTGGAAGTTCACATTTAACTATTTTACAAAGAAGGTCAAAATGAGAATCACAGGTTTTAATGATTATAACAATCCACCATGATCCTGAGAGATGTAATCTTTTGAAATATTTATTGCATTTTATATATTCTTCATGCAGACAGAACAGACAATATGATCTTGACTGCTTAAAAGGGACACGCTGCAACTGCATAAAATGCTGAAGTTATAATAACCAACTAGATCTCTTGTCTGCTCTATTCGACACTTCCTGCGTGTGCAATTAAAAAAAGATACGAAATGATGACTGAAATGCACAGCTCATTTATAGTCAGATGAAGCCTGTGCCCAAAACAATAGGCGGGGTGGGGGCTGCCGTTACTGCTTTTGACCCACTTTTATGCTCACAATTTTTCTCTCCAACAGACCCTCCTTCTGTCCTTTGTGACCCTTCAGTTAAGACATTTTGCTTAGGGCTTGTATGACTGCCCTGTCAAGTCAGGTCAAGCCAAAGTTTATTATAGTCCAACATCACAAGGTATGTCTCAAAGGGCTGTGCATAAATACAAGTGGAGTACTCTATATAGAAAATTATAAACAGAATAATATTAAGAATACAACAATATACACAGAGAGCTTCTGTGCATTGTTCTCTGATTTTTTTGTGAGCGTAGTGCCTTAGCTGGTATAAGTGGAGTGACTAAGTGATAACTAGGATGTGTAAGTTAGTGTAACATTTTACAAGTGAAAAGTAGCTGAAAAGGAGCTCTAGCATGTACGTGGAGCCAGTGTATTAAAAAGAAAACAGGAGTAATACGGTCAAACTTGCTGTCAATAGTCGAATGTGCTCAGATCACCACTGCTACAGATACTATCAAATAGTTCTAAATTTTACAATTCTGATGATCAACTGTAACGTTGTGTAATGACGTTACTGGATCACAGGTTAATATTAAATAGTAGCATGGTATAAGAATGGTTAATTGAGCTCAGACTTGCAGACATTAATATACAGGGTAAGAACACATATCATAGCATTTAAATGAATGTATTTACTGATTGATTGAATGATGGATTAATTATGTTGCAGTTCGCTGGACGTGAGTGTTTCACAGTGAGGCTGTTCTGCCTCGTCGTTCACCGGTGAACGAGCAAATCAAACCATATTGAGTTAGGCCTCAGTAGTAGCAGCAGATTTGTCAAGTGAGGTAAAATGTAAGACTTGTGAAGCAAAGTGGAACGATAAATTGAAATTTGTATTTTAATGTACACCTCTATGTACAGTGGTGTGAAAAAGTATTTGCCCCCTTACAGATTTCTTCTGTTTTTGCTTTATTGTCACACTTACATGTTTCAGATCATCAAACCAATTTTAATATCAGACATAGATGACCTGAGTAAACACAAAAAGCAGATTTTAAATGATGATTTCATTTATTAAGGGAAAAAAGCTATCCAAACCTGGATCTATGTGAAAAAGTAATTGCCCCCTCCTTGTTAAATCATAAACTGTGATTAACCACATTTTTGAAAGCTGAGTTCAATTTCACTGGCCACACCCAGGCCTGATTACTGCCAGAGCTGTAGAATCAAGAAATCCCTTAAATAGACAACATGAAGTAGGCTGAAAGATCTCAAAATGCAACACATCATGCCCCGATCTAAAGCAATTCAAGAACAGACAAGAAACAAAGTTATTGACATCTATCAGTCTGGAAAGGGTTACAAAGCCATTTCTAAGGCTTTGGGACATATTAACATATTAAAATTTGTTTGATGATCTGAAACATGTAAGTGTGACAAAAAAGCAAAAGCAGAAGAAATCTGTAAGGGGGCAAATACTTTTTCACACCACTGTATTTACCTCTACCTGTTCTCCTATTAAGATAAGTTTATTCTTATTCTTTTGGAGCTGTGTGTAACAAAAAGCAATTTCCCCCTGGGGATTATTAAAGGAATTCTGATTCTGATTCTGATTCCCAGTGCTTGGGCAAAAGTATTCCCCAGGGGCATGCACACCTTTTATTATGTAAAAATAAAATGCAAATTTCCCCAGAGGGGACGTGGAGCTCAGTTGTGCTGTTTGGTGTGTAAATATTTACTATGATTGTATATATTTTTGATAGTGGTATTATGTAACTGTTTATTGTATATTTATGAGCATACATGGTGGGAAGTAACCTGGGAAATAGTTTGTGCCGACCAGTAATCAGCTGGTCAGTTGGTATGGAGAAGAGAGGGGTGTTCTGGTGTCACAATGCTATGTAAAATAAAGACTTCATATTGAAAGTCAACCAATTTGTGCTTCTGCTCTTTGACCCTCGGGATGCTCCCAAAATGACCTCAACCTCAGAGAATGTGGAAGTTCTAACTTAAAATGCATTAAAAACGGTGGTATGTAGATTTGACTACTGCTTCCTTTTCACACGACGAGCAGAAACCACAAGAGGCAGTTTCAGACAAAAAAGAAGAAGCAGAAGAAAAATGGCACCCAGCAAATATGAATTAAGGCTGAAATCACTAAGTTTGATTTGCATAAGGTTAGAATTATAAGGGGACAGAGCGTCTGTCATTTTTGCTTTACACCCTGCAGACGCAGCACATTCACACAGGATTGTAATCACAGGCCAAAGTTGCAATTATACTAATCACAGTAATTATCCAAGGTCACAATCAGTCCTGTCTGAATAATGTGCGAGACCAACATCCTGGATTCACAATCTTATAAAGTCTCAGCAGTGAGAGAGCCGCGACTCCCTACACACAAACGTGACTGCTGTTGCTCCATTTACTGTATCATGTTAAAATGCAGAAGGTCTTAAATGACAGTCGACAGTTTGGTCTTCCCCTCTGCTCCGTCTCCATAGTAGGAGGAGTTTGACGTTTTATAGGCGTGACATTCCTTTTAATCAACAGCGGATTGGCCAACGTTATCTTAGCAGCCAAGATACTGGCTGTCTTGATTATATAACCGTCTGAGACTGACTGACATGTCATGATAAAAATGCAATATATGTCCTACCTGACACATGAAAACCACAAACTGCTGAAAGTATCAATTCAAGTCACTCACACAAAGCTCACCAGAGGGAGGGGTGGCCTATTTAGAGAAGCAGAGTATAGGTTTTAGGGGAGTTATATTCAATACGCTCTGTAATTACAAGAAATAGGCCTTAAATTACAGAATCTGTGGTTAGGTTTAAAATTGAAGCACAAGTAGGCTGGGTGACATCTGTTGAGGTTAATTTACCTCCAGCGTCCTGAAGGCATTATTGTAAATTTCTGACAAACAATCCCTGAAGCAGTTTTCTCTTCTACAAAAGTAAAGTAACCTCTGCTCATACTTTCAAACATGTTTTCTGTTTTTGACACACTGCTACAGGTCATGAGTGTGTTTGCACCTCTTAATGGCTTTCATTGGGTCGTATAAGCTTCCTTTGTGTAAAATGGTGGCTGGTTCAATGCCATGCTTAAACCCCTGTGAACCAGCCTTAGTTTTTCAGTTTTTAAACAAAAGCAGTGGCAAGTTTAAAGGGTTTTAATGATGTAAAGATTCAATTAAGGATATCCCAAATGCTGCTCAATTTTCCTGCTTTACGTTTGACTAAGTAAAGACCATGAGGACGCAATCAATTTAACTAATAATCAATTATTTTAGATAACTGTCAGAAAACGGCCCTCTTCCTCTTACAGACTTGGATCTTGTATTAAATCTTGTATTAAACAGCAAGTAATTCAGTTTTTTTGTAGCAATAGTAAACAGCGAGTGGACATCATTCCTCGTGCTCTCGGCAGCAGCAGCACTCCATCTAAACTTAACTGTTGACAGACTGAAATCTCTTCACGTAAACAGTCCGTCTTATTCCACAGGGGCCACCCTCATAATATCCAGCCCACTAGCATGTTTACAGTAAACGCAAGGCATGGTAAAGCTGTTAAAATGCCGCCCCCCTCCCCTCCCACTGCCCTCAGCTTATCCGCCTCAGCCTGACCTTTTTTTTTTTTTTACTCTCAGGCCACATTAGTTACCAAATGTCAAAGAGCGTCACCAGAAAAACCAGATTGTTTAGATCAGAGCCTCTAACAGATGTATCCTGCCAGAATGTCAGGTGGCAAAGACAAACTTAAAAGCCTTAGCGAAGGGTTAATCAACATTTGGCTGGTGGCTGGTGTTAATTTCCCACCCTGGTCGGATTACTTCATGTGCAGCTGAGAAAGTGACATGATGCAAGGGGTGCGAAGGCCAGATGTGGCTCAGTGGGCAACAACCAACATTTTAGATTTATGTACATCCTCAGTGTGCTACTGCAGCTGACTTTAGGATTTAGGGATTTAGGGACTTGGCTGATGTGGTTCTCCACTGTGACAGCATGAAGGCAATGACCTCCAGCTCTGAATATATTCAACAGTCAAAGAGTCAAAGCTGCGGACTCTCCAGTAGCAACATTATTTACATATAACTGCCTGTTTAGTTGGATGACATTAAAATGAGCGCAACAGAGGATCTCACTTCCGAGGAGACACACAGCAGAGGAGAAGGGGGAGGTATATGAAAAAATACAAAGACATCCTACCTGTCTGAACTGTTCTTCGTAGGTCCATTCTCCATGGTCCTGCCCACCCAGATGGCTGTGTGTGGCGTGGGGGGGCATGATGGCTACGCGGGGCTCCTGATCGACACTGGGACGGGCCTTCAGCAGCTGGGAGTGGGGGTGGAGTTGACGGTGGGGCAGCAGGAGGATTCCCTTCCCAGGAGCCACTGCTTCATGGCCTGTGGGTAGACCCTCCTCTGTCAGGTCGTCGTCAAAGTCTTCTTCCATCTCACCTTCAAAGTCTTCCTCGTCCCATTTCTGTTTGCTGTGTGTATTAGGAACAGAGGAGCGTTTAAAAGACGTGCCCAAAGACCACCACTGGCACATGTTTGATGTTTTAGGTCGACTTGACCAAAGAAATTAAGTACTTACATCTGCTCTTCCTCATCTGACCCCATCATGTCCTTGTAATGCTCCTCCCCTTCATTGTCGTCATCTTCGCCTTCGTCCTCACCGCCACTGCTGCGCTCTGACATAGGGCTTTCCGACACCCTCTGCAGCCCGGCCGCTGCCGCACGCATGGCCGCCAGTGCTGCCATCTGGGCCTGCTCCGCCTCAGGGGCCGGGCTCCCCATAGGCTCATCTGCTCCTCCTCCTCCACCTGAGCGGATCTGAAGGTGTTGTGCGGCGGCTTGCTGCTGGAGCTGCTGCTCCATCAGCAGCTTGGCCCTCTGCTGCCTGTGCAGGTTCTCCATGACAGCCTGCAGCTTCATCTCCGGGGAAAGCGGCACGGCGTTAAGCTGCCTTCCTTCCCCTCTCTCCCCTACGCCGGTCGGGGGCCGATGGTCAGTCCTTCTGCCCAGGGACGGCAACTGCCAAACGTGCCTGTGGTGAAGCAGCTAGCAGGTGAGATAGAGTTTTGGAGGTTATGGTTATGTGGAAATGCGGGTCCTTGAGGAGAAGTGGAAGGAGGAGGAGGAGGAGGAGGAGGAGGAAGAGGAGGGGGGTTGGTCAGAGCTCTGAGACATGCAGTCAGTGGTCAGCTGCAGTTCTGGAGACAGAGGCCTCTCTCTTGTCTCAATGGTTTTTCCTGCAGTTGGGGGGAAACCAAAGCCAGCAGTAGAGCTGAGTCGCACAGTGTTCAGTGAGGCACAAGGAGCGGATGTAAGGGTAGGAGTTCAATCGTGTGTTGGCAGACTACAAAGACCTGAGGGAGAGAAAAAAATGTCAATGTGTCAGACTGCTACTTCCCCACTATCTGTTAACATCAGTAACTTCAAGCAAAAGCTTTTTGTTTCAATGCCAAAACAGTTTATCACATTTCTCTAAAGCATCAGATCAGCAAAATACACTTCTGCTTTTAAAAACTAAACTTTCCATTAATTGGCCGTTTACTAAAGTGGACATCTTTCACACTTTCTCCTCTGATTTGATGTTCTGATAAATCAAATTATCATTATATAATCATTTTGTGTATACTTCAATTTTGTTGTTGCTATTAACAATGTTAACGGATAATACAGTAAAAAGAAGTCCATGACGCCTCAATAACGTTCGGCAAAACTTCTGTGAGCTGCAGAAGAGCAGAAAACTACAGGAATGACTGCAGAGCACCCTGTCAACTGAAATCATAAGTTAAGAAGATGTGAAAGAGAAGAAAATGCCCTATTTCACACACAAGAAATGTCAATTTCAGTCTGAAATCCACGTGAAGCCTACATACGCCGTCGCTCATGTCTGCTGTGCAACATGTGCAGGATTACTCACACAAACAGACCAGACGAGCTGCCCACACAGGACAAAACGTTTTAGCCTCAGCAACAAGAGGAAGTGAAATCACAGGAAGGACCGTCACTTTCTCCACCTGGTTGATTCAAAACCTAAATCAATTCAGTCCACCAGCAAAAATGAGCAATACCAATCAACTCTATGTTGAGTTTGTTAAAACACAATTAATATTCAGAGGTGTGACTTTGCTCAGGTATGACTGGTGCGTTTTTCCCCGTATTTCAAGTAAGAGGCACAGTGGGGAGTTTTTCTGTAACTTCTGTGGGCGGCAACACTTCTCATACATTCGTACTCAGGTATGCAAAGCAGTCTCTGTTCTATGCAATGAGCTTCACATTCTGGTACCAATATGCTTCAACCTTATTGCCAAGTCTTACAACACAACAGGGATGCACAGTTACACTAGAGGGGGAGCAACGGTCTGTCCCGCCCACTCTGCGTTTACTCAGAGCGTGTTCAAAATGTTCAGAAGTCCGGGTTTGTGGAGGCCGTGGTTCAGTTCAGTCAGGCAGAGATAAGAGCTGCACACCAAGTCAAAAGCGTATGGGGAAATTAATTCTGAGTGCAGGTGCTGGACATGCTGAAGTGATAGTCATGACAGGAGGCAGCGTTGACTGTAAGCCACGACTCATTCAGCTCCACTGACTAATACATGAACACCCAGACCACTGTAACCACCACCTGCCCTGATCTCCTACTTTCAGAAGCTTCAGGTTTTGCATTGCACCTCTCAGGGATTCAAGTAAGAAATATTTGTGAGCCTGAAAAGTTTCCCAGGAGGAAATATGTACAATGTATTAAATAAAGTTATAATATGAATTTAAAACTGCATGGTGACTGAGATCTTTAAGCCTTGAGCTCTACCATTGAGTGTGTGCCGGATGAAAGCATGAATGAGGTTTGTGAGTTAGAGTTTAATTTGTTTCACAATTACAAGTAACTCAACCACCCTGTACTGATGTTTTGCTTTTGGTTTGCTGAAAGACTTTGCACCAATACTCAGTAACAGCTACACAGAGATATATTGCACATTATAACCTCCACAATAAATAATTTCTAGCATTTTCCCCCATAATGTTTTGTCTCTTCTATCATCTGACTGTTTTGTCTTTGATATTACAACTGGTCACATCTATACCAAAAACCCCAACAAAAACTAAAAAAGGTATTTGGCGTTTCACCCACATCTGTATTACTGTCAGAGTACCTCCAGGTTTTGCGTATCAGAGTCGGGAAACCCTAAAATTTTCCTCCGAAGGATCAAAGTTTCACAAATTGTTTTTGAGTCAGCAGCTCCTGAAGGCAAGATGAAGACCACATGGGGAACCTCTGGGACACCAGTTGATACTGCATACATTCAGCCATACTAACCTGTCTCAAATGTGGATACTGCAGCAATCTTTTCCCATAATATACCTCATCATCAGACTACACTGCAGGTATAAGCAGAACGGATCCGTATTTCTTAGGGGGCAAGGAAAACATGGTTGATTTAACTAGAATTACACAGACAATCATACTAGGATTTCATGGGTGTGGTAGTGAAATTATTAGTGCAGGCAGGTTCTGAACACAGAAGAAACGGAATATAACAGTACATACGTATGTAAGGTCCAAGGGCTCTCCAAAGGCTGGTGAGGGAAATTAAATTCTGCTTCAATTTGCAGGAAAAATGACAGTTTTCCATATCTTATGGTTAAACAGTCGTGGCTACATAATGAGACAGAGACAACAGCCACAAACATCCTGGTTATCACTTCTACTCTGTAATCAGACATGTGTGTCTCAATCAGCCACTGACATCCAAGTCGAAACTAACAATCTAGTGTACACAGCCCTGACTCATCTGGCAGATCAGTTAATCTTCACACAATATAAGTAATCTCCAAATGCATGAAGAATTGTGAGTGTCACAAGTGGCACGTCCGATGTGTTAATGCACCTTTGAATTGGTTCCACAGCACATGTTTCCAGGGTGGCTATATTTCCTTGATACATTTTGATCAGCTGTTGTCTACGCGCCTTACAAAACATGAAACATTATTAAAGAGCTGAGTAACTTTTGAAAATGTATAACAACTACCACATTACCACTGGCTGAGCCACAAAAGCCAGTTTGAAGAAAAACAAGAGGACAAATGCCCTCAGTCCCAGCTGAACACCCACCCTGCAGCAGTCAGCATAAAGTTGACACCCTGCAGCTCCTCACTATAGCTCAACTGGTCAGATGTCCCAGCCACAAAAAAGGACTTCAAAAGCGCAAAGTTCTGCTGCTACAGAATCCTCAGGGTGTTTAATAGCACGCAACACACTGGGAAAATGTTGCATCAACCAAAGCCTGTCAAGAAACAGTCAATAACTAACAACAGCATGCACAGGAACACATATTTCAGCCACCCTATGCTATGGCTGTATGTTAGAGAAATGTTGCGCAAGGAAATAAGAGCTGTGAAACTTGTGTTTCTTCAGAGGGTGAAGGAAGTGACAACTGACGGAGCAGATGCAGTGAGGCAGCCGACAGATATTCAATATTGATTCATTACATTCTTTAAGGGCGAAAGAGGCACAACTGAACGCCTGCAGTTGTCAGATAGAGAATAGCACCAGTATAAGCAGGATTAAAACATCTTACCTAACTGGATTGGGTGTGACTTGACACAACTTCTCTCTGCTCTACTTGACTACAGAAGAAAACATGACAGCGGGCTCAAAGTGAAAAGACACCAAATAATTACTGGTTACTCTGGAGAATCCATTTATTTTGCTCTAAGTGACGGGCAAATTCACTTCAGAGCAGCCCCTGTGTGCACTGCCCCTGTATTTTTGGCTAATCAAGTAGCCACACGCAAATAAGCACAATATCCACTGTTCACTCCATGTTTGAGCCGAGAGCACTTCCTCTGAGGGCGTCTCTGTAAGTGTGTGTCATATATGTAATTTCAAAGACAGAAGTGATTACAACAAACCTGTTCTGCTGAGAGGGAAGCAGAAGTGGTCGCTTTGTTTCATGCCAGTGTTCATCATAAACATCATGATTTCCTATAGGCTATGTGGTGCAAATTACATTGCGCCATTGCACGCGCTTTCCTTGCTTCCCCAAAGGAGGACGCAGGTTTGGTGCTTGCAAAGCCTTTTATATATGACAGCAACAATGATGGTGTAACGACGAGAATACACGAGAATGAGAGTGAGAACATAGCACTGGATGCACTGTGTCTCTGTAAAGAAGATTATGAGCCAAAGGCAGAGAAGAAGAGTCGCGTTTTCTACATGTTCGCATGTATCTGCCCGCAGGGAAGGATAATCAACTGTTGGTGTCTGATCGGTATCAATAGCTTGGGTATTGATCCATTAGTCCAGCTGTTTCCAGTCATGTAAGCCACGAGTCTGCAGCAGCTGATCTCACCCCTCAACACACCTCCAACTGACCCCTTTGTGCTTCTGCTCAATAAACGTGACCAACAGGTGAACGCTGACGTTGTACATCTGTGCTTTTCACTCTTCACTCTTTGGAAATATTCAATCTCATGGTACAAACACACTCTGTTGTGTGGCTGCAAATAAATCCCGAGCGTTGTCACCAGTTTCTGGATATTTTCATCTAAATATCCTTAGAACATCAGTTTTCAATCACTTTAGGGAGCAGAGTCCTACTGCTTTATGTCGCAGCCAAACCAGCCAGATACTGATTTACACACATTTAGCGTGCAAACGATGAAAAAAGGCCGGAGGCTGCCTACGGTATCTCATTCTAACACGTTATGTGTAACCAGACCTTGGCTAGAGTGATAAGGCATTTAATATCTAAACCATAGCTCAAAAAAACAGAAAAAGACGTTTCAGTGGTCCAGGGACGAACGTCCTTAAAACTCCCTGCTGGTTGTCTTTTATACTGTAACCAGGGTGGGAAATCACCACGAACATATTAAGTCATTTCTTTACATTATCAACCCCTTGGGACAGCTCCAGCTTTTATTTGGAAATGTTAAAAAAAGAGAAAGTAAGTAGCTACTATAACCAGTGTTGTCTAACAGTCAAAATGCTTAGGAAACTACCAGCTACCTACTTGCCTCATGGGTTTGTTCTATCATTTGGTAACATTTACCACATCTGTGTATCTAGGGTAAAGACCACTTGCCAGCGAAGGAAATACTCAGCAGACTAATGGAGGATTTCCTCCACAGTTTCATTGCCGGACCTTTATAAGAGCTTTCTGAATGCAATAGTCTGTCTGTGTATCAATATGACTAGTTGGCATCTTGTGTTTACCAAAGACCAAAGGACAAAAGTAAATGTTGTTGCTGACATATGGAGGTTTTTTTAAAAGGGCAAAAGGCTGTTTTACTGAGTGTGAAGACCACTCATCACGCAAAACAAAATCATAGCAAAGAGCCATGTTTGATTAATTGTGTCTCCTCATTTGACTGCTGCCATATTTTCCCTCCGAAAAACATTTGAAGGCTCAAAATTTGCATTTCATGGCAGATGTTGGAGCAACAGGGTAGAATCAGTTTCAAGCATTAACCCTACCCACACCCCCTGCCTTTGAGCAACACGCTCAGGACTTCTGCTTTGTACAGTGACCTCTGACCTCATAGAGAGGGCCCTCAGATTTAGACATATCACATATTGCAAAATAAAAAAGCGTTATACATCGTAACAGAGGATCCTACAGCTGACTGTAAGACCCAAAGGGCTCATTTAACACCTTAATTGGCTAAAGGGAGGCCTGTGCTGGGGACCCATGTGTGGGGGGAGAAATTTTGAGAGTTGGCTGAATAATAATAAAGACAATGAGAGCTAATGGGTTAATCCTCTTTTTTTTTTTTTTTTAAACCCACACTTTAGAGGTGGAAGATTGCGAGGTCTGAGCAAACAGGACAGAATGATAAGAACCCGAGCTAAGGGTCTAATTCCAATGAGATAAAGAGACCCACACCACCCACACACATATGTAACTATGCACATATGTATGCACAGACTGACTGCAGACCGACTGCTTGCATGGACACAAAGCCTGTTAAAAGTACTCTACACTGAAGAGGATTCATCTTTGTGGCTTTAACACATTGATAAAAGCCAAGTTTTGAGAAACAAAGACATTAACAGCGGGGTTTCCACTCAGTAGGCAGTTTTGTTTTCAAGTGCAAACACCGGTGCAGATTATATGTTCACCACAGAGGAAAAAAAAACATCCTTTTCTGCTTTTTTTTGATACAACAGTGCAGTTTAAGATTTGGTCTCTGTGAGACTAAAACTGGGTATTAAAATGAACTTCTGTCTGTTCTGCTTGACTGGAAAATCAGAGAGAAGAAAATTCAAGTGGCAACCCGCAAGATTTATGATCTCCATCTGCATCTCTGGTGCTAAATGCTCTCTCGCTGGTGTTTCTGCTCTTCTCTTCCTAAAGATCACATGTAAATCACTGTGGGAGGTACTATAACGTCTTCCAAGGATTTTCTGACGTTGCTGTTTGAGTTTCTGTGGGTGGTACCTGTTGTACTGTACCTTCTTTATCAAATTACTTATCATATTCATGCTACACCTGCTTTAAATGACAGACTCCAACCTGACTTGCAGTCCACAGATGCCTCCTATCACAACCAGCACATGCGTGGATTGAAGTCCGTTTGCAGGTTTTATCGTATCATCTCTCGGCACTTGTCATGCACCGTTTGCCACTGAACTACTCTGCTACGTTAGTAGTGAAACAGGCTTTGTATTGATGTTATCATATAGATATTCCTAGACAACTGTCAAACTTCTGTTGTTTTCTGACTGCAACCGCTCCAGAAAGCTTTTTTCAGCCTATTTTTTAAAGATAGATAGATATTTTATTGTCCCAATGGAGAATATGACTACAAAGCTAAACACCTTTATACTGATGTTTACTTTTGAATATATCAGTTTAATTAATCAAATTGTTGTTCACACCACAGCACAATACTAAACACACACCTTCTAATTTAGCTGAACTTTCCCTGAATCTTTCTCTGAAACTTTGCAAATACTGTGAGCCACAGTGTACACAAAGATGTTTTTTTTTTCTCTGTTCTGTAGTTTACTCACGAAATGTTTAGTGATATTAGAATAAAAGCCACCAAAGGCCTTGGGGTAAATGACACAACCACACCCTTCCTTCTTCAAACTCTTCATGTGTATAATCATTTTTCTGTTTACACGTGTTTACACAAAAGGGGGAAATAACAGTACTTTAAAATGCAAACTGCTCAGCTCCAATATTGTAATATCTAACAGAAAAACAGCCGGGCAGCAACTTACTGAAAGGTTGTTTGCTTCACACAAAGAATTAAGTTGCATCAATTAACAGCTTTGAGCTCTGCCCCACGGCTAAATCAAGCAGGAAATGGAATAAAAACCCTTCACATCCTGGAAAAACAAATAGACAATATAACAGAAAGGACTTCTAGTTGCAACAAACTAATAATAATTTAGCAGCAATGCATTTCCTTCCAGATTACTTCATAAATCGCGTACTCTATTTTATTTCGAGTTAAACTTTACTTCATTTCCATCCAACAATATTTTACATTAAACTCTATTGTATTTGGCTAATTATTTTATGTTGATTATGTTTATATATAAAAGAGTTACATTAGTATTCATTTTTACATTCTGGTTGTAGCTTTAACTCTGCTTTGCATTTAATATTACAGAGGTTAAAGAGTAACTGTAGGGAGTTGCCAAACAGTAGCCATTCATGATCCTTTCTACATAAAAAAAGAAAAAAAAAAAGTCGGTCAGTGGTGCTGGTCTTGATTATGCGTCCCTCTCTCACATTCCTTGCAGTATTACCTCGCAAGGCAATAACACAGGCTCCATTGAGCCCCATTGCACCAACAACAAGATCATTGAGGAAGTGTCGCACAGGCTCGTCACGCACTTTCCACTGACCTCTTCCAGCGGGCTGAAGCGACAGAGCGAGCCAAATCTGATTAGCCCCAACTATGCCATAAATTAAGTGGACATAGAGCAAAAAATAATCCAGTGATCCACTTCTCAGCAGTGAAATCTGTGGCTATCTATCAAGTGACAGGAGTCAGCTGTGCAAGCTAGCGAGGCTCAAAGTGATTTGCAGTCACTGCTGTTGCTGCATGCAAGTTTGCGCTAATAAATGTAAAAACATCTGGATTTGAGCGATTGTGCAATGTTTTTCACTTGGAAATGAAAGGGCGGAAAAGGCTGGTCTCTGTGCTGGTATGTGCGGTACATAGCTTGCAGGGAAATTCACATGTCATGTATTTATCCTGACTGATGCTCTTCTTTAGACTGCTTTACAGAGTGCAATATTTAAAAAAAAAATCTCAACTTCTACTTCTAGATGGATGTCTTAGGGGCTTTTCCATACTGAAGAAACACTTGGTGGTATTAAAAGCAAAGATGTAATATCAGCAATATCAGTTACCACAAGTAGAGCAAAATATTCCTATGGGGGCTGAATATATATTCATATAGACAAGTGCTACTTAAAGACAGAGCAGCCCACAGGAAAAAAGCACAGAAACCACCTCAAGTCTGCTGTATAGAAAGACTTCCTCTAACCACAGGAAAAGTCATCAGATGAATAGTTAAAATGAGAAAAAAAACCCATGTCTGCTGATTCAGCTGAAATTGTTTGCTGGCGCTTATGTCGGCCGCCTCACAGGTGGATATTGACCTCGCCATGTTACAACCTTACCTATGGCTTCACGTGGAGACAGTAGTATTATGGGAGCAAACATAAATCTCATGTGATGACAGCTCTAGTGGAGAGAAACACAGGCCATTGGTAAGGTGGCAAACACAGTCACTACTAAAGTAAAACACCAACGCTCTTTGTTAGTTTGTCTTCTAACTCTAATTGGTCTGTTTGAAATGTTATTCTAGCTCTCTGTTTGAAATGTTATTCCAGCCCCTCCTCATGCCCTTTTCCCTTTTGCTTCTTGCACTTCAACGGCAAGTTCAATCAGCACTTTTCTAACATAATCCTGACAGAGCTTGAACATCCAAAGCTTGTAAACAATAGATTTGTGTGCAGGGCCGTTGTCCTGAATTGCATTAGTTTGGCACGGCTGTTATTGTGTCATGTTGCTGCACAACTCAATTCATTCCTTTATTAATCAATTCCTCATCTTCTTATAAGTGCAATCCATCAATTTTACCCGAAAACCATGTGATTGTGTGAGGGAAACAAAGTAGTTTTGTAAAGTATGTTTTGTAAAGGTTACATTAAACATAGATTTACTGCAGCTGTGGTAGCTCTACAATTTACCTAAATTATTAACTTTAAAATAAATGTAAAATCTGAGCAGTTTTCTTCCTTACTGTGAGCTGCAGATGAAACCCACAGAGTCAAATTCCTGTGTAACTTTGTGCAGAGTTGCCCGACTTTGCCATAAAAACTGAGATTCAGGAGACAGGCTGCATGTTGCTGCTCGCAGAGCTCAGCGCACTGCTATTGTAACTCTAGACTGACGGTATGATGATAGTTCCTCTAGGTGGGGTGGGGGGTTTGCATTGAATGGCGTGAACGTCCCAAACTGGATTAACGTGTTGGTTTATATGGTGACTGTGCAGTCACGTCATGGCATTGTGATCTTTAACAATCAAGTCTTTTGTCTGTACAGAGGCTATGGACAAGTGGAAATCTTAGATAAAGAGCTCTGTGCATTGTACACAGAGCCATCCAGAACAAAAATTGTCACTTCTGTGCTAAATGTGGACCACAGTCTCATTTGCCTGCACTCTGCCTAATAAAAATCTGCTATATTTTGGCATGAATCTGATTAGATTAGCATTTGATTGCTTGGGCTGGCTGCCAGCACTGGCAGACGTGAATATAAAATACAAATGCTTCAGGTTTGATGGACATGTCAGCATGTTGCAGCTGTGTGCTGGTATCCAGGCAGACAAGTACCAGGATAGATCATGCTGACACTCAACCAAGTGTCGCTGCTGACTGAATACACAAAGCCTACAACTGTCCCAGCAGCTTGGTTCAGTAACTGTAGGGTATCCCAAAAGCTCAGACCGTTCCTTAGCCTGCTCTCTGCCTGCGTCACCGTCAGCCCTGCTGGGATTCCCCCATGGCTCCGGCCCAGGCAGTGAAGTAACGTGAGTTTTTTTTTCCTGCATTTTTTGGCAGGATAACAGAGTTAAAGCCCCACGTGCCGCACAGGCCCTTCAGAAATGTAGCTTTTGGCACACGAACAGCTGAAAGTGAGCCAAGCTACGCTGCTTCCACCTTCTTTAATGACAGGAAAACTTGTGGTGTGCAGACAGCACTCACACTCTTTGAGATACAATTCGTGCTGATATTTACAGGTGGGATATTACTGAAATATTCAAATGACACAACACAGGCCTTAAGCCAAAGCCCACGCCCTTAAGCCCTGAAGGGTGATTTGAAGGCAGTGACAACATAAAAAGCAGGCTTTATAACCCTGTAAAGGATTATAGTTTGATAATAAGAAAACAAACAGGCGTTGTACCTGTTTGTCTCGCCTGCATGTTTGTCTGTCATTAATTCACAACCACTAACCAGTTTAGTAACCAACTGCCAGCGGCTGCCGGTCACTCAGCCGTGATGCTGGGAGGCAAACTGAGCATATGTTTTTGCATACAACACTTAGTGCTTCCAAACACCCTCAGGCCGAGATCAGGCATCTGACAGGAAGCTGTGTGGGTTGTAAATGTTTGAATGACAACTCGGCCTGCCATGCATCCTGATATGTACATATGAAAACAGATTATTAACATTATATAACCAACAAACAGAATTGTGGATCTCGATGGGATGAACCTGAGTGGGTTTTGATACAAATTACAGCAAATCATTGATTATAGAAGAGTATGTTTACAAGAGGAGGAGGAAGATGCAGCAAATACAATCCTGGAACATCAGAACTACATGACAGATAGTAGACACAAGTATATTATAGCTGAGTAGCAACACATATTAGGCTGATAATGAGCTTTCATTAAAAATAATCTTCTGATATGATGGGAGTTTCTCATTGGCTAGAAAAACAAATTGGAATCAAATGAGGGCCACAGCTAAAAAGTATTTCCATTATTGGTTTATCTTTCAATTATTCTTTGCAAATGATCTGTTAATTTAACTTTAAAAAGTCAAACATTTGAGGTAATCACTTCACATTCCTCGTTCTATCTGACCAATCGTCAAAAAACTATTCAAGACTATCGGAGAAGCTGGAGCCGGCGAGCGTTGGGTGTTTTTTCTTGATAAATGATGTACGATGATAAATCAACAAAATTGTTTTCAATGAATTTCCTGCTGACCTTCCGTTTCAGCGCTGCATTTCATTTCTATGGGTGCAATCTCTTTGAATGAATTCATTGATTTTATTGCAGCGCTTCATAGTTCAGACCAGCTTTCTCTGTGGTAACGTGTCAGCTGTTACAGACGCTTTTCCTTCACGACAACGAAATTTTTCTTGGAGTAACAGTTGCAATTTCTGGCATCTTTATATGCTGACAGAGTCAAAGCAGTCTAAAACAATTAGTAGTGAAAATATAAAATGTTTTCAAGCACTATTCATGCCAGGTGATAACCATTTATTTATTTCCAACTTTAACAGACTAGTAACTTTAGCAGCTTTTAAGCCTGAAAAGACACAATAATCAAGCTGTATCGAGATAGACTAAAGACTAAAATCCTATGAAATCACAATTTTAATATCAAATTGACATCTCACCAGGTCAAGATCTGCTGCTTCTTCAACGCCACCCCCCACCTTACTGTAAACCTGCTTTCATAACAAGCAGTGTTACTTATTAGGGCCAACCTCCATTATGCAAAGCAAGGGGGACCTTTTAAGACCTGGAGTTGATCACCGGCCATACGTTTCTAATCCACAAAGGGCCAATCACAATGTAAATGACACCCCCCCCCTTCTGCTCGCTCAGTGCAGCGGTATTTCTCTCCATTGAAAACACTGAACTGGTGCAGTTGACCAGTGCCGGCCACCATATGCCAGATTGGACCAAACAGATTAGTGTGGCAATTTCTGGGCAAGCCCCTAAGGTGATTGGAGGGTGCTGGGGTGCAGGGTGTGATAAAGGCCTGGAAATCTCTCTTAAGAATCTCAGTGCTTAATAATCACATTGGGAAGCCGTAGGGGCCAAGTTCTACAATTTAAAATCTCACACTTTCTTTTTGTGCGACGTGCCTGCTCAAAATGATAATTCAAGTCAAATTTTGAATAGAACTGAACCAGTAAATGACAACTGGTTTGCTGAAAAAGTGGCTGGAAACACAAGAAACCAGGCATAGTACACGCTGAGCAGCATTCAACCAATTTCTTATTTCTCTTTTGATATTCTATCGCCATAAAATCTAGAAATAAGCTTCCAAAAGGAAAAGACTCTCCTGGCCTCCCTCTCCATCCTGTTCCTGTCGTTCAGATTTCAAAATCTCATTTTTTAGTTTAGTTTTTTTTAATAGTTTATTTCACTCATTTCAGTGTGTACTTCCCGAAGCCAATTTTACAAAACAAATAATATAGTGTGACCGAAATTACTTATACACATTAAATGATTGAAAAAGGAGCAGGAAGAAGACAAAAATCTTATATTGCCTGCCTCTTTCTTAATAATAACATAACATAGTAACAGATTATTTGTATTGTCACAGTCAACTGAAATTAGGACGCTACAGCTTGTGCTAAAATAAACTTTCATCACGCCAAGGACATTTTAAACCTGTGTTCCTGTCGCCCTCGCTCACACATCAGAACTAAACAAATGAGAATGAAATGTCTTGTTCACGTGTGATAAAACAGCCGAGGTCGCATCTTTAAATGGAAGTGCTCTTCATTCACGTTTTCATCTTGACAAGGTGGAATAACCCCTGAAACCACATTCAGATCTGGCCAGGACAATGAGGATCTCCACATATGATTAAGGCCATTAAGACAAGGAGCAATACGAGGCTTTAAAACCGAACCAGCTTCCTGTGCCTGAGCTCCCCAACCAACCCCCCGCCACTCGGTGGCAAACTATAACACCAACCACAAACCAAGTCCGTTTTGGTTGCGGCTGTGAGGTTTGTCAGTTCTCCTGAAAAATAGAGCAAAAGAAGATGTCTTGATCCCCTTTCTGAATCCACAGGGGATGAGAAGTTTTCATGCCAGTGACGTCACCCTGAGGAACACTTGGACAGTGGATTTCCCACCATCCTGCTGTAGCAGTGAAGGCAGCTCATGTGTCTGTATCACATCCCTGACATGTTGGACTTGACTTGATCTCAGCCACTACCGGATGCTGACAGACTCTTTTTTTCCACCTTCCACAGAAATACCAAACTATTTAAAAGGGATTTCACCTGCAGGAGGCAGACACAGCCCAGACTTAGATGAAATTATATCAACTGGGTGGTAAAATGACATTATTGATCCTTGAGTGGGACTTCAATTTGCATTGTCCTGTCTTTGGACAATACAGCCATGCCAAAAACCAATATTACCACAATACTGCAACATAACAACCACCCTGCTTTTGATTTTATTAATATGAGAAGCAAAAACCAGCTTCAAACTCACTCACAAAGCCACATTTAGCTCTGAATCATCCCACTGTCTCTGCTCTCCACCCCAGCATAACAATCAGCCAGGCCAAACTTTCATAAAGGTCCAGTTGTTGATGCTGTCACATGCATTGGCTTTTATATCCAACTTAAAGGGCAATAGTGCTGCAGCAGTGCTGGCTGTCCAGTGGTGCTGCAAACTAACTCTCAACATGGTGGGTCCAAAGTGAACAGGACGACCATCCATCATGATCAGTAAAATCATTAAAAAAAAAACATTTTAATGAGCAGTTTAGCCCGCAAATCTTCAGCAGCAAACACATGAGCAGTTGGTTTATCCGATGCTGGCCTCTCGCTTAAGCGCTAAAGATAATACTGTTAAATAATCAGCTTGTATTATTAGCCTTGGTCGCTAGCCGTGTTGTTGTGGTTTCTTTACATTTATCATTGTATTGTGTTCAAAGTTAACGGTAGAAATCCGGACGTTAATAGCCGTTAGTGCCGTTGAAGTTAGCTAGTTAACGTTAAAAAAACAACCACAGCTAGCTCATAAAAATTCACATTTTATTTGTTTAGACTGAATATGTTAGGTTTAAACTCGGTTGTAACCGCAGAAATAGCTAAAAAAAATTATACCGAAACAAGGTCTTTAGTTAGATTTTGCTGTAAGAAATAGTGCGTTTTCACTGAGCGTAGGTTCAATTGCGTTCGTTGGGTGACATATGGCAGGTGAGTCCATCCGCTACCTTTGCGATAGAGCAGCCTATTGATCAGCGATTTGATAACGTCGCATCGATTAAGAACACATTTTAAAAAAAAGCTGCGTCCTATGAGTGCCGAGTAAAACACACACGCAGCAGAAATAAAAGAAGGAAGCCACACAAATGAAAGTGGTTTACAAGACAGCACGGACGTAAATAAGGCAAAGGGGTAAATAAAGACATGTATAAACTTACCACATCGGCTTCCGTTCCGTTTTTACAGTCTTTGGAACCGGAAGAAACATTCCTGTTTTTCCCGTCCGTGAACGCAGCCTCCCTCCTCGGTCACACACACAGAAAAAAACTCCAAAAAGAGGAAGAGGAGAGGTGGGTGGTGTGTTTATCAGCTAGGATTAAAGTGGTTTCATGTGACTGCATGATATCCACGCATTCAGCTTTTGCGTGTAATTGTGTTTTCAGAGTTTGAGGGTCGGTTTGAGAGCCCGCACCGATTCAGGCTCACAGACGGAGGCACAGAGAGAGAGATAGAGAGGCGTGGAGAGACTCTCCGGCCTGCACAGTCAGATCATTGGTTGACAAACAGTAATCAGATGCAAATTCCTAACCTCTGAATCAGCAGGGGCCACCCCCCCCCACCCCACCCCCTGCTGAACCACCACCACACATCCCCTTCCCTCCCTCACCTCCTCCCCCCAGAGCAGGGGCTGTCGGTAAATGCTGGGGTGTGAATTATAAAAGTGGGCTGGGAGTGGGAGCAGGAAGGTGGAGGTGAGACACACACACACACACACACACACACACACACAGTCTGTCCCCACATGATGCACAAATATACTTTTATATATTTCATCTCGCTACTAGACTTGACTGGAGCCACCAAAAACAAGCCACTTGTTTGTCTGTGAAACTGTCAGAAATATGATTCCCTACAAGCGTGTCACACTTTAAGTCACTGATTGTGAAGGGAATAACAAAGAAATGTATTAATTGGCTAGTTGATATATAAATTCAACTATATATGATATATAGATGAATTTATTATTATCATTATTAGTGGATAATAATAATAGTGATAATAATAACAATAGCTTGGATTTATATAGCACCTCTCAAAATACCCAAGGACACTTTACACCGTTCTGACATATTGTGGACCAAAGTGCTTTAATCGATCGATTAATCAAGAAAATTAGAATGAAATTAGTTATTCGCTGCAGCCCTGCAAAGAAATATTTTCACCTCTTTGAGCCACTAAAAATCATTTAAATGGAATTGTCCTAGAGGAAGTCTGCAATATCTTATTTATACATTTGTAAATTACAGTATTTGTCATGGGACTTGTTGTAAATTGTGTGTATTTCCCCCTCCAGTGTTGATTTTTGGTGACAGCCCCTTGGTGAGGAGAGTGACTGTATGCATTAAGAATTGGTGTGAAAACTGCATAAAATACAATTAAAAGTGACGTCCAGTTCAGCTGTCAATATTACAGATTTATAGTATTCATACTTGATTTTGCTTTTATCTAAATAATTGATACACTTTCATTTTAATTTCATAAAGCTCCGCAACATTCATTTTGAGAATATGAGGGTGTTGAGGTTGGCTAGAGTCTCTGTAACTGTTTACTTTGAGAGCACACGTGGAGCTGCGCTAACTGAATGAATGACTTAGACTGAGATTAATCGATCATGAACACTAAACACGAGATAGTAGCTGCTGATGGAAACTGCTGCTTCTGCTCTCATTTCTGACGTAGAATTGGAGGCTTAACCTCAAATAACGCTGCAGAATATCTAAATAATCTCTCAATGCCACTGTCTGGTTTAGTTTTTTATCAAATTGAAGCTATTAAAACCTGTATTAAATGCTGAAAACACACATTTTGATACAATATATTTTGAAAAATCAACTGAAAATTCCGTATGACCGTTTAGGGAGCCTCAGATCCTCCTTTTAAGCTTATCAATGTAAACCTGTGTTACACACATGGACTAACTATATATTATGGTGGAAAAATGATAAACCACAATGTAAACAAAGGACTGATCCATTCACATAGACCAAATAATGTAAGAAAAACTGCACATCTTGAAAAGGAAGACTGAAAATAAGCTATACAGCCACAGTTAAATAAACAATTTTATACTTGGAGGGGAAAAAAAGGCCACTGAGTGCTGGCTGGTTGGTAGCCGGCTGCAGCTGTTTACTAAAATGAAGAGCTTGAGATATTTAAAACAGAAAAATGATCCCCTCCTCTGCCTCATCAGATGTAATGGGATCCAGGGGAGAAGTGTGTGCATTTCCCTGACACAGTGACAAATAAAACTACAATCAAACATGCTCTCTGCAGTGATGACAGCTATAATTTCACACGTATCAAAATAATCAAACATTGATTGATGTGCTTCAGCTCAGGTCCGTCTTTGCCAGTCAGCACAGGAAATGACCCACACTGATGTGAGCATCAAAAAAACAAGAAAAAGTAGGTGATAAAAAGAGTTTGAGTACAGAATAAAATATAAATGAACTTGTAGAAATAATTAAGAGTACAGCATTAAGGAAAATGTCCTTTATACTGTTATGAACAACACATATTCTTAGTTACTGTATGTATGTATACTTACTGTATGTTCCATTAACAGAAAACACACATCACTGCATTTAGAGTATTCCTGTTTACATGTAAACACCTTGGTTTTCTCATCTCTGATGCATACTTAAATGCTAAACCAATTAATTTATTTGATTAATTTGTGTTGTTTAAAAAACAGTAATTTATACATGAATGCAAACAGCTATTTGAATGTCTCAGTTTATGTAAAAATACAATTTAAAGCACAATGCAGAATACAAAAGGTGGTTCATCTTCAGTTTAATACCAGTCAGCAGTGTCTGTCACATACTGTATAGTACTATACATTATGTCATAGCTGACAAATGCTGCTGATTGTCATTCGTCCAAACAGTTGAAATCATGTCCTTCATCCACAGAACACCCACCGTCTCTCAGAGCTGCTTCTGTGAAATAAAAAGCTGTTAAAGCAAACTGTCCCATTGGTATTAAACTTTAATGATGCGTGAAATTGTCCCATACAAGTCATTAAAAAAATAACAGAGGATTTCTCCATCCTGGCCTGTGTTTATTTGTACTAGAGCGCCATCTGGTGGAAGAAGCCTGTCACACTGTAATACTGTGGGGAGACACTGAAGGTGAATAACAAATATCACCAGTTGATTACTTACATTAAGGCAATTATTTTCTCTATTACAAGTTTTCTGAAATGTTATGTTTGAATATGTAAAGTAGGCACTATCTAGGTAAATATGCTCTATTTTGCATACATTTCCAGAACAGAAATCTGATGTGGATTCAGGGAAGATTTCAGTCGCAAAACTTTTAAATTGGTCAAATACAACTAAAAAACACAGAAAGGATTTCATCCCCATAATTAAAGCACTGTCTTCTGTCTCTCTAATAACACTTAAAGCGACTCCATGTCAGCTGTTCTGCCTGTTCTTCTTTCCACAGCTAGTAGCCTATGTAGGGAAATGTAGTCCCATTTAGAGAGCTGGTGATGTGGATTTGGTAATCTTGAAAAGTGTGTATCTGGATCGCGATAATCCAATCTGCTGTTGCTGCAGCACAAACGTTACATGGATAGGCAGATCCCTGAAAGCGAAACATTGGATTTCCAGATCCAGATCACTCTGATCCAGATAGATGTGAACTCTTGAACGACTGGATGTTATCAGGACTGTGAAGGTGTGAGAGGTCATTACAGAATAGTAAAACAAATAATCAGTGACACCCGTAAGAGTTTGGGTGAAACTGACAATATGAGCTTACGACAGCCTCATAACTAATAACTAACACACAATAGACAAAGTAAAACAACAAAGATTTAGTCAAAGCAACTTTAACTGAACACTAATGTTTCCGTCTTCATGGGAGCCAAAGGTTGATAACTACAATGTGAATTATTCACAAAAGCATTATAACCGATAAATAACAGAGCTCAACAGCCTCGAACAACATTAAGTGAAAACTTAACCAGTTAGCATCAGAGCTGGCTTTCAGCATTTTGAAGTAAGAAGTACACAGTGAAATAAAAAATATCTTAAATCCTTTAATAGTTGCAGCGATAATTATAAATAGGTACTGAAGCACACACACATATCATTATATACACAAACATGTTTCAGTATAGTGTATAAAGCTTTTAGACTATTATAGGCTTTTTTCAATCCAGACGTTGGCACAAGTCACTTATCTGAGTTCATTATTTACAGCACAACTACTTCAACATGTACTTAAAAAGTTGGCAGCGCCCCAAGGTGCTAGGGCGAACGGGTTCATCCAGACGAAAGTATACAGTACACAGAAAATGACACCATGTAAGATCACTACATGACATTCAGAGTGAGAAGTCGAAAAGCCTGAGAAATTTGAATTTCCACACAACAATCACACAAACTTTGGTTGTTGACAAAACGCACCGATAGATCAAGTTGTTACACTGCCGACAACAGTATAAAAAGAAACCGGGGGTAACATTATTTTTCTTTTCAAAATCCAGTCAAGTACAAATGTAGAAATATGTGTATAGAAAAAAAAAAAAAACAAAACATATAAACTTGTATTCATAAGGCAGAAGTGCTTTTCTGGGGTTGTAAATATCAATATTGAGATGTCAAAACTCCCAGAACACCTTAAATGTGGTTATTTTTCTACCAATGTAACACATCTACTGCACATACAGTATACCTTTACACCAGATTACCTGTATATGTAAAAAAAATAAAAAAAATAACAAGTTTTAAATGTAAGAGTTGTGTGTTAAAGTGCAAACTGACCAAGTACGGTGCATTTCCTAGAAATCCATGAAAAAAACGTACAGGGACAGTTTTTTAACTACAGTACAGCTCATTATCTTGACTCTGATCATTGCCTACGACTTAAATAATATTTAACACCTCATTTACACCGCTGTGCAGTGAAGGCAGCACGTCAGCAGCTGTACACTGGATCAGCTCAGTGCTGCCATGCAATCGTGTACTTTGGCCTGTAAGTGGAAGCAAACAGACTCAAAGCTAAAACTATGTGTTGTTACGCCGTCAGTACTCAGTCCTCCAGGATAACTTGTGTTTTTAATCCCACATGAATCGGAAATTGTGTCACTGTATTTTTTATATGCCGTGTCTGTTGTGTGTCTGGCCGGAGGGATCCCTCTTCCTGAACTTTCATCCAGTTTTTTTCTCTGCTTTCATCCAGTTTTTTTTGTTTTTTTGAAGGAGGGGCATTTCCTGCTCTGAATCAAGGGTCTAAGGACAAATTGTGTTTTTGGGCAATATGGATAAAACGTGACTTGACTCAGGCGATACTTGGTCGATACTTGACAGTTTGGTTAGTTAAAATGTGAGCGTATCCTTCAGATGGTTATTGCCAACATGCGGCTGAAACACTGCCGGTGTAAACAAGGTGAAACTACCAAAGAAATAATTACCTTACTGTTATTTCACATCCTTGACGAAAGACACCTACGATGATGAGTGATGTGTCTGTGCATATAATGCGAGAGACTATTAATATTCATGCTTCATTCCTCAACACTTATACAAATCCTACAGGCTAATCCTTCAGGCAGTGATGCATTGGAGCGGTTCCTCCGTTGTAGCACCTTTACAAAGAGTCCTTATGGCCTAAACACACATCTGAGACTTTACACAACAGAAATGGATTCAAAGTAAATTTTCCATTATTTTTAGGGTTAATATCGTCATTATTTACCGTTATGAATTTGTGCTTTATTTAAAGCTGGAGTGCGGGACTTTCACATATAAATGAACGTCTGCTACATTCAAGCCCTCATCAACGAGTTCCCACAATGCTGATTATGCATTAATTGACACAGACATCTGTGTGTGTATCACAGCAAATCAGAGTTTTTAGCTCTTATGTCTGAGGCAGTATTGCCACGCAAGAGCACTGGTGATGTGTTTTAAGTCAACTTGCAATGATTGGTTTGTAGAGCTGAATTGGGGGGGGGGCAACCGTAGATATGAGAGGCTACATTATGTTTCAGTGTGGTCTGCAGGCGTGAGTTCTAAGCACATGTTGACAGTGTTTGTGTAATTACACTCTCTGCCAGAAGATGGAGACAAAAGTTCAGCACTGCAGCTTTAAATATGAGTTCATGCTCTCATCAATAAGTGTGTTTGTGTGTGTGTGTGTGTGTGTGTGTGTGTGTGTGTGTGTGTGAGGAAACCATGACAGTCATTTTTTACTGTATGTTATTCAAAGTAATTAAGTTGTGAAATTTAACCATTTGTATTTGATAGACAGCACAGATCAGCTGTTTAACCTAATGATAACACAAGGCTAATGGCTGTTGTTATTAATAAATTATTTCAAATGTAATTTGATTATATTGAGAATTTTTACTTATTCAATTCCATATCAATACCAAAATTAGGAATTAAGAATTCCCATTTTATTATCACACATTAATGAGTATACTTTAAGCTTGGGAGAGGGAATTCATTTCACACCCAATGCTGTGGGCAAACCTTAGTTGATTCGAACCACACAGCTCAATGAAAAAAAGAGCTGTGACGACTCTGGGGCACAAAATGTAAAATCAAGCCTGAGGATGGTGCGAGAGAGGTCATGTGATCTAAATCTAAAAGGGTTATTATTCTCTGCTTAGCGGCAAGGAGAGCTGTGCTTTGTCAACCTCGTGTACGTGGGCTTAGCTGTGCTTTTAGCTTAATGCTAACATGGCTACAGTCAGCATGCTTGTTGCTAAGATTTAACATGTAACATTTAGTATGTGTACTACTGCTTACTTGCTTTCATGAACTCTGGCTGATTTTTGGATAAAATTAATGGGAAATTTACTACAGAAACCAGAGATCCAGAAAGAAAGGAAGCTGGCATTTTTCAGCTTTGTTCTCTAAGCTTGGCAAACACCACACTGACTTTACATACAGACCGTGCACCTTATCTACATGTCTCAGAGCTCCTGCCGGCAGCAGAGCTGTGCGGAGGAAACAGGACGTGGGCCTGATCTCAGCTCATCTGCTCCAGGTAGGCAGACAGCAGGAGTCTGGGAGGCAGGAACTCTTCTTGTTTGTTCACCACTTCAGTCTGACGGGACCCGTTGTAGTCGCTGCCTGAGGGTCCAACAGACAAACAGTGTCATGTGACTGGAAACCATCGAGCTGGCTTTGTAAGTCCAACCAGGCTGCATAAATAGGATTATGTAAACAGTGAAGTATCAACAGATACCAACATTTTTAAATGATTAACTAATGTTTCCTGCTAATATTTCTCTCAAAATTGCACCATTTAAATGCTTTTAAATACGTTTGTTCATTGTTCACCACAAATATTCAGTGGTATGGAAACTTTAATGCCTGATAACTGAGAATTAATTTACTAAATATGTCACAGATCAAAAAATGTATTCAAGAGCACAACTTGCACTGCAGGCCTGTAATGAAAACTTGCACGACTGCACAAAGAAAGAAAAACAGCCCTTGAAAAACAGTCGTCCAATGTATAAACGAGATTCTTCCTCATATTTAAGGTGGAAAAACAGTGATCGATCTGATGCATTAATATAATCTAATATCAATCTATTAGTCCAGTACGTGTCCTGTGTGTGTCCACTCACTTGCAGAGACGAGGTCCATGTACTGGCAGACGGCGTGAAGCAGCAGTCTCTCAAAGCTGTTTTACAAACACAGAAAAATAAATGACTTTTCACTCTTCCGCTCCTCAGTCTCACACAAACAATCAGCCGGATCCATTTGGAGTATTGTTTCTGGAGTCAACCAGGTTCCCAGCATAGATCAATAAAGTTACTCTGTGTGTGTGTGTGTGTGTGTGTGTTTGACGCCAGTTGTCAACCATTTTCTAACATCCTGTTTTTGTTTGTTGTTTTGCATCTCCTGCTGCTGCCATGACTCCACTTGGATGTGTCTTGGACATGTGGATCGTTGAGGTTTCATGTAATCTAATATCAACTCGTTTTTCCAAGTGCGGAAACATAATTAGGATCGATGAGCCCAACAATGAGAACAAGGACTTAAACATCTTCTGTAATGTTACTATTGGAATCATATATTGAGGGATACTCAGCTTAAATGTTCAAAAACTCTGTACATATGTTTTAAAAACCACATAGAAAGCCATTAATGAAAGAAAGAAGGAAAATTAGACAGGAGGAAATGAATGAACTGAGTGCATGCAATGACATGTCTGTATGAATTTTAAGAGTTTTTAATTTTCTTTTTAAGGTAAACTGAATTCAAATCATTTCATGACTTAAATGTATGAATATTAAAGTCTGTTTTTGAATATAGAGCAAGGATCTTCTACCTGCTGGAGAGGTTGGTTGTGTAAACTGAGTTTGGCTGAGCGTTGAAGAAGCTCAGAAGGTTCGTCTCAAGTAGTTCCAGAGTTCCCTGTGAGGAGGAAAAATATACAGTAAGTGAAAGCCTGGTAAGGAGAAAGGTACGAGGACAGGAAGCAAAGGTTCATCTCCACAGCAATCATGTGTGCTCAAGCGTTCTTTGTGCTTGAGCAAAATACTGAACTTCTGTGAGCTTCCTGGGTGAGTCATGATTTCTTTACTGCTTTCATATCCTCCATATGTAGTCCTCCAGGATTAAACACAACTAGGGACCTACAGTATTTTCAAATTTTCTTCAATTTGTCATAGACCCTTTGTCAGATTACGGGAGCTCAAGCTAATTATGCAACAATATCTGGTTTATCCCAAATATCTGCTGTTGTGGTCAAACCTATTTGTCATCTGAAAAACTCTGCAACAGCAAGTTGTTGTAAAACAGCCAAAAATAGCCATTGACATAAACTTTGATCTACTAGGAGAAAGGAAAAAAAACGATTTCAGCAACTAAAAGACAAGCTGGAATTTGGTGCACATCAGAGATGCAGGAGAGCCCAATCAAAATGTGGCAAATAGTACTGAGGTCAACATGTCCTCCACCAGATGTCATGTCACTGTACAGACAGAGAAGTGAAGCTTTGTGATTAAAGCTACTCTACACGTGTGGACTTCTACCATGTATATAAATCTTGATGCATCAAACTGACGTGAACAGTGACAAAACGTTTACTTTCCAAGCACAACAAGAAGACGAGATGATGCTCACCATGGGGATTTGTTTCCGTTTCAGAGTCGTTCGCAGCCTGCGGTCGATTTTCTGGAAGCAGTCCTGAGCAGTGAAGGCAAGATTTACTGTGAAGAGAAGGGTGATGTGTGTCAGTCAGCCAAACACTCAAAAACGACCAGCCCGCACACCAGCCCAAACCGAAACGCTCACCATTCCTCTCGTCTTTGAGGAGCCGGGCGGCGTCTTTCTTCTTGGCTCCCTCCTGCTCCAGCAGAGACAGCAGCTTCTCCTGCTCCTCGCCGGAGCAATTCATGAAGTCGTTCCATGGCTGAAAGAACAAGAGGAAGATCAACACTTGTTTTTCTGAGTGCTTTTAGATTTGATCAAGCTCTAACCACAGATGCAGGATGAGCTCTGAAACCCTCTAGAGTTGAAACTTGTAACTTCTCGCAATGCTGCCAGTTAACACCAACGTCACTAGATGAGACAGGGTATCATCACCATAGCAACATCATCAGGCTTTTTTTGTGGCTGGATATAATTTGTAGCATCTTAAAATATGAATGAAGGTACTGATAGCCAGTTACATGCTACAGTTGTAATTCTAGGGTCTACAATTTGTCCCGTGTTTGTTTGTTGATCTAACTTGAGTACCTTTGTGTCGTTATTGGCAACTGAAACAAGTGACATGCCTTACTTCACAAAACCAGCCACTGGCTGAGTAGCAGACGAAGCCATCAGCTGACTTGAGTCGAGCCGAGACGGGCTAGTTTACACCACTGCAACCTTTCCATGTGACGTTTAAAGCCATTTGGTCTTGTCGTGAATCTTTAGTCTGAACTGGTCTTAAGACTCTGGGTTTTGGAGGAAGCTGAAAAGGTAAAGACTTCCACTAAACCAAGACAGAACTAACGCCAGCAAAGTTTAAGTTCACAGCTGGAGGCAGCTTACCTCTATGTAGTTTCCGTTGGTGCAGGCTTCATAGAAGATGGACGGGATGGCCGGGTTACTGCACACTTCCAGGTCGTCTTTGGAGCACTCATCCTTCTCAAGGAGATTGGCAAGAAAGCGCGCTGATTTTGAGAGAAGACAATGACAGATATAAGATATACATTTGATATGTGTTCATTCCAGAGATAAAAAGTACTCAAGCATTTTTGTAGAGGTATATTACAAAATCACGTGAGATCAGAGCTTACTGTTCTCCTGTCGGCGGAGGCTCTTCTTGCCTTTAGCTCGAGGAGTGAGGTCAGAGTTGCGGATGGCTTGGTTAATGTAGAACTGCTTCTTTTTGGTGGGAGAAACTCGCTTGGCAGGAGAGCTGGGCAGAGAGGTGCATTTACGCTCCTCTATCAGGCTGGGAAAACAGGAGGACAACATGTAAATGTAACCACTTTAGTCAGACAAACCAGCTCCTCCAATCTTAATAATTTTTAGTTAGTTAATGCTGAAGGGATGGTATTAACTCCTAGTAACCTAGACGCTGCCTATACTTCTTCAGTCCATGATTTCCATTTGCTAAAATCTCTTTAACAAGTGGTGAAAGTACATGAATATGCACAGAAAATCTCAGCTGTGGGTTACATGTGTGGGTGGACAGGATGGTAGCACAAGACAGCACACAGAATATGACAGAAGAATTTTGTGTAATCTAATTTTCATCGATTTCAATGGACTTGCACAGTGTTTGCTTTGTGTCTGTGCTGTGTGCGCTCTTTAAAATCAAGTTTCTCAAACACACAAGTGATTTTCATTTTAAACTTAAAAACTTAAACTAGTTCTTGCAGCTCTTCAGGCAGGAGGGTCTCTGTCTCTTTAACAATAGCTTAATGGATAATCACTGAATGATGGCGTGATATGGTGCATGTATGAGCATGCTGAGTATAATTACACCATAATCTTATCTGGCATCTTTATCCAAGTAAAGAAGAAGAACAGAAGCTGACCACAAAGCTGCTAACACTGTTGTTCAGGGCTTTGGGTGGATAGTTCTCCTTTCCTGTGCTGCTTCTCATTTCTCTCTGCAGTGTTTGTAAATGAATCAGCGACAGGGAGAGGATCCTGCAGGATCTCCAGATGTAGGTCAGTGGGTGTTCAGTGAGGACCGCCTCTGTTACCAACCCGCTCAGCTGATGTAATTTTTAGCCTGAGCCCTGCAGGTTTTTACTAACACTACAGCAACTTAATGGCATGTCACCTCTGCCTGGGTTAGACAGGCTTATATATAACACATCATTTCACTCTGACATGGAAACCTTTGCAAACGTGCAGCTTAACTAACCAGACAGTGGCCTTCATGTAGTATTTATCACAATTTTAAATATAAATAATATGTTAATCACACATTATGTTAGCTTCATGCATAACTCGATCTTTGCATGCTAACAAGAAAATCACAACACAATCTGAATAAGACGTGCAGTAGGAAGTGCCAGGAGCAAAGCCGATCAGCTAATTTATTAGTAGAGAAGCCCTGACGTGATTTAATTATTAATTCAACTTATCCGGGTCGGCTAAGTTAGCTAGCTAGCTGCCAGCTGCTAAAAGGCTAACAGAAAATTAAACTCAGCGGCCTGTAAAACCCTTAATATTTACCCTCAAATGGGAGTTTATCGAGGTTTGTTGGCTATAAAGACAGCTGGCACGACTCCAGCTAATGTTAAACCCGTTTACAACCGCAAGCTAACACGGCTATTTCAGTGGAGTTGTGAGCAGGGCTAACGCTAACTAGCTCGTAATACTCGTAATTAATTGTTACTCACATATAATCCTGTTCTTCATTGTTATTTGTCAAAACGACCATCTTATTCCAGCTGGACAAACTGAGAGAGCCCACGCTCTGGATCTCCAGGGAACGAGTGAAAAGGGAAAACTAAAGTTATAAACACGGTGGGAGTGTGTGGGAGGTTATCTTGAGAGCAGCTAGCTCTTTGGCTGCTAGCTTGACATGAACAAAAATAGCTGTTGTTCTCACACCTCAAACAAAGAGGGGAGAAAACAGTGAGAGGTCTCACTCTGCTGCTGCTGTTAGGGCCTTCAAACAAATGTTCATCTGTACTTGCTTCACTTAACAAATTTAAGAACATTTGTATTTTTATTTTCAAATGATTCATTTTACATTACAAATATAAAAAAAAATAAGAATTGTTAAATATAACTATGACCATTGTTCTAGATATACATAGTATTTTTAGTTAAGGGTAATAAATGGCACTAACGTCTGGGCATGACTTGGGGGCAGGTAAACAATTATGTATGTATGTAAATGCATTGATTGTAAATATAACATAAATGTGAATTACATGTGTTGAGTGGTACATGCACTGACTGTTTAAAACATGCACAGGTTCTTCTTTTTTTTTTAAACCAGAGTGATTCATCTTATTTATAGTCAATCTTTGACATACCTCATCAAACACATCCCTGTCATAACTTGCAAAATAAAGCTACTACCACCTCCATCATCTTTAAAACACAGCATCTCTGTGTGGTTTCAGCTCAGACGTAAACCCTCCTTCGATATAATCTGAAATAACAATGACCTTTTTCCACTCATTAAGGGTTTGTGTGCATGTTACCATAACAGCCAGTTTAATAGGCCTGCCACATAGTCACCTAATTGTTCTGTGTTTTTTCTCAGTGCTGCTGGAGAGAAAAGATGCTGTTCAGTCTGACACGTTTGAGAGACAAAGTTTGGATATTTTTATCTTAAAAAGCCTTCCTGAGACATGTTTGGACAATATCAGAGAAGATTCTCTAAGGTGCATTTATCCAAATCTTATAATGTGGAAAGAGAGGAAGACAAGGACAGTGAAACTAGAAAAACATGATCCAGACTCTTGTCCAGTGATCGTGGGTGAAGTAAAGAAATCAACTCCCAGGATGAGAACTGTAAAGTCAAAGGAGAAGATTAAAGCTGCCGCATCAAACAGCAAACGCCTCACTACTACTACTTGTGAGACATCTGGGAATATAATGAGGCTTTGTGTCAACCTAATGCCTGTTCTGGCTGCAGCAAAGGAGCCTGTGGAGGAAGAGGTGGAGAAGGAAGAGGACAAGAGCTGCACAAGTAAAAAGGAACCAGAAACCAGCAGCAAAAGTAACCCATCTGTCACTAAATCAGTGGAGCAAACACCCGATCCAGGTGATTTTTACCTGAGACTGAGTTTAGACACCGACACCAAACAACCACTAAGTCCTGGATTTGTGCTGCCGCCTATAACTCCACCTAAACCAGCAGCAGAGTGTCAGGACCGTCAGAAGACCAAGAGGTCTGAGCAAACCAGGACCATCTGCACAAACTTTACAGTAAAAGGCTGCGGAGGCGACGGGTTAGTTAGAGCAAAAGAACCAGACAGCAGGCCCTGGATAGACAACCCCCTGTTCTCTAAAAGTGTGAGTGAACTACAAACCCAGCTGACCCATAATGTTCAACGCTGATTACATCTGCTCTTTAAAATCCTGAGATGGGAAGAGGGTGCTGAGGAGTATGTAAAAGTAGTTCATTATCACTTAAATGTACATTAAGGAAGGAATTTACACTTATGTCGACCTTGAGGGCTTCCATCATAAGGAACGGGTCTGATTCAGCTTAGATTATTAAAAAAAATTACAAAAATGTAATCAAGTACTATACTTAAGTACAATGTTGAGTATTTCCATTTAAATCTACCAATACTACTTTATATCTCTACTGCAGTGTTTTTCAGAGGGAAATATTGAACCTCTTACTCCACTACATTCATTCAACAGCTATAGTTTCACGTTACTTTACACATTAAGATTTCACAAAAAAACATATATTCATAATAAATATAGAATAAATAAAATCAATGAGCTTATATAATAGAATACATTATTAAAGATTACACCAGAGACTTGGGACTTATATAAGTTATTATAGTTAACTAAAACAAACTAAAATCTAAAACTAGGTGTGTTGGTTAACTGAAATAAAAATAAAAACTAGACTTTAGAAAACTTGTACTTACATGTCCTCATATTAGGATATGTGTATTAAGACTGGGACGTCTGCAGGACAGTGAGTCTGCTGCCTTCACAAAGTGTAGTGTTTATATTGTAAAATCAATTCTGAACTTCTTAAATCTGCCCCCTGACAAATATCAGTTATAATATAATATAAAAAAAACAAAACTAACACTGAAACTAATAAAAATTAAACAAATACTCAACATTTTTAAACAATAAAAATTAAACAGAGAGAAACAAACCCACTCTGGAAACTAACTGAAACTAAACTGAACTGAAAACAAAAATTAAAAACAAAACAAATTAAAAACAATAAATAAATAAAAACTAAATACTAATATTTTCAGGTTGTTAGCAGCTCCACCTCAGATTTATCCTGTGATTCCTCAGAGGGGCCCGACCCATCTAAACTACTGCACTGTAAAGAAGTTTAAACCGGCTACAGCTGCAGGTCTGACTGACTCTCCTCCCTTGTTCTCTGCGCAGAGATCCGCTGAGTTTCGTCTTCCTGACATCTCCCTGTCCAGCCTGGACGCCCTGCTGCAGACAGTCACACAGAAACTGAGGAGGAAGAGGAGAGGTTTGGATGAAGCACCATGGAGACGTGTCCAGTCAGATCATCTCCTCACGGCTGTTAGTGAACAATGTTTGAGAGAGAAGAGGGTCGGGCAGCAGATCGACTGCTGCACAGATTACAGAAACACGGCCGACATGACTGTTTGGTGGGTTTGGGTACAATTTAAATTAGAACGTTTAATTAAATGATTTATTGTACCAAATCATAGGGTTTGCATTAATATTACAACATTATCCATACTGAGGAACACACTGAAAAATCTGTCAGGAGATTCTTTGAACATTTGATTATCTATTAGCTAAATTTGATTCATAAATTACTCTAGCTGTATTTGAACTGATGCAAATGTTTCCTTGGGCTGTTGGATTATAACATTATGAGACACATGCAGGCCTGAAAATTACATGCAACTGGGGCATGTCTTCCAAATTATCCAAGGCAACAGGAATCAAATCCCCACATGCATGCCATTTAAATCCAGGGCAGGAATGGCGGACCCCTCCACTAACAAGTCTGTTATCATATACACATATATCTTAAGGAATACTATTATATTTTTAAGACTTCTTCAGAGCAACTGACACTAATTTTGTTTAATGACAGTTTAAATACCGTTTCTACCCATGTAAAACAAAGAAACAAACCACTGAAATTAAAATATTAGAATTTGAAATACTGGTGACTAAAGTCTAAAAACATTGATCATTATCGAATCCTTACTGATCAAGTCGAAGTGTACACATTAGTAGATAAAAATGTGATCACTAAACAAGCTATTTAAGTAGACTTACTATAAAGATTTCAGTCCCTCCAGTAAATTTAGCTTGTGTCTTTTTTCTTTTAACAGCGAAACAGTAAAAGAAACACCAGTGTGTGGACGGCGTGTGAACAGACAGAGGAACCTCCCTCCGCTTTTTTCTGCACCAACACCAACGCTCACCCTCACTATGACAAAGAAAGACCTCCTCACGTCCCGCGCGCTGCAGTGAAAAACAACAAATCAAAAACAACAAACTGGACTCGTAACATACAGAGATTTTAGAAATTATACAGTAAACCATATAGTTTTATTTTCCTTCAAGACAAAACACTCATAACAGACATATACCTGTTTGTTTTTTTAATCTATGCTAGCATGTTTTCAGTAAATATTGTACATCTTTTAGTAGATGCACAGATAAATTAATGTTCAAGTAGAACTTTTCAAGCATAATAAAAGTACATTCAGTGGTACAGTCTTTCATTCCAAAATGAGACATCCACCATGTTAAGCCAGCTTAATGTTTAGGTTTAACATCATTTCAGCTCTCTGAATATATTTAACCTCTTTAAACATTATGTTTTAATGTAACAGTTTGTATTTTGGAATGAAACCCATCTGATACATTATGTTTGTCTCATGCCTATAGTTACTATTGTAACAATCTTTTGAATATATAACACCGCATTACAGTAGAGTGACAACTCGCTTTGGACATTTTGTCAGCTGTGTCATTTGTTTGATAGAAAAAAGAATACAGAGTTTATTAAAAAAAACAACAACAGTTGACCAAAGGCAATGTTGTTCTATTTACCGTTTACAACTCAAACTGGATGCTGCTATTAATTCTTTGCCTGATCTTGGCTGTAATATTATGCTTTTTCTTGAGTTTGGAGTGTCTGGTGTTATGTAGAGGAATTTGTAATGACACTGCCGCTCAAACAGTTCAGAGTCACACCTGTGTGTCTGGCTTTTTCAACAGTTTCATATTTTGACAATTATTTAGTAATTATTAAATGAGGCTTCTAGACCTTTCAGGAGCTGTGCAGAAAGCCTGGATGCCAGATTCCTCTATGAGAACAAAACATGATTTAATTATCAAACAACCAAACTGACAATAAATACCAGGCAGAAGTAAATATTTTCTTTCTGTGTCCTATGTAATACCCTCCATTTTGACAGTGACAAAGTTACCCTACGTTACCCTATATCACACAAAATAAAAAAGAAAACACATAAGATAAAATAACCTTGATTTACAAAACACTTGTAAAGTTGATGATTTAACATTTAAGAGGTATTTAAGAATGAACTTTCAGTAAGAATTCTCAATGCATGAGATATATTGTATAATCAAATGCTTCCTGATATATAAAATCATCATAATAATTACACGTAACACGTAGTTCAGCAACTGTTGGAGTGTTTGCAGCATTTTCTTTTTTAAAGTGCTCTCTGCAAAATGAAGATGAACTTATCAGTAGTCTAATGATTGAGCCCTGAGGAACGCCACCCCATGTTTTTACAATGAGCTTTGCATAATATTCTGTCAGGAAAAAATAAACTGAAGAAGAAAGAGAAGACACAGTGTACGATTTATGAACCCAAATAGAGGGTATAAAGCTACACATCTGTTAACAAGGAGAAAAAGGCACCAAAGCCATATTAGGAAGTGATAAGTTTTGGTTCTTTCTTCAGATAAATTTACCTTTGATGACTCAGTTTTGTCAAGAGTAATACTTTTTCAATGTCCACCTCTTACTCCAATGAGCTGTAATTGCCCAGGTTACATTTAGCAACATTGAACAACATTCAAATGAACACACAGCGAGTAATAAAATGCTTTGACTGTGGTTGGTCCTTCGAACCTACATCCTCTGCTTGCATTGGACCAGTCCACTTCACAGTGTGCTGTCCTGTGTGTTGCTGTCGACTATAAAGAGTGAAGAAGGATCTTTATTGGAGCTCTCTGTACTGATTTTGGACCCACTGGATTTACTGGATTCTCCCTGAACTCCAGTGTTACTGCTGTATGATCCACTGCTGCCCCTCTGGCTTGGCTGAGGTATTTTGGTCATCGCTGTGCTGCTACTTTTTCCATTAGCTTTGCCTTCTTTAGTTTTGACCTTGCTGGCTTTTGCCTTTTTTGATTTACCCTCTTTTGGTTTGGGGTCAGATGATTTCTCATGCTGCTGTGGAGTTGTGTTTGGCTGAGGAGCTGTGATTGTCGGCTGTGGTGGGATGATGGGAGGGTTAATCCTTGTGGTCACTGTGGTCAAGTTGGTCTGTACTGTTCTGTTGCCAATGACCACATCTGTGAGGAGGTCGTCATCAGTCTGCTCCTTGGCAAAGTTGACAAACACCTACAAATATAGATCAGCTTTAGTGTCAGATTAATTCGTTTTTGAATTCATTTATATATTTATATATATTATTAATTTATATAACCAGGTCAGCCATCAAGCTAAAGACAGTCAGCAATCCATCATGTTCTTGTTGTTAACATTAGCATTGAGTGAACAAACTAAAAACATAGTGACCATAGATGACAATTTATCAGCAAGTTCAAGAGTTGAAACTGCTTTCTTACCTATTCTTTCATTAAAGAGAGAGAAATAAATAAACTGCTGCCTCAATTATTAAAATGTGAATAGGTGATTTATTTAGCACCTTAAATGTCTCTTTCAACTTCATTAGCATCTGTTGAGAGCCTGACACTGCCTTAAAAAGGACATTTGGGATGCAGAATTCAGATCTATCTACAGAGGATCCAGGATCAGGACCATCACACCAGACTTTTTCACAGAAATATTAGAGGTTTGAATGTTGCATTATCGTTCTCACCTGGTCCAGGGTCGTCTGTGAAACAGAGAAGTCGGCGATGCCCAGCTCCTCATAGTTGTTAGCCAGCACATCAAATACACGAGCCAGGCAACAGGCGTGTGAGGGCAGCTGGTACTGCAGCACGTTCTGGTGGCGCTCCTTCAACTCGACGCTGGGAAAAGAGTTCTTGATGAAGGCGCTGACGGAGCATGAGTCAGCGTCCATCAGACGGAGGATGATGGTGTAGCCGTCACCAAACCTGGAAGATGAAGGACAAAAAGAACCAAGATTTTATATGTGCTGTTAGATCATTAAGGTTTATTGGAATTTACTGGGACATAACACAGAAAAAGTAAATCTTATGAGGGTCAACAAGATCATAGCCAAAGGATCTCCTGCACATATATACAGTACATCTACAGATTATATACACAACAGATTATACCAACAATCATATGTAATACCCGTCAATTCATCAAATCAGTAAGTAAATTGGTTTAAACATCTCTAAATAGCCCAGCGTTAATTAAGTAATTGATACAACTGAGGCATTTGGCCTGAATCTACAACATTAATTCGTTGACTGATAAAGAGCGTTTGAAGTTTAGACAGAACATCTAAAACCAGCTAAGATAGCACAGCGAGCTTACCTGTTCTTCAGGTGTTGTACAGATCCGAGACATTGAAATCTGCCGTTGACCATGATGGCCATTCTGGTGCAGAGAGCCTCACATTCTTCCATACTGACAATACAGACACAAAGTAAAACCATTAACATACACACTACCAGGAAACTCACAGCTGACAGGACGGTGTGGATCATCCTACTAGTGTGTCTTTTCCATTACAGCCATGAATATACAGAGTAATTTAGTGTAAATCTTCTTCTACCTGTGGGAGGTGAGAACTACAGCACGTCCCTCTTTGGTGACGCTGAGGATGCAGTTCCACAGAAACCGTTTGGCTTTTGGGTCCATGCCAGTGGTTGGCTCATCCTGACAAGAATTAAAGAAGCAGCAAGGGAACAAAGACACATTTTTAGCAATATTACTGAACACACTTCAAGCAAGAATGAAAACAAATGGTACTGCAGTACCTACCTATCTCTAACTACCTATCTTGGAAAAACAACTTTAAAAGGAGTCTATACAGTATGCACATTTACAGAAAGGGTGATGCTGCCAAGTTTTATATGCAGTATCTTTGTTGTGCATGTTTTTGATGTTCTGTGTGATATGTTTGTATATGTTTTTAATGATTAAAATGTTGTTTATTCAACTATAAATTCAAACTCAGTGGTATTTTCTCAGGTTTATCCAACTCTTACAGAATTATCAGGTCATATTAATATTGATATGTTTCAGCTTTTTCTACAGTGAAGGGAAATGTTGTATTAGGTCGTATTATTGAATTGATCTTTATCCTTGCAGCTGCTCTCCAGCTGTTTGGTGAATCAGTTCAGTTCTCACCAGGAATATGACAGGCGCTGCCCCGATGAGGGAGATGGCAGTGGAGAGTTTCCTCTTGTTGCCTCCACTGTAGCCTCCAGCCTCTCGCTCAGCGTACTGGATTAGTCCCAGTTTCTTCACTCCCCACTGCGCCACCTATAGGACAGCACAGGAGGCACATTACTATACTATATAATCCCTCACATCCATTTTATCACTTTACAAAGTCTTACAAATTCAGACATTACATGACAATCAATGTCTTACTTTCATTTTCATGTGAACTGCTCCTTTACGTTACCTTGGCGACAGAGTCCTCTGGCACTCCCCGCAGGCGGGCGTACAGCTCCAGATGTTCCCGACCCGTTAGCAGGTCGCTGATGGCGTCAAACTGCGGACAGTAACCCATCAGCTGGTGGACTCGCTCCATCTCTGTCAGTACGCTGAGAACCACAGGAGCACAGTTTGACACTACGATCAATACTTCTGCTATTAGTAGTACTACTGCACTAACTGCTACAATTACTACTGATACTACTGATAGTATGACTGCTGCTTTAGTTATTGTACTTGTACTACTACTATTGCTAACCCTCCTTCCACTGCTGATGATACTATGTGTCTGGATAGTACTGCTACTTTAGTACTAATACAACTATGCAAATGGTAAACCTGCAATGGTGACCTGTTACTAGTAGTAGTTCAACAACTACCACCACTACTACCACTATTACTGATACTATAAATTCTAAATTCTAAATCTTTAAGGTGGTCATAAAGAAGGAAATGCTTTTGATGAAGAAGATGAACACATGTGCAGTGAAGAAGGTTAGTACCTGTGGTGATTAAGGAAAGCCTCTCCGTAGGTGATGTTGGTGTCTCCGGTCAGCATGCGAAAGGTTGAGGTCTTCCCTGCTCCGTTCACCCCCAGCAGGCCAAAACACTGGACGACAGGCGCAGTACACAGCAACATTACATTATAAATACATCTATACATGCAGCAGCTGGAACCATTCCCTTTAGACTATGTCATGTTATTAAGTCAAAATGTAGCTGATACATAATACACGTTTCACTCTGTAGTAGTGGCACCAGGAACTCTTGTAGCAGCAGCAGTAATAGTTGTAGCTGCACAAGTTGCCTAGCAGTAGCAATATTAGTTTTAGCAGCAGTATTTTTAGAATCAGCGGCACCAGTTGTGGTACAGTGTTAACAACTATTACAGTCATAGCAGCAGCAGGAGCACCAACAGCTGTGTAGCAGTACAAACGGGAGTAGTTTCAGCAGTAGAGGTGATAAAATAATTGCTGGATATTTGTCTGTTTTCTGTTCATTGAACTGACAGAGCTGCAATGATTAATTAATTAATAGGCTCAGCTGCGGATTATCAAATTGATCGGCAACTATTTTGATAATCAATTAACCGGTTTGAGTAATAAAAAAAAAATAGAAAGTCAAAAAAAAATTCTCTAATTCCAGTTTCCTAAATGTGAATATTTTCTAGTTTCTTTACTCCTCAATGACAGTAAACTGATTATCTTTGGGTTGTAGACAAAACAAGCCATTTGAGAACGTCATCTTGGGCTTTGGAAAGCACTATTTTATAGACCAGACTAATGGATGATCTGTCGATTATTTTCTCAATATAATGAAAATAATTGTCAGTAGCAGCCCTGCTGTACTATGATGTAATGAGTGCTGCTTTTGGTCTGTATAACTCTCACCTCCCCACGGGGAATCCCGAGGCAGAGACGATCCACTGCCGGCTTCCTGCCTGCTTTATAAACCTGCAAATCAAAAAGTAAAAAATTCAAAAGTTAAACCATCAACTAAGAATTCACAATGATGCATAAAATAATAGCATAAATCACAGCAAGAAGTCTGTCAGTGTAGCACAAGTAGGAGAGGTTTATCAAAGACTGTCCTTAACACTGTGACTGAACATGCTGTTGGTCAATAACAGTTCCAGTTTTCACTTTTTATGCTTGCATGCTGGTTTTACCTTGCTCAGGTTGATCATGGTGAGGATGTCCGATTGGGCTTTGCCACTTATGACCCTCTCTCTCTCCCTGGCGACGTCCTCATCCTCCGGCCCAAGAGGAGGCATCTCAGGCTCCACCCACCACGGCCTGAACCGAGAGACACAAGATGACCCTCAGTTATCTAGTTTCTAAATAAAATATTTGCATCCTACTGACTACAATACCTGTAAAATTATTCCATGATTAATGTCAGACTTTTTATCAATTTATCTGACACCCATGCACAGCAACTTACAGTAACTGTTGCAGCCTTTTAAGCTCAAGCACAGCCATTCAAGGGAGGAAGGAGAAACCGTCAAAGGCTACAACTACTGTGCCTAGACACACAGTATCGCTTGGTGTAATTATGTTCAAATACTGATCATAATCATCATCTGATGAATAGTAGAGAAGTGCTGGGATGAATAATAGGAAAAATGGACATCCATTGCGAGAGTTGTTTTAAACACACCTGAAGCGAACAAAGAACTTGTACTGCAGTAGTACGGTGAAGATGAAGAAGATAAATCCTTGAGCTGCCATCGCAAACAGGTTCTTCCCTACAAAGTCCCACTGAAGAGGGTCCAGTGTTTGCTTTGTGCCTGGAGGAGGAAGCACCACATACAAAAACACTCTTTACATGCATATATCTTTGCATATCTCTAGTCCTGTGTGTTTGCTGCAGTCTAACATGCAGTTCAAGTATCTAAGAATGCAGACAATCAGAAATCTCCCCCGTCTATTTAGAGACAAATATATAGGTTACCCAGTCTCTGGAAGGCATCTGCCATGGCCTGGTTTTTGGCCATGTCAATGAGTCCTCGTCCCAGGCAGAAATGTGGAAAGATGAGAAACACCTTCTTCAGGATCCTGTTCACCTCGTTCAGATGCTGGAAAGAAAAACATCACCCAGAAATCACAGACTAGTTGATGGCGTAAGACATAAAATAATTATTCATTATTATCCTTCACTTCTGACTTTCTTACCTCACTTACATCATAAATGTATAAAATTCCCGAACCTTTCATATTAAGAGGTTGATGTGTATAAATCTATAGCTGCTGTACAGTTTGTACATGTTTATGCATATCTGGGACTTTTATCCTAGTCTTTTTTCTAATTGTTATTATATAGTCAACAAATAAAGTCCAGTGCAGACTGGTGCTGTTCGTACCTCGTCAACAAACAGCTCCAGGACAAAGGTGGCGATGCTGCCGTTGATTCCGATGAAGAGGTTGATGGAGGTCAGAACTACATAGGCTGTGCTGGGGACGGTGAACACAAAGGATGCTGGGTACATCAGAGGGGTGATGGACCACCTATAAAGGATGAAGGAGGTTATTCAGTTAGTGAAGATAGACACATTATTTTTATTACAGACCATGATCTAACTGAGCCAACAGAGACTTTGACATAAGAAAATGAGACATCAATAAATAACAGTAAATAGAAGTAATATAAAGGATATTTTAACTTTTATTCTTGGCTTAGGGGTTTATTGATTTCTATTACAGAAAGCATCCTGTGTACATTAAGGTAAACTTAATTTGGTTCTTTGGTTGGACAAAAAATTTGAGTCAAACTCGTGACGTCTTAAGTACACAGATTTTCCCCTGGCTGTGAAGTTCAGAAATTTGCTGGTAAAAATTGAATGAATGACACAATTGTATTAAACACTGAGACATGCAGATCAAATGAAACTCTTTATGCTTGAGCAGGAAGTGTAACAGCATGGACAGAAGACGGTGGAGTCTGCCTGAACATACCCATAGAGCAGCAGCAGCAGGATGAGAGCGGGCAGGTTGGTCTCTGAGACATACGACTGCTGCTGGAAACTGATGAAGATCATCACCACCATGGTGGCCGGGACGGTGTAGTTCAACTGACAACATGACAACACAAAATCTTAGAAAATTATAATTATTGCAAATCATTTAATGCAGATTATTTACCAGAGGTGAGAATGTAATATAGGTAATGTAATGGAAATGCAGTTACTGTATATAAGAAGTGGACGTAGCCACTGGGCTGCCACCTGTTGCTTTGTGGGCCGCCGTTTTGAAGCCTTGAATATGGCTTTGTGGGCGTCGCCATCTTGGTTTTTTGGAGCCAGAAGTTACATTCATTCCACGTAAAGTGCCTCTGATCGGTTAGTCACAAGGCAGTCTTCTTCTAAAGCATACCCTGCATCATATCTATTTTACTCTAAATGGGTCAAAAATTCACTAAATTAAGTCATTAGGAAAGTGTTTACTGAGGCAATAAATCTAGTGAGACGTAAGGTAACTTTCTCATAGACTTCCATTTATGTAGACTTCTTTTTTTAAGCGGCACACTATAACGTGTGTAGTACTTGTGGCTGGCAAAGTAAGGTAAATCAGCACTGACCATGTCCCAGGTGAAGTTGGCCAGCCAGTAAAGGATCGGTTTGACGCCACTGACAAACTGAAGGTGTTTGGCTTTGCTGACTCGCTCCTCGATGAGAAAAAGGACGAAGCTGGCCGGCACAAAGGACATAGAAAAGATCACGCAGATTGAAACCAAAACATCCACTGATGTGGTCATCCTGAAAGAGGAAGCACGGAAAAACACTAGTCAGGTAGAGAAAAACACATTAATATACACAAAACATGCATCGAGGACCTGCGTATTTTACAACTCACACATCCTCCTTTTTTACTTCTGATATTGATTAATAAACTCTGTTTGAGTTGCTCAAGGTGGTGACAAAAAATATCTTAAATTCTTTATTTGTTTGCTTTCCACCCATGCTGGTATCAAAGTTTACTTTTGATTACAGCCTTTGACCGTCAAAATCGAAGCAGATGGATGGATAGCTACCTGAGGTGTAAACTGTAAAGTGTCCTGACTAAACTGAATTTACCTCAAATGGGAGTAATATATACCAACATAATCCTAAAAACTCCACAGCAGTGAACTAACATTGCCATTTCTGTGAGTTGTTCCTTGGTGAGGTTGAGCGGGTGGTTGTAGGCAGTGATGCCATATTTTCTCCTCTCTGGACCTGGTGGCAGACTCGCCCTCAGCAGGCCGTTGTTCATCACGTTGACAAATGACACCATAGAATGCCATCCTTTGTTATTGTACCACACCTGAAGATAGCAAAGAAGGAAACATTTTTCAGTATTAAACTTGCTTGCGTTTACTGGACAATGTCTGGATACACAGTCCAGTCATTTTCATTTAGTTTTTGTCAGAAAGAAGATACAGCAAACAGCTTTATGCAGCCACATACACAAAACACATCTCTTGTCTTAAATGGGTAAACCAGTTTACCCAGTGTGACTTTTTCTTTAGAGATAATTTGAAGAGAGCAGACAGATAAAAAAACACATTTACCTTGACGTTGTTTTGACTGTTCAGTCCTTCAAGAAAATCAGGCAGTTTGCTTAGCAGATGATCCAGCGAACTGTTCTGAAATGAATCAAAAAACATAAAAAAACATAAAAAACCATTCAGGAAAAACAGCAGTTTCAGGAACTCATGCCTGAAACCTAATTTTTCACCTGTGGAACTCGATAACGAGCCCTGATTGCCGTCACCGAGTCTTGGACATGGTGGACCTGAGATAAACTCTGGGTGGCACTGCCTCCGAGGGAGAAGCCTCCGTATCTGGAACACAGAAATTAAAGTTTTGATAACTTTTGGACATCTACAACGTATGAGAGTTCGTTTCTTGCCAGTCCTTAAGAGGAGTAAAGCTTTAACAAGTCCACAAGCTTTAAATTGCTGATAAATTGCTTCCCAAATGATTAATACCAGCAGCTTACCTGAACTCATTCACCCACTTCTTGGTTTTTAGGCTGTTAATGACACAGAAGAGTGAATGTGTGAGGAAAATCTTTTTAAAAGAAACTCAAACTGAGAAATACAGGTCTTAAAACTACATATAAAACATCAATGTTTTTAGTACAGCTGTCTGTCTTTGGATATTGAAAATACATTGGCATTCACTCAAAAATTATTTTCATTAAATAAAAAATTTAACTAAACCACTTTTTTAAAAACATTAACGTATTTGCAGTCTTATATCTCATACACAACACAGGAAGGGAAAGCAATGATAATATATATAAGACTGCTGCTGTAATACAAACTGAAAACCAATAAATGAAGCATGTTATTGTATTATTTTCAATGAAGTACCTTTTCTTGAGGATCTGAGAGTAGGTTTTCACCAGGTAATCAGAGATGTTATAACTTGTCAGATTTTGCAGGATGTCTCCAGTCAGCCTCTTAAGCTAAAGATAAGACAAACATCTCAAAAGCCAGATATAGACATATGCTATTACACTTCTTCACCAAGCAGACACTTAATGAAAATGTTAGAAAGCTCCAGAAAACATTAGCTGTGATTTAGCTTCACATTCTTTTCATTTTGTAAATGCTTTTACTTGGCTCCATTTTAAATGAGCAGAGATCAAAGTTGTTTCATTTTAACATGTGAAAATACACTGTACCTGTGGAGGCGGCAGTCCACCGGCACCAGGAGGGCAGTCGGGGAGCATTCTGCGGACGTCCTCTGTGCTACACTGACAGTCGGGTGAGGGGAAGTCTCGGCTCCAGTTGCCTCTGTTGAACATTTGCCAGGTGGAGTAGGAGACCTGCGGCCGCATGAACAGGCTACCTCGCTCGACTTCGCACTGAGGACTCCTGCAGGGAGAACAAAGGATGAGCATAGAGTGAAGGTTTAAGCACTGTAATGTTGTCTGAATGCCTGGTGTTAAAAATAAAGTGCATTCAACTGCTAAAAACATTACAAAAGGTATCCAGATTGTGTATACTGTATTGTGTTTAAAGGGATAAAGCTTACTACTGCTGTTGCAATTCTCATTTTTACTTTTACTCTAAACACTAAGCCATCTGTTGGGAAAGCATAATAATGTTTTAAGAGTGCTGTTTTAATCACTAAATGGTTCTATCTCCCACTTGTAATAAACTGATATGATTTGTTTTTCATCCATCGTAAGATTTTTAGTGTTTTCCTCTGCACTACGTTTGTTTGTGTGTCTCGCTTTCTTCGAGATGTTTCTTCGGATGTTCCAGTCAGCTCCTGTTCCTTCTGATGCTGCTGAGACCACTGATTGCATTCACAGGGGTTGGCTTACGTGCTGTTGTCTTCTTCCTCTTTCTCCATGCACCTGGTACCAAAACCCGGCTGGTCCAGCAAAGCTTCCAACAGTTCCTCCATCGCTGGGTTCCCAGGTGCGTCGTTGCTGTAAACATTAAATCAGAAGTGAGGAGGCTCATCAAAATAACAATAACAAGGCCCGTTACAAACCTTCAATTTGTAGCTGGTTATCTGTGAAAGAGTGACGGGCAGACTGAACTAATTCATGACAGAAGAAATGGAGTAAAAATCTTTTCTGTGCTGACTGAGTTAACTGTGAGGATTTGGGTGCAGGCGTACCTGAAGAAGGTGTACTGTTCTCCGTACATCCAGGGCTGTAGCTGCAGGGCAGGATACTTCCCAAATGGAGGCACAACGAGGCTGAAGAGCAGAGCGACCAGCACAAACACAGCAGGCAGGACAATCTGAAACACACATCAACTTCAGCTGAGTAACTTCTCAAGACCAGCTAACACAGAGGATGTCTCATTCTAAATGACAATCACCATGATAGCACCATAAAGTAAGTGGTCAACAAAGCCTCTTACATCTGATCAGCCAACTAACTGTCGAAGAAGGTACAGTGCTTGTTTTCATTACGGAAACCATAAACTATGACAATGGAGGGCCTTTGAATCTAGCTCTGCGACAGCTGCTGCTGATGTTTGTCATCACCTGAGCGAAGAAGCCCCTCCGGCTCCTTCGAGCATAAAGCCAGCGTTTGATGAAAATAGCCCTCAGCTGCTGCCAGGTCAGCCACCAGCCGGTCAGGGGGATCCCACCTTGGCCATGTCCACTCAGCAGGTCTGTCTCCTGAGGTTCTGCACACAGCGTAAGAGCTTACACCTACATATCAGGCTAATGAAGACATACAGGTGTGTGGGGCTCCATCTGGAAACTAAAACTTAAAGATCTTCACCTGTCTGGTTTTAGTGGAGAATTTATGTCACATTATGGCCATAATGCTTTGAGTTTGAGTTTAATAACAAGTCCAGGGTGCATGTAAAACTCTTTTTTAAGACATTGAAAACACACAAATTCATCATGTGGTGTGTGTGTGTTAGCTTTCATGAACTCATAATCAGTTAAATCCCTCTGATTTGTCAGCTCTTATCATTTAAAAGTAAACTGTGAAGAAGGAAAAATAAAAAACCTTTCTTTTTCTATCTAATGATGATTTTCAGTGAGGGGTGATCTGATGGTACCTTGCTTACGAAGCCTTTTCCCTCCTGGCAGCATTATGGAAACAAGCAGTCACAGTTGGAGACGAAACAGCAGACTGACTGTACAGGGAAACACTATGTGGTATGTACACCGGTCTATGGGTCTGAATCTTTCTGCATACCCGTCTCTGGTTCTTCAGCATGTTGTTGCTCTGTCCTTTGTCCAGCTGATGGCTGCTGCCTATGTGGAGATTCAGCCTGCAGCTCAGGTTCAACATCCACGCCGGTTTCCTCTGCCACTCGCAAAAAGATCTAGAAATAAAGAGAATGGTAAAACCCTCTTCACTTCCTGTATGTGGAGAATATTAGTTGTGACAACAAGGTAAATTTACATGGTCTCAATGTGCACCTGATACTCTGTTGCAGCTCAAGATGAATGATTTTTTTTTTTTATTGAAAACTCTCATTTAATGCAGTTTCAAGTTCAAATATGGATTTTCATCTTCACATTATTCTTGCTAGGTTTGGAAACAGAGGATTTTTATTTTCAGATGATGGTGTGGACAGCAGGTGGCAGTAAAAAAAACAATCCTGTAGTTTTACATAGAGGTCAGAGGATCAAGAGTGTGAGTGGCTTATTCACACAGTAACCTTATCAGGCTCCATACTGTAAGTCTGCTATCAGAGCTAATCTGATGCTAACATTAAACCCATTAAGAACATGGCTGCTCCACAAATATCCAGCCCTCCTGATAAGACCTGGTTGAGCTCCTGATTACACTGGTGGGATGACTAATGCCTCACTAATGTGAGATGGTGATGTACACACACTCAACCCACATAAAGCCAGGTAAGATTAGTAGGAAAGTGTTTCAGGGCCATGCAGGCTACATCGTTTTCTGCTGTAATGTGATGTAATGTAATGTGTTTAATGTAATGATTAAAGGATAACTCTATTTTTTAGATATTTTGGTTAGTTTTAAATGGCGAAAACTTTCTGTTGAGGCAACTATGCCGTCAAAGTATGTCCACTAAAGGTGCTTGTATTTGCCACTGACAGGCTAAGATTATCATTTGAAATGTATGACATTATTACAGAAAGGATTCCTACAGAGACAAGAAGATTTGTTTTGTTTAATCAGAAAGAGTCATTATATCACTTGGTTCAGAGCCACCAGACTCCAATGTCACCTACAACTCCAGCGTTCTTTAACTTAAAGAACGCTGGAGTTGTTGGTCTATCGCTGTCTCGACTGATGAGTTGATTTGTGTTATTATGCGAGTGGAGTTTTAAGGAGTTAATTTGGATCCAGACCAATGTGTTTCAACATCAGTGGTCACAGCAACTTGAATTGAAGTATATTGCGCAAGATAAATTTGTCAATGGAGTCTGGTGGCTTTGAACCAGGCGCTGCAATGGTAAGGGCCTCACAGTTTCTGGCGAGTGGATAGAGTAACTTTTTTGCTTGTCTTTCAAAAACACTGTAAATGTTTCACCTCCTCCAGCGCGCTGTCTGACAGGCCGTAGCTGCTGATGCCCAGCTCAGGCAGCCTTTGATCAAGTTCGGACAGGAAGACACCCAGGCTGCTGTCCTTGGCAGCCGTCTGTGGGAGGTTGAGCACCGCCTCACGTCCTGACTCCTCCACCAGCCTTGCACCTGGGATGTGCTGCTGTGCCAGGGAAAGCAATGCCGCCAGGTCTGCCATGAAAGTGATGATAAGACAGACATCATGTGGTGAGTAAGACTATAAACTATCATTCTTTGTTATTTATTCAACAACACTAAAGTGGTGGTAATAGAAAATCCAAATACAGCAAAATACACTTTACTAACAATGAACCACCACAGCTTACTGCTGAGACCACACAGCAGTTAAACACTCACATGAGCTGCTCTCATCGCTTCCCAGCCCGGTGTCGTCGCTAATGGATGACTCACTGTCAGGTGACTACAGGGACAAATTATTAATGTAACATGAAGCACAAATTAAGCCAAAATGTCTGTTCAACAAGATGGATGCAATTTCAAGCTTATTTCATGTTTGTTTTGTGCATTTTTATATCTGGTTGTTTTACTTTTAAAAGCTCCTAAAAGCTCTATACACAGCTCTATACACTCTAACACTCAACAATTGTTCTTCCATCATAATTTCTCCTTTTAACATTCGGTGGGTGCAGTTAATGCCATGAATGTGAAGCAAATCAATGCTGAACAATAACAAGCATGCACATGTGACTTTTACTGGATAATCTAAGTTCAGAAAAAAAAACAGACCTTGATAGGAGGTAGCCTGTTGGTGCTGATGCTGGTGCTGGTGCAGATACTGGTACTGCTGGGAGTGCTGGTGTCCAGTCCCTCCCTCTTCACCACAGTGAGGTAGTAGCCAGATCCAAGGCAGGATTTCAGGAAGAGCGGAGAGCCACAGCAGCACAGCTTCCCCTGGGAGATGATGGCGATCCGGTCACCTAGCAGCTCCGCCTCGTCCATGTAGTGCGTAGACAGGATGATGGTCCGGTCTGACGGAAAGAAACAGCACAGACACATAATGACTATTTCGTTTACTTATAATGTGTATATTTCCAGGTTTCAGTGATCAGGTTACTACCAATTACTAGATAACAGGTTCAGTAACATATCAAGGAAGCAATATACTTTCCTCAGTAGTATGTCATATGAGTTGTGGAATAACATTTTAAAATGTTATTTCCTCTCACCCCCCTACTCAGAAAAAACAACAAGATGCACAGCTGTACAGTCTTCCTTGTTCTGCACCTTTCCGGTATTTGAGCAGTAAATCCCAGATTCCTCTGCGGGAGTAAGGATCAACTCCGGCTGTAGGTTCATCCAGTACTACCACCTTAGAGCCTCCAACAAACGCTATCGCCACAGACAGCTTCCTCTGCATGCCACCTGACAGAGAGAGAGACAGAGGGGTAATTTTAGAGCAGAAAAATCTTTCTGTTCATTAGTGTTTTCTTCAGACTGATGAGAATATGTTTCTATGCAGAAGTTAAAGTTTACCAGAGAGGTTTTTGGTTTGCTCATGTCGTTTGTGCAGCAGGCCGACGTCGTCCAGCAGAGTGTCCAATTCAGCTTTTACCTCTTCTTCAGACAAACCCTTTAGACACCCATAAAACCAAACATGCTCCTCCACTGTTAGTCTGAGGGAGAAAGACAGATGGACCCAGAGAGAAAACATGAAAATCTGTTTAAAACAAATATTCTCTAGAGAAAGCCAAGCCTACCAGATAATCTAGTGTTTTTCAGACCTATCATTAATTTCATAGTAATGTGACTAATTCATGAACTGGTAAATCATTAATAATCAAAATCAACAAAAAATACTCTCAACAGAAGCTTGAGGTATTGAATCTATAAGCATAATTTCTGAAATCCATCAAACCTAGCCAGTATTGGAAAGACTTACATGTCAAACAAGACATTGTGCTGTGGACAAACTCCCAGTGTCCTCCGGATGATGTCCATGTCATGGCGGATGTCCATGCCATTGATGTACACAGTGCCCGAGGTGGGTGGGAAGAGGCCAGTCAGGACAGATCTGACAAACATCAGACATTAAATCAGATCCTAGTCTCATTTACCTTTAACCAATACGTGTGCTGATGCTACCTACAGGTAAGTAACTGCATCATCTCACTGTTATTATTCTTTTCACTCCCCAAAACATAACAATAACTGAAGTGACATAAAGGTCAACATCAAGACTGGGAGTATGATGCTCTAACAGCAATTTAACACACAATTAAGATATATGATACCTGCAAAGGCCTTCTACTAATCAGACATGAAGAGACTGTATTGTAGATTGAATTCTCAGCTTGTGCTAGGGTGACATGCCTCAGGGTTTTACCTTTTTCTTCTCTCTATACTTTATACTTATACTTTTTATTGAGCCACCATAACCATTGCTGCCTATTCAGCTCCATCCCCTGAAGTTTTTTGCATCCAGTCCTTCTAAGAAATTAAACTCTAAATCAGTGCTGATAGTCTTCTCATCAGGTTTGCTCCTTACATGGTGGTAGTTTTGCCAGCTCCGTTATGGCCGAGGAAAGAGGTGATCTGCCCCTCGTAGAACTTCAAGTTGAGGTGATTGACGGCCAGTTTGGCTCCTTTCTTGTAGATTTTCACCAGGTTTCTGATGCTCACACCCATTGTCAGGTCAGTGGGTTCTGGTTCAATGTGATCTGATGACAGAAATGTATTTTATATATTTAGAGGGGACAATATAACATTAAATCTTTCAAGAGCCAATGCCACCCTCCCTATAATTTATAGTTGAAAATAGTTCTATGTATAATATGTAAATAGAAGTCACCATGCAAGTCAACACAAGATACTTTTACATGCTGAGAGCATAATTCCAGCAGCTTCACTAAAGGACGACACTCCTACAAAATCAAAGGGGTCATTGGTGGCACGAGTCAGAAGCAGCTCCTCAGTCCACAAAACAAAATGATGTCTGGACTGATGCTCATGGTCTGCTTCAGTCTTAAGTCTTTCAGTTAATGGGTTTATTGTCTCAGCTCATTAACTTGATTTGTTGTTAATTAGTTTAAACACACAAAACTACCAGTATGGTAGACGATTGCCAAAGTCATAACCAGGCAGAATGGCAGACTACTACAGCTCTGTCCAATAAACAAGCTGCTACAGTGACATGACTATTAACAAACTGATAGTTGCTTGTTCAATGTAGTTCAGGCAAAGAAAGCCGACTGTAGCTATAATTGTAGCTTTAGATGAACATGACAGAGAAAAACAGAAAAAGAGAAACAGCAGCTCCAAAAGTCTTGACCTTCATCCTGTTCTGTAGGTGCAGGGGGGATCGGCATGCCTGCCTCCAGGGGAACTCCACCCCAGTAGTTGATCTGGAAGATGAAGTACCAGGGCCTGGGGATCCCATATTCACCTGGTGTAAACACACATAAAGTGTTTCTGTTATGACAAAAGAACCAGCTTAACCAGTGTGTGTTTGGACACACTGCATTCCTCTTTAAAGTTGTTTACAGCAAAGCTCAATGATATGTTAAACTACAGACATATTGGCCAAAACTACGACAAAACAAAATTCCTTTAATTCCTTCAAATCCTTTACAAAATGAAAATCTTTCACAGCAGCTATTAACCCTAGGCCCAGACATGTAACTCAACAAAAATAAACGACACGCTATATTTTAAGTATTTATAGCTAAGATACTGTCGGCCATCTTTGAAACATTCTCTAATTTCTGTAGTAAGGAGATACGACCAGACCCAGGACTCACATTTATATAGTGCTTGCACTTCCAGGTGCACAGTATGATGCCTCTCTGTCATTAGAGGCACATCAGTTGGAGTTGATTCACTGGAAATAGGCCACACCACCATTACACTGTAAATGGGTGGCAAGTGTTATAAGCTGGAGCACATCTCCAACTTGAAAAACTTAAATACTCCATAAGGGGCTTGGTACAGATGTTTTTTTTTTAAGTCTGGAAGCCTTTTCTCTCCTACTTTGAACAAAATTTTGTATCTCTATCCTCACCTTCAGAGTTGCTTTTGTTTTTGGGTGTACTTTTGTTGGGTTTGTTTTGTTGTGCATGTGTATGCACGTCTATGTGCAGATTGGACTTTGTACATTTGATACATGTGATTTGTGTTGTGTTGTGTTGTAAGGTTCCAAAATAAATACAGCTCAAATAAAGTTTTCATCATCGTACCAGGAAAGACTGCTTCGATGTACCAGGCTGCGACGGCGTAGATGAAGGCGTCCACATAAAGCATAACTATAGAGGTAGTGAAGCTATATAAATCTCCTTCCACAGGGCTGGAATGGAGGTTGTACCACTGGATGCCCATGCCTTGCTCTTCATACTGAGAGAAATACTCGCAGCCGAAGCCAAAGGCCACAGGGGACAGGAAACTCTGAGGAAAGACAAACAAACAAACGTTTTGGGTATGTAAGCCTGATTTATTCTTGTTACTATTGCTTTATCACAAGTCTTTTTTCTACAATAGTGAATATTGAATTGGGGAAGGAAACGTTTTGATTGTACCCATATTCATTTTACTCACAGCGAGGACTCTGTGGGTGGTGTTCAGGTGGTCTCTCCAGGCCACACACAGTACGTAGGGCAGGTAGAGGCTGAAGTATATAAGCCCCCCACATGCAGCAGCCAGGTTGGCTTTAGAGAAGAAGGTGCTGATGAGGAAACACTGCATGATGGTGGCCGTGGCAAATGCCATCAGGAAGAAAAACACAACAGACGGGTCGCTGTATGGAAGGATGTCGCCCCACTGGAAATAAGATGGAAGGGAAAGTAGAGTTTAAACAGTGGCTATAGGAGACAAATATTACAGAAAATGAAAGCTGTGGTATTCCAAACAGCTATAAACCACCCGTACATATAACCATTTTCCATTTTAATATCAGTCTTCTTACTACAATTAGAAATCTGATGACAGATGATTAATATTTTCATTTACGTTGTGCATTTTTTTTTTACATACTTTCATGATTATGTCTAGCCAGTTATTTAATATTTTTATGTGTATTTTTTCTTTTGTATGCTTTGTGTGGAGTGAGTGGTCATCTTGCCTTGAGCAGAGCAATAAGGAGCCCCGCAGAGATTAGGAAAGGAACGATGCTGCTGATGAACCAGCTGAGCCACAGCGTTCCTGTTCCCAGACCCATGATCCTCATGGTTTCTTTCAGCCTTGCTTCCTTCTCGTACACCACACCTTTGATGATCATGGCCACCGAGTAGATCCAGGCCAGTGTCATGAAGAGTGGCAGAGAGCGGTTCAGCACTCGAAGGAAACTGTTTTAAAGAGAAACAAAACTTTTAATTTACATGAAAAAGAATGTAGTTATGGTCTAAAGTATGACTTTTTTTTACCTGTAGTTTCAACCACAGTTTATATAATCATAAATCTACAATATGGCTCACACATCATCCACGTAGCAGGGGTAGGGCATCTGCTGGATGTAGATGCCGGTTGTTTGTTTTACTCCGGTCAGGATACGGCTCACAGCTCTCTCCACCAGGTCCTGGACATACACGAAGCCGCCCCAGATGTAGCGCATGTCATTAAATGGGTCAGCTGCTGGACCAGGATCCCAAAACCTGAAGAAAAAACACCAAAACAATGTTTTTCATGCGCCGGAGAAGATCACCCAAACAAAAAATAATTTACTTGTTGCTAGGGGAAAAATTTAAATTTGTTTTTGGCTTGATATAACTGATTTTAGGTAAGGAGTTCATGGAATTTAATATATAGAATAGTATATTTTTTCAACAGAGGAAAAAGTAATGCTTTAACCCATAATAAAACATGAACAAATAAAGTTTCACCCAACAGCAACAAGGCCCGCAGACTAGAATACTTATGTCTCCAGTGCTGAACTATTTCACAGCTGTCCGGAATTCTTCAAATACTGAAAACAGATTTGTTTGTATCTCAATCTGGTTTATCCAGTTATGCCAGTCATATTTTTCAGAAAAAAGGATTAATAAGTACACATGGCTTAAGTAATGGAATAGTATATTCAGACAAAGCCATATTCACATAAAAACCAAAGAGGTTTCTTTGCAATTCCAACAAAAAAAAGCTCTAGACATTAGACAAGTTCTAGTATAAAAATAGCAGGATAAAAGATGTTTTGATGCTTCCTCAGCACCTGTCCTTGATCTTGTTTGTACGGGTCACATCATCAATGTCCATCCGGATTTTGTAGGTGACGTGGGGCGGCAGCACAGTGGAGGTGGAGTTGGGCAGCAGGAAAACCACACCAGCCCAAAACTGCCTGTCCTCTAGTAGCTCCAAAGCCCTGTCAATCATCTGGAACTCGGTCTCCAACCCCTCCAGCTTGTTCAGGGAGAAACACTGCAGGGCATAATAGGGAATGAAAAAGATAGGAATGATAAATAACAGGGAAGAGAAGCTGAGGTTACCCTTTCCACTGTTGGGAAGATTAAAATGATTTTGGCATATTTTCCCATCTAACCAGTTTTCAGTAATAAAAAAGAGCTAAAATAATGATGGCTCAGTTGCTGTTCCCTTTGCAAAAGGTAAATATTCAGACAGCAATATATGATGAAAGCTGTATGTGTGGTTTAATATCTGAAATTGCAACAAAAAAAAACCAAAACACCATTATTGAAAATTTACTGTAATTTGAAATAAAACAAATTCCATTAAACACAATTCATTCTGTTCTCATCTCTGTTCTGTTTTTATTCTAGACATTTTAACATGTAGCATGAAGAGAAAACAAGAATGCCAAAGCAGGATAACCTCAGTGACTTGTGCCAAAGTGGTAATGGTGTGGCTGAGGTCATTGTAGACGTCCAGCCAGGTGGGCGGTGCCCCGGGCTTCCTTGGGGTGTCTGGCGAGGGCGTGGACAGGAAACGTGCAATCCGTGAGGCCGTCCAGGATGTGTTCTCCAGACGCAGGTTGACCAATATTGCGACCTCTGGGCGCCTCAACAAATCCTGCCACACACACACACACAAACACAGTACATGAAAAAAAATCCCACACTCATCTCTCCTGTAAAGAGACGGCAGCTGGTGGGTCAGACCTGCAGCAGCTGAATCTCCACACTGCTCTCCATGTAAGTCTTGATTCGTGGTCCCACCTCCATCCAGGCTTCATTCAGCTCCTGAAGGATCTGCAGGTCTTCAAAGGTCTTGTTCACCTTCAGTGGACACAACTTGTAGTTAATTTGGATGGATGTACTTGCTCCATAATGGCTGTAATCATCTTTCAACAAGTACAACTGCGGGAATACAATTTAAATCCAAAAATTATTAACATTTGAAATAATTTGTTCTATTTCTGACGACATTACAGTTGCCTGGTGTTTGATTTCTCTAATCTAAGGATATCCCACAACAAAGAAGTATGAACTGTCTGTCAGGCTCCTTTAACAGTGTGAGAAACACAACCTGAACATTTGCCCCTCGGCTACGCCCTTAAATGCGTACTACCTGTCCTCAAACTGACATGCTCATCTGTTACAAGTGATATTCAAGACCAATGAGGCATGTTTTAGTTACATGAAGTGACTGTACAGAATGATGTCTTTGTTTTCAGCAAACACGTAGAGGTCTTGATGGTGAGATTAACCGGTTTAAGCGACAAACAGCAATTAGTTGCATTCTCAGATCATCATTCTTAAAAACTCGGTGATCAGTCTTGATGACACCTTGTCCCTTGTGGACAAAAAATTAAGATGAAAAATGTCAGATGACAGCGGATGAACTCTCTGAGGTTTGACTCTCTGTACCTCTTTCATGACTTGTTGCACTGCAGGAGTGTCTGGTGTGTACAGCAGTTTTCCAATAAACAGAGGTTTTATCCCTCGCCACACAATGCGAGACAGAGGGTTGGACTCCAGACCTTGGATCAGACTTTTACAGAATGGGGCTGCATGGTGGGAAAGGCAACAAGACAAATGTTAGACAAAAACACCTGGTTAAATGGACTGCATATACAGTATACTGTTGTGTAAAAAGGTGTTTTACACAACATATCAACATTCACCCCTTCAAACATACAATGCTCATTCACTCACACATCGATGACACTGCCCTCAGCAGCAATTTAGGGTTCAGTAACTTGCCCGTGAACACTTCGACATAATGAATGAAGGAGCTGGGGGCCAAACCACTGATCTTCTGATTCGTGGATGACCGGCTCTACCGCCTGAGCCCCAGTAATGTGTTCCATAATGTGACAAACAGCACACATAGACAATCATGACACTGCTAGAGGCTGACACCCAGTGATGTTATGTTATTAATCTAGTTATTAATCTTAAAGATCACAAAAGTATCAGACTGTGAGAAGTCTAGTTTCCCATTCATTTGTGATAATTTGCAACAAGAAAATCAGCGGACAGGAGGAGGTTCCAGAGAACAAAAACTGTACACAAGTAAGGATGCCCGAGGGCTCTTACTTGTGTTGTTGTCACGGTCCAGGTCTGTGTCTTCAGTGCCATTTTTTCCTAAGAATGACTTGATGTCATTGTCTTCATACCAGTTGAGCGATGGGATGCGCTCACCGCCAACCTCAGGATGACCGCACATAATCCTTGAAAAAGCACGAAAACTCTCCCTGGGAAGCGCCGTGCGATTCTCTGGAGACAGAAGACGAAGAGCTGCACTCATATCCGCAAAGCTGGAGAGAGAGGAGAACTGAAGGCAGGCAGCACAGAGTAAGAGCGACAGGTTTTAGAGGAAGAGAGGAAATATGGAAGAGAGTAGAAATTCAGGAAGAAAACAGATGGAAAAAAGATGGCTTTTTTTATTCTTGTGAGAAAATTTGTTCAGGAAAACACTGTGTAAGAACAGACAGACAATACAATAAAACAAACAAAAACAGAAATTCTGATAAAACATACAATAATAACAAAAGCTTCAAGTTCCACTAGCAGCTACTACAAGGTTGATTACCCCTCTTTACACGAAACACTCACAATACTTCCATCACTGTCTGGTTTGAATCAGCCACCAAACAGGACAGGCACAGACTGCAAAGGACAATCAGGTCTTCAGAGAGGATAGTTGGGGCTGACCTGGTAGGTCAGGTAACATCTCTGCAGACTCCTCACACCCCGCACATAAACTCTTTAAACTCCTCCCATCTGGTAGACGCTACAGAGCACTGCACGCCAAAACTGCCAGACACTGAGACAGTTTCTCAGTTTCCCAGGCCGTTACCCTGATGAGCTGTCACTAGTCACAGAGACTCAGGAACAACTGTACAATAGTCCCATACCTTTGCATATTTGCACTACATAAATGCACCACACCTACCTCCACTGTATATACTGCTATTTATGAGTATTTATATTGTTCTTATTTTTATTGTTCTAGTTTATTTCTTTACTTTTTTTAGTACTTAGTAGTCTGATTACTGTACATAGAGAGAGGAAAGTTTAACTGGAGTCAAATTCCTTGTTTGCTTGAACAAACTTGGCCAATCAAGGTGATTCTGATTCTGATATGGTGACTTCTTTACAGTAAATGCAAATATGCAGCACCTCTCAAAAACTCTGTCCAATCATCTTTGAACAAAATACAGACACAGATGTACATGAAAAATCAGGCGTGTTCTTACATCATCAATGAGGACAGCCAGCTCCTGGGAAACGGAGGTGACGGCCTGACTGATGACCCTGAGGTCTCCAGCGTTGGCCATCAGACGCTGTCTCTGAAAGGGAGCACAGACCAAAAGGTTTAATAAGGGTACTGTGTGTAGCTCATCAGATAGACAAGCTAATCAGTGTTACAGCAAACAGGCAGAAAACGGAGGGCAAAAAGGTGCTTTTGCAGATTTCCCTGTCCATTAATTCCTACCGTGAAGAACTTGGTAAAGTCGAGCTGAGAGAGGAAAAGACGTTCAGCTTCCTGCAGGATGTTGGCTGGCAGGTTACACAGCTGAGTCTGAAGATCGTTCATGGTGGCTTCTCCTCCGTCCATCGTTAGAAACTGTCCCAACATGCTCGCATTACACACCAAGTCCTTTAGCTGCATTCCAGCTCCAGCCACAGACACCTGGATGGGACAAGATTGATGCCCTACAGTTACTTTTAACAGTGTTGGGCTATGAAACGCATTATACCTAAAAAATGTTCTTACCTGTAATTATCATCTGTGTTGGCAGAACCTTTTCTGTGCTAATTATTTATTAAAGCCTACCATTTACCTCACACTTTTCAGGCCTTAATTTGTTTTTATTAATTTATTTTCTATTTAACTTGTATTTAACCTGACCAGTTCAACAGTTCATGTTTCATATTGTATTTGTAAATGAGGAAGTGAAAAGTCGAATAGGTTTTGCATCTTTTGGGAAAATCCATTAAGTTGCACCTGCCACAACAATAATTCAACAAACCAATAAAAAAAATGCTGAAGGCTTTAGTGGTTCCTTATTCCATACATTAACTATCTAAGGCTTTATAGCTGATACCTCACCTGGAAATTGAGACGAGCCTTCAGCAGCTGGTTCACAGTCACAGGCGACAGGCTGCCATTGGTCAGGAGAAAGCTGGAGAACGTCTCATTGGCTCGCAAGTACTCTTCTATTGGGAGATCTAGAGCGGAAATACAAACATTAAGTTTTGTCCAGTGGGACAAATAAACACAACATATCATAAATAACAGTCATGGACACTAGCATAACCTCTGCAGCCTTGTGCACATGCAAAACAAAACATCCCCCCAATAACCAAACTGCTCCACAGCTATACTAGAGGTCACAAACTCCACAGATTACCTTTAAACAGTTTGAAAACCATCATTAAGAAAACCTGTTTTATTCCAGTCCCAGCAATATGATACAATTAGAAACTTGTGGGACGAGCAACAAGTACACTAGCTTCCCAACAGCGCTTGTACATATTTTCAGCAATGTTTTTTCTCATTACAGCCATAAAAGTCATTTCCTCCTCTGCAATCTTTGCATATTTTCAGTGGACAACAGTATAATCAAAAACCTTTGAGACAAGAAAAACATGCTTTTTTACTCTGCCTTGTGAATTTTAACTAGCTAGCTACTTTTAGGGTATTTATGCCTCCTGAAAAGCTGTAACATTGAGAAACCCTCACATAACTAAAACTAACAAGCAGTTTCGAGGTTACACAAACCCACATTATAATAAGTTCTTTACAGTATCAGTGAATCAGGATTCTGGGATTTGGCAAATGTCTGTTAGGCCTTTTATACAGAAAACCCTCAATGAAGTCCTGCTTTCATTCATCTAATTGTTTGTCTGCAGTAGTCATGTAATTTAATCTGCCCACAGCAAGGAGAAGTGAAACAGCCACTCTGTGCTGCTTTCACAAAAGCAGTAAATGGCCACATTCAGCTGGTCACTCTACACCTATTTAAAGCCATTCATCAGATCAGATTGGCTACTGGCTGCTGCTGTAACCTCTCAGTCCTGCTCAGATAAGTCTGGGAACTATGCAGGCTCAAAAACAAAATATATATGAATGCAATGCTTTGATTATATTTGATTAATATCAAAAATATTCTTTCATTTGCACAGCAGTTTTTTTTTCATTATTAAACTGATATTTGAGGTAAAGCCTCCCTCCTGATGTATTCACTGGTTCAAACATTGTTTACTTTACCACACAATGATGATGATGATGATGATGTATAACCTGCACTACAACCTCACTGACAGAAGCCAAGGCTCTATTGGGTTTCTCGATATACATAATTTAGTCTCATTCTTGGAAAGCGATCTTAAAGGGATAGTCCAGATTATTTGAAGTGGGGTTGTATGAGAGACTGAACCATAGCTAGCCTTTGAAGCAAGCAAAGAGAAAAAGAAAAGTGTTGAAAATGTTCTAAAAGTAGTGTACACTTACACTGATATTAACTTTTTAGGTGGGCCTTTCTTTAGGTGGTCAAAATACATTTTTCTGCCGCCCCCGTCCACAGCAGTGCATAACTTAGCATCTGTGCCCGGACTTTTGTCTGCTTCTCCAGGCTGGGGGTGTGCCAAACACTAAGTGCACTCACTGTTGGGTAAATACCTCATACAACCCCACTTCAACTATCTGCTTTGACATTATATCCTTGTGTCCACCTTTTTTGTGTTTGCTACCAAAGTGACTCAATTCATTCATTATTGACAGTTTCATTCAAACTTATGGCTGGTGGTGCCCAACCAGAGTTTATAATTCTAACAATTATCTGTCAGCTGAATAAGGTGCCTGGAGAAGGTAAACACCAATGTGTTAAAGAGTCACTGTGTCAGCATGTCATGATATCCCTTCTGGTCTGTGCTAGAGGAGACTCAAACAAGCTGTAGTACTTGGCCAGGCTCCCGGTCTCTCTCCCAGCCTTCGGACACTGTCCATGAGGTCCTGAAAGCCTGAGAAGCTGCGGTTTCCACTGTAGGACAGAACAGTCTGGGCATCCAAAAAGAGACGAGAAAGGCTGGAGGAGAAGGACAACAAAAGGAGTCTTTAATGTTACTAACATGAAAGTAGTTTACATTTAACAACAGTATAGCAGACATTTTAGTTTTCCAGTAAACACAAACAAAATTGTAAATTTTGTTCTTTCCATGTAACAGGCTGTTGTGACTCAGATCAGATGAGGGAGTTTCACAGAAGCAAATGAAAGGACTAACACAGGGTTTATAACTGTCTGATTCACTCCTACATTAAACATCCTACATCCAAATTATATCATCTGGCTCAATATCTCCTGGAGTGGGTCTAATTGTGGCTGAACACTTTAATACAAGCCTACAGTAAAATGTATGAAGCTGCAGTGCAGTCTGGTAAACAGGCTGAATTTTTTTTTAAATCTAACGTAAATTTTGACGGACTGCAAACAGACTCAGCACAGCTTCCCATATTTCTACCTCCAGTCTACCTACATGGAGTTGTCAAAGTTGCCAACGTGGCCCACTCTCTCCCCTGGTGTCGGGCTGTGGAAGCAGGGGTTGTTGATGTTGCAGATAATGCCCTGAATCCAGGGCAAGGTGCCTGCTGATGGCAAGGCTTTGTTTGGAAAGTGACCTACAAATGAAGGAAAGGAAAAACAAACACAAACAGTTCAGTACCAGAAGATTAGCCTGAGACACAAAACAATGAAAATATTGTGGAAGTGACCTGAAATACAATCTAAATGCAGCAGACTGAATAATAATCCTAGCATAAACCGATGTGCTGTTATTAAAACAAAAGCTGTTATTTGTGCAGTTGACATCAAATTAGGTTATTACAGTGTCTTCAACCTGCCGTGAGCCTCCTTTACATGTAAAACTGATATAATGAAGACAAAAACAGGAAAGACGAGGTATGAACATGAACAGTGTGCAAAGTTTTTTTTTATGCAAAATTTATTGTTGCACCTGGTAATACACCACTCTTCTGCAAGCTTAATGTCATCGTCAACTCCCTTACTTGGAATACAACCAAAAAGACATCTCCTCATATCAGTACGGATTGTTTAATGTTGCTAATATGCAAGTTAGTGGTTTTCTTTCCCAATTAGTGAGTCTAGTTCAGTTACCAAGATGTAGCTTCAAGGCACTGACCAACTGGCCTACATTCACGTGTTGTGTCTTGCATTTTTGTGTTCGATTATGTTAGCGTGTCATGTTATGTCACCATGTGCTAAAGCAGGAGTTCAAAGAAGGTCAAGATCACAGCAGGTTAGGAAAACAAATGCATGCGTGGCACAAGAATCACCCTCAAGGAGTTAATCCTCTTAAGTTGCTTGGCACAAAGCCATTTTTCAGACCTGTAATGACACACATTGCATAATATCACTCACATTGGCTCTGTTTGTAGGGAGGGTGTGAATGACGAACAGAGATGAGGATGACGAAGAGGAAGAGCGGCCAGAGGAGCTCGATAATCAGCTGGATCTGCATATGAGGAGCACATGGGAGCTGTTATGGGTGCCTCAAATAATTTTCTCATTTAATATCCAAGATTTGTCTAATATTACATATATATATATATATATATATATATATATATATTTTATAAACTATTCTACTGCTTTCTTTGAAGTGTAAATGTGGCCACCTTGTTCCTCCTGCGGTATGTGATGTTCTTCCAGAGCAGGAGGACGAGCTGCCTGAAAAACTCCATCGCTGTTGACAGCTACCAGGCCATGTTGCAAAGCTGGAAAACACAAATTGTGGTGACAAAAAAGACCAGTTCAGCAAGGCGCCGTCAATGTGTGGCTGCTGTGTCACTGTTTCCTGATTTCCTGATTTTCTGTCCCTCCCTATGCCACCTATTAAATATAGGCAAAATACTCCAGCAAAGGATATGTGCATCCCTTTACATTGGTTCAATAGGTTTTACAGGTCCTTTTAGACAAAGCTGTCCGTCAAATGAATGTAATAATATATCTACCATACTACCATGGCGGCAAGAGGAGAGTTTGAAACATCTAAATACAAAGAGGTCCTGTAACACAGCGTGCACAACTTGGTAAAATGACTCAAGAAATCATACACTACGGCGGAGGCTAAACTACAGACAGTAATTGACAAGCTAAGAAAATAAATATCCCAATTTTGACGTTTGGCTCCTTTCTGTAATGTTACTTTTCTCCATTTTTGTCTGTTTTTTTTTCTTTTATTCCAAATTGTTTAATTATTCAAACACATTTCTACATTTAACGTACTTGTTTAAGTATTTTCACTTATCGATTCTTTTTTTACCATTTTTCAAAATGTGGTAATTTGACTTCTGATGTTGACTATGAGTAAGTTAATAACATTAGTGACGACTGTGGTGAGAAACAGTTTCTGATCTTTCCCCTGCAAAAGATACAACTGTGGCTGAGGACGATTGAACTTAATCTTCAGCAGAGAACATCTTTTATTTAACCTTTTTATTTTCATGCTTTCACCTTAGGTGCAAATATAGTGAAGAAAGTTAAAAATTCTGTTCGTGATGGATCCAACAGGTTGTTTTTATATTTATTGTTGGTGAAGGTTGTCCGGTGCGCCTGCTGTGATCTGCTCAAGATGGACAATCCTCTAGTTCATCCTGAAATCCTCCTGATCCGAACAGCTTACCTGTTTCTCTCTAAGACATTCACTTTTGCTCTGTGAATGCCTCCAGACTATGGTCTCTTCTTCCCTTATGTGCTGTAGTAAAATAATCAGAGGATGTGACTCATGATCTGTGCCAGGTTAGAAGGTAATCACCATGCTCATTTCCCTTGCAAATCTATATAAACCACTGTGTAACCTCAAAGTCAAATTATATTTTTGCATTCCCCTGTCTACAGGGATTTGCAGATGCACAGAGTAAAGGTTTGGTAACCACTGTATTATCTTTGACATTTTAACCTTTTTTCTCTTATGGAGCCTTACACCGAGAAAACACGTTATTACTGAAATGCATTAAATTTAATGTAGCTCTTACTGTAGCAAGCTATTGTAATGACAACACATCTTCAAAAAAAAATCATGGCTCCATGTATTATTAACTTAACGGTACAAATTATCTAAACCAAGTCACAATCTAGCACTGTTTGGACAATATAAAGGCATTTCAGCGAACAAAATGTAAAATAAAATTCTATTCAGGTCGCTATCATTAGCTAAAGTAATTACAGTTTGACTAGTGCATTAAAGGTAACATTTAAAGATGCTATTTTACAGCAAACTAAGAGGAGGAGGAAAACTTAGCTAGCTCGTTACACCATAGCTTCCTCTTCCTAGCATGTTACACAGTGATGCCGATAGTGGTTTAATATGACCTTTTCAAAAACAAAACATAACGTCATGAGCTCCCAAGGTTCTTTAAAATGTTGTCAATGATTACCTTTCCGATATTCAGGTGATAAACCCTCCTTTCAGTGTATCGGACACACCGACAGCCGGTAGTTCGTCATTGACTCCATTTCCCCTGTTTATAACAGCAGGTGTAAGCTTGACATAGTCCCGCCCACAGGCGACGCTGATTGGCCAGAGTACATTCCATGGGTGGGGTTGAAGAAGTCGGTAAAGAATCTGATTGGTCGTTGTCTATGTTTTGGTAACTGAAGACAGCTGATTGGCCAGACATTGACAGTGCTTTAGATAATAACTGTAATGTAGTACCACATAAATAAAAAGCATTAGTTTATTAGTACAAGCAGCACATGACATTGTATACTTATGACCAGTGAAAAAAGCTGGAGAGATCTTAATTACATGCAATGCTATCTCAATTATCAGATTAATTGTCTTATAACTGCTTATTATCAGATTGATGTAAGTATTTTTCAGCTACATATATTGCAAAGGCATCATAGTTATAGAGTCCAAATTTAAATTTAAATACACAGTTGCTCTAACTCAGGCAGATGTACAAAGGCATGTAATTTGTTTTTAACATTTCTTTTTATATATGGCCTTTATAAGCAACTCTGCATCTTTAAAATGTATTCAGCGACCACTGACTCTCAATAAATAACATCAAGAAGATATCTCACAGATCATTTTAATGAACATCCAAAACTGTAATTCTTAAAAATATACTTATCTCTCTATCAAGTAAGGCAGTTACCTTTAATTGTGCATGATACCTGCTTCCAGTCAGGCACAGCCAGGGAAGCACTGTATGAATGAACCAGAGCACTGGACAAATTAGCCTTCTCTGAAGCGTCTGACAGACACTTGTTGATATGATGCATGTGTACGTGAGGGACTGGAGGTACGTCCCAATGACAGACTCTTTGTCCTGATTCAATAAGCTTTCCCTTGCAAGCACGTTCAGCTCAGGCACTCTGGCAACACACCAGGCTGGAAGACCAAAAACTCTAGAGTACAGCATGCTCATCATCATTCACCCTCATGTAAAAGTTAGTGGGAAAAAATACTCTGTTCATGAATTATAGCATCTCAGCTACTGTCTGCATTGTTAAATATCAGATAAATATAAACGGAGAGCTACCATGTATCCCTGTCACTTTAAAATATGCTTTCACAATATTCCAATGTACTTTAACCCTAAAAAACACATAGCTAAACTAGGTTATTGTATTCAGTGGCGTGACAACAGCTTTTGATAAGCTGTACGATCAATTGCATAATATTTTCTGAGTTTGGCAAAAAGTTCATGTGGCCTGAACACTGTGCAGTATGTTTTCTCATTGATGCAGCAGGAACTGCTCAGAGAAACACTGGCTGCTCTTGTCCAGTTAAGAGTCGGTATGTTGAGGCCGGCATGGTCTTCAAGTGAATCTGAGAGAGAAAAATCAACACAGCGAGAATATGTTACACTGAACAAGCATTGTGAGTGGAATACCTATTACTATATTTATGGCTGAATGAAATCTAAATCGCATATAAAGATTTAATCTCTTCTCACCTCTCCGACAGCGTTGGTCAGGATCTGGATTATCTTGTTGTGCGGTGTGGCGACGACGCTCTGCCCGTTGATTTCAATGATGCGGTGCCCAACGCGAATGCCTCCTCTCTCGGCTATACCACCCCGCATCAGACTGCATATCTGCAACAGGAAGAGAGAGCGAATCTTCACATTTCAAAACAAAAGACAAAAGTGCCACAAAAAAAAAAACAGGACTTAAATTTAAGTCGGTTTAATAGCGACAAACAGAAAAACGTAATATTGACTTACAATGCCGTCCTCCACGCTGAAGCCCAACTGGAACTTGGGATCTGGCCTCTTGATAATCGCCATGGTAACCGGCGGGCAGTGGACGATGCTGAGCTTCACGTACTTTTGGCTTTTTAAGTCCTGGAACACAAATAAAATGTGAATTAAAGCACTAAAGTTAGAGCAGTATTCTTTTTAATGCACGGTCAGTATTCAGCAGCTTTGACTCGTTTTCCTCTTTAATGTTTTCTTGAATGACCACTTTAGTAAACCTACCTAGAAAGGTGTCTTTGCAAACGTCTTTATTCATATATATTTACTCTACTATTCACTAATTATATTTGTTTACTGATACATTTTTTATCTCAGTGATGTGAACTGCATTACTATCTTTAAAGTCTAGAAACATTTTAGCCAGCAAAAACCTTTCCATGAATTATCTGTGTCTGTTTGTGCAGTCGACTGCACAATACTTCCTTAATCTTTATATTAAACATTGTTTTTTATGTATATTTCTCTGTGAATGCATGATGGCAGCTGCTGACGTTTGTTTGGTCATTTAGACTTTCATTACAACCTCCTCTGCATGTGATTTATCCATCTATTTATGTGCTGACGCAGTGCAATACAACAACATGATTAGCTACAGCCTCACAAATTACTAGCAAGATGACTGACAGTCTAAAAACCATAAAACGTCAAACAGCTCATAATAAAGGAATTCAGTGCAGGTCTGTTGTGTTGATGGCATGAAACAGGTGTTCATGATCTTTTGTAAATGTAAATGTTTCAGAGGTTCTGCTCCACCTACTGCTCCAATCTACCATCAGATCAATACTGGGATGTACCCTCACACAACAGGGAAGCACACAGCACCATCTAGTGCATCCTACGGACAGCACATTTCACATCACTTAAATGAACAGCGTTTATATTCTATTAACATATTATCATATCTATATTAATATATTATCTACTAATATATTCTATATTATAACACTTCTATTATTGCTGTAAAAATCAGTTTGGCGCCCTGTGTTCCCTCCTTACCCGGATGATGTTCTGGCAGGTGGTGATGGGCAGACCCACCATACTGGTGCTGTTGACGGACATGATGCGGTCACCGATGCTGAGCTCGCCGCAGCGCTCAGCAGGGCCACCGTGAAGGAGGTTGGCCACCACCACTGTGGGCAGGATGGAGCCCCAGCCCGACTCCACCACCGCCAGACCCAAGATCTCTCCAGGAGCCTTGGTGATAACTACCTGAACCACAGACACACAGCGATGAAAGTGTTTTCACTTGGTTAACCAGGTATTTCTCTGCAAGTATTAGAAAGCTGTCATTTGTTTTAATTTGTGGTTGCATTATTTGGTAAAGGTAGGTGACACTTCTTTTTAAAACAGCAGTTATCCCATCCGTCATTATATCATAAGATGAGCAACAGCAGTAGACACAATGTAAGGTGGTCATTTGCACATTAAATAAACACTCCTAATTACACTGTCTCTCTGTGTCCTTGTTTTAGAAAGTTAAAGGATAACTCTGATATTTGTAACTGTAACTGTATTTTTATATATTTTGGGTTCGACATGACTATTAGGTATGAATTTTTTGGAACTGATCAGGGAAGATCACCTCTGCCAGCAGCTGAGAATAGGCAGCAAATGAGCTACAATGGCTGCAATGTAATCCAGCAGAGCACTTTCACCAGATTAAAGTATGTCTGCTAAAAAGTGCTTGTGTTTGCCACTAACAGGCTTGTTATTTGAAGTGTATGACAACATTATGGAAAGGTTCCCTACACAGATAGACCTGTCAGATCGTTTTTGTTTGACTAGAAACAGCCGTTATATCACCTGGTTCAAAGCACTGAACCTGTCACTGCCGGCGGAGGTGATCCAGTGGACAAATTCCTACCCATCATTTTGAACCCAAAATATGTAAAAACAGGTCTCAGGTTTAAAAATACCAGTTATCCTTTAAATCCCTGTTACACTTCAGACAGAGATGAACTCAAACAGCAGTAGACAGCTGAAATGCACAAGACTCTGAACATACTGGTATCTGCATACAGGCTCCACACATGTGCAGCTGACACACTTGTTATGGTTTACAATCTGCGCAATCACAAATGTTTGGTGGCAACACAGATGCAGCAGCTCCACGTGGAGAAGCAATTGCTTTTTTTTTTACTACATGTTTTCAGGGGCTTTTCTCTATTCCTTGAATTAAAAGTGGACAATAAAGAGGAAACGGCAAATAACCAGAGACACAGAAGGGGAATGAAGTTGAACTAAGGTCTCTGACTAGACTTGAATCAAGGAGTGTTGTTCAGGCCACTAGGACACTTTTTAAAGCCGCTTGCAGAGACAATGGGGAGGAAAGATGGCAGTATCATCAAGAGTCAGAACATATGACATTAGATAGGAACATGGCTAGATGCAAGACTAAATACTGTTTCTGCCTAGATGCCTTGTGTGCTGAACTCTGACCCACATCTGGACCCACATCTGATCCACATCATATTTAGAAGTTAATGGATGATTATTGGGTAATTCTACACACTTAAAAAGTTAAACACCAATGATTAATGATTTCAAGCCATCATGCCTCTTCTTAAATGTGCACTGTAAAATCTTTAATAACACAGACTGACATCTTAATGACAACAATTAATGGACACTTTCTCCAACCAACACGTAGCCACAATTACTCTGCTTACCTCTCGGATGTTCTGAGAGTCGGAGAAGTGGGCCAGGTCGCCGTTGTAGAGCTCCTGACTTTCCAGGTAGTCGCTGTACTCGCCAGGCCTCAGATCGCTGGCATTGATGCCGCTGGCCTGAAGAAACTGCTGGTAGGCAACTCCAAACGCCTGACCGATAGCCTGGGCTATGATCTGGGCCTGGATGGAGAGACAGGGTGGAGGAAACAAATGGGACTCATTTCATTACTGCTGAGACTTCACATGTGCAAGGTAAGGGCAACTGTTAAATAAACGTTCTTCCTCCACTTTCTTACCCTCCATTATCATATGAACAAATCAAAGCAAATGAGCTCATTTGCAAAACAAACAGTATTCACAAAACATGTGTCACACCATAAAGTAAAACACAAACAAAAAAAAGAGCATCAAGTCTGAAAAAGCTCCTCAAGTTTGTAAAAAAGTTATCCGTTTGTTTCATTACTTATCTGGTACATTCACTTACCCCGAGCCATTGTAAAACTTCTCCTATAAAAAGACTAAAACTAGCAGTAGACGCAGTGGCCTCATGACCTTCAGTATTCCACAACTAATTAGTTTCTAAAAAGAAACTCTTCCTCCTCCTATTCAGTCTCGCCAACAGTGGGAAACTGGGACGACAGCCAGACCATTTTTACATTCAGGAGAACCCGCTGGCTGTCTGGGGGAAGGAAACCAGGCCAAGCTGAAGCTGAAGCTGTTGTCAAGCTGAAAACAGCACATTGGATCCGAGATGTAACATTGCAGGGAGCTAAAGCAGAGTTAATAATGTCTTGAATTGACAGCCTGTTTGTGGGGTTTGCAGCTAAAGCTTAAAAGAAGACGGATGAATTGAAATGATGAAGTTGTGGCCACTTTAAGGATCATACATACAGAGCAGGAAATAGTTTTTTTAAATCCTGAAACAGCTGACAGTGTTCACACACATGACAGTTTCCCCATTTTATAAAAAAAAGAAATGTCATGCTGGTATAAAATCCTCCAATCGATTAACTCACATCGTCTGAGGAGAAGACGTGGCAGATCATCACACACTTCTTCTGAGGCCCAGAGGAGGACGTAGGGGAGGCGTTAGCGGCGTGGTCACTATCCTGGCCTTTACGTTTCCTTCGTGCCATCAGGACCACGATGTTGCCAATGTCGGCAATGTAAGAGATCATCTGCAGAGCGTGGTCCATCATGGCTTCCTGAGTGGAAACGAGGCATGAGAGTGTTAATAATATCACAAACAGAAGACAGGAAGGTCTGATTTGCACTTGCAGAGATTTTAAACTTGCTTTAGAGTAAGAACACTGCCCCACCTTTATTGTTTCCTCTTTTTGTCAGTTACGTTTTTATTGCCTGGTTCTCTACCTGAAAGCAGAGACCAGCTGCCAAAAAGTCCCTTCAGCGAGGTAACACTTCACTTCACTTACCAAAATATCACAATCAACTGCCAAAAAGCGCTGCAGTGATTAAATAAAAATCTAATTTAGAAGACAAATATAAACTTTGTGAGAAGGACCATGGGACTTTGGGGATTGGAGATGTTCCAGTTGAGCAGCCATTACGTCTCATTAAATCTTTCAAATCTGAGAAGTTCGAGTGGACATTAATGCAACAACAGGGAAAAGGTTTCTGCTCACAGCTTGATGAGATAATGATGAAATAATAACAACAATTTTCCTTCAAATACAAGTTATAACCAGAAATAGTCAAGACGCTAGAAAAACAAAATACAACTATGTGGCTCAAATTGTCAAGAATATGATTTAAATTATGTAATTTCTAACTGAAAGCACAATGTTTTACAAAGAAAAAGAAAAACAAGTGTAATTCTTTTTTTAAACTCATACTCATAATATCATATGAGGAGGAGCAAACAGCCATGCAAAGACATATCTGACAGGAGATGACCCACTTTGACTCTCCAGACAATTCAACCACACAGTGGAGGGGAATAGACTCTACTGCAAGATTACTGCAGAGCCCTCATATTAAATCACCATCCAATTCTATATTAAGGATTCTTGCTACGAGGGCTCGGCTTGAAGGTGAAAACCTAGAAGCGCATTGCTGCTTTATAAAAAGAGAACCCCACTAATGCGTGTTTTCAAACAGGGTTGAATTACATTTCAGACATTTAACTCAAGCTCGTGATGAGAGTGCAGGCAGGGATGATTAATCCTCCAATCTAACAATGAAAATGTAATTTTGGATGATGTAAGAAGAGGTTCATAATTTTATTTGATACTTGAAGATCTTGATATCAAAATCATCCACAGCTGAACCTCGCCTGAATCTGAATCACGGTTTCCAAATTCAAATTCATCCAACAACCTGAAATCCATTGAGATTCCAATAATATCCATCACCAGCATTTGTTGGATCAAAAGCCAGAAAAACTACCAATTTAAAGTGGTATTGTATTATTACTACTTATTACTACTAATAATACTGGAAACATTTAATAATTGAGAGCAAATGCAGAGATCAACATGGTCAAAACAAAGGGAGGAGAAATACAAAACTACGGGATAAAAACAGACACATAACTTTTTCTGAGCGGTTAGCAGAACATACCTGTGTGTCAGCAGAGAGCACTTTGATTCGCTGGGTGGAGATGAACAGATCCACCTCTGTCATTGGCTGGGACTCTCCCTCTGGAGCCTGAAAGACACGCAGTCGCACTGATGTCACATGAGTTGTTCCTGTCCTGATGACGACACCGCAAGCAGTTCATGACACGTCATGAAAATCAGCCTCACCCGCACCCAGCTTTGACGCCAGAGTCGGGGCAGTTTGAAAACGTTAACCACAGCGAGCATCTCTGATCTGAGCTCACCTTAATGCGGTCCACAGCCTCCTGAGCCTGAGCCATCCGGGCGTTTGTAGACGGATTCTTCTCTGATTTGATCTGAGTGGAGCCCAGATACTTGGCACCAAACACCACTCCATCCAACAGGTCTTCAGGGTCACACGGACCAGGCACTTAAGAGTAAAACGTATAATATTAACTTATTTCTTTCTGTGTTGATAGAACAATGTTTGACACAGAATCCAGCTGAATTTCTATGAGGCAAAAGAAGTATGCTGAAGGGACTCACCATCTTTATATGGAGGACGATCGGTGCTCTGTAATGACAGCAAAAAGAGAAATTAATGAACTGCCAACACTTTGTTTTAAAAGCAAAATAAAAGCAGTATAGATTAAAATTCTCTTAAATGGTCTGTTTAGTTACTTAGTTAAAAAACACCAACATGAAGCTAATGTGGTCCTTGTTTTACAGCATTAACAAATAAATACCTTGAGTTTTGTTTTGGCTGCTTATCAGACTGAGAGAAAACAACAGGTTCTGGTATGTTGTGACGGTCATTTGCCATGAATTATAAATAATTTTGGCATTTTGTAGATTTATCAACACATTGAACAAAAATGCAACTCAAAGACAAAATCTCTTAGTGTCAGTAACAAAAATTACATCATTAACATGAATGAAAATTCAATATTTATTATACTTCCTTTAAGCTGACACTTTAAGCTATGTCGTTTGAAACTTATGTTACATGAGAAATAGGGTCTTCTGTAGAGAAAACATTTTATACATCAACTATTTTGGGGTTTATAATTCATCCTCCTTGTATTTATGTGTAGTTATAGTGCCTCAACCTACCCGCTCGCTCTCTGCACCAGGCTCCTCTTCCTCAGGAGGCTCTTCGCCCATCTTCATCCACACTGGCTCAGGATACTCATCATCAGGCAGGGAGGTGATGGAGTCGTCCCTGTAACGCTGCTGTTGACCGTTCCTGCAATGCCCCCAGAATCTTTGAGCGTCCTCCTGGCTGTAGGAGACCGACACTACAGCGTCCACCTCTCCTCTGTGGGGCAGGCAGGTGGGATGAGAGGCAGCGCTGATCTCTGTGACCTGCAGCAGCCCCAGCAGGTCTCTCTGGTGGCTTTCGGAGAACAGCAGCCCTGTGGTTTCAGTGCTGTCGTCTGTCGTTCCGGAGGCAGCAGGCGCTTCCAGCTCAGGCAGGCTGGAGTACTGATGCTGGGAAAAGTGATGCGGTTTCTGGCTGGGGTGAGGCTCTTCCCCCATCATCTGGAGCTGGCTGAGCAGGGTGTGGATGCGGCTGTGGTCTTCATCACCTGACCTCCTGTTAGAAACCTCAACCTTCTCTTCACTAACCCTATTCTCCACATCACCTAAGGTTACCTCCTGCCGGTATTCGTAAACATCCTCCAAATCCTCAACCCTTACCCCTTCCTCTTCCTCAGCTCGCTCGTCCTCCTCCTCCACTTCCACCTCAATAGCCTGGACTGGCTCAGCAGTAACTCCCACGATCTCCTGCTGGTTCACGTCAAGAGGAGCCACAGTGTCGCTAACGTCCAAAGGTAGTAATACTGGCTCACCCAGACCGGCCTTATCTAGGTTTTCACCAGAAGGAGGGAAGCTGGGGTCATCCAGGTCATCTGCGGAGCCCTCCTCACTAGAGGAGTCAGACCTCCAGTCTAACGGAGGAGGCTCGATCGGGTTGTAGGAGTCCAGATCCTCCACCTCCAAACCTGGTGGAGCTGCCACTGTCTGCCTGCTGACCTCAACCCCCGAGGCTCCATCAGCAGAACAGTCTGATGCCGACTGATCAGCAGAGTTCATTTTGTGAGAAAGCCTGTCAGAGGAAAAATGACAGAAAACTGTCTCATAAAATGTCTCCAGTGCTAGTTGACACTATCACTTAAAGCTAATCTGAATCTAAATGACACAGGCCCCTGCCCCATGACCATCAAGATAGAGGAAGCATGAAGCTCAAAGTACATGGACAACACGTTGAATGGTGTAAACATCAAACATACCCACAGAAATCACAACACTTCACACCCTTTTAACTATGAAATACATCCTTAACACCAGTAATAAAGTCTCCATTACATAGAATAATAATTTACCCAAAAATAAATGGCTTGCAGAGCAAAGCAGCTAAAGCATTCCAAACTTCATTAAAAAAACCCGCAAATATATGAGGCATCTTTAATGTGGGCTATGCAATGTGTGCATCTCTTTTGAATTAAATGAAGGAATACTTTTAGTGATTAGGGAGGTCTTCTGGTAAATTCGGCATAGAAATGATCCATGTTAGTTTAGACACTGGGTAACAACACCTATTTAGCTCCATGTTCAACCACAGCAACGTTACTTTGTACTTCAAGGAGAGAAAACCCCGCTTATCAAATATAAGAGGCTCAGATAAACACACAAGTTGTGTTTATCACTTAGCGGTAACAATTTAAAGAGGCGCCCATTGTTAAGAAAAACGTCATATCTGTAACTTTATTACGTGTTAAAAAAAGTAAGAGTAAAACTTTAAATAGGCAAAATGTTAATGGAGATTGGAATTAGCTCAAGACAAAACACAGTGAGACCAAGAGATGAGGGCTGCAGATTAGAAAACTAATAGTAGCTGAAGTTTGCTGTAAAAATCCACGATCCTTAATAACGTTTGTATTTTTACACTGTTTGATTAACCAAAGTTAGCTGATAAAGTAGCTCTATGCTAACTAGTTAGCTAATTACAAGCCGCAGCGCTCCAAGAGAAGCTCGTTTTCTTGTTAACATTTCTATGTTACAACACCGATGTTTAAGCAGCGAAAAGAGCAGCTCTCACCTGATATTTGAGGTCTTTCTAGGTCCCTTTGTGCCCACACAGACTCCTTTGGGTGCCACGACTGATAAGTTTACGTGGTTTGGGATTTGAGTCTTATCCAAAACTTTGGCTTTGTTTTATACTTCATGCTAACAACAGCAGCACCGTTGCGTATAACAACTTTACATGATTCAAAGGTAAAAAGTCACGGTGGTCCTGTCATTTTTGTTGCTATTGTTGTCGACTGGACAGCTTTTATTTATTCGCTGACAGTGTAGTTGTGCTGCGTTCAGGTCCTCTTATAAGTATCTCAAACCACTTCACTTCCTTCGGTTCTTCCTCTTCTGCAGGTCTGTGCCTCCAGTCTATTGTCTACACACATAATGTAACCACAAACTTGATTTTTAAGTCTCCCAAATTCAGAGTTGAAAAGAAACTTTGTGTTTGATTGTAAACATTTACGTAAACATTTAACAGATTTTCAATTGAACCATCCAATTTACAAGTTGTTGTGGATATCCCACCGCCGTGTTTAACTTCTGGATGTTAAGAGACAATTGGCGAAACTGCTTTTGCAAATAAAAGTGGGTATTTAATATGAGGTTGAGTATTTAAGCAAAATAATCCTTTACTACTGCTCTTAATTACGATCCGTCCGTCAGCACGTGAAGGCAACGTTAGCACACGTGATCTCGGACCTTCCAGACCTGCTCAATCAAACATCAATAAAACGATCCGAGCCAGAACATAAATTCAATTCAGTTTATTAAAAAGTTCATCAGTTTACAACTAAAATATATGTAGTTATAATTCAACTGATATTTCAAGCAGCTTCTGTGACACTTGTAACACTGATTGTTTCCATATAAAACTTCATCAGTGTTGTCTGTCTGTGGGCTGTTTTCTGCTGATTCTTTTATGCAAATCAGACATTTTCTGCAGTGAATTTCACCAGTTGAACGCCTCAGGAACTTTTTTGGTGAAACCAGTTGCTGTACTGTTGCTCGATGACATTACAAACCTTCAAACAAATGCTGAGTTGGTCTGAAAACATAATGTTACTTGAGTGATCTCAGTACGAGAGGGCCACAGACATAGTACATACACACTTGCTTTGCATACTAACAAACAAGGATGGACACTGAAGGCAGTCCTGCACTCCTCAGGCAAAAGAGTTGACATTCTCAGCAAAGTTGTTGTTTTTGGAAACTTGGCTACGAAGCCGATTTACACCAGGAGCTGCCTCCAGTTAACATCATTAGGATTTCATTATCTTGTAGACTCTGAATCCTACTTTCAGAAAATTTCAGTGGCTTTCTACTAAAATGCCATTCAAATATACATTAATTCTAAATAATGTGTGTTTGTGGTGCTGCAGCAGTTAGCTGACAAATAGGAACTAAGTAAAAAAAATCATCATCATCAAATCTTATCTCCCATTGAGTAAAAATACTTATTTTTTATCCTACAGAATTGAAGATGTTTTGCCACTTTATTGAGAAGTCACACCTGATTAAACACTTTGATGATTGGCTAAAACTCTACTAAATGTATTCACTGATTATCTGGTTCTAGGTCCAGATGATTTTGTTTTTATATATTTTTCTCTAAAAAACTGAAATCAATCTCAACAGACGGTTTGACTGAAGTCTGATCACATTACAGATCTGCTGAACATCACTCAAAACACCTGATCTGCTCCTCAAGTGTGAGCTGACGACTATGTGTCGTCTGTCTGGTTGCTGTTGCACATCTGGATCAAACCAATTAAAGACGAGACGGTGCCCATCAGCCCCACCAGCCAGTTGGGAAATTGCCCCGCCCACAGGAAGCCGGACGGCATCCAGTGAATGGCGTTACTGAGGTCGGCCATGCTGCTGAGGACGGAGAGTACTTCCCCTCGCATCTGTCTGCGCAGCCAAGAGCGACTGCAGGGGGAAAACAGACTAGTTTACATGGACATGTGGTTTGAACCTGTGACCTTTCCAACGTCTCACAGTGTGAAACACATGAACCGCAAAGACTGTGGATACAACACCTGTTGTCACCTCCGTCCCTCTCGCATCTCTTCAGCTTCTTCTTCAGTAGCAGCAGAACTCGGAGTGATCTAAAAAAAACAAAAGTCAAAAGCTCAGTCACCATCTTGTTAACTTACTTAGTGACAGTCACTTAGCAGATTTATTGACTGGATATCTTTGACTCAGTATAAATTTGAACCATCATATACTGTCTTTTAATTTGTTCGTATCCAGTCAGATTTGATCTGATGTTTGTGGACAGACCTGAGGATTCCCAGCAGCAGCGAGGTTCCCCACAGCACTGTGCTGAGCAGCCACCACTTATCAGACTTCACTTTGATGAGCTCAGCGTCAGCAGCCCACGCGATGTGTTCGCAGGGGTAGTAGAGCTGGTCGGCCACGTTGTTCAGCACCGATATCCAGCGCACGCCGGCGTCCTCCTCCTTGGAAAGACATGCAACATTAATGCTGCGTACAGTAGCAAATATTTAAGATGTGTATTTATCTATCACACCAACCTCTCCTTTTAAAGAACAGAATTTCATCAGAACTGATGATGTGTTTAAAAACGTCGTATTTATCCCATAAGAACTCGGACCCATTCCTCCGTTAAGTAAAATTATGGGGGATATAGAACAGACTAAATGGACCACATTTCTGAACTTATTTTTGAGATCTGAAATGTATTATTTTTCGAAGCTGTTTCATATAAGGTTTTCCATAAAATATGGTGAGGATAGGTTAATCGTAATCTAGGACAGTATTAGAATAGTTAAATTGTTTGAAACAAAATTTAAAATTTGCTTGTGTCACAGGTTTTAATCAGGCAGACCAACATTTTAGAAATGGTGTCCTGGGAACTCAAATTGACACTGGGTCACATGACTGCACCAGGATGTTAAGTATCTGTCACTTAGGGACTTCTTGAGTTAAATTCAGGGATAAAGCTGTATAGGGAAATTTCCAGAATATTTAGAAGGTCTGTGTTCTTATGGGTTATGTTTTTAAATGATTTGAGAGGAGAAAGATGGAGCAAAGTGCCGTCATGTGGCTCACCCCGGCTCCCAGCCCATAGCTGCGGGAGTGGGCCAGCATGGACAGATCATCAAACAGCCTCAGCACCGTCCGGCAGTGGCTGAGCTGAGCAGAAAACAGCAGCAGGCTTTTCCCGAGCCGCTGGGATGAAACGTCTGTTTCTGCCTTCCGGGAGAGAACTCCTCCAACCAGCTGAGAGCCGTAACAGGCCGTCCTGATCTGAAGAGACAGACAGAGGAAGAAAACATCGGGTAGCATTCAAAGTGTGTTTAGGTCACAGGAGTGTTTACCAGACTTTCAAGTCTATTCCTGTAATTCAGCGTGTTATTCTTCCTGTTTGTATGTTCATAATAATAATGACACACATACACATGTACATTTAGCCTGCAGCTCTCCTCTGTAGGGACGCTTCTACTGCAGGCTCTGAGAGCAGCTCTACTGTCAGGACAGGAAATGCACACAAAAAGTCCAAAATATAAGTGTGCAGGCACCTCCAGTGGAAATGATTCTGTAATTTGGTTTGTATTCACTCAGTCAGTCAACTTTGAGTAATACATCTGTCAACACCTTTAATTTAAGATGTACGTTTTTATCTTATTTATTTACTTTACTTTGACGTGCCCTCCTCTGCTGTGCTACACTGCTCTCTGTTCTAGCACAGATCTTGTTATCATTTCATGTTACCACATATTTTCAATGTATGTTTTATATTGTATTGCCATTGTACGGTTGTATTTTAATTGTATTGCAAGCACCTTTTATTGCAATTTTGCATGAAAGGTGCTATTGATTTGATTATCATGTGAAAACTATTCATTCCTTAAACGTAGCATATATATTGATTTAGCCTTTTCTACCTACATAGTACACTAACACATTATCTGTGTGGCAACAGATATCAAGTCAATAATTCTACTGGCAACAGCATCTTATTTACATGCACTATTAGTTCATCCTGTTAAAATAGGACATCAAATCTGTGCATGTAGCCTCGTGGCATCAGTTCATAGAGACACAGGAAGCTCATTGACTGAAGAGTTGGAGCTGAAACCTCTTTGTCTGCCTCTCTTTGTCAGAAAGCACACAGAGGCAATAACAGGCACATCCTGGAACACACTAAATTAGCTCGGTGTTAATCATGGTTTAATCAAAGTGAATTATCAAGTGCTTCATTAAAAGAAAAAAAAAAAAACACACAAACTGACAAAATGATTAAAATGCTCTGTTGCCCTTTATTCAGCAAACACAGCGCATCATAACAGCAGCAGCCGTGCGCTACTACTTGTAATCAAAGTCCTCAGTTGTCCATTCGACATTCACAGTACTGGACTGAACTATCTGTAATTTCTTCACAAAACTTCCACATGTCTTCAATGTTGTAAAATACAAACTTGAATGGGTCCAAGATTGATATCCTCTCATGCTCGTCCAGGCCTGCACTTTTTTTCTCAACCCAAAGCTTTCCATACAGCTGTGCAGCCTCGGCCAGCTCCTCTTCGCCCATCGTCAGCGCATCGGGCAGCTCCACCTTGGCGGAAAACACATGCTGGTTTGCTTTAACCCACTCTGCTGCTTTTATGCAGTCGTGTACAATACTGGGCTCCGCTCTGTCCTGTGGGAAAGACGGAGACAAAAAACATTATATTAATGCTCATAATATATACATATGTTCATGTTATAAACTGTGTGTACAAAATTATTAGAAAAATTGCATTTTGCTTTTTATTCATTTATTCTTTTGATGCTTTGACAACATTGGGCCCCATTAACTGATATCTTCTTATCTTTTTTCTTACATTTGTTCTTGCAAGAAAAGTCTACGCCAGATTCATGACATGTTCTTAAACCCCAGAATTGTTCTTAAAATGAGACTATACAATCCCCCCCCTTAATTAAAGAGTTTGGTCTAGACCTGCTCTTTATGGAAAGTGTCTTAAGATAAGACCGTTATGAATTGGCGCTATATAAATAATGATTGATTGAATCGAAGAAAATGCAATTACAATCTGTACGTAGATTCTGTTCTTACCTCAGAATAAATCCTAAATAAGAAAACATTAATCAACGTCAGAATCTTTGTGAAAATTGCGTAAGTGGGGTTTAAGAAGAGATTTCTTCTTAAGAACAGTTGGTATATGTGGCCAATTGTTCCTAAAACCTTCATCATGCCAATAAAGCCAATCGAATGTAAAAAATCCCATGGGATGAACAGTATCACAACCTCTATTCATATAAAATATAAAATACTGGACGCTTTACCTTATTCAGGGTTAATCTCGGAGTGTTTGTCTCCTGGGCAGCAGGGACAACAGAAGAGGACATGGCAGCTGAACTTGAAAACAGTGGAGCTGCTGCAGAATCAGGTTTAAGATGGACGACAGACGCATGTGTATCCGCTGAGGAGTGGACGGCAGGTGTTTGAATTAACTGTGCAGACGGAACATCAAGTGCGTTCGTTTCTTGCTGCAGAGCGGTCAGCTCTGGGGAGGGGGAGGCTGTGGTTGGTGGAAACAGGGGAGAGTGAGAAGCAGCTGGGTTTGGTTGCAGTGAGGAAGAAGAGATGGAGAAGGACACATCCACTGCAACAGGAGTAGACGCCGACAGACTGGAGTTCAGGATGTGTTTGGACCCAGCAGCAGCTGAGATGGACATGTGTTGTATGGCACCTCGGCAACTGCCCAGGTGTGCTTCCATGTCTTTTCTTCTCAGGATGGTTTTGTCACAAAGAGGGCAATGAAAATGTCCTCCATCCCTGCAGCTTAAATTGCATCTGCAGATCTTCTTATCTAAGAGCAAGTGAGGAAAAAAAGTTTAAATTAGCCACAAGACACAGGATCACACAAACATATGTACATATATATATATACTCACACACACACGCACGCTATGTAAGCTACAAATTTATAGTTTTATACTGTCTCTTATTGTTGAATTTTATGAATATTAAAAAGTCCCATCTTAGGATGGGCTAAGCTGTAAATGCATAAATGCTGTGATATAAGGCAATGGTTTCTGCTACAAACTTGTACATATGCAAATAAACAATAATGCATTGTAATGAATTACTTGAGCGCATTGTTGATAATGTACTTTTAAATATCACAGTTTTAAAATGATAACATGATAATAATAACTTTTTTTATGATTATCAATGCTGTTAACTCAAGAAAAGTGTGTCTGACACTGTGTGTGTGTGTTTGTAAAACTTACCTTTAAAGTTAATGGCATTTTTCATGTGAATTTCCAGGTGCTGCTGGAGTTTGGCTGGCGGGCTGGGTTTGAATTTAGGACACAGGGGGCAGTGGTAAAGTTTGCAGCATGTGGTGCAGCGGTCGACTGCAATTTGTTCACTGGCAGGAATGATTGAAAAGTGCATCTACAAAATACAGAAAAAAAAAACTATTGCAAATGCTATTATGACCATGGCACACAAACAAATAACAATAATGATGTAACACAGCCAGCAAAGCCTTCACAAGCTGTTTAAATGTGAAAACAGCTTATTTAAATAACATACACATTTTCCTCTACAGCCAATGGTTTGTACAGACAGACAAACTTTAAATCTGCCTTATTTTGGATGACAAATAACCTCAACGTGACAGTAAACACACTAATACAAATGCAGACCTGTGCCCTCGCTAAACTCTTAACAAAAACATTAACTAAAACACAAACACGGATTGTATACATGCGTACAGACAGAGTTATCTTAGTTTTCCATTTAAGAAAAAGCAAATTCTAACATAAAACTTAAGGCGCTAACGTTAGCCACCGTTAGCATAACTACCTGTAAACCGACAAACAGGCTGATGATTTCATACACATACTGACAAGCAAAGCTGCTTGTACAGCGAAAATAAGCACATAGGCTGTTTCTAAATAATGCAATTCAGTCACCTACCTTTAGGATGAAGCGAAACGAACCGGGAATATGAGCGCTTTGCGTCCTTTGTGGGATGCAAAACACAAAAAAATGTTACTTCCTGTCTTGACGGCGGAGCTGTGCGTGCACCGGAAGTGACTCCACAGAGGACAACGTCACAGAAAACAGACATCATTTTTATTCTATCACCATGCAGTATTTAAGGCATCTGCAAAGTACCACTGTCTAATAATCCACCTTTACGAATGGTTTATATGTTACCAGTTTTAAACTATTAGAAAGACAGTTTGAGTTGCCAGGTTTCTTTGACTGAGGAGCTGCAGAGCATCTGGACCAAAATGCATTTATTACCAAAACACCAACAACTGCACAATCAATGTGATAACTGTTTGTGAGGGGATGTTTTTAAAAATGTTTTCTCAAGCAGGCGACCGGAGCTGTGATTGTATTTTATTTTCATTGCTGATCAATCTGCTGATCATTCTTCTCTCAGTTCATTGTTTGGCCAATAAAACAACAGAAAAGCTGAAAAATGACCCAAGTGTTTCAAATGATTATCAGATATTTTCAGCTATTTTCTTACTAAAAGAAAACTGTTGTCTTATTAAGATAATTATGCTTTATTAAGGTTCGTAGTTACAAAAATGTGTTATTTTACTCCATTTGACTCTTGTAGACTCTCTGAGTGCACAGTAGTTTTGTGCTTTATCCTGGTTTTGATCTTATAATGCATTCATTCATTAACAGCTGAGGTAACATCAACAACTGCACAATTTATGTCATTAATGGTTTATGAAGTGATATATATATATATATACACACACACACACAAACACACACATATATGTATGTATGTATGTATATGTCTCCTCTGAGTTCATTGTTTGGTCAATAAAATATCAGAAAAAACTGAAAAATGACCCAAATGATTCAACTGATTATCAAAGCAGATGCTGATTAATATCCTCCTGAATGACTGGTGATTAATGGACTAGTAGTTTAACAATATCAATGCAGTAATTTAAACATTTTTGAAGTAATATCACACAGCAACAAGTCAATGCAGCTCCCTAAGAAGCCACCCTGTCCTGTTCATGAGGTGTTACTAATGTCTTTTTTTCTATGGATACAATTGTCATAAGCAAGGAGGTGAAATGTTCCCCATCCCTGCAGATTAAATTGCATTTGCAGATATATATTTTTTTATCTAAGAGCAAGCCAGGAAAAACAGTTTAACTTACCCACTGACTAACAAGACACAAGATCACACATAAACACACACACACACACACACACACACACACACACACACACACATTAATGTCTTTCTATACTTGTAATTACACTCATTGATGTAATACATTCCCAATCCCCTAACCTTAACCTTATTCTAAACCCTCAAATGACGCTGAAAGATGTGAAAACCTGGCAAATTGTCCTCAAAATGCAAGAATGTCCGATGTAAACTATGGTTTAAAACCAGACACACACACTCACAAACACACACACACACACACACACACACACACACACACACACACACACACACACACACTCTCTCTCTCTCTCTCTCTCTCTCTCTAACTACTGTAATTAAGGTGTAAGTGTAATAAACTACAGGTGTATAATTACACAATTTTATGGTTAAACATGTCACAAATACAGACACATATAATACCAGGGATCACAACACTGACAGAAATAATAAATCAGCTCATAAAAATGTTATAAAATTATCTATAAAGATTTTAGTAGCTTTCCGATTTCAGAATATATGATTGATATTTCATTTTCATATATATATATATATATATATAATTGAAAAACTAAGTAGGCGATTTCTCAAGTAATGAATGACACAGTTGATGATACAGTATTGACTTTGGTAGACGCGTTAGTACATGTAATGGGAGGAGTACTTACAACTTTATCTCTTCCTCTGTATGACTCCAGCAGGCGCACCAGAGCCTCCACAGACTGCTGCATGTCTGTCACACACTCTCACACAGCAAAATAAAAACACCGAAACACCATGAAAGTCCCGCACGAACACATATCCACCTTCAGCTGTTCATCAGTGGAGCAGACCTCAGCTGGACTTTGAAACAGGAAGTGCCCCAAACAGACCCAAGTAAACGATCACCGAGTCAATCGAGCTTCCTCTTCTTCTTCTTCTTCTTCTTCTGTACTGCTGTCCTCAATTTAGACGAAATCACTTCTTCCTCAACAATACTGATTGACACACGACTTCAATAAATACAACAATATATTATAGAATGAGCTGAAACTGAGAGGAATGTTAAATATGCCTTGTCTGTCTTATTTTATGACGTATGCCAAACTACTGCAAACAATAAATAAAATCTTAAAAAAAAATAAATAAACAGACAAAAGAAAGAAAGAAAAAATAAATGTAATGTAATGGTTTTGATCTTATTCAGGATGTGCAGTTTACTAAACTGAACTGAAAAGAAAAATTAGGATAACTCTGCTAGCATATATTATACCTAATCATAATAAATCTGATTTTCATAGGGGTCCGTCATCTGCAAATAGAGTATATTGTAGAGTGCATATTCCTCCTCCACTTTACAAACATAACATAACAACATCAGTTCAAAGTGGGACACAATTACAAGAAAAAAACAAAATGTATTCATTTATTTTATATTATCTCAGATGAAGAACAATACACAAAGCTACAGTAATAGTGTATTCATTTTCTATACAAGCAGACAAACGATGCAATGATGAGTTTGTGAATGAGTTTGATATTCAAAGCACAGGGTTTTGTGTGCAGTGTAAGTGTGAAAGTGAGTGTGTATTTATATATATATAGTTTGGTGGTTTTAGTTTGTGAGCCAAACTCAGTTAGTCTGGCTGTGTTTGAATGCAACTGGTGACACCTGGTGTTAAAGACAAAAATGTATATCCAGGAAGATAATAATTGTAGAGCTTAAGTTTTCAGTTTGAATTTTTCTATAGTTAGTTTACTTACTTTATGTGAGTGTGTGGGTGTGTGTTTAGTTTGAGATGTTTTAGTAATCAGTGCGTGAAGAGTCGTTGTCGTAGACATCTGAAAAAAAAAAAGAAAAAACAATTTTCTTAAAGAATTCAATTTAGTCAGACAAACATATTGGATTCAGAAGTGACTATTTCAGATCACACTGGAAAGACAGTAATATAGGTTGCATGGCATCTTTTAAAGAATATGACGGCTTGAAGATAACTCACCACCTAGATAGTCAACATCGTCATAAATGTCTCCTTCCCTGCAAAGAAAGATTGATGTTAAAATGACTGCAGAATAATGTTTCTATTGATTTTTATGTGTGAAATCCAGGCCTAAGAATTGATAACATGAAGTAAAAATTGAGCTTAAAACTTGGTTTATTTTATTCATTGATAAAAAACGAATTTATTTCATTGAAGCACTGATGAAATGAAAAGATGCGGACATCCAGTACATAAAAGATGAACAACCTTGACAGATCTGTAATAGACAGATAATCCTCATGCAGTGTTATACAACAAAAAACTCTAGCAAACAATCAAAGTCAAAGAAGATCATGCCAATAAAAAGTACTTACACAAGGCAGGTAATCATTATTTGTTTAGCATATAAAAAGACTAAATCAAAGTAAAGCTAATGGTGGGCAATATTAAACTGATGAAGATTCACTTACATTTGAAGAAGAAGAGATCTGGATACATAACCATCTGTAATAGGTGAGGCAGACTTTATGTAATACAGTTGCATTGAACAAGTAAAATTTGATACTAGTTGAATGAAACATTGTTTATCGGTTGTCATCTGACAAACACTAATCATTGTAAATTATGAATTCCCCATGCAAGAAAATAAGCTATTTTTTAAGCTTGTGTGGATTAAATGTTTGCTGCACTAAAACTGCACATCCTCAAACGGTAAATTATGTTGACCTTTATCTTTAAGTATATGTATATTAGATGTTTTGCCTGTTACCATTGTCACTATTGTCATGTTAACGATTTAAGAACAAAATTGCCTGAGTAGGTGCTAGCATGGCTGCAGAATTTTTGATCACATAGCCACAACAATAAAGGATGTAGACCATTGTGTAATGTGATAAATAATAGAAAGGCTCAAATGCATACAAAACTGTCTTCAAAAACAGGAATTTAGTCATTTAGTTTGGGTGTTGGTGTTTTGGATCAGGTAAGTGTTATACCAAAAGAGGAATGCAAAGTGTTTACATACATTTTCCAAACTGGTTGCGACACAGAGCTTTCTTGCTGTTGGTGAGCTCGATGATGTCCACGATGTCTCCCTGAGTTATAGGCAGATCCTTCCCTCCTGGCTTCTTTATGATGCAATTAGGATTCACCATCATGGTGTGCAGCACCTTGTGAGGCCCTTCATACTGGGAGACAACAGTCACAGTGATCCATTTTTAACATTTTCTACATTTCAGTAATGTGGCACTGTCATATGTTTACATTATATTATATGCAACGTGGAAATGATGCTTCTCATCATTGTGAGCTGTATGCAGAGTTCCTCAAGGATCTATCCCGGACCCTGTTCTTTTCTTTTTATAATTGTTTCCCTCTGTAACATATAATGAATATACAACACTGAGCATTTCCTTTCACTTCTATGACAATCCCAGCTGACTTTGGGCGAGAGGCGGGGTACACCCTGGACCCCCACACGCCAGCCAGTGCCAACACAGAGAGAACCACTCACACTCAAACTCACACCTATGGGCAATTTAGAGTCACCACTTAACCGAACCTGCATGTGTTTGGACTGTGGGAGGAAGCCAGGGTACCTGGACAACATGCAAACTCCACACAGAAAGACCCCAGACCAAATAATTTGATGTGAAAGTGTGTAAACAATTTACCTTAAATTTTTTCTTCAGCTCCTTCAACACTTTGGGATCTACGCTGCAAAAAATATGATGATTTAACAGTTAATCAAGAAGCATATAAATGCACTCCATCAGCGCTACATAAATGAGGCTTTACGTGACAGTACTGAGCCTTCAAAAATATCAAGCTCTCATTTCCTGTTCTCTTTTGGTGAACCAGTTTTGAATAAATACCTAAATTCAGGTGGTGGTGGGGGGAACTCCTCAGTTATAGGCTGTACATCATCATAGTCATCTGAGGACAAAAAAGCATAGCAAGACTGAAATGACATGAAATGAAATAAAATCTGTTGAAACAGATAACAGTTCAAAACATCCCAGTGAGCATCTACTAAGATTTCAGTGTTGATTTTGTAGCTGACAATTGGGTGAAATCAGCCTGAATGTCTACAACCTATATTCGCCCTCTTTACAACAATATGAACATGTCAGAAAACATGAATTTTTTTAGTAATTTAGGTAATTTTCTTAATTGTTGCATGGAAGAGGGACAATATTGATAAGTGTGAAGGCATTTCTCTAAAGTCATATTGCACTGGTAGGTGAAATGTAGTCTATATGAAGACGTAATGTCAGCGCATTTAATATTTCATAGAAATATTCCAAGTCAATATGGAACTGCATCGGCTGTGTATTGCTGACAAGAAGCTTCCTGAATATCGTAATGGGAGCAGTTAAATGGGAGCTTTTAATTTGAACAACAATTGAATAAGAATGGACCATTTTCACCAATAGTTAGTGGTTAATGGCCATAAATCCCTGATGTGAATCTCTAGAAAGTAATAAATGTTTTTCACAAAAGCAAAAATTAATTAAACCAAACAATCTGAACTTGATGTCACATAAATAGCTGTGACTATGTTGTTTCTGTGGAGCAATAATGAAGATAAATAAAAAACTGTGAAATTTGACCTTGTATTAATTCTAATCTGCAAATAATGTCTTGTTATTTGTAGTGTGTCACTTACCATCATCTTCAAGCATGCTGCAAATTAGAGGAAAAACAACGTGTTAGCCCGAATAAGCAGAAGATGGATGGATGGATGGATGGATGGACAACATGTTAGTTGGAACAGATGTGGGTGAAACTAAGAAAGCAATGCAACCAAATAATAAGATGTGTTTACATGTGGAATTAAAAAGTAGCAAATCACTCATTGGCTAAAAAGAGGAAAAGTTTGGCTGAAGAGTGTTTAAGACATTTTCCTTTTTTAAAAAAAATCAATACAGCAGGAATAACATGCGCTACCATACCTGTCTCTGTTATTTGACTCCACGTGTAACATACTTGGGGGGTCTGGAGGTGGCGGAGGCAACGGTGATGTGTCTATTTTCCTGGACTGGATCACTTTGCGCTTCACTGCCTCATAGTCAATATCCACACAGGTGTTACTGATGTATCCATCTGCAAAGTAACACAGCATCAAGATGCTGTACTTTGACGTTTTGTTTATCACAATTCAGTGTGTGAGTCAACACAGACCCATCTTATAGAGAGAATGACAACAATATTATCTCTGGGCGTCTCTATATAAAACCATGTAAAACAGGTTTAAATATCTAAGCTCTCAATTCTTACCTCTACAATGATGTTAAGTTACAAAGCTGAGAGGTTGAAAGTGATAAGGCCATCAGGATGTTTTGGTTTCATAGATATAGTTGACTATCATCTGCAAAATTATACTTTTTATGTAATGAAGCTAGAGTGATGTCAGAAGCACAATCCTTTGACAAAGCATGCCAAAATGTTTTCAATCTGAAGGTCTAAACTCAAATTAGTCCTCATAAATACAAGAGCATACGCACATTTTGCCAAAGGGCAGTAATTGCAGAAGCAGGTACGTTAAAGCATATTTAGAAATAAAGAAAAAAAAGAGAAAGACATCAGCTTCTTCAGATGCCAACTTCCAAAGCTAAAGCAAAGCCAATTATATAGTAAAGTATAATGATTAACCTTTTCCTACCACACACACACACACACACACACACACACACACACACACACACACACACACACACACACACACACATGCACACAAACTGCTGCTGGATATTTTCAGAAAACAGGGCTATACAGAACTTCAAGCCAGGAATCTGCAAACTTTCTTGTGACCTTTTCAAATATTGATACCTCCGTTAGCTCATTTGACAAACAGAACATCATCCCAACAACATTTTAGATTTGAGTTGAACTTTGAGTTGCCCAGCCCTAATATCAACAAAGGCCTCTGCAGTGTCTGTTAGGTTGATTGGATGTGAACTTACTGCAACTGAAGCACTAAAGAAAGGTTCCGACCGGAAGGTTTTCCACAAATTATTGAATTTTATAGCAAAACTCACAGTTTCCGTTCAGAGAACGAGCCAACCATTTGCCTCCTGGGTTATCCTGCACTCTGAGGATCTCCACACTGTCGCCTTGTTGGACGCTGAGGTCAAGTTTTCCTCCTCCATTCCAGTCATGCCGAACCCTGGCTGTATGGAGAACCTCCATCTCTCCTTGCAACTACAGAAGGACAGAAAGAAAGCTGTGAAAGTTGACAATGAACAGAAAGTCAGCAGGTTAACTAACTAACTGTAGGTGACCTTGATAACTATCGGCAGTATTAGATAGTCAGTGCAATATTGTTAATTTTTTCCTTTCAACTTTTGGTTTTGGTGTTATGTCAATTAAAAAAAAGGTGTTCTTTGGATTAAGCCACTGAAGTTTCAAATGTTTGAACTACTAAACCTCCAATCTGTAAATGGCAGACTTGTTTTGTTAGGTGGTGCATTATCTTCAACTCTCGTCCATGTAAATTAAATACAAAAGTGATGCTATCTGATCTGCTGGACTTCAGAGAGTTTCATGGAAGACAAATGTTGCTGTTGGTTCCTCACCTGAAAGTTCTTCCTTAACTCATTTTCTTTTTTCTGACGCTCCATCTGCTCTTTCTTCTCCTGCTCCTTTTGCCTCTTTGCTTCTTTTTTGTTTTTCTTCTCAGCAGTTGCCCGGTTTACCTCCACCTGGTCCCTGCAAAAGAACAATTAAAATGAGAAATGACTCATCACCTTTTTTTTAGATAGTTACCTCACAGCATGTACTTACTGCACAGACTATGTTCTAGACTATCTACAGCCATGCAAGGGATGCTGTGTATCAGTGTGCTTTGAGCTAAATGCTAACATGCTTATGATGACACTGTAGCAAACTATAGCAAGCATGTTTGGCATCTTAGTTTTGTGTGTTTGAATACTAGCATTAGCTAATTAGACCTCATTGGGGGGTTATGGATATCTGTACATTGCCATCCCCAGAGACACACTAGAAAAAAACTTATATTTGTGGTTAAATAAAAAAAATACCAACAATGTTACATTAGTGTAATACATTAACAATAGTCAACATGATTGTGTCTTCAGGACTGAATTCATTCACTCAGCCATAAACACTTCAAAGTAAACTATTTTACCAACTGCGGCATCCAACAAACTCAACCACCTTTTGTTTTTTCAGTTTCTTCCAATCTGCCCGTATTTCAACACCTTCCCTTTTGTCACTATATCCTGCTTTAACAGGAAATAGGTTGAATCACAGAAATGACAGTAATGACAAATGCAGACACATTTGATGTTGCTCACAGACACATTTAGTGTATAGTTTGAAGCACTTTGTGTCAAAACCAAAAAACCATATAACTGAGAAAACTCTAGTAGTTGCTTGATTGTTGCATTAATAATTGCTTCAGTGGTGCTAGCAGGTGCAAAAACAAAAGTAGGAGTAACAGAAATAATAAAACACTTTCCTGCCTCATGCAGCTGCAACCACTTTCCGCTTTTAGCCAGTCGAGCTGGCTAGATACAGATACAATGGCAGTAAGTTTATACTTACTCATCGATAGACTCATACACATCATCATCATCATCATCCTGCAAGACAAAAGGTTTTATTGCATTTTTAAAGAATTAAGAAAAACAGTCTTTGTTTTTTGAGGTTCATTAGATTAAAGGGGAATGTCAACTGTTATAAGAAAATGAAACTATTGAAGAATCAAAGTTGAAACTTGAATGTAAGATCTGTGTCTGCTCAATTCGTCTCACCGATATCAATTAATATTCCAGCATTGCAACCAATTGTAAACGAGAATTAAAATGTATTTCTAGTTTTAGTTTTAGTCACCAGAGGAGCCACGTAGTTTTGACTTCTTAAAAAGGGTGACATTCTCTCTTTTTAGTAAGTAAAATTTCATTTTCAGTTTTCTGTCCTTACCCCGTCCATACACAGTGAGCTGCTGTCACCCCAGGACTCTGTGAAATACACACAATATAAAGAAATGAAAGCACATTGTCTTAGATAATAATTCTAATCATGATGATACAATGAACTGCTTGTCAGAAGAACAAGAGCTTCAAGAATAAAAAAAATAGATTTAAAAAAGCTGCAGCAACTGTAATTGTGTACCGTTCTTCTCAAAGCTTGCAATGTCATCATAGGTGTCCTGGTTCTCTACAATGTCTCTGCAATCAAAGAAAGAAAAAATATGTTTGCTTTATCATTATTTTCTTACATTACAATTATCAGTTAATTATAATTATCAATGGTCAACTATATCTTTTGAAATGTTCATCAAACCATCATCTACTGTTCCTAATTTACTCATCCTGCAGATGCAGAGCAACATTATCATTCATTTGGAGTTGTGTTACTGTCCACCTGATGAATGTTAATCCACATTCATTCTCTTTTAGCTCTATTTTTGGTCTCCACCCATTAACCATTACTATTTGTAATGGCAAGTGTGCCATCATGGTTATAGGACATGTATAATGTAATCGAAAATATAATTCCTCACACCAGGCATTTCCTGGTGCATTTCATCTTTCATCATGAAAGCTGTGACAGAAATCCAACTGGCTGTATTGTGGCATTTTCAAATATTTTATTATTGCTGAATCTGTATTCAAAGATGTGAAATAAATGACATGAAATTAAAAACAAAGACATGTTTTTCTGCATGTGCATCCCTGCAGCTACCGTAATAACAGCAGCATCGTGTGAGCCAGTTAAATACTCACATGGAGGTTGTTTGGCGAGGAAGCGTCCTGGGTTTGTTGGATCGTTGTGGCGGTTTTGGAGGACTGTTTACTGCAGGTGAAGACATCTGTCTACCTGCTGAGCCTGATGAACCTGATGGTAGAAAAAGACAGGATAACTTTTAGTGAAGGCATTTTTTTGGCAAAATGAGACAGATGAACCGTCACACCCACTCACTTGTATGGACGGTCGGCAAAAAGACAAAAATCAATGATAAATATACTGAAACCATCTGATTTTCTTCAGTAGGCTCATCTGTTTTACTTTACGGCTGTTAATTAACACATTTCCACACAGAGATGAAACACACTGCGGTTTACGACATGTTTTAAAGAATTCTTTGAAACATCTATGATATTGTTAAAAAAATAATCCTAACTTTGAGGACTCTTCCGGTATCTGATTCTCTGTCTGCAACATATAGATTTAAAAATGTATCAATTTACTTACCTATCCATCAAAAGCTTCATTTATGAGATGAAAAAAAATATTACAAACAAAAAATAATAAAAATTGTACCAGGTGGTTCTGTTTTTTCTGTTTGAATTCAACAAAGCGACAAAATTAGCCTTTTTCATTATAAAAGTACGGCACTGCCTCATCTACTGGACCTTGGCTGTGCCTGAAATCACACGACACCATTTTGTATCAATGCATAATGGGAATTACTATACTGTACATGGTGAAAGGTAATGTACCACTGATGGTCACTAACCAAGGATTATATACCATCATGCATTGCAATAAATGATGACAGATGTAATTAATAGCGCTGTGAGTTGTGTCCAAAAGTATTTGTTCATTTTATGGATGAGCTTACTGTATTGTCCTCTACATCGAACTCCCTGGATAGTGAGTAGTGAGTAATGTGAACAAGTTAATGATTTCGGACACAACCTGTATCGAGGCAAAACACTTTGACTTGTCACAGTTACTCATAACATTAATGCTGGTTTTCTTCTGTTCAAGTGTCCCAGTAAGCCATGACAATGGATATGAGGACCCTGAAACCGAAGCAGCTAAATAGAATTCAGCCATCGCTAATGTAATTGTAACACCTGTGTTTTTTTTACGGTGACGTGTTAAACTGTCTTGTTTGTTTTTGTGCTATATCGACCAATCTCCAAATACAGCAGCCACTGTTACAATTTTGTCAGGTTAATTATTTTTTAAACAGGATAGACCTTGAGTGTTTGCTTTTCATCTGGAAGAGATTGAAATGAGCGAAGCTTTTATAAACTTTAAGCCAGAAAGACACAGGCATAGAAATTTGTTGTATACCAGGAATTTTTACATTGTCTTCTTCCTGAGAGACTCACCATTATGCTTTCTTGGGCTTGGAAGGGCAGGTCCTCGGTTGAGCCTCAGGAAGGGCTCCAGGTTGACATTGGGAGGTCGTTTGGGTTTCAGAGGCATAGGTCCTTCGAGGGGCAGGGGCTTCCTCAGCGGAGCCACATCCCCAGTGCTCCTCTCCCGGGGCTGCTGTCGGAGCGGTAGAGGGGTGGCTTTGGGAGTTGGTGCAGGAGCCTGAGCTGGAGCTGGAGCTGGAACCAGGCCTGGTTTGGTACCTGGAGGCTTCTGCTGCCTCAGCATCATGTTCTGTAGCATCTCCCCTGTCTGCTTGACCATGGTGGTGTCTGCTGGCTGGACGGATGATCTAACTCCAGGATTGGGAGGCGGGCGAGGGAAGAAAGCGGGTCTGGAGGGGGTGGAAGCTGATTCTGCCTTAGGGAACCTCACCAAACCTGGGTAGTCCATTACAGCAGGAGCTGTAGGAGACAGTCTGTGATGGACCAAATCGTTCTCTGTCACTGGCAGGATTAATCTCCCAAATCCAGGTCGAGGAGAATTCGGAGAGCCGCTGTCTCTGCTGCTGGTGTCCGAGGTGCTGACCTTGTTGTTGAACCTGGCCCTCAGAGCCTTGACATCAACGCTCTCCTCCTGATAACAACACAGGAGCACAAACTCCACTGCAGCAGCTCTGTTTCTAAAGCAGGAAGTTAGCAGCACAGCAAGGCATCCCCCCCACGCACACAAACACACATCTTTGAGTGAAGTTGTGAAGTGTGAAGTGTGAATGCATCGTACAACACCACGGTTCGAGTTTAGCTTTGTTAAGAATTTTAATGGAAACATTACTTAAGATGAAGTTATCTGTTGATGCTATGTACAGATCCAATACCAAGACTCCAAATTTAAGATCTGCTTACGTCACTGCAATTTGAATATTTTTTATGCAAGTAACATGAGGTCAGAAGTTGCTGTGGCAGTAAAAACTGCAGCCTGTGGCAACTAAATAAATGCAAATGAAACACATTTTATAGTGATACAGACTCAGCCAATATCCATCCATCCAATACAAAGTCACTCTAGAAGTCGGTTTATTTAAGAGAATTCCTGTTAGAGCTCCATTGCTACTTTTTCAGATAATTTCACGAGAGATTTTTAATGTAAATTTTGTGCTATGGTTTTCTTAATCTGTTATATTTTGGTCATTTAGAGTCACTATGACAATAATATGCAAACCAAAGCTCATAAAAACTAGTCAGGTGTGGGGGGGGGAGTTCAGTGACCTGCCAAATTAGATATGTAATTTCAACAACAATACTTTTTTCCAATTTGTTTTCATTTCTCCCAACGTAGAAAGTTTACTTCAGTACTTTCTGACTTAATAACCATCTTAGTGGCATTAATTTCATCTGTGCATCATGAACTCATCCACTTTCATCTGCTGATCAGACACTGAGGTCAGTCTCTTTATTCTTCTCGAACGAGATGCTCAAAGTCAAAGTCACTTCCTGTCTGCTTTCTCTCAGTCACACTGAACCTGCACCACATTGCTGCCAAATGTGACTCTGCTGAGAATGTTTGTGAGAGCATACCCATCATACATATGAATCATTCTCTCTTAAAAACTGGAGACCAGCGTTGTTTTCACACTCAGTGGCCACTTTACTAGGTACACCTGTAAAATCTAATATCATAATAATAATATATAGATTTGGTATATAATCAATATATATTTATAAAGATGATGATGTTCATCTTTGATTGACACTGTCAGGTATTAATTTGATCACTTGATCACTGTTTAAATTTAGATTATTGAGGTTATTATTGTAGTTGCACTGGACTTCATTATATTGAAAGGTGCTCATAATGTTTTGTCCAAACCACTCACTAACTCTAACTAAGACCTCAGTAATGAACATTCATTGCAGAATTTGTGGCAAATCTGTTGTATCGGATTGCATTATCTTGCACCAAGTGGCCAAGGAGTGTACATTTTGGGATTTTTTTTGCAAACATGTTTAGTGTGGATGAAAGTCTGAAAATTTCCCCGCATGTCGACATGAATCCCAGTGATTTTGTAACTACTGAAGCTCTCAGTTTTAAGTGTTTTTGTGACGCTATTTGAGGTTTGAATGTTGTCATTCGAACCCAAATAAATGACCAAACTAAAAAGGGAAACAAATTTGGATAAGGTCTAAGAACAGTTTAAAAAAGACCTAGAGTCGTCCAGCAGCAGAAATAATATCATTGGTTCAGATTGGGAAACATGATGGAGGTAAAACCACATTTGGAGGATGTGAATGAATGAACACGTCTTGTACTTTGTTATCAGGACAGAATGAAAACATGATGATCATTAACATATCTGAACACCTAATGTTGTAACACGATGTGTGAGGAAGAGCAGGAAGCGCTCACAACCACACACCTCTGCACCCTATCCAGGGTCCTGCGGTGGTTACCATAGAAATGCTGTCTGCTGTCACTCCTGCACCAATAAGCTGCAAGCTCTGCTCGCAGTCGTCTCTCTTGTTACAATGAAGAAAGGAAACAGACACAAACTTTTTTGCTCTACACCACAAAGCACGTACACGGGGTTCCACTGCAGAAAAGGGCCTGCAGAAAAAACCCAGTGTGTATATATAAATGTGTGTGTGTGTGTGTGTGTGTGTGTGTGTGTGTGTGTGTGTTGCCTCCTTTGGCACTGTCACATTATCGCAGCTGTTTTAAAAGGTCTCACCACAGACTGTAGCTTTGCAGGTGTGCAGCAAAAAAATTAAGTGAACTAAGTACCAAAATTATGACTGTTACATAAAACATGAATTAATTACAGTTATAAGTTATATTTTAGTAAACCAGTGTTTCTGGGATATTGCTAATCAGTTTACATTTGTATTGTCTTATCATCAGCTTGTCAGTCATCTGAAAAGCATTTTAAATTGCACTGACCTATAAGACAGATGCCATGAAAATAAAGTTTGATTCAATATATCCAGGTAATACTTATCTTTTATCACATGTTAGTTACAAGCCAGTCTCTGCTACAGACAACAGACATTTGATATGGCTTATCAATTTATGCAATTGTCTGTGTGTTCAAGAGCTGCTGAAATTACAATAATTTGTCTGGAGTCATGATGCTCTAAAGTCTTTGTAATCATCAATATGAAAGAAAAACCTGGATGAAGTTCACCAACTTTTATAATTTAATGACTAAATGTCAACCATCATTGTCCTTTTTCTTTAAAAACAAGTTTTAAAATGCAGTTAATGTATATAATTTAAGAGTAATTGCGCTGGAAAAGAAGAAGTGGTATTGAGCACACTGTAAATCATTAATCAGTGATAGCTGTGTGTAATAAAGGTTTCTTTCAGCAGCAGCAGCAGCAGCAGCAGCTCTTTTTTTAAAAAAATCCAACTTCCCCTTAAACTTAAAAATTAAGTAATTGCTGTCAGGAACAACTGTAGCTGAACACATCGACAATTTACCGCTTTTACCAGAGGACCAGGATCTGCTTTTTTAAATCATCAGATCATTCATTTGAAAACCAGCTTAACTGTTTTAAAGGTGCTGAAAGAAAGTGAGGTTTAACCACAATAAACAGAATCTGTTGATGCTCTGTCTACTGCAGTCTGGTTATTCACAGACACCTTGATGGTCAGGAAAAAAATAGCCAGACGGGTGAAAGATGCTGTGAAGTGGTTTATGACTCCACTGACTGATTCATGAAAAAAAGCTAAATAGTAACTAAATAGTATTGTAAATAACAGCTTCTTACCATATTTGCCTTTAGTGATGGTTTAATGATGGATTAAGTGCTCCATGTCCAGCAGTGAGTCTGTAAAGCTACTGTACAGACAGCGACATGACCTGTGTCACTGAACCTACTGCAAATGAGGAAATGCTCAGCGAGTGTGGGCAACAGGACGACTGACACAACATGGGATTAACAGCAGAGAAACATTAACATGCTGCCTGCCAGCTTTGGTCGTTTAGTCTCACGTTAAAAGCTCAGTTTTTTCCACTATGAATTTGTTGCAAAAATGGCAACGTGAGATCATTTCAAGTAATGCATTGTCTGTTTTTTTTGTCTTTCTGGCAAAGTGTGTTTATGTGTTTTCTCTCTTCAATTCAAAAAAGCAAAAAGTTAAGAAAAGCAGAGCAAAACAGAATCACATCACGTTAGTTACAAAAACACAGAGATGGAGTCTGAAGAAAACATTAAGAATAAAACAAAGTGAAGTTACATGAGCTTCCTTCCATGTTCTGTATTTTATTCTGCATGTGCACGTGAATATGAGCAAACCTGAGGAAAACTTGAAAAAGACAGCAATTATAGTTAATTTGATGTAGAAAACAAAAAGAAATGATCATCATCAAGTATCAGATAAATCAGTAACATCTGTACATGAGCAGGAGAAATGAAACACAATTAGAATTAACTGCTGACATCTATATCAATATTATTTTGCTATCAATTCTTTCTATGAGGAACAAGAGCAATGAGCAACAGTTTTCTTTTGGCTCAAATCATTGCATTTCCTAGTTTAAACAGACAGTGAATGTCCTGGACATGTTAGATACCCAAAAAATCTGACTGACATGTTTGATTGTTTTAATCTCCCAGTTTTTTTGAAAAGCAGCATAAACATTTTATCAGCATTTATGCAAAGAAAAGAAGGAGTAAACGTCTAGATTTGCAAAAAATAGAAAATACATTTGAACTTGAATTTGCATTGTCCTCAATGAGCAGCTATTTACTGTTTTTTGTTGTGGGTGGTGGATGCACAAGGTCCAAGATTTCTCACTGCTGCTGTTACTTTCCGCCCAATATGAGATAAGAATTGTACAGATTCATCAATCAAATTGAAAGTCGTCGAGCCATATTTTTTTTTTACCTATAATCCAATAATTTTATCTATAAACCCATTTTAACCAGTTAATCAGAGCAGTAGATTATGGTCCACTGGCTGCTGTGGTCCTGTGGCTCCAGCAGGGACGTGGGAGGAGTTTAGAGGGTTGGGGTACCTGCTGACTGCGGTGGGTGAAGCAGGAATGTTTCCTCCCATCCTGACTCCTCCTTGCTGAGAAGCAGGAGCCTGAATGTGGCCGCCTGCAGGGGGCACGGCGATGCCTGCTGGTGCCCACGCCGCTGCCACACTGCCAGGCATTGTGGGCCAGGGTGCCACAGCTTGGCCAGGCCACTGATTTCCCAGAGGCCCTTGCTGGCCCCAGGGCATGTTTGTGGGAGAGTATAGGGGAGAGGAGTATGGAGAGCCCCCTACTGGTTGTGTGGGGAACATGGAGAGGATCTGAGAGGTGGAGAGCGCCAGCTGTGGGGACTCTGGGGGAAAAGAATAAAGTGGGTCTTTAAAACTCAGTTCTGCACTGATAGTGCAGCACTTCCTGGAGTCTCAGCTTTTTGCCAGGTAGCCTCACGATGACAACAACTCGATATCACTCTGCTCGGCTGCTGGTTGCCAAGAAATAGTTTAGGCATGTAACCACCTCTGAAACCACAGCATTTCGCTTATACATTTTCATGTATGGATTTAATATATAGAGTTTCAATTAATGAGCGTTAAGCTGTCTTTTTAAGTGGCTGTCACTGTTTTATGATATTTCATGGACTTACCAATTTATCAACTCATCTAAAAAAAATCACAGATTAATCATGAAATGAATCATGCAACCCTAATTTAAGGGCAGGGAAAGGTCATTGTCACTGTTTAGTAATTCAATTCAATTCAATTCAATTCAACTTTATTGCCTGTTCAGGTAAAAACAGAAATTTTTCTTTTGTCACGGCTATAAAAACAAGGTTTAAAAACCCACATTCAGGCATTAAAAGACACCCCCACACATCAAAAAACATATAAATAAAGGACAAACACAATGCAGACAACACACCACTGATTGCCATCCAGGGGTACTTGTACCCTATTAGGGTACCTCTGCAGTTGCCAGGGTAAACATAGGAAACATTTGTCAGTAGCTCAGCAAAAACCTTTAGCAAGCAAGAGGAGAAGTTGTATGGTTGCAAACTTGACGGTTGATGATATTCGATTGAACGTGTTTGGAAAATGAAGGATGGTTTCAATGAGGGGGTACATCTGACAAAAAAGGCTGCATCACACCACCACACATTAAACTTGTTCTTCAAAATACACACATCACACAGCTGTGTATCCATACATGAACTCATTCTGGAGATAACCTTCAACAAAAATGTTTCTGTTCCACTAAAAATCATGTCCACTCTTTGCTGCTGTGCTTCCATTCACTGTGATTTTGTCATTTTTTCACAACAAGCAATCAGAGAAAGATGATGGAGGCTGATATTACAGAATCTTTTGATGTAGGAACTGAGCATGTGCTGAGAAAGCAAGCCTGTCCGATTATCACTGATGCACAGAAAACCCTGCACATCCCTCAGTCTCGCTAGAACATTGAAACTTTATATTAAAACATGACATAAACTTGGCTCTTTATCAGTTGTACCATGGGAACCATGCTACTCCCCGCTGGAGTGCTTCCTGAATAGGGAGACCATGAGAAAACACTGTGTACATTACAAGTCACTGTGCTAAATGTCAGAGGTCCATTGAGGAGAAACATCTGTAGGGAATCAGTGTATGAATCCATACTGCTGCCTAATCTTTTGATTTTATCTCATGATGTATATGATATATATATGTATATATCTATATTTACTTTTAATCTTGTGCAGACTTAAATATTGTCATGTCATGCTCAATTGAGATGTGAATTAAGTTTTGGCGTGCGAGCTCGCACTTCAGTCATCTTATTTAGATTGAAACAGTTTCAGTAACACAGTTTGTGCTGTGATGTGTGATGTGTGTGAATACGCTGTGGAGGTGTTAATGCTCTGATTCAATAAGACATGAGGGAGATGCCTGCAAGTCCCTTCGAAATCTACAGGACGGAAGTGGCTAAGTGCGTCTCATAGTGGCGTTGTGTCAGCCGGATGTCTTTAATGATATTTATCGAACTGATAATCTCTGATCCCCTTTGGTGTGATGTCAGAAAGAACTGTATTAACAACATATTTTGTGTCTTCGCATTTGTCCTGCTCTTCTGAATATCGCAATGCAATCAAGTCAACAAATAAACAACTCTCAAACCAGCTATTTCTAAAAAGGGACTACATTAGACGTTTCACAAATACAGCTTAAAATAACTTCCCTCTTCTATATCGATAACATTTAGACAGCGTTGTTTCAGAATGTTTGCTATAAAGAAAAAATGGGAAAAATAGGAAATACACTTCTCAACCTCAGTCCAGTTTATTACAAGTTATTGCAAAATAACAATATTGGAGAATGTCTCTGCCAATTCTATATTTTTTGGTTGTTATAATTTAAAAAAAACTCTCTCATGATGCATGGCTCCATTTTGTGTGTAATGTGCTTTGTTTGCTGTTTAAACACATCTAGTCCACTGCTATTGCATACTGCTAAAAACTATGAATTTTAAGAATTACATAAAAAATGGAGGGATCTTTGGAGAGACCAGGCAAGAAGGAGAGAGATTGTTTTGCCCTGCATTATGAATCCTTTGCAGGACCTCCACTCTCAGGCTGTGTGCCACACTGTAGAGTAACACTGTTTGAGAGTAATCGCAGGCAAAGAGCCACAGAGAGACTAAAGAGACTCAGCGCAGAGCAAAAACACTCATGTCAGTGTCATGTTGTAACGAACCTGGCTGATAGCTGGTACATGGGCTCTGAGAGGGATTCAGGGGCTCCTCCATCTGGACGGAGAAGACCTCCATCAACTCATTAGTGGAAGAGGTCTGTAGACGGAGAAATAGAAAAATAGTGCAGTCTGTATTTTATAACAGGGGAAAACATTTCAGTCACTCATATTTCAGCCAACATTATGGTGGCAGCCTATTGTTTTGGCTGCAGTTTACATATTTGTTATTTAACCCTGTCTCTAAAGAACAATGACGTAGTTTGTCAGATGTATTTGTCTTTATTTCAGTTAAAAACATTGAAAGTCTGAAAGGGCAATTGATCTGTTGTTGTTGTAGGTAGAGGGTTGGAGAGTATTGTCAGTTATTGAATAGAAAATACATGGCAAATGAGTAAAGAAATCCATTTGGATTAAAAAATGGACGCTTCCATTTAAATTTTCGATTCAAACATCTACATTTTCAAATGCAAATGAAATGCATTTTGCATATTCATCTTTTAAACAAATCAAATCATACTTACAAAAGCGACAATGGCACAAACTACAGGTTTCCCTGTGTGCATTCTACAACATGTGAGACTCTGTTTCTTTTAAATTATTATCTAGTAGCTATAATCTGGTGGTGCACGCAAAACATGCTTTTGTAGCTTGAACCTGGGGTCTTTCTGTGTGGAGTTTGCATGTTCTCTCTGTGCTCGCGTGGGTTTTCTCTGGGTACTCCGGCTACCTCCCACAGTCCAAAGACATGCAGGTTAAGTTAATTGATGACTCTAAATTGCTCGTAGGTGTGAGTGTGAGTGGTTGTCTGTCTCGGCCCTGTGATTGACTGGTGAGCAGTCCAGGGTGTACCCCGCCTCTCGCCCAAAGTCAGCTGGGATTGGCTCCAGCCCCCTGCAACCCTTAAGGATAAGCGATATGGATGATGGTTGGTTGGATGGATGATTACATAATCCTGATAACATGTAATCTATTATTACCAAACACTGTGGGCTCAGCAGGGAACTTTGAAAAACCACGGCTCATAACCGTGTTCAGAAATAGTGTATTAAAACATTCACATGTTTGATCTCGTGTTTTGTTTAATTTACCTGGTTCTGTCCTGACGAAGAATCTGGTCGTGGACTGAACACCTCCTCAAGAGCTGGTCCCTGAAAATAAGGGTACATTCAACGTTCAATACTGAAGAGTTTTGTCTTAACATGTGACCTCCATCCTTTGGGGAAAAAAAATAGACAAAGAGATAGAGAGATTAATCTTTTATTTACCTCATCTGGAGGTGCTGAGCTGTCATTCAGTAGTAGCAAGGAACTGGTCTGAAAAACAAAGGAACACAACTGAACACAAAAAACTAAACACACACACAAAACTATCACTGATTAACATCTAACACACATAAACATAAACTCGTAAAGATTTTCTCTGACTTGTGTTAGTGCCTCTGCAGGTCCCTCTGCCATCTCTTGGTCCACAGCCTGACAAACCTCCCTGATGTCGGCCAGGACCGGATCTGCCTGGTGAACACAGATAAAACGTCACACTGCGTACAAGCCACGTTCACTGCAGTGTGGTACAACGCACAAAAATGGTGCTCAGAAAAACACACTCAGATTTCCCTAACATGCCCACAGGAACCTCTTTAGGGGATATCTTGAGCTTTACAAAGGTTTGTAAGGATGTAATCTCAATTATATACAGAAACATTAACAACCTCCTGAACCCATCAACTCCTTTCAAGGCACAATGGGGGAAAGACCTGAGGGGAAGACAGGTCTTTCTGCTCAAATGGAAAACACCCCTTTTTCCCTTTAACAATCTTTAGGCCAGAAAACAGAGAAACTTAAATTCAGCTCTCATGGAAAACCTGCATGTTTTTATCCAATATGGTTTCCATTCTGGCCTCCCCTTTTTTTTTTTTAAATCATTTTCTATATTTTGGGTTTGTGACAAAAAGTCAAAAGCTGTTTATTTGTGTTCCTGATTGATTGCTGTGTGGTCATGATGATTATTGCATCGCCAAATAACAATAAAGAACCCAATAAATGTGGTGGTGTCCTGCTCACAGTCAGCTCTATGGGCAGTGTTTGTGGGGAAGACAGAGAAAAATGTTTTTGTTTTCTCTCAAATTTTCATCCAGCGACTAAACTTTCATTAATGTTGGTTTTTGCAGGTTGCTGAATGATTTTGTCATGTGGCCCTTCAACTTTGGCCATAATTTGTCAGTTATGTAATGTAACATTCATACACAACCATAATGTAATTGACAGTAATGTGCCACAGTGTTTTTTGCCTGTAATTGTATGGGTATCTTTGAAGCCAATTATAGGACTGTCTCTGACGTAAAGGGATTCAGTAAATAGCTTTATTGCTTTGAATGTCATGTTAATTCCCATTTGGCAGGCGAAGATGGACTCTATGTTTATATCTATGATGTTTGGTGTTCAAACGCATCAAAGATGATGGACAATGTTTCCCAGATGCCGAATTTTTTATGTAAAAATGAAGACCATGTTTTTACCACGGTCCTGTTGCTGCTGTATACATTAATCCAGACACAATTTCAAAACATGCACTACTGAATTAGTCCCTGAGAGTGTACATAATATGTATATGCATGTATGTGCATATATATATCCTTGTAATATACTTGTATCCTTGTATATTGAGATTTCTCTTTGCAGACCACAAACATACTCGCCCTTATTGCCATCCTGCTTTCGGCACACTTATGTCCGTTCACTGCACTTCCTACAATAAAATCCATTGACACGCCCCAATCAATATTATTATATATGTAGCTAATGTTAATGTGGGGTCACTGTAGTCAAATTATGCCTTGTGTAGCTGCAGTAAGAAAGGTAAAACCAGCAGTTATTTCCGTGTTATTAAGAGATCCTGTATCCGATTTAGTACTGGGTGTTGTTACCAAGTTGGCCATCTTGATATAGAAGAGGCTGTAGGTGTTTTGGTCTTGGTAGACATAGGACAGAGCTCTGGGGTCAGACGCATCCTTCGTCAAAGAGCTGATCCTGCTCCTGCCGTGGTCATAAAGTACACCCTTAAAAACAGACAATATAGAGAATTTGAGCTTTTATTTATGTTACAACATGTTTCACCGCAACACTACCATTGAGCAATAAATAAAAACTGATGTCGGAACAGAAAACTACCATTAATGCGAGAAAAAAAGTTAATTATAACCATTCATGTCACCACATTTAAATAGTTTTGTCTGGTTTCCCATCTCAAATTGTTTCTTTTCTCTAGCTGTTGTGTTGGAATGTGTTAAATGCTAAAGTTTATGCTTTTCAGGGGGAGAAGATAGAGATCTTGACTTCTAACTGAGGTAACATCATTTCACAATAATCTGTAGTGGACTAAACTGGCCCATGAGACTCTCTCTTTTGTCAAGAAACTGGAAAGCAAAATACTGGAAAACTGATCCTTGTCAGTTGTATAAATACTCAGCTATGTATCCCAAAGGAATCCTGAGAATTGTCCAATTTTGGAGAAAGAAAGAAAAATTATGCAGATATTATCTGGGATTAGTGTGGTGAAGCAGGAAGCAGGAAACTGTTAGTATTTTTACTAGGACCCACAATGGTTGTTGTGGTTGCACACAAGGGAAAGATACCTTTTCATTAACCTGAGAGGGGCGCTACAGCTACAGGACAACACACTGAGGACAGAGCAATCTCGGGGAGAGAAACTCACCCCGGTCCTTTCATCCACGATTTTCAGGCCGCTGGAGGAAACTCTGAACCAAACTCTCTGCTTGTGTTTCCCCTGTTTCCTTGCTGCTACCTCAAAGCCCTAAAACAGATGGATTAAAAAAAATGGAGTGGTTAAAAGTAGGAGCACAGTCAGAGGAGCTGAGTGGTGGGGCAAAAGTGAAACTAATGTTTACACTGATGATTTATATTAAAGCCACTGTGTGTACAGTCACTTTCACTTACTTCACTTATAACATTTGTGAAGCTGGAGTGGTGTGTGTGTGGTGACAGTAGAAGTGATAGCCTTACTATTTGAAGTTGTAATCTTGTGAATTTTCAGCTAAACAAACATCTGTTAAATCACTATTGCAAAATAAGTTAACACAGTGGTTACTGAGCCCATGGCCCACTGATGGAAGCCTTTGCTTTGCCGCTAGAGAGGGTGGGCAGAAGTAGTTTACCATTTTCTTTGGTCTCTGCTTGCTTTACAAGTAAACAGATAGTATAGCTGAATAAACGAAGAAAAGATCGATGACTACGGACGATGAAACTTAATAAATAACTGTAAATCCCAAAAAAAGAAACAAATTTGACGTTCAGATGAAGACAATCAAAACTGTCAGCGAGGACACTGTTTGGATCTCTCTTAGAGTGTCATCCAAATTCATACCTGCAATCATATATCACCATAGATGCTGCCAAAGACAAAGATTGTTGCTTCAAAGCTCCTCATAGAATATTATAGCGTAACATTTAGACACAGTGTCCTTTATGATACAATAAGACATTTTCAAATTCTACACATAGTTGCTTTAATGTGACGGCAATACTTTTGTACTTGTCTATATATAAATTCAATAAAATATTAATATAAAATAATGTATATATGTATAGTATATATGTGGCTAACTTTTGTGATGACACTGATTCACCTCCAGTTCTCTCTATGAAGTGTTCAGCCCCTTTGGAAGATGCTTGCTTGTTTATTTTTCTTATTTTTTTCTTACATAACCTTCACTCCCATTGGATTGTCCAAAATCCTATGAGATTAAAGGGCCTGAAGTCATTGACATGTCAGAGGTGAGCAGGATGTCGAACATGTCTGAAGCCCCTTTTCCACTTTTCCAATTTTCCCATAACTCCCTTTCAATCCAAGAAAACCAGTTCATTTGCCATAGTATATGCATAGGTTATACATACTTAAAATCTCCTGTAGACGTTTTCATGTTTTATCATCTACAGTGAATCAAAACAGATTTAATGTGGCTTTTTTGAAACATACCTTTTTTTAAGCTTGCATGGGGAGCAGCATGAAATATACTGTATCCTATATCCTGATGATAAGGTGCATGCCACGGCAGGGGATCTGTGTTTCCTGCTTCTCTGAGCTGATTGTCAAATGAAAGTGAAAAGCCAAAATAATTTATGATAAAATACCTCAACAATTACTGGACGGATTAAGATGAAATGTCTTACAGACATTTGCGGTCGCCAGAGGATGAACCCTTCTGATATTAATGATTTCCTGATGTATCTTGTGCCAACATCACATCATATTTTTGACTTCTATTGAAATATCTATCGGATACATTGTCATACTGTGTTGTATTATATTGTACTGCAATATAAAACAAGTTTCATGTTCAAAATTCATGAAAATCATTACAGAATTAAGTGAGTTAGACTCAATTTTGTAATGAAGGCTTCGTCTCTCCGTGCAGTTTCCCAGCAGATCTTCACCCACCCAATATGGCACCCAATGTAGACGCTGGTGACATACAGCAGCAGCCAATGAGGTATCTACATTTCTACATCTGTGGTGCTCACATCGACAATGCTAACATGCTCATCATAAGCAGAAATAAATAAACAAATATAATGGTTATACAGTACAATGATATGATATGATATGATATGATATGATATGATATGATATGATATGATATGATATGATATGATATGATATGATATGATATGATATGATATGATATGATATGATATGATATGATATGATATGGAGGCTGGAGCTATACAGAGGGTTTATGTTTTGACATAGAGATGAGCAAGTGAAGCAACTGAAGTAAATGAGTTAGAGTCGATTTTGAGGCGGCTGCGCAGACAAACATCACATGATGGAACTCAGCATCTATGTTTCTGTATCTATGGTGAGCACGTTGGCAGGTGATGTTAGCCTTTAGCTCAAACCACTGTTGTGCCTTCGTACAGCCTCACAGCACTGCTAGCATGGCTGTAAACTCTATGTCTTGTAGCTTCAGCCACAAATTCTTGATCTGATTGGGGATCTGGCAGCTCCAGGGCATTCACATGATTGATTTAAAGCTGCTCCTATGCGGATCTCTTGCTCTGCTGATCAGTGTCTAGAAGGCCACATCAAATCTATTCCTAGTATGGTGCATTCTTTTTGTAAGAACTGTATCCTCCAGCTTTATGGAATAGCATTATAGACTGATTGGTCAAATTAAGCCTGTATAAGTTTAGAAACTGCCAGTGATGTGAGATAGAAGATGTCCCTGATGACCCCTGAATCACTCACTCGTCCTATGATTTTAGACATGAAATGTTTACTTTTCATTTTTCTTTCTGATAAAATGACTGACTGTCATCTCACACACACTTAGGCAGGTTTGATTAAGAGGAGACAGAGGTGAGTTTGGGGGCAGACTACCTTCAGTTTCATCATGGAGTCCCAGCACATCTTTTCTCCCTGGGCGTCAGGTACCGGGTCCACGCCGATCAGCTTGGCTTTGTAGCGAACCCCGTCTCCATGGAAACGGGATACGGTGTCACTCAGTGTTCTGGGTGCTCCTGGGAAACACGCAGAGAGGAGATAAAAGGTCAAACAACGAGGAGAAAACTGTGTGAGAGCGAGGAAATGCATGTCTGTGTATATTTGTGTTACTTAGTTGTGTCTTAATTATGTTTGTGTGTTATAATTAGATCAAAGTACAGTGTTTATTTGTGTTTTTAATATGTTTACACTTGTATCTCTTACCATAATGCCTCTATGTTTTAGCAGAGTGTAGAACATGTTTTGTGTGTATTGTATGAGTATATATTTATATGTGTTTGTAAATGGATAATCAGTAAACATGCTGGTGTTTATATGTTCCTAATGTATTTTCCATGTGTTCTGTGTGTAAGCAAATTGCTGATCGAGCATTTGACAGATGGTTGGTCAATGTTTCATCTCATTTCCTGGAATGAAAACAGTAATTCAGTGATTATAAAAATGTCGCCATGTGTTGTTGTTACAAAGGTCGCCTCTTAAACAGCTTCACTCACGTTGTGTAAGAATTTACAGGCTTTTAGTCGCTGTTTAGTTTGATGTTCAGCACTACCTTTGACAGTCCAGCACAAACCAAAAGTCAGTCAATGACCTATGCTGCTGATTGTAAAAAGTCACATAACCACTAATCTGAACAAAAATAAGTCTCTTTTTGAATCACAGGCTTCTAGTTTGGTGAAAGTAAATTCAGTGAAATCAGCCAATAAAATCCATGCATTATACTTTGTCATACACATTATTACAATTTCCTATTACGTCCATTTAGCTTTCATTATTTTTTGACCAAACATAAATGTTTGCCTCTGTCCTGATGAAGGTTGGTGAGTCTGTGAAAACGGCAGGGCAAACAAAAGAAATAATTTTATCGCAGACAGTCTGATATGTTCTATGTTATTATTATACACAAGAATGTTGTCAATAAACCAAACCAAACTAGACCTCTGGAGCCTTTGATACTGCAGACAGGAGTTCAAATCAGATCTGACATGTGATTAGGTTTAAGCAACAAAAGCACCTCAGCTAAGGCTAGTAAAAGTTGTACTTTCAGTTCAATGTTAATAAAATAATTTAGACTTTTTTCACCATATAGACCACAAACCGTAACCATTTAATGTGAGTGCCTAAACATAACCATTAAAACTTTTAATCATGATTTGATGAATGAATTTTAATAGAATGATGCATGTTGCAACATGTATGTAATACAACAGCAGATGCATGTATATGCTATTGTAAATTAGTTGGACATAGATATAATATACTGTATACGCAATATACACAGACAAGGTCGTGTCTAAAGCAGATTTTTAGCCTTGAGGTAACAAAGTTAAAAACTCCCACTGAACTTAATATCTAGGATTTAATAGCAGCAGCTGGCTCATGTCTTTACAATGACCAGTGGTGAGTTTTAAACTTTTGTGTCTGGTCCGTTTACATTTACATTATCTTCTCTACTAAAGTATTTTGTAAGATGTTGTATACTATATATAAACTTGATTAGCTGACTTAGCAACCACAGTAAGAAAAGAACACCGCATCTGATTTCAGGATGCTTTATTTGCTTTTGCAATCCTTTCTCCAGTATTTCATCATTCAAGTTGAACTACAGTAGTTTTACAGTGGTTTTTATAGGTGCAGAAATGGAATATAGTCTCACTCAGAGTGATCACACTCTCATAAAACCATCATTGCTCATGATTGGCTAATAGTTAACACGGCTGTGCAAAAGAGAGAGAGATCAGATCAACATTTCAATGTAGATTTGTATTTTTAAAACTGACAGACACAGACAAGAGAAAGCAGCTTTGTTGACAAACCAGCTGCAAATGGAAATGTGTAAATATTGGTGGTTTTGGAGAAACATTCAGCTGTAATTCGCACCAGACTTTTATCCATTTGACATGAAAGCTTTCTCAAGTTGGACACATATGAAGGATTTCCAGTAAGACACTACTGTATACCATAACTTAACAAATTATATCAACAGTGTTTCTCAAACAGCTGGAACAGCTGGACACCCTCCAAGGTGCATGAAGGAGGAACAAGGAAGAAGAACAAAACATACAGCGTTACCTGAAAACGCTGCCATTTCCCATTAGATATTAACAAACTCACTGTCACAGATCAGACCAGGGGACATACTGTGTTTAACCAGCAGTATTTAGAAACACTTGTACAGTATACAGACTGCTTTAAAGTGATATATTCAATCACCATGATGTGTCATTGGTTGTGCCACCAGACTAAAACAAAAGGCGGTCCTTTACAAACAAATTCACTTGAGTGAATCCTCTGTTATTAGTTAAAGGGGTTAGGAGAAGTTTGGAGACTCACAAGAGACGCCCTAATTTTAGCAATGTCTTCAGACAGAAGGTGAAGGGAATTTTAAAGATGGAAGTCAGTGGAAATGTTCCCAATTTTTGGCTTTGGCTTCATTTTGGAAGGAACTCTGCATAGTGACAGTCTAAGTCCAGTCACCTTAACACTTTCTAGAATTAAATTGTAGTTACTTGTGAAACCCTAATAGATTACTTTTGAAAAAGAGTTGTTATTGAATATTTGCTCTTCAACTGTGTCTTCTGAGATGTTTTATCCTGTTGGATTTAAAATCTCAGATAGCAAATCTTTCTATTCCAAAGGTTTTAACAAAAATAGGCTACAGAAGCATAAGATAAAATGCTGAAATAATCCGTTTCTGATCAGATAAAATTTACTCTGTTGTAATGTTGTTCATTGCTAACCATGTCCAATTGGTAAGAAGCAGGTTTTTAAAGGTTTCTCTTCGGTCATGGGTAATAGCTTCTGTCAAAAGGTACGACTCTGAGCTTAGTTTTTGTCTGACATCCAATCCTGACAGTCAACAGCAGCCGAACGTTTGTACCTCTTGTGCTTGAGGAGAGCCAGGTCCTGACAGGAGTTTGGCCCGGGGCAGGACAACTCCCAGTCCCAGCCATTTGCTCCGTCTCCATCATGACGAGGTCTGTTTGGAAATTCAAGGCCGTGGGGTTTAGGATGCAGTGAAGCCAATGCAGCTGTCACACTTCTTTGCTGAAGATCAGTTCTGCAGCCTTGAGAAAAAGAGAGGAGGCTTGAAGTGGAGAAAATCAAAGGATGTCAGACATTCAAAACACACAAAACAAACTGCAAAACAAAAAACAAAACACATCTCCAGATTTTAAAAAGTTCTGGGATGAAGGGAAATTGTTTGATCCACCTCACCTGCTGGGAGTGTGTCTGCTCTGACCCTGCTGCTCGGCTTGACGCACAGTTGAAACTTCTCAGAGTCAAAGGTCAGACCGCAAACTCAGTGGTGATATATTAACATCCGCTGGGAGGCCCAATACATGGGAACTCTTGTTGAAGATTGAAGACACTCATATAGGAAGGACTGTCAGAGCTGGGTGGTTTCCCTCTAAGGGGATGAGTGAGAGGTCATGTGCTTCCCTCAAGGACAAGCTTCGGGTGGTATTTTCTTAAAATAACAGCTCAACTAAATGTGTCTCATGGCCAGAAGAATATAGAGCTTGCTGAAAACCTCTGCAGGAAGGATGGTTGAGAGGAACCAGAAAACAGTGCATGATAAAAATTATTGTTTGAAAAAACAGCTTCAGGATTTGGATGGGTCCAGAAATAATTGCACTTGCAATAGTTGCTTTGTGGCAAATTGTATCTGTATTGATCTGATTCATAGTACTTTGCATTTGCAATACCATTAAAAATGTTTTGGTTCTCCAGTAACTTATCATTGCATTTATATAAAATTCAAGGACAGATTAAAACAAGACTAAGAGTCTAAATGTTAGTGCTTCTGCGAAGCTTCAGTGGTGCTTTGAGGTAAATGCTGACGTCAGCATGCTAACATGCTGTTGTCATGCTGAGGCTAATGGGAATGTCAGAAGTTTTGCAGGTATTTGCTTACAAACCACATGATTTAATTAAAAGTTTTTGACATGGCGATAGATGAAAACTACGACAACAACGTTGCCTCCTCTAGAGCCGAACATCAAAGACTCCCTGGCTGGAATACTTCTCTGCCTGCAGGTTTAGTACATTTATTTATACATATCATGTAGCTGGTGTAAAACTAATTTGACAAGAGATCTTTTTAATCACCGTCCTCTTATTTCCTGGAGAGATCAGCTGTTGGTTGTCTGTCAAGAAATTCATTTTGGGACAAATTAAACAAATGAGATGTATCATGTTAATGGATACCAGCAATTCAAAAACTCACTAAGAGTTTTTGAATTGCTGGTATCCATATTTTTGAATATGGACAAATCAGGCTAAGCTAAGATAAGCTAATCAGCTGTTGGCTCTAGCTTCATATTTACCATGCAGATATTATTATATTGTCGACCTTCTCATCTAACTCATTGTAAAAAAAATAATAATTGTCTTTTTTTCATTGTTACATTGTCAGAAATGTTACCCAGAAGGCTGAAAACCAGAGGAAATGGTGAGTGGTTTTTCTGTGGAAAATTTAAAAAAAGAAGTCTCAAGTCATGATGCTGTGTCTCTCCAACCATCAGGCCCTCCACTTGAGAGGGACTAAAATGCAAGGGATGCACTTTCTCGAGTAAATATTTATGAACCAGATTGCGTATGACATGATATTTAGGTTTACAAAGAGGCTTTTCTGCATGTAGAAACATTTTCTCAGGGAGCGAAGCTAATTTGTTGAGAAACCCCAGAAACAGGAAGAGTTTTATGTCAGATTAGACACGGCTTTCCCCAAAATCTCTTCTAAATGAGAGGGATTCCTTTAAAGGCAAGTTAATATGCAAACCCAGAATATTTAGGCCATTTGGCAGAATGACTGAGACTAAACTAGATACATGAAATACCAGATTCAATGATTCAATCCACTCTACCAGGCAATCTGTGGAAAACACCAAAAACAGGAAAAGCTTGCATGCCTTTGCACTTACACACAAAAAACAGAGGACATGACCAGGGTTGCAAAGAGTCCAGTAAATTTCTGGAAATTTTCCAAAGGAAGTTCAGAAATGTTGCACTATTTCAATATAAATATGTTACCTTTTAATAGTGAACTTATGTGGAAGGGGAAGCATATAAAAAGGCAATATAAGGTCTTATGGCGTGTTCTGGCTAAAAGTATGCCTCTGCATACGTAGTGCATTTCCTCTCCACATGTACACTACAACCAACACTACTGACAAAATTTCATTTAACCTTGCATAATATGGGAGTTCACTGTACCACTGCACTGTGGTGGCACAGTAAACTCCTGTGTTCTGCAAGGATAAATAACTATTTTTGTCAATGGAGTCTGGCAGCCGTGAAGAAAAAGAGAGAAAGAAAGCGGCTTCAGTTCCTCGTTGAATAGGCTGTTTGACGGCAGTGTAAAGCAATACTAGATTTTACAGATAGTTTACACAAACTAAAGTTGATTGTTTCAGATGGGGCATTTTTAATGTGACTACAATACGTTTTTATGCAGCCTCCGTCCACAGCAGCACATTGCTTAGCATCTGTGCTGGGACTCCTGCCTGCTCCTCAGAACCAGAGGCTTGCTGACCACATTCCTATTACAAGGGTTTACAATTATGTCTGCTTATGGTACGGCTAAATGTTTGTTCTGTAATCTGTAATCAATCTGTATATGACAGCAAATAACCATTAGATTTCCATTTTATTCCCGTCAGTGAATTCGCAGTGAAGTCCCGGTAATTCTCATGGAAAGTTCCCACCTTGAATATTCCCAAACCTACACACAACCTCTGTATCCTTGGAGGTAAATACAGCCTGGATGACTTTGTCCAAATGGAGCTTCGGTGCCTGCTGGCTGACGTCATGCCAGGTTTGTTATGAATGACTCTTGTCTGTTAAAGAATCCTAAACAAACCTAAAAAACTATTCGATTCTAGCAGCAGGATGTGGTCCTCTGCTGTGTGCACCAGCAATCATCCACATAGGATCAGACTTTTATCATCTACTTATTAACTTCTTGGCGAAATTTCCAGAATTACGAGACTTGACATAACCACACGTTTTAGACATGATTCCTTTGTCAACTGATTAATTGTCTATTGATTGAGAGTCATCCTGGAACATCAGGAAATACCTGCAATGTGACCTGTAATGTCATATGACGATGATAATATTTGCAGTTAATGCAGGACTTCATTACTTCACCTCGACCGAAACATGACCACAGGCGCCTATTCATGGCTGAATGGAAATACAGCAGCAGCTCTCCAACATGTTGATTCGAATGAGTCTCGGTAAGTTCATTCTGATTAATGCGGTCAAGTGTTTCCCACATCAAATGACGCAGGACAACAAATCTGCTACTGCTGCGTGAAAACCCCTTAACCCCAAGATTTTCATGTTCAAACTTCAAACTAAAGGATTACATGTTCCTCTGTGTGTTGTGGAAACTCTGTGACCTCTTAAGTGGATTAAATAGATTCAAAGCCTCACCGGATGAAATCAAAACTCTTCTGTAATCAAGCTAAACAACACACAACACTGGTTCTCTCAGTTTATATACAGGCAATTGTTTGGTGATATTATCAGGCTGCTGGCGGTGATGTTTTCCAATAACTGCATTTCATTCTCAACATGTTATATAACTCCACAGAGGTAAACTGGTGTCCTGTTTTATTAAATGCTTATTTCACCTTTATATTACTGACATATTTAAAGGCAAAGGTGGCTAAAAAGCATGAAGGCATGAAACAACAATGCAGTGGCAAGATTTTGATGATCTGTCCCTGACTTGGTAAAAGAAGCTGGTATAAAACATCAAATTCACTCAAGCAAACTAATCAGTCAAGACAGTGGCAGCAAAGCAAATGTATATGTTCTGAATGAATGGATGTTCCTACATGATACTCATACAGGAACATTTTACACATCTGTCTATGACTTCTCACTCCTCTCTGAATGGGCAGCAGAAACAGCTGTGCATTACTTTCTATGTGCATCACATTCAACACCATCCCATTATCTATACCGCTTGTCCTTAAGGGTCGGAGGGTTGCTGGGAGCCAATCCCCGCTGATTTTGGGTGAGAGGCAGGGTACACCCAGGAATGGTCGCTCAGTCAATAACAGGACTGACACATAGAGACAGACAACCATTCATGCTCACTTGCACACCTATAGGATATTTAGAGTCTTTGTCTATGTCTTTGGACTGTGGGAGGACGCCGGAGTACCCGGAGAGAACCAACACTAGCACAGGGAGAACATGCAAACTCCACACAGAAAAGCTCAGCTCGGTGCTGTGAGAAAATAGTGCTAACCACCACGACGCCATGCTGCCTCATGCATATCACATATTCATAATAATTTATTCATCATCAGACAGTATAACAAAGACATATGTAATAGTTCACTTGGCCTTACTGTAATATTTGGAAGTTATTTGCCGTGTTTCCACAGTCGTGATCATTAAGTGGTAACAGTTTAAGTGCCAGTGTCAGCCATATACTACCACTGAACTCTTACCTACTCGCTGTGAATACAAGCATAGTCTAACCCCGTGAAATACAAATTGGGTAGAGTTTACACTCACACAGTAGAAGTGTTTATTTAACTTTATGATCTGTTTACATTCACACTACAGTGGCAAACTTAACCAGAGCAAATAGGATACTGCATTAGATGCCCAACACCTGGTCTTCTCACGTTACCATGCCATATGTTTTTTATTCAATTCAAAACCGTGACTGGTTAACTTGCAAAGACAGTAAATAAGCCGTTCTTCTGTCTGCTCTGATTGTTCTATGTGGATAAATACACATCAACAGCTGCAGAAGCTGACAGATTTGCAGTAAGACATGTGAGGGCACGGATGGCCATGAACTTTTGTACAGACATTTATGTTTCCCCAAGGATGAATCTTATCATCATTTGTCATTCATGTCATGAATGCAATACTTTGATTTATGACCAAGTACGTGCATAAATAATGACATTCCCATCAGTGCTAGGTGAACTTTGTGTTTGCAGCTAATTAGAGAATGTTAGCTCGCTAACATGCTAAGCTAAGATGTCAACATGTGTTGAGTGAAGTTCAATTTTACATCACAGCAGTCTTGAGACTACAGCTTCATCAAAATCATGTTAAATAGTAGGCTACTCCAAAATACTTTTAAAAATGCTTACTACACTTTATAATGGATCTTATGACAGCAGCCATGTGGGGAATCAGAACGTGGAAATGCTAAACTAATCTGTATCTAAAGAAATCTAACCACTTGTCTAAGAGCCAGATCACTGATCATCCAGGTAATTTATCTGGACTTGTGACTCCCCTCAAACTACACATCGAATGATTTGTCCCAATTCCAGTATCTAAGTTACGAACAGCGATACCAGTTTGTGGCTCACGGACAATGTCTGATTTAGAATTCTAATTAAATAATTTCCTGCCGCTTGTTGCTGTTTCTGCTGTCAACATCCGCATACATGTGGGAAGGATTAACCACAGAGGGGCAGATGTTGTGCTAAATTTACAGCAAATCAAACTGTGTCAACAGGAATTCATTGGAAAAGTCCATACTGCCCGCACAATGTTTGAAGAAGTTATGTTCACGTGAATTATTTCAATGAGAAAATGGATGATTAAACAAAAACAGACTCTTAAAGGTTACCACCCTCCTGTTCTATATAGATGAATCCCACCAGATGAATGTTTGTAAAGTCAAGATGCTGGTCCCAGGAGGGCGAGGGATTACCAGAAAGCAACGCCCAAACACCTTTACCATGAAGTGTGTCACTGCTTTTCCAGTATTTCCACAGTAAGACACATACTGTTTGAAACACATAGAAACAGCTTGATGTGAAAACGATTTTCGGGATTGAGGCACAGCTGTTATCCTTATTTTATCTCATCTTCTAGTTCCAAGAATAAAGTTGTGTAGTCATGTTTGAGTCGTAACCTACAAGTAAAGCTAAAAGAGGTTATGGCTCAGTCATGCTTTGATCAAACACCATAAAATGCGTTACTGCAAAGAATGAGAAACTGACAGAAATACGAGTGCTAAAGTAAATACTAAAGTTGAAAGGGGAGAAAGAGGAGGAGGATCTCAGAAAAGGCGGAGAGATAACAATTCTCAAAAGTATGATGTTTCGAACTTCGACAGAATACGAGGTTACTCAGAAGATACTCATCTCTGGCTTCCCACATTTTAAACCAACGCTCCAAGAATAACATCAGCAGAGGGTTACAGCATTTTCTGCAAGTGCCCTGAGAGACTTCAAAGTCCTTGGAAATCCATGTATATTTGGCAAATGGACTTAATAATGGACTTATAATTCTGATATTGGACTAAGAATGTAGATATAATTTCAAAGTGAAAGTAGAGCACATGCAGTCTTAGAATAAACCCTCAAATTGTAATAGCTTCACAGTTAAATTTTAGACCAAAATGGTTTTATTTTACATAGGAATCAAAGAATGAATGGTTAACGACTGATTGGAATTATTGCTGCTTAAACAGAGCAGAAAACATGAGTGAATTAATGCTTTAAATCTTCTTTAATTCTAAGCTTTCTGACAATTTTCAATGTCACAGATTCACGTCACAGACCTTCATATGGACAGAATGGACAGAGTGTCAGAGAGCCTCACATGAAGAGTTTTATTGTTTCTGATACTTCTAACGATTATTCACTGACTAGTCTATTACCCTCAGAGTCGTGAAACTGTTAAAGCAAAATAAGAATAGTCATCTAACTGGGAATCCTTTCCTGTGATCTAATTGAAAAATTCCACATTACACTGTGGTCCACTGGAGCCTCTCTCAGACCCCTGGAGGTCCCTGCTGAGACTCACTGGTTTAAATAACTTATAGTTCACTATTTGTATTTAATTAAAACGCCAGCTGCACTAAAACAAAAACAGATGTAGCTGTGTGCAAATAGTAATTTTTCTTTTCTACGTTTATGGAATAAAGAAACAGTCTTTCAGTCTCTTGTTTTTCCAAAAAAAAGAATAAAAAGTGTCAAATCTGTTTGGAGTTGCCTTTATTCTTCATCCTATACACCCTATAAACTTTATTTTGAGTTTTTTGTGAACTGAATCAAGGATCTAAGGATAAAGGGTGTGGTCACTGTACAGACTGTAAAGCTTCTCGAGGCAAAATTTGTGATTTTGTGCTGTAAAAACAAAATTATCTTGTCTAATAAACAAATCTATTCTCACCTGTAGTGGTGAAAGAAAGTACTCATTATAGACAATGGCCCATTTCTGAATAAAGTTAATTACTGGATTATAATTAGCGACATTAATGTGTAAGAATCACTAACATTGCAGTTGTCAAAGTTGGGGCTAATTTTTATTTATCTATATACTGTTGGGTGTTTAGTCTGTAATATCACATCATAATTTATTAGTTTATCTATAATTTGTTTTAACAATCTGAATCTGAACTAAAGCTCTTAAATGTTAATGTAGTGGAGTAAAAAGTGCAATAATTTACTCAAAAATGTGGTGTAGTAGTAGCATAAAGTAACATAAAATACAAATACTTGAGTTAAGTATATGGGACTAATGTCATGAAATGGATCTATAAATCTATAGAAGCTATCTATATAATATAAATCTATATAATTCAGTGGAAATAAAGATAACCATTCAAATCTTTAGGATTCTGATCCTACGACTATCACATTTCACAATATGACAATTACATTCATATACAACTAATTTCAACTTCAATTTACAACTAATGTTCTTATCATATCTGGCAAGACGTAAAAAATGTTGATGGCGAATATAGTGGTAAAGTGTTCGTTAACAAAGTATTTAATTTGTTTTACAACAAAATTTAGTTGCTAATTTACTCAAAACAATGTTGTTTGTGGAGATAATCCAGATAATTTTTTTCCCAATTATAATTCTTAGCACAATGTAATTTGGAGAACAATGTAGTAATATACAGTATAATTGTAATAACTAGGTGACATAGTTGGGTGCCGGTATCATCAGATCAAAACCAAATTGTGAGATTTTGCCAAACCTGAGTGACAAGGTGCTTCATTTGTTGTGTTTTTAATAGCAGCCAGCAGTGATGTCACAGTGTACGGACACACCCTGGAGTACACCTCTACGTCACAGCAGTGACGTCAACAATAAACAACATTTTCAGCTGAAGCTATGTTACTCGTTAATGTTGCAGAAAGGCCGGCTCAGCTAACTGATTTGATAACATCTTTTGGTTTCTTGTATAGATTTCAGAACAGCAGCTCCTTCATTTTAAGTGTTTTTCCACGGAGCATTATCAGTCCAACATGTTTATCTTTTTGCCCACTGCAGCTTAATGACTTTCTTGTGATGTTTATCTTGATTATTTTAACAACCACTGTCTAGTAAAGTAAACTCCTTTGCTGTTGTTTAACTTCTGCGCATGACCCTACTGACTGACTGACACGTGGCTTTGGATTCCCTCATGCTTTTAAAAGATTATCTTGACTCACTTTCAGGAAAGAGCAGACTTTGGACCCCTCCTGTCTCAAATCCCTGAACTCCTTTTATAGCAAACAATTTTAAATCTGTAAGTGGCAAATCAGAAATATAACAGCGAACAGGGTCATGCAGGCTGTGTTCAGGCTCGTCTTCTGTTTTCATCCTCAAAGACCGCTGCTGTACAGGCAGTATATTCTGCTTCAGGTGGGTCTCAAATGACCTCTTGTGATTGGATTTAACTTCCCTTCTTACTTCAGATTTTATCTGTGAGACAAAGAACAAAAAAACGCAAGAGGAACGCAATGCTGACCTATATATAGTCGTCAGAGCTGTTTGACAAGGACATTACAAACACTACAGTGTTTAATAGGTGGTCCTTCAGTGTAGCCAAGGAGGAATTTGTGCTCACCCTCTGGTCACATGCAGTGCTTCCTTAAGTTTGTTTTGAAACATTACTATCATAAAAGAATGAATACATTATTTTCATTTGGTGGTGATTGTTGTTGTTGTTGCTGCTGGTATTGGGTCTGTATTTGGTTTGCTAATCTGCATCTTGTCAAAAAAGACACAAATGAAATCTGTGGAACCCACCACCTGCTCAGGTTGGCATGAGGTGAGCTAAACAGATACACGACATCAAAAATGATAAAAATAAATAAATAAATAAATAATAAACAAAACATTTAGTTAAAGATATCTTAGTTACAGCAGGAGTCCACTTAGGAATCTAATTTCCTCCCACAACTTAATGACCCAAAAAATGAACAAAAAACAAACTAAAACAAACATATGAACAGAAACACTGGACTGAACTTTTATTAATGTCAGTCAATGAAAAGAGGAGGGTTTTCACAACCACAGATATAAATTTTGCCACAACAAAGAGTCCATTAATGGATTAGTTGATGAGAGAAAGTTAATGAACAACATCTTTGATAATTTCATTGTTTCAGTCAGTAAAAATAACTGTTTACGTAATTTATCGATCATTTACTGGTTCTGTCCTCTCACTTTTCTTTTTTGGTTTTATATTACTTTAAATCCTCTTTCACGTGTTCAGATTAAAGAAAACACATTCAGGTAACATTGGGCTGGTGCAACATAACCAACACCATCTTCACCTTCACAAGGAATTGTGAAGGTGAAAATGAGAAATGATGATGCACTTTCTTCACTATCTTCTAACATTTTAGACTTTTTCCCAGAATTTCCCCCCAGGGATCAATAAAGTATTTCTTTCTTTCTTACTTTCTATTTATCTACCTACCTACCTACCTACCTACATAAATGACTGATCTTCAATGAGCATAATAACTGGTTAATCTTGAGAATTGGGTCACATTTGGTTATATTTTGGTTATGTTACCACCTCAGAGCTGGACTGACATCACCAAAGTGAGAACACAGCTGAGCACTTAAGATTCAGTATTTAACAGGAAATAACTGTAATAAGATCATCACAGCATATAAAATGTGGTCACTGTTTTAGCATTTACTGTTTTAAGAATAGACAAGAATGTCCTGACCATTTGCTTACGATTTTAAGAGCTGATTCATGTGCTAAGATGAGGGTACAGATATGATAAAAAATCCTTTATAGTGAGGGGCATATTGTGACATTAGCTTCGTCATACACCAAAATGTACGAACACTGTTATGGCTCCAGCTTACTGTAGAGACCACAGACACATTTTAAGTGCATTTGCAATAAAGGAATTAACTTTACAACATTCAAGATAACTATAAACCGTGCAGGGATGGCTTGTACGTCCCATGATTCACTGCAAACTGATGCGCATTCCACTCTGCCTTGGAGTTTCCAAGCCTTGGCATCACTTAAGTGGTTGGTTGTTTTTAGAGTCTGCCAGCTCCTTTTTGTCTGCAGCAGAGATGAGCAGCGGTGGTTTACCTCTCAGAGAGGTGTTGTGTTTTGTCTTTTAAGGTCGGCTGCAGACAGAGACCCCATCGCTGCTGCTCCTCACTGTAAACACAAGTCACGCTGTAATGAATGTGCGAAGGCTGGAGAATCAGAGCAGGCTAAGTGCTCTGACGTCCCGTGTGTTCTCGCTGTCCATCAGCCGCCTGTTGTGCCTCACAGCCATTTACAGTCATCTCTGTTTGGGACAGAGCCGTGGGCTGCACTGTGGACACGCTGCTTTTGTTACTGGTAAAATACCAACCACAACAAACCAACCATGTATTTATGTATTTCATTAAACTTCACTGATATCTTTTGGTTAGCTCATAAAGCTTTCTACTTGTTGTAAATATTCTTTGGCTGATGGTTTCTGCCAGTGTTGAAGAGCAGCACACACAAACTCAAACTGAAATGTCTCAGAATCAAAACTAATTTATCTTGTTTTTATGTTTGTTCGCTGCTGTTATCGCTGGTTTCATCACAATGCGTGGGGTGTGTGTCAAAATTACAGTCACAGTCCCAGTTTCCAACCCCACAGACACTTTGATTAAATAATGTCTTATGAAATACAAGCCTCGCTTTTCTGGTAACAGAAATCCCTCTGCCTCAGATGAGATGATTTCACCAGAGTTCAAAAGACCCCTGAAGACCAGAGTAATGCTTAAAGGATTAAAAAAAAAAAAAAAAAAAACAGCAACATGCTTTTGCAAAAATAGTTTCCTCCTCATTCTGTATAACTATTATAATGAGATAATAATCATAATGAGATTTCTGGGTAACCTAAAGTACCAGGGAAAGTGGGAAGTTGTGATGAAACATTCACCACCACTTAAGTGGAGAAGCCACTGAAATTTAGAGGTGGTGTCTCTTGAACAAACAGAACCAAAGCGTTGCCTGTGGTTAGATAAACGGTTTAATTAGTTTTAATCTAGTTAGAATTTGGATGCACGATTATTATTACTGGAGTTGATGAAGCTGCTGCATTTCCTGAAACACCATTGTGTCTGACAGGATGAGAAATGTCAGCTGAAGTCTTCTCATATCTCCATACATCAGCGTTTGTGCGCTCCGTCTTTACTCACCAGCCAGCCGGGCTGACCTCCTGACAGGCCGCCTCAGAAATTACGCAGGGTGGTGGTGACATCGGCAGATGAGACATGGTGCGGAAGTTGACATAGATAATAAACGTATTTTCTTGTTTATCTATTGCTCAGAGCACCCTATCTCATCTTGTCTGACTGCTGGGTGTTTCGGTATATCAGAGAGAGCCCGCCTCTCAGCTCAAGGCTGTGCGCAACCACCATCTGCAGTTAACTACATCTGGATTACTGGAAAGCAGAGGGGATGAGACTACCAGCGAAAATACCCCTGCTGACTCCTTATCTTCTGCTACAGGGAGTTAAAAAGGAAATGCTCTCCCAAATCCACAGCAGACCAAAGGGAATATCGCTGACTAACACCAGCCTGTGGGTGTATTTGGAAATGGAGACCCACAACTTTACGCACGGATCTGTCTCCAGAAACGAGACGCTGGTGCAGCAGTCACAAACTACCAGGGTCGAGACAGCAATCGCTTTACCAATATTTATGTTTGCTGGCGGCGCCATTGGGAATTTAATCGCGATAATTGTTCTTTCAGTATCAAAACAGGAGAGAAAATCTTCGGCTTTCTACACGCTGGTGTGCGGTCTGGCGGTGACGGACCTGCTGGGCACCTGCCTGGCCAGTCCGCTCACTATAGCCAACTACCTGGACCAGCACGTGCTGGAGGAGAGACACGTGTGCGAGTTTCACTCCTTTTTGTTGCTGTTTTTCGGCTTAACAGGACTGAGCATCATATGCGCCATGGCAGCAGAGCGGTACCTGGCCATATGCTGCCCGTACACCTACCAGCGGTGGGGGGTGGACCGACGCTTTGCGCAGAAGTTCCTTGTCTTCATCTACATCAGTCACATTTTCTTTTGCTGCCTCCCGATGACGGGCATGGCGAGCAGCCAGCTGCAGTCCTCCGGGACCTGGTGCTTCATCGACTGGAGGACGCACGAGCCCCTGCCCGCCGCCTACTCCGTGCTGTACGGGGTCGTCAGCCTGCTGCTCATCCTGGGCACCATCGTGCTCAACCTGGCGGTGTGCGGAGCGCTGCTGCTGATGCGGCAGAGGACCGTGCAGCGGCCCGTCACCAGAGCCAGCGTCCGGGAGAGGTGGAGGGCTCTGTCCTCGGCCGCAGAGACGCAGATGATCGCGGTGCTGGTGATGACCTCCGTGGTGGTTCTGGCCTGTTCGGCCCCGCTAGTGGTGAGTGAATGTGGGACTGTAATTAAGCAGCAATTGGTCTGCATTGGCTGCTGATGTTGCATTCAATCCCCTCTGCCTGTACAAATGTATGGAGCAGCATGTGTGTAGGTTTAGGTGTAGTGGAAATTAATGAGTGGTGGAAGAAGCATTCAGACCTGGTTAAAAAAAAAGAGTAGCATTATAGTGTAAACAGCATTTTAATTTTGTTGCTGGGCTAGGGGGAGTTAATTATACCTTCCTGGACAGATTAATTAAAACGGTCAGGTAATTGAAGTGCAGTAGTCTTATAAACAAGCAACACTAAGTAAAGTACAAGTACTTTAAAACTGTGTGTACTGAGAGAAAATTATGCTATTTCCCAGCACTGATAATCAGGAATACTTTATTGTTGACTTTCCTGTAACTAAATTACTGTATCATCAAAGTATGCCATTGATTTGATTCAATTTGAGTTGGGAATCCTCAAAAATAGTTTCTAAAGTCTTATTTGTGGTATGAAGTTCTGAGCTATTTATAACTTTTTTTCTCTTTTAGATCCGTGTGTTTGCAAACCGCATCATGCTGAAAGATGACTCCAAAGCTGACCTGGCTGCCATCCGGATAGCCTCTGTCAACCCCATCCTCGACCCCTGGATCTATATCCTCCTCAGGAGGTCTCTGTTTCGTCGGCTACTCAGTTTATCGAGGCGAGCCAGCAGCACGCGCAGTAATGCACCTACTACAGTACAATCAAGTCTGTTTTATCCTGAACTCGTGAGGGACAGCCATGTGTTCACCCAGCTGATGTGCAACACAAACATCATTACTCAGCTGCCCGCCACTGTCACATTCACTCCGTACGACACAGAGAGCCTCCGCCAGACTTAAAACACACTGAGGACATCTATGACGTGACATCTAGGAATGTTTGCTGCTTTCTCACGCTGCAAGCAGCTCGATGCGGAGCCAGAGACTTTGTTTCAGGGCTGTTGTCGGCAGGATGCAAAGACTGTGACGACTTTGTGGACTCACAGCTGGACAGGGCACTCAGGGCTCCTGAGGGATTAAATGAAAGTGGACATCTCCTGCGGTGACACAGGACAGATGAGAAAAAGCTACCTGCCTCAGATGTTTTTACCAAAAGTGCAGCAGTAAGACGTGACTGAGCCTTAATTTTGTGCCTTTCACTGTCACCCAGCCTCACCTCATGCAGTCAGAGCTCCGGCTTCCTGCTCACCATCACGCCCACATCAAGCTCAAGTAGTATACAGCTCCTACAGACGGAGCTCATTTCACCTGCAGCCTGTGTTCAATCAACCAGTGACTCATTTAACAGACACAACAGGCTCTAGCCATCATAAGAGTCAGATCTTACTAAAAAACTGGTTGAGAACCATCTCAGCTGCTCCTCTGAGATGTTTTCCATGGTGTACGGGCAGGTTCGGACCCCCATCCTCCCTCAGTTACATCCATTTCAGTGGGAAACATCTGAAACACTGATATGAGCTCTGACTAAATGCTACTGATGCATGTTTGCATTAAAGACCTCAGCTTGAACCTTGGCGTCTTTGGTCTCTACTGTTTGACTGTTTTAGCCTTGACTGGAGCTCATGTTGCTGCAGTCTTCAGTGGTGCAAAGTAACTAAATACATTTATTCAAGTACTGTACTTGAGTACCATTTTGGGGTACTCTGACTTTACTTGAGTATATAGATATTATGATACTTTCAACTTGACTACATTTAAGAGGGACATATTGCACTTTTTATATTTATTTGACAGCTGTACTTACTGTTACTTTTCTAATGAAGAATTCATATTAAAAACACACACATATATAGATGCATTTCCCCTCCAGATTTCTCGTATGGTTTCATTTCAATAACTGTTTAAATTAACATTTCATAAAAAATTATTATTGTGCATCACTGTGTATTGTTTTTCCTTCTTTCCTCTCCCATTAATCACCTCAGGACCCTCAGATTGATCTCATGACCCTTTGGAGGGGCCCGACCCGTAGTTTGGGAACCACTGGACTAAACTACCAAACTGCGTAAAAACTAGTCATAATAATAATAATAATGTTCCATATAATAATATATCAGTCACCGGGGACATTTTTCTGAAAACAAGTACTTTTGCTTGTGATACTTTAAGCATGTTTTGCTGATAATACTTCTGTAGTTTGATGCAAGACTTGTAGTTGTAATGGAGCCATTTTATATGGTTGTACTCGTCCTTTTACTTCTGGATACCTCTTCAACCACTGGTAGGTTTTACCTTAATAACTGATTTAAACTCAACCACTGTGGTCCTGACAACGGCAACAACTTAATCAGTGATTATCTTTTTTCTCAGTTGTTGCTCTATGATCATCTGTCGGAATATGTTTCAAATTTATAAATGCTGACAATGAAACAGGAGCCCTTTATGAAATGAAAAGATTAAAGTGTGTACCTTTTTCGCAGTGCGTATGGGGTCAGCAGCCTTCAGTTTTCAGATCAGGTTCTCTTTCTATTGAAGGACAGCAAAAAAGCAGCATGCAAACAGTCAGTAAGACGCTCAGCTGACCATCCACTTACTTTTTGGTCTCTTGTCATTTGATTCATGTCACTGCTGAACTTACCTGTGCATGTCGTACACTGGAAAGAGCACCAAGGGGTTCAGGAAATTTCAGCCATGCAGGGGTGGAACAGACAGCTCGAGGAGATGCACAGCACTGAAAGCATCTGCTGATGAAAGACTCATATGACAAGTTGATACCTTACTCACTCAGGATTACTTGTAAACTAGATATGATCAAGTACGTGAGAAAGCCTTTAAGAAAGTGGCTATATTCATTCTGAAATGCCTCCCTGCTCTGATCTCAAGGAAGCTGAAATTGCTGCTGCATTAAAGCTGCCCACTGGGGGCAGGAAAACAGCAAAACAAGCTTGTGCATCTTAGAAGTCCCACAGCAACATTTCATCATCCAATGACAGCCCGGTGAATATAAATCTATTATTAATGACACTTTTAGCTCTAGTTTGGACTCCTTCAGCTCCTGAGAAAAACATCGAGTTTTCAAAATAAATTAAAGTTCTACTCTGCCTGAAGACATTCGCCTCGATGTGTTCTGGCCAGATACTACAGTGATGTTATAGATGTTTTTACTTGAGGCGAACCAGTTCCTTGATGCCACGCAGGAGAGAGCAACATCGTTCTTGGGTGTTGAACCTGAAGCCGACAGGTACCACATTCACCACTTGTTTTCCTTAAATCACACAAAATATTCTGGTACAATATGTAAAGAAATCTTACTTTGCTGAAAAAAATCCAGAAAAATGGGACTGAAAACACTCATTGAGTTGTCAAATTTCCATCTTTCCCCCATTCAAAGGTTAATAAAAAGCCTGTATGTATAATCTGCTTGGTGTTTTGCTTTTATATTAATAAAAGTAGAGAGATTCAATACGTTCAGTATTCCATAATGAATTTATTTTCCCCAACAATTAAAAATAGCATTTACTAAACATAAGCAGACAAGACTGTGCATAGCTGCACTTCTGTACAACATTTCTGTACCTTAACACCATAAATAAAAATCTATAAACATCAGTTAAGTAAAAATTCTGTCTCAAGATCCATTAAAGACACACAAAAATAATAATTATACAAGTTTTACAAAGTAACCTCCCCCTTTCTCCAGTCATTAACATTTACATCCCAGCGAAAAAGCTTTACAGGAGAGAGCCCACATCCACATCATCGTTCTCTCCCAGTGAGCTCGGTGTGCAGAAACAAATAGCCAGCAGCACAAAATCATACAGGAAATTCATGAACTACAACACATGTCTGAAGTGTTGTAGCTTGATTTTTCTTACATCTCATCCACCAGCAAACAAGGCCTCCACCCTGTGGTGCATCAGCATCAAAACGGTTATATTCTGCGTTTGGCAACATGAGGAAGGACATGAAGAAAAACATGAAGAAATTGTAAAAAGTCTGAAAATATGAGCTGCAGCAGCGCAGTGGGATTAACCACAAAAGGTTCAAATAGGACTTGCACCGCTTTCTCCCGATGTAATCTAGAATAAAACAATGCAGTGTTGATTGTTGCTGCCTGGTTCTGGATAAAAACACAGAATTTTGTCAAATGAGCACAAATTCTGAAATGCAGATTGTATTTGAAAATCACATTCCTAAACTATGAGTGGGTTGTGTTGTTTCTTTGTTGAATAGTTTTTGTGTTGCTTGGACGTTGTCTGTCGTGACACTGCTGGTTAACGTGTAATCACATTCCTCAGCAGCTGAAAAAAAAATTGTGATTTCTTTAGTTTAGTTGGCCCTCGCATTGATGGATGATCTTGGTTCTTCATGTAAAACGAATCTCTAATCATCTCGGCGTGCGTGATATGTCGCATTCCACCTTACTAATTGCACCGATTTGATATGCAGATATGCACTTTATTTTAGCAATTAGAGGTTATTTGTATTGAAATATAGGGCAACAGAGTGACGGCTTTCTAAGTTATCAAGAATCCACCTGTTGTAGATAAAAAAAAACAACAAAGCCAACTGCTGGTGCTTAGTGTTCAGTAATATATCTGAGCAGGTTGGTATTTTCAAATATCTGCTTCTTCATCTAACAGTGGTAGAAACTAAAAAGAGATGTTACACTGAAATTATATTTTTTGGCCACCACCACATGAATGATATCCACTCTTCTTTGAGCTCAGTTCTGGTTTTTATTAACTCCTTCTAAAAATCTGGGGTTTTAGCCGTTAAATGCTCCACTTTGTTCTCCAGTCTCTCGGTATATTTGCCTGCTGTTTGGTGTTGGGAAGGTGGCATATTTGGGGTTTATCACAGGCGCCTGGATAAAAAACTGCTGATAAGAAACAGTTACTACAACTACAAATGTGCAGCTATAAAGCCAAACAATCACAGAGCCACTCATACAGCGGCGGTTAATTCTCTGCACTTTCACATGACACAGTAATTCAATTCAATGTTGATGTAGAAAATGTTGGTGATGACGTTTTGAGGATTTCATAATGGTTAAAAAAACCCGACTGAAAACATAAACATTCCAGCAGGTAAAGCCTTTATGTAGTTTCAGAGTTTTGAATCAGCTCATTTGTTATTTTTCAGGCTACCGTTTTTGATATTGTAGTGGACTGCAACATATTTCAAAGGAGTTTCTGTTTATGCTGTTTAACTCAGTCCAGCAGAACAAAGTAGAGCCTCAAAAAGTACAACAGTCAACACACAAACAACTACAGCACCAGTCTTAAAGATATGAATATGGTGGAGTTACTCCAGGGCTGAAATCCACTATGTCTCAACAAAGGGGGGTTTCTACTTTTCTGGTAAATTCATGTAAAAACAGCCAACTTTTCATCATTTTATTTTAATCAGGACCTCATGTTCTGTTATCTTCCAAAACAGTAGCTTTCTCCCACTCGGCTAGAGAAAAACAGAGCAGCTACAGGTTCCCAAGACCCTACAAATAATGTCTGCTACAAACCATCTCAAGAGCTAGTTTGCTCTTTAAATTGAACAAATATAAAATAGCAAACAGACAGTTATTGATACTAGTTTGTCTCTGGGAAGCCCAGAGTGCACCGCCCTCACAGAGCTCTTTTGGGAATTTTCTCCAGACTAAATACTGTGACAGTGTTTTAAATTTATCAAAGAAGGCAAACATAGTACAGTAAAAAAAAAAGTCATATTATTAGAATATAACTGCATTATCCCCTTACCTACATCTACCAGGGACTACAGCCGGAAAAACAAGCTCACACGCTACATCTGGCACAGCTAATGTGCACTGTACCTACAAAATAAATGAGCAGAAGCACAATGTTGATTTCAGATGCTGAGACATTTGGGTCACAAAAACATAAAAACTGTATATTGCAGCAGTACGATGCTCAGTGTGCATCCGAAATAGCACAAGCTATCCTGTGGGGAGAAATTAAAATACTAAATTAAAGAGTTCAAGCAGTGAAAAGGGCTTTTCATTATAAACGATTATTAATTACTAATTTATCAATTTTGAAACACTAACCAACCATTATCATTAAACCTCTTGTCTACCTGAAATTACAGTTGTAATTGCACAAACCAAAACCTCTGATTTTGAATGGAGTCTTTCCAGTCTGACACAAATATTAGAAAAATGCTTTAAATTCATCAATTGACAGACACTCACAACCTGCATAACACTTTCTCAGTTGTTTCATGATGTGCAAACTTGAACCGGGCCTCCGTTTAAAAAAAAAACACAAACATGACAGAGCAGCTTTGGTTCAGGCGAACAAATCGCCTGACAGGAGAGAAAATCTCACTCTGCCTGAGAAGCTTCGTAGATCAATAAATACCAATAATTACTTAAAAAGACTATTGTTTCAGATCGACTCTTCAACTCCAAACAATTCAACTCAATTTTAACACCTCTATAACATTTTACATGGTTAGAGTCTCTAAGGAAGATGAAACATGAGCATCCTGGCAGTCTGCAGCTGCTGTCGTGCGTACTGAGAGGATGATTTGTTTTGGTTGATCTAGTTTTAAGATGACTTTTTACATTGATGGTCCATGATAACATATGGTTTTTTACTTATTTGTTATCTTGGGGAAAAGGATAGCTCTGTGGGAGGTCACTGACTGTTCTGTGTCACAGAACTGGTCTCACTCTTGGTTGTCATGAAAGTTTATCTTTGTTCAAAGCCATAGAGGCCTTGTTTGTTTGTTTGTGTGTGTGTGTGTGTGTGTGTGTGTGTGTGTGTTGAAATGCCATTTCAGGATAGCAAGTTCTAAAACAGTGCCAATTAAAAACACTTGTTGACGACGACTGGGACATTGAAATTTTATCTGAGCTTTTATTTTGAAATTTGGGCATTTTTCTTCACCAGGCACTTGTAATTTTGAACAACTTTGGAAAGTGAGTGCAGTCACATTTGCATCTACACTGAAAACAGACTGTGTACAGGCAAACTAACATCTCTGTGAGGCTGTATTCAGGCACAGCGGTGCTTACCTAAATGCTACTGTTACCATGCTAACATGCTCACAATGACGATGCTAACATGCTCATGTTTAGCAGGCATGATGTCTGCCATGTTCACTATAGCATGCTAGTATGCTATCATTTGCCAATTAACAATAAACATAAAGAACAACTGAGGCTAATGGAAATGAAATTCGTTTTGCAGGAATCTAGGCATAAAACAAAGTATTGGCATCGATAAATCCATGCCTCTAGCCTCAAGTCATTACAAGTACCTCATGAAGAAAAATGACAATCCTGAACATGAAATGCCTGAAACCAAAATGTGATGGCTTTCCACGGAGCTTTGTTTGTTACAAAATGTAACATGACAGACAAACTTGTTTAGGTGCAAGTTAGCGTTCACGATAAATGACAGCTGACATCCTTTCCTCTGAAAATGAACCAAATAACCCGAAACAGAACAAATTATGGCTGCTTGTGAAAACAAAACTGACATTTCCAGACAGTAAGGTGCAAATCATTTATCAACTATCTTTTACATGTCCACCTGCTGGATAACATGGCTGAATCTGTCACCAAAATGTCTGAAAACAGGTGATTTAAGTTTTGTTTTCTCTCAGACGTCCCTTACAGTCAGTACCGAAGTAATAAATAAACAATGACATACAGCGAAGCTGTCAGAAAGTGAAGTTTAGACACGGAGGAGCGTGGGAGAGGTCACGTCACTGACCGACTCGTCTCATTCTTCCACAACAAACAGCACTTGCCTTCAGTCTCGTGCAGGGCTGAAAGGACCCACTGCTCGGAGGGCGGCTACACACAGTTAAGTCTACGACAGCGACCCAGAGTGAGGACAGCCCCCTCCTTTACACCACATACTGGTGGTTGCTGCTGTAGCTTGTCGTGTAGGCCTGCCGGCTGTACTGGAAGTGGTCGGTCAGCACGTTGTTCCAGCTGTGCTGCTGCTCTGAGCCGTGGGAGAAAGGCACTGACCCGTTGGCCTGGATCTTCTCCAGCGCCGGGTTGTCAAAGGGCATCAGGTCCTGCTTGGAGCTTGGCAGCAGCTTCTTCTCCTTGTTAGCGTCATACTTGGCCTGTTGGCAGTGGAGAAGGGCAAATGGATTTTAAATGACTGGGTGTCTTAGTAGTTGGTCCCCTGGCACCGCACCATGGCTGCCCACTGATCCTAAATAGTGTGGGTGGGTCAAACGCTTCCCCAAGAGGATAAATAAAGCACATTATAACTTTACTTTTTACATTTAAGTCAAAGACAAATTGCAACAAGTTGGATGAGAGCAACAGATATGGAAAGCTGCTTTTAGGCAGAATGCCAAGCACTTTACGGATGACGAATGAACAACTGTAAATTAAGAAGAACATATATAGAATAGTCTATATATGTTCTGCTTCATTTACAGTGATTAAGTGAAACAGAGAATATGTAGAGCACATGGTGGCAGCTGCATTATTATGCAAATATTAATGAATGTAATACCACAAAATAAGGCCCAGGAGAGACTTTTTTCCCAACAACAACTGTAAGCAGAGTGACTTAGTGCTTGGAATCTGCTGATATCAATCTGTCACATGAACATCATCACTGGTGCACAACATATATATATGTAATATGTGCTGGCTGATAAAGAGTTTCCCATTAAAAGAACAGAAGATATATTTTTTTCTCCTTTAACTTCTGCCCCCACCGTTTAGCTACCAACTCACTCCCTGCATATGAATTCAAGCTCTTTGTCCCTTCATTTGCTTCCTCTTTTCTTCCTCCTAATCCGTTCATTCACCGCAGTAGTCGGGGTGACTCACCTTGTTGTAGAGGAAGACTCCGACTATGGCCGTCATCATACCCAGGACGTTTGTGAGGGTGACCGGGTTGCGAAGCATTAGCAGTGAGATGCTAATGACCATGATCCTCTTGGTGGCGTTGGCGACGGCATAGCTGAGCGGGCTGACGAGGTTAAGTACGCTGAAGGCGATGACGTTCTGAGCGAAGTTGCAGAAGCCGCTGATAAGCAGGAGGAAAAAGGTACCCGACCATTCTGGGATTTCCGACTGTGAGGAGAGCAGTGCAGACAGGTTACGTTCAGGGTCATAAAACGAGCCGCGTGCTGCTGAAATCCACCGCAACAGGTGGTATGAAGTGGCTGTTGCTGCTACTCACCAGGTCCCCGTTAACAAGAAACACAGAAAGATCCACCAGAACCCAGGTGGGCAGCATGAAGATGACAGCATTAAAGCCCAGGATGTTGAGCAGCCTCAAGTGGTGGATCCTTGTGTCTCGCAGCACCTTTACAAGGGAAAAGGTTGGTGGAAAAATAAAGCAAAGTCACAACTGTACTAGCCAAAGAAACAGCGATGCAAAGACTTGGTTTTTCTCTGTTTAGATACTTTCTGATGTCCACTATAGTCCTATCGAACGTAAGCAAATCATGAGCAAGTTTTAAATAACAACCTAAAAAACAGTCCATTTAGTGTGAGAGGAATTTAGTTCAGCTTGTACCAAATGACAAGAGATACCCCAAAAAATCTAAAATTGTGGGTTTCATTTGCATGAAAAAGTGGCAGCCGGTGATGTTGTCCAGAGAATATTCTTATTGGAAGTCACATTAACGTCAGTAAAATGTCTTACAAATCTGTCAAATCTTCTGTCAATCTTGTAGATCTGAACTGTACATTAAGATAAGCCACTCAGCTTAATGTATTAAAAGTAAAAATAAGATGTTATAGGTGATTTCTCCGGGCTCTAAAACATCACTCTCAATCACAAACAGCATCAACACAAGTACAATAAATAAATAATAAATTCAATATAAACCAACGCAAACGTGATAACCAAACAAAGCACATACAAGGGCATTCGTATTTACCGGTAAATACACGATAACACAATAATCAAATCATGACAGCAGCAACCACGTACATAAGATCAGAGTTAAAGGAAAAATAAAGGAATTGTGCTTTGAAGTGCAGCAACTGGCCACTGGTGAAATTCAGTTACTGCTGATTTTTCAACACAGAACCACTTCTCTCTTCTGACTGCATTTTACCCTCACACACTCTCTCTCACATTCACACACACAGAGCCAACCTCCTCAGTGCAGAGATCCTGTAGCACATACCAGCGTGAGAATGAGTTACCTTTTTGGAGAAGATGTTCTGCAGAGAGAAGCAGAGTGTGGCAGCCAGAGCACTGATTAGTCCTGAGACATCAAAGGACAGCTCAGTCACTGTGGCCAGCAGCACCCCACCAATGATGGGGATGAGCGAGATGTACACCTGTGATAAGGACAACAGAGTCAGCAGAAGCCAATACAAACAACACTCACGTTACTTACGTTATTTCAACTACAGTAAATTAGCAAAACATAATTTCCTCGGAGTCTTTCCCAATCACTTCCAATCTTTGGATTATGGACTGTTGGTCAGATAAAACGAGCAATATGAAAATGCCTCCTCAGGCGTTTGGAAATGTTACCTGTTGTCTAACATTTTATAGCCCAGGGCTACATCTAAGGATTATTTTTCTGATTGATATCACTTCTAGATTTATCATTTAGTCTATAAAATATTAGAAAACAGTGAAAAACATGCCAATTTCCAAGAGCACCAGGTGACCCCACTGAATGTCTTAATTTGTCCAACAAATAGTCAAAAAACCCCAAAATATTCCTATTCATTATAATGCAAAACCAAGAAAAGCAGCAAATTTTCCCATTTGAGAACCTAGACGAATCAATTTTTGGAATATTTGTTTAAAAAGGAACTTAATCGGTTGATCAAGTAATTGGTGCAGCTCTATTATAGACCTTTATAACGAAAATTATCTGTCGGCTATAGAAATGATGAAAGTAATTGTTAGTTGCATCCCTGCTAAAATGAGTGAGAACATGAGTGGCCTGTTTCCATCTAATATTTGGTGATATCTTAATCACCAATAATTCAAATAAAATAATTATGCATCAACAAATCATTATCACAGTAACTTCAACAGGCCAATAGAATAGCAGTGCATTATTTGTAGCTGTTATTTCAGGCTTGGTTTTGTATAGAAAATGTAAGGGGACATTTTAAAAAAACTTTTCCAAACCTAAAATCCAAAGCACGGCTACATTTTAACCTTCTGAACAAAAAAAGTGAAAACCCAGAGGAAATAGCTTTACAAACAGTTGGCAGCAAAAAGCCACAAAGTAGTGCAGGGACACTATTAATCTATTCAAACTGATGACGATGAGAAAACAGCATCACCAGCAAGCCCAGGTTTAAAGGATGCAGCTGGCCACACTAACTCTCCTATAGGGGACCACATTTATGGGCTGAAACTATCATAAATATCAACAGCAAGATTTGTTGAAAATGTGGGATCATGAGAAACGATTAGACCTGCAGCGATTATGAAACCCACTTGTCCACCCACTCCATCTATTCAAAACCAACCACACAGAGTGAAAATGAGAAAACACTGCACTGGGGACTTTTATTCCTCCACTTTACTGGCATCAAACGGTCCAACTTTCTGCAGATTCATTGTCTCATGCAAAAACTACAGAAAAAAGTGATGTTGCAACAAGAATGAGGAACTCCGTAGTAAAGGAAACAGAAGTTAGAAGAGGCAGTAAAAGAAAAGTTAAAAAAACCCTGATTGGGCGCTTGTTTTAGTCAGGAATTGACCCCAGTGCATGCAAACAATGTTAATCAAACAGATCTTAATTTGTTGGCTGATGATTAAACATCTTTGACAGGATGCACTACCAGGAAGCAGAGCAGCTCCTGCAACAACTTCCTCAACACCATCAGGATGGAAAGACACACACACACGGAGCATGCCAGTAAATGCTGGTCTGCTTATCCTTTTATCACAAATACACGACTGTAAAGTGGCTGGTGCCTGTCTGGTTCTTTTTTGTGACCATGAAAATTAAGACAGGCTGCAATCTATTTTGGCAGAGGCCTAGATTTCTGTCCCATTTCAGCTACCCCACCTTAATTTGAAAATTCCCCCTGAAGGCTCTCTGCACTCAAAAGGGAAAAGTTAAAATGCCATAAAGTCTGCTTTTATCATGGTTATGTTTTTTTTTGTACTGTTGCATGTTTTGGCATTGATGTTGTAGTTAAAGGTGATACTTGACTGGGCTGCATTATGTTGTTACTAATATCTAATATCTACTAATGTCAACCTCATGCATGTAAATGGGAAAGGACAAAGAATTATAAACACCTTTCAATATGTTCTAGTCCAGTCCAACGCCCTCAGTGATAAACATTGAACTGAATTTACACATTTCTGGAAATATCAACAAAACGGAACATTATGAGCTCTGATGTTATGGCGTGGCTGTTGGATTGGACAGCATTAGATTACACAGGTGTACTTAATGTTTGTATTTGTGCAGATGTTTTGGATTTCCCGACTGTCTACTCTAGACTGTAACAGGTCATTTCTGAGCAAAGCTGAGTGAAGTAGAAACACAAACCAACGCTAGCCAAGAACTTAAAAAGTATCAGCTTGGCTTGATGCCTTCTGTTTGACACTTAACACTAAGAAAACAAGGTCTGTTTGCTTTTCCATTGAAAGATGACCTGCAGCAGAATACTTGATTGTTAATGTTAAGAATTAAAGCTGAACAGATTCAACAAGTAACAGAGGTGAAATATTTTGGGGTAATCTTAGATTCTCAGACTTTAAAGCGGTGCTAAAAAGATTTGTAAAATGATCACGGATAACCTCAGATGTTTCAAGATAAGAAATCTGACATTGGACTGTGGCTTTCTGGTTTTATATTCAATGATACTCTCACATCTGAGCTCTGGTTTGGCTGCCTGGTCTTAAGCAAACCAGCCTGTAGTTAAATCCACAGACTGAAATCATAGATAAAAAGCAAATAACGTAACTAAGAGAACTACCAAAGTCTGGTTAATTCAACATCAAACCTGTACTCGGGTCTAGTACTTCATGTAATGTGTGTCTTATATCTTGATGTACCGTTTATCATCCTTATACCTCACTGTTTTCATCTTTTACTTTCATACATGCCCTTCTATGGACAGGTGTTGCAAATTAGAATCTGCTATAAACACAATTAAACCTGCATCATTTCGCTGTTTCTCTATGTGTACTGTATCTGTATCAAATAAAACATAAATATCAGTACAGTTCGAGTGTGCTGCTGCCCCTCAGGCAGGATCTCGACACACACAGTAACACGTCATCAATACCTACGCCTCCCGTCTGTGGACTCAGCCTGTCTGAATACTGAACTGCCAAATGTAAGGTAAACATGACAAGCTGACGTTAGACTCAGAGGTCTCCTTATTCACGTTCAGCAAACTTTGACTGTGAAATATTCCACTGGCAAGATGGTAAGGTGAGCTGTACTGAAGTTGTGAACTTCGTGGAGCCACGATCAGGCGATTGGGCCCCCAATCCTTTTTTTAATACCAAGTAGAAGCAGATACTTAGTTTATCATTGAGAGAGTATAGTAATAGTAAAATAGTATCATAGTAAAGTTAATATTTTAGGATTTTGAAGAGACTACATAGGACATTTTTAGACATGTTTTGTTTGGAAAACTGTGATGGACATTTTCCATCGTTTTCTCACAATCACTAATCAATTACTAGAGAAAATGATCGGCAAGAAATTGTAAATGTCCCCATCATGGGACTAATAAAGGAATGTCTTATCTTATGAAAATCATCTTTAGTTGCAGCTCCACATAATTTGCATGCAGTGATATGATCATACAGGGAACACAGCAAGAAATATTTGTGAGCCTGAGAAGCTGTCCAGAAGGAAATGTTTACAATGAACTAAATCAAGTATTATATGAATTTAAAACTGCTCTATGCCTGAAGTCAGGCATGGTGCATGAGAACTTTAAGCCCTGGATCATGTTACCATTTGACAAACTTTTGTTGCCCAATCTGTGATTAAGAATGACTTATTGAAGGTTTAAGTCTGAAGATGTGCTATTCAATATCAAGCTGACAAAACGTGTGCAGTCACATGCACTCTAGGATGTACTCAATTTCTTCGACTCAAGTTGATATACCAGTCCATCTGGTGTAACTCATCCCACTGGGTTTGATTTCGCTGGTGGATTTACATCAAACAAAAGGTTTGCACACATAGCTGGTGCTCTTTCCAAAACCACTGCATCTCTGAGCCAGAAAATAGGAGCTGATGCTTCCTCTAGTTCTCATATAACTCTGCCCCCTGGTCTGGAAATGTTCGACCACCTGACTGAGGCCTTTCCCCACTCTCACACTGCATACCAAAATACTTTGCATGACGGAAAACAGCCTCTCAAAGACCATGCATGAACACAAATAGCTCCTATAATATGAAAAAAGGTGAGTGACTTTGGGGATTTAACAGGTGAATGCGGCCTTCTGCTGAAAATTTAAAAAAAGTTAGTGCCCCCTCCCTCCCCAACCACCCCAGACCTCCGCTCTCCCACCGAGCATCTGATCAACGCCAGGGACAAAAGCCCCTGCAGATGGCTGTAATATGAGACGCAGTACAGGCGCAGTACGGTGCCACATCACCACTGCTGAAACAGGCCGAAACAGAGCGGCCTTGTGCCTGGTTTGCTGTGTCGATCCCACTCACCTTTGTGGTTTGCTTCTCCCTCATGATAATTCTGGACAACAGCACAACCCATATTGGCATTGTGGCTTTGACTGAAAAAGCAAAAGATAGAAAAGGGAGAATTTTACCAATTCATTCATTTGATTGACAAACAAACAATTTCATTTCTCAGCAGCAGGTTGAAGGTGCAACAATGATTAGGTTTGGTCTATAAAATACGTAATCTTCCCACATCAGTCACACCTTTGTGAAACACTCAACTTGCCTATATTGCAATGTGTCACCAACTGGCACGCTATTAGGTTTAGCCTAGTGTGCGTCACCAACAACGACAGAGTTTTACTCAAGAGGGGTGGAGAGAAGCTAGTTAAAGTAAAGCATGCACTTTCAAATTTTAAAGATATCATTGACGGCAGCTGTGACTCCCAAATTGGATCCAAAGACCATGAAGGTTATTTGAAATAGTTTAGAGGAGGTCAAAACTAGTTTCATTTAAAGTCTACTTACTTCTATTAAAAGTTAGGAGAAACTATTAGAGGTTGTGGGGGTTATTTCAATAATTGGTTGGCCTGTTAATCATTAAGTACACCTAGCTAAAACTAATACACCGAATATGAGGGGTATAATGCTCAAATATTTATACTGGATATCTGCTGATTCAACATCATGATCATTTTGGAGGCTGTAGTTTGCCTGTGGAGCTGTTGAACTTCATCTCATTATATCAAGGGGTGTTTATAGTATTTTCTCCACCCAAGTTATATCAATGAGGGAACACCTCTCACCATAAAGCAATACAGGTCTAACAGCACCACAAACCACAGCCTCCAAAATGATCATGATCATAAAGCTGAATTCTACACCTCTCTTAACACTACACCCTTCATGAAGGTGCATTTTATTGCATGATTGCTGAACTAACTTGCAACTTTTTACTGTCCAGCTAATTAGCGGCAAGTGGCCGAACAAGCATTGATGGAGACAAATGAAAAGCATCCACTTAACTCTCTTAATTAGCAAAAACTAATTCAGAATGTTGATGGATTTAGGTTTTGTTGAAATGGTAGCAATGGCTCCCAAATTGGGGAGAAAATCAGGGGTGTAAACATGAGAAGAACAGTTATCACTTCAAGTTTAATTAGTGGATTTGAGGTTAAGACACACTATTGACTGACTGAGTTTATTTATTTATTTTTATTATGATTATTATAATTATTCAGGTACACTTAGCTAAAACTAATGCTGTCTAATAACAGTCCTGCAATAAATGCTAACAGTTCCAAAATCTGGTCCAAACATAACCAGTGATCTGGTTTAGACTTGCAAAAAATGCTTGATTTCAAGTGCACACACTTCTGCTTCAAGGTTAGAGAAATTATTTGAACTTGTAAGGGCTGTTTTATTCACAGATTTTACAATAGAGTCAGATGTAGTCATACAACAGCTCTAAAATAAATCATAACACCATGACGGTTATGTTCAGGTTTTATTTAAACTGTTTAAAAGAGATTTTTGTAGACTGTATGCTGTTGTGTGGTTGAACTTGGTGGCATTATACTGAGGGATGTTTCTGTTATCAGCTGTACCCTGACTAAATCAGTAATATTAATATAAACAGGGTGAGCACAATTTTAGACCGATCTCACCACAAACTGCAGCCTCCAAAAAGACCAAAAAGTTACATAAGCACGTCTCTAAACAAAAACTGAACATTATAACCTTCTTAAAAGGATGAATTTATTCAAGGACTGTTAGTTTTAGCCATAGGACCAGAAGTTTTTCAGCTTCTAATAATAAAGTGGCGACTGTGTGCAGCTTATAGGCTAGTTAAGTCTATTCAATTAGGCCAGTTAGCGTTATTTAATTCCACACCAGGTAACCTAATAATACTTTAGATTGGGTTTCCTCGAAGAAACAGGGAGCTGTGATCTGATCTGGCAGTCTGAGATCAAAGTTTGAGGAGCTCACAGCAGCACAGAGCAGGTTCAGTGATGGACCCTCCCCCCTGACGTAGCTTGGTATAATTAAGTTGACTAGCTAGCTAACAAGCAGCCACTTTGTTCTTCTTAAACCGAGTCTAAAGCTGGATAATTTGCAGTTAGCGGACCAGAGTTAAGTTAATTAATCTGGTGAAAGCTTGCACCCCCTGGCCGCCACATCAAACCGGGGCCCACACGCTGGGCAAATGTCGGTGTCGCCGAGTTGTCCAGCGTTAGCCGCGTAGCTAACATCAGCTGACGGACACATCATCAAGTTGTGGCCTCACATTATTATTAAATTTAACACAAACACGCTGAACTCACCAGTGTGCGCGTAGGAAACGGGCACTTTCCATATGCTGAAGTGAGCCGACACAGAAGCAAAGTATTTTCCGAAGGCTAAAGGCAGGATGTACCACCGGTAGTACCTGCTCGGCAGTTCTGTTTTGGGGACTCCCCATGCCCGCAACAGCGGCGGAAGGAAGACGACGATAGAGATGATGTGAAACAGAGAGACTGTGACCGGGTACGGGAATCCATTAAGGATGATTTTGTTGACGATGTTGCCCCCCGAGCTGACCGTGTACCAGCCCACACACAGGAAAACTATCCGGATCCCTTCCCTGACCGGGGGCCGGTCCGCCGCAGCCATCTTCCAGCGCGGAGTGACGAGTCACCGGCGGTGTGAGTGTCGGCTGTTGGGGGAGGAGGACTCTACCGTCAAACACCAACGACGAAGAAATCTCACGGCTTCCGGTCACAGCTTTCAAAATAAAAGCCGCTCACAGACATGAGTTTCTAAAATGGGACTGCTGGGAGCTGCACCTAAAATGGTTGATTTTGGAGTTTGAATATCAAACTCTAAAAGCTGCCATTTAAATACTAAAACTAAAACTTTGAAATGACCTACTTGGCTCACCATTCAGGAAGTGTAAGAAAAGCTACTGTGTGTTCCTTTTAAAATGCCCCATTTTCCCAAAACATGAAAATCTCCCAATACTGTACATGGAGACCCAAAATGTTCAAAATGAGACCACTAAAACACATAAACAACTACTCAAAAATAAATATTAATCATATATAACTACAGTATTATTTACTTTATTGCCGGTTTGCTGCATTTTTATTTCACTCTGGCAGTTCATCTCAAAATGTCTTTTTTTTCTAAAGTCTGTTTTAATTTCACTCCATTTTTCTAATTGGTGTTTTATCTCATAATGCCGCTTTTCATAACGTTTTTGTCTGACTATCAAGATAGACAGGGTAGAGCCAGGTGAAATCTCAATCTGAAAGAGCTAATATGGTAGAAAGTGCTGCAACCAATCATCATTTTTTTATTGTAAGTTAATGGTTTGGTCTATAAAATGTCAGAAAACTGTTATCTATGCCTAAAACAATGTCATCAATGGCCGTGAAATTGTTTGTTTTGTCTGAACAGCCCAAAAATCTGAAGATATTCACTTTATCATCAAATCAGACAAAGAAAAGCTGCAGATACACATAATTGAGAAGGTGGCACTAGGATATGTTTGGTATTTTTGCATGTAAAATAACAATTAATTATTAAAATAGTTTAGTTAGAACTTACAGAAGAGAGTGTATGAGTAATTGTTAATTTTTTTGATCAGGTTCAAAGTTCATTTAGTTGTCATTCTACAACACAGGGTTGCACAACTAAGTACACGCTTTCATGAGCAATTTGTGCTTCAGTAATACAGGCAAAAAGACAAATTAAAACAAAAATGTAGCTAAGGTTGTGGAGCTACTGGTGGCCTTATACACATGCGGCACCATCACCCTGGTGATGGGAAGATCGTCTCAAAAAAGGTTCTTGGTATCCTGGGAATTAATCAAAATTAATCTAGCATGTAGGAACAACACAGATGAATTTGTCAATTAATCTACTAAGTGTAATAGCAAAGAGCCAGAGACAAGATAATCACAATTGCTTCAGTTTTTTTTATTAACACATAAACATGTCCACTTAAAGGACGAAGTAGCAAATATGTTCTCTTCTGCATTCGACTGAACACAAAAGGCTAATTTCTGTACATTCACTAAGGCTCTGTCTTTAGGGAAAACACAGGTTTCCATAAGGCAAAAAATATCTAAAGGAATGACATTAAGTACTTTGTCCAGCATGTCAATTTATATCTCAGTTCTTCCTGACAGTACAAAGATGCAAGCTAGTAGCATAATCTGCTCTGCCATTTCAATTCATATTTTACAACCTAAATACACAATAAAGGGCAAAGGCAAGTATACAATAAAATTAATTCACATCATCAAAATGTGTCATTTTCGAGAGTTTTCTTGTGTAAGGTAGATTGGTGTATCAGCAGAGTAGGTTGGAAAGTCGCTGCTGCATCACTGAACCAACTATGAATAAAGAAATGACAAAAATTGTTTAGTGTAGTCTGGACATGTATAAAAATCTTAAAATTAATATGTAAATAAATATCATACATGACAGCCACATTTCTTTATCAGTGTGTATTGCTGGAGCACAATACAAGCCTTCCTTTCTCTCACCTCAAACTGCACAGTCACATCTGGCAGTTTCAGATCGCTTTATTTAACTGCATTCGAACCTCACAACACATGAAAAATATTCAAATGTTTTAAAACTGATTTCAGTTACTCTTTCTGCTAAAAGTTGCATGAGACAATTGTGCAATGGGGAGGAACAGCAGTCCCAAGGGGTGATAAATGCTTTTCACAGCACAGACAGTTGATAGTTAGATGTTAATACTGATGTTAATGAGGATAGAGACTTGAAGGAAGCACTCATTTCAGCTTTAAAACAGCTAAACGGGCTTGTTCAAAGACATGAGCACATGGCAACGAAAACCTGATTGTTAGATGCATCTGTTGGATTCTGCTCCAATTATGTAGCTTTACAGTTTAAAAGGTGATACAGTTAATCCAGTCACAGCATCAAAACATAAAATGTTACTAAACTGGACTGTGAACTAAATGTAAATGGATGCCAAACAAACAGTAAAGTCACATTCCACGAGGCATGTGTATAACATGAGACGAATAAAATATAGCAGTGTAGTTTAATGTGAAGTCCTGTCCCATACGAGGGATGGGAGGTTATTGGAAACTCCATCTGTACAGTTACTGAACACCAACAACTGAATGGTCAGATAATGCATAGCCTTTTTCCTTCATGCTGTCCTCACACAATGTTCACAAACTCATAAAAATCACGGATTACACCCTCTGTGCTTCACACACACACACCCAAGCAGGCAGCACACAGACACCACTTTCACCAATGGGGCAAAATGGCAGCGTACACATAAAAGAGGTGCCTTCACACGTGCACAGTTGCTCCGCTATACGACAAAGGCAGCTTCCAATTCAGAAATCCAACCCCAGTTTCAATCCAGACAGATGTACGGCAGAATGTTCAACCTGCTCTCATCTCCGTGTGGGTCCAAGGAGATGCACTCTGTCCAGTCATACCAGCTACCCTTTGTGTCATAGCAACCGTTAACCCCAGACCAGTGTTGTGTGTGTAATCTGTTCAGGTCTTCATCGATGATCTCTCTGCTGACTCCCGGTAAATCCCTGGCTGGGAGCTCTGGAGCCAGCGCGTGTGTCTTCTTGGCATCTTTGTTTTGATGTTCCTCTTTTTTGAAGAACTCTGTCATGAAAAAGTGTGCGCCAGGGGTATGGGTGCCCGACGACGTCAGCACGTTGCTTTGCTGGCTAAGATACGACTGGATGATTTCGCTCCTTGATAGCTCTTTCCAGTCTGTCTGCTGGAAGGGACTGGGAGGAACCGGTGGATTCTGCTTCGGCTGTTCTGGCCACTGAAATTCGGGTCTGTTGCCCAGTCTGACCTCCTCCTCCTGACAAGACTCTTTATGCATGGAGGGTTTGATCTGTCCTGTTACAGGGTCAAATGTCAGTCTCCTGTCTTTTAACCTGACTGGTTTAGTACCAACTTCTACAGTGTGTGCATCTATATTCACCACATTGTCCTTAAGCCTGTATTTCTGCCCTTTCCTTTTCCCTGTGTTGCTAACAGTATCATCATCTTCCAAACTGACCCCATCACTACAGGAGGAGGCATAGGAGTTAAGAAGTGATGTATTGGGAGGCCTGCCTTTGGAGTCCAAATCTGCAGACCATGAACTGTCAGTGTGCAAACCCTGAACAAAAACGCTGACAGACTGAGGGGAAGGCCCCAGCCCAGGGGTGTCCACAGACCCAGGCCTCACAGGGGGGCTAGAAAGGCTCCATGCTTGTGGAGCAGTTTGTTTAACACCAACATCCTGCTTTGGAGTGTGAGAACTGTGCAAGGAACTGCGTGGGCTTTTGGGTCGATACTGCCCCCCAGAGGCAGCTTGCTCCTGTCTAGCTTGCTGCTGCAGGACCGATGCTTTTAGCAAAGAGGACGTGCTGGGAGGCTTGCTGTATCCCGGGGCACTTGGATGAGGTTTTACAGCGTTGACAGGGATTTTATTTAGTCTGTCATTATCCAAAGGCTCAGGTGTCTCCCTGTCTAATGGCTGATGTGCACGAGTGTCTGTAAAAATTTCAGAGCTACCACCAATTCCATTGGTCGGCAGCTGTTTGGAGTTTTGTAGAGTCGTTTTGGGAATCTTGGCTGGTAAGAGCGGTCCTTCCTTCTGGTCACCCTTGCGTTTCCGGTTGTTCAGTTTTTCCACCCTTGGTGAGTAGCAGTTGTTGAAGTCATTTCTGTTCTTCAACTCTGGGCCTGTTTTACCTGATGGTGTGGTGGCAGCTGGAGCAGAGATGCAGGGATGAGCACCACCATTGGAAGACCATGATGCACCAGTTTGTCCTTTGGACAACACCTCTCCCCTCTCTGGCTCAATTAGCTTCTGCCAGGTTCGCAGGAGCTTCTTGGCCCTTTTGGCGAGGTCTTCGTTCTTGGTTTTCTTCCTGATATCGTTGATGAGCTTGCCAAGACGGGTTTCCTTTAAGGAGATAAGATCGATGTCAACAGTGACTTGACTGGATACAACTCCATTTTACTTTCAATGCGCATACTTTATGGCTGAATAGAACCTACCTCCAGTGCCTCTTTGGTGATGGGATACTTCTCCAAAAATGAGATCACCTCGATAACTACCACCATGTTGCATATCTGCTGAGAAGACACGCAAGATTATATAACACAACCCTCATTATAATGTTGTCAACATAACAACAACAGTGTCTGGGAACACCTGCTTGTAATATGCAATACCCAATATGCATACATTCTACAGAGAGTGAAAGAAAGGCTGTTAGAAGGTCAGAGCATAATTTGAATAGGCTTTCAAATGTGCACCTGTTTGTCAAGAGACAATGTTCTCATACTGGTTTCAGGCTCAATATGACGAACTGAGATTGCATGCAAATGTGTCATTTTATCCCACTACAAGACAAAGTCACATCTGCAAGTACGGTAGAAGGAAACAAATCTGATCATAGTGGCCCGCTCACTTTAGCGTGGGCCTGCTCTGCACCAACTACTGTTGGGTGTTATTACGATACACGCATACTATCAGTTAATGTAAATGTATCTACCGTACTGTTAATACACTGCTGTCCTTGTTTGTATGTCTATTCTGTTAAAGTACATTTAGAACAATGAAAAACTGAAGTCAGATTCCTTTTATGTGTGAACATAAAGCTGATTCTGATACCGACTGTGGTAGCTACCCCTTTAACATCCCTGGTAGTGATGGACTGCTTTACGGCAATAGTGGATTTCTTTTCATTTAGGATTTCTGCACCAATGTAATGAGGTACCTGGATTTAGCCAGTCATTATGATGTGGATATTATTATGAAGGGAAATTCATGTCAGCCACTCATAACAGTAGAGAGTTGCTTGTCTGGTTTGTTTAATATGTAGAGAAGATAGCTTGAAGCAAAGCCATCAGCTCATTAGGTTATGTGCTTAAACCTTTACCTACAGCAGTACAATATACAGCAGAAGTCATACTTACATTTCCTCAAGTTGACACATCAAACATCTCTAGCTTCAGTTATTCAAGTTGATGAGATTGTCGTGGTATTTTTACAGTACTTTTCAATATCACTGGCACAGAAGAACTGGACAGCATCCTGCAAAAGTTTGGTAACGTGTCATAGTGTCAAACCTTCAGCCTGGCTGCTTCATAGATTTTTACCAATCTTTGAAGTGTGCTGCAACACACCACGGCACTCTCATCAGCTGTATGGAGGTTAAGGGTGTAGATGTTAATTGAATGAATGTGAAGCCTTGTTCTTATTGAATGCCTCTGTCACCATGGGATCCTGCCTGCAGAGTTACACTTCCTACCTGGTAGCTCAGTTTTGTCTCCAATCCTGGAGCTCTGTGCATTTTAATGTGCACAAACATAGCGCCTGGCTCTTGAATGCCTGGCATTAGTTACTTTCGCTATCTAGTGATGTTAGCAGGCTAATTAGCAAGCAAATACTAACTCGCCACACACTGACTGGCCCCACTTTGTCAACCCCGCTGTGGCTAGCCTTAGTCGGCTCGGCCTTGTTGTCTGCCTTCCCTGTCGACCAGCTCGTCCTTTTGGAAACCAGCGGATATACTCACGTTGCTCTGGCCGTCGATGGCTTGTAGCAGCCGGTCTCTCATCACCTGCGGAGTGGCTGTAGCCGCTGTCATCGCCTGGCGGTGTCGCGGGTCAGAGCGGACTCAGACGGCAGAATCCCCCGAGGAGGCGGCGGGTGGGAACCTGCCGACACTCACAGGCCCGACGGAAGATCCTCCGCGGGGCAGAGCATCATGTTTTATGATGCTTTTATCGCCGTTTTTCATTCGCCGCTGCCACGATTTGATGACTAGGACGAAGAGAAGTGGAAAATCCTCTGTGGGGATCGGCTACCCCTCCTCGGCCGGTAGCCTCCTCCTCCTCCTCCGCCTCCTCCTCCCGCTTCTAGTCGGGCTTTTTGTGAAGCGCTGGCGCAAAGCATGATGGGAGAGTTTACGTAACTGATTGTTCACGTTCACCATTTTCTGAGTTTCATTTCTTTTCAATTTTTTTATTTATTTATATTTAATTTATTATATATTTATTTTTATTATATATATATTTATTTATTTATTTATTAGTTTTATTTGAGGTCTGTTTGCCATAAAGATAACGATACTTTCACCCCTACACATAATTATTTTCTATGCATTGCAATTGTTTTTCAATTAAAGGAGCATTTTGGTAGAAAAGTTTTATGAGCTATGTTGCTATAGGATCAAAATAAGGGAAAAAACATATAAATGATTTGTATAATGAATGAATGAAAATAAATTTATAAATAATTGTATATACATAACTATATGAGGAAAACAAAGACACAATTAAGTAAATAAGTAAATTAATAAAAAGCAAAATACAAATTTTCTAATAGTCTGGATAGCATGCAACAAAATTTCTATGAATATTCACATATACACCCAGGTAATAATTTGGGTCTGCGTGGGGGAATGTGTTGAGCCGGGCCACCACTTCACTTTTTTTGTGTGAAAAAATATCTTTCATGTATAAAACTGCAACAAACAAAACTGTACAATTAAGAATATACTGTATAGTTAGTATGTACATTTTATGATTAGGAAGAAGTATCATGCCATCAGCGAATCATGAATAACAACATTGACTGTATTTAATGATTGTATTTAATGTGTTTCATCATAATGTGTCTCCTCATGACCAATAACCTGAACTGCCTCCTGAGGCAATCAGATCGCTGTGACTCTCACGCCAATAGACACTAACAAACATTCAAGTCAATCAACAGACACTGGATAAGAAAAATGCGTATTTTAATTTTTAAGAATAAGGACACACATTTACATTATAATGCATATACATTTACTTACAGCGCATGTGCCCCAGAGTTTTAAAAAATTAAATCTGAGAGGCTGCATTAAAATACTCCATACTGACACACAGAGGAGCAGAACAAGTGATGAGAAATTCTTAAGATGTTTATCACCAACAGAGGAAATGTAGAGTTTATTTAGTGACAGCGATCATTTTGACTTGTCTATTGAATCAATGTGAACTCTAAAGGCAGAGCAAATAAAATGGATAAAAGAACATTTAAGCAAAATGATCTTAGGGAGTCCAAAGCTTCACCACAAGCTCTGATTACTGTAGTCATATGTGAGGATTTAGGGCGGATCAGGGCCCTTAAAGGATGATGTACAGTCTAAGTAACAAGCCACAGAAAAAATATTTTCTGTTTTGTTAGTGAGGGCTGTCCATCATTTTTCAACCCTAGTTTTTCTCTAATAAACAAAATAACATACTGGAGAACAGCTCAGGTTCTATAATGAGGCTTAAGGGCACAAGACAACATATACGCAGCAAAGGTAATGGTGAAGTTACAGCTTAAAAATTAGAGTAAATATAACAACTTCTGTAGGACAAAATAAATACAGTGATTCATAAATTCCTGTGCAACCAGAAGTAGATCTATGGTTTGGGATTGTAAAGAAAACTGAGCATCATTACAGTTAAAAATGGGCAAAATAACAGCAAAGTCCTATCAAGGAGAAGTTTATAGCATCCATGTTGGGATCCTGATGGAACTCCAGTCTCCTCAAATGTTGATCACGATCCAAACAATCTGTGAGGGTAGAAGACATTCAGCCAGTTAGATGTGCAACAAGTTCACAGCATATTTCTATGATTTATCTAAAAAGTATTGTGGGAAATGCAGGAAATAAAACGAAGCAAATTGAAGCACAAGAAGCAGAATGAAAGAGAGACATGAGAATATAAATAACAAAATAACTAATGTGTACCAGATATCACACGCTGTTAAGTATTTTCATATTCCTACTAGAAGTAAATTGAAAATTGACTAACAATGTAAATCATTCTGTGTGTTTCTTAATGGGATATATGTAGATCCTGTGACAGAAACAGTATTTCATGAGTCAATTAATTTGTAGCAGAAACATTACTGCAATGAATAAACATTTTAACAGCATCAGAAAACAATAACCTAGTTGTTGTCAAGTGTAGGTCCGTGTACTAGAAGATTTGTCAGTTAATTTGAGAGTGACAGCAGTGCCAAACCTTGTGTGTTTTTTTTTATTGTAGTTTTTAACAATAAAAATTGTGTAAACTGTTTAGGGCTATTTTAAGACACTGACTGATGCACATTTGAGGCTTTAGTGAGCATTTACAACAGAAAGATGGTGTATGAAGGAATGAGACAAACTAAAATACAGTGTTCATTGTAATGAATAAAAAAACAACTGAGCTGATGTAACAATGTAGCTCAACGTGTACTTTTCATTTAAAGCATTTCTGAAAATGCTGTGCCCTGTTACCCATCAAATGCAACCATTACATGTCTACAGCCACTCGACTCTTACTCACAGGATCATGCAGAACATCATGAAGATATTCCACAGAGCGATGAAGATCCGAAAGTATCGCAGGCTGAGCAGAAACTCTCTGATGTTGTCACCTGAAAGACAGGCTGATTGGTCATTGCTTTTAGTGGCAATGCTTTTAGTCCTGCAGATACTAGTGAGCCCCCCATATCACTCTAACACACACAAACACAGGTATGTTTCACTATCCCTATAGGGAATTCCCATAGACACATATACTGTAACTGAGAATCACTAACCTAACCCTGACCCTTACCCTTACCATAGCATTAACTATCACCAAACTATTTTTTTGACACTACTAGTTTTGTCAATAACAATACTATAGTTCCATAAAAGGTTGTTTTCCCAGTGGGGTCCATCCAAATGGCCCCACACAACACTGTGTGCCCCATACTGTCGGTGATCTCCCAGTTTACTGACCCCAATAAGTATATAATACACACACACCTGTTGTGGGTGCTCTGGACTCATCTCCAAATCCTTGGGACTCCTTCCTTTTGCTGCAAAACATCCACAGTTAACCAGCTGACTGACGTGTTTATTTTTTGCTTTGTGGCTCTGATGTGAGGGTTTTAATGACCGTGACAGTAACGTTAATACTTACAGCTTGAAATTCAGCACAGCTCCTGCATTCACCATTAAGGTCCTAGAGAGAACAGAGACACACTGTTTGTTGACAGGTCATGGTGTTATCTATTATGCCTGCCGAGCTAACGTTAGCTAGCTGCTGAGCTGGCGTTAGCTCGGAGCTAGTTCGTTATTTAGCTGGAAAGACCGCCACCTTACTAACAAGACAGTGCACAATAACACAGCATAAAACATTTCTATAAAACAAAAGTGTATCATTATGTGAAAACAAACAAACAAAACCGATCAAATTACCCGAATATCAACAGATCTCCAATCATTTTGTTCACATCACAGAAGCGCCTCACTTCCGTGTTCGTTTACGCAATCAGTGATGTGACCAATCAGGTTTCAGTGCCCTGAGGCGTATGCGTGGTTGGTGTTGTTCCCCTGAAATTTAACTGCCAGGTTCTTCCTGCCATCCGTATGACTCTGGTGCTCTTCTCCACCATTCAAATGATTACATTTGGTTTAAGTTATAGCAATAATTGATAGTAAAGGCCACGTAGAGGCATGGTTGGGGTGAGTGACATACAGTGTATGGAAAGGAGTCGTACTACACTTTAGGATGTCTGCCTGAAAGACCAAATTTAGGAAATAGAGACATCAGGGTATTATACTATACCTGAGCAACTTGCGCCACCTGCAGACAAAAGTAAGAGCAGCGGTAAATTCAGACCAGCAGAGGTGGATTTACTGCTATTTAATTCTATTTTTAGCCTCTTTGTTGATTTGTGTTACTTATGTGTGGATACTATCGCCACTTTTAAAGACTAGTTCACGTTGTGGCTTCTTGAACTATTTTGTGGGCCATTCCTTATTTCAGTTTCCATTTTTGTCTTTTTTTAACTTTAGAAAAGGAGGCTAGAAAAGCAAGCAATAATTACTTACGTTCTGACATTCAGTGAAATATTGAACTATGTACTTTTGAAATGTACGTTTGTAAATGTATACAAATTAAAAACAAGAAATAAGAAAATATACAAACAAAAACTAAGTATAGGCACCTCCAACCTGTTTGACAGTGACAAATGGTCAGAACTGCATTAATTTATGTCAGGTGGACACTTTTTTAAATACCAGTTTTGGGGATCTTCTTGCTTTTAAATAATCTGAATAATCTGATTTGCCACGTGTTCCTTTGGCTGACACACTTGTGAAAAGCTAAAAGATGTTTTTAATTAAGATACAATGAAATAGAATACTCAATAGAGGCTTTAGTAAAGGGTGGGAAGGGCATTTTAGGTGGATGATAAGTGCACTTCCTCGTTTCTATCAGCACGTTTATTTACATGTATTTACATTTTGGAGATAGAAGGTTTTCAATGCTGTGGCTTTGGCGCCTCCTAATGGTGAGAGAGGAGGCTGCACCGCTTATTATTCTCTTTAAAAAAAAACCTAGAAGCAAAAATAGAATTGCATTAATGAATCTTACAGCCCGTGAACTCGGGTAGATGTTTATTTGTGGAGGTTTGGTTTCACATCACCTTTACCCATAACATTTGTGCATCATCTGGAGGAATGTAAACAGCCGGTGATATCACCAAATGTTGCTGAGCTGTTTGGGATTAGAGTCGATCATTGTGTGGCCGTGAGTCAGCCCCGGTGCAGGATCTGATCCGGATTGTGTGCGTTTCTATGAGAGAGCCACTGAAACTGAATCCGCGCTAAACTCTGGACTCTGGTCTCCTCTAACAGCGCGTTGGGATGAAGACACAGCAGGCTTTTGTTTTTAGATGTCTTGCAGCTGACATGTCGCCTAAAGAAGCGGAGCAGCTGGCCCGGGGCGCAGATGATGATGATGATGATGATACTGAGGCTGTGGAGATGAGTGATATTAATAGGAGGGCTTGAGTGTCACAGGCTTTCACTGTCCAGACCGGGGGGCTTGGTGGAGAGTCGCTGGACCGGGTTGGGGGGGCTTTCTGATCCAGACTGCGCAGTTGGATTTAAAAAAAAAAAAAGAAAGAAAACAGGGATCCGCTGGTTGTCAGACAGGCAACATGGACGTGTTGGCAGTTCTTAATTTGGGCGATTATGCCCAAGCTTTCTCTAAAATGGGAATGTTTCCTGTGTTTGATCTCGCTTATTACATCGTGTCCATTCTCTACCTCAAGTATGAGCCAGGTGAGTGAGGTTTACACTTTTCTGCTCGCCTTCAGATTAAGAGCATGCTTCATTATTTCAATGTTATTATACATGTAAACGCGGTTTGTTATTTTGGCAGGTCCACACTCACCAGACCTGTACTTAAACACACATTTCCGCATCCTGCAACAACACAAAGTAAATATATATCTAAAATTACACATGAATATAACATCTACATGCAAGCCTTTATCATCAAATTCCTTATAAAGTCCTAAAGGTTTTAAATATTGGATCCCCATCTTAGAAATGTGTTAAGTAATGTTATTTTCTCTATATTGCTGTAATATCCCCTAAAGGGATTTTCTGTTGCTGTTATCTGTACAGCACCACATCCTTATAAAGTGTGACCTGTTACATAAACCCTGGCAGGAGCACTTGCAGCTCCGCTTACAAGGTGTGAGCAAATGTGTGTTGCTGCAGCAGCCTGGCCTCATTTTCACTGAGGAAATCACTGGAGCAGATTAAACCAATTTAGGGTAAAGCCTGATATTTTCCAAGATTTAACTCCTTTGGGCGACAGAGGCCGAGCAGGATGAAACCTGAGAAAAAGGCCTGTGCATTCCAGAGACTTAGGCAATAAATAGAAGATCCTGAAATAGACAGTGTCAGTGAAGCCCCCACTGCTGCACACTTTCAGGCTGCAGTCGGGTTTGTTAGTTACACAGAAATGAGCTGTTGAGCAGCATGATGTTGTTGTTCCTGGGAGCGCGTAGCTTCAATTCTGCTCACCTATATGAAAAAAGGTTTCTCTCAGGTTTGAAAGTTTAGTCACTGATTGCTCCCCATGAGTGAAGATGCCAGGAGCAACAAACACAACTCAACCTCATAAGAAAATCTGTTAGAAACTGTTTTTCACAGCTCCAAAGACATCTACAGAAAGTAGTCAGTTAAATCCCGCCAAAACAGCCTGTACAACATATTTCATGGAAGTTAAAAAAATGTAATAAAGTCATCAACAATGATGCTCATGAACCCTAAACCAAACCCAGAGAAGTTACATGTCAGATGAATAAACTTTTGGGTGCTGACAATTTGACAACTTTTAGAAACAAGTTTTTATGCTCCCTGCGATAACTTAAAAAACTAAATAGACATTATATCACTCTAAAATACTATTCTTCCCTATCAATACATCAACCTCTATCTACATGAGTTTTTTAGTTAGTTTTAGTCATATCTATGAGGGGGAACTCACTGTGTTAAGTGTCCTACCCATTGAAATTACATGAAATAGACAATGAATTAATGCTTTCTTTTTGAATTAACTATTCCATTCATCTATTCTGGTTTACAGTGTCATGTACATTAAGTCATGCATACACTTAGTTTATTTCTGTCCCTAAAGGCAGTGCAACACTATAGCGACACTCGTATTTCTCATAGTAGTAGTAGTTGAGGTGAAGAGGATTGTCTCACTTTCCTTTCCTTTGTTATATGTTGTGTTAAATGAAAAGAAAAAGAGGTCAAAAACACTGACAGAGTGCTTGTTTTTAAATCGAACCAATGAGCTTTCATGTGTGCTTTAGAGTTGAATTAAAATCCATTATGTCACCAGACCTCAGGCTCACTGTAACATGTGGCCTCCAAAGCCGACTTCAACACTGTAAACGTTTATCTTTATCATATCAGCTGTATACCTTTGACACTACATTCACATTCACACACTAGTCATACAGGAGGAAACTGTTTATTCACACACTCACACTGAATTGAGTGTGTGGATGAGCTTTGTGAGAAGTTTTGTATTCAGCGTCTTGCCCAAGGACAATTACAACATGCTGACTGAGGACTGAACAGCCGCTCCACCTCTGAGCCCTTATCTCAGGAACATTTTACAGTCAAATGTCTCATGCTGCCAACATTTCCCTACATGTGTCTGAGTGGAGAGTTGCAGCACATGTTAGAGAAGCACATGAATGTGTTTAGGGGGTCAGCGTGTGCGGGGGAGGAGAGACAAGTGTGGGGGTCAAAGGTTAAGACAGGCCCGACAGTTGCAAGGCAGGAGAAGCAGTTGAGCAGAATATATTTATAGGGCGGCATTTCTCGGGATCAGATTGCTTTCAAACTGAGCAGCGGTCGCGCCACGACACCCTCACCCTCACCCACCTGTTGTTGGAGATTTGTGCGGTGAAGCAGCCGCGCTGTGTTCACATCTCGATTTACTGAGTTGTCTCTGACAGTGTAGTAACACCGGCAAGTCTTTACTTCTAAGAAAACCCATAAAACGTCTTGAAATCATATCATGCTTTACAAATACAAAATAGTGGTATAGTTTGTCTGACATGATCGCAGTCTTGTTCATACAGATTTCATTCAAAATTTAAGGAATTATAGGAGGGAAAATTGGCCTTGTTAGAGTTCATCTCCTAAATTTGTTGTTTCTATATATCAGGACACCTCAGCAGTGATGGAAAGTACTACATTTCTGAGGTACTTGTACACATAAGCATCTCCATTTTATGCTGTGTACATTATACTTGTATTCCACCGTATTTCAGAGTGAAATATTGTACTTTTTACACCACTACGTTTATGTTCATTTTAGCATGTTACTTCTCAGATTAAGATTTTACATTCAAAACATGTAATCGGTTTGTGAAATTTGATTCATTGCTGTCGACATAAAAGCATAAAAAACTGTTAAAATGATCTCCATCGCAATCAGCTGCAACATTTTGGCACCATACAGGTAAATGTAATGCGATATGACACAGAGAGAGGTTGGTCTGCTTTTTGTTGCCACCACGTCTGCACTTCTAAAGGTAAAATTTTGGTCTAGAAAAGTGGATAAACCATGTAACCCAATATCACAAATGACCAGTTTGCACCAAAAGGATTAACAGTCTGTGTATCATACGACAGCCTATCCGTAGACTCTCGAATTGGACAATGAAAAAGAAATTGGATAATGAAAAACAAGAAAATGGTGAGAAAATGGAAGTAAGACCAACATGCAAATTTTAGGTTTGGATTTAAAGGCCTCAGCAGAGTCACACTGTCTGATGGTAATCACAAAGGTTAAGGATGAGCAACTCACAGACGGTTGCTTTGGAGTAAGTCTGTCTACAGAGTCCAAAAAATAATCTAAAAAATGTTGGATTATTCTTATTATTACTATTGTTACTTTAGCAGTGAACAGAGGTTTAATTGGTGATTGTACGTTCTAACATTAAGTGAACGGAACATTTGTACAAACTTGCGCCTCAAGAGGTAGAAAACTTTGATTTATGTCGTTTGTGATCCCACCGCCTGCTCCCAGAGCACATATTTCCTCAGTAAACCAGGGCGTAGACCTCTTTGACTGGTGTGAATGTCATGATGTCATGTCTATTGACGGTATAAATGTTTGGCATTTAATATAATTCACTGCCACACTGATGATTAAATGTTTTCTTTATGACATGTTATGTATAGAGAAAAACAATACTCACTTCATTATCATGTATAAAACATAGAATCAGTTTTAATATTGTCAAGAGCTGTCTGTCTTCACACTCTAAACACTCATGTGTTGAGTTGTTAAACTGTCAACTTGTGAATGACTGTAGACGTCCTGAGTCAATATTAGGTTATGATAAAAACGCCGATTATCAGGGCGTGAGACGGGGTGTGGACAAAGATACAGCACACAGACACACAGGGGTTCCACTGATAATGGCTTTTGAAGGTCATTGCTAACAGTTTTGCTCCGTAGAAACTCACAAAAAGTTTTTAAAATAAGCATTCGTGTTGCTTTTTAATCTGACACTTGTGATTCCCAGAAAACGACAAAGGTTGCCACAGAGTGGAAAAGCTTCTAAAACAGGATTTAGGCCATTTGGATTTAGCAGGTCATTAATGAGGAAGCTGTAATAATGATGTAGTTTTTATTTTTTTCAGGGGGTAATAAATATTGGTACTTTAATTGACCTATTGAGAAAACACATGAGTAGTTTGCAAAGCAGCTTCACAATAAATCAGCATCAAATCATTACATTTATTAATTAATAACTGAATTTCATTTTTCAGATCAGTTCAATTCAGTTTTTTAAATTCAATTTAAGGACAAATACATTAATTTGCATTCATACCTGCCTTTTTTTTTTTAAAACGACCTTTAGGAGTCACCAGAGTCTGACATTTTTAAATCACACTCACAGCATCTTCTAAAACCTTTTACCAAATATTTTGTCTTCTTCTTTGTTTTAATTATTCAATTATAATTAACCATTTTTCTCACACAGTTTTGTAAATAATGAATTGAGTGAGCTGATTATATTTAATGACATAATGAAAAAAAGCTTTTAATTATTCCACCTCCCTAAGGTTGGAAGAAAATGTGCAGGGAAAATCACATTTTCAGTTTCATTTTTTAATGATGATGACATACGGTGTCCCACTGTCTCTGACCGCTCCTCGTTTGCGTTGCAGGCTCGGTGGAGGTTTCTCGCCGGAGTCCCGTGGCCTCCTGGCTCTGTGCCATGCTCTACTGCTTTGGTAGTTACATCCTGGCAGACATCATGCTTGGAAGCAGCCCCCTCGACTATTTCCAGCACAACAGCCACATCCTGCTGGCCTCAGCTGTCTGGTGAGAAAATACTCAGAGCGATGTGACACTTCATAAAGGAAGAGCTTTAATGTTTTAAGGTCACATGTGGCCTGTGGATGAGACCGTCTGATCTGCTCAGATTCAAGCTTTTCATCACACTTTTAAAAATGTAAAATTATCCCCTCCCTCTTCCCCCTTTACCTCCACCGCTACCCCTGTTGGGAGCTCATTCCCTTCAAAATCTTTTAATTAATTTCTTTTCCTGCTCTTCACAGGGAAAGAAACATGTCTTTAAAGGATCAGTTCAGCCAAATCTAAAAAGAAAATTAATAATTTCCCCCACATACCAGAAGCTGTGTCTGGAGATTTGTTTTTGTGTTTTTAAGGTTTTAAATATCAAAATAGGTGCATGGAATTCAGTTTGCAGGGCTCAAAGCAAGATTACTTCTGAGAAACAATGTCCCAGTCATTCAGGATAATCTACAGATCTCAGTCACTGGGAACATTTCTATCAAAAGTGAATAGAGAAGAGTGTCCACCATGTTAATTTTCAGCTGCCATTCGCCTCCATTGTAAGCAGAGCAAAGCAAACAAAGCCGAATATTTGATTTTCAGCATCCGTCTCTCGCACTCTAATTCTTCTTCTCCACCATCTTTCTCTGTCTGTGTCAAATTCAAACACAGGTACCTCATCTTTTACTGCCCACTGAACCTCTTCTATAAATGTGTGGCTTTCCTGCCCGTCAAGCTGGTGTTGGTTGGCCTGAAGGAAGTCGTCCGCACTCGCAAGATCGCCGCTGGTGTTCACCACGCACACCACGCCTACCACAACGGCCTCTTCATCATGGTCATCGTTGGATACGTCAAAGGTCAGTGTCTTGTGGTTTCGCAGGTAAATGTGTTTGTACAGTGTGACAGGTGGTGTTATTAACTTCTTAACTTAGTAATAAATAATGCAGTACTACAGTGTTTTATTCAGATTAGCAAGACAGTTGTAGGTTGTAGGTTTTTTGATTCACACAACAATCAATCAACAATTTAATATCACTGAATGAGAGATGAAAAACAGATTTATAGTGACTACAAACAACACAGTTTCTCAAGGACACTGTTGGTGTGACCAGAGTCACCACTTTAGTCACTAGATTTGGAGACCATCAGTAACTTTACTCTGAAAATACTTTCCTTTACAAAAAAGTAGTCCTAACAATTATTATTATTATTCAATCAGTTGATTCATTGTTTGGTCTGTAAATTACCATCACAATTCCCTAAACCTCAAGGTGATGGCCTCATTTATCTCACTTTGTCCAACCGACTCTCCAAAATCTCAAGATATTCAGTTTACTGTCACATAAAACAAAGAAAAACATCAAATCTTCACAATCTAGAAGCAGGAACTGGGGAATATTTAGCATTTTGCCTGATAAATGACATGGATAGTTTGTCTATTATTAACCATTGCCTTTAATGATATTTCTGATGATGTACTAATTGATTGATTGTAGATTGACTATAGTTTCAGCTTCAGAGGAAAGTCTTTACTGTTGCTCGGTGAGCCTGCAGTTCTCTGTGCTGGCAGCTGTCCACACCAGTGACAGACACAGAACAAACTACACAGCTGCCACAGCTAAACATGAATGAAAAGCACATGTGCACATTGGCGTACACATGTGCCTTTCATTCATGAGACAGTGCCGGTGGTCAGAGTCTGTTTGTTTGCTTGCTCTTAAGTAAGCAAGTCACTCAGAGAAAACAGCTGTAGGGAGAAAAACCAACCACTTATATCAGATTCACTTATTTTCCACTCATATCAGAAAATAATAGAAATGTTATGTATAAATTCAGAAGCTGTTCAGCTGAGTTTGACTTCATTTTGTGGAATTCAAGAAAATATAGAGAAAAAAATGCCAAACATGTCTATGAACATGAATGAATGCTTATGTTTGAACCCAGAAATGCTTTTAGAAGGAGCAAATTGGTGAAAAGTCATGCCTTCATTCTTCATAATGTGTATGTAACACACTGTATAGTCTATCATTTACCTCTGATTTCCTCAAATCTAGTCTTTGCTGCACAGCTAAAGCACATATTTCCTCTACTTTTTTCACGGTAAAACTGTCCAATAGTAGAGAAACATCCACAGAATTGTATATAAAGGGTTGTTCTAGTCTTACCCCCTACTGTCTCTGCTACAATGGTGACACCCTGCAGTCGTCCATGTTAAAAAATGTTGGAGAAAAGCTGAAGCCAGATAAGAGCAGTCACGCAAGACAGAGACTTTTCTGTCCTCATTTTTTCCCGCTGTCTATTTTTATCTTCGCAGGGTCTGGAGTGGCTCTTATTTCCAATTTTGAGCAGCTGCTGCGTGGTGTGTGGAGGCCCGAGACCAACGAGATCCTGAACATGTCATTGTAAGTCTGTGTTTCCTGCTGCTGACGGGGGAAAAATCCTCATCACTGCCTCCTCAAGCATGTAGATGTTTCCAACCAAAACTCTGAGAAAAAACTAGGACGTAAAAAGTTATTGTGGCTAATATTGGACACAAAACACTGCTGGTGCCTTTGAGAAAAACAGCAGGTTTGTTGAAGCCACCGTGTGAATTTTGTGACTTTAGCATCCTCTTGTGTTCTTATCAAAAAATGCACCTTGGTAGACAAATGTCCCCGACTTACATGATGTCACTGCCATATGAAAATCTGTTATCAACCATAAGAAAACCTGCCTGGACTGTATCTTCACATCAGTGTATTTTAACCTTATCCAGAGGAACGTTTTGATATTTTACTGACAGTTTGTCTTTCGTCTCTGCAGCCCAACCAAAGCCAGTCTGTACGGAGCCATCCTGTTCACCCTGCAGGAGGCTCACTGGCTGCCAGTGTCCAAGAGCACCCTCATCCTCGTCTTCACCCTCTTCATGGCCACATCTAAGGTGAGATCAGCGCTGCCGTATGAAGTGTAGTTGACAGTGTTGCTTTTCTCATTTATTTCAAGCTTGAACTTTTAATTCGGCGCTGTGCTGCAAACCAGAGGAATGCATTCTTAGTGCGTGAAAAAGGTTTATGTGATTACAGCAGGAATTAAACTCATCGATTTCACTTGTTTGTCACATTAAGAGAAGTTAGTGGCTAAGTTTGGGGGGAAAATGTTGGTTTAATAAAGCTAGAGAGAGAAAAAACATTCTCCCTCTCAGTAAAACATTTGCTGTCTAATGATTTGGTAATTAGATGTGACTGCTACATAAATACATCCTTAAATGGGTGTTCCAGCAATTTATTATTTATTTTCCACAGTGATAGTAAGACGGCTTGCAAGAGACAATTTTAAAACAGAATGATCAAAATCGATGCAGCAGAAGCTGAGATATCCTGATTTTTTTTTGTCCCTGGTATGAATCAAGCTAAAAGTGCTGATTCCTACAGTTCCCATAATGCCTGTCAATAGCATCTCCCATTACAACCCTGGCTGGTAAATGCCTACATCTTAAAACTCCGTGTAACACTTCTTCTGTTCGTGATGTGTGAAATTACTGAATTACCCTTTAATTATCCCCAAATCAGCTAACTCTAACTGACACCATCATCCCTCAGGTGGCGATGACCGCCAGACACTCTCACGGCTCCCCCTTCGCCCTCATCGAGTCCTGGGTGTGCCACCTGCTGTTCGGCTCCCCTCTGGGAGGATCCGAGGACGACCACCATCATCCCCCCGCCGCTGCAGTCCCATCCTCACCTCTCAAAACCAAGGAGGAGCTGAGCGAAGGCGCTCGCAAGAGGAAGGCCAAGAAAGCCGAGTAGGACGCCGCGCTGAACACTGCATCTGACTCGCCTCCATCATGGCCTCCACATGATGGGACATCCCATTCCTTTCTAGGGAAAGGGGCAGCTTGATGTTTTACCGAATGAGGCCCTTTCTATTAGAGCAAAATGGTGCTTTCTGCATTTTACACAGCACGAGAACTCTGTAAATACCACGGCAAATGTTTTACACTTCAACCCAAACCTATTTATTTATGTGTTTGTGAACATCTGCATCTGTGCTCGACACTGTGCGGTGATCTGCGTGTAGGAGCTGCGTGGTCGTTTTAGGGCGGCGTCTGTTCCACATCAGTAGTTATATTACCGAGTGTCAGTCCACCAAACCTTATTTCAGCTCAGAAAGGAATAGAAAATACAAATTGGAGTGACTCTCAATCAGAAATTTAAATGTGAATAAAGCATAATGTGAAATACCATTGCTGCTTTTTCCATTGAGATGAGGACAACTTCATGACTTTAAATAAAATCAAGAGAAAAACTGTGTCTTGTTGGTTTTTAATTTCCTTTTCTTATCGACATTTATTTCTGTGCAAACTATCCACTCATACTAAATAGTCACATCTGAGTTCTTAGTTTATCCAGTTCAGTCCAGTTGTAGACATGGCAGCATGTATTAGAGTATATTACAACAGTACATCAACAGCTTTTAGATGTCTGATCAAAGTCAAATAACTGGATAAAAAAAATGTGTTTTAAAGTTTTTTAGTGACTTAGTTTGTTTTTTTTTTTTATAAAAAGGATGCTCCAGCACATCTTTGTCCTTAAGCAACTTCAGTGAAAATGATTTGCGTTGGTATATTTAAAATCTCCAATAAAAACTACACACATTTTATTGTTTCTCATTTTTTGAAACAGGATTCAGGACTCAACCTGAAATTAAAACATTTACTTTGAAAGTTGATAATAGGGGTGGATGAAGTAATGAGGCCCTTTACTTCACTAAAAGTACTGTAGTAAGTTTATTGGTGTTAAATATATAGTATTATAGGATACATTGATAATATAGGCAGCAGTGGTGAGCAATGTCACCTCACAGCAAGACAGCTCCAGGTTCTATCTTCTTATGTCACTACTTTAAGTGTTGAGCTGAATCTTATAATAATTCAGATTTATTTTGGAACTTCTTGAAACACGGCGATTTGCACTGAAATATTCCTTGTACACTGACAGCATGTTTTTTATTTCCAGACTAAAATGACTTGGAGAGACAATGATATTTTCACTGAACTTAATGTTTTTAGAAATGTATTGTGTGATATGTTTTCATAAGAATAGTCTGCAAAATGATTAGTAACTACAGCTGAAATGTCCACTAAATGTAGCAGAGTAAGTAAGCATGTAGCATAAGATAGAAATACCTCCAAAGTTTACTTCAGTACTTGACCAAATTTATGATAAATGTACTTTCAGAAACAAACCAATCTTCACACAGAATCCATGACCTTTTTCACTGTGTTTGGGCACTGAGACAAACCCTGTACCTTTTCATTAACTTGTCATTATTCGTTTCCAAAATATCTCCAAAAACACGTTGGAAAGTCTGAATATTCTTTCTCTTTGCTTTAATGCAGTCATCTTCAGGAGCCTCCTCACTCGGTTTTAAAACTCTCACTTTGCAGCTGAGATCAGTTTCTAACACTTAGGAGTGTTTATGTACTACACTTATTCTTGACTATAAAAATAAGAGCCAAAACCCCACCATTTAAGAAGCGTTTAAGACCAACAGTGGGATGCGTTGGCAGTCAGGAGTGCATATGTCTTCATAGACTCTCTGTTATGTAACTCCGAGGCTGTTGGGGGGGGGGGGGGGGGTAACAGGAAAGAGGTCTGAGGTCACCCTGAGGTCACGTCCTGAGTAAGTAGGAAGCCCCCTGCCGCACTGACAAACTCTTGTAGCACAGGCAATAAAGCATAACTGATGAACTTTGCAGGAGGTTGTTACACTCGACCTTTGACCTGAACATTCCTCACAGGAGAGGAGTCGATCAGGGGCGTAAAAGATCTGCTGGTTACGTTTGTGGCCCTGTTGGAGCTCTGAAGCTGCAGGTCAGCAGAATACTGGACACGGTCCAAACGATAACTGTATCTTCTTTGGTGACTTTGATTTCATTATGAACCGAAACTTGATACTCGTGAGAAAACTGGATAATTTCTGCAGAAGATGCAGATGAAAGACAACGAGGACAGAAGAAAATTCAAGATGATAAATCACAACAGAAAGATTATCACAAGGTTAGCTAAAATAACACAGTAGCATAGTAGCATATGAACTGCTGTCAAAATCGATCTTGCTGCGATTCGCATTTCTCAAAACAAGGTCAACATTTACATGTTGGCGCTCTTGCAAGAGTTTTAATTCGACTGCTCACAATTTAATGGCTCTTGGAAAGTTGAACTTTGACTCACATTAAAATGATGCATATATTCTAAAAACTAGTTTGCACGTGGCAGCTTGTGACTGAAATGACATCACATCAGGCAATTTATCAGGAGCCACCAAAAAACTTTATCCAACTTTTTTCACACCATGCAGATGCAACGCCTGTAAACAGTTGCCTGTAAAACAAATCTGATGTGCAGTGATGTGTGAGTTCTCCTTCAACAAACAGGAGTCTGTCAGCTTGGTCAGTCAGTACAAACAGTGCAGCCAACATTTTTTCAAAATTAAAGAACTTAATTTTAAATTCCAGTGGACATCCCAAAAGATATTTTGGGGATATTGGTCTATATTTATGTGAAAGGCAGGGAAAATATTTCCCTCTGAGAGGAAAGATCTAAGAGATATTTAATATCTTCAACTCCAGCAGGACGACAGAAATGAGCTGCTGTGTTTGTTTTTCCAGCGGAGGCCCACAGTGAGGCTTCCCTGCTCCTTCGGGCAAGGCAGTGAGCAGGCGAGGACGGACAGAATGGAGGTGCTGAGAGCTTATCAAGGTGACCTGGACCAAAAACCTCCAAAAAATTCACTGCAAGGAATGTAACCAACATCTGTGGATCCCATCACTGACACACACACACACACACACACAGTAGAATGTAATGCATTTGTAATCATGAACCTGTAAACATGGGTTTGATGGAAAATCTGGACTGGATCTGAGACCTATTTTGAAATTTCATGTAAAAACTGAGTCAATATTTATTTGTTGCTTCATTTAGAGCTTAAAGGCCAATTAAAGGGAACCATCGTACCTTTGCAAACCGTTTGTAAAGCCGGTGTCACTGATAATCAGGCAATGTGACTCCTGACTTGCTTGTAAAAATGATGGTTACTGTGTAATGCAGCATGTCAAACACAAAGTTTACAATGTGTTCAAGTACAAATCATAAATCGGTATCATATCAAAGCAACAAATTAAGAACCTCAACAAAAGATCATGGCAGAGACTTTTGACTTACTGAATTCCTTCTCAAAATAGTGGTTTACAAATAATTTAAAACTTAAACTCATCTAGAAAATGTTAGCTTGTCCAGTGTAGGACACAGTATGTATGGACACACACATTCTCCTGCAGGTTAGACAAACGGTTGAATTTAATCTTTTTTTAAATGTTGAAATGGACCAGATTATTGTTTCGTGGTTTTAAATTACCAACTAATCAACAAACCAGCAGATGAGTAAACCAAGCAACAAAACAAAAACAAAAAACAAAACAAAAAATTAAGCCCCATTAAGCCCCCATAGATGCATGTATTATATGTGGGGGTGTAATAAACCCATATCTCTATTTCTTGGACTTCCCAAAATAGCGGTTTGCAGAGGCGTTTTTTAGGGGAAAGGACAGGGATGTAAGCCAGAGGAGGGGGGATGTGGAGGGGGGTATAAAAACCAAAGCAGGGGAGAGAAAAGAGCGCTGGATCCAGGAGCCCAGAGTCTGAGCTGAAGGCTGCAGGCAGAGAAGAGACGACCCTGCTGTACCTGAACGGTAGCATCTGTGGCACAGATTCAAGCATGCTGTGGTGTCTGGTGCTGACCTGTGCACTCTGCATGGGGGGCCATGCTGCAGCCGGACAGAGAGGTGAGAAAAATGAACTATATTTTGGAGTCATCGTCTTAACTTTGGGCCCTGCAAGTGGGAAACTGACGCAACTTGATTAATCCTTCTTGGGAAATTTGATGTTTGCAGAGAAGTATTGATAAATGATGAATTAGTTTAAGTTGCCACTGAAATTTTCCACTATTGACATGAATTTATGTAAAATTGTACATACAACTGTATGGATGTTAACTGACCAACGTTATTTGATATATTATAGTACAGAATTTGTGAAAATGGAGGAACGGCCAGCGTGACTTTCCTTCTTTGAGTTTTTTCCTCATTTTTCATCAGTATCTCACAAAGTAAATGAACATTTGGCTTGTTGAGGATACAGAAAAGCACAGAGATGTTTGTGCAAAGCTTCCCTGAATACACAACTTGCACACAATGAGGAAAAACAACCACGGTCTCATTTACGTCTCTATTAGCAGTGAGAGAGATTTATTCCCAGTATATTTTCCCTCTGCTGTGGAATCCATTTAGTAAACAGAGTTGCTACTAATGAGAAGACCATATTTCCTGCGCTTCACCGCTTCACGCTCAGGAGATTTCTGCCCTTGTACGGCTCCTCTGGGGGGAAGGGGTGATGGTAAATGTGACCAAAAGGGGGGAGGGGGGGGGTGATGGGGTCTTTGGGTCAATTAGTACAAGCAGCATGTTGCTTCAGGACAACCTGAAGGAACCACTTTTGAAATGAGCTTCATGAATACAGACAATTTGCCATTTTTTTAAAATCGCAAATGAAGTGAAAAACTTCAGCTATAATTGATATTTTTATAATGAAAGGAGTCGTACCTACAGATAATTATCACCCAAATCTGCAGCTCCACTTGCCTTTCAGCTCATTGTTTCACTGCCCGAATGTAACCTTAATGTTTCGGTTGAGTCTCACGGCTCTCATCGCATCGTTCTCGATCATGGCCCGCAGACGTCAGCGAAGAGGCTCTAAAATCCCACTATACGCTACCTGCACAGCACCAAACGGAAGACAAACACAGTTAGCGAGCAGCTGGTGAACACAGTGAAGCTTTTAGTGGCGAAAGAGACAGATGCCTACAAACACTTATTATTATATGCCTATACATGCATTATTTGCAGTTTCTTCACATTATCTTATTGTCTCCTGGTTTATCTCATGACAGTTCCTCTATTAGAAGACAACGGTATTTTCACTGTTGCTGTTTGGTGTCATAAGATTTGGCAAATGGAGTCATTTTCTCCTGAACAAATGAACCAAATGAAAGTAAGTGATTTAAGAGTCAGGTGAGCTACGCAGTTGGTTCAAATGTACCTTAAGGTCAATAAAATCTCATTTTACTCTTTAGCGAGCAGTGACCTGAGATTTCAGACTCTTAATAATCATCATCTTTATCATGTTGTGTCACATGTATTAAATCTGACAGTTTTACATGGTGGGACTGTTAGCAGATCTATACTATTTCACTCATCTGTGACATGTTCAAACATAGTCTCACAGTGGCACGATTAGAGAAGAGTCATAGAGTCAGTAAAATGACTTCTTAATGTCAGTTACCCAACAATAAATTCTAAAGGTCAATTATTGTTTATGAATTGAACTTTTCTTTTCTCTTAAGGCGAGGATTGTATTACTTCTTGTTTCTAAAGTTACAATTTCCCATTTCATTGACAGTCTTTGTAGCATTTATTGTTGGATGGCTGACAAATGTTTGAAGAAGACAAACTACATTGAAAATCCAGATCAACAGTCTGAAAAAACCCAAAGACGCCCGCAGAGTTTAGCTCCTCTAAAAATGTATCTTCCAGAAAATCTTGTATCGTTCCATATCTGGAGAATCAATTTTCCAGTGAATGCGTGGGTTGTGGATATGAACGAGGTCTGTGGTGGCTGAGAAACCTCAGGTATGAGACTTTGGTATCTGAAAGGCAGTGGATCATGTTGTACGTCTGGACATGTGTGGTTAACTCCCCCTTTGCATGACCATATTTACTCCCTAGTAAGACTGTAATGTTTCTTCTTTATTTTCTTTTCAGATGGAGAAATTATCAGTCAGATTAAAATGACAAACATCGCACTGGCTGAGATTAAAGAGCTCCTGAAACAACAGGTAAAACACTGCAAACCTTTAGACAGCGGCGATTCTTTCACACAGACAAGGTGGCTTATGGGATCATGTGTATTTGATGAATTAAATGATTATTAAGTCCTCAGTAATCAGAAGAAAACAACTTTATTTTCCAGATAAAAGAGATAGTATTCCTGAAGAACACAGTGATGGAGTGTGAAGCCTGTGGTGAGTTCACCAGCTGACACACATTTTCTATTTCAACAGCGCTTCAAATTTGCACTTGAATTCAAAGCTTTGGTTGTTTCCCGGATGATTTTGTTCTGATAATGACAACTTATTTCCCATAGTTTTTCTTTAAGACTTGAAAACCAACATAAGCGATCAGTATTAAGAAAGAATGCAACAGTCTTTATATATGTTGATGGGCGTTTCATGTCATTACATAAAGCTAATATACTACAGAATTAATCCATCAAATTGGATGAGACGATGTATACATCAGCAGAGCAAACTGCTTCAAAAGACACTTCATTGTGGTGAATGAGAGGATCTTGGCCCCTCTCTCTCCTCAGGGATGGGAGGAATGCAGCATCGTCCCTCCTGTGTGCCCAACCCCTGCCACCCTGGGGTGAAGTGTATGGAGACCCCTCAGGGTGTAAAGTGTGGATCCTGTCCTGACGGCATGGAGGGCAACGGTACCCACTGCACTGACGTGGACGAGGTACGCGGAGACGTTAAATGATCGGTGACAACATAAAATACAATACAATACAACGCCTCAATATGATGACGTCACCACATCCTCGTGAAATTATTTTAGCTTTTATGTTAAGTCCTAATCAAAATACATTAATGACGAGGATCAACAAGAAGAGGTGAGCTCTCAGCAGTGAGCAGTGCCTTTAGTATCACATCAGATAATGAGGACGGTCAAGGCACTCGGAGCGCAGACAGACAAAAAAAGCATTAAGAATAGAAAGGAAAATAGGAAAAAATGAAACTAATTTACACGTAATAAAGATATTCAGATCAGAGGCCAGAATTGTCCATTAGGGTTTCTATTGGATGCCAAACTTTTACAAATGCTATTTTCTTTTTGTTTTAATATCCCAACTCTTCCAAGTGTGATACATTGCTCAGTTCCCTACGCTACACTTCAAAGATGTGAGTCCTCTTTCCATGTCTGAAGTACAGCTTTTTTCACTAATATCATACACAATGAAACGGCTTGTGATTGGCCTGTATTGGCCTTATTCAATGTGGCACCCAGGATGCCTATCAACGACTGTGGGAGTCAACTACACAGACTAAGAAACTGAACGATCCAACATTGACAGCCACTACAGGGTTTTTAATATTAAAATACAATTAGATTGTAATTCCACTTCCACATGTGGCCCTTAAGCTCATAACACATCTGAAAGTTATCATCATGACAGAAGCCCGATTTGGATTCTCGATGAGGATCTTGACGTGTGTCTCTGTTCTGTGTCAGTGTACCGTGATGCCGTGTCACATGGGTGTGCGCTGCATAAACACATCCCCAGGTTTCCGCTGTGGTTCCTGTCCCGCTGGATACACGGGCCCCCAGGTTCAGGGTGTCGGACTCGCCTATGCCACCGCCAACAAACAGGTCAGCGTCAGTAAACACACTCATACAAACACACACACACACACACTATTTAAATAACATTAACAAAATAATTATATCAATATTATATCAAAAAAATCAAAAGGCTGGTGTTTCATTTGCAGAATTAGGTCTTATTGTCCCAGAAGATTAAGAGTGATTAGTCACCTACTGTACAATAATTACTGAGCAACCTATGTAATGAAAAGTTAAGAAAGAACTGTGAAAATGATCAAGATACTTTTAATTAATAAAAGAGTTCAAGACTTAAAGTATCGTCTCCCCTTTTTCAGCTTGCTGTCATTTTTTGATAAAACCATGTGGTGGAAGAAAAGTTCCCTTCTGCACCTCAATATGTTCGTTTTTGCTTCTCACCACCTCATTTCTACATTCATCGGCAGCAACTCCTCACTCCCCCTTGTGCCTACACTCTGTCAAACAGCGTGCACTGGTCTGTTTCAGAAACACCTTAATCCTCAACACAGGGCTGTCCTCGTTCTGTCGCACTTCATTTTTTTCTTTTACTCCCGTCATGATGTGGAAGCCCATTGAAGTTACTGAATGTTCTTTCTGTCTGTTTTACCTGTCAAGGTGTGCAAAGACATCAACGAGTGTGAAGGCGGCAACAATGGAGGCTGTGTGGAAAACTCCATCTGTATGAACACTCCAGTGAGTATAAACCACGAATTTATAAGATGTCATGCTTCAAGGAATTCTGCTGCTAGTATACAGCAGTGCCCTGTGGCCTGTACAACCCATGAGATAAAACAGTTACAGTTTTACAGGATCGTATCACGTTCTGTGCTCTAACAATCCTCACCAATCTCTCTCTCTCTTTATATATATATATATATAAATATATATATATATATATATATATAACCCATTTGAAACCCAACATGGTGCATAGTTTCTTCCCGCTGCTACTCTACTTAGTGCAGTCTTAGGAGCTTCTATCACAATAATACTGATGGAGGAACATTTAGACTGATGCTCAGTCTTATCAGTGATATAATGGGTCTGTTTCCATCATGTGTCATTAGGGTTCGTTCAGGTGTGGTCCCTGTAAGACAGGCTACGTTGGGGATCAGCGACGTGGGTGTAAGCCAGAGAGAGCCTGTGGGAATGGCCAACCTAACCCCTGCCATGCCAGTGCTGAGTGCATCGTCCATCGAGAGGGCACAATTGAGTGTCAGGTAAACAAATGAAAGTTTCTCTAAACTGTCTCTGAAATATTTCTTAGAGGAAAAGAAAGCAGTCTCACAGTTTTGCAGCCGCAAGCAGGACTGAAGGACTTCTCTGTTTCTCTGTGCTACATAAGTCTCTCACAGGGACTAATGACAATGGAAGTTGATTTGGCCTGATAGGAAGAGATTGTGTGTCTTTTATGTGTTGCAGCCCCAACTTGTGATTTCTCTACTTTCACATAAAAATCTGAATTACGAAGTTCTTCTGTCATAATAAATCATGTGAATAACAGGAATGATTTACACATATCTTCAGTATCCATTCTTTGTATGAAATCTAGAAAATTATACTTTATTGGCTGCCTCGCTTATTTCAAATTCCCCAAAATGAGACAGTCAGGTAGAGCTTTAAATATAGAAGTTACAGAGTTTCTGCAAAGCTGCTAAACATATCAGTGCTTGTGCCAGATACAGTAAAATGTCTGTTTGAGCATTTAAGGTAAGCAGATACCGTGTGCATCACAGGCCAATGAAAACAGTGTGTACAGTACATAAAACATTGTCCATGCTCACAGTGTGGGGTCGGATGGGCTGGCAACGGCTACCTCTGTGGGCCTGACATTGACATTGATGGTTTCCCTGATGAGAAACTGGACTGTCCTGAGAGGAACTGTATCAAGGTGGGTCTCCTTTATGTTCTTGAGAAATCGTTGAATATTTGTGACACAAAAACAGAGTGATCACAAGTTAGTCATCTGCATAGAATAACATTTAACAGACAGATGTGGTTATAGATATACTGTATTTTGTGATATCTGGTCCAAATTCTGCCCAAATTATTTGATACTTTGGTAGCATTGTTTATGTAACAATTGTAAATTTCCCCCTAGTGGGACTAATAAAAGAATGTCTTAAGTGGAATATCTTAAAACACCCACACCGATAAGACCGATCTCATTTAATTTAATTCTTGGCTACTTTTGTGGAGTATATAAAATTAAGTTCTGTTTGACTCATAGTCAGAAAAGTACTGAATAAAGTCGAAAAGTCTAAAGTAAATCTAACTACTACTAGTCCACTTTAATAAAGAGTGTTTTTCTTTTCAGGATAACTGTCTCACTGTGCCCAACTCTGGTCAAGAGGATGCAGACAGTGATGGAATTGGAGATGCCTGTGATGAGGATGCAGATGGTGATGGGATCCCCAACACACAGGTTCATACATTAAAAAAAAAATTATATTTTTATTATATTTTTTTCATGTCACTATACCTACAGAGACTAAAACAGCTTCTTTATAGGATAACTGTGTGCTGGTGCCTAATGTGGACCAGAGGAACATTGATGAGGACGATTTTGGCGACGCCTGCGACAACTGCCGTGCTGTCAAAAACAATGACCAGAAAGACACAGATGTGGACAAATTTGGGGATGAATGTGATGAAGACATTGACGGGGATGGTTAGTATTCTACATTTATACACACACACACACACACACACACACACGTATAAATATATGTATATATATATATACATTTTTTTTTTTTTAACACACTGACTTTAATACATATTTGTTTATACTTAGGTATTGATGTTTTTAGTGGGAACAGTAGGTGATGGCTAATCAAAGTGGATTAAAAGGGAATTTAAAGCTGGAAATTATCATTAATCATACCAATATTTGCAATATTAAATAAACTAAACAAATACAAGATGAGACCTTATGGTTGTATAGTTCTTTGACACATACAATAAATACAGCTCAATAAAGGCTTCTAGAGAGTTCTAAAGACTTTTAAGACAGGGGCCATGGAGGACTATAAGTGACTTCAACATTCACTTGAATCTCAGGAATCCTCAATCACCTGGATAACTGCAAACGGGTTCCCAACGCTGACCAGAAAGATCGTGATGGCGACAAAGTGGGAGACGCCTGCGACAGCTGTCCGTATATTCCAAACCCTGAACAGGTCAGAAATGTCTTTTTTCATGCTGTTCTGGTTACAATCTGCTCATCATTAAATGTTATTAGCTGGTTGCCTCTAAATCAAGAATGAGCATTTGAGTTAATTTGACTGGTGAGTCTGCTGAGCCAAAGTACAAACAGTTTTTATCACTAAGAACACTAACCAATGACATCTATGCAAAAAGCTTAAAAAACAACATAAATGGCCAGTGTATAGAATTAACAGGGATCTATTGGCAGAAATGGAACATAGTATATGTTTTGTTTACATTTTATTAGCTTCGAATGGGTCCTTTAGTCATTCACATTTACTCTTGTGTCTCTCAGACGGATGTGGACAACGACTTGATTGGAGACCCCTGTGACACCAACAAGGACAGGTAACGTGTGGCCTCATCAGTCATATCATATATGTGTATGTTCAACGATCTGTGTGATCTGAAAATCAAAGTCTGCACATACGAGTGAAAGTCTCTCTCGTCCAGTGATGGTGACGGTCACCAAGACTCTCGGGACAACTGTCCAGCCGTCATCAACAGCTCCCAGCTGGACACCGACAAGGACGGGAAGGGAGACGAGTGTGATGATGATGATGATAATGATGGCATCCCAGACCTGCTGCCACCTGGTCCTGATAACTGCCGTCTGATCCCCAACCCTCTGCAGGAGGACTCTAACGGTGGGCAACGCCCCTAGTGGAAATCATTTTCATCAAACACAGAAAAAGTTTTGCTCTTAAGACAGCCAACGAATCACAGAATTTGTCTTATCTCAGGTGATGGTGTGGGTAATGTGTGCGAGAAGGACTTCGATAACGACACCATCGTCGACACCATCGATGTTTGTCCAGAAAACGCTGAGGTCACCCTCACTGACTTCAGGGAGTACCAGACTGTCGTTCTGGATCCGGAGGGAGATGCACAGATCGACCCCAACTGGGTGGTGCTGAACCAGGTTACGTGTCTGTTTGTGTCCCACAGTGCTGAACATCTTCTTAGTCTGATTAAACTTCTCTGAAACCCACTGTTTGGTTTGTGCAGGGACGAGAGATTGTCCAGACGATGAACAGTGATCCTGGGTTGGCTGTTGGTAAGAACCTTATGTCTGCTATTTAAAGGGATAATTCAACATTTTGGGAAGTCGGCATTAGCTCTCTGGTCTGAGAATTAGGTGAGATGAATTAAAGGGAAATCTGATTCCAACAGTGATATCACTTTGGAAACAGACAGAAACAGGTAGTCTGGCTCTGGTTTCCCCTTTTTTTCCAGTCTGTACATTAAGCTGAGCTAATAAGGCATAAATATTGAAGTGTATTTCTTTGAAAAGGAACCCCCCCCCCCTTTAACTTTTGGCATTTGTAACTAATTTTATAGAAATGAATGAAGTTGCTGTAGTATCCCATGTAGGCAGCTTGTTATTAGACGGATGTATCTGAGTTTTCATATTTCTAACATATTTATTGTTATCTCCAGAAGTTCACAAGATTGGAGTTAAATCACAAATGCAGGAAAAAAGCTGATCTGTATTTATTTCTATATATTTGACACAATTTGACACTGTGTGCAACGATGTCTCCTCCAGGTTACACTGCTTTCAGCGGCGTGGATTTTGAAGGGACGTTTCATGTAAACACGGTAACAGATGATGACTACGCAGGATTTATCTTTGGGTACCAGGACAGCTCCAGCTTCTACGTGGTGATGTGGAAGCAGGTGGAGCAGATCTACTGGCAGGCAAACCCGTTCAGAGCGGTGGCAGAACCAGGCATCCAACTGAAGGTAGACCACCACTCTGCAATGGAGGAAAACAATGAATACAAAGATATATTCACATTTTAGTTTGTTAGCTGGTTCTCGTGTCCTCCTGTTTTTAGGGAAGTACTGCTTTACTCAGGGACACCTTAAACTGCAAGCATGGCTGTTACTGGATATAAACTAAACCTAAACCACTTTCTGAAAAGGCACCATTTAAAAACGATTATAAGCTGTAATTAATGTTTTCTTTTTTTTTGTGGCAACCAAAAATCAATAATGCTCAACAGGTTTGTTGTAAACCATTCAAAAGAACTTTAGGGTTGCCAGGTTGTAGAAAGTCCTTCAGCATGAGTTTGTTGAACTATTTAAACAACTGCGATATCGAAGTTTAGTCCAGAGGCTCAGACTTCCTGTCATTTGTGGTTTGGAAAAGGCCGTCAAGTCAAACACGGGTCCAGGTGAGAACCTGAGGAATGCCCTGTGGCACACCGGCGACACGAGCGACCAGGTCAAACTCCTGTGGAAAGATTCTCGCAATGTTGGCTGGAAGGACAAGACTTCTTATCGCTGGTTCCTCCAACACCGACCCGCTGATGGCTACATCAGGTACTGACCGGGTTAAAGGACCACTCTGACACTTTTTCATCTCTGTACATTCTGTTTGGTCCTGGTAATATTTAGCATAGCTTAGCACAAAAACTGGAAACCGCTGTCCTCAACCAAAAGAAACCAAATACACCTTTGCTGCCTCTACATGATCTTTTTCTTTTTATACAAATGTGATGCTGTTGCCAACTTTCTGTTGGTGTGCAGGGTTCGTTTCTACGAGGGCCCTCAGATGGTGGCTGACACAGGCGTCATCATAGACGCCACAATGAGAGGAGGTCGACTAGGAGTCTTCTGCTTCTCCCAGGAGAACATCATCTGGGCCAACCTGCGGTACCGCTGCAATGGTGAGTCAAGCTGCTGTGGTCAGAAAGTGCTCTCTGGTCCTTCAACTACAATATTTCTCACCCCAACTTTATTACACAAGCATTTTTTCTCTTGATCTTCATGCCTTTGGTTATGCATATTTCAATGACCCTATTATTTTGATATGTTTTCAGCATTTTTCATCAAACATAATTAACAATGGTTAAATTCTAAACAGCCAAATATGAAGTCAGAAGAAAACAAGGGTAGATTCTCAATAGCTGTAACCAAGACACAAGTACACTAACACACATTAACACACACGCACTTACCCTTCATGCAAGTTGCAAGTGCCACAGGTTTGGAAATGTTTGTGGATGGACCCCCTTCAGAGCGAGCTATAGAGCTGCTGGTTGCAGCTAAATAAAAGACTGAAGAGGACATAGTCAGCATGTCTGTTTTACTGTGCTAAACAAAAAACAGAGAGCTTTCTGATAAATCAGAGTGTGTAAGCTCATCTTGTACTTGCTGGAAAAATCTAAATATAACTTTAACATAGAGACATGAATTAAGCCATAACAGCCAACAGTAATTTTCCTGCTCCACATCAAGTATTTGTCCTTTAGCTGCTCAAACTGTAAATGATCTCACATCCTGTGGTTTCTTGCTCCAGACACTCTTCCTGAGGACTTTGACACCTACAGAGCTCAGCAGGTCCAGCTGGCGGTCTGATGACAACGAGCGAGCCCGAGGAATTCTGGGAACACTTTCGACGCACAACTGGGATCAGAAATAAAATCATCACTCTGCGAACATTTGTAAAAAAGTTTACCTCACATTTGAAATCTCCCCAGTTATAACATAAAAACTGATCAACCTTTAACTTCAGGGAGAAGAGGAAACTCTGCAGTAGTAAAACTCGTATAATAATAATAATAATAACGTAAATTGTTTGAAATATTTAGTTGTAACTTGACAGAAATTTCTGTTGTAACTCATTTTGTCCACTGTATATTTACATTTCAATTTGTACTTTTGAAAGATGAACTATGGATTGAAGATTTAACTGTATGACTAATGAATAAATGTGGATTTTGGTAAATGACATTTGGTACTTGTAAGAATTTAAACCCTGCAAGTGCTGCATATTCAAAAATGCTGATTCTAGTCAATAATAAAATGAAATCAATAATAATAGAATATTATCTTATATAGAATGATGAAATGTTTAATTTCAGAGACCAGAGAGATAATCTTCTAAACGCGTCGTATGCCTGAAAATGATATTAATGATGAAACCTTGTCGTATAATGGCTGCCCTGAAAAAAAAAAGGTCAAACATTTTAAGTAACAGACTTGACTTTTTTCAAACTCAACAGCTTTTAGTGGAAATCAACATTCTGAACATTTCACAAGCATGCACATATCCAAAATAATCTTTTAAATTTTGCATTTGGAAATACAGATTACAAAATAGAAACGATAGCAAAGACAATATACAACAGGATTGAAACACCATGCATGTCCACAGCAACACGCTGTGATGTTGTAAAATGACATCGGACAGTTTTTTTGTTTTTTTTAAATCAGCATATTCTGCAAATCAAGACTATGTGCAGAGAAAAATGTCTTCCACATTCAATTTAATTGACATTTTTCTTTCATCTTATAAACAAATGGTCACATAAGGAGAATCACATGGCAACAAATAAATAGCTAGAGATTTTTTTTACTACGACTTACAGGACAACAGTGATATAATGCTATTCTCACTATAAGCTTTAAGTGGAACTTAAACTGTTTTTTCAGAGAGAGTTCAAGACTCTTTTAGAGAACCCCGTGTTATTAAAGGGAGATTTTATTCAGACTTAAAACACTCTGGGAACAAGCAGTAAAGACCGAGCAGCAACTCTTTCCTTTCATCCTGGGGCTGAGGTTTCACCTTTAAACACAGGACTCCTGTTTGAGCTTCACTCGTCTGCTTATTCAGTTTGGGACAAGATTTAGCTTCACTGCTTCTTAACACAACAAAAACAGAGGCTGCGCTAACAAGTAACGTGAGGAAAGTGGTGTCTCAGACTAAAACAAGCATATGAGTCAAAACAAAATCGTTTACAAGACGTAGAAAATATTCTTTGAGGTGATTTGTTAATCTTATCTGTTTGGAAAATGGACTTCCAGCTTTCTTTCATTAGCCTGAAAAGTTTTCCACGTTTCACTGTTTAGCCTCGACATGAAGGAAATGTTTTCCCACCACGACATGATCGGGCAAAGATATATAACCTCAAATCTGCTGAATAAAAGAGGACTTTTTTTTTTTTTTACCATAATAACTGCCTTTTTTATTTCCTCTCGTTATCCAAAGGTGTACTAGCTGCCTGATTTAAACTCAAATCTTCACCAGTGTTGGTGTTGCCGTTAGCTCACCTTTGACAACTGAAAAAGGCATCTAACACCTTTGTAAAATATGTCATCACAATATTGATTAATTTCTAATTTTGAGAAAGCAGACAAACATGTCTAACACCTCTTCTCCGGGACAGCACAGGTCATCTACCAAATGTTTTTCATTTCTTTGCCTGCAGGTAGATGTTTTCAATAGAAACGTTGGGTGGATAAAGCATGGCGCGCTGGAGAAGAACTGTCCGACATGTTTACATTTTGACATTATCATATTCCTCGCGTCCAAAACATGTACCAGCATTTTAGAGTTCCAGCTAATTTCATGAATTGAGGCTGTGTTGCAGCACCGTACAGTACTCTGGCGGGGGGGGCAGCATGTGTGGTCAAAGTCGAGATGCAGGCCACTTCGACTGAGTATTATTGAGGTTGTAACTGAGCTAAGGCCAATCTAGTGTCACTCATACACAATTTGATTTGACTTTGACATTTGATTTCACAATTTGAAATAATGACCGAGAAAGAAATACATTCGGAGTGCCGTTCCTTTCCAACACGAGAGCACAAGCTGCACTGGAGTAAGCCCTTTCTAGTTTTGCATCCCCTAAAATCTTCACTGATAAAAAAAAACAAGACAAGCCAAAATATAGTTTACAAAGGAAAATAGAGAATTCATCTTTTCTTTGACATGAAAATATCTCCGGAGTATACATCTGGAGCGAAACAGTCAGCATTCACATTGGGCAGAACAGTCCCTGCTCAGAAGCCAGGAAGTCACAAATAAAGTGCGAAGCAACTAGTTGACTAAACATTGCACAAAAACAGAAAAAACAAACGGAATTACACTTTACCCAGTCCAAAGGCTGACATGATAGGCAACAACATAGAACAATCATATCTGATGTCTTAAAACACACTCCACTCTGAAATACCTAGACCAAACTCCTGTATATAACATGGGATAAGAATCAGCTCAATGTGTCTATCATGTCATGCAGTTGACTGCGTAATGCAGAAGCTCCAAAAGATTCAAGTCCACGTGTGCAGACGATCAGTGCACGTGCCAATTTGCAATCTTTGCACGACAGAACCCGCTTCCGTTTTCACAAGAATGCCATAAAAGGTAGTGCTGACGGAGAGAAGGGGGCCGGATGGACTGCGGGTTTCTTTCTGTTCGAGATTCGACTGTTTTACACTCGTATGTGGTGAGATGCTACAGTAGGAAGAGAGAGAGAGAGAGAGCAGAACGAGCAACAGTCGAATTCCTTCAGAGGAGAAACTGGGACGTCTGTAGTGCAGAGAGAGGGGGGTGGGGGGTGGGGGGTGTCTGGTCTGACTGCAACAGGGCCAAAAACTAGAAACGTCAGGACATTTGGCAACAGGCTAAAACTAGGGCACTGCCACAGAAAATACATTCTCTTATCATTCGTGAAGTAGCATTATACAGAGATGGAGGTAACAGAGTCACTTGAGTCACACTGAGTTAACTGTTGCACAGGAGAAACCCATACATGCATCCCTTTAGACTTTGTGGTAGCGTTATGTTACACAAATCAAACTTGCGGAGCTATAGAAGGCCTTCATTTAGAGGTTTGGACTGTCAGTTTAGTCATGCATTTTGTTTCAGCTATAGCGTATATACAAGATCAGTGTGTATGAGTAGTATTCAGCAGGGTGACACAAAGGAAGTGACAGGATAGCTCAAAATCACTGGCATTACAGGCAATGCAACAGTGATGTTTAGCTCAGACACAAAGCTTTTTTTTTTGTTTAATGTTCTATACATTTGTTTCAGTGACTTAAAGGAAAAATCCAACTTAAGATTAAATAAAAACTGGTCAAGCATGGTGCATTTCTGACCCTTTTTTTTTAGTGGCCCATGACAAACGTCCAGATATCCAGACATCCAACAACTGCAGCGAAATGTTTGATTGATCTGAAGCATCGACAGGGTTTGGCGTCAGTTCCTTTAGGAATAGAGAGAAAGGGTTTCTTTGCAGACGGCAGTCGCACAGGAAGAGAGGTGTTAAGGTCGAGAGAAAAGACATCACCAGCTAAAGGAGTAGAAGACACGGCTGGGTGAGAGGTTCACAGAAACAAAAAAAGAAGATGTTACTTAAAGTCAAAGTAAAGCTGGATTCATTCTTCTGCGCTGGGATACCCTACCCTAGAATAAATCTATAGCTCAGAGTACAATACTCGTTGATTGTCATAGCACCACTGCAACACGATGTCCTGCACTCATGAAAGAGTCAAACCAGTCAGACTTACATTTTCCTTCATTTTCTAATACAGACTGGTGATGTTAAGAGTAATCTGAAATTACAAATTTGTCTATTTTTTGGGGACTTTAAGGGTTCCATGATCATTCTTTGACGTGCCCTATAAATAGACCATGATATAAATTTGTCTGGTGTTATTGAGAAATCTTTTAGATAGTCGTCACGATCACTATTCACGATTTCTAGCAGCCTTCGTAACATGCAGGAGAAAACAGCCTAAGCTGATTATAAACAGTTCTTTCTGTGTCGCAGTAGAATAAATCCAGCTTGACTGATAAACAATGAAACATCAGAGGTGGATTTTTCCTTTAAGGGCCATTTTTTTTGTCTCATTTGCATAGGAATCACAGATCTGTCGAAGGCAAACAAAACCTTTGATGGAGGGTTACAGCAGACGATAAACACTTCAACTGAAACAAATTGTACAACCGTAGAGGTGTGCAATAAACCAAACGTGATTCCTTTTCGGGACAAAGAGGGGAGCGGAGGGGGGGGGAGGGGTCAGATAATCTTTCTAACAGTGCTTTTAGGTGAGTAAATGATTAGCACGTCTGTACATGAACATTACAATATACCAAACATGATCCCACAGACCGACACACACCTCTCAGGGAAACTCTGACAAAAGGCCGAGGCAGATTGAAATCTGAAGTGAATGAATTTCAACACAATTCGTTCTCCACGTTTTGGCAAGAGAGATAGTGTCGTGGTTGGAGATGATATCAATATATACATTTCCAGATGAAGCTTGTGTAAACATTTCTCGGTTGAAAAGGTGGCGTAAACAATTTTAGACTCTACTTCATCCCTGATTGTTTTTGTGACCGTTTTTGTTGTTTGTAACACTGAATGGAACGGGGCCGATCTTGCTACTGTTGCATACGATACCAAATATATAAATACACTCATATTCTCTCTTAAACACAACCTTTATATTCTTCATCCAGTTTACTAAATGCAGTAAACAAACGCTCTACAATAAAAAATATCCTTATATTCGTATACTCTCAAACTGCAAGTTTGCATCTTATGATAACAACCATTCGTAACTTTAATAAACAATCGACCATTAAAATCCAACACTTTGTATGGTGCTTGTGTCAGTGACGGCCTCTGTGGGAAGGGTCAGTAGCGTTTTTGTTAGAGCTTCCCTGTCAAGGAGCAAAAAGCCTCCCCATAATTGCACTCATTCTCAAAAACTTCAAACCCATCCTTTGATATTTTTTTGTTTTGTTTTTAGCCCCACTTTAAAAAACATCAACAATTTGGCTATAAACTGTACCGATACAAAATACAGTACATTGATTTGTCAAACCTTACACAACAGAACCACAAATATCACTGACCAAAAGTTAAGTTCCTCTCAAATACAAGAAAAGTTACGAAAATACGTTGTCACATTAGACACTTAAGTAGAACAGTAGAATACTCATGTAAGGCAAAATCAGGTGATTTCACAGTGACGACTTAAAAAGATTTAAGATTTTAGTGTTTAAAAACAGACGGCTTCCTTCACTGAAAAGAAGTTCAGTCTGGAGATATATTGGCTTTTCACTGGCAGAAGGTTAATTTGGATGTGTTTTTTTCTTGCTTTCTAGTTACATAGAAATACCTGATGATTTTCTCAGAAAAAGTTAATTCAAGTGGCGTAAAACCAACCCATTTCTGGAGCACGCAGCATTTTCTGGAGCTGTGCTAAAAACTAGGATATTTTGATTTGACCGCTGGGCTGCAGCATGGCAACGTCTATCACGTCCTACATCAGAGAATGGCACATCGAACACCAAAGAGCAACTATGGGGAGGTTTTGCACTCCTTCATTAACCAAGTAGCTTAACAAACACATATATAAATATGTTAGTAATTAATAAATAGACACAAATTACATCAGTGCAATTTTACACTATGCCTACAGAGCATTTTGGCATCAAATTTAAATTATGAAATGGAATATAAAATCTTTAACCAAATAAATAAATAGAACATATAAATACATAAAGCATCAATACATACAGTACATGATGAAAATAACATTTGGTTGTCAAAAATAAAGCTTTGAGTGTTAAATAGAAAGCCGTTACGGCATAATGGGAAAACCGGTTCATTTGATTGCAAGGTAGAAGCAAACCGGCTGTGGTACACGTATATATTTTTTGTTTTTTAACACAGCCGTTATAACGGGTACGGTTTAGCCCAATGTCCTAGCAGCTTCCTGCTACGAGCAAAATATCAACAAAACAAATATTAAAGTGGATATGACAAGAAAAAAAAATTGTCAAATGTGCGTTTTTGGAATATATGTGGCATGTAATGGTACACCGTAAACACAGCAGGCTAGCGAAAGCGCTGAGCGACCAATCTCATTCAAAACGACAGCGAGGCCATTCCCCGGAAAGCCACTGGATGTCTTTTTCCCCGTTGTCTTTTGGTGGCGCATCGTTTCAAAAGGGCTTCACGGAGTCGAGGGCGAGGTCGGACAGCTGGACGGCCATGCAACGAGGGAGAGGGTTCATCCTGCCCTTTGTTTCTCTCCATTCACAAGTTAGTGTGTTTTTTTTTTTTTTTTCCTTCTTACACTCAGCCACAGTCACCGTCTGCCGTTACAGCCTGTCCATCCTGAACGTGTCCTCAGTGGCGGGGTCGGCGAGCACCATGTCGGGGTCATTGAGCATGTGCAGTCCGTCCAGGGTGAGCGGGTCGATCTTCAGCTCGTCCAGAGGAAACTGAGAGTCTGCATCGAAGCTGACATCGCCAACACCCGCCAGAGAGTTGGTCAGCTCTTTGGAGAGGCTCGGCGGAGACTCCCCTGTGACTGAGATACGCCACATCAGAGAAGAAAGTGGGTACTGACATATGAGAAAGACGGGGCAGGTTCCACAAGTATCGTGTAAAAACACTTTTAGACAACTCAAAGAAACATTTTGACATCATATTTAGACAAAATTGTCCCATTAAGCTGTTATTCTCCATCATTACACTACACTATCATTTGTGGTGAGAAAAAACTAAATAAAAATAATAAACCTCAAAACAATATTAATTCTAGTTTGAAGAATTATTAAATGGCACCATATAAAATGTTTGGAGGTCACTGTTATAAGTTTGTACATTTGTGCTGTTGCAGCATCAAACATTTAAGGAAAACATCAGTTTCTTTTAACTCTACTTTTCTTTTTGTAATATATTTTGTAATATCACACTACTCATCAGCTTTAACATTACACTTACCAAAGTAGTTGTTGACATTTCTGAATGCAGCAACATCACTAAAAATAGGTCCAACGTGGCAACAGGCACCGGTGGACTGACAGTCACACAAGTTGTAGAAACAGCTGAGACTGATTATCTAAACCACTTTATTTAAGGGTAAAACCGTGATGTCACTAATAATCCCTCTTTGTTCAGGAAAAGCAAGAACGTGCACAAATACAGCAAGTACAGAGGGTCAGTGTTGGACCAGATGTTGGTCTGTAACCTGTGATGGATGTTAACAACGAAAAGTTTGAGCTACACTTTCACTGCCTTTGTTTTCTCTTCCAAATAAATCTGACTAACCTGGGGATTCATTTTCAACCTCTGAGATCGTCTGAGTGCGCATGTTTGTTGGCCCAGTAGACACATTGTATTTGTGGTGCGACTACTTTGACGCTTTGACAGAGAAGAGAAGATTACAGGTGGCTTTCTTTGTGCTTGAAGAAGAGTGTAGAGGCTAAGAGCATCCTAGGAACACAGTTAAACACAATACTAAGCTATCCTAAACTGCACGGTGTATAGTTTTCATTTGACGTGTACATGTGTAAACGAGTCCCAAGTGATTACGGTTTAACGTAGCACACGTACAATAAGGTAAAAGTGTATTTGATGGACTTGCGGCGTCGTTACCTGTTAGGATGATGTTGGGGATGTTGCTGTGGCTGCTGTATCCCAGTTGCTGCGAGTCCTGAAGGCTGCTCCCAGTGAGGCCCATCATGGCTGCCTGTGTGTAGTTGAGAGTGGAGCACTGGTTGTAAAGGCTGGCGGAGCTGATGGGGTTCTCGATCATGTTGAACTGCTCCAGCTAAAATAGAAAAGAATTGTAACTGTCGTGTTCGTTTTTTTCGAATGAAGACAGGCAACGTCACTCTTTCAAGGTGTTTTAATATTTGTAAGAATGAAACCTCAGCATGGCCATGGACTCGGTCTGTTCTTGGAAAACCACAGTCAGCAAGCTGTTACTCCGTAGCCAACAGATAGCAGAGTGAGCCCCGGGCTCTGTGTAATGCATAATTTTGTAACATTCAGATATTGTGGATAGAATTGTGATTGGTTTAGATTAGGTGGGGGGAGACCATGGTTTAGACTTGGCTTTCCCTTGTTGGTGCACAGGCTGGTCCCAGCCTCTTGGCATCACGACCTCCAATCCAGTAAAGCCAAACCTGGGAAAAAGTACCCTCCCCTTCTAGTCTCATGTATGATCATCCTTCAGTGCAACCTATCCCTATTGTGTCTATCTTGTCTAACTTCTACGAGAGCATCTCTTGTCCTTGGAGCTCCCTTATATGGAGTTGTTAGTGTGGTGCATGTAAGCTGTGTGCACTCTTGCCAGACTTCTCTTTGCTCACATGTGTCTAACCCTTCAGAACCTGGGGTCAGTGCTTGTATCCTGTCTTTAACATTATGAAGTTGGCTAACTCTATAGCAATACATTTAAGCAATATGTGTCTGTCCCTGTAAATACCAAGCAGTGAATAAGGTACAAAATAAGGCACTATGAATAACAACAATATGATCTCCACACATCATAAGGCACTTGGAATAGTAACACTATATTCTTCACTCTTGGAATAGTAACACTATATTCTTCACAAATATTATATTCCCCACAAAACCCAGCATAAAGTCAGAGACTATCTGAAGGAGAGCTGCAACAATTCAGTGATTAGTGACTATTTATAAAACTATTGAATTAATGTAGTGATAACCGATTAATCGGTTTGAGTAATTTTTTATTCTGATTCCAGGTTCTTAAACATGAATATTTCCTGGTTTCTTTACTCCTCTATGACAGTAAACTGTGGACAAACAAGACATTTGAGGATGTAATCTTGGGCTTAGGGAGACTATGATCGACAACTGTTCACCCTTTTCAAAAAATAAAACAAAACAAAAATAAACAAAAAATGATGCCATATTAAATCGACAATGAAAATAATTGTTAGGTCCTATCCAAATCTGGAGCCGTCTTTTGTGTCACCTGATGAGAGAGGGCGTTCGTCTGCCTCAGTGCCAACTGTTGATCATAGAAGGAGTCGCCAAATATACTGCCCACCACAGGAATGTGCTGGAGGAGGAGAAATAAGCCGCAAAATTCAGAACAAAAGTCAAGAAAGCAGTTGTGACTACAGAACAAACACAAAGATAAAGAGATAGAAAGTTATAGCCCATAAGCAGACATGTCAGCGATGGAATAACAGAGAACGCAAGCAAAACACAAAGTCACACAACTGTCAGGCTGAGCAGTGACCAAAGCAATGGTTTTCATGACTACGGCTGAAGCGGCTCAGAGACGAAGAGAGGAAGCTGTTAAAAAATTAAATAAATCTTTAATCACTTGTTCATTATTCAAATGTAACTCACACCAAATAATTAAAACATGACAAAAAAAAAATCTACCCAAATCTAAGACATGGAATGGAAGTATGAACATGATGTGGTCGTGTGTCACGTCCCGATGGACAGAACATATATGTGTCGGCCGCAGCAGCCCCGTTCACTGTGACACAAGCACAAATTAATTCATTCAAGAGGGAAATTCTGGTATTTGTCAATGTCATTCTTACTACAAATATTGGTCAATATTTGTAACTCATCACCTTTGGTGAAGAGATTTAGGAAACGTGAGGTCCAACAAAAACAGAGACGACTACAGCATGAGCTTCTCACAGCTTCTATTAAACAGAAATCGTCACGTATCCAACCACGTAAACATGTATTTGGAGCAACTATTGAATCGAACCGCACAGAGCAGCATATCCACAGTAGGTAGGCCAACTTGCAGGCTGACCCAGCTACCTGCCGTGTTATGCAGCCCGCTGCAATAACAAAATTATTCTGTGTGTACTTTCAGTCAGAATAAAGTACAACCAGTCTCAGCTGATTTCTCTTCTGATGAAAGTTTTTGGAAAGTTGTATGAACCCGAGTCAGCATAGTCACAAAAGACAGAAAGTATGAGAACACTGCACTGGTTGACAAATACTGGAATTTCCTTTTAGAAGAAAAAAAAAGAGAAGCACCAACACTGTGTGATTTGCATGTTTTTAGTGGAGGAGTCTCAGTCTAACCATTTCTAACGTCGGCACTGATGCGACAGAGGTGACTCAATCTGTGCATGAAAGCCCAGAATTTAGAATAGTTTATATTCGACCTGAATCTTCAAAAATAAACTTTTGACTTCCTTCTCATATATTATATATTTCAGTTAGCTCATTCACACTTTAAAGGTTCTCTGAGGAGTTTTTGACCTCAAGTAGCACGACAGAGCTATTTTTCTAAGAGTGGAAGCACCTGACATGATACTGCCAATGGATTCACATTATTCCACTGATCTGTAGGTGACGGTAACACACTGAGATAAGCAGCATTGTGCCAATAAAGACAGTGAAGGACTGCAAACTAGTAAACTTGGATGTAAACAACAGAGGATTTAAAATACTTCAAATCAGCTATTAAGACCTCAAGTAGACACACAAAGTGTTTTGGTGATTAACACTGAAAGTAAAGATTACAAGAAAACTCCACATGGGATCTTTAGTAAGTAAGTAAATTTAAATAAATTAAAATATATTTTGATGTTGAGATTTTGTGGTTTCAATATTGCTGATGATGACTTTTCAAAACACTAAACACAAAGTGTATTATTAAAACACATGCACCCGTCTTTGATCTTCTGCCACATGTTTTACTGAAGATGGGACAGAGCTGTGATGACTATTCCCCAGCAGAGAGAGGAACATGTTTTGTTTGTGTGCATGTGAAAAGCAGATGTAAACTCAGCCCAAAGTTTAGCTCTGTGCTCCAACAAGCTGCTAGGGAGCTTTTAACTCTAAAAGACAGACGACACTGTGAAGTCTGACTGATGTTAATGAAATCTGACAGTAACTGAAAATACTTGGGAGAATTATTCTATGATGTGGCAGTGTATGGGTAAAGAGCATAACCAACTTGTCAAAAAAAAACAGCTTGAATGCTTCATAATTCATAATCTTGTGGAATAGCATTTAGAAATATTACTTGCTCTTAAATAATGGTAAAGAACAACATAATTATTGGTCTATTTGTCCATTCATATGTGGAAAAACAAGGGCAAATAACCCCAGACCCCCTATCATGATAGTGCAGCTCATCCATGCGGGACAGGCATCTCAAGCATGTGTGGAGCGTCCTAAAAAGATATTGCGAGTAGAACTATTAACATTTTAAGACTCCATTGACAAACCATCGCCATGTTGCCATGCACACAGTGAACAGTGACAGCGGTGATGAAGGAATGAGTTATGCAGCTGTTGACACCATGAGTGGTTAACTACTGATACAGAGAATGAGAAGCAGCCTAACTCATCTACAATTAGCTTTCCCCCAGGCGCAAAGCCCTTCCCCAGACAGCAGCTAGCTCGATGGGTGGGGCCCTTACTTGAGGCGAGCCGCCGGGGGAGAAGCCTTGATTGGAGACTGGGGAGGTTGGAGACTGAGTGGCTGGTGAGCCAGTCTGATTGCGGTACTGTTGGAGGGAAGACGGTTAGCTAGCACTACACCTCATGCTTGTCACACACAAATCTCAAAGGACGGGATGTGAGAGGGCTCAGTGTGTGTGGCGTGTAGGTGGGAAATACTAGCAATCAGCTGAAAAAAAAAATGTGGGACAACTTTGTGACTGGCCAGTGTGTCTAAAATTATGGAAAATGTGACTGTAGATTATAAACATCTGCTGTTCTGATTCTAGTTTACTGGTAAAGTGCATTATAGATTATAGATAATGCATTTCTGTATTGTGTAATATCAGGAGATATTTTTACTTCTACAAAAATTCAGCCAACTGTGTCCAAAAATGCCTTAACCGACACAAAAGCTGAGGAAATGTTAGGTGCCAAATGGTGAGAGGATATTAGTCGGCTTTAAAAAGGACCAGCAAGCATCTTTCAAAACCGTGAACATACCACAAGTATTAAAATGTGCTGGTTTGAAGGTAACTACTAAAAATGCATAATCATCTGGCAGTCAAGAGTAAAAATATGCATCTCCTTTGTAGTTATTCTACAAAATGGCATGTCAGTGTCAAAGCCAAGTAACATACATGGATGATTACTTGGATGTACTCTGATTAGCTGAAGAACTTTCAGAACAACTTAAAGTTTGTTAGCTCTGCCTCCACTTTCTGACTACACTCTCCTGGTTTCTTACCGAGCTGACACTGATGCTGGCCGTGGTCTGGCTGTCCGGGGAGGGGCTGCTGCCGGTGGCTGTGCCAGGAGAGGCCAGAGTTGGTAAGGTGATGAGCTGGATGCCCTGCGAGAGGGCCTGCTGCTGCTTCTGGAGGTCACTGAGCAGCTGAGCCTGGGCCTGAGCTGTCAGCTGGTTGAACAGGGGGTACTGGGAGAGCTGCTGCTCCAGGGTCAGCGACTCCGTTGGCACGGGCTGAGGAGAGACGCACTCTGTTTAGGGAAGTCACATCAATGCGATGTATCCTGTAGTCACTGGAGGGTTATTTGAGAGTGATCTCAGCTCCTGTTTCTGATAGACTGCTTTGGCATGTAGTACGACTGCTCCACTGTTATAAAAATACCACCCAAATCACCTTTTATGGACTTTAGCTAATTTCAACAGCCACCCAGGCCTTACCTGTGTGATGTTAACGGGTGAGGAGAGGGTGGGTGAAAGCTGCTGTGGGGACTGTTGGAGATGGAGGTCAGAGGTGAGGGTGAGCGGCACCACGGGTGGTTGCCGGCGCTGTGCCGTAACAGTCATGGCGGGCTGAGAGGAGGTGGGGATCCCTAGAGACAGAGGGAAAAAAACCACACATAGTACACATGAAAGGTCTCTTTGTTTCCCACTCAACTTAACCTGAGTGCTGCAGACCAAAAACTCAAAACAAACCAACCGTTTTGAAATAAAATCTCCGAGTTCAAATTTACATGCGACCGTTTCCAAATAGTAGCAAGTCGTTACCATGGCTGGCAGCGCTGATGCCCAGGTGGGTGAGGTTGGTGGTCAGGCTGCCCGTACTGTTGGACGCGCTGAGCGAGGGGAAGGCCACGGTGTCCTCGGGGTCCAGCGGAGTGGACAGTGGAGGAGGGAACTGGATGTTTGTCAGATCAGGCAGCGAACCACCGGTGTTGTGTGCTGCTGGGAGCACGGATGGGTTCAACTCCTGGTCTGGTGATGGGAATATACTGGAAAAAAAAAGCAAGAGTTATTGATGGTGTGTCTTATATGCTGCTATACGCTAGCGGTGTTCCACTGTACAGAATAATAAAACAATATTCACTCACTTGATTCCCGGGACATCACATGTGTTGGGCTTTGATGAATCATCCTACAGAGAAAACATAATAATGAGCCGCAAATCTGAAGTAGTTTAAACGTATAATAACTGTACACCTTGTAGCCCTTCCCTTTTCCCATCAGTACCTTCTTGTCATCCCACAACTGTTTCTGTGAATCCTTGTCTGCATTTGACTCTGAATTCTCCGTCCCAGGCACTGTTAGCAGCAGTACTAATTAGTGAAACAGCAAGACACAGTTGCTTGCTATAACAAAATACATAACAATTCAAATCAGTGCAAGAAATGAGTCATCAATATTCGAGCCAGTGGAGCAGCATACAGTGCTGTGCACTAGATTCCTGAGAGTCTAAAAATAGCAAGGTGACCAGCAGACAGACTGAGTGGATGCCAGCCAATCTTGGCTTCATTATATCGAAGCCTCACACATAAAAAGACATAATCCATGGATAATCAGCGAATTATTGATCCTCCCCTCTAAAATCATCCTGAGTCAGCTCCATTCAGTGATGTTACTTCTCTCCAGCCGGCTGAGTATTGTACCAGCATGCAGAAGTAGTTCTTTGCTAGAGATCAGTATCCATTTACTCCATAAATATTTCATTAAGAGTCTAGATCTACTTCTTTGTGACATCAACCCCCTTATGTCATTTAAGGTTGCTGCCTGCATTAGTACACTGCACATTAATAAATCAAAGTCTCTGTAACTGGATCTTCCATTACCTCGTTTAGGCTGCAGCTCCTGTGATCCCCCGGCAAACACCTCCTGGGGCTTCGGGTTCATGGCGCTCTGGTGTAAGGCAGAGTCCGAATTTGTCCTGTACGTGTCAGAAAGCGGAGATGATAGCAAAATCACTGCCAAATCCCCAGTACTGGCAGAGAGACAATTCAACAGCTTCATATCCATCAATAATCACATTAGAGGCCTTTACTTGCCATCATACAGACCGATAAGTGGCCTGCACCAATATGGATGCACAGTCGTGCAATTCAAATTTTGTCCCGTTAAATGTCCTTGTTATCATTTTTGGCAAATAGACAAGGGGAGGTGGCTTACCTTCTCCAGCTAGTGTCCGGTGGTGGGGAGAGGTAAACTGAGCTGTAAGGACAGCTGTCAATGTGAATTTAGTTAAGGCTAATAAAGCAGAGGGGATGAAAAATTGATCTCGGCTAATCCATAGTTGTATGCCAGTTGGCCGATTTGACCTAATAGACATGATACATAATAAATGACCCAACACTCAAGTGTTCTTGGGATCCAATTACTTTGAAAAAGGCTTCAGTCAGTGTCTTGTTATTTAATGATGGAACACATTTCTAAGAATAATCTTTACAGTCAGGAGTGTAACAACACACTGCATTGTATTGCATCATTCAATATCAGGCTCTCGAGAACGTAATGAATGAAATGAGCAATTCACCTCATCCTTTGTACAAAATCTGTTGAACAATGCAGAGCTTTCTCCTATTTGTATCACCACATCTGGTGGTTTTTGTGTTAGGCGTACCTTTGCATTAACTATTAGATTATAGATTAATGCTTTTCCTGAAAAGCTTTGGCAGTTTTTGGTTAACTGTTAGCTAAAGGATGCTTGTCATGTTAGTTCAGCCTGTATATTTATTAACGGGACTCTCTAAAAACGTGGTACATCCCCGGGGGGCAGCGCCTTATGTCCTCTGTCATGTCATGTCATGTGTGTCTGATGCATGTTCTTGTCAGCTCGATTGGGTCATCTCGTCACTTTCTGAATAAGCTAGCAGAATCGTGACCAAAAAGTTGTTTATCAACCTCAGTTTTGCCTTAACTCCAAGAAACCTATAGCAGACTTCACGCCTCATTGTAACTTCAAACAGAGATGACTGTTAGAGCCATTATACAACAGAAACATAGCATTAATAATCTTGATTTTTTTTTTCTCTGTTAATCGATTCACAAAGATAAACTTAGATTTCTGCCCCTTGTGCTGTTGGCACGGCTGCAACTGGGACTAATGACCATCATAACGTTAAACTGGAAAACATATACAACTAAGCGAAGCAATATTGACTTTTAGATTAACTGGATTATGACCATGAAAGAGATTCTACTCAAATGGATGGATGGTGGTCTGTATTCTGATGTCAATGCATCTTACATCAATAGATGCTCAGCCGAAATGGACTTACAAGGCAGACTAACAATTACCATGTACGTACGCGTGAGACCAAACATACAATGTTTAGGAAAAAAATTAGTAGTATATTCTGTATGCCTTCATACTTGATTTACATCAAAATAAACTGATCTCATATTGTATGGGTGCATTATTTAGTCTAGTTTGCCAAATTTTCAAAGCTGTAGAAATACAATTAGCCCATACGTTACCACTCGCTCCAAATTCTCATTTGGATAATGATAATCTCATTTGGATAATTCAAGATTTTTGTTCTGCATTCTTTCAAAAGGTGCACACGGGTCTCCATATAAAGTAGCCTCACAGCATGGGCTGAGCTGTTGGGGATGGTCGCCAAAGAGTGCACTGCTACATCCAGCAAAACCATGTAAATGAGATACGTTAAGTTTTTAGGAAGTCCTGTTAAGCATCATCGTATGGCTAACACAAATGAAAAGCCAGTGCCGAATTCAACTGCAAGTTCGTCATTCCGGCACAAAAATTACAGCTGACATGCCATTGTATTTCTGTCTGTGAGCATTTTGGGTTCCCAGCACATTACAGCAACACAAGAGAAGGGGCGGCAAATCAGATGAAAACTTTGCTGACCTTGTTAACTCAAAACACGCCAACTTCATACTTTCATTACAGCGACGGACTAAAGCACAAGTCTTCAAAACAATGTTCAAGCCTCAGTGAATGCAGCCAAAACATCCTTAACACCCCATGCTTCCAGAAACAATAAAGGATATCTGGCGTCCATGTTTGTCGACTGACAGCGGCCGGCGGTGAGGAGACGTGATGCGGTTCCGGTCACGGTAAACACGCTCCACCAGCCCGTGGTGCCTAGTTGTCCGACTGGTATCCAGCACGGAGTTCTGGAGTGAACACACCATGTGAATGAGGCCAGTAAAACACCTCACTTACACAACAAAGCTATGTCTTAGGATAATGTCTTAGGATAAATGGTGTAAATGTGTTCATTTCAAAATGAGTCAAGCCATGGGCCCCCCATACTGATGCTTGAGTTGGCAAATGTATTTAAAGATGGAAAGCCATGACAAGCAATGGTATACTTTAAAATTTAGGAACCAAATTATATCTATACCTTGTATTACACACTTCTGGCTTCCTCTGGCTCTCCTGAACCATGATAAAACCTATGCAGCTCTGACCAGCAGGTAATTTCTGAACACTTTACTGGCATCATAGCCTGGACTAAGCCTGCTTAGCCATAGCCAAATTCTTGAATTGATTTTAAGTTAATTCTCTATTTTGAGCCAATCTTTCACCAGTCCTGCAAATAACTGCAACCTTTATACGTCCAATGTTATCACCAACAGCTAAGAAAGGTACACTGGTTGAGAACAAACCATTGATTTACCAGCTGAGAGACGCTAAGGGCTCACCTGAAAAGGCAGGTCAATGTTGCCATTTCCAATCTGATTGACATTGGGCAGTGAGCCTCCATAGTACTGTCCACGATTCTGCCCTAGTTGCAAATACTGGGTCTTCTGTAACTGCAACTGTGCAAAGTAAAATTGCATGAAAGCATGAGTGAATGATTGATCTGATTCACAAAAAAAGTGATGCTAAAAATGAATGATGCCTGCCAGTCCACAGTGGTGAAATGAAAGATGAATGAATCCACTAATTGACAGGTGATGAAACATGGTGGGACAGGCGGACTGGCTGTTTCATGAACAAGAAACAAGAGGCAGACAACGTCTTTAACACCAAAGAAAAGTCACATCGGCCGATGTGAATGACACTTGACTGACAGCTGGTGTAATTACAGTCTTTCCATGTAACACACCTGGTGAGTACAATAGCCACGTGTCTCCATACAAAACCAATCACAAAAGAAATGTATGATACTACAAACACTTTAACGCAAGTCTGTGATAATGATTGGAACAAATGCAATGGATTGATGTTTGGATGGCAACACAAAGAAATCTGGCAGAGACCACAAAACTGACTAGTTGTTCTGTTGGCTGCAGTAAATGACAGTACAGCTCAAGTTTACACTGATGCAGCCTGTGGTAAGTGGGCATCATTTCCAGCAATAGGGCCAACAATTAGCCCAAATGTTTCCTGGCAATGAGACGTGCCTTCTTTTGTGGTTGTTACAGCTGAAATGATTAGTTGCTCAGTCAATTCTGGTGATCAACCACCAGAAAATGAATGGGCAACAATTTTATGTCTCATTAATCGTCATTTTTCAAGGTAGAAACTCCTGTTCAAATAAATGATCAAATTTTCTGTTGTACTCTGTTTTATATGATTGTTGACTGAATAGTTTTGTTCTGAGGGGGTATGTCAGTATTCCTTAATGGTAATTAAAAAGGTGATAGGCATTTTTCAATACTTTCTAACATATTATAGAGTAAACTAGGGCTGCTACTATATTATTTTCATTCTCATTTAACTTGCTGCTTATTTGCTGGATGAATAGCAAATTGTTTAGTGTATAAGGTGTCAGATAATAATGAGAAATACTTATCATCACGTCTCTGAGCCGCCTCTTATTATCGCTTGTTTTGTCCAACCAACAGATATTCGTATTACAATGATATAAAACAGAGAAAAGCATCAAATCCTCACATTCTTGGCAAGCTGGAGACAAAATGTTGGACATTTTTTTCAGAACACATGACTTCTGTGACTAATTAATAATCAAAAAAAAATCAGCATTTGATTTCTATCAATACCCTAATGGAGACAGCTCATATGTACAACAGTTGCAACACTAGTCTATCAGACTATTTGTCGTTGTTGCCAGGAAGTTGGCAAAGTTGCACAGACTTAATGTTCACGCCAAATCATTAAATTAAACTGTTAAGGATGGAGCTAATAAATCAGAGGTATGTAGGTTGTTTAGAGCGGAATTTCTTTTCCTGTCTGATGCTTGTTTGTTGATATGAAGAGAAACAGCTGGCTGACATGCTACTGAGCTAATACAACGGTTAACGATAAGCTAATAGTGATTAATAATAAAAGAAACCACAGCTGGGAAGGCTGGTTAACATCTGATTGGCTAGCAAATGCTAACTTAGCCCTCTCAGAAATGCTGCTCCAATTTAGGTTCTAGCGGTTGACTTTCCTAAAATGTTGTTATGTTGTGTTTTGCTACGTGTCAGACGATTTGTTTGCTAATGAAATGACAACAGTGACTGCTCAAATCAGCCACTGACAGAACACAGGTTCACATTATGCACTGCCTTATTAAAAAAAAGCTAGCTCACGCTGCACACGAGTGGCTTATTTTTTCCTGAGCAGCGTTTGTGTGTTTTAAACACCGGAGGACAAAAAAATTTGGTGGCGCTGAACTGATGCATCTCAGGACGTTAATATCAACTTTAGCTACTTAGCATCCCAGCGGTCAGATTTACCTCCGCAGCGCTCGTTAGCTGCCAAACAGCGATGCAACAAAATGTAAACAGCCGGAGGGTGTACAGGTCTTACCCGTGCAGCTCTGGTGATGTTCAGGTCTTTCATCACTTCTTCAAACGCAGCGGTCTCCTCCGCCTGTTTCTGATTATGCAAAGCGATTTTTTCGCTAAATTTGCGAGGATTGTTAGAGGACGCCATCTTTCCCTCTTCTTCTCAATGGAATGTTACGTTACACACTACGCCGGGGCCTTCTGGTGTCGTCATGACGCACGGCCAGCGGTACGAACGTGATGTGCTGATGTTGATTTTTTTTTTTGCTACAGCTGTTGACAGTAAAACCAGGTTTTGAGGCAGTGAGTTTAAGATGAGATCGATTATTTATCCACAGCCAAAGATGCGTCATATGTATTAGTCTCATGCTGAAGTGGTTCCTGTGTTTATCCAGAAAGTCACGAAAAGGATGAGACAATGCTTCAGTAGCTTCTCTTTCAAACAGAATACATCCAGGTTGTATTATTTTTAAGACCTCAATGACATACCCACTAAAATAGCATGTACTTTAATTTTAGGACATCTAGGTTGTCGTAAAATAGGTTAATGCTTTAGCACTAAAACAGCAGCAGTTGGTTTTCTTGCTGTTGCAAAATGTATGTAACACTGATCAAGAAAAAGGAATGATTTTAAAACCATAAATACTTAATATTGGCTTCTGGAAAAACAGCATCTTAAAACTGGATGCACTGATCAAATTCCTCAAGGACATATTTTATTTAAGGGAGTTAAACTGGTACAACTGCAGAGGCTGGTGTGCCCTACTGGTAAACACACATACAATTTAACAGCAAACTCTCCACAGAGAGTTTTGTTGCATGTCATATCCCTCCCATCCTCCCCCCCTGAATTGCAGATACATTTACATTTTTCTGGATAGTGATATAAAACAGGCAAATGTAAAGCAACTGTGTTAAAGGAGGTGAACACTCAAAAAAGGAGAACAAAAAAAAAGACAAGGGTTTAAAGAATCTAGTTTACATCAGAAGTAATCAAATGCTTATTGGACAGAATTCAGAGAAAAGCTGGTTGTCTATGTCCTAATTTTAATGTCTCTGCAACCAAGACGATCTTGGGTTTGCAGCACAACAGTAATGAAAAGTAGAGCTGAAACAATTAGTCGATTCTTATATTAGTTATCAATGAAATAGTCAGCAACTATTTTGATAATTACTTAATGGTTAAAGTAATTTTTTTCTAGTAAAAACAACCAAACATTCAGCTTGTTAATTATGAGGGTTTGATGTTTTTCTACATTTTTAATCACTCTAAATTGAATATCCTTTGTTTTTGGACTGTTGGTTGGAAATAAGACATTTTAAAACATCAACTTGGCTTTTGGGAATTCTAACAGTCATTTTTCATGACTCAGGTATTTTATAGAGCAAATGATTTGTATATTAGTAGTAAAAATGATCACTGAAATAATGGAAAATAAAGAAAATAATAATCAGCAGATGAATCGGTAATCAAAATTAGTTGTAGCCCTAATCAAAAGAAATATTCATTTTCTTCTCAGATAAAACTGCACATCATCTGTTTTTTTTCACCCTTTAAGTGTTTGTGTGGATACATTCAGTTCAACCTTTTCTAGTGCAAGGCGGTGTTGTGGAAATACATCATCCTCTCAAAATAAAACCATAAAAAGCACCTGAGGGGTATTTTTAAAACATGATACACCTTTAATAAAAGGATGCACATAAAGCTACACAAATGTCTACATTCCCCTTGGACTACAGCAGTTTCCTTTATATTGCACTTCAACAGTGTCATGTGCTCTTACTGGTGCAGGTAAAACAATACAAATACACACTAAGGCAGGTAACAGGAGACAGTTTTAAAATGGACACTCTTGACCATCATGTAGATGGTCGCATTTAAAAAGGAGGAGAAGAAAAAAAAAGCAAGCTTCTTCCTTATACACACATTAGGTACATCGATAACATCAGCAGCAGAATCAGATGTCAGATAAATACTGTTTTGAAAAGTGCAGCAACATAGATAATTTAAGTACTTTTTGGGGGGGATTTGAGCAACAGTTCAGATATCTATAAGTAAGTGTCACCCATATTCCCACTGATGTGCTAAAAAGCATGTTTGGTACACAAGTTGTAGCACTTGTTTAAGCGCAACACACACTGACATTTCAATGGACACACACACATAAATGATTTAAGTAGCTGCCATAAGAGGTCCACACTGGTTTGTTATATCGACTGAGAGATCGATCAGCGTTGTCAGTGGGGGTTTGAGCTCAGGAAACACATGGGCAGCAGTAATAAATAAAACTAAAACACGACACCCACATGGAATCACTCATTCCAAGTTAACACAACAACTACTAGTGTTCGTTTGTGCAATCGTTGCTGTGCATTGATATGTGGTTTGTTGATTAGTAAATCTGAGGAGACACACAACACTAAGATTTTCAGTGGTCTTGGGTGTTAAAATTACAACAAACAAAAGCAAAGACTAAAAAAAAAAAAAAACAGATAAAACATTCACAACTGTACAATCAAACTGTCTAACGTTATGATGGTTGAGTCTTTTAAGTTTTAACACAAACTTTCATTCAAAAATTTGATTTCCAGAGACGATTTGTGCTGTCTGTAACTTAAGCCCTTCATTGGTAAAACTAACACTTTTACAGACTGAATTATCGTTATTATTATTATTATTCATATGAGAAGTGTTACAAGGATTCAGAAAGATAAAATATATTTCATAACCTAATTATTAAGTAATTATAAAATTCAAACAGGAGCTTACTGTTGTTTAAAGTTAATAAAAATGAACTTGCTGTAGGCTTTTTCTCTGGAGCACATATAAATAAGTTCATTGAATGTGGACAAATTATCATCAAAAGCTTGCATTATTATCAAAAAAGTGTCTCGACGTTGAGTTCTTTTCTCTATTAATTAAGTTTTGCCAGTTAATGAAATACATCTCATCCAAAACAACACAAGGATGGAAGAATATACTGCTTAGTAGCTTTTTCAAGTCATTCCTTCAAATGAACACGCACTCACACTCACAGTCACACACTCACACACTCACACACACACACACACACAGTGGCTTACATAATGTTCACACCTTGTGTTGACTGAGTGGTCGGCAGAAAGAGCACATGGAATAAAATCTTCACAGTCACAGGTCGGATGTTTAGCGCTGTGTGGTGTTTTGGGGAATTATAATTGGTGTACAAGCGATGCCAGCAAAGGATTCTGGGAAGTGTAAATCCCTCTCCCACTCATCTGTCTCTGTGTTGTACACCTGCACGATGCTTGTGACATTGTTCAGGTGCCAGTTGTAGCCCCCGATGATGTAGATCTTCCTGTCCAGTAAGCAGCAGCCTGCCTCAGACTGCCCTGCTCTCATGGGACTGACGGTGGTCCACTGGTCGTTTTCTGGAATGTAATACTCCACCGCAAGCACATCAAAACAACGGTCCACGTGGTCCATGCGGCCGCCCAGAGCATAAACGCGATCCCTGGTGCTGATCATGGCATGCAACACTCTGGGTTCATTCATGGGAGCTCTGAAGTCCCACTGGTCTGAACCTGGGTCGTAGCAGTGGAGAGTTTTCTTGTCATCCAACGAGACGCCATAGCCCCCCGAGATGTACAGCTTTTCTCCACAGGGAGTCCCCGCATGACCCCAAATCCTGCGTCTCAGAGGCTCCACATAAGTCCACTCATTCTTCTTTGGGCAGTAACACTCCACGGATGACAGACTGCCAGATCGGTTGCGCCCTCCGGTGGCGTACAGTTGTCCATGCAGCACGTTGAGCTGAAACTGGATTCGAGCCTCCTGCAACGATTGGATGCGCAGCCACTGGCTCAGATGCGGGTCGTAGCGATAACAACTGTCTACTGCCCCCTCGCCACTGCGGTACTGTAAGTGCTGTCCACCAACGACATACACAAAGTTATCGAGTACGGCAACACAAGCGTGGCTGCACCCTGTCTCCATCTCTGTCAGCTCTTTGAACTGGCGGGAGGCAGTGTCAGGGAGATGGTACACCTTGGTGCTCACCGTGCGGTCGTTGTCAGTGTAGGGCGTCCCACCAAAGGTGATGAGTGACATGATGTCTGAGCGTATGACTGTCCGCGAAGACTGCATCTCGTGCTGTCGAAATGGAAGAATCTGGTAATTGAAGGCCTCAAGGAGATACTGGCGGCACAGCACGTCCTCCACCATGATGTCCACCGTCTGAACGCTGTCCACCAGCTCCGACGAGCGCATGAGCGGAAAGCGCACATGGCAGAGGACGCTGCTGGCTTGAGCCCGGCGGGACTTGTCATACTGGAGCCACCTGATGGCGGCGTGGAAGAGGTCAATTTCGCTACAGTTCTTCAGTTTGTTGCTCTGCAGGAAGAAGACGAGGCGCTCCATGGGAATGTGCAGAAAATCCTCCTCCTCTGCGATTTGGAGGAAGTGGCGGAAGGTGAAGGCGTCCACTGATTCTTTGAGGGAAGACAGGCTGAAGGTGGTGGCCATCTGGCCGATGTGCAGGCACGTCTCCACGCTCATCGCTGACTTGAGGAACTCCTCGCAGAGCTCCACGACTGGGACCATCTGGAGAAACACAGCCGCCCCGAGGACATCCTGAATACAGTCCAGGTCTAAAGTGACTTCTGCACTGTAGGCAAAGTCAATAATATGTTTCAGCCCACGGGCGGACAAACCCTTGAGCTCAATAGTATCTTGATTTGACTCCCTCATGCCTCCGGTAAACATTGCTCTGTAACACAAGAACAAATCAGCAAACTACATGATGTTTTTATAAACACCATCTGAATGCAACACACTGATTTAAAATTGCATGCATTTTTTCTGATTTTCCATAACTAAGTCAGAGCACTGCTGCTGTGTATTATATGAAACAGCTCTTTTCAATGGCGAAGGTCGGGTGTCGAAAAGAATGAAAAACAAAGTGGAAAGAAGAAATAATTTATCATTTAAAAACGTCCTCAATTTCTATTTCTGGAATACGTCTTTCTACAACTTCTACCATCAGCAGGAACTCTGTAATTATCAATTTAGTGTAAAGGCTCAGAATTGCTTTAAATGTATTTGTTCTGTGATCTTCAGCTGACTCTCACAGTGCACTCAGTGTGAATTCCTCCAATTTAAAATGAAAATGGGCATTGAGAATTCTTATGATTTAGACTAACCTGAAGTAATCACTACAGGCAGCCAGCACAGCTTTGTGGACCTGGAAGCGCTCCTCATTGATAGCCAGCACGACGTCAAGTAGTTGACCCTGAGCCCGAAGGACTGACAAGCCCTGGAGGAGGGTGGCACTGTGGCTTGGGGCCGAAAATGTGCAGCGCAGGGTGCTATTCTTGTTAGCCATACTGAAAAGTAAAAAAAAGGCCTTGTCACAAGGAGTAAAAAGAGCGATCCTGACCTTTTTAATCAAATAAGACACCCTTATTTTTTTTCCCAGTGCTAAAATTCTCATCCAAACTTGGAGGTTATTCATTTTTGAATATAATGTACACTCCTAGACGCTGTATTATTCTGGCTGAGCAGGAGAATATTAAAATGTGATCTGTATGTGGATATCTAATGTCTGGTGTTAACTCGAGGTGCGGATGTACACAATACTGTGATTGACATTTGATCCAATCTTCCACAGTCTGTGGGGAAATGCAATCTGTAGTGTTAAGTGACTTTGTATTGGTGAGAGCACATCTGCAAACAGGAGAGAAACAACAATGCTATGAGTAGAGATTACATTTTGTTTGGACTATTCATTGCTGCACATAGAAAACAGAAACAAATCCGCCGGTAAGAAGCACAATCGCAGTAGGTGGAAACTACCTCAAGTGCACCAAGTGTGCAGAAACAACGCGTACTGGTAGAGAAACCCCATCGCATTGGGTAGAAGTGACATCACCAGGGAAAGAAATGTCAAAAAACATGACCAGACAAAATCGTTCTTAGTAAAGGTAGAAAATTAACCTGACATTACTTTCCAGAACTAAACACAATCCCAAGTGAAAATGACTGACAGACAAAGTCCCGCTTGTACTGTGACAGCTGCCATGTTAGTTTTCTTTAGCGCCTCCTCTACCGACCTGCTTTGTTAGATGAGAGCCAAAAATGGCATCCAATCACATAGAAGGCAGATTACTGATGAAAAAAATGCATCTACACATCACATGGAAGTGTTCGAATCCAACAATTTCCTACTCAGATCAGAATTTAATACAAGAAAGAAATGAGGTCATGAAATATTACATTAAAATGGACTAAAGCTCTGCAGCATTATACAACCATTACAATATCCATAATTCATCATAATCACAATTATTGAATTTTTTATGGTCGACTGAGGACAGTTTTAATACTTTTCTGTTTTTTCCAGACCTACTGTATGTGCTGATCTGCGGCCATCTAGGTCACAGATGTGTTTCTTTCTCCTCCTCTTAATTTTCGACTTTGTTGCAGCCTCTATAAGAAGTGCTTTTCTTGCTAAATCCAAAAAAGCCTTTGTTGAACTGATCTGAGTTTAAGGACATTAACTTTGGAATGAAAATACTGCATGCCTGACGTTTGAAAAAGACGACAAACTCCGGCCTGAACTTTACTGAGAGGCGGGACTGGAGTCTGAATGGTAAACTGGCCAGGCCTATTTTAAGACGCCAATATTAGCTCATCACAGACACATCTGCACGCATGTCGTCTGATAGGGGACAAAAACATGTTTGCAGTGATTTAGAAACAGTCCTGTCATTACAGACGGTATTGGCTCAAATACAGCATAAGTTGATGGTTTTATTGACAAATAAATAAGCTACTGGTAAAAAAAAGTTCTGGATAATACAGTGGTTATTATTTTCTAGGACAAGACATTTGCATGTTAACAACAGCGTGAATGGATTAATGCTGCTCTATAGAGGGAACACAGAGTTTCTTCATACCTTTTTATAATAAGTGATTTAAAATGAAAATAAAGAGAGTTTTCTGATGACTCATGTAATGTGTTGTCCTGCCACAGAGAAAGTGAATTCCTGACGAGAGAAACTGGGTTAAAAAAAACACATGTTGATGTCCTTACAACAGAAAGAGTCTGATTTAATCATCTGTCAACCAGTAAATAATAAAAGAGGAACTTGAAAAGAGAAAAAAAAATCTTAAGATGAGAGAAATTCATCCAGAAAATAGCTCTTGGAAAAGGTGGGCTAGTCTTATAATCAGGCAGACACAGTTTTTGTGTGTGAGAGCCATAAAGATGTATTTTTTGACCCATCTCTGTATATACCTTGGTCACAGCTGTCATTTTTCACAGCAGACATTTAGACCCGCCATAGTAAGAAGAGCACAGGTTATTATGTTCTATTTTAGAGTTTTAACCTCAAATATCAATATCAGTACTGGCAGCTAAAGTCCAGACAGGACTGATATCAGTCAAGGATATGTATCTGGTTTTATTTTAAAAATTTTAGGAGGTAAAAAATGAGTAAAAACAAGCAAGCAAGAATTTGCAAATTCATTTTGGAAAGTGAATTGTTGTTTGCTACTTACTTTAATGTGTTTTGTTTGGCTAATCATGGCTATGGCATCAGCTAGCACAGTGTTAGTGCAATTTTACCAGAAACTATTGAAAATATTGATTTGTGAAATAAGAAAATTGCTACCAAATGGTTAATAAATGTGTCCACCTGCTGCATCCCAGCAGACTGAGTTAGGCGTGTTCACCCCTCTGGCTGGACAGTTGCTACACCCTTACTTTACTTCCACTCATATAAAACAGTGTGGATGCATGGAGGCCCGAACAACTCCTCGGCGTTTCCCGGAGTCAAACCGCGACGGTGAAGCACCACAGCGGGCTCGAGCATGGGCAACAGTCCCGGAGCTGTGGAGGCTTCTTGTGAACTAACACCGAGGGACCAGTCCAACTCCGTGGCCACTCTACACCCTCACCCGGCTTCACTCACCTGTTCTGCGGATGTTTCGACGCAAAATCCCCGCCATCCGACTCCGCCATCTTCTAGCACAGAGCAACACGCATGGGGCATTTTCAGGGATGTTTTCAGGAGGTCAGCGGCGCGATGGGCCTGCTCATGGTGTTTTAAAAGTGTGGAAACAACCTGTCACCCAGGCACGGGCGGAGGGCAGCCGTCTCCCTGAGATCCTGTAATGGACACGGTGATGATGACCTCTCCTACCGGCTGTTCGCTCACTACACCTCGGTCCTCTGTACCGACCCTGTCTGGCCATTGGGAGGCGCCACTGTCACATGTCTGCAGGTGCACTGGCTCCTGCCAGAGCGAGCCAGTGATGGGAGGCATCAGGGGTCTGTGAAGGTACAGTATTCAGATCATTTACCCAAGTAAAAGTACAAGCACTGGCCTACAGAGTAAAAAAAAAAAAAGTTCTAAAATATTCATTCAATATTAAGCAATTGTACAACAGCAACAATAACAGCAAAATGTATTTAAAGTGTCAAAAGTAAAAGCACTCATTATCCAGAAAAATGGCACCTAATAAATGAATGGTGTCATAATATTGTTGCATTATTGTTACACTAATGTGTAAGTAGCATTCAATGTTGGATTTGGCCAAGATATAGCTACATTTAGCAATATTTAAATGCAGTCAGTTGGTTTAATCTGTGATGTTTTTAGCAATAATAAAAGTTTAGTAATAGTAATTTAAAAAAATTGGTATTGAATGCTGGACTTGTAATGAAGTAATTTTGTGTAGTAAAGCTACTTTTACTGCCAAAAATGTGAACTTAATCTTATAGCTCTTGAGAACAGCAAATTCAAGAGTATTCAGGAGGGAAATAGTTCAAATATAACTTTAACTGGGTGCAAATCTTGTTCTTTTTCTTGTCTTGACTTTTAGGGATACAGTGATGTGTTTTTGTGTGCAAATTATGAATAGAACTGATATTCAACACTAGCTAAAATAAATGAATCAAAGTTAGAGACAAACAACCTAAAGGGAAACAAACAAACATGCAGTAAAATGAGGTCCACAGCTGATGAAGATTATGCACAATAAGACCATGTTTTGGCACCTGGATTTGCTTTGATTATAACTTAATTTTGTGCTCATGACAGGACTGAAGAAGTTACAGAGAGTTACAGCAGATCCACAGCAGAGACGATGTCTTTGAGAAGAGGCAGAAGTGGTTGGAGGCTGCCATAGATGGTCTTTCTGGTAAATGTTCACAACCATCACAGTTCCTCTTAGGAAGGAGGAAGACCCAAATAGAAAAAAAGAAACATTAAGGGGAATGAATGAAAGTATTGAATGAAAATAATCACAGCAATTCATATTGACCCTTTCACAAAACACAGTTATACCAATGTGTTCAGTTCGGATCTTTATCGTCCCACTGGAAGAAATTATTTTTGCAGCAAATCAGTACAACATGAAAGATAAACACAATAAGACAAGTGAAGACATTAAAAGTGCTGATACTATACACTGAATTTAGAATAACAGAGAATCTGCATGATGAAAGCAGGGAAAAAATGAACACAAAGAATAAAGAAAAGTGCTAAACTGATAGTGGATAAAAAGTTAGAACGTATTCAGGACGCTGAGGGAGGAGATGCGGCGATTCTCGGAAGCCATAATGTGTGAGGGCTTGAACAACAAAGACTTGAAAGAGGCACTGCCCTTGGTGGCAGACCTCTACTGCCCCTCTGTTCTTCACGTTTTTGTCAGGAAGGCCGCTGCTTTGACATTTGAATGCTTCTGCGTTCAAACTGGCTTCTTCTTTGTGTGTTTGTTTGCGAGTTTGTCCTTCCTGTATGTTTGTGGGTTTCCAGTTTCCTCCCACAGTTTGAGAAAATACAGGTGAGGTTAACTGACTCTAAATTATATGAATGGTTGTCCATCTATATGTGTTAACCCACAGATTGCCTGTACAAGTCACCTGTGTATATATATCCATCTGTATACAGTGCAATGCAGCACAAGACACAGAGGACAAAGACTGTTTCTCCTGTTCCCTGATGCAAAATTTTTTTTTAAAGAAAAAGATGCAACATTCAGTCTACACAAAACAATCTTGTACAAAACAAGATTTAAAAAAAAACACGTAATGTAATAACAGGACGACAATGCAAGAGTTATGAAAATATAAAAAATAGCAGCAGTAAAAGCAGTTTAGAGCAGTTTAAAAGTAGTTTATTGGTCACTGAGGACATTAACGTATGCAGGATTTGGATACGTACAATTTATTTTAACCCTGCTTTCGGCATACTGTAAGTTACAAAATAAACACCTTCAAAGTGACTATTTCTGCATATATACAGTGGGGTAAAAAAGTATTTAGTCAGCCACCAATTGTGCAAGTTCTCCCACTTAAAAAGATGAGAGAGGCCTGTAATTTTCATCATAGGTACACTTCAACTATGAGAGACAGAATGGGGGGAAAGAATCCAGGAAATCACATTGTAGGATTTTTAATGAATTAATTGGTAAATTCCTCGGTAAAATAAGTATTTGGTCACCTACAAACAAGCAAGATTTCTGGCTCTCACAGACGTGTAACTTCTTCTTTAAGAGGCTCCTCTGTCCTCCACTCGTTACCTGTATTAATGGCACCTGTTTGAACTCGTTATCAGTATAAAAGACACCTGTCCACAACCTCAAACAGTCACACTCCAAACTCCACTATGGCCAAGACCAAAGAGCTGTCAAAGGACACCAGAAACAAAATTGTAGACCTGCACCAGGCTGGGAAGACTGAATCTGCAATAGGTACGCAGCTTGGTGTGAAGAAATCAACTGTGGGAGCAATTATTAGAAAATGGAAGACATACAAGACCACCGATAATCTCCCTCGATCTGGGGCTCCACGCAAGATCTCACCCCATGGGGTCAAAATGATCACAAGAACGGTGAGCAAAAATCCCAGAACCACACGGGGGGACCTAGTGAATGACCTGCAGAGAGCTGGGACCAAAGTAACAAAGGCTACCATCAGTAACACACTACACCGCCAGGGACTCAAATCCTGCAGTGCCAGACGTGCCCCCCTGCTTAAGCCAGTACATGTCCAGGCCCGTCTGAAGTTTGCTAGAGAGCATTTGGATGATCCAGAAGAGGATTGGGAGAATGTCATATGGTCAGATGAAACCAAAATAGAACTTTTTGGTAAAAACTCAACTTGTCGTGTTTGGAGGAGAAAGAATGCTGAGTTGCATCCAAAGAACACCATACCTACGGTGAAGCATGGGGGTGGAAACATCATGCTTTGGGGCTGTTTTTCTGCAAAGGGACCAGGACGACTGATCCGTGTAAAGGAAAGAATGAATGGGGCCATGTATCGTGAGATTTTGAGTGAAAACCTCCTTCCATCAGCAAGGGCATTGAAGATGAAACATGGCTGGGTCTTTCAGCATGACAATGATCCCAAACACACTGCCCGGGCAACGAAGGAGTGGCTTCGTAAGAAGCATTTCAAGGTCCTGGAGTGGCCTAGCCAGTCTCCAGATCTCAACCCCATAGAAAATCTTTGGAGGGAGTTGAAAGTCCGTGTTGCCCAGCGACAGCCCCAAAACATCACTGCTCTAGAGGAGATCTGCATGGAGGAATGGGCCAAAATACCAGCAACAGTGTGTGAAAACATTGTGAAGACTTACAGAAAACGTTTGACCTCTGTCATTGCCAACAAAGGATATATAACAAAGTATTGAGATGAACTTTTGTTATTGACTAAATACTTATTTTCCACCATAATTTGCATAATTTACCAATTAATTCATTAAAAATCCTACAATGTGATTTCCTGGATTCTTTCCCCCCATTCTGTCTCTCATAGTTGAAGTGTACCTATGATGAAAATTACAGGCCTCTCTCATCTTTTTAAGTGGGAGAACTTGCACAATTGGTGGCTGACTAAATACGTTTTTGCCCCACTGTATACAGACTAGTGGAAGACTGATTCTATTTCCATTTAGCTGTAGTTGCAGAGACATATTATGTCTTATTATTTCTGCATAAAGCATGCTTTTAGTGCAATTAACTGTCCTGATAAGTTTATGTTTGTGTGAGCAACATGGCTGCAAAACCTGTGACAGTTTTGGTGACAGAGGAAGTTGAATGCCGCAACAATGTTTACATATATGTCACATGACAACGGCAACATTAAAAGAAGGGCAAATCAAATACACAAAAATAGGCACAGGTCCACAGCTCCTCTTCTCCAGTGCTCTTGTTGTGCATGTTAACAGAAATCACCTCTTCAAAATGAAAGTGCAAGTGATTTGGTATGAAATGGCTACTTGTTTGAATGGGGAAATGGGGAAAAGAATGAGGATGTGAGACATGGAGTAATTGCAGGAACATAATGACAATGACGACAGTCGGCTATTAGATATTACAGTTTAAACTAATCTAAAAAAATAAATAGAGCTCCATTGTTGTTGAAAGACACATTATTGGTCCTGAAATGTTCCTTTATTGCCAAGAACATTTGCACTGCAGTTTATTTTGAGCCAGTCCCACATACGCCATCCTGTTGCTGTAAATACTCACCTAGACATCAAATGTGTATTAATCCGCAGCCGAAAATAGTCCCACACAAATATACCACGTTTTTCTCGAAGAAGTGGTAAACAAATGCCCCTCACTAAGTACAAAAAACAAGGCAGAGAACCCAGAAAGTATCGAGTGACGAAGACTGAGCAACAGATGAAGAAAGTCAAACAGCAAACTAGCTTAAGATAAAGATTTCTTGCTGCAGTTTTAAGTTGAGCTGCTACAGAAAATGTGTCGCTGTTACCAACCATGTAGAAACATGTTCAACAGACAGAGCAGAGATGCAGCAAATGAGGTCATTTTAAAGTGTCCTTACCAAATCATTCAAATGTCCAAACTGAATTTAATTTACTCTGAATCTGTTATAAATTTGACTTCTTCTCGTCCTGCTCCAAACTCCTTGTGTGACGTATCTCTTTTATCCAGGCGTTCTGCGTGCAGCTCACTAAAGTGGACACAGAAACACTAGACGGGCGTAGGAGTCTGCACTCTGTTGCAGTGGTTTCCAGAGTTTTTCTTTGACAGGCAGCCTGAAGAGAAGAAAAACAGTTAAATGAAATGAAAAAAGTCAGCAAAATGACTTCAAACAGGCGTCACTTTCAGAATGGCTGTTGTGTCTGGCTCAAATTGTGTCAAACTCAGCCTCCCCCCGCCCCCGATGGTTGTGGTTTCACTGCAGATAAACCTGCTGGTATAACCTGAAGCACTCGTCTGACATTTCTGAGAACGGCAACTGAATTACATGAAGGCAGGTTGAATGCATGGACTCTCACACATTGAAATATGATCCTTAGAGACCTTCCACTCTACCTCATGGGAACTTGGGGACATGGGACATGCAGGAGTTCACTATGTGGATATATTGTTGTGTTTACGTTCCTCGCAGCAGTCAGCAAAGGTAAATGAATATGAAAACCATATCTTTTCTCTTTTTACTTTTGGTTTACTTTTAACCTCCATCTGATTGCATCAAAACATGAAGCAGAATACTTCACTAATGTGAAAGTGAGAATTGTTTAAAAGTAAAATAAAACATCAGCCGCAAAATGCTGGTTAGCCTATCAGCATCATGTGGTTCACACTATCAGATGGCTGCCTTGCTCTGTGCAGCCTTACTGAAGTGCCATCCTTTATCAGCAATATCTAACAGATATTTCACACATTGGTGGGTCATCTGTTTTACAAATAGGATGTCTGTGCACTCAGTTTTGAGCTTAAGCTCTCAGTTTTGAGCTTAAACTTGGACTAAAGGAGCTTGTAGACCTAGGTTTGATGTGATGTATGATACATCACAAAGTGCTTCGCAGTACAACTAGAATAAAATGAGGGAGATGACAAAAATTAGTCAAGAGGCAACTTGAAAAGTAGATTAAAAACAGGCTAAACAAAATAAGAAATTCAGTCATTTTGTTGAGTTTGTTGCTGAAGCTGTTTTGTGAAGAAAATATCTTCAGAAACTGAGTAAAATAGACATTAAAATGAATAAATGAGATCATTTTGACATGTGTTACTCCTAAGGGTCAGCTTGTGAGGCTCCCTCCAGTCCTGAGTGCTTCAGAAGAAACGCTAGCGAGACTATTTACACGTGTGAATGGAGCATGAATACGAGTGAGCGCAATGTGACATTTGTCCTCTACTTTAAGTGAGTATTGTTTTGTGTTTGAGCTGCAATATTTTAAAATGGTGACATCTACTCCAACCAACAACAAGGTTTTTATTAGTATTTTGTGAATGTGTAGTGTGCTAGTCCTCTAGTGCTGTTCAGAGTCAACCATTTTCATGTCTGAACGTAGAGGATGACTTTGCTTATCTTAGCATAACTACTGCAAACTTCTCTATTAATTGATCAGTTGTTAAGATGTCAGAAAATGGTAGGAAATGTTTATAATGTTCAAGTTGATCAAGTCCAAGACGATGTCCTCAAACGTCTTGTTTTGTGCCCAACCCAAAGATATTCCATTTATTTTGAAGAGACCAGAAAATATTCACATGTGAGAGGCTGAAATCAGAGAATTTGATTTTTTTCTTGAAAAATTACTCACAATTACCTGATTATCAACATACTTGGTGATGAATTCAATAGTTGACATCCAGTGGATTAATTGACTACCTGTTGCAGCTCTACTGGAAATGGGGAAACAGCTGAGAGGTGCTGGTAGGTGGATTTTGTTACGTTTGGAGAGAGCTAAGCTAGCTGCCTCCTTGTTTTTAAAAGCAACTTTAAGGGAAGCCAAAGGGATAAATTGGATATAATGGGGTTAATATTAACCTTTAGTCTACTGCTGAAGACATGAGATGTTCTCAGTTTCTGCCACCTTCACTGCACTCAAAGCTCTGCATATTCATCCATAGTGTCAAAAAATTTAGGGTCATCAATGAGACCTGGTGTCAGATCACAGAGGAACAGCTTATCAAATATCGTCCTATTGATATTTGGGTGGAAGCTCAGGAAAGGAACTCCCGCTGCCCATCAGCCATCAGGACAGTTGTACTCGGAGACACAGGTACTGGATGCTCCTCTCAATTCAGCAAACAGCACAGGACATTAAAACACACTGTTTGAAGCAACAAGTAGGCTGAGAACACATTGACAGCTGGTTCAGTTTTGCTGTAATGTTACACAAGGCAAAGTACAAAAGCACTTATGGTAAATAAATGTAAAAAAAAAAACTCATCAGGCACAAAATATTATGCTTTTCCTCAACAGTTAAGTATGAAGCACCACAAAATATTTCCATGTCCTGGTTAAAAAACAACCTCAAGTTAAGCTGGCCAGCAGCAGAGAATCATCCAGCTCAGGCTGAGGTCTGGGTCCGAAGAGATGGACACCCCACAGACTCATGGGAAAAAGTGAGGGAAATTTTGTTGTGCTATGTACGAGGCTGCTGTTCTACATTTGATAGCATATTAACGTTTTTTTCTTATTGCTTTTACAGAGACAACAAACCACCAATGAGACTTCTATGCGTGAGTTGTCTTGTGTTTTATATCTTAATATCAAGTTATTCTTTAAAGAGGAAAATTAACAGGAATGTTAAATCTTTTCTCTTTTTCTTTCTTTATCTCAGCAGGCCAGGTGGTTGTTGTGAATCTGTTGAAGGTTTCATCTTACAAGGTTCAAATCAGACAACGGTCCACTGTGGCCCGTAACCCACTGTGGAGCGACTGGTCTCCAGTAGTGACTGTTCCTGCAGGTGAAGTCATAGATTTCACTGTGTATCGGTTAACTCTTTGGTCTTTAAATCCACTGAGCTAATTGGAATAATTTGTGTGTCTAATGATCAGCATCATTAGACACAAAAACGTAAGCAAGTAATCATTTTTAAGCCGCTAGTAAAAGTCCAATTCTTTTACAAACCTGAGTCACAGTGTCACTGCAGCAGAGAAGTGCATCAAATCCCCACTGACTGATATCTGTAACTGATTCTCATCTCACTGAACTGTGGTTTCAGGTGTAATTACTTACCTGAAATGATCTGTGCATAAATCCTCACCACCCAGCACCTCACAATTTTACATACGTTTTAATCCTTAAAAATGCATACAGGTGCCTCTATTGGAGACGGTTAACTTTGAACAGATGCAACTTCACTGAAATGCTTAACATTCATTCCACTGTAAAACATTTTTTTGTCGTAAAAGTGAGACAAGGCTCAATATGACTCAACACAACCAGCCTACTCACTAACATTTTGCATCTGTGCTGCAGAGCTTGAAGAAAAACCCGACGTCACCACAACAGTGGTACTCTTAAATGGCACCCGCAAGGTGACGCTGACTTGGAAGGTACGTCAGTGGAGGGAAAATGGGTTTTGAATGTTCATCTTGTACTTTGTTTTGTTCGTTTTTTGAGTCTTTTTGCTGAGCTGGCAGCTCAGAAATCAAGACTGTTGCAAAAACATAACCAGCAATCTGGTACATGTTTATATGCCAGCGCTTTAAACTTAAACAGAGAGGAAACATTGTACTGGTACCTGATCTCAACAGAAAGAACAATTACAACTACTTCTACTCCTACATCGCCTTGCATTTGCACTACCTGCTAGGTTAAGTATCTTATATTGCACTACTGAAATTAACATTTACTCTATCACAGTGGCAGCTTCTGATGTAGCTCCGGTGGCAACAATATCACTTCACTGCTGTGTGTTTTTAGTCTTGTGTTTTTCTTTTCCTATATTGTTGTGTGTATTGGTGTTTTTGGTGTCATTTAAGCTAGTGGATCAACACAGTATCTCTCTCATCTAATCTACTATTACAATTACAATCACTGCCTGTACTACTGCTATTACTACTACTACCACTACTACCACTACCAATGCTACTACTACTACTTATACAACTTCACAGCTCACTACTTTTACACATTGACAAAACAATGTCTTAACAATTTGTTTTATGATGCACTTTAGCGTCATAAAATCTTTCTTAAAACAGGAAAATCAAAGCAAAACCTACAGCTGGAGTTTGAATAATTATATTCAAGTATGGCTTTAATTATGCAACCAGTTTGAACATTTTATACTTTAACTCAGACAATTGAAGAACAAAAATGTTGAATTGCACTGGAAGCATTATGCATAATTTGGCAGAATTGAATAACCCTTTTATGCTGACCATCAGCAATACTAGTTAAAGTGACTTTGACTACTTTGTGTTTTCTTTTTGGGCTTTTCGTATCACTGATTTACCTTTTGCCCCCAGGTTGGGTTGCACCATTTATAGTTGATCATATGCTCAGTTTGCCTTCTTCTGCTCTTCAGCCGATGCCACATGCAGCAGCAGCCACAGGAGTGACGTACAAACTGGAGGACACACAGTCTTCTCGAGGATGTCCTTGTAAGAAAACAAGACATCCGAATAAAATGAATACATACACTATTCACGTCTCCCACTCTGCTGTCAACATCTCTGTTATCGCCAGAAATGCGGCAGGGTATTCTCCTCCAGCAATCGTACAGTTACCAGCGGAGCCTGCTGCAGATTTAAAAAGTAGGCCAAAGTGTGTGTACTTCCATGTGTCACATGTCATGTGCATTTATCCTTGAGTAGACCTTAAACGTTGTTATTTCTTCCACCCCTCTAGTTTGTGATAAAACGTTACTGTATGAAAAATTGGATAAGAAAACTTGCCTTGAGTTGTATGAACTTCAAGATGGAGATTCAAGGCCAGAACATGTGATCACTTTAACAGCAAGGAACAAAAAAAAAGAAAGTAAGTAAGGAGGAAATGACGTAGTAAGTAATACAAAGAAAATTAGAATGAGAAAGTTGCATTTAAAGTGTTTTTATTCTTTTTCTTTGCTGTTGATTAGTTTGCATCATAAACTGTTATTCATTTAATGCTGTAACACACTTGCTTCAGAGTGACTTTCTGTGCTAAGGATCAGTAAATTAGTTTAATTCTCTGTCTGTTTCTGTTACAGATATGACGGACTACGTTCGCTATCTTTACTTTGAACACAGATGTGATGGCGGGAAACCCCAGACAGTTAAAAAGTGCCTCTTTTATCAAAAAGAGTGTGGTAAGTGTCTTTAAAACAGATTTGTCCAAATGCACTGGTTGACGTTGCACCTCCAGAACTTTGAATATAACATAATTTTTATGCGTTAACTTTTGTGTCTTTGTTATGCACTCAAACAGAAAAGAGGTCTGAGAGCAAAACTATTGACATTGCAATCAAAAAATGTTTTGTTGTAAGTAAAATAAATGGATGGTTAAAAAAGCATTAATTAACATCTACGCTCTGCGCTCTGTCTTCTCCGTAGAGTTCAAAGCTCCCTCCCTCATTTAACGGCAATGGATGTTGCCCAGCTGTCACTCACATCATCTGGCCAATGGCGACATGTTTTACATTTTTCAGTTTAAGTCACCCCACGAGATTCGGCTAAACAACAGCAAGCAAAGCATATGCATTCAAACCTTTTGATTTTGGGAAACAACACATTTGGATTTGCATTAATCTTGTTTAAATTTAATTGCAGTTAGGAAAATTTTGCTCTCAAACTTATTTGAACTTGTTTGATTGTACAATGAAGACACAAAAGTAACTTTATAGTGCTCTGGGTATTTAATGAGATGAGTTATGGTGCTAACACTGATCTGACACAGATCTGGTGCATCAAAGTCATAGATGTCTCCACATACTGTAGATGAAAAGATTGGTTTTTAGACCGACATTCTTCCTTTCTCTCTGTAGCTCCAACCAGAGAACCTCAGGGTTTGATCGCTTTTGGTGAAACAGAAAGTTCTGCCAACCTGTCTTGGAAAGTGATTCCCTTAGTGCACCAGCGAGGTTTCCTCACACACTACATCCTCTGCAGAGTGAAAATCAGCTCACAGGGTGAACCGAAAGGTGTCAAGTCATTTTTTTACCCATCTGTAGCTTCTAGAGTCGTGTCGATAATGTTTACTTTAATGTGACTATTTCTTTTATTGCAAATTTACATTATTTCATCAACTTTTGATACTTTTGACTGACAAACGTTCACTCACAGTATGTGAGAAAATGAAACTTGTCCTTGGATGGCAATTCTCATAACAAAACTCACCAATAAAACACCTTAAACTGTGATGACAACTTTTTGTAACTTTTTCCACATCCTCTTTTATCAGAGTGCCAAAACATATCAGCCTCTCTGCTGAAATACCGTCTAGAAAACTTGACACCTGGAGCAAAATACAACGTCAGCCTGGCTGCAGTGACACAAGTGGGAGATGGGCCGCAAGCCACAGTGATTTTCAACACGCCAGTGAAGCCTGTGAATGGTATCGAACTCACAGTATCAACAGTACAATTGAATAGAGCAGGGTTTTTTTTCCCATGTGGGTGCTAACAAATTTTTGCCTGTCATCTTCCTTTGTCCCCTGAAATTAGTGTGGTGGAGTCTCGGCTTGCTGTTTCTGTTCTTTTTAATCTCAATAATGTGCACTTTTATCTTGAAGAGGTAGGTGACCCTTTCTATATACATTCTCCATTTTTAGATAAAGGTATAAGCAGGGTTCAAGTCATAATGTTTACGAAAATAACGAATATTAGGATAAATAATAAATAAAGAGAGTGTGAGAAAGACTTCACTGCTTGTCGCATGGTGCATCACTTTCACAGACAGCAGCCATGCTAGTGGTGACATGCAGCCATACTGTCATTCACAGGAGAATGTGGTTTGTAGTTCTTTGAAAACATGCTTACTTTAGCCTATAAAAAGGACCAATGCATCATTTAAGATTTTGAATATTAAGAATGGTTGTTGGTAATGTATTAGCGACTCCTGCAGATGTGTGACATAACTGCTTTCATGGGAGCTCAGACCCTTCGTTATGGACCAGACTGTTAGTGAGACAAATGAGAGGAGCTGTAGTGATCTGAACATGTCTGACTTCCTTTAGAACTGCTATGTCTAGAATTGTTTTTGCCATCCTAGCACCTTTCATATTCCTGTGATGGGTTAGGTTTTTGTTTGCAGAAAGTGTGTGTGTTTGATTTAACAGTTTCTATTCTGTTCTAATGCTTAGAGTAAAAAACAAGGTCCTCCCCCCGGTGCCGACTCCTGTTATTCCAGATTTTACCTCCTATCAGCCGGAGAGTCAGGTAAGAGAGATGAGCCAGGGAGATGCAGCTGCTGTGGAACTGTCTAAAACTTAATATGTCTGTGATTTGTTGATGTTTAGATGATTCATGTTTTAATTGTAACAGCAGAGAAATTGTGAAAATGAAACTGAGCAAATTGCAAAAACACAGAATGGCAGTAAGGTAGCAAATGTGTTAACGTGTTATGTGCATGTGTTGGGTCTGTGGGGGCTGAAGTAGTTAGAAAAAACAAACCAATTTTTTTTCCAGGGAGATGAAACTGAGGAAAGTCCCTAATGATTCTGTTGAAAGATGATGTGAGAGCCACAAACGTTTAATTTGACCAGAAAGCTGAACTCATTCCCTCTGAGCAAACACAGCATACAATGTTTTTGTGATGAAAATATCTCACCCCCATTGCACTCCAGTTCTGTTGTAGCTATAAGGCTGCTGAAATTTGAATGTTCATTAACTGAGTAAAAAGACGAGTCTACTTAACTTTTACTGTTTTACTTTTACTATTACACAGCCCCTGACCCTTACTGGGCTAGCTTACATCACCATTTTGCAAAAACTTTTGCTGGTGTTTAAAGATTTATTCACTTCACATTCAAGATAAACATGTCTCAAGCCACGTGATAAGATGCTGAAAGCCACATACTGTAATTTTAGAGCGCATGGTTTATCACATGAGTTAAGCTGCAGTTTCAGTTTACATTCTGATCAAACTGACACATTAGCTGAAACTTTGTACAAACTGTGTAAACATTCGGGGTCTCCAGAGGATGAAGCCTGTTGACTGTGGTGAGCCTCTCTAGCACCACCTAAAGGTCAAAATTTTCTCTCACCCAGCAAAATATCTCAACATTCATTTGATGGATTGGGACACAATCAGACATTTATGGTTCCTTAATGATTTTGTCGAGTTTTTGCCTGTAGCAGCATCATGGACCTTGAATCTAAGTGTGCTCTGCTAATGTGACCTACAACAGGAAATGCTGGAGAGGAAGGAGGAGGTGCATGAGCTGATGTTGCAGCAGATACATCCAGAGGTCAAGTCTGTCCCCTTGGACGCAGAGGAGACCACTGTCGTCGGAGGAGAGTGGGATGACGGCACTGACGAGGACCCGGAGAGTGAGAGAAGGGATTCGAGAATGTCAGGAGGAACCAGTGACGAGTGTTTGAGTCCTGGATCTACACATCAGGCTCTGAGGAGCTCCAGAGAAGGAGAAATGACAGATCTCGAGCAGGTGGACAATGAGATCGCCATGCTGATATACCGTAATGGTTTGGTCTTTGATGTGAAGACAGACTCGCCTTAAAATGGATTTAACTAAGCATTATACTGCCTCACAGCACAAAATTAACATAATTTTGTCTTTTTGAACACATATTGAAATGCTAGCTGCAGAATCATCTTGTTATGAGAGAAATATAAGTTTGTTGCTCATGCATGTTGAATTTTGCCATGACATTTTTACATATGGACACCAGAATAATAAAGCAAGGGGGTTTAACCACTCAGATGCTTTGTCAAAGCATGTTCTTTGTAAACCTTTTTTAATTTAATTATGGAATCCTTTTAACTGTTTTTTTGGTTGTTCCCAGACTAAAAATCAGCTCATAAACCAAATTTATTTTAGTGGGGTGGTCGGTCAGTCCACCACTTCTCCTGTCTGAAACGCATTGATGGATTGCCATGAAATTCATGGTCCTCAGAGGATGAATACTAATAACTTTGGTGATCCTCTCACTTTTCTCTAGCGTCACCATGAGGTTGACATTTCTATTTTTTTGAAATTACTCTATTAAGATAAAATAAGATATACCTTTATTTGTCCCACATTGGGGAAATTATTATCTTCTATTGAATGGTTTGCCATGAAATTTGGTACAAACAATCATCTTTGTCTCGGAATAAATTCCAGTTACTTTGATTATCCTTTGAGAGTTCATCTCGCGCCACCATCAAGTCAAAATTACTTTTTGTTCATTAACCAAACACCTTAAAAAGAAGAAGTATACAAGGATTAACTATTGAAACCAAGGCCTGTATTCAAAGTTAAAAAAGAGCTAATATCTCAAATTATTCAAGAGCAAAAGATAATTATGTCAAAAAAAAAAACTGATCAAACTCTGTGAAAGTTGATACATAATATAGTAAAACACATTTAAACCATGAGACATTAGCCTCAGACAGGAGATATGACAAAATTACACCTGTGTGCAAATAAAATAGTAAAAGTAAAATATCAGCTTTTCTGTAAGGAGTCTGGCCCATTGTTGGTCAGTGTGAAATGAAACCTAAGACTGCACAAACAAAGAACAAACGTATGTGAGAGCACATGTGAGTCTGTGAGGAGGTGAACATGTGACAGGAAGTGGTCGCAAAAAAAAAAAGACCTTAAGAAAAGGTAGGTCGTGAAAGATGAAATGCTAGATTACTCATAACCAAAGAGACATCTGTGGTGTTTCGATCTAGAGCTGTTCAAACTGGTACAGAACACTGGTTTGTAAGAAGCGATGACAGACTTACAGCATTTTCCACTACAATGCACGTCAATCTCCTGGTAGAGAAAAGGTATTTCTCCTGGTTCCTGTTTTGTTTGGTTGTGGCTTGCTTGGGAAATCAGTGAAATCAACAAGAACGTTACCCTTTTGTTTTACATATGACAGTCAAAGTTTTGTCTCTCACCACACCAAGATAAAAATCATCTGTCCAAACCACAGACAGTAGATAAACATCTGATAAACATGATGTGTGGTTAAGAAAATACAATGAACTCCTACTATAAGCATGGTACTTAAATACTATAAGTGTTTTGTGTGTGTACATTAGAAACAGGACATGTATTTGCATATGGACGTGTGTCTCCAGAACTTGTTTTGTTCATTTATTACCTTTACTGTTAAATCCCACCTATTTGGAAGATTATCAAACACTTTCATGTTGTTTCTGAGGATCTATAAAACTCCTCTAATGGTTAATAAAACAATCACATCCCGAGAAGAATTACAGGGCACAGTGTTGGTGACAAGGCATGAGATGTACATGTACAGGAGCATCTCCATAATTTTTTTAACATTATTATTATTTGACATTTTGGGAAATAGGTGTATTCTCTTTCTCACACAGAGATTGATGAGAAGATTAAAATCACTCTCCCAAAGGTGCGGTAAATATGAAGCTGCCCTGAGCAGCCACTCGGCTTAGCTTAACAGCCAACTTGGTTGGTTTTCTGTAGAGGTATGTTGTAAAATATGTCTTGGTTGCACAGCAACTAGTAGAGACTCCAGGAAGTTACCGTTCCTCGAGTCAAGAAATAGTCATTTACATAAACCCCCCTTAAAGGCCCAACCTTTTAACCTTTTTCATTTTGTATAGATTTAACAAACAAGACACACTGTGTTAATTAGTGAGCTTTAGAGGTGCAGATTTTGATACTTCTAGACAAAGCCAGGCTAGCTGTTTCCCCCTGTTTCCAGTCTTTATGCTAAGCTAAACTAACTGTCGTCTCATGGTAGCTTCATATTTACTCTACAGACATGAGAGTTGTGTTGATCGTCACACCTAACTGTTAAGACCTATTTTTAAACTTTCCTTTATGTGGGAACGTGTTTCGCAATCTTAATAGGCTAATGTTCATATCCAGGATTAACATTTGGCGTGTTGAATTGTTTTTTTTGTCTTTTTCGCTTTATTTCTTTGAGAGCAGCTTATGGCTTCATTGGTCTTTGGCCATAAACTCAGGCTAAAGTTTTATTCATATTTTTAATGATTTCATGAATGAAGGTTGATTGTCCTGTAGTTGCATTCAGGATTAGGATAACTACTTGTGAACAAACACCACAGTTCACTGTACTGAAAATGCTGTGGATTTCCTAATCCTGTTCCTAGGGGCCACTGCCCTGCATGCTTTAAATGTTTAACATTATTCAAATTCATGGATCATTATCAGGCTCCTGCAGAGGCTTGATGATGGGTATTGAATTCTAAAACAACTGAAAAAAAAGAAAACAGATTGTGTCAAATGTCATCATAGCTTTCAGTAAGTTTTCACACCATTTGAAATTGAAAAAGGAGATTCAGTTATCTCTCATCGGTGGAAGAAGAAATGACTCGACGTCTCATACATGACATACACATACATAATGAGACAGTTGGTGAGAGCAAGGAATCACAGATACAAGAGATAAAAACCAAATGTAGACAAAGGTGAGGTACAATTATTTAATGCAACAAAAAAGGTAACAGAGGTCTTGAAGGACCATGAGGCAGGCAGGGGTCGAAACCAGGAGAGGAGTCCATCTTGGGCAAACACGTCCAAAAGGAGCAGACAAGAATTTGAAGGCTAGTTAATAGATAAAAAGGTCAAACAGGCAGGTCAGGCAGGCAAAATAAGGTTCCAAAATACAAGTCTTAGGAAAATAGAGGCTAGAAAGTGAGCACATGATACTCATAATAACTCAACAATCTGACAGGGAACAAAAAAGTGACCTGGAATGTGGAGTGAAAGCTGGTTAGGAAACGAGGTGAGGTGATGGAGATGCTGAGGAGGCTCAGGTGATGAGGAAAGGATGGAAAGTCCAAGGGCATCTGGTGGACTGAAGGTCTGGGGAGTTGGAACTCAATATATGGCCTGGGTGAAGTAAGCAGGGGCCGGAGAGGGGAGCAGCACAGACTGCTGGGGATGAGTGTAATGACTCACGTCATCATGTAGCTTTGGATGTGACTGCCTGTTGTGTTTCCTCCCTGCCTGAAGGTGGTGCTTTTGCCCCGTTCTGTGTTGTGTTTTTTTTTTTTTCATTGTTGTGAGTTGCAGGTAGTGGCTGCTGATTGGCTGCGGCCCTGATAGTGCCTACTTTAAAATGGCACCTGCTGAGACCAACTCCACTCCTTCTCCTTCCTGGCTTCCAACTGGACCCTGCTGTGACACCTTGTGATTTGGGATGATTTCGAATTAGTCCCTGGTAGGGTGAGAGGCCTTTTCTTTTGATTCCTTTTTTCTCCTGTGTTTTGTTAGGGAGACAGGTAAGAGCCCTCTATTTTCTTTCATTTTCTTTTCTTAAGTTTGGAAAGTTAGTTGATGCTTCTATAAGATGTTTTGTTTATTTTTTTCATCTGCTGTGGCACGGGTCATCTTTGGGAGAGGAAAAAGAGAGGAGTCACATTCTTTGTGTTATGTTCAGGTGGGGTGAATGATTGAGGAGGACTGAGGACCAGACTAGGACACATAACATTATGTATGTTATGTGTTTTGTGGTTGCCTGTCTCCAAGCCATCAGCTCTCTGTTGGCATGGGATGTGCAATGGGCACCTCTAGATTCAGTCTTGTCGGTAAATAATACTTTTATGAACAACTTTTGGAGTTTAATTTTGAATTCGGTTTGTCACACAGAAAATCATATGCATTTCATACTTAGAAAAATATATATGACTTAAACTGACTTATGCCACGTTCCAATAGCCACACTACCAGGCTATTTAGTATGCCAGAATAAAAAATGACTTTGTCCAATGTACTATGATAAAAAATGACCAGGATGTCCTACTACAAACCGTCACATTTTGCAGTATGCAAGCCAACATGCTTTTCTGGCTATTCTGACCCAAAATCCTCTGCACAGGATAAGACACATCCCATCGACTGACAGATTACTGGCTGTATGAGCAAGAGGGTCAAAGTTCAAGGGGCAATGTTGTGATGAAGTATGTAATTGTATGCATACTGCATGCAAAAGTACATAGTTTTTAAGGGCAGATGCAGTACGTACAAGTAAATATGTGATTTTTGGAATGGGGTTTTCCTCCATTGATGCACTGAAACACTTCAATGGTTTATTCTATGTTATATGTTATAACACAGGTTGTCCAGCAGATGGCAGGATAAGCGCTTGTGCTGATTTGTTTAATTTGGTGGGTTTTAAGTCAAATTTATGATTATCCTCCCTGAAAAACACACAGTCTTCTATAAAAGTTAGATTTTGTGCACTGTTTGTGTGACTAGGCATTTAGGGACAATACCTATAGGAGTGGCTGTATAAACATATTCCAATGTAAGGAATGGAATTTGCACTTTTTACATTAACTAATTATGCAGTCCACGGACAGGATGTCGGTGGTAAGCATATGTTTTCTTTTTGGCGCATGTTTTTGTATATGTGTGCATGTTTTTTGCTGGTTTACGGCCACCAGAGGCCAGTGTCGAGTGCAGTTTTGGCCTATGAGGAAAGTGTCTCAGGACCATTTGAGCTGAGCAGTAAATTCTGGATTCACTAAAATGCAAAATTCAATTTTTAGACTTGCAGTACATAAATGTTACTGTTTATGGGTGCTGGCTGAACACTAATATGTTATGCAAATTTACTGGAAATATCGTCTTAAGGATGCAAACTAACCTGAAACTTGTAAGTCATCACATACAGACAGAAGGTTTCTAAGCAGGCTAGGATTTGTTTAATTCATAATGAAAGCTGCAGGGAGTTTTTATTGGTGTTTAAGCCTCTGATGGACTGACACCCAACACAACCAGGCAGAAATGGGGAAGCATCTGTGAAGGAGCAATATGAGTATTAACTCATTAAATTGCAGTTGTTCCTCACAATGATGAGTCAACCTGGACTGATAATCAGGCTGAATTACCATTTTGTTTTCATGCAAAATCTGAGATTCAGAGGTGTGAACTAAGACTAACGGTTATCTCCCATGCATAATGTTAAAGGGACAGGCATGTATCATCTGCAGGTCTCAGTGTGTGATAACTGTCCAGGATTAGTTTTGAAAGGCAAGAAAAACGCATGATCAGTACCTTCTGTGCATTTTGTTTATGCGGTGAAGAACATCACCCCAAATGAATCTGGTTTATTAGCTGTAAAGGTGTATTGTGCCCCATGGAATATGACCGATTCTCAGCATCCACTCATGCAGTATATCTATAATTAGACAGAAAGTGTCAGAGGGAACTATTAAGTTGTCATTTACTTTTATTTTTTATCTAGAATCCCTCACATCGTCACTAACATGAGGAAGTTCACTAACCTGGGCAGACATCCAGTAGAAGTGATTTGTTAGGAGGTCACATCACTACAATGCACACATCAAACTAAGTATTTCTTACTTGTTTTGTTTTATTTCAGGTGTGAGCTTGTGAGTGGTGTGTGTTGTGACAGAGTTCAGGCTGGGACTTAACAGTTAAAAGCCAATTTGGAGTAGCTTGGACTGTTTTTATGGCAGACATTTTGACTTATCAAACACAGATTTGACTAATAACATTGTTAATTACATTAATTACTGGAAAACAGGCATCATTTATGTTATTAGCTTCACCTGTGCTTTTCCTGTTGTGACAAGTCAAAATGCTTGCTGTGAAGGAGGTATATTCTCTGACTGACTGGCTGACTTTGGCTCTTGTTTCTGCTGATGTCGAGAGGAAATCACCCAACAGGCCAACAGCCCTGTGGTTTGTGATTATTAGCACATAACCAGATGTTATTTCCACAAACAAAGCATTTTTTTTTTTTTTTTTAACTTTTTTTTCAGCACTTTCAGTTAATAAGCATGCATGCAACAATGGATTTATTTGATTTGTAAGGGACCATGTACAATATTAAACATCGGCTAACTTTTACCATTGGATGTATTGGCATAAAGTTCATTTTCATCTGCAGGTCCTTGACAGGTCACAAATAAAACATACACACATTGGCAGAACCACTAAACAAGCAAACAAGGGTGTGTTAGACAGACTACAAGCAGGGATTATTGTATTGTAATATACAACCACTATAATGCAGAGTCAGTGGTTGCAGAGTTGAGAAGCTTTTAACAGACGTTATAACTTGGCTTCAAAGCTACTGATAGAGCTGCAACTCTAGTGCCATCTTGTATCTGCCTTTGGCTAATTGAGTTAATAATAATAATATCATGCAAATAAAAATTTACATTTAGAAATCTATGTAATGTACAAATAATCTGTACAGGATCACCAACCTTGAACAGATTTGGTTATTGTTTATTGGGTAGAAAAGATAACAGCTCAGTGAAAGGGGTTGTGGACTCAGATGAGAGAAAACGGATAAGGTAACAACAAAGTTGTGTTGGAAGTAAAAACTGGATTCTGCAATAAGCAGACATTTAAACCAGGTAACCAAGTCCAAAGGGGCAAAGCAGACAGGGAGAAATAAGAAGGCTGAAAGCTGCACAATGGAACTGGGGACTCCTGAAGGCCTCCAGCGATCAATATGAGGGGTCAAAAGATGAAGGGAGGCAATGAATACTGAATGTATAAAAGAGAAAAATATGCAGTTAACTTATATAAATATGTGATGAAGTATTGCATGAATTCACCAACTATCTGTCTGCATTCATCATTTAAATATTGTTGTCAGAGGATGCAACAGCTCATAGCACAGTTATGGAAAAGTGAGGTTTGGTTTGTTTATGAGAAACCTTGATACAGTAGAGGTGGGTGTTATGTTGTGCAAAGTGCAGCCATGTAATTTGCTTGCGACACTGCAACAGCAGCATACACGCACACAATCTAAAGATAAAGTCCACTTTCACCTGGGGGAAAAAAAGTGTGAAATAGCAACAGTTCACTCGGGTTGATTCTCTTCAAGGTGCCTATCACTTGTTCATGTTTGTTTTTTTAGGGACTTCAATGCTTCTTAGAGTTGGCTATAAGCTAATTTACATCTGCAGTTCCTAGGCAGGAAACAGCTAACTCTATCTAAACCTAACATCATACAACATATAACAATGCAGAATAAAAACACAATTACATGACTACAGTACACAACAACAAGAATTCACAACATTAAAGCTAGCTTATTTTTGCTGTCATTGGACAAAAAAATAATAACCTTTCAGCATATTGTAATTGAAATAGTCTTAATAGTATTAATTAGTAGACTAGACATTAGAGAATGTGGCCTGTGATGGGAGACTTTGGCCAATCACTGTTTGTATAAACACTGATGAACATGCACGGCCCTTCAGATGCTAGTGAAAGGCTGATTCAGTGGTGAAAGTCCTGCAGACAAAGTTGCTCTACGTTGTGTATGTAGATCTATCATGAAAGCAGGCGATGGGTGAATGTTGCTAATAGTTTACCTTCCTGCTAATCGTAACGTTAGCGAAAGGCTCGCGGCTAATTTTGGTTCATGTTTATGTAACGTTCTACAATAGCATCGGGATCACATTCATGATTGGGATGACTGAAGCTGCTAACTTAATTTTCCTGTAATATCTAACTGTGTTGCAGTGGCTTTGTTAGGTGTACGTAAGATTATGTAAATTGTACTTGACTCTTCTTTTTCGTTTCCATCGTCAAATGACTGAGATTGTCAAATTGAAGGAAACTGATGAATTTTCCAGATGAAAACCTCCCCTACATGTTGGGGGTTGTGAGAGAAAATAGCTTAGCTACTCATTTAGTCAGCTATCTCTTTTCTCCTGTTTCCTTACGTGGGCTGCGTATCCAGTTTAACCATGAAATGAAAGTCTTGTTGAGTTGTCTGAAACCTCAACCAGAAAAGACAGAAGCCACCATGAGCCACACTGCAAAAGTACTAATTTTGCAAACATTGCAGCGTTCACGTCAAGGTTTCATTGTCTGCTGAACTAGCACCTGCGTCTGTGAACGTGTACGCAGCCTCAGAGAAAGAAATGGTGGGGTTATATTGGGGTTGTATGTGATTTACTTGGAACCAACCACACTGATGCACTTCAATTAGCTCCTGCATGAGAGTGTGAGTACAGTGGATCAGGGATGAACTTTAAATATGGAGAGGTTTAGTAAGACCAGGTCAGATTGGCAATATTTGTGCATCAAGGAACTGTGACTCTACATGCTTGAAGTTTAACTCAGCCAGCGTGATTAAATCTTCCTGGAAAGCAGCTTTAACTGAACTCTGACACTGAAACTCTTGTTTACATGTTTCAACGGTGTGAGCGTGCAGCAATACTTTTCTTCTTCTTTTTGAAGCACACACAATGTGTTTTTATCTAATTCCCTTGCTATTGCCATCAAAACAAAGCATATTTTCTGTTACTTGCATGAGACTCACACATCCAACACTGATGAACAAAGGTCACAAAAAATAAAGTTTATTGCTTGACATTCATTTCTAAAATAATGTGCATTTCAAGAAAAATCAGTTCAGTAGTATGTGAAATGATAACACCCGACAGGAAAAAAGGCACTCTTGCTATTTTACCAAAAAGATGTTTTTTAAGAGCAGAGAAAGAAATTCTCATCAATTACTAAGTTGGCTAGTTATTTTCCTTCCTGACTAACAACCAACATCAGCTTGTCGGTCACTGGTGGACAAATGTGTTGGGTGTTGTGTTTAACTCTATAAAATACATGAATAACAAACATCAGTGTTGTCAACATGTGGCACTGAGAAACAACAGTACGCATGAAAACATCAGTATGAGTATAAGTATCTGCCAAAAGAGAACTTCAGAGGCCATGCTGCGAATAATGGCAGTGACATAGTGTCAGATTGTTGTGGTCTGTGACAGCGTTAAACTGCCACTATACAGTGAATGGAAAATCACCACTGTGATCTGTGAATACAGTACAGTACTGTTGAGATGGTAACATATCTCTAATCTACAAATAAAATGTCACCATCTCCTAAGACTGTTTCATTTCCATAATGTTTCTTAGTTTTGTTGATTTTAATAGAAGGTGACAACATTATATTACTAAACCTGAAACTTGAGCTGAGCTTGTAAAGACATCACTCCTCCTTGCTGGAGATAAAAATATTAATAAACAAGACATAAATGTCACAATAGCAAATTTCAGCACCGGTGTCTACATTTAATCTGGAGAGGAAACTTACAGCAAAAGTGGACAGAATGTCATTTAGGAAATAAATGTCAGTGAGCTTCGTATAGTAATGGTCTCTAATGATATCGTTCGCTCAGAAATATATTTATACATTTTAGCTACAGGAACTTTAACTTTTAACTCTTACATCAAGAATAAGGCTGGTCTTATTCTATAGTTTTATTATCAACAAGTCCATTAAAAGACCAAAACCATCAGATTGCTTGTCTGTCTCAGTACTTTCTGACTTGTTGCTGTCTGCAATACTAAGAAGACATAAATGTTTATGAACAGGTCAAAAATATATAGTTTAATTTTTACAATATATATTAACAAGTCTCTAACTTAAACAACTGCACACTGTTGTTCTTAGTGAATATTACTCAAACAAGAATAAATGGTGCATTTGTGGGGGACTATTTTTGGTGCCGCATTAACATATATTTGATGCTCCAGTCAGTGTTACCGGCTTTGTTTAGGAGGTAATCCATTCTGGTATCTGATTATGATGTACTTGACATGCCTCTTTGTTTCCATTGTCAGATGACTAATAGAATTTCAGATTGACAAGAAATGATGGATTTTCCACAGGAAACCCATAGAAGCCACTGTCTGCTAAAGCAGATTAACCCATACAAGCTACCACGAGCCCCGCTGCAACAGGACTTAAGCCGTTTTGGGGGCTCTATGTGAACTCAAAAGTACTAATCGTGCAGACAGTGCAGTTTCACATCAAGGTTTCATTGTCTGCTGAATTAGCAGCTGCATCTGGGACCCTGTTATGCAGCCTCAGAGAGACGACACCAAACAGCAGCAGTACGGTGGAATAAGAGGAATAAAACATCAGACTTTGGATTAACAGGAACGACCTCTTATTACGATTAATTTGTTGTTGGTTTTGAGCTTTTATGTTAACAATAACAAAAGTATAGAATCTCACCAGACTTTCCATTTAAAGGTTTGCCCAACCCTTAAGCAAATAGAAAACAAAAAAGAGTCGAAAGGTTGATCTGTAACGTCATGCGTGTTGACTTGTGGTTTGCCGCATGAACTGTCAACATTTCAATTTGGAGACCAAAAAAGACTTACAAAAAGCATTCATCACACTTATAAGAATACATTTCAGATTATATATATATGTCATCTTGCATACCTTAACTCAAACCAGGAAAGACCATCTGATTTACATTCAGTTGTATGTCACACTTGTCTGTTTTGTGGGAGATAACTGACAGCAGCGTACTCTGTATCACTTGGATTAATCTCTAAAACTACTGGCGGTCTCTTGGGAAAGTCCAGGACGCTGTAGATCACTGCAGACGCATTGTTGGACGCCTCAACTGTTTCCTGCAAAGACAACCAACAGTCAGGTTGAAGAATTTCTGCAGATGTTTTAAATATTTACTGTGACATTTATATCTTTAAAGGCGGGAAAAGACGAGCGCTTTCTTACTTGTACTGTGGGATGAGGGCTTTGTTGTGGTGGTCGTTCTTTGTCTGTATAAGAGGCAAAGCACAGCCAGTCAGGCAAATCACTGCAAGAGACATGATTTCAATTTATCACTAATCAACATCTTTGCTTTGTTATAAGGTCAGAAAATGAATATATTAGTGTAACTGTTTAATAATTTTACATTTTAGCAAATACACTAATGCAATGTCATTGTGAGAGTTATGAGAGAAGGTTGATGTTGCACCTGCAGTCTTGTAATCAAAGTGTGTTTGCCAGGTTTGGTGTCGTCATGCACGTACAAAGACCTTTGCTAATACCTATATTCAGCAGCCATATCTGGCAGCCCATGACTTAACTGGAGACGCTGCACAGATGCATTGATACGCTGTAGTTTGTCCAGCAAGTAAATAGTTCAAGCACCATAAAACCCCAAATTGTCGTGTTATGTTTTTTGTTTTTAAAGAAATTAAACAAAAAAATAATAAGTGAGCTTCAGGCTGGACAGAGCTACGCTAAGCAGGTTGTCTTGTGACAGAGACATAAGAGTTGCATCGATCCTTTTATCTATCAGGAAAAATACCAATACACCTCTTAGTCAGTGTATGAATACATTGAATGAAGCACCACGTTAGTTCATGACAGTCGTTCCTTATTAGTCGTTCACAGTTGAAAGGGTAAAAAGGGGTGGAGGTTGAGCGGGTCGTCCACTAATTAGAAGAGTCGTGTGTGTGTGCGTGTGCGTGTGTGTGTGTGTGCGTGTGTGTGTGTCACTCAGTATACAATTGATTATTAAATTAAGCCTTAACAGGGGTCAAAATAAATCATATTGACCTAGAACCTATAAATTCTATTATAGTTTGATTGGATCTGATGTTATTATTAATTTTTGGTGCAAGTTCAAAGAAAAAAACACGTTTCAAGAAAGTATTATCATTTATGATCTGGTGGTGGAGAGGAGGTGCAGAGGCGTTTATCTCCACCATCTGCCAGTTTGCTGTGCTGTTCATAGTTCACTGTTTGAGCAGTGCTATCTGTGGATGGTTGGAACGGGTTAGCATGCTATGATACAGGAACGCCCAGTCAGCAAAAGCCTACATTTGTATACACATACGGGAAATCATCTAGTGTGGTTTCTCAGGTCAAAGGGGCTGTCAAAATATTTCAAACAGGCAATCTTCCTACTCGAAGTAGGCCAGAGGGGTTAATCTGTGAAGTGAAAGTGCATTGGTAATAGTGAACAAATAATGCAAGTGATTTTTTTCCACCCATCCCTCTGTGATAGTAGGCACAGTCACACTTGCATGCACTGATGGAGGACTTCTTTTCAAAAGCTATGAATCATTGCACGTATCAAAAGGATGTGAAACTGCAATCTGGTTTGCATTTATGAGCATCTTACCTCACAACTGCACATTTTTTCCACATACACTACTGTTCAAAAGTTTGGGGTCACTTAGAAATTTCCTTATTTTTGAAAGAAAAGCACTGTTTTTTCAATGAAGATAACATTAAACTAATCAGAAATACACTCTATACATTGTTATTGTGGTAAATGACTATTCAGGCTGCAAATGTCTACATAGGTGTATAGAGGCCCATTTCCAGCAACCATCACTCCAGTGTTCTAATGGTACATTGTGTTTGCTAATTGCGTTAGAAGGCTAATGGATGATTAGAAAACCCTTGTGCAATTATGTTAGCACAGCTGAAAACAGTTTAGCTGGTTAGAGAAGCTATAAAACTGACCTTCCTTTGAGCTAGTTGAGTATCTGGAGCATCACATTTGTGGGTTCGATTAAACGGCCAGAAAAATGGCCAGAAAAAGAGAATTTTCATGTGAAACTCAACAGTCTATTCTTGTTCTTAGAAATGAAGGCTATTCCATGCGAGAAATTGCCAAGAAACTGAAGATTTCCTACAACGGTGTGTACTACTCCCTTCAGAGAACAGCACAACCAGAGTAGAAAGAGAAGTGGGAGGCCCCGTTGCACAACTGAGCAAGAAGACAAGTACATTAGAGTCTCTAGTTTGAGAAATAGACGCCTCACAGGTCCTCAACTGGCAGCTTCATTAAATAGTACCCGCAAAACACCAGTGTCAACGTCTACAGTGAAGAGGCGACTCCGGGATGCTGGCCTTCAGGGCAGAGTGGCAAAGAAAAAGCCATATCTGAGACTGGCCAATAAAAGGAAAAGATTAATATGGGCAAAAGAACACAGACATTGGACAGAGGAAGATTGGAAAAAAGTGTTATGGACAGACGAATCGAAGTTTGAGGTGTTTGGATCACACAGAAGAACATTTGTGAGATGCAGAACAACTGAAAAGATGCTGGAAGAGTGCCTGACGCCATCTGTCAAGCATGGTGGAGGTAATGTGATGGTCTGGGGTTGCTTTGGTGCTGGTAAAGTGGGAGATTTGTACAAGGTAAAAGGGATTTTGAATAAGGAAGGCTATCACTCCATTTTGCAACGCCATGCCATACCCTGTGGACAGCGCTTGATTGGAGCCAATTTCATCCTACAACAGGACAATGACCCAAAGCACACCTCCAAATTATGCAAGAACTATTTAGGGAAGAAGCAGGCGGCTGGTATTCTATCTGTAATGGAGTGGCCAGCGCAGTCACCAGATCTCAACCCCATTGAGCTGTTGTGGGAGCAGCTTGACCGTATGGTACGCAAGAAGTGCCCATCAAGCCAATCCAACTTGTGGGAGGGGCTTCTGGAAGCGTTGGGGGTGAAATTTCTCCAGATTACCTCAACAAATTAACAGCTAGAATGCCAAAGGTCTGCAATGCTGTAATTGCTGCAAATGGATCATTCTTTGACGAAAGCAAAGTTTGAAGGAGAAAATTATTATTTCAAATAATAATCATTATTTCTAACCTTGTCAATGTCTTGACTATTTTCTTTTCATTTTGCAACTCATTTGATAAATAAAAGTGTGACTTTTCATGGAAAACGCAAAATTGTCTGGGTGACCCCAAACTTTTGAACGGTAGTGTAATAATGATTTTTCTTCTCACCTTCACTTTATTTGTTTAGAAAAATATATAAAATACCACTGACTGTAGCTATAAACAGATTTAATTTAACACTAGACTATTTAAATGAACCCCAGTGATAACGTTACTTATATCCAATATTGGATTCACATTTCCTTTGTATTTTAATAATTAAACTGTGTAGACTGGAAATAAGTTTCAGTTCCTATTTTAGCTACATTGCAAGTAACCAACATTGAGTGTAAGTGAATGTTTGGAGTCACAACCTGACAACAGACAAAAGATAATAACCCCACGAATGCTGGATTATTGTTATGGCAGACATGGCACAAATTGTTACCTTTGCTTCTCACGAGACACCAGATCAAACATGGAAGGACAGCAGCCAGCAGCATTACAGGTGAAACCACAAGGACAGTGACAAAGTGAGACAGACCGCTGTCTGTAGGTATTGGGGTGTCAGTCTGCATCGGAGGAACTGTAGGAGTTAAAAGGAAATTATGAAAATATACACTCATGTCTCTGCACAATTATTTCACTGGTGCTGTTGCAACTGAATTTCTGTACCTATACAATTATATTCACACAGTATAATAACACTTCTAATTAAATACCAAACAGACTGTCAAGACACTCTTTTGACTGCCCCCCTTAGCAGCAGGCATGTGAGCCTTTAACCATCTCTGACACTAATCCACAGTGAAGTGCCAAGTAGCATCTCTGATTTGAGCCCAAGAGAAAGTGCGGCAGTTATGGGTGGAAATATTGGTTTGCTGGCTGGTCGGCCCACTACCATGCAGCACTACCATGAGGCTGACATAACCAAACACCTGACAAACTAATGATGAAATGAAGTGAAGTGGCAAAGGATAGCATGCTAACACGTTAGCCTAGGATAGTGAACATGTTAATCCTGGTAGCATTGTCACTGTGAGCATGTTAGCAGTGTGACATTAGCATTTAGGTACAGAGGTATATAGCATGACTCTACTCTTGCTGGCAAGTGACACTCAAACAATGTATTTATGGGAAACTATTGTAAGTCGTCGATTAATACACATTAGTCACCGATTAACACACATTAGTCATCAATTAGGGTTATATAGGGTTAATTTGTCATCATATGAGACAATTTGTCAGTTTGTGGTATCTATCCTTTGAATATTTCTGCTTTTTAGACCTTGTACAGTCAATATTTCAAATGAATAAGCAGGACTATTTTATGGCAATACTATATCAAATTATATATATATATATATATATATATATATATATATATATATATATATATATATATATATATATATATATATATATATATATATATATCGATATATATATATATATATATATATATATATATATATATCGATATTTCAATATACTGCATGTCATCCAGTGCAACTGTGTCACTCATTGTTGAGCTCCATAGCACAGAGAAGTAATTGAACTATATCAGATTTTGTTAAACAGGAAATACTTGTTGGCAGGATCAATTTCCTGATGGTTCTGGTCTTTTTATTTGATTGGTTGACAGTAACGAAAATACAGAATACTCCCAGCCTTAAACTTTAACATCATCAAACAACATACTGTTGTGAAGAGCTTACTGTCTCTGTTGACATAAGAAGTGATGATGGTGGTCAGTTGGTAACTGTGTGAACTACAACAAAGGAGTACATGGCTACTTATCTGAGAAAGGTCAAATATCAATAATAAAAATTTCCTAAATTGGCTAAACTCAGTTCAGAACCTTTCATTTTTAATGTATATAAATCTGCCAATCACAATAAAAACTAGATGTCTTTACAGTACCAAAGGGTCTTTATCTTCTTATGCTGCATAGGCTGACAAGCTGTCCTCCTTCAATATTAATGCCATCATAGAGTCTGAGCTTACCTGTGCTGCTTTTGTTCCCCTCTCGGACCATCAGCTGCACTCTACTACTTTCTATGGCGTAGCCTGAGGTTGTGAATAAAGTGGCCTGGTAACATTCACTGTCACTGAATGTGAGGTTTGTAATGTGGTAAAATACAGTTGTATTTTTAGGGTAAACATCAAAAATGCCTTCAGCTTTGCCATGTGGAAACTCAGCAATCTTTGCATTTGTTATATAAACTGCAAAATGCATGTCTTCTTTGATGCTGATGTTAAATGTGAATTGAAGGGTGATGTTGCTGCCGAGGATCCCAGTGACCTCCGCTCGGCTGGGGCCTGTATGGAGACAAAACAAGAGATGAGACATAAGTAAGGATGCAATGATTATTCTACCCTATAACGGCAAAATGTTGTAACTAAAAAACAGGCTAAAAACCAACCTAACCGCTACAACTGCACTCTGCTATTTCAAAGGAAAGCTGCGTGGTGAGATAGCCGCTAATAGCTGAAGCTTGAAGGTAAAACTAAATTACTGGTTTTAAGCTGTTTTCTGTAGCTTATAAATACCAATTTTACATACATTTGTTATTCCACAAATCCATTTGAGGAAGTAACAAAAATTCAATCATAATGGAGAACAAAAACCAAGCTAAACACCTGCTGAAGCCAACATGACTTAGGGTGAGTAGCTGCCATCTCAGTTTTTGACTTCAGTAGAATTCACAATTAAACTTCCTTTTCTTCATATATTAAACGTATCAAATGTAATAATACTAATAAATATAATAAATGTAAACAAAATGGTTCAAATAGACAAGAAAGCTGACGGATCTATGGCAAAGAGTTTTCATGGTAATCAGCTAAAACCTGTCGACCTGTTTTCACTGCATATGAGGATGTATGTCAGGGATGTCAATATTATGAGACACAACTGGTTTTATTTAAAAAGGAAGAAGTTTTTTTGCTGAATAAACTAAAGTCAATTTATTTGTGTGAACTCATTTCACATGCACGTCTCAGTGAACTCAGTGAAAAAATCCCAATATTACAAAGCTGCCTGAAGGCCATGCTTTTATCATCTCAAGTATAAACATTCATCAGTTTTATAAGGAGGATATCAGGATAGAAATTAGTGTACTTGACATTTGTTAAGCACATTTTAATGTCCTTTTGCAGTAGGAAAACAACGACACTGAAGCCAAATTGAGAACATACAACCTCAGAGAAACAATTACTGAAGGAAAAAATGTGTCACGTCACAATACATTAATAGCAGTGGGGAAATTGAGAGATCATAAGCGGCATAATAACACATGGCACTCTGATTCAACAGAACAAATAAGAAATGCGAAAAATAAGTTAAAAGAAAGCAGTAAAAAGAACATCTACCAAGTGAAAACCCACAAAACCTCAGATGTTAGAGGGTAAAACATCAACCAGCAGAAGAAGACAGCTTACCGTTGAACACCATGTGAACTGTGACGATCAAAATTAACCAGAGAAGCTTTCTGACGATGTTGTCAACCATGATAGAAGAGCTGTGTTGCTTGCAGGCCTGGCGAGGCCCTTAAGTCTTTGGCCTTCGTTGCCTTTGTGTGCTGAATCTGTTTGTTTTTTCAACTAAAGTAGCAGCTTGTGTGTCTGACAGGAGGAAACTGGTAGACAGGAACTTGTATGAACACCGATTTATCTACCTACAGTATTACAGGCACCTCCTGCAACGGAAGGACGTGCCTGGTTCATGGACATGTGGTGCAGACTCACTCACATGATGTGTGTAAATTCAGGAAGAGCAGATACTTTCCCTCGCATTTCAAAGGACATTTTGCAGAAATTTTACACACGGAGGGCAATCGTATCGCCATACAGCAGCCTTGGGAGTGATTTTTTACATTTTAAAGCGAAAGTTTAAAGTGCTCTTTGATGAACAGGCTGTGCTTTACTTATTCAGTCAATGGTAGTAACCTGTTTTTTCTGAGAGCTTTGTTTCATCTGAATCAGAAAAACACCCCCATGTTTTTCCACCTACTCAGACATGTAAATAGTTTCAGTTTTGTCTGCAGAGGTTGTGAGATATCAGGCTCAGAGAAATTTGGTGACGTCCCTGTGCAAATTAACAAAATTTTATTTGTGTCGTTCAAAGTCAAGTCAAGTCAGGTTTACCTTACTTTTACCTTACCATACCATCCAAACAGGAAATTCACATCGGCAGGATAGCATGAATGCACACAAAGACAATATAACATTATCATTCAACAGGGATTTGGCTTCACAGGAACAATGTCCCACAGACAATAAGTGAAAGAAATGGTCACAACATGTTGACAAGCAGCTTTCATTCATGTTCCAGTTGCTGTAATTATCTTCCTCAACCAACTGATCTTCACTGACTGCATTACTCAAGTCAAAACATTTTAAGATGAGCAAAACATTAATTCATGTAAGATAGATAGATATTGCTGCATGATAATAATCGCAGTACTTAAGCAGAAAAGAAGACAAGAAAACTATTTCTATGAGCATCCCTATTCTGCACATTATATTTTACATTATGCATTGCAATGCCAAATTTCCTGTAGGTGTGATTGTAAGTGTGAAGGGTCCAAGTCAGGACTGTGATAGACTAGTTACTATGGGTGGATTACTGACCTTGCCTTTACGCCTCCAGGCCCAGGGGCCTAATAGCTCAGGGACCCCTAAGCCAGAGCATCTGTGTAAAGTCATTGCTATTAACTTTGCATTTTTTGTTGCATAGTCAAAGTACTTAGTCTTTTACTTCAATAACAAAGGCCCAAAAGTCCTACCGAAAAACTGAAGGAATAACCAAAATATTCCCTCTAATGTCATGAGTAAGAAACCATCATGACAAGCTTTAAGCATCCTTACAGTCCTGTCAAGAATTGGCTGGTCCAGATATTGGATAGATGGAGCACACAGAGCTGGAGAGCTGAGGCTCTGAAAGTTTTAGCCAGCAGTTCCAGCAGGTTGCTCCTCAAAGCATCAACATGTAATCAGTTACAGATTTTTCACATTTATTTACATTTCTGCCAATGCAGTCTATGTACATTACAGCTGAGACTTTCTGTTTCTGGTTGATATGAGCAGATTGCATCAAATTCAATGTTTACGCATGGATCAGAAAATTACTCATCTCCAGAGAACACTGCTAAGTAAACCTAGTACTCAGCTGGAAATAAGCTTCTGCTAATACGAAATGGAATGCGACCCATTATTTTGTTTGAATATTGCAAATTTTGTTTTTGCAACCAGATTTATATATTGATTCTTACATTACTGATACTATGTTTTTGTTTGTCTGTGTTTTTACACAATCAGTCCAAATCTTAGACTGTTAATATTACCTACAGATATTACTGTACCCCCCCACACACACACACACACACACACACGGCAACACTTTAACCACAGAAGGAAGTTGGGGTCTTTTAAGTCACAACTTCATGCCTTTAAGATAAAACTCTGTCTGCCTGTAGCACAGGGGGATTTTGTTGGTTGGATCTTTAGTTTCAGTGGTTGATGGATTTGGTCGTTTCCTTGCAGCTCCTGCTCTTAATCTTCCCACATTATCACCACTACAAACTCATCAAGACTTTATGCAGAGGAAGCCCCCGTGGCTTTAACCACTAAAGAAAGCTGATGACTCAGCAGTATGGGCCACAATCTTTTACGTGATGGAATGCACTTTTTGTCAGTCACAGCCATGTTGAAAGGCTTCACATTTTGGATAAATTCTATAAACAGCTAAATGTGTTTTCGAACGTAACCCACAGCTTCTGTATTTATAAATAAATGGAGCGACAAATAAATGGCAGTGTAAGAGGTTTTGCCTACCAGATGAGTTGCAGAAAGTTGACTGTGACTGTTATATTCAGCCATTCATAGTCAGGTCCATAAATATTTGGACATTGACACAGTTTTCAGCATTTGGGCTCTGTACACCACCACAATGGATTTGAAATGAACAATCAAGATGTCCTTTAAGTGCACACGTTCAGCTTTAATTTGAGGGTATTTACATCCAAATCAGGTGAACGGTGTAGGAATTACAACACATTTTGTATGTGCCCTCCACCTTTTTAAGGGACCAAAAGTAATTGGACAGACCAACATAATCATAAATCAAATTGTCACTTTTAATATTTGGTTGCAAATCCTTTGCAGTCAATGACAGCCTGAAGTCTCGAACCCACAGACATCACCAGACGCTGGGTTTCGTCCCTGGTGATGCTCTGCCAGGCCTGTACTGCAGCTGTCTTCAGTTCCTGCTTGTTCTTGGGGCATTGTCCCTTCAGTTTTGTCTTCAGCAAGTTAAATGCATGCTCAATTGGATTCAGGTCAGGTGATTGACTTGGCCATTGCAGAACAATCCACTTCTTTGCCTTAAAAAAACTCTTTGGTTGCTTTCACAGTATGCTTCGGGTCATTGTCCATCTGCACCGTGAAGCGCCGTCCAATGAGTTCTGAAGCATTTGACTGAATATGAGCAGATAATATTGCCGGAAACACTTCAGAATTCATCCTGCTGTTTTTGTCACATCATCAATAAATACTAGAACCAGTTCCATTGGCAGCCATACATGCCCACGCCATTACACTACCACCACCATGCTTCACTGATGAGGTGGTATGCTTTGGATCTTGAGCAGTTCCTTCCCTTCTCCATACTATACTCTTCCCATCATTCTGGTACAAGTTGCTCTTTGTCTCATCCGTCCATAGGATGTTGTTCCAGAACTGCACAGGCTCTTTTAGATGTTTTTTGGCAAACTCTAATCTGACCTTCCTGTTTTTGAGGCTCACCAATGGTTTACACCTCTGCATTAACTCTGGTGAAGTCTTCTCTTAATTGTTGACTTTGACACAGACGCCTAGTTCAGCCTAATGATGGCTTCCTTCACTGATAGTGACAGTTCTTTGGACTTCATATTGAAAGTTGACCTCACCAGATTCCAAATGCAAATACCACACTTAAAATGAACTCTTTATCTACTTATTGCGAATAACATAATGAGGGAATAACACACACATGGCCATGGAACAGCTGAGCAGCCAATTGTCCAATTACTTTTGGTCCCTTGAAAAGGTGGAGGGCACATATAATATGTGTTGTAATTCCTACATCGTTCATCTGATTTGGATGTAAATACCCTCAAATTAAAGCTGAAAGCGTGCTCTTAAAGCACATTGTTTCATGTCAAATCCATTGTGGTGGTGTACAGAGCCGAAACGCTGAAAATTGTGTCAATGTCCAAATATTTATGGACCTGACTGTATAACTTACAATACTAAAAACTGGTTTGACAACACAAAAGTACTGAAAAATGTTCATGTACAAAAACGTCCTTCCTGTTTAGACCTCTGTCACGACAAAGATGGCATTTCCTGTTTCATCACAATAAAAGCTGAGGTTTGCCAGTAAAGTGCTTTTCAGGTGAAGCAGCAGGAAAACTTGTGTTAGCAGTAGCTTAACATAGAAATCACTCCTCTGCTTGGATTTTCTCACAAAGCAGGACCACAAAATCATGGGTCATTGTGATTTTTGTCCGTGAGAATGCAGGGAAATGCAACAGCCAAACATGCTAAGGTACAGCTACAGTGTACTGTATGAAGGTTATTCAGAAGCAGCATTATCATCTGCACACACAGCTGTGCATCATCTGAAATGAAACCCAGTTATCTGTAGAAGGACAGTGCTTCTAGGAGAGAGCTGCCTCTCACTTTGGGCTTGTTTTGTATCTGTTTGACTTAGTTTAGTGTTGGATTCACACATTGTGATGCTTTGGAAAAAATTGTTTTGTAAATTAATCACGCAAATTTGTTTTGTCAGTTTTAACTACTGTGTTCTGCACCCCGGTTAAAGCTAAATATTGTCACTTATGACACAGATTCATTCTGTACAACATAGAAAGCATCAAGCTGTAGTATCAGGATTTTATTATAATGAGTAAACACAGATAATCTTGGCTCTGGCTCAGATGGCCAAATCACAGTTTACCCGTGCTTTGTTTTGCTCCAGACCACTGGTTAGATTCCTACTCCCATCATGTGTCCATTAGAGACTAATATGGTTTCCATCTGCTTGCATTAGATTTAATTCTATCTGACAACAGATACCAAATACCATAGATTTTGATACTGAAGTGACTGTTTTGCTGCTGTTATTGTATTCCTACGCCATCTTGTGGACTGACTTGTATGATGCATATCACTTACAAATCCTCAGACATGTGATCATACACACCTCCCTTTTTTTCACTCTCACTCTTAGAGCCTCAGACAAAAGCATACAAACGCACACTCACTTCCCCTGTGATGCTATTTCCTGCATTAGAGTTCATTGAAATAACTTCCTCTGTTCATATTTTACACCATGCTGTATAAGATGTTGCCACTTCTGTTTCTATCAAACAGTACAATAATACAATACAACCTTTTCGTTACATTATTTGAGTTTCATAACTCAGTGTGTTTCTCTGTGTGTATAATCTCATGCTGCATCCGTGGTTTATTAACTTGCCGGTAAAATTAACTCACTACAGTATATTTATAGCAAACGCGCAGCAGACATGGCTCTAGTGGTTTTATGATAGTCAGTGAAGAAGTAAATCAAGGCCTCAAGGTTATTTATCTCCAGTGTCTGGGCTGAAGGCTGGAGCCATTATCATGTCATCAGGAGAGGCATCTTCAGTTCACCGTGCGTTTATATCATCCACTGCTGAGACATTTACTCACTGCTTTTCAAACTGTTGTATGGAGGCTACCAAGCAGTGTAAACAACAGGCTCCCCTGTGAAGATGGTGGAAGAAAAAGACTTTGGGCAGATTTGGACAGCAAGATTTGCTTGTTTTGTACATGTTGCTGCACCTGACTAATGACTAATGCACTTAAATTGTTGTCATTCTTTGTTTAGCATAAACTATTTCTATGCTGTTAATCAACTCTGGTTAGCATTAATCATCTAATGTGTCCATGAGTTATTAGCATAGATCTCTAGTTATACAGTCTCTTCTTTTCCTTCCATGAAGCAACACTGACACTGAAACAACGCCTCACCTCCTTTTTCTCAGGTTTTGGTGCACATTGATTCCTGCCTGAGTCCTTTCCCTTGTTTTTGAAGCCTTCAGTATCTGTGGGTGCAGTTTTAGATGAGTGTGAGTGTCAGTCTGCAAGCTACGGTTACCCAGACAGCCCTGCTCTGAGTTTCTGTGGAAACACATCTTCATACTGAATAATTTTTTTTGTGCTGTACACATAATCACATAGATTCTTGTTGGCATATAGGCGATATCTCCAACAATATACATAAAAATAGCTTTTAGTGCTCAGAATTATCTTGTGGGTGTCTCGTTGAAGGTACATTACGGCCAAATTCTGCAGGGCTATGGCTATCATACTGACATCCCCCCCTTCACACACACACACACACACACACACACACGTACACACACACAGCAGGGGAGCTTCTCGTAATAGAGCCACTAGCTCAGCTACAACACAGGTACCCACACAGTGATTCTCTCGAAGGGCCCCGAATGTGCTTCTAGTGACTGTCAAAGCCACACCAGACTCCCCGTCTGTCCAGCAGAGACACAGAGAGTCTGGCAGTAGCTGCACAGGGCTAGTTATACTAACATACAATTTTACTATATTTCTCCAAAGCTACTTCTAATGTATCAGAAATATGTAATATATAGTATCCTACTTTGAGCTTTGCAATCATTTCCTTTGTTCTCTACAGTTTCTGCTGTAGAGTAATACAGTGTACTCTCTGTCTTTACATGGGTGGTTCAGCAGAGAAGCCAAAACAAAACATGATGTTAAGTTAAAAAAGAGTCCAGTTCACTGAAGGCGGATTAAAGCCTGCTGGCTGCCATTTGCTGAGGGGCATTTGTTGAAACTGCGTTTAGCTAAGCTTCATCTCACACAGCAGAGATGGGAGGAAGCACACAGACTGATGGGAAGGGAAGAGCAGGAAAGCCCTTATCACCATGGTAACTGAGAAACCGACTCTCCTATGAAATGCAGCTCTAACAAAACAATTACTGAGCAATCGGCAGTGGGAGCTCCCAACCCCCCCGTCCCCCACCCACCACTACCGCCACAATACACCAATCACCACTCACTGCCTACCACCCAGCACCACACACATACACATGTCCATTGGGTTCAGCAGGTGGGTTGCACACAAAGGAAAAGCCATCCCATGATTTAAATTTGTCTCGTTGTTATCTAGCCACATCATACTTGAGATAGATGCCATTACGTTTTTGATGTTGTGGCTCACTCTCACTACTCATAGTGAAGTTGCTTTCACTGCAAAAGGTCTAAAAACCCACTGTGTTCACTCCCTGCTCAGCACATAACAGCATGCACAAATCGTTAGGGACTACATTTAGCAGCTAAAGATCCCGATCTTTCCCTCAGGAGTTGGTAGAGACCAAAAACAGAGCTAAAACAGAGTGAATGTTGGACTTAAATTCATCAGGTGGACAGGAGCACGACTCCAAATATATGACAGTGGATGTGTATGTGTAAAAAAAAGCAACTATTTACTAACAAGTTTGCCATTTCCAGCCTGCTTCAAAGGTAATGCTATTGTACGCATTTACAACATGGTTATGCTGCCCCCAAGCGGCCAAAAAAATTCATTTATAATGAACTAATTACTTTTCTGGGTGTATACATGTAAATGTATGAAGGCTTATATATCTTTATGTGTATGACAATATATATATTTGTATTTATGTCCTATGTATGAGTAGCATGAAAGAGCTACAACTTGAGCAACCATGTGTTCTAAAATGACGATAAATGCACCTTGATATCTTGATATTATTCCACTGAAACTTAGTAATAAGAGTACCACTGCATGTTATAATATTGCATTAAAGGCAAGATTTTCTCAGTAAACAAACAGCATACATGTCAATTCAGTGAATTATGGAAGGAAAAAAGTCTGTGGAAGTAAAATAAACTGACTAGTATGTGTATGTCTTTCTGTGTGTGTGTGTATGTGTTTCTGTGTTTGTGTGTGTTGATCAATGTTGCTGTACTTGGGTCAAGCTCATTTCCTAGCAACCAGGCAAACCATCACCAGCTCCCTAGCAACCAGGAAGACACTGGTGTCATCGCCATCACCGGTTGCTGCTGGAGATGAGGTTTGTTCAACAGAAACTAAGCTGAGGTGCAATAAGTGGCATAACACCCCCCCCCCCCCCAAAATAAAAACACACACACACACACACACACACACACACACACACACACACACACACACACAGCCTGTCGACGCTAACAAATTGACTTTCAAGTAGGCTGTGCAATTATCACACACGCTCACACACACCCACCTGCAGCATAAGTACAATAGAATCGACTCTCAGGCATGCACTTGCAAAAACACACACACACACATCCACCAACACACTCTCTCACGGTCGCACATAAACACACTCCTACACATGCCTGGGAAATCTACTTTCAAGCACGCTGCAAAAACGTGTACAAACCTCGTGCGCACACAGACCGGAGGAGCCTCAGATACACTGTGTGATTCAGTTTTACACACACATACACACACACACACACACTCACACACACGCTCTGGCTGCACGTGTGTTCAAAACCACACACTAAACGTGCGCGCACTCCCAGCCTCCTTAGGGAAATTATTGACTGTCCATGCAATTAATGGCTTCCTGCACAAAGTCAGTAAATAAAGGCATGACACACACACACACACACGCATCCTGTGTGGCAGCTGTCACGCTGTTTCCAGCGGAGGTATTCCCCAGCCTCATCACAACCAGCAGCCTGCAAGTGTTCACGGCTCTGCTGCCTTTTTGTTTCAGTGCACAGACAGAAGGGCTGGGTTCATAAAGGAAGCAGACATCTCATCAGACAATAGAGAAAACTTTTATTTTGGCGTCGTTTGGCAAGAAAGCGCAGAAAAACATGGCAGAGATACAATAGATGATTAAACATGATGTGGATTGGCCAAAGTGTCCATCGGGGTTTGACAATCACATCTGAGCCCCGACGCCCCAACCTTCCCTCCCTCCACTCCTCACCCAACCCGCTCCTGACTGTCACCCACCTCCCAAATTGATTTAGCCACCCCCTTTCCAGTAGCCTCCCCCTCTCCTCCCTCCCTCACTGCCTCCCTTCCTTCCCACCAGTCACATGGAGGTTATCGGTGACCCGTCGCTCCCTCGGCTCTGTGGCACTCGCTCTCCGGTGCGCCTCGGAGACAGACGCGAAGCGCAACGCGCAAAACTGCCGCGGAGCCTCATTTGATTTTACATGTAACTGCGTTTTCTTGCACCTTTACCCACGGAAATTCTCCCCGGAATCCGCTGAAGCTGCCGGTAAACGATACTCAGTTAAACGGGTTATTTTTAGTCACCCACCGCAGCGATGAGTGGCTGGAAGCCGGCTGGGGGAGAGAGTGGCGCTGCGCTGTGGTAAATGAAGCCCCCGCTTGATGTTGAGCAAGAATGAAGTCGAGGCGAGATAAGCTGAAGATCCCCTCTCTGACTCTGGAGTGAGTACTGCTCTTTATTTTCATCTTCAAGCTGGCATGAGAAACTGCTGTATTTTAAAGTTAGTGCGAGAGTGAACTAGTAGTATTCATGTGTGGTCCTGATGGTGCCCCAGTATATTACCAGCGCCAGCACACAGAGTTTTTTCATAGAAAAGAGTCAGTTTAAATCCTCAACTATCACACATGGCAAAAACTGTGCCACCAAAACAACCAGCGGAGCCTGGTGGAAATGTAAATAATCCCTCATGTTTTCTCCCAGGGTGATGGCATTTGTTTGAGGCTTCATTCTCTAGTTAACAGCCTCAGTTTACTCATATATTTTGGATTTTGAAGACAGGAGTGTATTTAGGAGATTAGAAAAGTAACAGGTGTTTCATCAGTAGATTTCTCATGTATAATCAGTGAAAACCAGGCTCCAAACTGGCTGTTTTCCTGTCTGCCTATTAATCTTTAAGCTAATTTAAAGAGAGAAAGAGAACTCTTGCTTTCCAATTGTGAGCTGTGTTCACACCATTCATGGCTGGTTAAACTTGCTGAAACTACAGGGAACTTGTGAAGACGAGGAGGTTATTTTGTCTAAAGTTGTAGCTCCTTGAATATCATTGTGGGATTACTTACATACATACTTTACAGATGTTTTCATTTTAATCAGACCAAATGTTTCACTTGGTGTGAATTCTCTCCTTGTGGTGATTTTGTGTTTTCTCAGCTCTATTGTCTCCTTTTTCGTTTCAACCTCACATGAAGTCCTCCCCCCACGGGTCCTGCATGAATCACATGCTCCCCCTCACGGCACCATGACAGAGAAATGGCTCTCAGTGTTTGGAGGAGCAGATATTTATTTCATTATAATTGCTAACCTGTGACTCCTATCTCCATCAAAGGACATGGCTGCAGTCTTATATCCGCCTACGCTGCCTTTTTTTGTGAGAAAGGGTGGGGGGTTGGGGGGGGGGGGTACCTGCTGCCCATTAGAAGCTGATCCATAAGGCGTAGGAGCTCCCTGCTCACATGCCCATCTTCTGATCCATCCATCCTCCTCCTCCATGGATCATCTCAGCAGAGCTTGTGCTGTTTTTGTTTCATTTTCATTTTTAGCCACTTAGCTGCTCCCAGCTCAGAGATGCAGAGGAGGTTTCACGCTCGGCAAGCAGGGAGGGGTTCAGAGTTTTAACTGCTGGCTGTCGATGGACGCATCAGTCCAGAGACAAATCTGTGACATATAGGTTTAGGGAGGGCTCTTTCACCACAGTACAAATACATGCATGGAAAAGAAAAATTGTTTATCACAGAGAACTGTGCTTTGCAAGTGCTCAGGTACACAGTTTCTAGAAATAAACTTTTAACGAGATAGTATGCCTTGTTTGGACATACTTAGGAGAGATGTCTCATAGCAAGTTTCCAGATTGATGTCCTTGTGTTGTGATTCTTATATGTAACAACATACGTTGGAACAAGCCAGTATTTCCGAGCACAATATTAGCTTGCCATGATTGCTATTTTTGCAGTAAATACAACCCTGTTGCTATCTTGCCACTGAAAGGTTGTTCCTGCCACCGTGCTTAATTTCAGAATCTCCCTGAACATCTGAGCAAATCAGAAATTCAGTGTGAATGTCACCAATGAGTCAGTCTGAGATTTTCTGCTCAGTTTACACTCTGGACAGGAGTGTCCATGAAGCACAGAGAAAATGGAAATGACGGACGATTACTCACTCAAGCACCGCTGTGGGCTTTGGTTTAGGGGTCTGAAGGAGAAAATGTGTCAAGATGAAATACGCCGTAATGAGTTGCATGTGTTGTGTAATTATGAGCCGCCACTACAGAATGAGGAGTCTTTGTGCAAGGACTTGTTTTTCCTACCATTCTCCCTGCATTACTATGACAACACATTCATTAGTGTTTTGGTAGCCGGTGCTGTGTTTAGCACTGAGAAGCCTCTGCAGCACTGAGACAATAGCAGCACTGTGGAGCCCACAAGGAGCCAACATCTAAGCAGGGAAATCAATAAAAAGAGCTTCAGCGCTGGGTCAGTATCAGATATAGACGTTAGGGTGGCTGAGCATGCATATTCTGATGCAAAAATAATGTGTTAAGATGTTAAATTGTAGATATTATTAATTTAAAAAAGTACAATACAGTCAGGGTTTTTCTCAGGAACCCACAGTAGACGGTTTTGCAGATTTTAGGAACTTGAAAAACATGGCACTTTCATTTGAAACCGAGCCAACATCAAAACATCCTGTCTATTTTCACACTCTCTAACACTATTAAAAGTTGCATTAGATGTTCAGTAAACATGTTGGATGATGAAACTTCCTTTCTGGTGTCCTAACACCCAGCTGCCAACTTCCTGGGGTGTAAGAGGTAATGTGAGGCTAGAGGCCGGCTGCACCCGGTGTTGCATCCAAACACCCTGTAACAAACAATACAGACTGAGAGGCGGAGAGGCAGCAGCATCACCATGCAGACAGTCAGTGAGTGTCTGTCATCATCGGCTGTTCGTGTCAGCCAACGAGAGGCCGGCATCAGCCTCTAACCCTCGACCAAAGCTCCGCTGCTGACGATGACAGACGCCGGTGTGCTGAGGTGCTGAGTCAGCGCACTAATCCATGCGAACATGTCTTGCCTTTCAGTTTGTCGCCAACTTGCCAGAGCCCTACCCTCCTGAGCCCATGCAGCCCATGCAGCCCCTGCAGCCCCTTACAAACCCTTCATCCCTGGAGGTAAGACAGCCAGGTCACACGCGGACTGTTTCTATGAACTGAACATGTTAAGTGCCTTCATAATAGTCTCAACAAGTCAGTTCACCACAAATACCAATTAACTGATCCACCTAACAAGTATTGCCTGTGTAGCAAAGCCCGATGAAGCTAATTCCATGGTGCCATGGAGCTCCACTGTTGTGATTAAAAACACCTAAATTAAAAAAATACTAGTTGACAAGTTTGTTCACTACCATGAATGAACGTGGACATTGTCCTGCTGTTGCAAACACTCAGTACAGCACCAAATTATTCAATTACAGTAAAATTAGATGATTTCTTCTGAGTGGTTTTCCAGTTACTAATTTTACAGTATGACTTCATAAAAAGTGTGAACTATAGATGGAAATATGCAGTGATCCCGAGTTGTTTTTGTATATTAAGGTGCTTCTGTTTCACCAGTGAAGACCTATCATTTATTAGTTGTCTCTAAGTCTATGTAGGTTGCTTGGCAACGGTGCTGGGTGCTGTGGAGGAAGGCAACACTGCAAACACAGGCGACTGCATCCAGCATGTTTCTGAATGTGTGAGCAGTGCTAGGCTGTCACATCATACACCGTACAGTAATGAATCCCATTTTCTGCGGTGAAAAATGGGCAAGGTTTAGTGGGAATGCAGAAATCTCTCAGATGTGATAAACATGAATTCCTTTACAGGATGCTGTTGTCGCACCGTCTCAGTCATCTGATGAAACAGTATGGCAGGTTGCACATTTGTTTGCCTTATTCTTCTCAGCATTTTGCTTTGGAGAGGCCCCATCCAGAAACATGCTCATTCTCTTGCATCAGATTCTATATTTGAATGCAAGTAAATTGCTCGCGTACATCAACCTTTGGTTCTGATGTACTCTGAATATGTAGAGGTTTGTCTTGGTGGCACTGATGCAGAGATGTGTTTGCAAATAATATGACAAACACTGCCTGGTATCTGGTGCAGGATTCATATTATGTGTATGGGACGAGTGCATCATATATTAAACTTATGTCTTCTTCTTAATATGGCACCTTTATATGGCATATTAATAAGGTACCTATAAAGATGACTACTTATAAAAAAGGTATGAAATGCAGCAACAACATTGAAAATACCGTAAAAACATATCTAAACTACAAATAAAACTTGACAAATGCAGATCACACACAGATCATGGTACGATCACCTTCAGGCTTATGCTTCGCGTAGCTAATAATTCACGATCTGACGACCTCAGTGGCACCATGATGTTGCCTGACCCTGCAGATGTGGATGCAAATGTAAGGACAACTTTGAACTGAAATCTAAATTTGAGTAGGAAACTACAAGAGGAATTTCAAATAATCAAAGCGGGACCAAATGAACACAAGTAATGATTTCCATGTGGTCAAAAGTGACATTGAAATTTCCACAGTTAGAAGTGACCGAGAATAAGGAGACAAGGCGTATATTCTTTCGCCTCTCTGGCCAGTCTGTGGCGCGTGCTAATCTTACAAAGGCAAGGAAGACTAAAGATTTGTTTAGGTGGGACAGGATTATAGTCTTTGTAAGGAGGGATACAACAAGACAACTGGGAACCATTAACCACAGAGACCACACAAGAACAAATAGGACCAGGACCATTTTTAAACTGGGAGTTTGCTACAATAAAAAATTAATTGTTACTTATCAAGAAATCTGCATGGTCGTGGAGACACCGAAAAGAATCTCTCAATCATCGTTCAAAACATACATACAGTTCTCCTCACATAGCAACCGCTATACTATCTTTGTTTGAGGTATTATGAAGTTTTATATCTATATTTATTTATTTATTTATTTATTCTAAATGGAGGATAATAAGATTTTTGTTTTTCTATAGTATTAGAGTTCATACTGCACATATATAATGACTATGAATAGGCTACATTTAAACACTTGAAGTATTATATGCGGTGGAGTGTACCACTATTTAAAAGTTTGGCCAGGATCCTCCCTCTGCCAGACTCCTAATGGTATAACCCAACAACATCTTACGCTGCTTTTAAGTTCTGTAGGAAATTACCACTATATGAGTGACCAAAACATGAAGGCTGTTTCTATAGCAATGGTTATGAATATTATTAACTTTGACCAAATGATCTGCAGGGTTACTGCACAAACAAACATTACATCAGGGGTAGTATCCTACTATCAAAATGTCCTATTCTAACATCTTACTATAAGGAAAGACTGCTCTCGCCATATATCCCTGTTTAGTAAGTGTTTAAGTTGCTCTTAAAAACTCCTTCAGAGGTCATTTAGCCAGACATTTTGTCCTTTGGGTAATGCCCCTAAAACAGGCAACATCACATATATTTCAACAAGACAAGAACATTTTGCAATCACTTCTTTAAAAGTGAGAAGTAGTTCCACATTTCGACAGGGTTGAGACAATGAAATTCACACCACCACCAGCAGCTTTTAGTTATTGATTTTTTTCTTTAATTAATGTGAATTTCCTCTGTACCCTCACAGAAGAGGATAACTGTACTAATATTCCACAGGGAGACCATTTATTGTTGAAATGTAGCCACTTAGCTGTGAATCTATAGTGAAGATGAGATGAGATGAGAGAAAAGGTTCTATGTGCAGCTTTAAGTCGTTTTGTAGCACTTCAGCAGTGTAGGTGTGGTGTGGAGCTCAGTTTCACTCCTACAGTCCTCAGCAGCCTTAGTTCTTTGGTCTGTGCTCTTTTGCTGAGGTATAGTAGTCATGCAATAAATAACTTGAGTAAAGATGAAGCAAATAGCTGAATAATCATTTCTCAGAGTCTGGTGGTCTTCATCACATTAATAATGAAAAGGCATTAAAAAGTGCATTTTGCATAATATGGTACCTATAATATGGTGCTATTTATGAGTATTTATATTGTTCTTATTTTTTTATTGTTCTTTACTGTACATAGAGAGAGAAGTTTCACTGGAATCAAATTCCTTGTTAGTTTGTACAAACTTGGCCAATAAAGGTGGTTCTGATTCTTTAACAAGCAGCAATGCCAGCTTTTCAAATATGAAGATTTGCTGCTTTATTGGGGCTTTATAGCATTGGAAAATAAATATAATTAGGCTTTGGATTGTTGAGTCAAAACAAGCAATTTGAAGTAAGCACCTAGACTAGATGGTTAATTTAACAGATTGTTTAACGCAGCAGTGAGCAGCCGGAGGTGCCGAGCAGCACTTGAACGCAGCACCAGGCTTTATCTCTCTCACACACACACACACACACACACAAACACGCGCACACACATTACCGGTACCGTCTGCTCGGACAAACACAGGAGAGCCGCCGCCGCCGCTGCTGTAGTGTGGACGATAAAACACTGAAACATACCGACATGAAGCTGAAGTTTCGGGGGCAGCACCGCCGTCAGGGAGCCGTCCGGGGGATGTAACGGCAGCTGGGACCACACGAGGCGGAGTGAATACAAAAGAAACCGCCGAGCAGAGGAGACCATGGTGGGGAGAGCAGCAGCAGCAGCAACAGCAGCAACAGCAGCAGCAGGGGGAGCGGGTTTCTCCTCCACCCTGGCTTCAGTTTTCTGAAATCACCATTAACTTTGAAACGGGAGTTATGTAAAAAAAATCCTCCAGCATGTCGGATCCGAGTCAGTGGTCTGCTGCGCCGAGCAAGAGCAAGTCCCATTTTGTTCCGGGAGCGCTGCTGAAGCGCTCAAAAAGGTAGACACACCAAGAGTTGGGATACGGAGGGTAAAACTCAAACTAGTTTATGGGTTTATTTGTTGTCTTTTGTTGCGTTAAAATGCTCTCTTTCAACATCGTGTCTTCGTGTGGACTCCCGCTTCTTACTTAATGGTAACTGTGCCCCAAACACCACGTACAGTGAGCTAACTAGCTCCTGTCTGAAAGCGGGTTAATCCTGTGTTTGTCCAGGATGAACCTCGAGTTTTTGTCCAGAGAACAACAACACTGAAAGCGCCTAATGTAGTTTGGTGGAAATAGTTGCTCCAAAATGATTATTCTCCAAAGTATGTGCCTCAGACATCAAGCAGAAAATGCAGTTTTCTTTGTTGAGATTGTAACTGACATTGCAGCAGGTCTGTAGTGCCTCTTTTTTTTTGGATGAAGCCAAATTGTAGGTGCAGTTTACAGCTGAACAGCTGCGTGGATGAAGTTAAATAAAGACACTTGAAATTTATGTTTTATGTGAAGACAAGCCTGTATTTGCACTTCTGTGTTTATATTGGTGAGCTGATAATTTGCTGGCTGGAGGTCAGAGGTAATTGTTGGCCTTGTTTACTGTTAGATGACTGGAGATAAAACCTGCAGCTATTGACTGTCTGATGCTGCTCATGACACTGAATGAACTGACATGCGGCCTGATCACTGCAGAAGACTAAATATTATTCTAATTGATGTATCTGTCAGCGATCTTTTTGATTTTAAAAAAAATCTATGGAAGCTTAAACGTTAAATACGCTTATTTTAAGTTGCTGTAGATGAACACTTGTAGATAATGGGCCTGCAACAATAATTTCATTGTCGATTTAATCTGTTGACTGTTTTCTCGATTAATCGATTTGAATTGTTTTGTCCGTAAAACGTCAGGGAATGGTGAAAAAGGTCGATCAGTGTTTCCCAAAGCTCATTTTGTCCACCCAACAGTCCAACACCCAGAGATATTAACTTTGCATCCATGTGAAATGGAGAAGACGAAGCAGAAAACTTCAAATATTGTTCACTTTTTTGGACACAGTTTGTGGAATATTATATTTTGTCCAACAAACTGTTCAAAACTCAGTGGTGTTCAATTTACAGACTATAAAACAGAAAACATATTCTCATTTAAGGAGCTGGGACCAGAAAATGTTTGGCATTTTGCTTAGAAAGTGACATAAATAATTCATTTGTTATATTATAAAAGTAGTTGGTCAATTTTTTTCATTTTGCCAGTGTAATCGATTAATTGTCTTTTCAGCACTGTTGTGGGCTGTTCACCTTGGTGTCACAGGAAAATCTGCTCAGTTCAATGTTATTGGTCAAAGGTTGCCCCTTCTTTTCAGAACCAGAGGATTATTTAACACTGCCTCCCTCCCTTTATATACACACACACACACACACACACAGTCTTGGACATCTGTGGCTCAAGCTGGTCCTGCTGTTGCTGTCGGTGCACACGCTCCCTCGAGTCTGTTGACAGGAGGTTTCTTCTTTGTATTTTGGCTCTCATCAGTTTTCTCTCTTCATCTGACGCAGCCATGCTGGTGTGTCATACAATTTGCTTGCAGATTAGAGTTGTAGTTACGTAAACATTTCTCAAGGCAGAGCTGCTCTGACGGCATTAATAATCTCATCGGTAGAGTTAAACCTCATCAGGCACAGACTAAAGAAATCTCATTTATTCTGGCTAAGTATCACGAGCATCATCTGTATCAGAAACTGCATCAAAACAAACAAGTACAAAAAGGATATTTAGGCACTTTTGGTCGGCGGGTTGTCAACATTACCTCGTCCGTCACATAAAGCTTTGCTCCTCTAGCTCAAGATGTGAATCTGATGAAGTTACGAATAAGTTTGCCTTCTGGATAGGGCTGCAACTAACGACTCATTTCATAATGGATTAGTTGTTGGGTCTATGAAATGTCTGAAAATGGCGAAAAATGTTGATTAAGCCCAAGATAACATACTCAAATGTCTTGTTTTATCCACAACCCAAAGATAAAAGTCATAGAGGAGTAAAGACCCCAGAAAAAACTGTTTAAGAACTGGAATCAGAGAATTTTAACTTTTGAATTTTTTAGTTCATAACGAATTGAGTAATTGTCGCAGCTCTGCCTATGGGACACATTTGAACACTAGTCCAAAGCAGCGTCTGGAATGTGGTGCCTGTGCTGTCGGCTCAGTGTACTGCAGTTTGGTGTTTTTCAGATGCGACAAACTTGTGCCATTTACATCAGACTGTCGGTTGTAGTCACTGGGATGCTGATTGAACAAGACAAAAAGTACAAGAGCAGCAAGCTGATATAATGAAGCCTCAAACCTTCCAGTATCTTTAACTGAGTAGAGCTGAAATGTTTGACTGATAAGTCGATCGACAGAAAAATAATATGCAACTATTTTGCTTTTTGTTTTAATTGATTGAAACAATTTCTGTCATTGTTCAAGGAAAAATGGTTTAAAAAAATATCCTCAGGTTCCAACTTGTCAAATAGGATTTTCTGCTTCACTTTTTCACATACGATAGTAAACAGAATATCTCTAAGTTTGGACCGTTCAATCAAACAAAGCAAGACATTCGAAAATGTCAGCTTTGCCTCTGTGAAGTTGTGTGATCTGCATTTTTTCTCTGTTTTCCCCACTTTTTTTTAATATTTATAAACCAAACAAACCCATCAAAATCATTATCAGTGATGAAATTACCAGTTGCTTGAAGCCTCTTAAATACAATAGAATAAAAGAAGTTGGTGACATTCATGTCTTCACAATAGACAGCATTGTGTACCACTGGCACAGGCATTGTCAGGCCTGTGTAGTTAAGGATCGCAGTTCACACCCTTGTTTACCTGGTGCGTTTAAACTAGAAAACTCTGTCTGTCCATCTGAAGGTAAACTGGTTTTCACGCTTTTGAAGATCCCTGCTGTGGCAGTGAAGGGAAAAGATCTGTTACACTCACTAACAATATTCCTATTAGTTGAAATAATTATGTAAAGTTAAAACTACGGTACAATTTAAATGAATTTAAACAAAACTTAGTATTCTTTCTTTCTCTGTTAGGCATAATAGCTTTTCTACAGCCTCCTTTTATGTAATCAGGGACGTCTGCCGTGTCACATGAAAGTGAGCAATAAGTAGTCTTAAAAAAGACTTTTCTAGCAACAATTGGAATAGTACAGAAAACTTAATACCACTAAATGAATAATATAATGAAATTCTTAAAGTATATTAAGAAGTACATTTGTTCATTACGCATTTGGAAGAATTTTCTTGATTTGTATTCATAATTAAGTGAGGATAGAAAACGGTATTACACAGAAAGCTGGACATCCCTGTATATTTTCCAGCAATCCCAGTTTAAACCCAGCCTACTTTTGTTTTGCACACAAACACAGATGTGTTTTGGTGTTAGTCAGGCTTATTTTGTGCGTTAGAATAGTTCCAGCTTAGTGGATCAGTCTCCTACTTTAGAGATCAAGTGTCTTCTTAATCTGCCCAGTGTTGCAGTGTCATAAAATTCTTTTTTGTGCTCATGCTGCTGCTCAGCGCACACACACACACACACACACACGCACTTTGATATGATGCTGAAGCCTTGCATGAGTCAAACATGTTTGAATTATAGGTGGCCAAAGTGACACTAAGCTTTTAAGGAACACACCAGGTTATTTTCTTTCTAGATTGACTTATTGTTCTGCTTAATTGTTTAGTGACTAAAAGAAACACCAGAATCATACATGTGTTCCTGTTTAAATAGTTTCCCCCAGTGCTTGATGCTAATGTCAGTGAGAGTTTACGTTGTTAATATCAACTAAGAGGTGAGAAAAGGAGAATTGTTAGCAGAAGTTTGCTAGAAAAATGCTGAGAAATAAGGCCATGTTGAGCATAAGGATTGACATGGCAGTGATAATGAAAGTAAGAGAAACTCAGATGGCAAAATAGCCTGAAAGAATGATAATAATACCTTGCATAGTTTACCCATGTGACCAGTGGGAGGCTGTTTTCATCTTAAAAATACTGCAAAATGGATCGCTTAAAAAACATAGAAGATAAATTTATCTGTCAAATTGAAATATGAGTTCCTCATATTTTGAATCCACACAGTACTAATAGATTCCATTAACAGCCATAGTTTTTTAGGAGGGTCAGGCTAAAATTGAACATTCAACTGGCTCACAGGTCATGACAGTCACTCACTATGCAAACTGCAAGAGACGTTTCCACGCAAATTGTGATAAGAGATGCAGATGAGTGATCATGTGTGGACTGGCAGCCCGATGACTTTCTCTCTCTTCCTGTTTGTGCCCCAGCTGTCGCAGCAGCAACAGGAAGAGCCTCGGTGTCGGGACGCCATCACCCACGCTGTCCCGGCCGCTCTCCCCGCTCTCACTCCAGACTGGTAAGATCTGTCACAACGTCTGGCAAAATTTTAATCACAACACGTCTGATCAGGAGCACTGCTGCAAAAACATGTTATGTCTCATGGTGCTGTCTCTGCTTCAGCTGCTGTGCCACCTAGAAAGGCACTGCACTGGCCAGTTATTGGGGTGTAGTCTAGACCTTCTTTCTTTTTTAAATGTGTCTTCAGATAATGTTTATTATGAATTGGCACTATATAAATAAAGATTTCATCTCACAAGCATTGAGACGAATACTTAACAATAACTTTCCAGAATTGTGCTTAGCCTCAAACACTTGCAGTATGGTGCCTTTGATTAACCTTTTAAACTTGACTGTCTGGTTTGTATTTTATATGTGCCTTGTAGAAACACGTCCACACCAATGCAGCCCATTGCATTGTTTCCTGAGTGCACCTCTTGTAATTTAAATGCAGCAGGATGCATGTATGAATGCCAGTCTCAGAATTCACATTTTCATTTTCTTAAATGTAAAAATTCGCAGCATGGAAACATTATGACATAATGACAGCTAATGAAGTTGCAAATGAACACACAACACTGTTGCCCATCCAGCGTGCAGCTGAAGTACCAGCTCACCCTCTCACATTAATGTTGGTAATCTGTAGGGCACCTTGCCTTGCCACACGCTCACTAATACAAGATTAAGCTCGTTCAACTCTAACTTGTAAGCCGTACCATAGTGATGTCAGTCAGTGTTTTTAATACCTGCACCCACCTGACCCGTTATGAGAGTTAATCCACACTGCACCACCAGCAAAAATATGCGTTAATCAACCGCCACACCACCGTCCAACCCGCACAACGCCAGCTTTATGTAGCACAATTGTGAGGACGGAGAGAAGGACGGGGACAACACACAGACGGCACACTATAGCACACGGTGTTTCTCTAAGTTATTAATAACTAATCATACCACTGCCGGCTTTGTCACTTTTTGACATGCATGCCCAAACCCGTGATATTTTCTAGCGACCTCATGGAAACCCAGACCTGGGTTCTGCCTGTGGTTTCTTCTCCTGAAAGGGACGTTTTTCCTCGCAATTGTTGCCTAGAAACCAAACTAATTATTGTGATTATAGCCAACTTGATATCTTAACAAAACATAATCAAAGAGTCATAATCAAAGAAAGACTTGCATAATGAGAGAGATGCATAATGAGCATTTTATACCTTGTGACTTCACTGTGGTGGGCAATCTATGTAATGGTGATACTGTGTCTAAATGACCTCAGACGTAGTTTGGCATTTCTGTACTGCAGTTTGGTGTCGTTCTGGACCAACCATCAGCATTCAGCCAAGAGAAACCATGTTAAAACACTTGTTTTAGGTTATGGATTCTGAACTGGGATTCAGTTCAGTTTAGGAATAATACCAGATTGAAGACATAGAAGTGCAGAAAGTGTCGACATAATTGAAGGGTAGGACATTTCTAAATGATTAGTCTCCTTCTGCTTTGTGAATCAGCAGCAGTACAGACAGTATACAGCCCCTTAACGCCATGAAGCAGCTGCACTCTATGAAAAGAGTTTTGCTCAAGAGCTCCTCATACCAGCAGTATGCGGATGTGCTCCCTTTTGAACTCAATCATGCGGAGGATTATCTAATCACAGAGTGCAATCAGACTCTAATTGGCTCTCTCTCTCTTGTGTCGTAATTGGTATTCAACCACTTGCATGTAAAGGAACCCCAGTTTGTAGTGTACCCAGACCTCCAGACTCTAGTGAGACCAAACTGGATGAGGCCCCCCTTTCCTGGCCCCTGAATTAAGGCTGTGCGTAGATACGGTGCTGTAATGTTTGGAAAAGTAATACCAAGATGATATATTGGGCCTTTCTGAAGTGCTGCTTAATGCCGCTGGGTTTTGCAGTGATTGAGGGCTCCTACATAGACATGATGTCATCCTTCTTAGAACGTTTCCACTTGTATCCCTGCAGCCATGTGGTCCTCTGTGTTTTATTTTCATGTGTTTATTATTACAGTTGTGACTATTATCAGCAGTAACTTTGTCTTTCCTCTTTAAGGTGCGAGCAGCCCTCTAGACAGCCCTCGAAATGTGTCGACCAGCGCCTGCCTCAACTTTCCATTTGCCAGAAGGTATGTCAACACTGCTCCCCTGAAACCTTTTACCCCTGGAGTGATATATTTGTTTTGTCTCAGATGATAATTATGATAATTAAATTCCATGTAAACAGTTAATAAGAAGGGTGACACTTTAATTTTATAGGTCTGCAATTTTAGTATCTTTGGAAGAAAGTGTCTTTGAGATGAATATGTAATTTGGTCCTAACTTAAGGTTGAAGCTCTGTTTTTAAAAGCAAAAGAAGTTTTTGTGCTTCCAATGGGATAATATACAACCAGGAAGAATTGAATAATTTGACACAAAATACTGATTAAAACAATTTTATTGATTTTAAAATTAATTTTATTGCGTCCGCTATCAGAACTGTGTTCATAGCAACTGTTTGTGTCCAGAAACAACAGACTGTAGAATGTTTTAATTGACTAATCACACCATCTCGAGTATTTAACAAAGCTGTGTAACAAATATTATTATTATTATTATTATTATTATTATTATTATGAGCTGCCTGTGGGCAAATCTCACATTTCTCTGTGTTCAGCTGACCTGCTGTGCACAAACAAAAAGGCCTCCGGGTTAAACGATAGTAGCAATTATATGGAATTGATTATTCAGAAATGTAGCAACTGAGCAGTGCCTCTATTTTCCCCCTCAATGAATTCTTTTGAAATATTTCTACAATTACATCAAATGAAGTGTTAACTAACAAATAATTTCATAAAAGGATTTTTTAAAAACCAAAACTACTGTTTTGAGAGAGAAGTTGTGAACTGGAAGAACTGGCTGCCATTTAGGTATTTATTTGACTGGCATCCCTGCCACTATAAGTTCATGGTACTTAAAACAAACAAAATGTTTGGATCCTGTTGAGGTTCCCAGATCATGATTAGTAATAATTACAGGAACTATGGTCAGTTCTGATTCCCAAATCTCCGTGGATCTTGTTTACAAGCCCTGGATTTTTTGTAACTTGACAACGTGAACCTCACTGAACCAAATACCAATTTAAAAACCGAATAGTTAAGTAAATAAAATGCGCGATTGCACTCCAAGGGTTTCCGTATACGTTTCGGCGTGTGTGTGTGCTGGGACAGAGGCAGACTGTCTGGAAGCTGGAGAGAAACCGCAGCAAGGTGACTGAGGCTGACTCAGCCTGGAGCGTTCACACCTTCCTCCTCTGCCAGGTCCCCTCACAGCCGACTCCTGCCGAAGGTGTGCAGTCAGATAGAGGGTACCCCCGAAGCCCACTCGCACATCACTCAGCCCGGTTCCCATGGCAACGCGCTTTTCTCGCTCCAGGCGTGTGTAGCCTACAAGTGAGGCGGCACCTTGAAGACACCCAAGAGCAGTTGTTAAGAACTCATGAGCGGTTCAGGCTGTTCTTTAAATACGACTGGAACAAGAAAGAAAAATGACAGCTTCTCTGAGAAAATTAGTGCTGGTAACAGTGTAAAGCACGTCATACAGTAGCTTTTACTATCAAGATGTAAAGTAATCTGTGAATAATCCATGAAGCCTTAAATTTATAGAAAATGCAGCACTTTGGTCCTGAACTTCTAGGCGTCCATCATCTGTTGTGCTGCAGTAATAAAGACTCTAGCGTCACAATAAACCTGTTCACTGATGCATGAATCTTATAATCACCAAATTAACTGAACTGAGCTCAGAAATGATCACAGTAGATTATTGTTGATAAATAGTTGCATTTACAGCTTTTTAAGCCCTTGTTGAGATATATATATATATATACATTTATTTATTTTTTTGTGTTCCTCTTTTAAATTGTTGCTGTTGCAAAAAATCCAAAGTTAAGCCTTTTTCACTGACCATGCTTTGAGGTGAAGATTCGTTTCTGTTATGTAAACTATATCCTCAAATTAATTTAGTTTGCTAGCTACTCTTTGGATCTGAATGAATGAAAGCTGGCAAGGAAAGGCAGCATTGTCAGTATGAATCCCTCAGCTGAATGCCAGGGGTCACTGGATCACTTTCACAAGATTCCCAAAACTCACTGGAACTCTGTCTTTGCTTTTCTCTTTCTCTCTCCTGCTGTCGTGATCTCAGTCACTTGGCTCGGGCTGACAGGTAGCTTCTTTTTAAAACTCTTGCATCATGTATTTTGGCTCCTGCTTTTATTTTGATTTTTCACACACAAATACGTCTTTGTCTTGTTATGTGAAGGTATTAGTTGATTTTAATAGAGCAAAAGAGCTGCTGTGAATCAAGTGAGGACACAGAAAGCCTAGTTTTATATATGATTTGGAAAGAAAGACATTAATTTCATGCTCTCGTAGTCACAGGACTCCTCCGTCGTCTGTTATGTAAGGAGTTTCACAAATGAAATGCTAAGTAATGCCAATGCCGCTGATGCTTATGTAACATGCATGTCTGTATCTCTCAGAGCTGAGGGCCGGAGATGGTCCCTGGCATCCCTCCCCTCGTCTGGCTATGGAACCAACCCGCCGAGCTCCACTGTCTCGGTAAGTCATCCCAAAACATGGCACCGTCCTCCCCGGTCGATAAATGGCAGGCGGGCAATTCTAACACCTCACTCGGCCCAAATAACACATTTGTGTTAATGCCAAGCCCGAGATGACAAACCGTTAATTGTTTTCCTCCATCATCTGCTTGAGTTAGTCATTCTCCCAGCCTGTGGAACTCGGTGTTAGAAGTAATGCACACAGTCTGTGTGTATGCATATTAATGAGGTGTGTGTGTGTGTGTACTCTCACTGTTTTAGTTATGAGATCAGATCTTTAAGTGGCATTTTTACATATCAGCTTTTCAGCAAAATCTCACAACATCCCATATTGTTACACAAAGAGGTTTTTTTTTTTTTGTGGTGTTTTTTTGTGGTAGTTTGTGTTAACTTGGCTTTAAATCTGATGTTATTTGTTTAGAGTTTGGAAAGCTGATTTTCTAAATTACTAAATAAATGTCAAAATATACAGGATGTATAAGTGGTTTCCAGACCAGGCACTTACTTGAAGTTGGTTAGTCCTTTCAAAAAGAGGTTTTTGAATAAATAAAGTACTTTAGAATAAAGCTGGAATTGTGTTCATTTTCAGAATGAGGTAATGAAACTGCATTCGAATGAATGGTATGTGGTGGTGGAGGCGTGCTGAATCTGTGGTGAAAGTCTGCCATGTGCCGCTATTATAGGGACGTTTATTGGCACGTAGACCCAGGCACTGGCCCAGAGGTCAGTGGGGACAATAGTGCTGTTCAGTGGCCCTCACTGGTCTCTTTATACTGAGGCATTAAAAAGAGACTCCACAGATGTTGTCCCACTGGCCCTCTTCTCTTCCTGACACATGGGCCGCAAAATTAAACAGACTGGCAGCAACGCACACTGCGTCCTGTTCAGTTTGCAAAGAGTTCACCTAGCGCCCTAGTAGACATGGGACATAACTGTGTGAATAATGATGCCTCTGTGGGCTTCATTATTTGTTGCACCATTACCTGAAGAAATGCTTAAATTATTGGCCTTTTGCTGTTATTCCAAATTCATACACCAGCTAAATTTGAATCTCTTGTTTAAATTCTGTAAAGCTGTGATCTGGAGTTTGACAAACACAAAATGCTACATTTTAAAATCTGTCTTTGGATTAACTCGGTCTCATTAATCGTCCACTATGGCAACAGAGACTGGATTAGTTCAGTGTGGGAAGCTGACAGCTTTTTGATGTTATACGATAGGTTGTGGTCTATATAAATAAAATTTCTTGCATCTGCTAGATAAGGTTACGTCAGTGACATCAGTTTGTAGCCTCACCATACTAAACTTGCTACACAAGATATAAAAGCCCGGTATAAACATTGCAGTGCGGTATTTTTATTTCATATCCTTCAGAATTTACCTGAGCAGCTGTCATTTATCACAGTTCTCCCAAGTTGGCTGAAGAGATGGTAAATGTGGCTTGTGTGTTGTCTAAATAACCGACAGATGAATGAAGGTTCGAACCTGTTGAATGTGAAAATAAGATAATTTTCTCGACTGATGGATCCCTCTTTGTGCCTGCAGTCCTCCTCGTCCTCCCAGGAGCGACTTCACCAGCTTCCCTACCAGCCGACACAAGATGAGCTGCACTTCCTCTTCAAACATTTTCGCAGCACAGACAGCATGACTGACGAGGATGGGCGCCCCGCCACAGTCATACGTCCTCGGTCTCGGAGCCTCAGGTAATTAATCCTGATTTTGCATATCTTTTTAAACTGTCTACCTGTACATATTATATATTGTACATTCCCATCAAAACCACTCATTCAAAACCCAGTCTGAACAGAGTCTAAACATCTTTTTTTCCTTGGCCTGTCATTAAACTAATGAAAGTAATATTTTATACAGATTAAATGCAGTAATCCTTCCTGCGGGATTAACAACCTCTTTGTTGTTGTGATGCTTTGCACTGTTCACAATGTCTTTGGTGTGATTATGTACTGGTAGACTGTCAGATGTCAAGATGTCTGTAATTTGGTGTGACCAAGACAAATTCACAAACAAACCCAGCATTTGGCGTTCAAGTGCCTCGGATTGATTACACATGCCTGCTGGCCGACAGGCAGGTGGAGATCTGACTGCAGACCTGTGTGCTTTTGACAACTTTTAGTCTGTTGGCTCTGCTCTGTGCAGTTTGTGTGATGCCTGAGTGCTCTGTGTTCTGGCACCATGGTGTGCCGTGCGTGGGCATGCTAGCTAACAGAGCGCCTCAGGGATCTAGCTGCTGAACTGTAATCGGGGGTGGGGGTGGTTTAGGGGGATGGGGGGCCTGATGCAGAGAGCCACGGTGAGCTGCAACAGTAGTGTGTGTTGGGCAGCAGCCATCCAGTCTAACAGAGGCGTCTTTCAGGACAAAAAATGGCTTGTGATATATTTTCCCTCCATCTGTTCTGCTTGAGGCTTCATCTAGCAAGATTTTTATTTTTATTTTTTGTAGAAATATACTCGTCTCATCGCAATAAATACTGAAGTGGTGTTGCAGTAAATGACTAATTGAGTGATGTTGATGATTCACACAGTTTGGCCGAAAGAAACCTCTGCTGCCGGTGTAGAAACACCCAAAAGAGAAATATCAAAACCCGACAGTGAAATCCACTCTGATTGTAGCTTTACGAGCTTAAGAGCGACGGAAATTAAATATTGGCTCTCAATAATGTTTTTTGCGTGCTGAGATCAAAAGTACAGGTTTAGATGTTGATCTCAAAAAAAACATGTTGAGTCAGACCCAAGCAACAAGTTTATAGTTGATGTGTGTATGTTTGGGTGAATCGACTTTCGGCCATCTCTACATAACCGTATCGACCTTGTTGACATAACCACTTTAGACACTCTATCCTAGCTTAATGGCTCAGAGGAGAAATGTGTATTGATTGTGTATTGGTGAAAATCAGAATGCATTTTTTGGTCCGTTAGAATATACTAATCTGTTGTTTTGTTTCTGTTGCAGCCCTGGGCGATCAAGCGTCTCCTTTGATAATGAGATTGTCATGATGAACCATGTTTACAGAGAACGTTTTCCAAAGGTATGTACTAGAAAACTGTGCATCGCTCGTGTAGCAAAGACACTGCACATTGCTCTTTTTCCAGTTTGTTTTATTTAGGTGGAACCCCTTGTGTGCAACAAAGTTTGATTAATCCACTTAAGACATACTGTAGACAACAGGCTTTATTGTTTAAAAACATAGTTTCGGGTGGAGCCCGAGCTTTGAAAGGCACAAAGCTCAGCAGGTGCTGAACAATCATATGCATCCACCCACAAAAATATTACAAACATTTGGTGAGTAAAAAACATAATTACTGGTCCCTTTAAATGCTTGTCCTCTCTGCAGGCCACAGCCCAGATGGAGGAGCGCTTGTTTGAGATTATCACCCACTGCTCCTCAGACAGCTCCCTCCCGCTGGCTGACGGCGTGCTGGGCTTCATCCAGCACCAGTTGGTGGAGCTGGTCAGAGACTGCCTGGACAAGTCCCAGAAAGGCCTGGTGACTTCCCGCTACTTTGCCGAGCTGCAGGAGAAGCTGGAGAAGCTGCTTCATGAGGTGGGGTTGATGGCTGGAGACTGATGTAGAAAGGATGTGTGGCAAAATGGCCACATCTACTATCAATTTTAATTGTATTCTGCAGCTTTAAGCATCAATTGATGAGCTAGTACTTGTGAACTCTTCATCTGGTTACTCAGATGTGATGAAGTTATGAGAGGGGAATGATCGAGCCAGAGTGAAATGTGCAACCAGGCCTGTCACTCAATAACCATCTGATAGCCAAAGGCACACACAATAGATCTGGTAGTGGAAATTGTCAGTAATGGTGAGAGGTACTTTTGTCACAGAGCTGATCTGTGTTGTGATAAAATGTTAGTTTCTATAGCAACCTCTTCCCCTGTTCCTCTGCATGCTGTCAGACAGAAGGCATGGCCGACTCGTTGTACCTCCAGCTGAACTGATAAGTCTGTTCTCATACAGTGGAACAAATGCTGTCATGCACACACAAACCTGAAGACTCAGTTTGTGTGCCATGGCCACTTTGTTAAAAAGTTTAAGGGATAAAATTATATTTTCTGTGATCTGAATTCTCTGGCTCTTTAATTTGTAATTTGTTGTATGTAGTGATACAAATTACTTTCCAAGTAACAGGTTTTGTGCTTTTGACAGCAAAGATTGAAACAAAAAAAAAACCACTCTTGCCTTGCACCCCCTTTCATTTGCCAACCTCCAACAGCTCTACCATTTGACCTTTTTAAGCAGAAGAGTCTTTACTGTGTTACCCTGAACAGTGAATGTTAACAAGGCCACCTACAGGAACTACAGAATCACAATATGTCAAAGTGCAAAATCCAAGTAACAGAAGCATTATAATGAAGTACTGTAATGCTGCAGAGATGATCTGTTCTACAAATCTTGTTCTCCAGATGTAAGACAACATGTTTGTTTGGTACAGACCCCAAAACGTAACATATAATCATGATTCTAATAGTTTTTTGTAACGAGGATCAGTGCAGCTAAATACAAATCATATTACAAAAGTAATATCTGACAAAATAATCCCAATATGATTATTTTTTGTTTTACCATATTGTGCAGCCCTAACAGAAAAAAAGACGATCATCTCTGAAGTGTAGCACAGAAACAATTAAAAGTGCTTCACACATGGTTTACCAATTAAACCAAACTGTCCCAGCTGACCTAACACTTAGTTAGCATGTGAGGATTCTCTGTTTTCTGAAGTAGGACACATGGCTCTTTGAGGAATTGGCCCTCTGGCTTCCTAATAACAAGACTGTGTTTCTCACACTTCCACATTGTGACATTCACATTGGATTATGGGTCCGGCATGACCAGAGGGTCAGGCGATGAAGTCACACATGGGAACTTTGGAGGAAGTTCTTAAGGAATAGTCTGACATTTTAGAGGCGCTCATCTTCTGACTTTGTGAGCTTTCTGTTTTACAGTTTCTAGTCTTCTTTTGCTCTCTAGTCTTTATGATAAGATAAGCTAACAGGCTGCTGACTATAATCTTAATATTTAACAGACAGATGAGAGTAGTATCAGTCTCATATGACCCATGCTGTATATGCATATGACCTGGACACACATGCATAGTATACCATCCAGCCTCACTAGTACAGACTGTCACTCCAGTCTAGAAGAAAGGCTGTGGATGACTCACTAAGGCGGCACCAACCCCCACCCAGTGATCGTTCTAACAATTCGTCTTGGTTTAAAGTGATGTCTTCTCTGACGCAATTGAACATGCCGAACATGTCTGTGTATATATATCCATATTTCCTGTGTCAGTACTAAGTAGTGCTTAGTACTCTTGATAAGTTATTTTACACTGACAGAACAAAGCCCTGATGACAAATGAGGTTTATATTCTTTTTGCTCACCCACTTTCTCATTTTCTTAACATTTTACTGGTTTCATAAAAATACTCAAGTGGATTTCAAATCATTATGTGAACATCAACATGATTATTTGATGATGTAAGCTATCTTTTATCCCATTTTCTCAATGTAGTGACATGGAAATCATCTCCCTTTTTATATCACAAAAGTGTTATTTACAATTTTTAATTTTAAGAATTATATTTTAATATTCTTCCATAGCTCAACAAATTGTGAAAAAACTGAAGGCTATGTATTGACACAGCACCATGTTTGGTCACAAGTGTCATGTAGCAATATTCATTTTCTCCCATTCCTATTTGCTTGTTTTTTTCAGATCCTTAATCGTACATTTTGTGGTGAGCCAGTTGTTTTAGAGTACTGCATAAATAATGGTAAAAATGTTTTCTTTTGCCCACTCTTCCATACTGTTTTTCAGGCCTATGAGCGCTCTGAAAGCGAGGAGGTAACCGTCATCATCCAGCTGGTGAGGAAGATCCTCATCATAATCTCTCGGCCCGCTCGCCTCCTGGAGTGTCTGGTAAGCTGAAGAGTAGAAAATCTCTTCCTAATTGAAAATGAGATTACTTTGATCGAAACAAGTTGTCAGTCCGCGTTAAAGTAGGACCGAAATGAGATTCTGACCTTTATACTCTCATAGAAACTGGATGTGATGCCCGTAGATAAGAATAAAGAGTTGTCGCTGAAATCAATGGATTATCCGGAGTAACTGGGACACTGTCTCTGCAGAAAGATATTGCAGAGCTTTGAAGTGTATTCATTTTAATGGTTTCAAATTCCATTCAAGTTCTATTGGAGTGGTGTGGTGGAAGAAGACTCAGTAGCAGATATCTAAAAGCATCAACACATAAAAACAAAAATATCTACATAGCTAAATATCATCAGTCTAATTTTGAATTGTGATGAAGTTAAATTGATCCTATGAATCAAACATAGATTAGTCCAGATTAACAATTGTATTTATGTTGTTTTTTATTTCTTCTGTAAAACCTGTAGTATTCAAATTGTATCAACTGATTGTAGGCATCAAGAGTGTGGGTATTTTAATTGGCAATCAGTTATGTCTGAATATGAAGAGCTGTTTTCACTGTTTTGCTTCAGCCAGTCCACATTAATGAGACTTGGATGCTGTTGACAGGAGTTTGACCCGGAAGAGTTTTACCACTTACTCGAGGCAGCAGAGGGTCACGCCAAAGTCGGCCAGGGAATCAAGACGGACATCCCGCTTTACATCATCAGCCAGCTGGGTCTGACAAGGGACCCATTAGAAGGTAAAGGCATTCTTTGCAATAAAGTGAAGCCTTATAGAGTCCCTGCTCCCTCACAGTAGACTCAGGTCTGATGCAGAATATTCTTTACCAGTCTGGACCACGTTGCTCAGTGCTGTAACTTTTAATTAGGAGGCATGCAATGTGCACGCAGCTTGTATTTGAGCATTCAAATGGAAGGTTGCCATGAAGATAAGAAAATCATAGGTAATTTGACTTGAGATATATATCTACATTTTTTTTTAACTCTAGCACCATATTGGCTTGAATGAACAGTGTCATTATTAAGGACAGTGTGATTCAGTAGTGGAAATAAAGCTGCCAACTTTTTGGACTTAACACCTCAATTCAGACATAAACTGACAGCACAAGCTAACAGAAATGTGTTTTACAACTGCTAGACACGTCTTTTGTTATTTTTAGTCTGTCCGTGTGTCTTTTGATGCCACTTTGTATTGGCACAGGATTTTATTTAGTCCTAGAATAGGCCTGTACAAGTAAACCTACAAAAAAGTTTAAATAACCGCAGCAGTTCTGACTGGGGAAAGCCCTGCAGTGTGAAAGTAGCCTGAAATTCAGGTTGAGTTGGTTCAAGAAAAGATTTAATAAAAGTTTTACTGCCACAAAAACATGCCGTAGAAACAAGTTTCTGAACACCTAATTAACATTTACAACACATGACAACCCTCAGATGGTCTAATAGATTGTCAAGTTCACGGGTAAAGTCCCTAAAATGTGTGAAATAAGAATAACAGAGATGGAGGAGGAAGGGTATAAAGGTGGGTGTTGAAGACTCTTTGCAGTGACATTAAACGCTGTCTCTCTCTCTCTCTCTTTTATTCTAGACATGGTACAGCTTGAACAGTATGATGCCACTCCTTCAGTAACAGTGGAACCAGATGCAACCGGGGAGGTAAACTTGTGCTTATCACTGACTACCTGTGAGTGCACGCAGTATTAGAAATTGCAAAAAGGATAGGCTGTAAGATTAAAAACTAAAAGAGACACACTCTAAATACATTCTGGCGTCCAACGCGTCCCTTGTTTTAAATTGTTTTTGAGCCACCTCCGAGTGCTGTTCTAAATGTGTCTCCAGAGGATCAGGACATTTGTTTTTCTTTTTTTTTGTGTTTTTCAGTGACCCATTTTAGTGTGAAAGGATGCCATAAATATTTAAAATCGGAGTGTTCTTACCGTTTTGTTTTGGTTTGAGCCACAGGAAGCCAAGACATGTTTGAGGTGGAAGTAAATCTCATGTTGGCTCTGAAATGTGTGACTGCAAATTAAGCAGAACATTTGTTATGGTTGTATCATAACAAATATTGAATGCAAGTCAAATTGGACAAAATGGGGAATTTATAAATTCAGCATTGGACCACAAGTTGGCCCACAGTATACTCTGTGTAGCAGACTGCTAAACAGGCCCTGGATCAATACTTGCCCTGTAATAATCCTAATAATCAGTATAACAGTATTGCTTCTACTGCGTTTCATTTTCAAGTTGGCCATAAACGGCATCATGTCTCTGCTTCCTCTCTGTAGAATAAGGCTCCACAGACGCTGACACCAACTCGAAGGAAACCTTTTGAGAGTGATTTTGAAACAATCAAACTCATCAGTAATGGAGCTTACGGGTAAGAAGAGCAGGCCACTATTTCAGCTTTCTTGGCGTAGTAATATTTGCCCATGTGTTCAATGAGAATATCCCTTCAAGTTGTCTCAAAGCTGTCTTTGTTAAGTATGAAGATATTAGGTTTAATGTGGCTCATGTGGTTTTTGACAGGGCCGTGTATCTAGTCCGCCACAAAGAGACGCGCCAACGCTTTGCCATGAAAAAGATAAATCGCCAGAACCTGGTCCTGAGGAACCAGATCCAGCAGGCTTTTGTGGAGCGGGACATCCTAACTTTTGCTGAAAACCCCTTTGTTGTCTCCATGTTCTGCTCTTTCGAGACACGCCGTCACCTCTGCATGGTCATGGAGTATGTGGAAGGTAAAGTAGAGCGAAGGTTGATGATATATGCTTGCGACTGAGACCATTGGCTCTATCTAATTTAAAGTACCTTACAGTAGAACTAAAAATAACATTAGTAGAAGTTGGTCCAGACAGAAATGAAAACAAACACAAGGCTCATGGTGCTCTGTTTCATTAAGGTGGAGATTGTGCCAACTTGCTCAAGAACATGGGCCCACTGCCTGTAGAAATGACAAGGATGTACTTTGCTGAAACGGTCCTGGCCCTGGAGTACCTTCACAACTACGGTATCGTGCATCGGGATCTTAAACCTGACAAGTGAGAACACAAACTAACTCCCATTTGCCTCCTGTTCAGCCATTTTGGTAAAAGTATTGGCCATTCAAATGTAAAATTCTGCTTGTGTTGATTTTGTTTTTCTTCTTCCACCCAACAGTTTGTTGATTACATCCATGGGCCACATCAAGCTGACGGACTTTGGCCTGTCTAAAATTGGCCTGATGAACATGACCACCAACCTGTACGAGGGCCACATGGAGAAAGACACAAGAGAGTTTCTTGACAAACAGGTGAGACTGTTTTGAATGTAAGATGAATGACATTAACACCATAGTATGTTAATGTCATTAACGTGTTCAAAGTGATTATGGAAAAAGCTGTTCATGTTCCCCAAAATTCACCTGTGTTGGTTTGTCCGGGCAGGTGTGTGGCACTCCAGAGTACATTGCCCCTGAGGTGATCCTCAGGCAGGGCTACGGGAAGCCAGTGGACTGGTGGGCGATGGGGATCATCCTCTATGAATTCCTGGTCGGCTGTGTTCCATTCTTTGGAGACACGCCTGAAGAGCTTTTTGGACAAGTTGTCAGTGGTGAGTGCCAAAATGAGACAGAAATCATGAGGAATAGGACTCATCTTGTAAAATTGTTGAAAAATCATCGTATGCATGCATTTACAATTTGGTATCATTGCATTTGCAGCCAAACTTTCCTTACAAAATATCACCACACAATAGAGATTTCATAAGTAATATGCATCAATGTTTCTCTTGCGCCAAAAGCCAAGATATGAGAATATTTTTTTCAGCAGGGATTTTATCTGAAGTGCAAAAATTGAGCTTTGCTGTATTCACACAGTTTTAAACATTTCAACACTTTGGGACGCTATCGTATGTTTTTATTTGTGATCATCAGTCTTGCTTGTTATTCTGTTTTTTTTGCAGATGAAATCATTTGGCCAGAAGGAGACGACGCTTTACCTGCTGATGCCCAAGACGTGATCACCCGCTTGCTGAGACAGAGTCCTTTAGATCGACTAGGAACTGGTACTGCTCAGCTTTAATGCTAATTATATTAACAGAGCACAAAACCAGAGTTATTAAATGACATGAGAAAAAAATTTTGTTTTGAAGTAAAAAAAAAAAAAAAAAAAGATGTGGGAGATGCTATATGTAGAAGGTACACATAGGACACACCTGTTTGTCAAAGGGGAAAAACTATCCAGTATTTGATCATCTGTGAAAACTGTGTGGTTGTAGGCGGAGCCTCAGAGGTCAAACAGCACGCCTTCTTTCTGGGTTTGGACTGGAATGGACTCCTGAGGCAGAAAGCTGAATTCATCCCTCAGCTGGAGGCGGAGGATGACACCAGCTACTTCGACAGTAAGTTACAGCTGAGAGTAAAGTCTCTTGCAATTAGTGTTACAGGCTGACTTCAGATCCATCACCTTAAGACCTTATTAGACCAAAATACTGTTTCTACTAGTGAGACAGCTATCAACAACATTTGTGGTGGCGGTTGAATCTTCTCTTGTGATGTATAATTGTACATCACAGTTGTTTAACGGTTGACAAATCCACAGATAGTTTTCTGTCACAGTTGATGGTGTTCTCCTGTTCCTGTTTTCAGCTCGTTCAGAGCGCTACCACCATTTAGCGTCTGATGAGGATGAGGAAACCAACGATGAAGAGTCTTCCTTGGAAATCAGACAGTTTGCTTCCTGGTCACATCGCTTCAGCAAGGTAGGAACAAGGTGGAAGTGGTCAGCCTTGAAAAATATTGATATTTACAAGTATTTCAATATTCATATTTAAATGAAATATGTTCTCATAAGGGAAGATTTGAGATCTCTCGGCCTGTCCTACTGTGCTATGCATTGTTAATTAGCCCACTCTTGCTACATATACAGTTGAAACCAGAAGTTTACATACACTGTATAAAAAGACACATAACCTTTTATTTCTCACTGTCTGACATTAAATCACACTAAACTTTTCTTATTTTAGGTCAGTTAGGATTACCAAAATTATTTCTATTTGCTAAATGCGGGAATAATGAGAGGGAGAATTTTTTATTACTTTCTTCAAAGTCAGAAGTTATACACTAAGATTACTATGTGTTGAAACAATTTGGGAAAGCCCAGATGATGATCTGGAAGGTTAATTGACAACATCTGAGTTAATTGGAGGCACACCTGTGGGTGTATTTTAAGGCACACCTCAAACACACTGGTTCCTTGTGTGACATCATGGGAAAATCAAAAGAAATCAGCCAAGATATCAGAAAGAGAATTGTCGACCTCCACAACACTGGTTCATCCTTGGGTACAATTTCCAGATGCCTGAAGGTGCCACGTTCATCTGTTCAAACAATTATACGCAAGTATAAACACCATGGGAATGTCCAGCCATCATACCGCTCAGGAAGGAGACGGGTTCTGTGTCCCAGAGATGAAAGTTTTTTGGTGCGAAATGTGTGTATCAACCCCAGAAGAAAAGCAAAGGACCTTGTGAAGATGCTGGCTGAAGCTGGTAAGAGAGCATTATCCACAGTGAAACGAGTCCTGTACCGACATGAGCTGAAAGGCCGCTCAGCGAGGAAGAAGCCATTACTCCGGAAGCAACATAAAAAAGCCAGATTACAGTTTGCAAATGCACACAGGGACAAAGACCTTAATTTTTGGAGACATATCCTGTGGTCTGATGAAACTAAAATGGAACTGTTTGGCCATAATGACCATCGTTACATTTGGAGGAAAAAGGGGGGGGAGCTTGGAAGCCTGAGAACACCATCCCAACTGTGAAGTGCGGGGGTGGCAGCATCATGTTGTGGGGGTGTTTTGCTGCAGGAGGGACTGGCGCACTTCACAAAATAGATGGCACCATGAGGAAAGAACATTATGTGGAAATATTGAAGCAACATCTCAGGACATCAGCCAGGAAGTTAAAGCTTGGGCGCAAATGGGTCTTTCAAATGGACAATGACCCTAAGCATACCGCCAAATTGGTTACAAAGTGGCTTAAGGACAACAAAGTCAATGTTTTGGAGTGGCCATCACAAAGCCCTGATCTAAATCCCATAGAAAATTTGTGGGCAGAGCTGAAAAGGCATGTGCGAGCAAGGCAGCCTACAAACCTGACTCTGTTACATCAGTTCTGTCAGGAGGAATGGGACAAAATTCCAGCAAACTATTGTGAGAAGCTTGTGGAAGGATACCCAAAACGTTTGACCCAAGTCATACAGTTTAAAGGCAATGCTACCAAATACTAAGGAAATGTATGTAAACTTCTGACTTTGAAGAAAGTAATAAAAAATTCTCTAATAAATTCTCTCTCTCATTATTCTGGCATTTAGCAAATAGAAATAATTTTGGTAATCCTAACTGACCTAAAACAAGAAAGGTTTAGTGTGATTTAATGTCAGACAGTGAGAAATAAAAGGTTATGTGTCTTTTTATACAGTGTATGTAAACTTCTGGTTTCAACTGTATATATAAATATACATATGTATATTTTATATATAACCACTTTTGACAGCCCTTCATTAGAGTCACCAACAAACCGACTGTTCAGTGTGTGGAGAAAGGTGCATGAAAAATGAATCATTGTAGAAAATGAAATGATGATGAAATGTCTGTTGCTGTTGATAAAACAAACAAGTTTACCAAAGAGTGGAGGGCCTCTAGTATGGCTGCAAGACTGTGCATTACATCATCTGAAAGCTCTTCAGTACTTCTGTTTCACACCCTCCCTCCTGTTCAACCTCTCAGGTTTACAGCAGCACAGAACATTTGGCGACACCGTCCAACCTGAGCTTCTCCTCTGACCGCAGCCACAGTGAGGATAAGGAGGACCGCGGGGACATGGGAGGACTCAGTCCTTTCCCGAGCCCAGCGGAGGGCAGCGTGGAGCGCAGACATGCCGGCCGCATGGCCAGGTAAGTAACAGGTGTAAGATACGTCATACTGTATGTCTGCTTTCATTCCCGTCACAGCTTTTTGGAGAGGTCATCTGAAGGCTTTTTGTTGATTCGTTGTGTTTAGCACTTTGTTACATTGCTGGTGAAAATCTGTATTAGATTAATGTTTAATCTGCCCTACAGGCATTCTGTTCTTTGTGTAAAAGCAGCAACCAGTCAAAACATTTCAGTGCGTTGTTGTGATCACTTCAACTCTTGTACCTGTCGATTTACCCGTCCAACTGGTCTTTGACTGTTAATAGCCTTCGCCCTCGGGCCTCCTCCAGCTCTTCCCAGTCTGAGAGGAGCACCAGTCCTCTGGTGATGAGCAGCACCCACAGCCTGGAGACGATGCCCCGCTTTGCCCTTTCCACTGATGATGAAGGTAAATCCAGGTTGACGCGTTCTGGCATTTCTGCTCACAACCTGTATCAGTACTTGCATTAGAGGCATTGCTGTTGTTTAACTTTGAAACTATGACATCTGTAGCTGAGGTGGTTGTGTCGAACCTGCGGAGGATCAGGATTCGCAGCAACAGCACTGGGGCCAAACACTCATCCCCCAAGGACCCCGCCGGCCCTCGACGCTTCGGGAACCAGCTGGAGGCGCCGGACAGACAGAGGCCTCCCTGTGGGGGGAAAGTTCCCAAGTCAGCCTCCGTCTCAGCTCTGTCTCTCATCATCACTACAGGTACTGAAGGTTGGATCCAGTGATGGATTACTTAATACACAGTCTAACAAAAACTGAAGCTTTTAATGACTTCTAACATTTGTAATCATGGAGGTAAAACAAGCCTACATTTAGAACATAATATTGAAAGTAACTGAAGCGTAACTGGAACTCTGTAGTTATGAATTAGAGGTCTTGTGATATACTGGTATTGAGGATAACCATGATATTTTAAAAATGAAATATTGAAAAATAATTATCTTAAATCATTTTCATTTCATTCATTCTGATTTTGTTTCCCCATACCTGATGTGACGCCCTGACGCTGTAACTAGCCAGCTCCAGCAACAGTGTAAGGCTGCTAATGTTACTGTCATGCAGAAACATGTCGTGGGAGATGACGGACAAGAGTGAGACGCTCTACCCTAAACCTAAAAGTTAGCTGTCCAGTGTGGGAGTTTTCTGTTGGTTGACAGCCCAGACTGTAGGAAAGGCCAGTTTACCTTTAACACAAAGGGGGCAATACCACCAACCTGTTCACCTTCTAGCCCTGAAACAGGAAATATTACATTAAGGTTTAAGTTGTGTTGTCAAAGCTAAGTTATCATGGCGTTTCACTTGACAGTATTTTCTCTCTCCTGGTCAATTGTCAGACAGCGTCAAAGTAGCACTAGAGAGCCAGGTCAGATTCAGGTCAGCTTACGCTGTTCAAGTCAGTGGAGTAGAAAAGAAAAGCAGATCAGGCTAGTGCATGTCAGGACAAAGCTGTCACTATAAACATGCTCATCTTCCTTCATAAGAATTTGCAATAGGCAGAGAATGTGAAGAACTGAAATAGGAAAAAGTATAAACGTTAGACATGGTCAGCAGACAATAAATCACAGAAACTCTCTGGGACAAACTCTGTCACTGCTCCCCTCAAGTGATTTTGTTTTAGTTGATATTTTATTTATGGCAGATGTTCGGAACAGTTAATCTGGTCACCATCTCTCTCTCTCCATCGCTCTTTTTTTGTTCAGTTATGGGTACAGTTATCATTGTAGACCATTTCTCCACCTCCGCACACTTGTATTTTCATGTAAATTTTTTTTTTTGCCATAAGAAAGACAAGTTGCACAATAAACAAAGTAACAATGAATTTGGCTGGTAGCATTATTACAATTATAGTAATTATTGTTTTTTATTTGTTTTTTTGCATTAATGACTTATTCTGGTCAGAAAAATAAAATATTTTGCAACTTTCTGGTCGGACAAAAGTTCCTAGCTTAATTTACTGTTATAAAAAGTTGTTTTATAACATTTTTAAACGCCCTCTCTGAGGCAGAGAGCTGTGGATTGTTCTGTCGACGTATTCAGAAGAAAACGGTCCTGTGTTTGTTTATAGATGACTCGCCCAGCTGCCTGCAGCCTAGTCCCATCTCCCCCCGCTCTCTGTCGTCCAACCCTTCGTCTCGTGACTCGTCCCCCAGCCGGGACCTGTCGCTCAGTCCTGCTAGCCTGAGGCCTCCCATTGTCATCCACACCTCAGGGAAGAAGTACGGCTTCACCCTGCAGGCCATCCGGGTCTACATGGGCGACAGCGATGTCTACACGGTGCATCACATGGTGTCGGTGAGCATCAACAACACTTAAACCTCGTGTCTTTTAGGTGTTTTTAAATGGCATGTGTTTATGTCAAATAATGCGCTTTTAACTCTGATGACACTAAAGCAGAACGAGAGGCATAAAAAGGCGGTTATGTAACGCGCAAATGAATCTCCTCACACTCACTGTGTTGCTGTTTTAACAGAGTGTGGAGGAGGGCAGCCCGGCTCACCAGGCAGGTCTCTGCACTGGAGACCTCATCACCCACGTGAACGGAGACTCTGTCCAAGGCATGGTCCACCCTGAGATGATAGAGCTGCTGCTGAAGGTACAGTCAAACTGAATATCACATGTCGACCTGCCACAGCAGTCTAAGTTCTTTTGTTCAAATCAGAACTTTGCTTGTTATGAAATGCAGAGCGGCAGCAAGGTGACGCTTCAGACCATAGCGCTTGAGAACACGTCAATCAAAGTGGGTCCAGCTCGAAAGACCAAACACAAAGGAAAGATGGCTCGTCGCAGCAAGAAGAGCAAGAGGAGAGATAATTATGACAGGTCTGAATCTGAGGTTTTGGTTTTCTCTCTGTCTCTGCAGCTCTGCAGTGTTACTCATCATTTGTTTACTTTGTGAGGCTGGTAACTGGTGCATGTCATCAGAGAAACTAACCCGCAGACAGTGCTCTGTCTCCATCTAGTGTTAAAAGTACATAATGCTGCACTGACAAACGTTGACTTAAGAATTTTTGTTCGAGGTTTTTATTGTGTAATTTATACCAAAAGCATTTCTTTTTATATTTGGCACGCACACTTGAGCAGTATGTTTTCTATGAAATAATAAATAACTGAAATAATGGATGCAATTAATATCTGTGCATATAAGAAATGAAAATGCATGATGATGTTGTGAGACTAACTAGATTCACAGTATCCAAAGTACTACAATGAACCACACAACATCACATATCTGACTCCGGTTCTTCTTCCTCCAGGCGGCGAAGCATCCTGAAGAAGCTGTCCAAGCAGAGCACAGTGATGCACAGCAGTCGCAGCTTCTCCTCAGGTCTCCACCACTCAGTTTCCTCCAGCGAGAGTCTTCCAGGCTCCCCAACGCACAGCCTCTCCCCGGGCCCCTCCACACCCTGCCGGAGCCCCGCGCCCGACCATCAGACCTTTGGTGAGCTCAGCGTGGCTTCAGAACGGTTATGATGAAACTAATTAGTCCTTGTGGTTACTGACTTGAATGTGTGAAAACCAGAGGTTGTATAGTTGCGTTACAAATCTCATAACACCCAGAATGATGCCACTGTGAGCATCTTTTAGAGAACACGCTGTATGCAAGTAGGGTAAAATACTGAATTTTACCTTTTGTTTCCCAGACAATAACTCTCCTCAGAGCACATCTCCTTGCTCCAGCTCTCCCAGTTCACCCGCTGCACACATCCGGCCCAGCACCCTCCACGGCCTGGGCTCCAAACTCAACACGCAGCGCTACACCAAGGTGGGCCGCCGGAAATCAACCAGCAACATCCCCCCCTCGCCCCTAGCCTGCAACTCCTCCTCATCATCCGCCCAGCCTCTTTCTCCACAGCGCTCTCCATCTCCGCTCTCAGGCTTCGCCAAAACCCTTCACACCTACCACGGCAAAACCCTGTCCCCACCCACCATTGTAAGACACGTTGTCCGACCCCGCAGCGCAGAGCCACCTCGATCTCCTCTGCTGAAGAGAGTGCAGTCAGCTGAGAAGCTGTCTGGTGTGTATCATGCTGATAAGAAGTCGTATGCCCCACGCAGGCACACGCTGGAAGTGCCGTTTTATGTCGAGGGAGACCTGCTGTGTGACTTGGAGGCAGAGGGTGCCTGTGGAGGCTCCTACATTGGGGCAGATCACAGCAGGCTGGGGGGATACATCAGCAGCCAGAGGATGATTGAACGATCGGAGCAGCTGGTAGTGATGCGGAAGCTCAACCTATCAGAGCGGCGAGACTCCTTTAAGAAACAGGAGGCGGTGCAAGAGGTGAGCTTTGACGAGCCAGAGGAGAAAACCAGCACCACGGTTACAGTGACCACGACAACTCCAGGAGCCCAAACGCAGCAGCAGCAGCACAGGATGGCCTGGATGCTCACTCAACCCCAAACCAGCGAGGAGGTGGAGCTGGAGCTGGAAGTGCCGGTGGTGAGGAGGTTCACGCTGGTGCCCCAGATCGCCGTGCAGGGCTCAACGGAGAGCGAGGGGCAGGATGAGTGGGAGCCGTGTTCAGATGGAGAGGAAACCGAGAACCCTGAGGTGGGCGTCACTTCATCTCAGCAACAACAGGAAGGACGTCATCTCCCTGACAGCAGCTGCAGCGAGGCGGCAGAAACCACCTCCACAGGTCTTCAGATTGGACCGTCAACGGAGAAGACTGAGTGCAGAGAGGAAACTCCACAAAAAGGGCATCAGAGGAAGTGATCTGTCATCACTACACTCACCTGAACTGCTCATATCTTTTTTTGTTGTTCTTTTTTTTTTTTCCCAAGTCATTCAAAAATTGGAAGCTAATTTACAAATTTGTCTGGCTGAGAAAGAGCAGAAGATTTTACTTTTACTTGAATTTTGTAATTGTAAATATTTGCCTCAAAGCATTGCAGATGTGCTGGTCTTATTTATTACATTTGTAAACTATGATGAGTTAGTAACAGGGAAAGAGGGGCGTTCTTATTGGTTGAACCGCCAAGGCTTAACATTTTTGTATCCATAAAATGTGGTTTTATGTCTTTTGACTGGATTTTTTTTAAATGAATTGTCTATTTTTTAAGCACGTTGTTGTGGTACAGAGCAGTTTGATAATGCTGGGAATAAGTGTTGAAGGACCAAAGGAGTCATTTAAGAAGCTGGACTTGTGGTTGTTTTTTGTTTTTTTTTCTCTCCCTGTCAGTGTCAGTTTAGATCTGAACAGTGCAGCTTCCAGTAGTGTAATACTGCTATAATCTTGATCTCCATAAACCTAAGAATGACCTTTTGGTTCACACTGTGAGCAACATGGTTGATGTGTCATTCGTGATCAGTTGTCAGCCAGACTCTGCAGTTGTATGTATAGTACACGGCTACAATACAGATTTTTTTTTTTCCTTTATTGCTTCAGCCTTTAAAAGCACTACATCCTAGAAGAAAACGTCAAAGCTACAAAGAACTAATAAGTATGCAGGAAAATAAATGCTCAATTTTGACAGTTGCTCAAATCTGGAAAGCTCTGCACAGCTGGAATTCTTCCATTTCGCACTTATCAGACACAACCATTGTTAATGAAACAATCACATAAGCAGGGAAAGGAGAGGATGGCTGTGGGACAGAAGACGGACCCGAAAATATTAGTTATGTGTCCCGTGTTTCTCCTGAAACTTTTTTAACTTTGTAAGAAATAAAAAGTACTTCCATTGGCTCGTTGATCACGTTCCTCGCAGTGTGAATTCACAGTCACGGCTTTGTTCTTTTTTAAATGTGAAACCAGTCATTTCAGGGTAATATCGCACACTGACACTGTCCAAATATGACTTTAAGGTACAATCTGTTACGAAGACATGATGAAGCCGACTCAAAAAGGGTATTACGTGCCATGATATCAGTGCAGCGTCCTCTAAGCCATATCTTTGAAGACAGAAATGTCAGTTCAAATAATTTGTTTGTAATCTCAACTCGACATGTTTTTTTTTTGTCTTGTTTTTTTCCACTGCTGTTGCGATTTTGACAACTTGTAATGAAAAGTGAAGTTGAAGATGAAGTTCTGGATGGTGCAGAACTCGACACACTCTGCTTTGTGGCTACTCAATATAAACTCAGCGTGATACCAAAATCATAGTGGTATCTTTAATTAGTTTTGACTTGTATTTTTTTTTCCTGCTCACATCTGTAAACGGTGTTCAGCATGGCTCTGCGTCTCGCTGTGATAACTTGTTCTACTCGAAGCATGCAATTTGCAGGAAAAAAAAAACATTGAGCAGCCAAACCGAAGTCTACGTCTTCTTCAAATCCTGGAGGGAATATCTTTTTTTTCTTTTAAAACATTTTGATATTTATTTTTTGGTCTTTCCTTACTTATCGCATCAAGACATTTTACACCTGAAATGTATTGGATCCTGGTGTATTTTTGGAGTATTGTATTTTTTCCTGAAAACCGTAGCTTTCGTCTTGGTTTTATCACACGAGCATGTCAGAGACACCATGCCTAAAAGACCTGTTCCTACCTAATTTACTATGTAGTGATGTTTACATTGAAGGGAAAAGTGCACTAATGTATTTTGACATGAATTTTGTAAGTGAATGTTGAAGGTAAACTGAAAATGGCAGAGGGAAACCCTTACATTGAATCCAAACCCAGGGCTTCTTTGAACAAATGTTTTATGTCTTTGTATTGTACAAATATTGATGTATATTTTGATAACAAGGCTGTGTTTAATTCCAAAAATGTGTTGAAGGACATTATATGCACAATGACAATTTAAGGCAACAGGAACCGGGATTTCGGAAAGTTTAATTTGAGGGAATGGGCTGTTTTTAAAAAAAAAAAAAAAAAACCCACCAAAAAAATTCAAACATTTTGGGAGTAATTTCACATCATTTCCACTACAGAGATGGAGTTTTGAGGTTTATTGTCTTATTTGTTAGTGGCTGTTGCTGGCTTTTGTACCAACTTTCCCCTGAGTCTGTTTGGTTCCTTAAGTCTTTTTTCTTCATTAGGAAAAATAAAAAAAATAGCCCTTAAATCTCCTGATGGCGACGTTACAGGATGCTGTCGTGTCAGTGAACAGCAAGGAGCGTTTATGTCGCTGAATGGCTCAGTTATTTTTGCAGTCTGACAGAATTGTTTACAATGAACAAACATGCTATGTACTGTACAGACATTTTCTATCCTGTGGCTTGTATATGATGAAACTACCTTCTTTGATACCATGAAAGGAAACAACTCTTAGACGTTACATATCTGTTTTTATTCTGTTTTCAAACTGTTCAGAAAGGGTAATTTAGCACCAAGCTGATGGGCATAGAGTGTTTTTACATGCACTTAAGTAACTGATTTAATATCCGACTTGATAAAGAATGTCATGTTCAATGGATGTCATTTAAGGGAGTTTTATTAGCTAAGGGATGAAAGAAAACCTGCTGAATACGGCTGGATTTCTGCTGGACAAACATGATGTCTTGGTCATGTATACTTTACCTGATTTGTTTTTTTAATGTACACATTAATGTAAGTAAGATAATAGGATATAAGTCAGCAAAACTAAAACAGCTGATTTAACAGTACTTGTAGACTTCAGATTTGCATTGTGAGGGACAACCTGTAGTCTAAACTGTGCTGTCTAAAGGCTTCATAGCTAAAGAACACAGTTACCACACAGAATATGGTCTAATTATACAGTCTAATTTCCAAAATATGACAAAGTTTGGGAGAGACCTTTTTGCAGGGCATGTACGCCCAATTTCTCTGAATAACCTGGTTTCTTATGTGAATGTAAATGCAGTCTGTGCTCGATTCTTCTCTGCTGGTTGAAAGCTTCAGGTTCTGCACCTGTAACAACGCCCAACAGTGATGTCGGCACAGACGAGCTGCCCCCCAGCCGGTGTTAAACTCACTCTTAAAAGAACAAACTGGCAGGTCAATCTGTTGTACATGTGCATGTGTTCTCCTGTGGACTCTTCTGTTCAGTGCATGCTGCATGAGACAAGCACACATCTGTAATACTTGATTGCATGGTATACTGGCGTCGGCGCCCTGTACTGTGTTTTCTTGTGCAACAAATAAAATTTGTATTTCTCTTTGACTTATCCTTAGTCTGACTCCACTGAGTTTTCTATGGATCACATACAGTGTTCTTATATACAGCTCTGATGTGGGAAATAATTAGGTAATAATGCAGAGACAGTCTCCATCAGTGTGGTGATACACATCCACACAGTTTGACTTCTTCCATCTCATACTTTTTACTTTGTTTGTAGTCATCTGACGAGAAATGTAGTAGGGTTGCTAGTACATAATATAATTTACAGAGACATTACAATAAACATGTAATTCAGATATATAATGTTAAAATATTAACCATGTATCAAAATACAGTAAATGTTGCACTTTGCCGTACTAATACATAATTCACTTTACTATTCACTAGCACTGGTGTATACATGCTTTAAAAAACAGACTGAGGATGGAAAACCTAGAGCATTAATTTACAAAACTGATCTGATGTATCAAATATTTTATTATTAAAATAAGTGTTTTATGTATGAGATACTGGTTTGTGCCTCTGCCTCCATGAGGCACTGCTGCTGTTATCAGCACATTTGCACAGATAGTAAAGATTTGATCTAGAACCGATGGTGGACATTTTCTGGTGATCTTCAGTTTAATTTTGCAGCACTGTGTCCTGTCCATCCGTCTGCGGCGCTGCAGTTTTCTTTCAGACCGCCAGGTGTCAGTAAGGCGCTGCTGACAGACTTCATTTAACACCACAGAAGAAGTCCCGTGTCCTTCACAACAGCAAACATGGCGACTGCGACCAAAATCATCCAGAGGCTACGAAATTTACTGTCTGGGGTAAGAAACACACGGACACGCTGTACACCCGAGGCAGGAGTTAATGTGAAAGAAAACACAATCGTATTTAAAGTGTATTTTTTGTAATAAACTTGCTAAACAGGCAGAAGTTTCCAATTTTAGCTGGTTAGCTTTTGATAGCTAGCAAGAAGATAATCATCCGGTCTGTATTGACAGCGTGATTTAAAAAAAAAAAATAGTATTATATAATAATTAATATATATTTTTTCCTTTTCAGCATGACCTGCAAAGCAAACTGCAGCTGAGATATGGGGAGATCGCAAAGAGGTAAGACTTGGTGCACCGGCGTTAACCTGCCGCCCCACAATACTGTTCCACTCTGTACCGAAGACTGTTTTTGTCTCTGGGAACAGCTGCAGCCAAGTTATTAGTGGTTAGTAACTAGTGGTTAGTAACTAGTGATGAGTTATTAGTGGTTAGTAACTAGTGATGAGTTATTAGTGGTTAGTAATTACTGGTGAGTTATTAGTGATGAGTTATTAGTGATATTCATGTGACGTCTTGATATACCAGGAACTGGCACACTTTTTTTTAAACTTCACCAGTTTAAAAGCTGTAACACAGTCAAATTGTTGCAGGTGAACGATGGTAACTAACCAGGGGATGTGCTTTAAACACGACGCTGCACTGCCACAAGAAAATACACCTGTTTGCCACTACCTCATGTTAGGTCATCCCAAGGTGTTGTGGGGCCTGAAACTGAATTTGATCTCATTTTTGTGACCCAAAAGTAGATTAGTCAGTGGCATTTTTGTGCCTTTTTAAAGTGGTAAGTCTAATCAAGTACTTCCAGCAATACGTTTACCCCGCTGTGCACTGTTTTGGCATCTAATAAGCCAGGATTTCCCGCTCCTGGTCCTTCAGGCCCGTTGGCCTGTGTGTCTTAGCTGTTTCCCTGCTCTGGCACTCCTGATTCAAACGAATGTGTCATCATCAGGCATCTGTATGACAAGGGGATTATTTGAATCAGGTGTGTCGGAGCAGGGAAATGCTGCAATAAGCACCTCAAAATCACGTATCTGTTACTGAAACTGTCCATCATGGATATATTTTCCACCAGTACCTGAAATAACATGCCCCACAAGTGCAAAAAAAAAAAGTAAGCTAAGGTGCAAAATCTGTATGCAGCTTTAGAGAAGGTACTGATGCTGCTGAGTTATTATAGTTTTTATTTCATTTTTTATTTTTGTTTTCAATCCAGTTTATTTTCATTTGGTCTCCAGTGTAGTTTGTGGTGTAGTCAGTTTAGGTTTTATCGTTTCAAGATGTTTACTTTTGGTGGAGTTTTTATTAGTTTTGGTGTTCTTTTATATGATATTATGGGGGAATTTGCCTGGGGCAGATTAAAGAAGTTCAGGATTATTTCTTACAATACAAACACAACGATTGGTGAAAGCACAATTGTTTAAGTGAATTTTCATTTTTTCCAAAGTTTAGTTTTTATATTTATTTCTGTTAACTAAATTGTTTATTCCCAAACAGAGTGTTTTACACGACACAGTTTTGGTTGACTGTTTAGTTTCTGTTTACAATGCTCTCTCTTTAGGACGCAGCCACCTCCCAAACTGCCAGTAGGCCCAAGCCACAAGTATGCCAGCAACTACTATTTCACAAGAGATGGACGCAGAGAGTCGGTACCTGCCACAGTTGTTATGTCTTCACAGAAGGCTATTACCGCTGGGAGGTAAATGGTTCAATCAATACCTTTGGGTCACATATTCATTTTTTAAATAACAGTGACCTAATGGGTTCTGGTTGCTAGGAAAACATTTTATCTGTCCTCTGATAAGCAGCACATAATTGTTTGAAAATAATCAACTATTTGAAAATTCTGAAAAATATACAAATGTAGATGTAGATTTGTCTTTGCTGGAACTTTACTGTGAAAAACCAGCACAGGAAGTGTTGAATTTGCAGAGATGACAGACTGATGACAGAAAACATTGTTCTGAGCTGCAGTAAACCAACACAATGAAGGCAGTGAGGTGGGACCCACGTAAACAGTCTTCATCAGATTATATAAATGCAGTTATGTTCATAGCTGGAATAAGTGTGGCAGCAGTAAGACGCCATTGCCGCCATTTAAACACTTCTGCCTGTCTGTGAATGCTTATCAGAGGCTTCTGCTCATTTTTTTCCCAACACACACAGTGTGTGTGCTGTCATGCTTCAATGCTAAGATGTATTGATCTGACATCTTCTAATGTGAGCGGTAACTTTTTGCTGTGTGAAGAATAAAACAAGATTATATGACACCTATTTACTCCTGATTTACACCTGTGTTTTTTTTTTTTTGTTTTTGTGTGATTTCTTATAGTCAAGTTGCTGAAGTCCAAAAGCCACCAGTGACCCCGGGTGCTGTTTATAAAGAGCCGGTGCTCTCCACAGACCAGCCGTACCTCTGAGCAGCAGGAACAATCGCTTCAGCATCAACAACCTAATTTCTCCATCCAGACCTGCAGCAGAGGCCTGACCTCTGCATGTGCTGGCTGTGTCCTGTACAGTAGAAAGTGTGAATAAAATGTGTTCTATACAAGTTTTTTTCTCCTCCCAAGTGGTTATTCTGGTCATTTTTAATGAAATTAACAAATGTGAAATGGATCTCGACTCATCAGAAAGAAAGGTGGTTGAAGATAAAGACTGTATATGGAGTGTAAATACTAAAAGTAAACTCCTGTTACGTGAAAGAGAAAATTCAGGATGCTTCAGTTTTATTTTATTTCCTCATATTTGGTGTATTGAGAATCTTGGTCATTTAAAACCAGCGAGTTTGAGAAATAAATGCCCACAACAAACTTAGAATTGTCACAGTGAACCTGCCAAAGCATTCATTGAGTCAAAGGACAGTTTGTCCCGTTTTGTCACTCAAGACAAAAAGAAAATACTTCAAATTTCATAGTCTGAAAAATAAAAATAAATATTTTTAGTGTTAGTATTTGTCAGTGAGGTTAGTGAAAACAAGTTGGGTTTACAAGCATGTTTTTAGTTCCACATCCCATTAATATGCAGTTTTATCTGAGTTTTTGCTTTTCCCAGATCACTCAAATGCCCCAACTAACGTGATTGAAAACAGGTGTGTGTGTGCATTTAAATACACTGATGAGCTGTTTTGTGACAGAAATTAGATCTTAAAGGTGAGTAGTTTTAGGACAACAGCCTTATAGCCACAACATTTGTTGTGCATATTAATCATAATGTATAATATTTAGTACCAGACAAGTCAAAGCTTGTTGTTCATATTTCAAGGTCATGCCAACACATTGAGCCGCATTTTATGCTTATTTGTGCACCAAAGCCGACAGTCAGGATAACAGCTAAAACAGTCCTGCACCAAACATAGTTCAGAAGTTCAGAAATGTAAAATAATAATAATAATAATAAAAGGTAACCTAACAGACTGCGAAATGTTTTACGGCAAATCAACAAACCGCCGAATAAGATGAACCTCAAGCACATTTATTTTCGATGCCACAATGGTGACAAAGAGTAAAAGTGGTTGTAGTTTTGTAACATGACAGCTTTTCATTCATAAATCGGCTGCTGTGAGGACTCGCCGCTTGCGTCATATTTCTGCGCCGTGTGCGCTGCAGCTGTGGAGGACGTCGAGCAGCATGGGACACCTTGGAGGTTTATTTCTCCTGATCGTCCCTCTAACCAGCGCTCATATTTGGGGTGAGGTGCTGGAAAATACGCGTGCATGTGTGTGGAGTGAGAGAGCTGCGTGGTTTGGGCTTTGTCTTGTTTAAAAACGGAGGAGCGGACTGAGAGTTTGCAGTCGAGCAAGACCGACTGTCAGTTTGAATGAAGTTCAATGTTACTTACGAACCACAGTGAAGTTGTGAGGTTTTAAACAAACGCAACGTTTCAGGAAGCCAAGTTGTTGCAGAAGAAGATGAAAATATAGTCAACAGTATGAACGAAATCACTAGAAAGCTCGAGCGATGAAAAAATAAAGGAGCATTCCGGATACCATCAGCTTCTTCTTTGAAGTGAACTGCTGCATATTAGTTAAAGAATAAATCTAAAAATTACAGCCACTCTAAGTACGAGTGCTCAAATACTGCAAAAACATCTATATGCAGCATAGCCAGTTTAACTCTGTAAGAGTCCTCATGTGATCATTATCTCTGAGAGCAATGTTCGAAATGACACTGAACAGAAAATGAATCGAATTATTCTGTATCCAATTATTCAGTTCGCTCACAGACAAACAATTTGCTTTCACAGGAATGGAATTCATTTTTATGCATTTATATTTGTGGTTTTATGTGATGTGATGGACGTGTGGAAAGAGCAGAACTGTAGAGAGAATGTTATTTTGTCCTTTTATGGAACAACAGTCTCATCCTAAAGCCTTTATGTCACCACATAACATTATCTTATCATGTAGTTTACGAAATAAAGCATGTGGAATTGTGAAAGCTGTAGTAAATGGCAGGTTTTGGATCATCATTTACTTTCCTTGTGTGGCTTTTTTTTTTGGTTTGGTTTAATATTGTTTGTATATTATGTCCATTATTACTGACTGACACTCTGCATGTGTTTCAGGGGCTGCAGGTCACGGCTGCCATGAGCAGCTGGACTTCAGGTGTAGCAATGGGTCGTGCATCCCGAGACTGAGTGAATGTAACGGTCACGCTGACTGTGAGGATGGATCAGATGAACACCACTGTGGTGAGGGCAGGATCCAAAAAAAACAACCAAACTGTACTCTCTCTCTCACACACACACACACTGGTTTGGGCTTCACAATCAAAATGATAAAATCAAAACCAGCATTTCTTTACAGTTTGGGGGAATAATCAAGTACTTTGAGATGAGGAGAGGTGTGTTTATTTTTCTACAGCAAAGCGATTCAGTGTGAGATACAAGAGAAAAAGACCTAAACATCTTTTAAGATGGGTAAAATAAAGCCGTTTTTAAAAAAAAGTTAAGATACTAAACTGGAGAATGACAATATATGAATGGGTAGTCTCAGTTTTAAATTAATAAAAAGGTGGCAAACAAAGATTTTAAGCATCAGAGAAAGATAGATGGATTGATATAGAAACATGGGATGGTTGTTTAGACAGTAATTAACGTAAATGGAAGACTGACACACTGAAAAAAGACACCAAGAAGTCTGACAAAGTGACTCTGAAGTCCTGTAAGAACAGTTCTTACTGATTCAGGCCATCTCCGTGTTTAATTAGCATGTCAGACAGCATGTGCCCTTTTACCTACACTCGTTCAGCATACAGTAGATTGCTTGAATTTTAGCTTATTAAGCCGACTTTGAATTAAAGTTGTGTCCAGACCTGTTGTTCTGTTTTTTACATTAAAGCACAAAACACGTCCTCACAAAACCTTGATTTTAAACTAATGTTAATAAATCTTGTTCTGTGTATGCCGATTTAAAAAAAAAAAAAAATCTTAATTCCATAATGAGCCTACAGTAAACTGATCTACCTTTTTTTACTTTTTAAATTTCTGCACACTTTGTGGGAAAATACCATTGCAGATTTTAGCCTTATAATCCCGTTAAATCATTAGAGACTTTAATATTGAATTCCAGAGGGATTTGCTGTTCAGCGTGAACCACAAGCTGCAGAACGTCTGCAAAGAAAAACCCCTGCAGGAGAAAGTATTCTGAAAGGATTGCAGACATTAAACATGAACACTGCAGATGTGAGTAATCTCTGATGGTATGAATATTGGCAGTGCTGCTTCGAGGTTGAAGCCACAAGACCTGAAAGTCAGTGGTTTGAATGGCGGCCAGGAAAATGTAGAAGGTGAACAATATTTACTTTCTCCCACTCAGAAATGCAGAGCTCAGCAGCAGTCTGGTTTTTTACTGAGAGACGGTTTAAAAAAAAAAAAAAAAAGAGCAAATGGATGAATGTGAATGAAATGATCTGTTGTCTTTTCATCACACGGCAATTCAACGCATACCAATGCAATTTTAGTCTGCTTCGTAACAATATTGGATGTTGTAATCCAGTAATTTTTGCTCCAATGTGATAAAGTAAATTGGTTTTAAAACATAAAACCACACTGTGATCTAAAATTCTTCTCACTATAATAAATGTTATTGACCACTCACTCTTCAGGATATTAAGACTGAAAGCTGAAGATCTGGTTGGATGTGATCTAAACCAGGATTACTTACTAACTAACTGGAATGACCCATGAACCAGCTGGTTTTTTTTTAATGAAAACTTGTGTTTTCCCCCACCAAAGTTTTTGCTCATTTTTCTTTTAATGTGAACTCAGTTGGGGGAAAAAAATTATTAACCTTGTGTTGCTCTGAAACTTCATCCAGAGGTTTATTATTAACTGAAACACTCCACAGAAATCCGCTGCACCTCCGCTGGCCTCTGGTCCTGCGGGCCGTCTGACGTCTGCCTGCCCAAAGACAAGCTGTGTGATGGGAAAACTGACTGCAAAGATGGACGGGACGAGTTTTGCGGTTTGTCTCCAACGCGCCTGCAGACGGCTCCCGCCTGTGGAGCGTCAGAGTTTCAGTGTGGAGACGGGCAGTGCATCCGCCAGCCCTGGAGGTGCGACCACTTCCCAGACTGCTCAGATGGCAGCGACGAGGACAACTGTGGTGAGTGAGACGGCTTCACGTCTACGAGAAAACTAAAATCACAAAAATATCTGATCTCACAGCTACGGGACAAACTTGAGCTCTGACCGCAAGCCTCTCATCTCATCACTCAACCTAACTAAAGGCAGCACGGGAAGAAAACTAGTTTGTACAACACGTACAAGGCAAAAATGTTGAACAGCGAGCTCTGACGTCATGAAGGAGAGTGTTTTAGATGCAGTTTGACCCTCTGATACACACCCCTGAGGTTTTAAAGGCCATGGATCCAAAATCTTGTGCGATTGAAGGCTGTAACAGCAGCCTATTAATGCCTTTGATTTTGGAACAAGATGTTAAGTAACCACACACAGCAGAGGGCAGTATAGCACTGTTCCACACTGCACAGTTCTTTTGTTGTTTGTTGACAGAAAGGCTTCCTACATCATGATACTCGTCGTTATCTAATCTTTGTCCTCCGTCAGTGGCAATAAAAAACAGCAGCATAAATCTTTATCAGCTTATTACTGATTCCTGTGGGTGGAGGAAAGGTTGTTTTCTAAAGACAGTTTAAGATGAGATGAGATCGACTTTATTAATCCCGAAGAAAAGGATTTTGCCAGAATACAATACAAAAGTTGAAGCAGCATACACAATTACAGAAAGTAAATAATTAAAAAGTGTAAAGTGTATACTTATTTTGATTGAGCTTATAAAAGCCAAAAGTCCTCAGTGGGTTCAATAGTGAGAAAGTAACACATCAGTCTTGGTATGTAACTGTTCCAGAGCTGCAATGATTAATTGAATAAAAGTCAGTCGACAGGAAAAAGTGATCACAAACTATTGTGATAATGGAATTGTCGCAGGCAAAATGATAAAAACATGCCAACAGTTCTGTTTGTGCCGCTTCTTCATGGGAATAATTAGTTTTTCTTCTGTTTTTACATCATTGCAAACTGAATATTTTCAGGAGAAATTGGGATGGACATTTTTCACTCTTTACATTTTATAGACTAAATGATTAATCAACCAAACAACTCATGGCTACAAGGCTAATTCAGCGTTATGAGTAACTTTGTAAACTAGTGACTGTTCTCTAATAAGTGAGTGCTGTTAGGCAAATCAAATGTACGTGTATCTTTTTAATTGTCCTCCATCGGCACAAATTGTTGCTCATCCCTGAGGACAAAATAAACTCTGGCAGTGTGTGTTTATAAATCATTTAACAAATTACACACACTGTCGTTCCACCATGAATTTGCTTATGAATCCCCCATTACACCATGCTGTTTTAATTAAGCACAGTGAGGGTCCATCTCAGAGGACTGCACAGGCGACTCTTGGAGCGCAGTTGTGAAACTGACATTTGGGGAGTTGGCTCACAGCATACCAAAGTCCTTGATCGTCTTAGCCGAATGAACACCAGCTTCTCACAACATCTAAAACTCAGAGTTAAAGGGATAGGACACACAGTTTCTACATCATATGATTAAAAAAAACAAGAGGTGTTGCTATGCGAGTGAATAAAAATGCTCCATATAAAAACAAAAGTACAGCTGTAGACCCAAATGGTGCTGTGTTGTTATTAATTGGCTCATCAGGAATGTGAAAATAACAGTCCCCATTCATGGACCCTGTAACGACAACCATATTTCTTTTTTCTCACACACTATGGATTTCTCGGCCTCAACGCTTGGTGCGCGGCATCACATTTATCATGCTGGCAAGTAGCTGCGCACTTCATTATATGAAACCACTGATGTTATGTGTGTTTGTGCAGATCAGAACGAGTGCCTGGTCAATAATGGAGGCTGCTCTCATCGGTGTGTGGACCAGCCGATGGGCTTCCTCTGCGACTGCCCCGACGACATGAAGCTGGTCGGGGACATCCAGTGTGAGGGTGAGTGGGCACCGAGCAGCTCGATGTCTGCTGACAGCTGCTAAACTTAGTTTTACATCACCATTTATAAAGATTTGTCTTGATCCATCTCACAAAATGACGCTAACATGTCTGACAGAGGATTGAAGGATTGGTTTTTAAGGGGGTAGTTTGTTTTTTTTGAGGAGACTGTCGTAAAACTTGAATCACATTTGCAGAATTTCACTTATGCAAGCCATTTCTTTTACGTAATGGGAACTGGTCTTCCTTCCATGTATACTATGTTTAACACTTTTCCTTTGCTGTGTTCGTTCCTTCTTTCATCTAGAGGTCAGCGCGTGCCTGGAGAGCGACGTGTGTGACCAGCTGTGTGTTCACATGAACGGCAGCCTCACCTGCAGCTGCCACGAGGGCTACCAGATGAACCGAGCAAGCAGAGAGTGCAAGGCCAAAGGTGAGAGACGAATGATTGCCGCTGACAGCGTAAGGGTTTAAGATTTTCCTTTCCTGCTTGTATTTTGTTTGTATTTGTAGGGCTTGGTGATAGTTCTATATTTTTATTGTATATAATTCATATCAAATTAATTTCAGCCATATTGCCAACTTTGGCCTGTAAATGAACATTTGCCTGCTATTTCAAACTGTTGTCCTATATCTCACAAGCCAGGAAATTTGTTCAATAAAACCGTTAATTGCATAATAATTAGTAGCAAACAAACTAACAAACTAATTTCAGCCTGCTGTGAACCCAACAGAGCAGTGTGATGGAGACCCTGCACAATAGTGGTGAAACATAAAGCCACCATCTTTAAACATGCATTACAAAAATACTCTGCCTCAGACACAAATAGAAATCATCTGCTTCATTTTCTCCATTGAATTGTGTTTTTCTACCATTTCTTCTACTCATACATATATCTATGTTTAGCTGCCAACAAAGAATAAGTATAATGTTTTAATCATGTACCTGCATTAATGTCATAATAGAATATATGGTGAGATCTGATGAGCCTCTAGAGAGGCAGTGACTGGAGCACATAGTGAGGGGGTTTTTGTGGTGCTGGCCATACTAAAAATACATGTGGTCAAGGTATTTGCACAAGACATCAGTAGAATACGTGTTTGCATAAAATATATGTATGCTATCAGTGACCTTTGGCGGGTTTGTTCAGGCTTCTGTTTGGTCAGGTACACTCAGTCAGGAATTCTAAAGACGCTCATGTTGGCTCCACCTTAATAAATGTTGACTCGACTGAGTGTTTTTGTACAAACATATTAGCCTACATCCATCAGTCCAGCAGAGACACACTTATTGGAAACGACTCCTCAGAGGTGTATTATTTCTTTGTGTTGGCGAATAATTATTCTTGGGCTGGGTTTTTTTCTTTTATTTTTATTTTGATACAGATGCCAAACCACAAAGCTTACATTTTGTATGTCTCCCTCAGGACATCACTTTTACTCATACTGAATTCAGTTGTTGTGTTTATAAAATCTGATGAGCTTTCGTTTTTTTTTCAATTTAAAGTAAATTAGAGAAATAAAATTCCAGATATTTCATCTACTTGTTACACCCTTTGAAACAATGTGCCTCATCGCCACACGCCATATATAATGTGTGGCTCTTAATTTAAGCACACAGGATTGTGAATTTCACCGGTGTTTGTGTCCTTCCAGGGGATGAGGCTCACTTGGTCTTCACATCTTCTAAAGGGATGCGATGGACAAGCATCACTGGCTCCGAGTACAAGGAAGCAGCTGCTCATTTACCAGGACCAGGGCCGGTGGCGGCCTTGGCCTCTAACCAGACACTGTACTGGGCCCGGCAAGGACGAGGCTCTGTATACAGGTAACAGAGTGGAGCTGCTGATGGCAGCACACACATGTTCTTTTGAACACATTACAATACCACCAAGGAGCTACTGATAATTATTAGAAGGTCACCAACACAGTTAATTTCTATATAGCTATATATTTCTATATATATATATATATATTTCTATATCGCTTAAAGTTTTATTTGATCACAAACCAAAGAATGGAGTAAAGGAAGGTTTGATTATTATCAAACATTTCCCTCTTCTACCTTTCTATTATAGTGTAGAAATATATCAGATATAGTATCTATGTGATCGTCTGCTCTGTTTGAAGAGCCATTACAAAGATTTTATTGTACCCTTTAGAATAGAATGGAATAGATAGACTTTATTGTCTGCCCCAGACGGTGACAGAAATTCTCCTTTGACAAGGCTCCAACAATAAAATGTATTTTTTTGTTTTTAATGTAAAAATTGTGCCGTGGCTCAAAAAAGGTTGAAAAACACTGCTGTAATTGATCAGATATTCCAGTCTGGAGCAAAGCGGTGGACTGACCGTCAAACATTGCCATCCCTAGAGCCATGCTACTGGCATGGCTAAAAACATGTAAACTGTAGATACAGAGTGGCATTTTGTTACAAAGGTTTCTGAGTTTACCGTCATAATGCGCACAGGTGAAGGAGCCCACTGAGAGATGTGTCCATGCGTTGTCACGGTCAGGATTTGGACTGATTTTTAACTTTTAATACACCTCATGTTTGTTTTTTGATTATGTGTTCCTTTCCTTCCCCTGGATTTTTGTCAGGGTCCTCATGGATGGGAAGCCACAAGTGGTGCTGAAAGTTCAAAGTTCAGTGTCCGGCCTGGCTGTGGACTGGATCCACCAGCTCCTATACTGGACCAGTATGGAGAGCGGCTCTGTTAACGTTGGCCTGTTGGACGGCTCGGCTCAGCGGCCGCTCATCACCGGACTGGACAAACCTTCTGCAGTGGCTGTGGATCCTCTCCAAGGGTAGGAGGGCCCAGGCTCTAGCTGTGATAACGCATTGTCGCATCATAATCTTCAAATTAGTTATTAGTCAAAGCATTTAAAAGCTTTTACCCAGCTAACACAACACAGGACCCTTTTGATCGTGTATTTGCTCAGGGAGGGGCACTGTGGTACATAGAAATACATACATTAATACATGAGTTTGGTTCCTTCATGCATCACATCAGTCAGTGTTGAGGATGAGAGGGCTGTGATTAGTGTGAATGCTGTTGCAGCATTCACACTATTGTTATCCTGTTTTATTCTTCATTGCAGCGTTTCAACTGCTTCACACTTTGAGCCACAGAAACCGTTCCAACATCAAAATGTTCAGCTCGTCGGTCTCTTGGGTGCTATGACTTTTCACAATTCTACCTTTTTAAAATATTTAAACTTTTCTTTTAAAATTGGGTGGAAATTTCAAATCCTCTTCAACTTCCTCCACTTTTAAAGGTTATAGCTTCCTCATACTTTCAGCCACAGACTCCACTCAACTTTTAAACAGGTCACAAGACCTTCAGTTGTTACCACATAACTCAGCTTTTGGATATCTTTTATAACCGTACGTTTTTTACAATATCGCAGTTTTAGTTTCATGCCGTTTTCCCTCCTTCTCAGATTTTATAATGAGTGTGTATGTGGGCTCGCTAGAGCGGAGAGGAGCGGAAAAATCGCCTGAAGCTTTTGTCTTTAACTCGCTCTCACGGCCGAACCGCTTCACCCACAGTCACAATTTATGCATCAAAACGTAGGAAAAATCCTTGCCGACGCAGTGATGTGACTCAGAACGCTCTCTCATTTCACAAGTTAGAGACCTCAAACTACATGTACATGTTCAGCAGATCCTGTTCTTCCCTTAAAGCTGTGACAGTTACTGTTTTTAGCCAAAACCTGGATTTTCACAGGTGTGTCACAGCTGATGAGCAGCAGCTCACTAGTGACGTTTGAGCCACCAGATGGCTTGCATTCACACTGCAATTTTTCTAGTTTGATCTTAATATTGCTGGCCTGAACTAAAATACATTTAGGCCCATTTACATGGGTTTATGTTTGATTGTGTTTCAGCTCATTAATTCATTTGTCCATTTGTTTGTCAATTTGGAGAAAAACAAGCCCAGTCGACCTGTTTTTTTTAAGCACAGAGGTTCTGCTTCCTAAAATTAGAAATAAGAAGACTGATAATAAGAAGACTTACCTATGGGATATTTCATAGAATGAAGGAAAAATACACATAAGAGGACAGTTTAAATTAATAGGAACTTGTGAAAATTAGACAGGAAAATAGGAATTTTCAAAACCAGGATAAATTAAGAATCTCAGTTTCCAGCAGTTACCAGCTGCTTCTGTTTTCTCAGGCTTCTCTTCTGGGCTCAGTGTGGCGGCTCCGCAAAGATCGAGAGGGCTAGCTTGGACGGTCGGGATAGGACAGCTCTGGTCACGTCCTCAATACATCACCCCGTGGCTCTCTCTCTGGGTATTTACATAGTTCAACAGAAAACCACCGTTTCTCTTTATTTATGCAAAACCTGTGTTCTTGTGTACACTATGTTATAATCTATGTGGATTTAAATATGAAAAACAAAATGCAGAAGAAAAACCACAAGCTTTCCTTTAAAATCAGGAACTGTGTAAATTTCCTTCTTGTGTTTGGAGTTGCAATGTTGCTGCTCATGGAGTGGGTTGTGTTTCCACGTGGTTATTTTTTTTCCTTTAGACATGCCTCGCCAGCTGCTGTACTGGTTGGACCAGGGAAAGAGAAGCATCTCTAGAGTAGATCTAGAGGGTCATCACCGTAAAACAGTGGTTGAGTCTAACGGTTATCTGGACCGGCCCTTCGGACTGGCTGTGTTTGAGGTAAAACCACCACGTTACAGCTCCACGATGGAATAGAGACAGGGATACCCATGCCTGACATCCAGTGCATTGTGGGAGAGGCAGTAACGAGAAGCTTTGCCCTACTGACTTCATACTTAATACAGAAGTCATTTTTAAGAACTTACTGAATCACTTCTCAAAGAAAAGAAAAAAAACACACACACTTGAAAAATCGGCTTAGAAAGGAACACACACATTAGTTACATTATGTCTCAACCACAGACACTCTGTTGAGAAGTGCTGAATGTAACTAAAATCTTTAACTCAGCCTTCAACGGATAATAAATGCCTTTGAACAGCTCTGCTAAGTCTGTCCATTCTCCCACAGGGTTTTGTCTTCTGGAGTGATGAAGTGACGCGCTCCATCTGCCGAGCCAACAAACACAACGGCAGCAACCTCCAAGTACTGCTGTCAAACGCCACCTCGCCCGGTGGTGTGGTCATCATTCAGCCTGCTCTTCAACCAATTGGTATGACCGGTTGAATACTTTAAACATGTACCTTCGGTCTGTCAAAACTGATCATACGTTCGCCTGGTTCTTAGGGCCATCTGTATGCGGACGCACCAGGACGGTGTGTGAGCGCGAGTGTGTTGTTGACCTGCAGCCGGAGAGTCTGGAGTTCAGCTGCGCTCATCCAGAAACGGGACGAAACGCATCTGAAGAAATTCCTGCTATTTCTCGCACAGTTCCTGTGTCAACATTATCTGATCATACATTTGCTGGAATCCTCTCTCTTATCAGTAAGAAATAACTCCTCACCACAAAGCAAAGTAGTTGCACATGATCACACTACTGTTAAAAGTAGGTACTTTTCTGCCAGGTCAGTGAAATAAGATGGTTAAGCAGTTTTTTGTGTTATGTAATCATGATCAAATATTGGCTGTAAAAGATAAATATTGTTATAATTTTTAGTTTTTTGTAGTAGTTTTAGTTTCCCAGGTGCTTCCCAACATGACTTTGAAATTTTCTTCTCTAACACGGAGGTTATAGTTAATGTGATGTCACTTTGCGCTGAGGTCGACGTGGTCACACCCTGCTGAGTCATAAACGTGCAACAGGCAGCGTTTGTCTCTATGGATTCATGCGGCTAAAGAGCTTTTGAGCAACTATTTCCATATATAGTTTATTCAGTAATCTCTATAAACATATGCTTGATTGCTTAAGGAAAAAAAAAGACAAGAGCAATGTGTAGCAGCACTTTATTTTCAAACCATTTTACAAGCCTGTCCACAGACGAACATTTTTTTTTATCACTTCCTTGGTTTTTAGCCAAATGTATATTTACTTGCATAGTTTCTCATGCAGTTTATTTGAGTGTCTACAGAAGCATTATTTAAATTAAGTGTATTATACATATTTATGTTGTTTCCTCTTTGTATTGCAGTTTTAGTTGGTCATAACAGCCGTGTGTGTCTGTGTGTGTGTGTGTGTGTGTGTCTGTGTGTCCGCCCGTCCTCATGTCCTCAGAGGAGGTGAGGAGGGAGACATAGAGGAAGTTGACGTCAACGTCTTGATACTTTGTCATGTCTGCAGAGGCTCCTGACCGTGTTTCACCGCTGTGTTTGTGTGTGTTTCCCAGCCTTTCTCAGTGTGCTGCTGGTGGGAATGGCTCTGTGGTGGTGCAGAGAAGAGTTCAGGCCTTCCAGGTCTCTCACTGAGCAGAGCGTCTCCCTCAAAGAGTCACAGGACCCGCTCATCACCCAGGGGCCCCAAACCCATGTCTCACCAAGGCAAGAGATGTTTGTACACACACGCACACATGCATAAAAAAGCAGACACAGCCGCCCTCATTCACCTTTAGAGAGGAGATGCCATTCATCCAGCAGCACATATGTACACTAGATATATATAAATATAACTGATTTAAAGAGGTGTTGATTTTGTACCCCGTGGTTATTTTGGAGGTTGTGTTTATGATGCGGAAAACTCGTACACAGGAAAAGGGCACATTTAACGATGAGAAGAAAAAACACAATTTTCTATCAAAGTTGGAACAGTTTTGGTTTAAAGGGGGGTTGAGTAAGTTGGTAAGTGATGTTATAGCCACATTTGAATCACAATTTATGTCGGCTGTCGGGTTGCTTGTCTGCACTGTGAATCACATCTGGCCAAACCAAACCAGCAGAACTCTGACGAAGGAGATGAGCCGAGTTTTTGAATGTTCAGCATCAGTAAAGTGGTGTATTTTCAAGTGAAATTGAATGTGTGGAAATGGGGATTAGTGACGAGAGGGACTTATATCCTTAACATCTAATTGATCTGATAAAGTGTGGGTGATTATAGCACAATACGGAGATATGTAGAGGAACGCACATCTAATGTATTGCTCTGCTTCACAGAGTTTAAAAACACATGGACTATTTGTGACAAGTGTAGCATCACTTTTAATAAAGCAACAATGATCAAAAATCACCACCAAAACACATCAGAAATAGTGGACTTCTCAAAAAGTTAGGGATATTCGGCTTTCGGGTGAAATTTCAAGATGAACCTAAAATGCATTCTAACCTTTCCAGGTGAACTTAATGTGACCTTCTCTAAACCTTTGAATGCACATGTCCAACTGTTCAGTGTTTCAGTACTTTTTGCACAAGTTGCTGTTCTCTAACAAGAAGCTTAACAGCAACATTCACAACAGGTTTGATCCATGAATCGACCAATACATTTCCTGGTTCAATTAGAATTGGTATTTAAACAGTCCTCCTCATCATGCTGTTCACATTCTGACATCATGAGACCAAGGCGACACCTAACAGTTGATCAGCAGCACCTCAACACTGGAGGCTTCAAACAGGAAGTCCTCAGACGGAAGTGTTCACTGAGCTTAGAGGGTCACAGAGTGTCATCAGGAGGTTGTAACAGAGATAGAGACTGGAAGAGTCACAGAAAGGAGAGGAGTGGACGTCCTTTGGCCACATCCCAATTTATTGAGACATTGAAATTTTTTGTTGTGGTATACCCACCACTGTTAGATTTTCTTCAAATAAATTGTTTAAGATGAAGAAATTACCATTGCATGCTTCTCCTTAAATGCACTACTTTCATGATATAATATCACTGTAGCATTCACTTTTTACATTTTCCATAAATCTCACCTGAAAGTCGAATATCCCTAACTAGTGTATATGCAGGTATAGTATTTATACTGTGCTCACTTCCTTAGTTTATGATATGCAAGCTGACATGCTAAACTGTTTGTTTTAGCCCGATAACCTTTTATCAACATAGAAATACAGCAGAGCAGTTTCAGCATGTTCACCTAAATGTTTTCATGAGATGCTAGATAAAAGGTTTCTGTGCTGAATGCTGAGAGAGTTCAGTAGATCAATAGAGGAATGAGAACAGCTTACTGTAAGTGGCCGTTGCACAAAATCCGTTCAACAGCCTCATTAAGGAGAAGCTCTATTTGAGTTTGTGTGTAAATTAGAGGACAATTTCATATAATGTCCACCCAAAGCTACAGCTACAACAGTAAAACATGTTACAAACATAACATCACCTCACTTAATTTGGTATGAACTTCACCTGATCCTGAGCTCCACAAAAATCCAAACGATAGATCTGTCGCACCACCTCCTGCACTAAATTGTGTTCAGTTTGTTTTGTATCCAGGTTTGGTTACACTGCACACAAATGTCCCTTTTCTTCCTCAAATGGAATAATTTAATTGGAATTTTTATGGTGGAAAAAATGCAGCCAGATGGACACTTTTCCATGACAAAACACACATTCTTAAAAGCCAGAACCTGAAATTAAAACATCATGGGAAGATTGCCAGGAACTGATGTTCTGTAGGCTGCACTTTTACACATTTCTGTGAAAATTTTAAGCTTCATTTTTTAAGAATATTTTTGATGTTGTTTATTTGCAGTGAAGTTCACTGTTAAAACTGTGTTTACTGTTACTAGTGTTTTCTGGCTTCTTGTGATTAAAATGTCTCTGTTTTTCTTAAAAAGCACTCCGGTAGCATCCCACATAAACGCACCCTAACCAGCTCTCGTCAGGTTAAAGGCTTATGGCGATGCAGTAGGTCAACTAAGCCGTGTGTTTCTCAGCTGCCAGGAAACTCTGCTTAAGCTGGACTTGGACGGTGAATGAAAAAGGTGCGACACAGATGGTCAGCTGACTGGGCTTCACCTGGTGCTGCCTCCTCCTCCCCCGCTGTGACCTCAGGGCTGACGAACCCGGCTGATCACTCTGTCGTGTCCCGACTCCCTCTGGAGGCTCAAACGACTCGTGGTTAACATCTGAGGGTCAGAAGGCCGGCAGACAGTAACTTCTGCCGTATCTTCACTTTTAGAGAGGTGTTGCTTTCAGCCCTGGCGGCTCCAGAACTCCTCTTGTTTGTTCATATTGATGTTTGTTTGCTTGTTTCACTGCTGCTCTCAGCTTGCAGAGGGAAGACAAACATCCATTTATATTTGCTCTTTAAATATCAGCACAGACACACTTTTGGAAATGTGATCTGTTTAGATTTGAGCTGAAACAAGTGGTTGATTAATTGTTTAGTTGATGGACAGAAAATTAATCAGCTACTGTTAAACATCAAACATTTGCTGCTTCCAGCTTATCGATATGGATTTTCCACTTTTTTTTCTGACAGTAAAATAAATATTTGAATTTATTGACTGTTACAAGAAATTGGAAAACCATATCAAATCAAATATATGAAATAATTGTTAGTTGTGGATTAATTTTTCCTTTTTTAGTTGCACTTTCTCCTCAAACCTTTTGAATGTTTATTTCATCTTACTGCAATTTCCAGAACTCTGCTTTTGCAGTGTTATAGAGGTTCTTTTACTTTCCATCATCAAACAGGGATATTATGAATAATTTGAATCAGTTTTAAGAACGTTTTCCCTTGGATTTTCTCTTGGTTTGTGTAGTCTAATTGCCTGAAGTACCGAAGAGAAAACTGAATGTCCACACACTGGATTAAAGGAATAGTCCCTTTGGGGAAAGATGCTTATTGCTGAAAGTTAGACGAGAAGATTGATAGCCCCCTCGAGAGTGGTTAATTTTATTACAGACAGCGAGACGAGAAGAGTATCACTCTCGAGAGAGGTATCAATCTCCTTGTGTGGTTATCAATCTTCTCATCAAACTCTCTGTAATAAAGCCAATAAGTTTATTTCCAAAAATGTTCATCAACAGTTCGAAATCTGGCTGTGATGATTTATGCAGCATTGATGGACTAATTCATAATGTCTTTGCAGCCTCAAAGTTCATTGGAAGTGGCCTTTTTAAAGTTTTACTGATGGATCAAAACAGTGTTTGATTCTCGCAGGGGACATTTGTATTATGCAAATGTGTGATTGCAGAGTTGTAACTTCCTTTTGATAAAGTCAGCAGTCTAATACTATAAGGTACAGAAGTCACTGTTAAACTCACTTTTTACTAAGTACTTCCTAAACTACAATTTTTCTGCTCCAGAGGAAATGCCACAAAAATCTTAAAGTTTTTGAATGTTGGAGGTAATGATCTAGTAGTGAACATTTTTGGGAAATTCACATACTTGCTTTCTTGCAGAGAATTAGATGAGATGATCGATCCCACTTTCATGTTTGCACAATAAATATGAAACTACTGCCAGCAGAAAGTGAGCTTAGCACAAAAGTTGGCTGGGAATAGGAGCTACAGGAAGTCACTGCACCCACTTACGTACCACATTACGTCATTTTTACACTTGTTTTTGTATGGATTGTACGTACGAGATACGGTGTGTTAATTTATCAGTGAGCTTTAGAGGTGCTGAGTTTGGACAGAGCTTGGCTAGCGGTTTCCTGTTTCCTGTCTTTATGATAAGATAACCAGCTGCTGGCTGTCGCTTCATAATTCTTGTCTTAGTTAGCGTTTTTCTCAAAGTTACACTATATCCTTTAAAGAAACTAAGGGTACTAATGCTAGACAAAAAAGGATAAAAGCGTTGCTTGTCCAATGGCAACAATACTGTAATTTAGTCAGAGAAATCGGTTTCAGTAAAGGGGCAAATGCTCTCTTTGGCTGGTGTTAATGCCCACTGAGCCCTGGTACTACACTGGGAACAAATGTGTAATTTTGTTTTGTTAATGTTGCCTGGAGGTTTGGTCGAGCTCTTGTCCTCAGAGCCTGGTTAGTGTTGGGGTGAATGTTTGGTTGATGGACCTGCCTTGTTTAAATTCAGCCTTTCTGTGTTATTTTGTGATTGTCTCAAAGAAGAAAGAGAAGAAATTAGATAAGTCTGTTTTACCTATAAAAATCCCATCGGTACTAATTGAGATCGTTCTGTAAGTGTGCCGCAGAGTTTTGTGGTTGGTATTTATTTTTAAGGGTTTTATTTATTTTTGGCCAGCATTGCAGTCATTGTCGCGCTGTATTTGCACCATGGATGATACTGTTAAATGCTGTCAATCAAATAAAGTATATTTTTTTCCCCTTAATATTTCTTTCTTACATGTTGAGTCTCTTCTCAGCCTCTGAGACACTAAATGAAAATGAAAGAGAAAACAGCCTATGATTTTCAGTAGCCTCCTTCCAAAGTTTGGTATTTGGTTCCAGGAAATCCTGTCTGCTCTTCCAAACTGGAGGTGTGTCGACTGCAATAATACACTGGCTCAGTACCAGTACCTCATACAACCCCATTTCAATTAATCCAAACTATCCCTTTAATGCATTGATTTTTTTATTTTATTTTTTTTTACCCAGCACTCAAGTGCATTAAAATCTTGTGGATTTTCTGCAAGCATTTACTAAAAACACTTGTTCTTCAGAGATAGAAAAGCTAAAATCTGATTGCTGCCACTCTAAAAAAAAAAAACTGAACAAAAAGAACATGTTTTTCTGGTATTCATGGTATAAATACCACAGAGGATGAATGGAGACCAAGGCCATCATCATTACTAGATTTTAAATTTGTTGTCATGTTGACTACTAACTGAATTCCATGTTATATACAATCTTATTACATTTAAGGTTGAAGATCCTGGATCAGTGTTTCCCAATCTGTGGGAGACTGATAGTGACGCATGGCTTCTAATTGGATGTTTGGAGCAGGGAAACATCTAAAGGAAACATGCTGGGCAGTGGGCCCATGGACCAGGATTGGAAAAAACTGGTCTAGATAGAAGGATTTGCAGACTAACCCACTCATTTTCTGTTTCCTATAGCAGCATTGTCACCACTTTGGGCTCAAGGCATCATGCATAACTGTAAGTCAGCAGAATAAAAGTACAGCTGGGAAATGTAGGACGTAGCTTTGTAGCAGTTTTTTTCCCCCATCCTTGTGACTCAAGTTTCAGATAAGATTTGTAGATGTTGTAAAGTGATGCTACTAACGAAGAGTTTAAGAGAGGAGCAGAGATCTTTACCTTAGTGCACCATTAATGCCTTTTAAGCCTCTGGCAGACAGCAGCAGATAGCTGTCCAAACAGGTCAGAGGAATCTTCTTTATAAGGTTTATTATGTCCTTTACCTGTGGACAGACCGTTAATGTCTGCTCTCTGTGACATGTTTTTTTTAGTTTTCCATTAAACCCGGCCAGTCTCTCTGACTGTAGCAGGTATTATCTGATGATCAGTTGTGAGGTCAGTCAAGTTTGCATGATTTCAATCAGAAATGGCGATGAGAGCACTTTCTGTCACAGTCTGACGGGCATCTGATGTTGTCCAGGAACAACAACAACTTTCTGCTGATGCCTTGCTTATGTGTCTTTTTCATGAGCAGTTATAAAGAACATTTTAGGGAGCTTTACAAACTATTAACCCTTTAAAGCCTGAACCATGAAATAATTGCCAGAAAATTCAAATTCTTTGAAACTGGAGTGTTTATTGAACCTTTTTTCTACATCTGGCTTTTTTGTGCAATTTATTGCTCACAGTTTATCTTAAACAAACAAAAACATATTAAACACAAAATACAAAAAAATTCACACTGATGATGTAGAGGTCTATGTATCAAATATGGTACACTTGGCATTAAAGGATTAACCTTTGGCTTGTTCATTTATTTAAAAGATAAAGGCACTTCTATTCCCTCTCTGAATTCTGAATCCTGACTTTTCATGTAAATTCTAGTTTGTACAAAACTTTGCTTTATGACCAATTGCTTGTGCAACTAATTCCCATCAGTGTCGCCTCTAGTTGTTCTCTGCTAATTATCAAATGGCAAATTGCACTCTACAACATGAAACTAAAAAGGCTAAACATGTCATTGTGATCATGCTAGCATGATGATGTCACTTTTAAAATGAGCTTTACTGTAATAAAAAGTCATGTTAGCGCTTACTTATTAATGGAAAAAATAACCTCTGTACTACCCTCAGACAACAACCGGTTTTACAAATCAATTTTATTCTTGAATGTATTCAAATATCTATCTATCAATCAATCAATCAATCAATATTTTTATAGTGCCAGTTCATAACAGTGTTATCTCAAGGGTCTAGACCAAACTCTTTAAGAAAGACAGGAATTCAAAAGTAAGGATTCAAGAATCCCCACATGAGCAGCATCATAACCAAATAATCTCTGACATCTGGCCAATCATGGCACATGGTTGAACCTAACATCCAACATCTGCCTTATTTTGAGTTACAGATATATGATATTTAATTATTCCAAATAAATTATCCTTTGCGGATTTAAAACCAAATTACCTCAAAGCAAGTGTCAAATTTTTTCTCTTTGCAAGCATATTCTACACCTGTACACCTGCAGTTCATACTTGTCCTTTAGTAAAAGCAAAAGTACTTTCTTATAATAACTATTATGAGGACATGAAAGAGGATGATAACGAACGGTAATTCAAGAGCGGAATAAGAAGAAATCAGTGAACTCAACATAAGGCCTCAGTTTGCCCTTTGTCTCATCAGTTCAAAATCCTTAAATTAACTTTGTTTACTAATCCTGCCTCCCCCTATATTTACAACTGCTTAAGGAAACTTGGAAAAGCACCAATGAGATTAAATGGATGGCATCCCAGCTGCTTGCCCTTGATCTCTGTGTCTGAATCAGATGCCTATGTGTGTTGTCCTCACAGTGACAGTCAGAGAGGAGAATCTCTTCCTCTCCCCCACGACTCTCTGGACTAGAAGCTCAGCCACAACGAGTCAGAAAAACAGGAAGAGCTGCTATTCACTGAGATATTAGTTCCTGCAGGACCAAAGTTTTCTGTTATGCTTTTTTTCTTCTTCTGTTTCATCGGCTTCCTGCCTTGAACTGCAGTTTCTATGGCTTCACAGAGTGCTCAACTGCAGAGATTGCAAAGCCGCCGCTCAACTATCAACTGTCTCTCGCAGGGTGTGGAAGACAACAAAACATTCCCATTTTCTCAGGACAAAAAGGTCAAAGCATGGACATCTCTGGAGACTCTCGACTGTCCGGGCATAAAGGCAGACTGCCCCAAAGCAGAGGACAGACCAGAATGGCAACAGACCATCGACGTTAATGTTGGGGGGAAAGTGTTTCATATCCCCAAACAGTGTGCCATTAAATATCCCAACACCCGGATAGGCTCTTTGGCCTTCTGCAGGGACAGAGCAAAACTGCTCACACTGTGTGACGACTACTCTGTACGCAAGAATGAGTACTTCTTCGACCGTGACCCTTCCTTCTTCCACCACATCTTCCATTTCTACAAAAGTGGAGTGCTGTTTGTCATACGGGAAATGTGCCCCATCAACTTCGAGGAGGAGATTGCATACTGGGGGCTGAGCCTGAAGGACACCCAAGTCTGCTGCTGGTTGATGTTTGAGGAGAGGGTCGAGGAGGTGAAGGACAACCTGAAGGTGGATAGGGAGCTGATGGCTGAGATTGAGGTGAAGTATGATGACACATGTTTCAAGGACATGATCTTTGGGGAAAAGCGGAAGACTCTGTGGAAGATTGTGGAGGATCCGTACTCCTCAACTCTAGCGAAGTCCTTCAGTGTGCTCTCCAACATTTTTGTGCTCTTCTCCATCGTCGCAATGGCTCTCAACACTGTGGAGGATCTTCGAACGTATACAATAAACGGCAAAACGCACATGGAATGGGTGGAGATCATCACCATTGTGTTTTTTGCCTTTGAGTATTTAATTCGCCTTGCTACCACTCCAAACATTGTAATGTTTTTGAAGAGTGGCCTCAACTTTGTGGACATGGTGGCAGTCATGCCTTATTTTGTCCAGATCATCTTTGAAGCCTTATCTGACGCGGAGGATGTGAACGCACAGGAAGACCTCAGGGCCATGGCTCAGGTCAGCAAGATCAGCCACGTCCTTAAGGTCGTCAAGCTGCTGCGGATCTTTAGGATTTTGAAGCTGGCTAGACACTCCACCGGCATGAGAGCGTTTGGGTTCACTCTGCGTCAGTGTTACCAGCAGGCCTGTTGCATTCTCCTCTTCATTGCCATGGGAATCTTCACTTTCTCTGCACTCCTTCATTCAGCCGAGAGGGAAACTGAGGGATCTCCTGTCACTAGTATCCCATACGCCTGGTGGTGGGCTGCGGTGAGTATCAGTAACTGAATAATTGACCCAGGTCATTCCCCCGCTTCTAGACCTCAAATGTGATCCTGATCCACATCACCTTTTCTACCTTTAGTGCACACCTGCCTTAGAAAACACATATGACATTGAGCAATACTACCACAAAGGATATAAAAAAACCAGCATAATAAAGTATCTCTGAATGCCACTAAACTCAACTTTTCTGTATTTTAAAAGGCTGCCCATGTTTTTTTTCTCTAATGAAGAAGGAAACAGCATTAAACAATCCAGTTTGTATGTTTATTACTGGTGGCTGTTTGCTAGTAAATCCTGCTGTTCCCTCTGAAAAACAAATCAAAACCAGCTACATGAATCTGAAATGTTGTTTCATAATAGTCTGTTAGTCTATTGGGTCAACAAAGGAAAAAAAGAAAACGGCCATTTGAAATGTGTAGCTGCATGCTTCAGCGCATGTAAATGCCCAATTTGGTTTTGTGGGTTTAGATGGGAGTGGCAACCTAGTTGTAATGGAAACAGACAAATCCTTCCAGTTACTCCAGTTTAGCAGCATCTCTTCTAAAAAGTGATGACACTGATGAGACATTTTCTTATTCATATCATATTATAGTGAAGAAAATATTAATGAACACCGAATAACATGGGACTGTTCACTTTGCTCTCTTAGGTCAGCATCTCTACGGTGGGCTACGGGGATGTGGTTCCCGTGACTATCCTCGGCCGCATCGTGGCCTTTGGCTGCATCTCATTTGGTATCATCCTCAACGGCATGCCAATCTCTTTCCTCTTTAACAAGTTCTCTGAGTACTATGCTAAGCTAAAAACCCAGGAGTACAACACTAAGCTAGTGGAGCGGCGACTTCACCTTAAGAAGCGCCTCCAACGCAAAATGGACATGTGTTTTCATCCCTTGGAGGACGAGCATGGTACAGACAGCTGCTGCCAGAGCCCACACTGAGGGAATCTCAGTCTGCCAGGCTACTTAATGGCTACTTCATGAAGGGGTCTACGGTCTGAACGTGCTGCTTGGCTGCTTGTATTCTTCAAGCGGGACAATATGTTTCCGAGAAAAAGAACCTAACATGAATGTACAAAGAGGATGTGGGTCAGAAAAGAGGAAAATGGAAGAGGAAATGGACGGGTACTTTGCACAGCTGTCTCCTTCACTCCTCCGCACCGACCACCAGTATGACCCATTTAAGTGTTCTCGTCAAACAGATAGCTGAAAACCACAAAAGTAAAGCACTGACATTGATCTGAAGACATCTTATTTGAAACTTCTATTCAAAGAACTTATTATGGTACTGGTAAAAGATGTTTGAATGTGGAAAACAGGGTTCCAAGTTGAAATACATACTCAAGTTGTGCAAAAGTTGCATCCACATTGACTCTTAGCTTAACTTGAACCTATGAATTGTAACTGATGAGTGCCTATAAATGAATAGAAACACTTCACTCGAGTCAATGCTTCAATACATAAACATACACTCATGATTCCAATCAATAATGCCATGTACTGTATGTTGCGTGATTACTTTCAATCATATGAATAATCAAAGCAGACTGTTGACTATAAACATCCCTGTCAGTGTGTAAAGGCTCTTTATTACTCCACTGCAAAAGCAACAATAGAAAGACCAATGGACAAAAGGTTTCCTTCAGAATTAAAGTCAACATTTGGTTAATAGAGGATAACTTTTTTCACATGAAGGACAATGATGAGGAAAGCAACTTTTCATTGCTGTCGGTTACATGTTTTTTTTATTTTTTTTATTGTTTTTATAATTTATTGGGGTTAGCTTACCTCACCTGTCTTGTTAACATCCCTTTTAAAATCACTGTGTCATATGTTTCTGCATTAAGTTGTTTAATCTGAATTAAAGTTGAACACATCACACCTTGACACTAGACTAGTTTGTCACGGTGTGGTAGGGAAACGTCTTACATGAGGTTTCCTCAGTTAAAACCCATTTCCTGTGACATGACAACTGAGTCTCATGTGACTAAGAACCTCTCTGCTCACTGCTGCAAACAGCTTTTCATCAGAGTGCCCAAAGAGCGAGATTGAATTGTTGAACTCTGGAGATGCAACACTACATTTTATTTAAATTTCTATTTAAACTTACAACTACATAGTAAATGCATGAACTAAAGCAAAGTTTGACGTTTGGGAAATATGTTTATTTTCTTTTAAGTTAAATGAGAGCGTGGATACTACTGTCATATCTATCTGTTGAGTATAAAGCCACAACCAGCAGTCACTAACTTTAGCTTGCTGGTTTCGCTCTATATTTGGTCTTTGTAATACTAAAGCTGCAGTTTACACTGCTCAGGTATGAAAAAAGCATCTTCTCATTTAATTCTCTGCCAGAAACATTCAACATCGGTACTAAACCTGAAATCTCTCTTTAGCTGCAAAATTAGGTAGGTAGTTAAATTACCAAGATGCTTGCTATGTCTTTCAGCCATTTGGTGCTGGGCAGGTTGAGTATAGTTTGTGAAGATGAAGTTGACAAAAGCAGTGAGATCTCTCAGAGTACATATTCTTTTATTCATATAAAGCAAAAGATCTCTGATTAAATGTTGAGTTATGATATGATTAACAATATCAGATCATTGTTTCACACTGACTAATACATTCTGCTTTTGTTCTACTTTTTACCCCCCTGGATCGTATTATTCGGTTGAGTTTATCAGTGTGATGTTGTTGTTGTTGTGATCAGACATTTAATGCAAATTTCTTGGCAACTGACAGTGAGACTATTTGTCATTCCAGTGAGCCAGTTAAATATGATGAGCTGTTGAGGCAGGTGTTATTTTTGGTTTCGGTACACTCCAAATCTTAACCAACATTTAATTGTGGCCCAGCTTGCATTAGCCCACAGTTGACTTGTTAGAGCTACATAAAAAAGCATATATAAACATATATAGGGGATAAAAATCTGTTTTATTTAATCATAATGGCAAAAACGGTGAAAACAATGTCGGAGGAAAGCGAAGGATCCTCCATAATTAGTCACTCTCCAGGTCAGGAAGGAGACACTGGGCAGTGGAGAAAGAACACAAATTATTCTCCAAAACACAGATGATTATTTGATTTACCAGTTACAACTAGTCTTCAATGAAATAACTTGGTCTAACAACTGTTTCAAGATTTTAAGAGTATTGCGCAAGTATTTCAATGAGCCAGTTATTGAAGTTTTTTTAAACTTGACAGACTCCTGTGAGACTTTACTTTCGCTCTGCTTTATAATAAGCTGTTATCAAACTTCTTTTGACTGTCACAATGCTGTTTGAATTATCTCAGCTCTACTTTGCAGTTGTTACTATCTGATTACCTGTGTTCTTTAGTTCAACAAACAGATTAAGCACAGGTCTACCTGCACTGCAGGTGAGGTCATTTGGTCAAAACCAACTGTGCCAGATTCAAAGGGGAAATCAAAATGTTTTTCATAACTTGATGTAATTTATTCAACCTGAATTCTGCTTTTCAACGCAGACAAAGCAGACAACATTCAATAATCTACAGCAACTGTTAATGTAGCCGTTTTATTCAAGTATAATGTAATGTATATTTCCCTTTATGTCAACTGACTTGTGGTATGGGTATAACTGTTTCCCCTCGAGTTTGTGCTGTTCATCAGCTGCAGTGAGGCTCAAGCTCTACCTCAGACGTCAGATATATGTCAGGCTGGAAAAGAATTGTTGAAAGAGTTTTTTGTGCTCCTGCTCACACACAAATCTAATTAGTTTCCACTGGACACTGAAGAGAACGCTTGCACATAATTTACACTCCATACCTTGTGCCTGACTTGCTTGTTATCTCAGATATTCTGCTGTAAACAGCAAAGATCAAAAAAGCAGCACCAAAGTGTTTTGAAGCCATGAATATCAGGAAAATACTAGCTGTCGTATTTGCATCAGGTGTTTGGTGGAATTTGATTCAATAATGAGATCCTAATAACAATGACTGGGATGATGATTGAGATATCTTGATGAAGGTTTACAAGGTACGTGTGATGACTTGGTGATAAGGGCACAATAAATTGCCACAGCTTTGCATAATAGTCGTGTGTAATGACAGCATGTATGTTTCTATCTATCTATCTAGAGAGAGGGAGGGAGAGAGAACTGGATTACAATTACTGAACCATTAACAAATAAGCAAAATTTTAATGTATATATCTGGTTTAGGAGTTTATTTAATTTACTGAATAACACTGCAGCGTAATTCATATTCTCCTTGTGGGTTTTTTGAAAATCTTAATCGGCAAAGTAAGTCAACCTACAGCTATCAAATAAGTAAGTAAGCAAATATGCAAACAAACAAATAAATAAATACATTGATCCATACCTTGCTTATCCTTTAGGGTAGATAGATAGATAGATAGATAGATAGATAGATAGATAGATAGATAGATAGATAGATAGATAGATAGATAGATAGATAGATAGATGGCACTCCTGGGACTCCTGACTCAGCAGCAGGAAAGGCACCGCCCAGCCTGCTCCCAGCAGCACAGCACAGAGAGCCATGCTGGTCCTGCTGTTGCTGTTGCTGTTGCTGTTGTTGCTGCTGTTGCTGTTGCTGTTGCTGTTGCTGTTGCTGTTGCTGCTGCTGTGGCTGCTGCTCTCACTGCACTTATTAATGATCTGTGTTCCCACAGAGACACACGACAGGGTCCATCTCCTTCTGACGGTGAGTACACTTCTCCTGTAAACATTTCTCATAACCTGTTTCTCTCTTCTCCCTGGAATTTATATTCTGGAGTCAGTTTCCGTTTTAAAGTGACGGTGAATATTTTAGGTAACTGTAGATTTTAGGTATTTTATTATCATCGAGGCTTAATCAGCATCTTATCCAATCTAAAGAGGGCGCTTGACGAAAAGCATACGAGCACTTCAACGATTGGGTTGGAAAAAAAAAATAATAATAATAAAGTATCTAAAATTAGTTCTGTTTATATGAAAGCGTCTGTTTCATTTTATGTTTTCGGACCTCTCTTGCAGATCCTTATCTGTAATACGCATAAATCGCTATGCACAGTCCGTTATGTGAGTTAAATGTAAATGTCACCTGGTCCTTCAAATTACGACTTCCTAGAGCGAACCAGCCAACACTGAGGCAATCTGGGACGTCCAGACAAAAACACACTCAGGTCGCAGACGGACACCAAGTTGAATGAAGACATGATTGTGTTATTAGTCCATATGTTCTGGTTCATAATGGTTTATGGCATCGCATGATGTTCGCTAAAGAATTTGATAGACGACTGAACAGTAAGCATACAATAAACATGACACCTCAGGCTGGTTCTAGTATGATCACTCATACTTATTTATGTGTGTCTATAAGTTTTTGTCGAGTTTCCGCGCAAAGTTTTCTCCTCTTTGCCTCCATCCGGTTTCTCATTCATGTTACTCCTCTGCAGAGTCACCGCGTTTTTGGAGGTTATTCATGTTACTTTAGTTCTTTTGTTTATTAATGGGAATCTGAGTGCTTATAAGCAGTGATGGAATAAGCTCTTTAATGAAGCTCTTTAATGAAGTAAGAGTACCAACACAGCAAGGTAAAAATACTCAAGTAAAAGTCCTGTTTAAGTGGAAGTACAGAAGTATTATTGGCTAAATATACTTAAAGAATGAAAAGTGAAAGTACTCTTATAAGGAAAAATATCCTTATAAGAGTAATATAATATTATATTGATGCTTCGAAGCACCAGTTTACTGTTTGATTTGCTCCAGCCGATGCTAGTTTTAACCATATTGGAGTTAAGAAGTTTAGTCTGGTGGTTCCCAACCTGAGGCTGAGTTCGCTCCAAAGGGTCACAGAATAAACCAGAGAGGTCCAGAGATGATTAATGGGAGAGGAAAAAGGAAAAAGAATTTGCTAGACTTGACTGTGTTTTTTTTTTTTTTACCACTTGAATGAAACCATGGGACAAGTGAAATGTATCCTTGATGAAACGGACAACAAATTTCTTGAGTAAATACACTCTGTTACCAATGTTAATAACTGACTGAGAAAGTCAGTCTCTTGTTTGGATGACAAACAGGATGAGTGCAACAGGTTACTACAGTATATAACCTCACATGGCATTATAAATCCCATAAGGATTACAGCAGAAGCCATCACATTGGAACATAAAACTGAAAGAGATGTCTTTACATCTTATCAATGACAAAATATGGGAATAACAATGGGCAAATATGGTTTTCTAAGAAATTCCTTAACTATGAATTGTTTACTGCAGGCTAAGAGCTGATTATTAATAAAAGGCACATCTGCAACCTTGTTCAGTAACAGTTACTGAGCAGATTACCAAGAACTGAAGCGAAATGAAATAAAATGAAAAAAAGTCTCTCTCTCTCACAGGATTTCAACGAGGTAATTGTGGATTTGTTGTGGCAATTAGTTATGAAGTGACTGTTATCACTGTCTGCGGTTACTGATGCTTGGATGATACACGCCAAACAGCAGATTCAGCTTTTAGCGAGGTTGTTCTATCCAACAATGGGCTCCCCATTTGCATTTACAATTCGGTTCCATTAAGGCTCGCTGCGGCGGTCACGAAAAATTCATGTCAGCCAAACTGCGGCAGGAAACTGTCATCACACCCCACACATTATACAGTGAAATTGCTCCTGTCGCTGTTATATAGCTGGATTATTATTACTGATGCATTCCAGTGCAGCATTTCAATGCTGGTTAAGAGTTAGCTCACTTTAATGGCTTTATACACGTGTTGTTCACTGAACCTACAGTAATCCATCATATTTTATAAATCATATAGTTTGTCTGTAAAATCTGCAAAGTAACTTGTAAGGCACAAGCATGTCAAAATAGTATTTTGCGTTAATGCATCTACTATCTACTATCTGTAGCTAATATTCTGAGATAAATGGTATTGAAACAAACAACAAAAACACTTCAAGGACGGACTCTTGTTGTTCTGCAGTAGACAACAGACTTTTGATTCCTAAAAGGTTCTTCTGTGACTGTCAGAGATGACGATTTAACTCAGTGGTCATATTTAACGCTCTGGTCATAACTTTCATCACAGCAACATGCTGATGCATTGTTTGAAACACTGTAAAATCAAATGATAAGGTAGGCAATAGTGACATTATGCAAAACACAGTAAACATGAAAAGAGGCCAGAGACATCAAACAGACCTTTATCAGCACGGAATGAAAAAGGCTTCATGAAACACTTGAAGAGCCGAGAAGCTGAGAGAGCTCTGACTGTCTTAACAAGAGCCAAGCAGTATAGTTTTGTAGTCTACCATAGTAGTACCATCATATATATGTAGTTAATATATATTAGTTAAAAAATTAATTAACTGAGGTATTGCAGGATGACTGTAGAGTGAATAATCACACTAAAGGTGCTCCAAGCTTTCTTTCTGACTGTTAACCGGGATGAGGCAGATTTATAGGTGTTATGCAGTCAAGCAATTGTGTGATTTGTGGCATGATTTCCTCATACTGAGTAACAGGGTGAGGCTCATTTTCTGCATGATTTTGTTTTTACAATCTTACAGTAAATGTTCATGTTGAGTTGGGAGCTTTCCTTTTTTCACATTTAACTAAATGAGTATTTAGTTTGTTCTAATGACTTAATGTCTGACATCGCCTATGTAACATATTCCACCCATTTTGAGGAGACATGACAACATTTGATTGGTTGCCACCCCACACCCCATGTAATAGTGCAGCTTGTGAGGATTCTGCCAAGCCACCTCATGTCCTCTCTGAAGCTCAGTTTGCTCACTCAAAAGCTGTAAGTTATGGGTATTCACCCGCCCTATGCCTTACGCTTTGAGACTAAACACAAATAGTCAAAGTTTTGTCTTGTAGAACGTCATTCGGCATGAATGTTTTTTTGGCACAGGAAGGTCTCAATACAATCTCCTCTCAGCAGTTGATGCTAAAATTTAAATACTCTAGTATTTCAGGGGCAGTTTCCTCTGATAAGCATAAAAACAGTAACTCCATGGTCTATATTTCTTGCTTCTGAGTCAGAAAAAATCGACAATTGATTTTTTGGAATAATGTAAAACTATTTCCAAACTGGCTGCTGCAGTCTGCAGTGCCACCACTGCATGGCATAGTGATCATTTAAGAGCAGATTTGTGTCATTTTGACAGAGGACCTACAGACCACCAGAGTCCCCTGGAGCATGCTAATGCTAACGTCAGTGTTTTGATGGTGTTGCTTTCTTAAGTTACTGTAACTGTGGAGTTTGACATTTGATAGCAGGTGTTAGGAGACACCACTCTATTGGTTATCCACCCAACATACTAGAGCTAAAGGAGGTGGATCAGGTGCACCAAAAGTGGCACAGCAGCTGCTTTGTCAGGAAAACCACAAATTGATACTGCCTCATTAAGTGTTGCTGTATTACCCCGATTACAATGAATATAATGGATTTCACCTGTGTTAGGTCCATGCATTTTTACCCGTCTTGGGTAGTGTGTCATATTTGCCCTACTGTATATATTTCGTAGACATCTATAAGCAAAAACATGTCAGGAATGTAGCCATGTTTGTATCTTAAACAAGCTGTCAAATTTATTATTCAGTCAACCTGAGAAAAATATCTGCGTCTATTTAGTATAATATTCTATCAGATTGTGGCTCCCCACATTTCTTTCTCTTAAACTGTTGCAGTGCGACACTTGATGCAATTAATATGCAAGCAAGTGATGCCCAATTAGTCTTATTAGCTGTTTTATGTCTCACTGAGATGTCTGTTTTGTTTTGTGTACTGCAGAGTTTCAACAATGAGAAACATCAGAGCAAAAACGTTCCTGTTGGCGGGGGCTCTTGGTCTGTTGGTCCTCCATCTCTGTAAAGATTTCATTGACCACAAAACAATCCGCCCCCACGAAGACGTGAGAGAGGGCGACCATCAGATAAGGCAACCTTCCACAAAGGAATCCTACGTATACTCCTGGCCGAGATGTCAACAAAATACGTCTGCTGCCAGCATCACAGGCTTCAGCTCTCTTCCTGCTGCCATAAAAGACTTTCTCTACCATCGTCACTGTCGCCATTTCCCCATGATACTGGACCTTCCTGACAAATGTGGAGGAGCTGAAAACTCAGCTAAGGTCTTCCTTCTGCTGGTCATTAAAAGCTCCCCTGTGAACTACGACCGCCGAGAGGTGCTGCGGAAAACCTGGGCTAAGGAAAGGGTACACAATAATGCGTTGATACGAAGGATCTTCATCTCGGGAACGATGGATGCTGGTTTTGAGAAGAAGCGACTGAACAAATTACTTGAGCTGGAGCAACGTGAGTACAACGACATCCTCCAGTGGGACTTTAGAGACACATTCTTCAACCTCACCTTGAAGCAGGTACTCTTCCTTGAATGGATGCAAAGAAACTGTCCGAATGCTCGCTTCCTGCTAAATGGTGATGATGACGTTTTTGCCAACACAGACAACATGGTCGAGTACCTCCAAAGCCTCAAGGACAATGATGGAGCCAAGCACCTCTTTACTGGATATCTGATCGAGAATGTGGGGCCCATTAGATCACCACAGAGCAAATATTTTATCCCAGTTCAGGTACAGGAGTCAAACTCATATCCCCCCTACTGTGGTGGTGGGGGCTTCCTCTTGTCTGGCTATACAGCTTTGGTTATACACCAAATGTCTCAGTCCATTACCATTCTTCCCATTGATGATGTTTACATGGGGATGTGTCTGGCCAAAGCAGGACTTAGGCCTAGTTCCCATATGGCCGTGAAGACTTCAGGACTGCACATTCCCTCCAGCAAACTAGACAGCCATGATCCATGCTATTATAAGGATGTTTTACTGGTACACAGATTCCTTTCAGCTCATTTGTATCTTATGTGGCACAGAATCCATGATCGTAATCTAAAATGTGGTTCCTCCAAGAAAAGGCTTTAGCAGCATCAAACTCTAAGGTGTTGAGGATGGTGTATTTTTTAGCCCTTCCAGAGCCAAAAATACGAGAGCAAACATATAAGAAATTTCATTTAACTCACAGTTGCCTTCAAGGCAAGATGCATTTCATACTTTGTGGGGTTAGGTTTAGGTTTAGGTTACAAAAAATGCTTTGTTCACGATTAGCACAGCAATGTTTCCATACTATGCTAAATCTGGTCATAGTGCTTGACAGGCGTACTGTAGCAACAGACACTAAGAGCTTTGATGACATCTTTCTGTATAGCTTTCTGTATATGCAAGAGGTTAAACCCCCAACTGAAACCTTAGAATAACAGCAGAGCAGTAAGTGAGGTCGCGAAATACTGTGTACTGTACTAGTAAGCATGTGAAGCATAGCATCATTCTGACTTTAGAGATTCAGGAAGATTCAGAAGAGGTCTAGTCAGCTAGAATATATATAAATCACTGTGGCCTAAATTGGTGTATGGGTTGTTTGTTTTTCTTTGGAGAAACCACAGTCACAGTTATGACTATTCTGTGCCACAGCATTTGTTGAAGATCACAGATTATGTCAGTTTATCTGTGGGTTTGTTTTTCCTTTAATTATGATTGTATGTAGGAGAATGTGTAATGTATATTACATTTTCCTATTTATGTTATTATGTCAGCCTGACAGTGTGGTGTGTTGTGACTAGGGCTGGGTATTGATCCATGATACAGTGTGACTGCCAAATCAATGTCCATAGCACATAACTATTCCAAAAACAGTCAACTAACAAAAGTTAGCAACAAATACTTCTCAGTCAATTTTGCTTATTAATTGATCAGATATTTCAAGACTATTTTCCTATACAAGTATGATGTATCAGTGTATTTACACTTATACATCATACTTGTGCACCTGTTCTCCAGTGTTGAAACAGTACCCAGCTCTAGGTGTGAGCGGTGGAGGCTATAAGGTAGACTGTGGTGTCCACAGTCTGACAAAAATATTGAAAAATAATTTCTCAGGGTCTCTTAAGATTAATGGTATAATGTTACTAAGTCTTATGCTTAAGTTCATACGTTTACAGTTTTTTTTAATTTAAGTATTTTAGTGTAGCCTCTATATTTATGTTAAAACATTATGTTCAGAAAACGACTTTTGTATGTTTTAGTGCCTTACAGCAGCGCTTGTCAACCAGGAACCACTGTTAGAATTGCAAAAATATGTTTTGGAGGATTGTAAATGTTAATGTACTGTCAAATACTCAGATTTATGAACATAATCAGGTGTCAGAAATATTACTACAGGCTTTTAGTACTTTGTAAGTTAAAAGTTAATTACCTTGTCTTTTTTTTATTGAATATGTCCAAATCTATTTTATTTTCATACTGCTGGAACAATGGGCTGCATACGTATATGTGTGTATATATATATATATATATATATATATATATATATATATATATATATGTCTGTGTGTGTATATATTATTATATTATTATTATTTTACAATTAATGACCTTGAAATTAAATTGTATATTTAAATTAAAGATACACAAAAGACAAAATATTGGTGTGATATTGAATTCTCAGACCTTTGATTCAGGGCCACCCAGCAGGACACATATTGGGTTGTATTTGTCTTCGCATACAGTTCAGCCATTCAAGCTCCGAGAGTTGTGTAAGATTTTTCTTGAGTCATCGAGTGATTCATGTGTACTTGCATATCTACATTTATACATACTAATTAACACATATCGGCGATAGCCCTATGCACAGCTGTATACATTCCAACAAGAAAACGTTAGTTATTGTAACTGACGTCAAATGAAAGAAAATGAACGGTCCCTCTGCTCACCTGTATGTAATGACTGTTTGACACCAACAGGTCAGTTATCAGCCCGAGAACATGACACTGACACTGAGACATCACCTTACAACTCTTATATGGCAAGGTCCCCTGACACATTCTTGCTCTCGTCAGTAACAAACTCTTTTACACTTTTGAGTTGCTGACAAAATCACAGACGTGGGCAGAGGTTCAGAGATTAAAGTATAATGTTCATATAAGATATCGGGTGAAATCAGAGTTAAAGGACAACATCCACAAACTACCAGATGTGATTAAATATTCATTGCAGCAGGAAAAGCCATCAAGTTACTACCTAACATGGCTGTGTGCTGAATCAAAACAAATGAGCAATTACAAGAAGAATGTATCTAGCCCATGCGTGCTATTTTCATCCCTGCTAATTTGAAAGATATTGAATTTGATAAACTGTCTTGCTATCTATGTTATCTTGATATCTACCCTCTTGTCATATTCAGGATGTGCCCCCTCTGCTGAACACATTTGCTCTTTGGATGGTGAAAGTTGACACTATGGAGAACATTTCACCCACACTGGTTCATGTTAGACCTTCCTTCCTTCTGATAGCTCAAAATTGTTTCACCTTTTAAAAGAGACAAGCTGGGTAAAAGGAAATTGAAACATCTGGTGATTAGTCATTTGTAATATAAAATGAAGGTCACCTAACAGTGCCGCACTGAAACTGAAACATTTTGTGATAAGAGTTGAAATATGGAGAGTCTAGTTATTATTCACCTTTTTACAGTTTAGTAAGTGTGAGACCTAGAGGGGTATATGAGGCATGGTAGCTGTCTCATACTATTCCTTCCTTTTAAAATGGACATATTTCAGGTGGCAAGGTGAAACATGCTAGTTCTTATTTCCTGATATTACTTTCTTGTTGTTTGATGAATGCGATAAGCTCTCACTGTTTTTTTACATCATTAGATTTGATAGAGATTTTTCTGTTTCAGAGAGTGAACCGAGATCCAGATTAGATTTAAATGATGAATTGTTGAGATCCATTGTATTTACAGCATGATAGTAGAGAAGTGCAGAAAGTGCGGATGTGATTTCTAAAGGGACTAAATCAACTTTGCTGCCCTCTAGTATCCAAAATATATTACTGCAGTACAAAATGACCAGAAAAACATGCATTGAGGTCATACATGCCATATTAATATCTCTCTAAAAATGACAATATTCACTGGTAGTGAGATGTTACACAATCCTCCCACAGATAATTCACATGCAATATACACACCACAGAGCACTTTTACACTTTTATTTTTTACTTACATTTAAGGACTAATGATACATTTGTTACTGATGACAATAACTATAATAGTTGGTCGTTAGATTTTTTATTTCAGTGTTGGCTATTTCAGCAATTATGGTGTGGATGTGTGTGCTGCGAATTGTAGTTTCCAGAGGAAACAAGAAATTGGGGCGCCCTTCTGTGAACAAGCAATGTAACCATAGAACCAAATGACAACATATAAAACGAATATCATAAGATACAAAACATACTTTAAGTGCCATTTCTAATTTCTTTGTAAGACAGACAAATTCCCTCTCTTCTGAAATGCTGAATACAAGGTTCAAGGTTCAGCTTTATTGTCATCATATAACACAGAACTGCACAATGAAATGCAATTTTAGCCCCCACCACATTACACACAGAGGAAATGTATAACTATTCAAATATTTTGAATTGCTATAGAATAAGACAATATCTTAGACAATAAAATAGGGCATTCAGTAACTTCATAGCAGAAGTTTCGTGACAAAAATGCATCATCAGTACAGACCACAGAGATGTGGTTAAGCACTTCTGTGAATTGGCAGCTGATGGCAGCAACTATGCCAGTAGTCAGTTTCCTCCATGAAACTCCATGCACACGCACGAAAACTGAATAAATGAGAAACTGCGACTCTGCGAATGGCAGGGGATGAAAATCGATGAATGGCAAAATATTAGCTATTTTACACAATGGTATTTGAAAAAACAGATACCATCCTTTATTGAATGAATGAACTCCAGTTTGATTGATGTTCCTTGAAGTGCACAAAAAAACATAGGATATTCAATCAGAATAATCCAACACTTTTTTGATACTCCCTGGAGTCCACACACACACACACACACACACACACACACACACACAGACATGATTTAAGATATCAGATACAGAGATATCCGTTTTACTGTGTGCCAGTGTGTGTGACGTGTCGCTTATAAAAATACAGGGTGTGTAAAAATATCTTTCAGTTTGCCCAGGTGCGTTGGTAGTGAAGTTTGTGTGGGCAAAGACAAGTGAAATTGTATCAATATTCTCCTGCATCATTCAGGTCTGCTGTTTGGGTACATTAATTTTCTCTATGATAGTGGTGATTAATACAATCACTAGACTTTCAGGATCTCCACAGGAAAGTTATCCAACCTGTGTGTGCCTACTACAGCTGAGTTTTTTCTCTTTATTGTTTTCGATCTGCTTCAGTTTGACCATTGGCTGGGAGCAAAGTGGACATGCTGTTCACACAGACGCTGGGTGATGGGTGTCCCAGAGTCATCAGCACAGCAGCAGTCCAGCTCCTTAGCTAACACCATGATTGGTTTGAAATAATATTGTGTGTGTGTGTGTGTGTGTGTGTGGGCGGAGCTGCCCGAAGATCATTCACCTGCAAACCATCCAGCTGGATGGAGTGTCATCTTTGCAGTGAGTTCACTGTTCTAGGTTTGTCTGTGCTCTGTGATTCTTAAGGCGCAAAGTTTAACCTGGTTTTGTTTCTATTTCAATGCTCTTTGCAATAGACAAAAATCTCATTTATTTTTTATCTTTGGTAGATCTTAACATTGATGATAAGATATTAGAATCATGTTCAGTCAGACATCCACATTACCAGACCCAAAAAGATAACTAACGATAATGATATGGCCATCCAAACTAATAACGTTCTGTAAACAGTGGCGTAATGATGCCACAGTGAGGAAATTTTCCCTCTTGACAATACTGATGCTGCCAATTACACATTTTATAAGATTCACAAATGTGAATGTTGTAGTGGGATCTGAGGACAAGTCAGGGAGTCGTCAGGATTCATCCTTTGGAGAAAATGGATATCTGTAATAAACTTAATGCAATCCATCCAATAGTTCAGATACAATTTTCACTCCAGACCAAAGTGAGCGACTAACCAACAGACCAACACTTAACACTCAATTATTTATTCATTCATTTCTTTCAGCCACGTGTTTTAGACCCACTGGTGTTTCACAGATTACAAAGAACTGAAGTCATTTTTGTAAATATTTCCAAAGCTGCTGCCAAAAAACTGCTTTGTTTCAAACATGGTAAAGGATGTAAATAAGAACACAAAAGACACCACACTACATTATTGTACCACAGTACAAATGCAAAACGGAAAATGTTAGATGAAAAGTATATATTTTTTATAGAAGACATTTAAAATATGCATTGTTCAGTTCCAGTAATTCTTTTACCCCTTTTAAACCTGTCACTCATATTGTCTAATAGATTCTTTGCAGTGGCACTTACAGTGTACCTTACATCTTATAAAATGTACAGTATTTCATTCAATCACAATTCTGGCATGAGGAACGAGTTCTGGTTAAATATGTTTGCTGAAATGTTGTTGCCCAACATAATAATCTTAAAATATTTGATTTTGTAGAAATGTGAGTGTAGCAACTTCAACCAACAAGAGTCACTGAGGGACTGAGGTTGGGCCTGTTTGTCAGATGCGCGCAACCAAAGAATTAACTGGGATTTCAAATAATATATTTTGCCTTTTATTTAAGAAAAAAAGATGATCCACTCAGGATAAAATACGTAAACTCATAATCAAAGTAATCAGTCATCAAAGGAAAATAGCGGTCAACAAGAATACGGCGACCCAGCTCACCCCCCCCCTCTCTCCTTCAAACAATCCAAAACTGAACAGGTGAGTCAATTAGCTTAATAACCCCGCCCATATCCATGTGACCCGCTATCCAATATAATCACAAAATAATAATATAGCCAAAACCTAATAACTTAATATCCCCCTTAACCTTACAACTAAACAATTTCCTCATGGCTCCTACAGTGAGCCCAGCAGCTGCTGGTGAATGTGTCTTTGTACATTATAGGACAGGGAAACGGGTTTAAAGTAGAGTAGGGTAGCCTGGACAAAACTTGCCAAACACTGTTGAAATGCTATCATCTCTATGTGAATGCCCATATAATTGGTTGTTATCCACTGCTGTGAGTATGGATTGAATTTCCATTGGGACAATAAATGAAATTGAATCATATTCATTCATACTGTTGCTCTCCAGTATGAGTTCAGCTGTGTGGCTCCCCGTCAGCCTTTAAGGTTCTCTCACTCGTCCTGCATGATAGTTTCAATTTGGTCTCCCAGGCTGAAGAAACATGGCCGCTCCTCAAAGTCGTACGCCCAGCACTGCTTCATCAAACTGTACACCTGGTGTTATAATGAGATTATTAGAAGACATACATGACAAAGAGCTGTTAACGACAAACAGAAAATAAGATAATTACGACATGTAGCTGAAAAGATTGTCAGTCTCCTCCAGAGTAAAAAGACAAAGATTTTTTTGCAAAGTATTATGTGCAGTTTTGAGGTTGAGGACCTTGTCACTGATGTAAGACAGAAGCCACAATCATTTCGCCAATAGTCTCATTGATTTACAGTGAAATTATCATAGCATTAGCGCATATTTGCATATAAGGGATATGTGAATGTAGAAAAGTGGCAAATAAAACACTTTTAATTTAACTATAATTGAGACGAGAGTCGTCCGAAGGCTCCTGCATTTCAACTGTTGAACCATGAAGAGTGAACATACCTTGGGTGGGCAGTTTGGAGGAGCCAGCAACCTCCAGTTATTTTTTAGAATTTGTGCCAGATGCACTGAAATGGATGGACCCTGCGCATTGTGCCCAATCTCCTGCATGCATAGCTGGAAAAGTGTTATTAAAGAAATATTTAAAATGGGGGAAACTACAATGGTGGAGCAGTTCAACGAATCTTGATCATTTAGAAATATTGAAATATTGGCCATAGGTTTACGCATTGACAGTAAACCTTCTTACTCTTTTTGGGTTGGAGTTTATGTCGCAGTAGGAGAAGAGCTCATGAAGAACGATTCCAAAACTCCAGACGTCTGACTTGTGCGAGAATCTGGACTCACTGATGGACTCTGGAGCGTACCTGCATTGAATGAGCGGTGTAGGTCAGGTAGACAATCCAAGAACTGAGCACAAAATGATTGCTATTTGAAGGCCTACTTCAGTATCTGACTGTCAGTATATTCTGGAGAGAAGAGAACAACGTCACCTTAGTTTGTGTCACCATTTCCTACAGTTGTCTGGCTTTTATGAGAATGAGTCATTAAATAAATATTTTAGATTCAAGGCTACAGCCGACAGCTGCAGCCAATTGTAGCTAATCTTAGTGCAAAGACTCGAAACGGGAAGCCAAGCAAGCCAAGTTTTACAGGATCTGATTCAAACAAACAGCAAAACCGACAAACTACAGGAAGTTACGCATTTCTGCTTTAACACTTTGTTTCAAAAAGTATTTGAATTATCATAAGGAAACATAAGGAAGCCTACCAGAAAATGGGACTCTCTCCAGGCTGTGTGACTCGGTAGTACTCCTTGTCAAAAGGAATAATCTTGGTCAGTCCAAAATCAGCAATTTTCACCAGAGACTCACTGGCCACAAGGATATTTCTGGCTGCCAGGTCTCTGTGCACATAACGCAGGCTCTGCAGGTACTCCATCCCCTGGTGACATTAAACACCACAAAACAGAAGAAAATGAAATAACTCAACTTTTGTCCTTTTACCTTTCAATGCTGTGCAGTCAACCTTTGGTACTCTCTTACAGTCACTGTTTTCCTATAGGAATGACCTTTTATATTCTTCTGGAGGATTCCTGACTTTTTTGTGAGGGATGATGTGAATTCAGCAATTTTTGATGATTAAACAGAGACACATATTTTATGGCAACATTAAAGTTAGAATGTAAACAGTAAATGTACACATTCTAATGCGAATGAGAAAAAAACACAGTAATAAAGCTGACAATCAACCAGGTGAAATTACAGTGAATTAAACCCCCATTTTTTTTGTATTTAATTATATTTTATATTTAATCATATTTCCATTTTTTAAACCTTTTCTTCTAATTTTTTTAACCTTATCTTAACTCCACCTTAACTGTGTTTGGTTTTCACATGTTATATTACCCTCTCTTTTTAAAAGGTGCTATGTAAGTAAATATTATCATTATAAAATTATTATTATTATTATATCTGGCTCTTACTTTGCAGATCTGAGAAGCAAAAAGCAGCATCCGTCTGGTCGTGATGTTATATCGGTTATTCTCCAAGTAGCCAATGAGGCTGCCGTAGGGCAGGTACTCCATCACCAAACTCATACTGAGGCGACCTGTGAACATGCAAACATTTAACATGAAAATCATTCAGTAGTCTCTGGTCAGCAGAGTCAGCCAGGATCTTGCAGGAGATGCATAATGATCTGACTGCACTATCATGAGTGCAGTGTACAAAACATAAAGACATGAGTGAGCAAAAAGGCAGCTTAAAATCTAAAATGAGCATCCCTCGCACATATTTTGGGATCGCCCAATGATGCCTCCTTTTCGGAAGGGGGTAAAGAGAGAGATAGATAAAGTTATGGGAACTGATTTACTATTCACCCCAAGTCAATTTCTTTTAGATCTAACTCCTGAAGACATGTACATCAGAGAACAAAAGTACCTATTACATATACTCTTGATGACTGCTAGGAAAATGGTGACAATAAATTGGATGAAACCACAGCCACCTACAGTGGCACAGTGGAAACAGAAGTTGAGGGAGGTGTATGAAATGGAGGCCTTAACTGCTCAATTACAATTGAAGGCTGATGTCTTCGTGAGGAGGTGGCTACCTATAGCAAGATACCTCTATAACTGAGGGGAACCCCACACTATGTTGTAATGTCTTAACTGTCCATTAATTTCACTTATTGATATTAAGTTTTCTGGGCCCCAAAAGGGTTTTATATGTCATATATAGTCTGTGATGTTGTGTGTGTGATGTTGAGTGTTCTGTTCTGTATTGTGTCTTTCTATGTTTAATAAAAATAAAGTTAAAAAAAAAAAATCTAAAATGAGTACTGAAGAGTTCACTTCACGTAACAATTCAAGTTCACCCAACAATTAAATTAAGAGTGGCTTGCTTTCAGTTAAGTTCATTTTTCATGAGTAAAGCAGTTTCAAGTCCAATCCCTCATGCATATAAACATGAGCTTTTATATTGACAATGACAAACTTCAATGGCACCAAGTTAATCATAAAAGATGAGTACATTTAATTAAATGGAATGTGAAATTTTAGTGTGCAGATATTTATAACATAGGTGACTAATGTGCCTACTTATATCAAAACAAATATCAAATAATGTTCAAACACTGTTGCCAAAGAAAAGATATGACACTAAAAAGAGATATTTTAAACTGAATTATAAGCAGTCTAATTTTGTTCATTTACTGAAGTTGCTTACTTTGGTAGCTCATGTGTTCTGTATGCAGTGTTTTTATTACCCATGCTGTAGCAGACTCCTCTGTACTTGACGATGTAGTCACACTGAAAAACACTGAGGGTGTTGACCTCCTTTTTGAAGTCCTCCAGGGTCGACTGGCTGTTGGGCTGCAGCTTCTTCACTGCCACCAGCTCACCTACGTTATCACCCAGTGGGTCGTACCGGCAAAGTTCAACACTGCCAAAGTTTCCCTGGAAAAGTTGAGTAACTCAGTTGTCAATCATAACCAAAAATGAAAAATACCCATAAGAACCATATATAGTCTGTGCCATTGCAGGGCACACAATAAATGCAATTATGTGAGTCATTTAGAAGGTAAAAAGTGAACTGACGGCTCTACACAATGTCCATGTTGACTGCTGAGTGTAGACTTACTTTTCCCAAAGAGGAGATGTAGCGTAGGTGTCTCTCCTCAAACAGTGTCTGGTCTTGCTGAGCAGGGCTGAGGGCTCTACACACAAGACTCTGTGTGACGGGCTCAGTGGCGTGTAGGATCACATAGTCTGTCACAAAACAAGGAAACGTACCAGCATGGGTTTCGGTTGTCTAAAGTTACTGAACAACATGATTCCAAAAACCCACAAACAAGGACCCATTTTGAGAGACTTTCAGGACCAAACAGATGGACAAAGAAGCATTTAAAACTGATAAGCGATGCACGTCATTACCTGAAGTGATCAGACTGTTTAGCTGGCGGATAATACTGCGACAGGAAGGTCTGAAGGCTGCCTGGTAGTCCATGCACTGACTGATCAGATCGGCTAGCTCTGTCCACTGGGAGGGAGGTAGCTGCTGGAAGTTCTCATAAAACTGTCGCTTCTGCAGAAAACACACCAGTAGCTCAGATCATTCACTGTTTCTGTGCTTTATCCTAACTGTTATCTTATGTTCCAGCATTTGTCATTTACGCATTTTATTGTTGATTGATGTTTATTTTTAGCTTGTTTATTTTTTTAGTCTTTGCTAAGCTTTTAAAATATGCCATCTAGTGAAGTATATTCTGATCATTTGCTGTTTTAAATACAGTGCTTCTTCAGGTTGGAACTATGTACAGAAGTAGGCCTTATTGAAACAACAGTTGTCTGCTGTTTGTATTGTACTTATTATTGTAATAAGGTTTTTATGCTGCCCTAATGGACAGATTTCTCTTGAAAAAGACACACTCAATGAAGCTTTTACCTGGTTAAATAAATGGGGAAAAGTTGCTGGATCTACCAACAAACACAGACCACAAAGATCAGATCAGCGTTCAGTGCACAGTTTGTTTGACTTATCAGGAAAGAAGTGAGAGTACCCGGTCCAACTCCCAGCCTTGCAACGGATTGTTCCCATTGTTGAAGATTTCCCACACAGTGGCACCAAAGCTCCACTTATCACACTCCAGAGTCATGTTGTCCGGGGCCTCCAGTACCTCAGGGGCCACCCATGGGATCCTATCCAGGATGACTACACAATCCCACACAAAAATGCGTTTTAAATCATTTCATTTTCTTGGGTGACACGAATTTCGTTTAATTGTTTGTGTTGTAAAGTCTTATTTAACATACAAATTAACATACTGTGTGCATATGTGGTTATCGTAAAAAGTAAGCAACTGAATTTACAACACTTGGTTTTCTATTCATCTCTTATTTTCATTTCAGTCTATTCAGTGTATTATAAATGTACCCGTCATGGGACTAATGAATAATAGAATATCTTATCTTATTCACTTTTACTTGAATGTTACTGAGTTAATCAACAGTAGCCACAGTACAATAGCACTCGTCAGGTATTTCTCCTTTTCTCTCCTGACTGTTGTATACAGTATATGTTCTATAAATGGACCTCTTGATGTCAGACATGGTTAAAAGGGGATTTGAAAACCCTTCAGAATTTACCATCCTCCCCCAGCATGGCCACACTGATGCCTGGGTCGCTCAGCTTGATGAATGGAGAGCTTCCCTGCAACAGGTCGCCTTCTCTGGCCAGCAGCAGATTTTTGGCACAGATATTTCCATGAACGATGTTCTTTTCCTCCTGCAGAACAGTTTTAAGTTAAGGTTGACTCATTATAGGGTGTATGTGTGTGTATAAGGGTCAGCTTTGACAAATTTGCAGATCCAAACTGTGTACAAAAAATGTCATCCAAGCAGGAATCTTTGTGTATTTTTTTGCCTGTAAAGGATTTCTACCATTCAAAAACCTCTATCAAATTCATTTTAGCAGTAGTGATTCGTTTTCAAACACAGAAATAAGAACTGGAATTTTATTAAGTGAATAAAGTTTAATCAGCCAGTCCTGCATTAGATGGTGTTTCTGTCATCACTTTTGTAAAATCTGGTAATGCTCTATAACAGAAATCTTCATCTTACCAGAAAGTTTAGAACAGATGCGAGCTGTTTAGCTACGTCAAGTTTCCAGCTCACTGACACAGATCTCCTTCTCTTCAAGTAAAGGTCGAGGGCCCCGTACTTGACAAACTCCTGCACCATGATGTCTGTAAGGCACAGCGAGGTTTGTTTCTACAGCTGTACTTCAAACCAAACACAGAGTCAGAAATGCTCACCCACAGACAACGGAATGAGTCCGGGTCACATGAGGTTTTAATGTGAAGAAAGTTATTTTCTCAAAATGAGAAGAATGATTTGATGTTTCCTTCATCCATTTACTGATTCATTCATTTCTTTGTTCAATTCATTTTGATTTTTTGTTGTTCGAGATCTGAACAGAGCCTGTAAATGCTTTGTAACTGATTGTTTGTATTTGTTTTAAATCTTCTTAGAATAATTACATTCACACAACACACATTATTCATTCAGAACATTAACACATCTAGAAAAGATAAAGCACATTTAACTCATGAAGCTGATAAGAAAAACAATCATCAAACTGTAGCAAATAAAGGGATTGTCTGAAAGTGTCAAGGCCATGCCCCAGTGTCCTTCCTTTGTGTGTGTGTGTGTGTGTGTGTGTGTGTGTGTGTGTGTGTGTGTGTGTGTTCCTGTTCTTCCGCTCACATACCTGGATCCTGGACACCTGCCTTCAATCAGCTCATCACCTCTCTCTGCCTAACACACCTGCCCTTCATTGCTTGTCACCTCCCCATCATATCTAGCCGGCTCTTTGTCCACTCCAAGATCAATGTCTCAGCTTCAGTGGTTTTAGACCGCCATAGTTGATGACTCTTCCCAGTTTGACTTCAAGTTTGTACTGTCTTTTCTTAAGTTCATTCCTCAGGTACCTGCCTGCTACTTGCTTGCCTGCTCACCTCTACTGCCTGCAAATCAACCACCACCTGCAAATCCATCTGCCACCCCAGATTGCCCGCGCCATTCTTCATCGCCCCTCAAGTCCCAACCATCCTCTATAAATGAACCCTTTTAGCCTCATCTTATCTCCTGTGTCTGTGTTTGGGTTCACTCTGAACTTCATAACAGGAAGAACCTGCAGTTTGATTTGAACTTACTTTTCACTCTATGAACACTAACACCATATACAAGGAGGAGGTGTTTGTGGAAAATTTGGCTCATCAAGCTGGCAGCTTCAAAGAATGACTGAGAGAGGGAAAGGACAAGAGAAAATGTGTATAATGTTAAATAATTAATTCACAAAAAATATTAAACATTCAAATACTTCAGGGTGTTTTAATCTGAAGAAACCCACCTCCCAGCAGTTTTTGTGAACGGCATCGAGCTCTTTCAGAAAAACTTCTGTCACGTGTTTCTCCCCATCACGAATGTCTGTCTTATAGCCTTTGAACATTCTAGTGAATGATCCCTGTCCAAGGCATTCATCCTTACAGGAAAAAACATATAGCAGCTGTATTGTAGTTTTCTTCATCATAGATAACATTCTACCTTTTATATCAGTTTCACTACAGTGTCATGATTGTGGCAGCATTTGTCACATAGTTGTAATGGTGGCAGGATTAGTTGGAGCCACAGTAGTAATGTAGTAGAACCAGAGAAAGAAGTAGTAAAAGTCTTTGTACAGTTGGAGTCATTTCTACACACTCACCCATTCCAGGTTTTCATATTTGATCATGTGGAACTGGATGTGACTGAATTTGTTCCTTTCAGATGTTGGGGATCCTTGAGCTTCTACAGAGCTGCTGTTGCGTATGATGATCAGATTTGTGAGCTCTGTAGGAACAGCAGAAAACATTATGTATAGTATATAGTTTATTTGTAATGGTTTTGATTGTTTGTCTAACTAACTACAACATGGCTTGAAATTAATTTGCACTGATCATAAACCTGAAAAAATAGAAAACAAAGGCCAATACCTACAAACAAAAATGTATGTTCACTCCTATATATGTATAGTTTAAGTAATATCATCATATCCATGGTTTGGGAAACACACCTTTGGGTCGGGGTGGACAGCAGCGTCCCAACTTAACAGGTACTTCAGCCAGTAGCAGCTTGTTGTGTTGGTAATAGCTGGTGAGCTCTCTCAAACTGGAAAATGATTTCTGGACACCAGGAAGACTGTAGTGCTCATTCTTTATAATGAGACAGTCTTTATAGTCAAGTCCAAGTGGAGTCTGTAAAAATATATACATCACTCCAAATTTTCACAACACTGAAGAAGTTGTTGTAAGAACATTGTTGACTATACTTCAGAAAATAGATTCTACACACTTTGATCAGTGCAAAGGTTGTGAGTGCAAAGGTGAGTGACATGGGAATGACTTGCACATGTTGAGTATGCAAATACTGCTTTTACAAGTTTATTTGTGCTCAGAAACAATGTTCAGAAACACAAGTGCATCATCTGCATAGAGATGAACTTTTATGACGGCAACACAGAGACCTGTGATCATCTTGCAGTCGCAAGCTTTTTGAATACATATTTTATTGAAACTCTCCTAAATAATTAAAATTAAAAGGCATCACAATATTTTTTGTCATCTGGTACACCTCTACTAGGTGGAACATGCCTTGACATGTTCCACCTAGTATATTACTCTTCAGGGTAAACTCTAAATCAATCTTTTTCTCTGTCGATTATGTTGCTTCAACTGGAACCTTTACCTGAACACAAACTGTGAGGAAGAAGTTGTTATAGTTCTTGGGACTCTGCCGGAGAACGAACGCACCACCTTTATATCCAGACTTTTTCAGCTTGTGGACTGCAAACTCTGATCTGATTAGACAACATATAAGGGAAATATCTAAAATAGGTGCATGCAAATGGTGGTATTGGATTCAGTACTTAACAAAATGACTCACGTGATTGGGCCGTGACAGTGGTTTTTAATTCCCTCCAGAATACTTGGAGGCGCAATGTCTTGACAGAAGTAGTGATTCGAGTCTGTGGTCAGTCTGAAGTAGCCATCAACAAGTGACACAAATGAAAGTGCTTCCTTTAGACTCTGGAACTTGGCTTCCTGTGCAAATCACAGATAAGTAGACATTAATCTTCTACAGTAAACAGTAAGGGAAAGGGAACATTCTGGGAAAAATAAATAACATAATCAGTTCATGGAAAATAATGATTGGGGAAGTTTTAAATGTAAAATATGTCCCTTACCAAGCATCTGTCATCTTTGCGGGTTATTGTTACCAGCCTGTTGTCTTGGGGAACCTGCTCATGGCATATTCTCTTTATGCTGATGTCGATGATTTCTTTAAAATCACAGAAGGTATGCCACTCCCAAAAAAGAAAAGAAGAGAAGATGATGATTCAATAACAGTTCTTAACTCACAGGTGAGGAGTATGACCACTGGAGCATCAACCGGATCTTATTCAACACTGAAAGCCACCACACCGACACACCCCATATCTCTACAACCATTTCCTGTTTTCCTCTTCACTGTCAACTGTTCACTAAAGGAAAAAATGGCAAAAATAAATGATATTCTTTTCCATATATATAGATAACAAAGCAAAGCACAAACAAGCATCTGACACAGGTCACCTGATGGAATAAAAAGACTAACTAACCATTATGCTTCATTCCTACCCAAACTCAAGATGAACGTGTTCTTACTAGAGCACCATCGAGATGACAACTTCCACTGGTTTGGATTCCAGCTTCCCCAGTGACCCGCACGAGAGAGAAAGTTGACTTTGAATGGGAGGAAGAAAGATTTACTTGAAAAGTTTCAATTCCCAGAGAAGGTTCGATGCCAGCCAGCTCAATCAAATACTTGAGCTTCAAGCTGCACTCATCTACTGAGCAGGTGCCAAGCTTCTTTAAGAAACGCTTGAGGGTGTTTCGGATTCGATAACGATCCAGGCGGTTTCGCTTTTGGATGTCGTGGCGATGTGACTTGGGAAGACAGGACTTGTAGCTGGAAGGTGAAGAGAATAAACTTTATCTAAATGACAACAAATATTGCAAATTGTACTTACTTTGTACTTTTACTAGTTTGGGTAAAATAAAACATTATCCAAATGTACATACCTGACAGTCTTGCAGACCTCTCTTACACTCTGATGGCGCTCTTTCGCTATTCTCCACAAGTCCAGCACTGCAAGGCCCAGGCATTCCTCTTGGGCACTCAACGGTGGAGACACTCCCGCCTCACTAGCTACAAAGTCGCTTCGCAACTACGTACCAAAACAAATCAGTGATGGACATAATCTTTAATATATGAACAATGCATGCAACTGTTTCAGGCATTTATTGTTTGACATTTCCATATTCAAAACAAGTGACACTTTGAATCACCATATACACTTCGCAACCCTAGAAATGACATTTGTATATTACTGAATTCTTTTCATAACAACTTTTGAATGACAATGTAATCAATACTAGGATTATGTTCAGTGACAATGTTTCTTTGCGTGAATGAAACAATACACTTATGTACCACAGTGGATTATGTGAATCCACAGGTGGTAAAGGTGGATGGCAGACACACAAAATGCAGGACTGTCATTTTAGAGTCCAGAGTTTATCTCCACATTCATTGGTTAAGTTTAAGTTTTGAAATATTTTATGTTACCTGAGCAAAAAGATAATCAATGACACTGTAGTCAAGCACTGGATTGATTCTGTCTCTGGTCAGACTGTAGCGATACGATGATCTTGGTCCTTGTCCAAACCAGTTTCCAAAGAAAAACCTGCATAACAAAAATAAGCCCATTATTGATCATAGCATGACATTATTACAAACCACTAAGCTAACTTCTTAAAATATGCAAATTCACTTTTGGACATGCATTGAGTGAGTGTATGTGCAAACAGGTTTGTGCATTATACTTTGGTAACAAAATTCATCTTTTATATTCTTCCAAAAATTGCTAAAGTTGCTGTTATCTCTGAAAGTAACTGAGCGTTGCATTGAGACTGACTGCACATAATGAGAGCAAGAAGCAAGAAAAAAACGTATGATTCTGACTTTGTATGTGCCACTGTTCTGTAAGACGACCGTAAAAAAATAAGAATTATTTCTTGCTTTTATTGTTAGCTACTTCCAGTCATACTTTCTCACATGCTTTACTGGGTCACACATTTTCCAAAATGATTTCATAGGGATAGTAAGTGTTGAGATTTAAAAGTTACAATGATTATGAAGTGCCTTTTTATATTATGTAAATGTATTATTAATCAATAAGCAGTAAAGCTATGCTGAGATAAATTCACACACACTCACACAGACACACACACACACTCATACACACACACATACGCACTCATGCACACACACAGTTAGGGTGTAGACTCTCAGGAATCTACTCTGAGATAGAAATAAGATAATAAATTGCCACGGCTCTTCCCCATCTTTGACGAACCAATCAGATAGTTGCAGATTTTGAGTATTTGACTAGCTCACTCTCTTCTGGGAAGTTGGCTGCAGTTAATGGTTTACCAACTGTGGTTTTCTGAACAGAAGAGATCCTTGTACAAGCCATTTTGATTCTCCAATATTTGGATTAAATATTTGACTGATAAATATTTGGCTGATCTCTGAACTCCTCATTTTGCAAACAAATGAACATGCTGACATAAGCAATCTCTTTTTTGAGTTGTTCTTTCTTAGTGACTAGCTGATTTACAGGTTAGCCTATCTATAAATCTAAATTACATCCGTTTCACAAAATGTCTCAACATAGAAATAGTTCAACTTCATGTAATGTGCAGTACTCCCTGAAGTAAATTCACCTACCTGACTCTAAAGTGGACTTGCATGTTTTCATCTGTGTTGAACATGTGCGATGGAGGATACCAGAATGAGAGATCGGCAGATGCCAAACCAAAAAGACTTTGGTACACTGGTAAGATTCCTGGAGAAAGAGATCACATGTCACATATAACATAACATAACAGGCTATGCAACGTTAAAGAATTATATAGAAAAAGTTTACAAATTTACAAGAGAAACAGTAAATGTTTTAGCACTACATACATAATATGTTGCAGCCATTAGATTTGTATGGATTAGTGACTAATGGGTGCAAAAAGGTATATTGGTATAAGCTCACCAGGACAGGTGTTGTCGTGTAGCCGTGCACGTGCTGTTGTTTAATGTAATCTTGTTATTAAAATTAACAGTTTTTGCAAGCTACAGAAGATGTCTGTACACATGTCAGCACTAGTTTATCCAGTCTAGTAATCACTCAGTGGCTTTGAGCTGCAATAGCTCATCCCACTCCCTGGTCACCTCCACCTGTCCTGGTGAGCCTGGTGAGTATATGCACCCACACATCACCCAATGTTTAAAAAAAGAGAGTATTACACCTAATGAACAAATAATCCATACAAACATAAAGACTTTATTTTGGTATTAGCCCTGAGAAGCCTTCAGAGTCATGAAATCTTACCACATTTTTCGCCAGCTTGGATGCAGACATTTTCAGCAGATATTTGGCCAGATGAAAAGTGTATTGTTGTTGCATCCTTTGTGGCAGGGAAGAAGTAGAGGTGTACTTGTAAAGTGGGACCAGTGCTGGAACTGGACCTCTGGCTGCCTTCCCGGTCTCTGATTACCAGAGGGGCTGACTCCTCCTCACTGAGATCCATGAGGATTTCTGAAGACTAAATAACCAGACTTATTTTCAAGTAGCTGAACAGGAAACTGGTTCTTAGATACTCAGATTAAGATGACGTTATTTCAGGAGTTTCAAATGCAAATTAAGTTGCTGGATAAAGTGGTATAATCTTCTATTTTTTGAGGCAGTGCCACTTTGACACATTAATATCAATAAAACCATTCAAAAGTTCAAGAAAATACATTTTCCCAGTGATTTGTTGTATTTGGAAAATGATCTCATGATGCAGGAGGCAATAACGCTGTATAATAACTGAAATCAAAATGGCAAGGAGTGAGTGCTCTGTGGACTCCATTTCACATTTCCTTGTCTGCCACTTTCACACGAAGCATCACAAACAATTCTCTTTACTAAACCTGAGCTTATTGTGTTAGTTTGCAACACTTTATTTTCAGATTACATATAGCAGAAAGCTCATGCTTTCTTAGATATCACAAAGTTTGAAGTGAAGTTGCAGTTTGCCATAAGATAGTAAATGTATAAAGTGGAAATACTCAAGTGTAGTACACACAATTGTACTGATGTATAGTACTTAAGTAAATGAGCTTAGTTTGAACTTGAACTCTGAATATCAAGGTTTAAAGTGACAATAGCATTCTACAACTTTGTAAAACTCAGCTAGGGGGTTTTCTCTGAGTGATACATTCAATCATTTTTAGCCATGGCTGGTTTCCTTAACTGACACAAATTCATACAGTTTTTTATATGACTTTTTCTCAGCCAAGTCTGCAGTCACTGAGATAAGAGCAAGTGACTCAAAGTAATGTTTGCCTCCAAAACTTTACTGGCAAACCTGACGAAAAAATCCCATTTCACACAGCTATGACTCAAACATAGACTGTTACTGTTATGGGTTGTATAATAATGTTTACAGTATATATGTATTTATTGTTGTACAGAGCTTAGTATGTAGTGTAGTATAAACACAAAGTATGACAAAGTTTGTGTGTGAGCAAAATAACCACCGTGATTCTGAATGACTGAAATGATTTGAAATGTCATATGTTCATTTGTGGGGATTCCCGCTACATTAGATGAAACTGTTTGTCACGTTACTTTGATAACAATACAGATCTGTTTACTTCCATTTGGCAAATGATCATTAACACAAACTAAATTTAAGTAAGAATTATTACTATGATCTGTCATGATGTTCCATTAAACTTTTCTAAAATAGGTGGTGAACATTTCATCTTTGTCACAACAACCAGTAGCTGATTAGAAGTTGAAAGTAGCTACAAACGCAACTAAAATATACAGCAAGTACATTCTTCACATTGTGGGTCATAAAATTAAACTCTTTCCTAACAGAGCACAGCAGCTTTATATTTACATATTTTTGAGCAAAAGATCAATATCATGTGTTATTGAAGGCATTTGTTAGAGTTTTACCTTTACATTTGTACAGCAGAAGTCCTCCCCGCGATCACTTGTTCCTGTAAACCAGAATAACTTTCATCTTTGACTTCTGCGTTTGCGCCGTCTGTCTGTGTGTGCATGTGTCTGTTGGCAGGAAGTTCAATAGGATTTCCTGATTTAGCAGATGCAACGCATGTCTCTTGTCATTTCTATCAAACATAATTTCAACATTTCAATCATCATTTTCATCCCACTGACTGATTACAGATATATCAATAACAAAATACCTCCTTTAACACTTTAAGAAAACTTGGATTCTAAACGTCATGGTGTATATTGTGCTATAAGTGTTCACTCATTTCTGTTTATTTAATGATGAGCTTCATTAGAAAATGTCACACATCAACTTTTAGAAAGTAGGACCATGGCTGAAGCCATACTGTGGTCCATGACAAAGTAGTTCAACATGTTAAAAACAATAATGAGGATGATTCTTAATGTTTTCTTGACCATAATCGGTCACGCCATGAAATGTGCTGACCACATTTATGCTGTTCAGGGATTAAACTTTCTTTTAGATTGCCATAAAAATTTGCAAAATCCTAACATGAACGTATTTCATTAAATTTTATCTTTAACCCCATACCCAAAGAATACATATATATATATATATATATATATATAAAAGCACAATCAAGCACAACATTTGCTTTCTTCCATTCAATACTTTTGTATTGTGTGACGTAATTAACACTACGGTGGAGCTTAAGGTGGAGCTTTTATTTAGAATAACAGGTTGAGGTCCAGTTGCTGGGTCCAAAAAAATACTGTTTTTTAAGATTAGTATATTTTTTCCCTTTATTGGACCGTGACAGCGAAGAGGCCGACAGGAAATGGCGAGAGCGATCGATATGAGAAACAAAGGTTACCCGTGACGGATGAAACCATGCAGCATGCGCTATAATCATTCAACAACAGAGGCATTCCTAAAAAGATAATGTTCTGCTGGGATGCAAGTCTGTGTGAAACTGAAGATCTGGGGGAAAGACAGCAGGGAAAAAAACAACAAATTAAATTAGTTGAGGTTTAAGTTTGATCTAAAAACATATGGCAGCTCGCAGAGTCACAAGTGAATGAAATCTATGAAAGCCTTCCTCTAGTGACTGCAGAAATCATCTGACGTTACGGAAAAGAGAACCAGCTGACAACTGCGGTTTCCCTGTTCAGCACTGAGGGTTTTAGCAGTTTCCTGTTACAGCTGTGAACACAACCACCTGTTCTAAACTGTAAACATTTCAATATCATAATTACATATTTCCTTACTTTCTGATTTTTCCTCCATTTATCACTAGGTTTTTGTCAGGCATTAAACTTTTGCTTTCCTCTTGAAGATCTTTCTAATTTTCTATAGTTCTATAGTATATCTTCTAAATATAAACTGAATAATAGTTTGGATAAATATTTTCAAGTGTAACACCTTTTCAAACTTCGTCTGCAGTTTAACTCTGTTATGCTGTGTCTATCTGAATAACTAGTATGATTTTATGAGGGAGGGTGGTGAAACCCAACAATCATTAATGTCTCTACAAGGACGTAGGGTAATTGAGGGTCTTTTCTTGACCCAGCTGCGCAGGTCAAACCCCTGTTTGGAGAAGCCAACCACCACTGGAAGGTCACATCGGGCTGATTCTGGAGGTTATTTCTCATGGATTCTGATCAGAAATTTACTGATGTCTTCCTGTAGTAATTGTTGATTGCTGAGTGTTGATTATTCTACATTGTGTTAAAGCTCAGGGTGAATCATATCATGTCTTTTTTTCATTGCTACATTTATTTCCTTGGCATTGATTTACATTTTTTTTCTCAAGAAACCCCTTTTTACCCCCTTTTTCCTCCCACCTTATGTAACAGATCTGTATACTGCCTTAGATCTCATAACACTACACATTTGGCTGTTTCAAGGTCCAGACCAAAGATAACAGAGACTTTATAGTCAAGGACTATAGAACAGCTAGACTGGTTTTATGGATTTTTCTTTATGTCCGTTTTATTATTTACTTTATTTGACATCTTATCTTATTCTGTCATGTCATGATGTGGTATGGTGTGGACATCGATATAGCAATACCTGATTTACAGATCCTCACCATTTTACAGGGAGAATAAAAGTGAGCTTTAACATTTTAATTGTTGTCAAAGGTTATTCCTTATGGTCTGTGCCACCAAATGCTGATTTCTAAAATGTTACTTGCAAAACTGTCAGCAAGGTTTGGATCACGAGATGACACTAAGCTCGAGAGTTGTTTGTCACCTGCGTATCACTTGAAACAGATAACATGTTTGTAGATTAAAGGACCTAATGGCAGGCAAAAGTGTAATTTCTGCTCAGATTTGTTTTATGGTATTTTGAAAATACTCTTACTTTTATAATTCCAGCTGAATTTCCTGAATTCTCTCTAAACTGTGTCTTCTGACTGCCCAGCTGCTAAAATCCTGATGAGAGAAGAGAGGGGCTGATCAAAATGTTAATAAATGACCCTAAATTATTAACATGGGCAGATACCAATAAGCTTAATGAGCAACAGCTATGTGCTTCGATATGTTACGCTCCATTATGACCAGCAGTCAAAGACCACCTAAAGAAAGCTGCGAGGCGTGGGGTCAAGGACAGAAGCTGTGAGTGAGTGTGACTTACACTGATAATTACACTGTTGAGCAAATCAGCATTAAAAATAGAAAATCGTACTGGTTGGTGGAGAGATCTAACATATTTGTAATCTAATGTTAGTAGCTTTAATTTTTCCACATTTGATTGTACGTACATCAGCCTGTCATTCTGTCGAGTGTGTTCATTCCTCACAGAGACCACTCGGATAAAGTAAGGGAAGGGGTCATAAATTTGATAAACAATTCATAAAATAGAGAGAGCACTCACTTTCTAATAAAACCTCTCCAAGGGGTGTAAGTTCATGCTGATCAATGCTGATATTCTGCTGCAAAGAAGGATTATTAATGCTCTGCAGAGCAGGTTTTAGGGAGGATTGTGAAATGTTTGATAAATGTGAGATGACTATAGTCTTGGCCATATTTTCAACACACACAATTACTTAATCATTAATTTCTCATTCTTCTCCACCCCCTTTTTGATCACTCCACTTTTCATAAGCACGCACATAAACAAACGTGTTCAAACATGTCCATCACACACACACACACACACACACACACACACACACACACACACACACACACACACACACACACACAAACACAGAAAGTGTGCAGAAAGAAGGCTACTCTCCACACTCAGCAGCTACTTGACCATCCTTTTCTCTTTGGTCATGCACTGTAAACTTCCGACTGCGTAACCTACCTGACCCTCTCACCAAACACACCTGCACACCTGCTTTTTTTCTTCAAGGGAATGTTCACTCGCCTCACACTTGCTCACACTGTGTTAAGGAAGGTATGGAGGCTAAGCAGCTGCTGCGGGATTGAAGAAAACTGTCAGCACATTCCTCTTTCAGTGAGTGGAGGCAACTTGACTGAATACCAGTGGTGAGTCTTGTGATATTTTATATCACCTTTTTGAGCTGAAAACCAAAAAAATCTGCAGGGAACTTTCAGAGAATTGACACTTTAAGAAAACACAATAATATTTTAAAAACATATTTATTGAAACTCTAAAAAATGTAACACGTGGTTATATTTTGGTACCCTAATAAACTCTGAATCTAATAAACGTATTCACTGTAATGTACCTCCTAAAACTTGAGGATATTGTGATTGGAGCCTTCCTACAGAACATACAGCTTTTTTCCAAATTAAATTAAATCTTAATTTGCACTTGGAAAATATACTCAGAGTCAAGATCCCATTTTTTCAAGTTTATATATTTTACAATTGCAAGAAAAACTAAAGGAATCATAAAGCCAAGTTTCAATCAGGGAAAAGATATATACAATAAATATAATTATCTGAAACTCTCTCTGAAACTACTCTGAGTCTTGTGATATTGTAAGTTATTCATAATGGATTTATAATCAAAGCAGTCAGTCTAGTCATTCATTTAAAAATCACCACTCCTCATAACTACACAAACAGCATTTGAAAGCAGCCCACAGGAGCATCTTTCTGGTCAGGTTCAGCAATGGTGAGACAAAGGCGCACCAGCGGTATGTTTAGGGAGAGATTGTGGTCTTGGTAAGAAAAATGTAGTCATGCTAATGCGGATTAGATGAGTAAAACTTGGGTTAGGGAAAGACAGTGGTCATTGCGAAAGATTAGTCAAAAGACAGCTTTGACTGCATTTGATTGATTACATTGTTTCCTTTGATTGTTGGTAGGAGACACAAACCCTGTCCTGAAGCGTATATATATCTGTGCTTATTTACAAGAGGCTCCCAGGAGAACTTTAAAAGGCCTGTGGGGGAGAGGTCGAACCAACAAGTGACCTGCTCCTCGTCCTGAGCCACAGCTGCGCCGTAAAATCTTTTTCGTCCTGTCTCTGGGGAAATAACATGAAGTAACAAATACAAAACATTATTCTCCACACACATCAAAGTAGTAAAATCGCCAGAAAATTTACAAATGACTACATCCAGTCATACCCCGCTTTCGCTTTTGACTTGTTATAAGGTAGACTACTGTTGCACATTATCACATGTGAGGTTTAAAAATTGTTGTTGTATGGTAATTAATTCCCATATTCCCTCTGACAGATCCACCAAACATCTGGATACAACAAACTGCAAAGCAAAGGGCATCAAAGTATCACAATGGCAGAGCAGGCTGCTAGTGAACCATTCACGTCAGGCTTCGTCATAGCCGACTATGCAGTCTTTGCTACCATGTTGTTGGTCTCTATGGCCATCGGACTCTTCCAGGCCCTGAAGAAGAGCTCGAGGGACACCAGTGCTGATGACTTCTTCACTGGCGGTCGCAGCATGCCAGCAGTGCCTGTTGGGATGTCGCTCTGTGCCAGTTTCATGTCCGCAATCCAGGTTCTGGGTGTTCCCTCTGAGGCTTCTCGTTATGGCTTTAAATTCCTATACATGTGCCTTGGACAGAGCATCAACTCCCTGCTGACGGCTTACCTGTTCCTGCCAGTTTTCTTTCGACTGGGCATCACCAGCACCAATCAGGTCAGAATGAGCTTCCAGTTATCATCATGAACTGAGCGTGTGGTCTAGTTAAAAAACAATATATATTTCAGTTCCATGTAACCTGTTTGCAAATATCTAATGTCAATTTGTATTTTTCAGAAATAACACATTCTTGAAGAATTATCCAAAAAAAACAGTATTTCTAATCAAGCATAGTGTAGAAATAGGGTCAGGATTTCTCTGACACAGTGCTGAGATGCACCTGCGGAACATTAAACGAATGAATATAAGAGGCGTGGAAGGATGAGGGATGAGTGCAGAGATACTCCGCCGTGTTATAACTCCGGCTGTCTGCTTGTCACAGTATCTGAGGATGAGATTTGGCAGAGGGATGCAGCTGCTGGGCAGCGTCCAGTTTCTTGTGGCGACGGTAAGGCAGTCATCACAAAGCTCAGGCTCAGTTTGTCAAGTGAATTGTCTTTGCTTTGTCAGACTGTTTTTGCTGATTTCCTTGTGTTTCCGTTCCTCAGCTGCTTTACACAGGGATTGTCATCTATGCACCTGCCTTGATACTCAACCAAGGTAGAGGATCTCAGCTGATGCCTCTCTCCCTATGTGGATCATTTGGCATTTTGCTTATTATTCCCATAATTCTTTGGTATTTGGTTCATCACTCCAATAACACATACAATACATTCTCCATGAATTCAGAACTTTATCACAGCATGCGAGTACGTTTCTTGTCAGAGATTTTTACTTTAAGATAAGCTGGACGCAGGGGGAAAAACTAGTGCATCATCTGTGTATTCATGTTAAGAGATCCTTCGTTCACTGTAGAACTTTGAATAGAAATTTGAATAATGATATGAGAATATGAACGTGGTGTGAAAACTCTCAGTGGAACCTGTTGCGGTGGGATATTTAAAGATATTCAAAACACTGAGAATGAACATTTCATAAAATGATTTGTTTTCGCTTTAATAAACCTTGACACACCTCACACATTTGATCATAAAGTGTTGAGTGCTCTCCAGACACTGTTAGTCAACTTCTATAGTTTAAGAATGGGGTGGTAAATTAAAGGGACATTACATATTAACACATAAACACTGTTTTGTTTTTTTTTCAATTTCAGCTACTGGGCTCAACATGTGGCTGTCACTGTTTTCTACTGGGATCATTTGCACCGTGTACACCACACTGGTAAGGATATTTGTGTTCCATTAACACCATACATGTAATCACCTGTCTGGTTTGGCGCTCTTAATCAGACAGGACAAGTTTCTGTTGAGTCCCAGATGTACACACTGAAATGTTTATTGGCAGTTTGCTGCATGTCTGGCAGGAATCCCTTCCTTTTAAGATGCACGACTCCTATGTAAGTGAATTTGAAAATCAAGCCATGTATGTCAGCAATATGGTCAATTTTCCTGTGTTCACTTGCTGAGAATTTTTATAACTGATTGACACACCTCTTAGTGACTCAGGATTGCACAGATCTCCTCCCCTGTAGTTTTTGGGTGGTTTCCTGGAGTTCTCAACGCACAGGCCAGACTTCTATGTAGACTCCGAAACTCACTCATTTTCCACTTATTTGGTTTTCGTAAAAGTCTCAGATGTTGCGTTTTTGTCTGTCTTTCTCATCCCTCATCGCTGTGTCACAGGGTGGCATGAAAGCTGTGATCTGGACCGACGTGTTTCAGATTATTGTCATGCTGTCGGGCTTTGTGGCCATTTTCATCTATGGCACAATTCTGGTTGGTGGTCCTGCAATGGTACTGGAGATCGCCAACAATGGATCACGTATTAATTTTAATGAGTAAAAACAAGTTTTTTTGTTTCCTCCATTTCAACACATGAATAGCTGGTTAACCCCACATTACTGTGTGTGCAGCATACGGTACTCAGCATCTTAACATAGTCCTACAACAGTTCAAGTTTTTCCTTTTTGATGATGATTTAAGATTATCTCACGGTGTTGGTGGCCTTTTATGAAAAATCCCAAATTAGTATATAGTTGTTCCAACAACATAAATGAATTATTATCACAGTTAAGTACCAACGTTCATTCTTAACCCAGAAAGCTGAAGTTTGACAAAAGCTATCTTCACTCAAGGTCTACTTACGAGCTTTTCCTTGACCTTTCAACCACATCTCACAGTCTTCTTTAGTTGACAGAGGCCGCTAAGAGTCCAGTGTCATTGACTCAACAATGTTTTACACCAGTTTTGACGTTGACCCGAGAAAGCGCTATACCTTCTGGAGCCTGTCTGTTGGGGGTGCATTGGTTTGGCTGTCCATGTACGGGGTAAACCAAGCTCAAGTCCAGCGCTACATCTCCTGCAGAACAGAGAGAGATGCCCAGTGGTGAGTGAAGACATGCTCGTCATTCATATAGAGTTTAAGCACCTGAAGTCCGCCCGTATGTTAAAGCTCAGCTCGTCACGAGTGAAAACACCACTGCACCTGAGCACAACAGGCTGAGACACCAATCAATCAAGCAAGCAAGCAAGCACAGCCCCAAACAAGCCCCCTAATCAGCTTTGTTATTTTCACAATAAAACTATTAAAACGTAAAATATCACGAACAATACACACAGAAATGGAATTAGCCACTGAGGCATGCTTTTTGAATAAATGGTGGCAAATGTCTAGATGGCACCAATATTCCTTAAAGCAGGGAAAAGAGACATGTTAAGTGTGTTTGGATAGAGGGTAGAATGTTTAATAGTCAATATTTGAGAGCAAAGTTTCACTAGTTACACGTCCTGTTAGTTCTAGGATGACATTACCATTTCACATTTCCTGCACATGTAAAGACCAATTTGCTTCATGTGCAAACTATGAGGAATGTCAGAGACAAAGTGGAACATGGTAGTTGTTCCGTTTCTGGCTTAAGGATATTTCCACGTAAGATTTTTCATGTGGTGCTGACATCTAAGGAATAGCATGATTGGAGTAAATGTGAATATTTAGAAAGGGGTTAAAGCAACACTATGAAACTTAAAATGAACAGCAGCAACAGCAACCTCTGATTCCACAAATGGTGATTACAGGATGCTGGTACATTTAATTTTGTTGATACCCAAGTGATGAAGGGTAGCGCGCTATTCTAATGAGAGGAAAAATATTCGAAAAGGAACAAACCTCAACATAAGACCAGGCCGGAGAATAAAGGAAAACTGAAAGCATGTGCACCCAGGAATCTAGGAACTCCTTTAGCCCTTTGTTGTCTGCATTCCTACCACAGTCTAAAGAAGGTCGCAGATTATGCAAATTAGTCCACTGACGAGGGCAGTGGTGGTTGAGCAAGCTAGAGAGCCAATGGAGAGAGGGAATGGCCTTAGCAAGAGCAAAACAGTAAGTTAGAGGAAGAGAGTTATTTTCTGATTGTTTCATAGTGGTTACATTCTAAAGCACAAACAGACACGTCCACACCTCCACACAACAACCCTGAGGGAAGGTGCTGAATTGCCAGATTTTGTGAGAATATAGCGAAGCGAGGCTGATTTCTTTGGGGTCTCTGCTCTACCCTGCGGTTCAGACCTTCAGTTTTGACACAAACAGTGCAGAGAGTGCAGAGAGTGCAGAGAGCCACATAACCCGGGCGCTGCTTCTCACAGAATACTGATCTCACACTGCGCGGTGTTACTCACTGAAATGAAACTGATTTCCACAACTGTCACGAGCACAGCAAACTGATAAGAAAATACAGGCAAAGAGCAGCAGAGTCTCTGCAGATACAGACACCGCTGCACACCTTTAGTAGATCATAAGTGATGAGTCTATACATTGTTTTTGGAGAAATCCTGTTCATTCTGCCTTTAAAAACAGTGGCTTAAATGCTGAGAGTGCTTGACTATTGGGAAATATTTGGCGCTGCAAGCCCCACAACCAAAGCTCCAATGCTTTTGAAATGTTCTGGTTAAAATAATGTCACTGGAGCTAAATTTAGACCCTGGTTCATGTGTTGGAAACACACTCCCCAAGGTTTCTAGTTCCTGGGGAAGGTTCTTACTATGAAAACACAGATATAGATTCATGGTGAGCAACATAGTGGTGTACCATGTAGCCACTCAAGTTACAAAGTGCAAGAACGGGCATTCGGATACGAAAGAAGCACTATTCTTCCTATAATGAGTACCATCAAAATGACTGAGCTGTTATTTGGAGGTAAAATATTTGCATAATGTTGCTTTAAGTCACCACTCTGTCTGCTTTGACTTCATGAATGAACGATTTAATGAATTTTTGATCATTGAGAATCTCTTGTTGAAGGTGACAATACTTTAGGTTGACAGCCAGGCCTTTAATTTACATGCAAGGCATCAATGAGCATCTCATTTCTCAACATTTACATTAAAAAGGTCTAACAGCCATTCAGGTTTCTCCAAATAGCTTGAAACAATGGACTCTATGATGAAAGAACATCATCAGGCAAAGCTGGCGTTGAACTTTTCCCACAGGAGTAAGGCTTACAGTAAAACTGGGTTACTGTAATAATGTTTGCTTTTTATTGCAGGGCGCTGTTTGTGAACCAAGTGGGTCTGTGTCTGATTGTGAGCAGTGCAGCAACCTGCGGCATTGTCATGTTTGCTTATTACATCAACTGTGATCCCCTGAAGTCTGGAAGGATTTCTGCCCCAGATCTGGTACTCAAGACACCCCAGAAAAAAATATTCATATTGACCGATGACTAGCGCATGATACTGTGTAGTGTTCAAATGATACTGAGTTTTTGAAAGCCGTTGCAGGTCACGCTTTTACTGGACTTCACGTTTCATGTTTTCATGCCTGGGTTTTCTATTTGAGGTCTCTGGGTTGTTAATCCGGGCAGCATGGTGGTGCTGTGGTTAGCACTGTTGCCTCACAGCAAGAAGGTCCCGGGTTCGAATCCCGGTTTGAACCCGGGGTGTTTCTGTGTGGAGTTTGCATGTTCTCCCCATGCTAGCGTGGGTTCTCTCCGGGTACTCCGGCTTCCTCCCACAATCCAAAGACATGCACATTAGGTTAATTGGTAACTGTAAATTGCCCGTAGGTGTGAGTGTGAGTGTGAGTGTGAGAGTGAAAGGTTGTCTGTCTGTCTCTGTCTCTATATGTGGCTCTGCGATTGGCTGGCGACCAGTCCAGGGTGTACCCCGCCTCTCGCCCGAAGTCAGCTGGGATAGGCTCCAGCTCCCCCCGCGACGCTGACGGATAAGCGGTATAGAAAATGGATGGATGGATGGGTTGTTAATCCACTCCCATGTGTTCCATTGTTCAGACTGAAAGACAAAAATGTAGCCTTTGCTAAATATTTAATCCATAATTTATTATATGAATGTTTGAAGTTTGACTGGGCTACATAGAGTGGTCCCTTACACCTCAAATGTTTGATCAAGCTGTTTGCCACAGCGGTGCTTTGATATGAGGTCAAACAGTCCAGAAAACTCTGCCTCTTATTCGTTGGTGGCTCAAGACTGTGATGAGATAATTATTTTACAAAATGGATTTGATTTTTATTCTGAAAACAAAAAATAATGTATTTTTCTAACACAGACATTTACTTTTTCACCATTTCCCCCACTCTCTCGTCTGATGAAGTACATGCCATACTTCGTGTTGGACATATTCACAAGTCACCCTGGCTTCCCAGGTCTGTTCCTTGCCTGTGCATACAGTGGGACTCTGAGGTATTTCAGTCATGTCATCGCTCTAAATTTAACTTATCATTCTAACATTACAGGAAACTGTTGGTGGAAGGTAACTAAGTACATTTACACAAGTACTGCACTTAAGTATAATCAAGCACTACTTTATACCTCTTCTACTACATGTCAGAGGAAAATATGCCCTTTTTACTTACAGTACATTTATTTGACAGCTATAGTTACCTGTTACCACATCTTCCCTTTAAATATCTCAGATGGTTTTATTGGTAGAGGTTCAAAGAGGGAAAATCATCCAATATTTCACAAAACCAAAGCTTTAAAGGCTAAAACAGGAATACAAACTTATTTACAGAACATTTCTTTTCCTGCCCCATTAATTATCTCTGATTTATCCTGTGAACCCTAAGTTGGGAACCACTGGACAAAACTACCGAACCATATGTAAAATAGCTGAGAAGCCACCCTGAGAAGCTGCAACAGCAAATTTTACTCATAGAATGAAAATGATAATGTCATAATAATAATAATGTAACACTTACAAAACACTTGTTTTCCTGCAGAATGTGTACGTTTATTTTTGATAATTGAAATTTTTCTGATGATATTTCTGTACTTTTTCTGAAGTAGGATTTTCCAAAAAGAACTTTTAATTGTAATAGAGTATCTTTACATAGTTGTATTAAACAATATGAGTACTTTTTACCACTGCAGGGAACTTATCTCAGCCCCACAATGCCGCAATGTGCAGTTTGAACATTTGTAGTTTTGTTGGCCTCTATTGTGGAACCAAAAATACTGTGGCAGTCATCTGTGCATGCAGTTGTCTTTTTAAATGTTTCTTTTGTACAGGATTATAATCAAGTGCAATTTAATTATATTTTCTCTGGAACTTTCACTGTCATGTTTTGTGCAAACCTTAATGACAAATATTCTTGGTGGTTGTGAGAGTAATTCATTGAAAAAAGATATTAATATTAATAGACATGGCCAGTGAGCTGTTCATCACGTGACCACGTGTCTTTATCACAGCACGGCCTCCACAAGTATCAATGCAATGGCTGCAGTGACGATGGAGGATCTGCTGCGACCTCATCTGCGCCACATGACCCAGAAGAAACTGATCCTTGTTTCCAAAGGACTGTGTAGGTTCATTCTCACTGAAAATGTGCTCTTAAATGAGTTGCTTTTCTTATGTATGTTTTCTTAAAATCACTTTTTGAAACCAAAAAGATGAAGTCATGATAGGAGATAGCTTGTCATTGTCACTGTCACTCTTTAGAGTACAAATCATAGTTTTTACCATGAAATCACATTTCATATTTTGCATTGGCTTAATAGTAGATGATACCACTTAATGTTGTTCTGGTTTGGAAATAAGTTAAATGCAAAATCTAACATTTTCACAGATATTTGCATTATTTCAGTATTAATTCTATTTTTTCTTTAAGCATTCCTGTATGGAGTTGGTTGTATCACCGTAGCTGCTCTCTCCTCCTTCCTGGACTGGGGAGTTCTTCAGGTATAATATCTAAATATGACTCATTGACATGATATTTAATCCATCGTGAAACCTCGCATCCACTGTAAAAATGTAGCATTAAAAGAGTTTTATATGGAGCACACTGTGCAGACTTGAAGCAACCTGCATATAAAATGAACAAGCATTCAACAGAAAGTAATTCATTCAATTACTGATGAATGATTAATTCAATGTTTGATAGTTATTTGTTGGCAAAACCAGTTAAGAAAGTCTCATACAAACCATGTGACTGCTGAGAAACGTTTACTTTTCTGGTATTTCAATTGGAATTTTACAATGATGCAAAAATCATAATAGAAGAATAGATGATATATGACCATAATAGCAAGTATTGTCTCAATCTTGAAGCTCAAAGGCCCCTTTGTGAAGTTTGTTTATCTAATTTTTGGACCTCAGACTGAACCGCAGCATAAAATTTACTTTGTATTCAGTGATAAAGTGTCAGTGGTGTGTTTGATCGCTTTTCCAGAAATGCCTTTGTCTTCTCTATCCAGGGATCGTTCACAGTCATGGGTGTAGTCAGCGGTCCCATACTGGGCGTATTCATTTTGGGGATGTTTGTCCCAGCTACAAACAAGCAGGTGAGTGGCTTGATTTGACCTGTGTTGTAAACTGTAGTTTGTTAGTTTGCTCTATTGGATATGTTCAAAATGGGCATACTCTAAATCCTTGAAGTAAAAGCCAGTAGCCATGGTTGTTGCCTGCTTATGAAAAAAGAGCTTTAAGAGCTCACAAAAGTTGTAGAAAGATTGGTTTCCTTTTTCTCACTTGGCTTCTAGCATGATATATGTTAAAGTCTTTAAAAATTCTTTACTGAGAAAACATAAATGGTAAAAGAAACATTTGGAATCATTAGCTTTCCTCAGCAGCCTGAAGCAAGCATGAATCCATTTCAGGACTGCTTTCACTAATGTTAGGGGTTAGTGATTTATATGATTTTATGTTTGATGTTTTATGCTTGCATCTTGATTTTGATAGAGTTGATCATTTCATATGAACACGTTTCTTTTCCTAAATGTAAAACATTTCATTTTGCAACAAAACTCTTTAAATATTTTATTGTGAATATTTGTTTATGGTACCCAGAGCTAAGATTTCTCCATTTGCCTCATATTGCCACATGTCATCTTTTAAAAGCTGCACTTGTGTTTCAGGGGGCGTTCTCAGGAATAATAGTGGGCTTCTGTGTCTCTCTGTGGCTGGCTGTTGGTTCAACTCTTTACCCACCCAGTCAGGAGACCATGGGTGTCCTGCCCAGCTACGCAGGTAAGTGTGGTGCCAGCAACATCACCCTGAACAGCGGCTCTGAGCCGGACCAACACTCCATCTCCACCAAGCTTCACCCCGATAACCCAGGGTCAGTGAATTCATGAAATAAAATAAATAACGTAAGCCCAAACATAGCTACAGCAATTAAATTGACCTTTTTTCCAAACTAGGGGCCTGTATAACTTCTACTCCATGTCCTACCTCTATTTCGGTGCCATGGCGACTAGTTCAGTCGTGCTAGTCGGGCTGATAGTGAGCTACGCAACAGGTAAGAAGATAAAAAGACCAAAGACACAAGTGAAAACTGTTGACACATGATGACACATTACTTAGGATAAGATACTAAGATACTATTAGATACTATTTTAGATGCACCAATCCAAACCCAGTGCAATCCAACACAGCTGCAGTGCAAGTAAATCTTGTAATGTTTTTGATTAAGCTGTATGATAACAGAGGTTTGATTCAGCTGTTGTCATTCTCGGCTGTTGCTATTAGTGGTGATTAACTTTAGTAAACTGCATTGAAAACTGAGCAAACACTATTGTTTTTTTTTTCTCTACACACAGGAGCAACAAAGAGGAATCATATTAAAGAGGGTTTGTTATGGTGGGATCTGAACAAAAAGCAAGTAGAGGTCCCATCAGAGCGCAGAGTAAGTTCTATATATCATAAATTCATGATTGTCTTTGCCAATTGTATTATGAATGAAAAATTATCTTTGTATCACCTTGGGCAAGGAGACACACCTTGACCTTAGAGGTTCACGTGAAGGGTTTTGTTCCAAAATGTTATATATCCATTTGTCCAAATTGTATCCCAGATTCAAACCCCTTTATCATCGTCAACAGATCATGTTGGAGCAGATTTGTTTGATGACACTACGTGTACAAATGTGACCGTGTTGGCTGACTGTGTTTGTTTTAAGAGTGGAACGATGTCCAGGATGTTTCCCTGCCTTCTGCACAGTGCGTGCTGCGATACGCTGCAGCCGCCTGTGAGCCTGAACAGCAATAACCAGGTAAAGCAATGAATGAATAAATCATTTGCACACATATGTAGTACACAATTGCAATATTAGAGTCCTTATTTTGTTCACCGCAGATGATTTTCTTCAGTTAGAAGCACATTTACTGTTTAAATGTATGTAACGTATGGCAGATCACATCTACATCAACTGCAGTCTCAACACTGGTCAAACTTAAGATTTTAAAATCAAAATCATGTCCAGGGAGTGTGTGCCGAGGTATTATTGTTCAATGTGTGTGAATATGTGTTCACTTCTTCCTGTGGGGACGAGTTTTCAAAACCAGACTCTTGGTGTTTTTTTGCAGAGAGACAAGGTGACAGATAAACCACAGCTTGTGCCTTTGAGGGACCTGCATAAAGAAGATGCAGGTGGAAAAGAAGGGGAGCCAGCAGACTATCAACCGCTCAGGGTTTAGGTGTTGGACAGCTTAAAAGTTTTTATTCAGAACAGCTCTAATGTCCATTGCACTTCCTCTCTGGTCACAGTAAACTTTTTGAGTCTGGTCTTTTTTTTTCCTGTTCAATTCAACTCTTCTTAGTTTTTGTCTCTTTGTGGAGTTTAAGTCTGCCCCACGGTTGAAGCTACATTTAGATGCAAACAAAAGGCAAAAAAATCCTTCAAATGTAACTGAATAACGAAGGCCCTAATGATTATACCAAAGAACACATTGACTCCAATCATATACCTTCTGGTGTTATTTGAATTCCTTTAATGTTGAAAGGCTCTTTCGTCAGGACTTTGATTCTGGTATGTCCCATATCTGTAGCCATGCACACCTGCTCTCCAGCCACAGTTAATGGATATGTGATGGGCAGAGTGTGGCCTATGTGTGTGTGTCTGTGTGCATTAACAGTAATTCAACTGTTTCTTCCACTCAGAGTTCATGGCTTTACACTATTGTATGTGAACAACTGCCACTGTTCAGCTCCAGTTACATAATCTGGCCTTAACTAAAGCTCACTTCCAGCACTAACTGCTTCTATTACTTTTATAACAACAATAAAATGAATATATTTAACATTATGTGTGTGTCTGCATGTGACTACATCTTCAGTTCGCTTGAAATGGTCTGTTAATGTTGAGAATAGCAGTGGGGTCATAAATCATTTCCTGTGAGAGCGTCGTGTGGGCCTCAGTGATGGCTACTGAGATAATGACAGCCAGTCGTAACTTCACTCTCCGGCTCTTCAAAGGCCTGCGGTGGCTTTAGGGAGAACAGCACATGCAGACGACTCATTAAGATAACTGATAAGTGTCTGATATGGTTCAGGTTTGCTATCGGTGAGGGAGGATCCAGTTTTATGAGTGTCTGTTTCTCAGGAGAAAGTTGGTGATAGCAGCTTCGCGACTTGGGTCACGCATGTCCTGGGTTTTATGTACAAGATCCTATTTTTAAAGGCAGTATTTGCATTTTAGTGTTATATGATGTAACTTTAATGTCTTCGTGGGTGTGTAACATCTTGAAGTTGTATATTTAGTAGTTTATTGCCTTAAATGTGGTACCTTAACCCCTTGTTGCCTGTTGTCGCGAATTCGCCTCAAACCTCTTCCGGTCTTGATGCAGCTGAGGTGGCCTCTGTATCCCACTAATGCTGGTTGATGCATCTTCTATGTATATATATATACATAGATGCATACATACATAAATAAATATATATATATTCTATCCGTATGTACAAATATATTTTATTATACTATTATTATATTGCACTAGTCTATGCTATGTTATATTCAAATTAACAATCTCCACTTCATTTAGCATCTGCTTGAATGCAAAAACACAAATAATTAATTTTTTTATATAATTGTAAATAAATTCAGGCAGTAAGGGGTTAAAGACTTTTAATTATGGGATTTTTAGCTAAATAATACCAAAAATACTGCAGATACTGGCTACATCAAATTGAGAATAGTGTTGCAAACACAGCTTTAAATTAACATTTATTATAACTGTAAATATGTTGCTAAAATTAGGATTTCATTAATTATTTTACTTGAAATATTATTTTTTGTCTTCTTTTTAAGTTATGGTAAATCATTATGATGAAAAGTTTGTCATGTGTTTAGAGAGCTATATGGTCAAATGGCTACAACCATTATTTAATTATTAAAATAGGCTTAAAGAAAGTCACTTAATGTTCTTTTCCTCACAACTACATTTACTTCATCTACTTCTATATTAGGGGGGGAAAAAAACATACTTCTAATTTTTGCCCTGCTGTTTTAACAACTTCATTTTCATTTTTAAAAGGTCCTTATAAATGACACTTGAGGATCAGAGACTATGTGATTACATGCAGCCATTAATGAGGACGTTATGGTGCAGTAAAGTCTTATTTTAGTGTATACTGACACCTGGTGATGATTGAATGTCACATCAAAGTTCAGATGAACACACATGGCTGCCGCACATCCATCATGGCTGCCAGATACATGAAACCAATGAGTACAAAAGAACTTCATATCACATTATGGTCATTTATTGCATTTTCTTAATATTTCACCCATTCTCACTCTACAAAAGTAAGCACGACATTTCCAGACACTCTTATCTTGCGGAATGATTTGGTCGGCATGTCTGCAGGTCAGTCTTTGACGTTGTGGGACTGTGCTTCCGTGCACATTAGTCCTGAATCCCTCGCCCACCTCCATGCTGCTGCTGCTGGTCTTCATCCCGGTGCCTCACCACTCGTCTGCGGCCCTGTTGGAGTCCTCGTCCGCTACAGCGCAGTCCAGGCGCTGCACGCCGGGAAGCGCCAGGTCCCTTTCGTTAAGCTTCTCCAGAAACGAGGAGAGCAGTCGTTTATTTAAATGGTCCGTCAGGGTCCTTTCCTCTTCGACCCGCTCCTTGGCCACGTCTCTTTCCGTCTCCGCTTCCTCCACCTCGGTGTCCGCGCCGAGCTGCGGAGGGGCCGACCGGTGCTTCAAGGACGAGCCGTCCGACCGCTCGTCCTCCCCGGACTGCTGCCCCGTCCAGCTCCCGGCGTCCGCCCCAGATTCCGTCTCCATCCGCGATATCAAAGTGGTCTGCAGGGCGGCATTCTCCAGCTCTTTCAGGCGCTTACTGTGGAGGCCGCAGGCAGGAGCTTCATTCCCGGCCGGGCTGTTGTTGTTGTGGGGTGGCTCACCGCTTTGCTCCATCATGCTCTGCGTCAGGAGTGCAGCCCATAGAAATGAAAGACCTCCGTGCTGCACGCCGAGAGGTGTCGCCTCCCGGTGGCCACTGACATTACTGCACCAGGCACAGTTATCAGCACCATGCCTGATTTCAGGCAGAGAGCAGCTTTAAATTCATATGATACTTAAGTCAATACTTTGCACACATTTCCTCCTTGAGAACTTTTCAGGCTCATAAATGTTGCTTGCTTTAACCCCTCCAGCAGATACAATAAACCACAATATGTCGGTAGAAGAAAGAGGAAGAAAATGATTCCTTTATTCAGTCAAAAGTAGCAAAACATTTTATCAAAGTGCAAAATTAGTGCAAATATATAAGCTTGCAATAATTGATATATGATACGGTATTAACAAGATGCTATTATATATATATATATGGATTACATTTATAAGCTAATCATATTTTAATGTAAAAATTCATCTGTATTGTAACTAGTGACTATGGTTGTAAAATAAGTACCTGCAATGTTGTGAAATATAAGTACCTTAAAAAACAGTTTGGGGTTGATGTGAGTGCAGTTTTGATGTGAGAAAATTTAGTTTTTCCTGAGGACACTTTGTAAATGCAATTTTTCAATTGATATACACTGTTAAAAAAAATAGCTGATTAGCTTAAATTTCCCTTAAAATCATAAATTCCTTAATTCGATCATATCTGCAATATCTGCCGTTCACCATTTGCACGCACTTTGGGAAGTGTCTTTACAACAAACGTTACAAAAATTGAATACACACATGTCTTAATTACACTTTCTTTATATACGACAAAAAGGAACAACACTCAAACACAAACACAGTCTTTATGATCGCGCTGAGCTTCCGTAGAACAGGAATCTGTTTCCATAGTTACCATCTATGGAAGAAGTGAGCTAACATTAGCGTCAAGCTAGCTCAGATTAAACAACGACAGGTAAGAGAGCCACGATTAGTCCCATAAACACGACATGCTGTGCTTGCTAACCGCTAATCACACAGTTCAGAAGAATACTCTCTTGTAACACGCTAACTTGCCGAGCGTTAGCTTTTTGCTAACTTACATTTAGCCACAAGCTAACGTTAGCTAGGCTATGTAACGTTAATGATAACTCTGCTACTGTAACTGTTCAACTGACGTTGTTTGTTAAACATTTATGTAATATTAATATCTCAATTGGCGTTAAATCACTAAGGAATCTATTATATCACGCTAAGAACTTTAGCTTCCACCGCCTTACAATGTTAATGGAGGTCAGGATTTAACGTTATAGTCTAGTCTAGTCCACTATACAGAATCAGTTGCTTGGTTGTAAATAATATTTTCTCTCTTTTGCTGCCAGAGGAGGAACAAGTACATGTTGCAGTACAGGACCTCCCTGTCAAAATGTCCTTCAGAGACTTAAGAAGTAAGTATGTGTTTGTGATAAACATAATATCACTTGTTCTGTGTCTGTATACGTGTTAGTAATGAGAGCTGCATTTCATTCGACAGATTTCACAGAGATGATGAGGGCCTTGGGCTATCCACGGTTAATATCCATGGAGAACTTCAGAACACCAAACTTCTCTTTAGTGGCAGAAATCCTAATATGGCTTGTGAAGAGGTATGTATGCGTGAGCGTCACAAATTTCACATTCTTCAAGTTTAAAAAAAATCCAATCCAAAAACCTGTGATCGTTTCTTTGTTGGGAATTTTTAGACACACTCTTACTGATCCATCAAAAAGTAAACGCATAATATTCTTTGTTTTCAGTAAATTTGTGCACACACACTATTTTACGATAATTGAATTAAAGTTATACTTTGTATTATGTGGAACTTCCCAGGAAGGGAAAATGATCAGTTTTCAGTTTAATGTAGTTAACACATTTACTAACTCTGTAAGCAAATCTCAGTATGTCGTCTACTCCATGCTCCATGCTTTGTTTCTGCCTTCCTCTTGGTTTGGATGTCTATAATTTTACTTAGATCAGCCAACACCATGTACAGATATCACATTGGTAGCGGGGGATACCATGACGCATTTGCTCTTCGACTTTTCTACCTGTCCTTCTCTTTCTTCTTACATGTAGATATGAGCCTCAGATGGATATTCCCACCGATGTAGACACAGAGTCAGACAGAATATTCTTCATCAAGGCCGTGGCCCAGTTCATGGTGACATCTTTTCTTAAGTTTATTCAAAATATACACATCACTCTCAGCTATTTAGGGCCAGCTGTTTTCAGTATGTTTTAACCGGTGTCTCATACGGTTGCAGGCGACTAAGGCTCACATCAAATTGAACACCAAGCGTCTCTACCAGGCTGATGGCTACGCAGTGAAAGAGATGCTGAAGATCACCTCAGTGCTGTACAGCGCTATGAAGACCAAGCAGATGGCCCTGGGAGATCAAATCGAGGAGGACAACAGCAAGTTCAAGTTTGACCTCGGCTCTCGGGTGAGATGCGGTTTTACACAGTGCAATGTTGCGTGCATGTTACTGTATTCTTACGTCTTTCTAAGCTTAATACCTAAGCTATCATCTCCAAGGAGTTTGAGAGAAGAATTGACATCTAAGTTGAGCTATTGTTGAAAACTAAGTAGATGACATATATTGTGCAGTGAAGCAGATGTGAATGTGCCCCACGTTCAGGTTGGTTTTATTAACTTTTGCTGCATTACTTGCACAGAATCTAGTTGGTCACTATGTGTGACCCACATACATGTCGACATTCAGATTAAAACACTGTAGTCAACACAGTATAGTAACTTAACATCGCATGGTATTTATAGTATTTTGTATCTTGTATGTTTTTTCCTCTGTATGAACCCTTTTAATGAGCTTTTCTCAGCTTAATGTTTGTGATTGCTGTTTTACTTCTTTTTTTAATCTATGTTTTATCAAAGCCTAGGTCAATGACAAAACTGTTTCACTAATTACATGTCACTCTGTCTTCACTTTAGATTTCGGATCTTAAAGCAGCTCGGCAGCTGGCTTCTGAGGTCACATCAAAAGGAGCAACTCTGTACGATTTACTGGGAAAAGAGGTGGACCTAAGGGTGAGGGAGTGCACAGATATTAACAGATGGACATACTGGATTCCATTTTCCATAATGTTGAGTCCCCACAATCCTTTACAGTAAAAGAAAAAGTTAATGTAACAATGTTTTGGAAAGGTCAAAAATTATGTGGCTTTGTTTTTCCTCAGTGAGTCAAAGCTGCTGCTCTCAGATGATAACAGCTGTACAACTTCAATGCAGTCTACGTGATGCACAAGATCACTCTTCTGTCTTTGTCGTCAATGTCCCCACAGGAAATGAGAACTGCGGCCATCGCCAGACCTCTGGAGATCAATGAGACTGAAAAGGCCCTGAGGGCTGCCATCAGGGAGGTTTTGGTATGTATTTAACCTGACAGCCTTCATTTTTCAAATTCACACAGGACTTGTTTTTAATCTATGAAATGGCATTGAATCTGCCAACCATGCCTTTGTGTCCATTGTCAAGGAAAGTGTGGAGAAGACCAAAGACATGCTGAGTAACGTTGTCTCTGATGAAACAAGCCTGGACGCTAAGATAGAAAAGAAGAAGCAGGAGCTGGAGAGAAATCGGAAGAGACTCCAGACACTGCAGAGTGTCAGGTCAGTTCACAGTCTGACTGAGAGCAGACAAGAATGATTCCCCAGTGCTTGTCGAGTAGAGTATTAGAGTAAATTAAAACAAAGCATTGAGTGAATGGAGGTGACTGTCATTTTGAGTTGAATTAATAAATATTATATATAATATATATATATATGTTTTCTTTCATTGACTTGCAGCAAGTTTTTAAACAAAACTTTGACTAACTAAGCATGTCTGTGCTCACCCCCTTGTAAGTGCTTGTTTTATGTTTTTCTCTCCATTTTTTAGACCGGCTTTCATGGATGAATATGAGAAGATTGAGGAAGATCTGCATAAGCAGTATGACACCTATGTGGAGAAGTTCAGGAACCTCTGCTTCCTGGAGTCTCAGCTGGATGAATACCACAGACTGGAGCAGGAGAGGTTTGAGGTGAGTGTTTGTGTATCATATGTAGAACTCTGAAGGACTTGCTGTGGAAATACTCATATTTAACTAACACTGTGAGTTACCTTTGCTTAAACAAATTGCCAATTTGTCTCAGCAATGCTCAGCAAAGACACATAGTTTATTCGTTCCTTCTTTTCCACTGTAGATGCATACATATCACAGACAAGTAAGACAAACAATCAGAAAATATGGGTTTGAAAATGTACAAAAATATTAAAATGAACTCTGTGATGAGGAAAGAATAAATACTCGTCACAAACATTGAATCCCTCTGAAAGTTCAGAGGGATGAGAGTGACTCCTATTCCACTACAGAGGTTTGAGATGAGAGACTATCAATAATACAGAGAGCGCTTGGAAATTTGATTTGACAGATGCATGAAGGTCCGTGTAAACGTACGCTTCTCTCCTCTCAGCAGCCCTCATAATGCCACATGCTACACGTCTTTGTCCTTTTCCTTCCGCTGCAGGAGGCTGAAAACACGCTGAGGATGATGCAGCACAAACTGAGGGAAGAAGAGAGGGATCTGATGAAGAGTTCCCGTGAGACCACTGAACACGCACAATGAAAGCAAAGCAATGTTCACATAATTTCAATCCCTTTTACGATCTCGCACCACTTCATTCATCAAATGTGTTTTGTGCAGTGAAAGACGAGGATTCTGACATGGACGTTCCAGAGGACGAAGGTTCAGACAGCGACATGGAGGAGTGTCGACCCTCTAAGCCACGGCCCACACGAAACGGCATCATGGCAGGTACACAGACGAGGCACAGCCAGGTCGTTGTTATGATCAACTATTAGTTTCTTGGAAAACATTGCTAAAACTTAAGTTCATATGAGAAAATTATCTTCACTGTTTATGCTTTCTATGATTCTGATTGGTTTCATAGAAGCAGTTCTCAAAAAAAAAAAGAAATCCATCAAAACCTATCATCAAACTTAATGTATCTACTTTAATGTAAATTGAGTGTTGGCTCTGTTTGCCCCACAGGAAGAGGAGGTCGATTCATCGGGAACATGCAGGGTGGCGATAGTGATGAGGTTCGTACTGCCAGCAACATCAATACATGACTCCTTCTTTTTTCTTCTTAAGTTAACCCTGGTGCTGCTGGCATCTGTTCAGTTTGTGTGCTACAATTTGGAAAAATGAAAACTCTTTTGCTGATTTTGCTCCCAGTGGCCCTAGATGGCGCTCTCTTAACTGTGTCACTCATCCATTCACATCTGTTTGGGTTTCCATTTTGTCACCCTTTTCCACGTCTTACCTTTCTCTGTCATTCGCTTATATTTTAAAAGCCATCTTTAGCAGTTTCCAGAAGGTCAATCCTTCCTGCCAAAAAACAACGGAAAGGAAAGGTTTGTGCAGGACCAGGATCCAGTTCACCTCTTGTTCCTCTGTGTATTTAAAGGAAGAATCCATTCTCAAATTCTCTGACACAGTCGAGTTTGTTCACAAAGACAGTAAGTGGAGAGACAGAAATAATAACTTCATCACTGTCTCTTCCACAATACATTACACTACACTACAATACAATACAATACAATACACTATAATTTTTGGACGTTGGTGAACAGGTTTTTGAAGTTTGTGTAATGGATTTTTCCTTTTAAATTAGTTAAATGGTTTAATTGGCCCCAAGTAGTTGTGTTACTCCAGGTGGATATGTGATTCACTGTTAAACCAGTTCTGATTCAGATCCTCCCGTCTGTCCGTTTTTTTGTGAGACATTAGCTGGTTGAGTGTTTAGTTCGAGTGAAAACATGTCTGTCCCTGTTGTGGTTACACATTGTGTGTTAAACTCAACCAAATCACCCAGAAGAGAAAAGTTCACTTTGAACTTTGGACTTGAAACTATGAGCTTTCTCCAGTTGTTGCTGTAATCATGTGTCTCTGCTTGCCTGCTGTTTCAGACTGAAGACAGCGAGATTGACGTGGATGAGGATGACGAGGAAGATGAGGAAGGCGAGGAGGAGAGCAAGGATTTGGAGGATGACAGTCTGGAGGGCCCAGTGTCCAGGGGTGCCCGCCCCTCCAGGGGGGGCGTGAGACCGCCTCTGCTAGAGGAAAGCGACAATGACTTTTGAATGACACACGCATACAGATGAGCTCCAGCTGTTTGTGTTTTCCCGCTCAGATTAGACCGTCTCACTGCTTCTCAGAAATACGCATTAATTATCACTATCATTATCATAATTCCATCATGTTGTTTCATCATAAACCTTCAATTTAGTTCTTGTTGAATTTTTGTGTAAACTATTTACATTTTAATAAAATATTGATTTAATATGACCTCTGTGGCCCCTGACTCAAGTACAGCATCAACATGACATTGTATTGTCCTAAGAGTCAGTCATGTATTGAGGCAGAATATTTGAATTTGGTGCAATTTTGAACATTTAAAAGAAAACACTATTTTTTACCTCCGCTGTAAGATGAATATTACTGGGTCAGATTTTACATTAGCATCAAACTGGGATATACTGTATATTTTCTTTGACGCTAAACGAAATTATCAATCTAAAACTCAATATATGACCAAAACAGACTTTTGGAGGAAAAAATACGTTTTAAATTTGAAACATCAAGTAAACAGTTGCATTGTGGAGGATTTGCAGCACCCTGTTCTTAATTCGAGCCCATAAAGTTCAATAAACAAAAAAAAAATCTCTACAATATTTGATTTCCTAATAAAGGACAGGTTTCAATGAGACAAAATGTGTTCACAAATAAGGATATGAATATTGAATACAAATTAATCTAGGACATAAAGTTTGACTGGGCCACAGTGATGCTTTGTTATATTATCAGTAAGAATTTAATCTTTAGGAATTGAAACCAATTTCATTTAAATGGAAGAAAGTCATTGTTTTGATATTTAGATAAAAATTTAAAATTTGACAAGTAATAAGAATGTGAAAGCCACAGCGGAGTGAAAAGTGCAGCGTTTTCCTTTAAAATTAAAATGAAAATTATAAAGAGCCCAATATTTAGAGAGGAGGAACTACGTCATCAGAGTGCGCCCAGGCTTCAGGGAGGAGGTGGCAGATGCCTCTTCGAAACAACAGTCAACTATCGTCTGTTTTTCCTCTCTCACTGGTAAGAAACCATGTTTGTACTCGGACATGTGTGAATTACGATCGTTATCCTCTTCGGTAAGTTCTGGTTAAATTAGACAGCGAACGGCCTGGTCGCTGGCAAATAAAGCAGCCCTGTTTATTAGGCTAACACCAGCTAGCTGCAGCTAACTGCAGTCGTTTGTGTAATTATAGAGAATTCCGTTATAGCTTAGTTAATATATAATAGCTAGTTTTGTTGTTTTGTCAAAGTGATGCTTTATGTTAGTTACGGTAACTATCTAATAAGAATAACTGTCTTCCGTGTCTTTAATCATCATACGAAATAAATTCTGGTGTAGTCACCCATCTCACCCCAAATGTAAACGCTGCATGTTGAACAATTACTTTTTTTTCAGTACATAGGTGATAAACACCACAAAGCAAAGCCTTTACCCCCTACAAAATACATTTTAGACATAAACATAATTTTCGGTAGGGCTTTGGGTCACTGTAGGTATTAGCATCGTTGGGTTAAATGACATTCAGCACTGGTTGTATCAGTATTGGGCCTTTAACAATGTCTTTCCTTGTGTCTCAGCTGAAGAGCAGCTGTTGGGATGCCAAAGAAGTTCCAGGGGGAGAACTCCAAGGCGGCCACAGCCAGAGCCCGCAAGGCCGAGGCCAAGGCAGTGGCAGACGCCCGCAAGAAGCAGCAGGAAGAAGATGCTCTGTGGCAAGAAACTGATAAACACGTACTGAAAAAAGAGCAGAGAAAGGTGAGCTGCCTCTTTTTTTTTTTTTTGTAGTGGTGCTGCTCACTTTGGCTTCAAGAATTTGATGTTTTAATGTATTTTTCGTCACTGTTATACTTACTTCCTGGTTGACGTGTGTACGGTGTATTTACTTGTAGATTAAATAATTAAAACATGAAAAAGAAAGGAGTGTAAACTCAAGATAAAGATGCTGTTTGTGGCCACTTATTTTGTCTCACGCACACATATCCACAGGTCTAAAGTCTAGATGGGATTAAATGTTAATTATTTCCAATGGGATATTTGGATGTTCTATTAGTGAGCAGATCAAACAAAGAACAATGATAATGGAGCAAATGAGGATACACCTAAATAATTCAGAATTTAAGCAATCACAAGATCAGTGTTTTTTAAGTAAACTCGAGTATTGCGATGTATACTTATCGTACTGGGCTTACTGTAGCTATCACTGTCTTTGACGCTTCCTCTCCTCAGTTGGAGGTTGACTCAACGTCTTATCAATTACACACAGAAGTGTAATGAGCACAGTGGACAGTCTTATGGGGACTTAACAGGAGATTTTCCTCAGCGATTCTGTTTGAACTTCATAGTATTTGGTGCAGAATGTTCTAAGCGTTTATTTATCCTCAGTGATGTCAGGGGGACATCAGCAAAGCTTTTTCTAATGGAGAAGGGATGGCTTGTGTCATAATACATTTATATGTGTTAAAAGTACAGCACAGAAGCCTGATGAGACAGCTCTCCGCCTTTGCAGGATGACAAGGAGAAGAAGAGGGCTGAGGTGCTGGAGAGGAAAAAGGAAAATCAGCGACTTCTGGATGAGGAGAGTGCTAAGATTAAAGGCAAAGCACAGAGGGAATCTGTATCTGGAGGAAAAGTGACTCGCGCCCAGATCGAGGAGGTGCTTGAGAACGAGCTGCAGCAGCACCAGCAGCAGGAGCTCAAACCAAAAGGTGAAGTTTTAGATGAAGATGAAGACAAAACAAGCTGGTTAGAATAAAGATGAAATTTAAGTGGAAATTAGATGCAGTCCAGCAGCACTGGTTGTTTTGAGGATCAAATCAGTACGCTTTCGTTATCATGACATGTTTCAAGTAAAAATTTCTTCCCACAGAAAAGAGCCACCTGGAGACTCCACTGGAGGAGAACGTGAACAGAATTATCCCTGAAGAAGGAACTGTGGAAGCCAGAACAATAGAAGATGCTATCTCTGCCCTCAGGTATCCATCATTCACCGTTTGTTCTATTTATGACATCCTGCTGTCCTCGTGGTTACTCCGGTGATGATTTACAGGAAGTTTGTCAGGTCATGAAACGATTTGCGAATCAAAAATAACAATCCATCATCACATCTTCTCTTCCTGTCCACAGCACGGGGCCCGAGGATGTCGACCACCACCCGGAGAGGAGGATGAAAGCAGCGTTTGCTGCTTATGAGGAAGCCAACATGCCTCGCCTAAAAAAGGAGAACCCCAACATGAGGCTGTCGCAGCTGAAGCAACAGTTGAAGAAGGAGTGGATGAAGGCACCAGAGAACCCGCTGAACCAGCGCTTTGCCACCTACAACACAAAGTGAACACTTTCTTTTCCCCCCCATGACGCCATCTGAAAACTGTCTGCCTATGCACAATGGGGACTTCCATTGATAAATTGAATAATTTCATCTAAAAATGAGTGTTGCTGACAAGAGCTTCGCCGCTACCTGCCCAGACGCAATCTTTCCAGCATCAGAGGGCTTTGTTGGTCCGTTCATTAGCAAGGAGAAGCTCATATTCCCTTATCAAGGTCACAACTGATCATCATGTCTGTGCACTTGGCCTCTAATGAGGCATTTCAGCATCTAATAAATTTAATTTCATCATTTCTCTCTTTTTTTTTTTAAACACTTCTCGGGAGGTGGGAAGCCAGATGTTTTGAGCGTAACTTATTAAAGTTCACCACTCAACATTTCTTGTTGCTTTTAAACACCAGACATCTCCCTCTTTGTTCACGAAGTAACGAAGTCACACACGGAAATCAAACATTTTTGCAAACTGCTGCTGTGGAAGTTAACTATAGTTTTGTGTCCAAGGTATAAAAAAAAAAAAAAAAAAATCATCAAAAATCAAAGTGAGCTTAAAATAGCTGTGGCGTTGGCAAGTGACTAACCAGCTGTTTTTTTTAATTAAAAGCAGAACAGCTGGCTTTAGAAATTGAAGCCACTGTCACCAGTGCATTAAGAGTCTTGCCATGAAAATGCACTAATATGAAATGGATTTTCTACCAAGGCGTCTTTACTGTGTGTCATAGGCATACAACACTAACGCCCAACCCTTATATACACATTTAATCTAAAATATTGCTGGATGGCCCAGTGGTCACAGAGATTAACTGTAATTGTGCGAGTTTACTCCCCATAACATCTTAGTTTTTCTGTTGTCTGTCAGCCAGATGGTGAGGACCCACGATGATGCTTTGGAAGAGAGTTTGTTAAAAGCTCAAGTATTCACACAAGTGTGATTCTTTCACTGGCTGTACAGCCTAATAGTTACCTAACATAATAGTCAGCTGATGGGGCCCCCCGTCCCGTGTTCTGAGGTGTCGTCCTCAGCAGGGTTTGCTAAGAGCGATGTTGGTCATATAGTGTCTAGTTAAGCCATTATGTGACTTTGCAGAGGCCTGTTAGATCTACTGTAACCAATAAAAGAAGCACGCTCTTCTTTGCCTTTTAACTCAACTAAAATAGAGAACTAATTCAGCTGTTGTAACAGGCAGACCGATGCTCTGTAATGTTTTATTAGTGCTGCATAAAGCTCTCATCGGGGTTGCACAACAAATACAAAACATCCACTTTTTCTTCCTGTTTTTAACGATCTCAGGGTCTCAATCTATGGCTAAACTCTGCCATCCTTATCTACCCCGGCAGACCCTCGGTTAGGCTTTAAGGTCCTATTATCTTCACACAGAAGTGGATGGTGACGTCTGAAAACAGAGGGCTCACGATTACAGTCCAACCACAACAAAGTCTGGTGTGCATGGCTGCAACTTCCCCAATTTAAATACAAGTAATTTAAAATGCAGAACTGGATCATACACTGCTATTTGGTAATATTTCTTTGGTAATCTTAACAAAACATTTTAAATCCACTTCAGTGTAACAACAAAATTAAGGGGAAAACTGTCTGTTTTTTGCACCCTAACATTTTCAAAATGATTTATGAATTAGTTTGAATGAATATTACCATTGTAGTTGTTGTAGTTTTTTAGGTAGATTAGCATTTATTTATTTATTTATTTACATGGGCAGCAATGGTGTGTCCATAGCTGCTGTCGGTCACAAAGGTTTCCTCCAGCGCAGCAACATTTATGTACTGAGCTGCTGAGGCAGCAAGCTGTAGGCTTTGTAGGGTTGTCGAATGCCATGTGGAGAGACAGAGAGCAGGGATAGAAACAGAGCTTTAGCAGCCAAAGTGTAAGTACCATACAGGTAAAACAAGTTGAACAGTTAAACTAAAACAAATAAAATAAAAAATAGGGGTTTAACCACAGAGCAAGGCTTCTCCACAGGCCTGAAAGTGAAAGGAGAATATGCACAGCATTTACAGGCTTTAAATGCTTAGCAAATGCAAAAAATCATTTGTTTTTACTGGTCAATATTCAAGAAAAGCAAATATATTTATGGGACTAGTTCCCTTTGTAAAAATGGCATGTACATAAAGGGCATCAGATCTGTTTTATGTTTGAGGGTCGTGAACATCTGATGAGATGGACCTCTCTTAACTTTTAAACAGGGGGGGGGTATTTTTTAAAATATCTTTTCATAGAATTATTCTAAAGTCGTTCATGTTGTCACGTTTGTTAAGTCATTTAGGACACATCTGTGGAGGCCTTCATTCAGAACCAGATTTTAAAATGGCCACCTTTGTCCAGCCACGCTCTTGTGGCAGAGGAGATAAGAGACTGTGAAAGGCCTTTGAACCACAGAGCTTCAATGACAAGTTCAACTGACCTTTTATTTTCCTTTTTTGCATTGAAAGTGTCCAGTTCCTTTTCTTTCCCCTAGCAACCTAATCAGTCCACTCCCAATTTATAGGGATTTCTTTGAGCTTGTACCTGTGATGTTCCGCCTCAACACTCTTGTCTGATGTCACGGGTTTTTGTTTGTCTGCGTCCTCACCTTTTGCTGCACCCTCCCACTCCCCGTCCATTTGCATGGGAGCCCTTTACCAGGCCAGCTGCTGCTGCCCTTTTCTTTCTTCTTGTTGAATTCTAATCATTATTTTCAAAGGAGAGCGTCTCCAAAGCTCCTTTTGTCAAGTGTTGGTTGGGAGGAGGCGAGCCGCCATCCAGCATCCACTGAAGTTGCTTCTCTTCTTAATAACACTTCTGTTCCGCAAACCGGGAGCATTTCCTGCGAGTTACCTGCTTTTTCAAGTTTGGAGAGAAAGAGAGCATTGAAGAAAAAGGTAAGGATTACCTGTAGTAGATGAGATTTTTGTCATTCAGTATTTTAATGGAAAAGGAGAACATTCTAAAAATTGAGTTGTAAAGTTGCAGCTGAAGGGTTAAAATTGAAAAGAAGACAAATACCATTTGTAATAATTAATTAGGTTTGTGCTCTTAGTAAATTACCAGCACCCATATAAAATAGTGGCTGAATGATGTAAAAACATCTGTTCTGTTTTGTTGTGGGAAAAATTATAAAATAGTAGACAACAACTAAGTAACATCATCTTAACGCTTTGTTGATAGTAATTTGAGACTGTAGCACTTAATAATTCTAAATTATGAAGTGCCTTCCTCCACACTCTACATTTATAATAATGTGAGAAGGTGAAGGGTGTAATTCTCTGAGCCTTCCTGATTTCCATGTCTAGCATAAGAGGGGGGGGGGGGTTACATCTGCTTTGGACAGAATGTTTCACATTCATAACCAGCTGAACACACAGTCTGAGATTAAACAAATTGTTGCTTTTATTTTAACAGTGATGATTTTGCCTGTTTGTATTGACATTGAAAGGATTGAATACTTTCGATGACCTTTTTTCCCCACAAGTCACATTGAGCAAAGGTCATTACTGAGGCCAAAGACGGACAAAATTCACAGATAAAAATGCCAGTTTTAAAGTTTAAAATATTTTATTTCTAAAGCAAGATAATATTAATTTCTATGTTTCTATGTTTTCCTCTGTTGCCTTTGAAGATAAGAGTAGAGTTACTTTAGAGTAGTTATTGATGTTTCTGTTTATTGTGGTCACTCAGACTTTATTCCTTATCCTGACTTTTGGGCCACGTTTATGGCACAAAAGCAGAAATAAAAAGCATTAATTGATAAATACTGTGTCCACATCATTCAACTGTAACATCCTGCATCCAAATATATTTCAGGATCTTTGTTCTACATCATCCTCGTCTTTCTCATCTTCCCTCTTTCTTTCCAGTTAGATGTAAATAAGTGGTCTGTGTGTGATCTAATTTCAGCTCTGCGGTGATGCCATGAGGTTGATTCTGGTTAAGCCCACCAATGCAACACGGCGCCTTGACTCAACAGGTGAAGTTTTCCGTGAAGGTGACCATGAGCATTGTACTTCAGGAGGTCCACCACCTCCAACAAAATCTCCTGAGGGGTGGCGTGATCGATACTCGGGTACCTCTGTGGAGGCATCTTCTTCCCCACAGGAGACGAGTCTGTGCTGTGTTTCATCTTCACCCCACGAGAGGTCTAATGGAATCAGTCCACCGAGAGTTTCAGCCCCAATGTCGCCGCTGAAAACCCGAAACTTGACCTTATCGCAGCTTAGTGATCAGGACTGGCTGCTGCTTTGTGGCCAGGTCAGCAGTGCAGGAGATGATTCCCCCTCAGCAGAGAGAGCAGGGACCAGCGTGGGGCATCCAAACCACAGTGACAGATGTGGTTGTTCCTGTCCAGATGCGCACCAACAATCAGAAGCCTCTAGTTTTCATCCACAATCCAAACAGAGCGCAGTCCAAGACGGCTTCTCCAGAGTTTCATACAAGAGAAGCCTTTCATCTTCACCACACATCCAGCCTTTCTCTCAAAGCGCCCAAACTTCGAGCACTTGCCAGGTTTTGCCACAGCAAACGAACCAAAGGGATCTTTTGAAACCTGCAACAAACCACCCGCAGGATAATTTCATGTTCCAGTGCAGTGACCAAGAAGATCGAAAAGAGCTACAGCAGCAGCCTTGCAGCCATTTAAGACCTAAAGAAAGCAGCCAAGCAAATTTATTCAACATCCCTCTAAACTCCAGCGAGTGTGCTGAGACCAATCAGAAACTTCACCAACATCCTCAGCCTGCTGTCACCGCAGACCTCAACTGGAGAGAGCTGTTCGGTAAAGAACCGGTGTTAGTTCAGCAGCGTCAGAAGCGAGACTCTCACTGCTCGATGAACGGTGATCAAGCCTGCAAGTCATCTGGAGATCCCTCCATCATCCTCAAGTGCCGCCATCTCCCTTACAACCCTCTGACCAGCACCCCGCGGGCGAAGAGGTCGTCTACTCCAGCCAGTAACAAAAGTGTCCAGTCCCTCTCCACCAGCCAGTTTAGTTCCCTTGAGAACCAGGATTTAGTGGAGGAGAGAGCTAGACAGCGACAAAGTCAGGTACAGGAATTTTCTTTGAACGCTCTAAGTTCCTGACCTGCTGTGGGACTTTACACACTGAAAATTTTAAATAAATCTAATGGAAATGCTGGGCAACTTTGCCAAATGGCAGCGTCATAACTGAGCTGAGTTGAAAAGCAACTTACCATTCTGTAGTTAGCGAAGCAGCAAGAAACCAAGAGATGTAAGACAAAGACAAAGTCCTAGAAAAAGTTATTGCACTGTTTTTTAATTCTGAAAATTTCCTACCAAAATCTGACAGTAGACTTTATTTTAGTTTGGTTTGCACGCAAAACAAATGGTTTTATTATGCCGTACATCCCTATTTGAAGTCCAGGTCCTGATTGTTAAGGCAAATTATGTATTTTCTCATATTTTCAGTCTTCTTTCTCTCAGCACACATTCTGTTGTCTGGTTAATTACACACCCTGTGCTGTTTTACTTTTGCAGACAAACCCTCAGCATCTCAGTGGATCCATACTCCTTAAACACACTCCTCCACTTTCTGACACCTTGGACACTGGTGACACAGTCAACGGCGATGCAGTGCGACCACTGAGCAGCCAGGGCACTTTAAGATCCAGCTTTGCGGATCTCCACTCAGGCCAGCAGCCCCTTCAGCTTCTTCACAGTGCCATCCTGGAGGACGCCTTCTCCAAAGTCATCAGAGAAGATTCCAGTAAGGCCAACAGTGAGAACCTGACCAGGGAGGACGGCAGCGTACCACAGAAGAAGACCAAGGATATCAGCTACCGGCTGGGTCAGAGAAAAGCTCTCTTTGGGAAGCGAAAACAGTTGAGCGACTACGCGTTGGTCTGTGGGATGTTTGGCATTATTGTCATGGTGATTGAGACAGAGCTGTCGAGGGGATTTTACAGCAAGGTACTGCAGTCCTCTACAAACCTTAATGCCAACATAGTATGTTGCTAGAACTGGTACCTTTTGGGGCTCTTTAAGCAACTATATATTTTTTTTAAAAAGCCCCCCATTACAACTTTTGAGATTTTGTGGGAAGATGTCACCCATTTGTTTTGGTCATTCAGTACATCTTCACAATGAGCTGCACTCACCATCAACTTTTTGCTTTCATTACTTACAGGAATCCATATATTCATATGTACTGAAAGGTCTGATCAGCCTCTCTACTGCTATTCTGCTTGGACTCATCGTGATGTACCATGCAAGGGAAATCCAGGTATGTACATACCAATGGTCCTTGGTTCGCCTAGCAAAGGTTCGCCAGTGTATTCTTAGTGTGCTTGATTTGCAGTTATTTTGTCTTTCATCGTAAAAATCTCAACTGTATTAATGAAACATTAAAATCCAAATATATGGTCCAAAGAAGTCAATGTGCTATTATTGTTCTTTTGCAGTCAATTGGGTCAATGAATGTACAAAACGTTTCACCCTAAAATCTTCTCTTCCTCCTGCAGCTCTTCATGGTTGACAACGGAGCAGACGACTGGAGGATAGCCATGACCTTTGAGCGGATACTCTTTGTCGTGTTTGAGCTCCTTATCTGCGCCATCCATCCCATCCCGGGCCAGTACGTGTTCACCTGGACTGCTCGACTGGTCTTCAGTTACACAGCATCAGTAGCGGACGCTGATGTGGACATCATCCTCTCTGTGCCGATGTTCCTGCGCCTCTATCTGATCGGCCGGGTCATGCTGCTCCACAGCAAGCTGTTCACTGATGCCTCCTCCCGCAGCATCGGGGCGCTCAACAAGATCAGCTTTGACACTCGTTTTGTGATGAAGACCCTGATGACCATCTGCCCCGGCACAGTCCTGCTGGTCTTCAGCGTGTCCTGTTGGATCATCGCAGCTTGGACCGTGCGTGTATGTGAGAGGTACCAGCTTGAAACTTCTGAACATCTCACTCTTTCCTTTTCTTCCTTTTGTCACCACTCGCATTGCTTCAATATCAGGTGTCATGTCTCCACAGATATCATGATGCACAAGAGGTGACCAGCACCTTCCTCGGAGCAATGTGGCTGATCTCCATCACCTTCCTGTCCATCGGCTATGGAGACATGGTCCCTCACACCTACTGTGGAAAGGGGGTTTGCCTGCTGACAGGAATCATGGTCAGACAAAACCAGACATGTATTAGAGAGCAAATCCCAAACTCATACCCATACCCACTATAGTCAAATCACACACTATAGCATAGCAACATTGTTTGGCTTTAAATGTGTAACAAACCTCAGCATTTATAGTTGTTCATAAAATTTGAATGAAACTAATTACATTTATATACAAGAAGAATCAAACAAAGAAATAACACATACATAACAAGACTTTTACTTGAACTTTTGGCTGCACAAAGCTGTCTTTTTACATTTACAGCACAATAAAAGTGTTTTTTTAACTCAACGCCTCTCTATAATACAGGATTATTATAGTTTTTCATGTTAACAGCAGCTTGAAAGTGTCACTTCTGTAAACATGCCACTTAAATGCCAATATAAAGCCTGCTCTAAAATAGTGATAGTGATATTCTATACTACAGTGTCAGTCAACACTGCTCCTCTCCTCAGGGAGCGGGCTGCACAGCCTTAGTGGTCGCTGTTGTTGCAAGGAAGTCAGAACTGACCAGAGCCGAAAAGCACGTCCACAACTTCATGATGGATACTCAGCTCTACAAAAAGGTATTTTTACACTCAGACGTGCTCATTTATTGCACATTATTTATAATAAAAGTTCAGTCAAAACAGTATTAAAAATTTTTTGCCCGTATTGGGTCATTTTACGTTGGTCAGATTTGCGTCTCAATAAACTTTAGAGAGGAACCTGATCAACAATCAGTCAGCGAAATAATGCGATACAGTAAACCAGTAAAATAAAAACAAGGAAGCAAAACAAAGCACACGATACAAACATTACATACTGTAAATGCTATAAGAAACAATTCATTATGTTCCTATCCTGCTCTTCCAACGGCCATCGTAGATAAAAAACACAGCAGCCAATGTGTTGAGGGAGACATGGCTGATCTACAAACACACCAAGCTGGTGAAGAAGATTGACCGTGCCAGAGTACGCCACCATCAGCGTAAATTCCTGCAAGCCATCCACCAGTAGGTATAAATCTGTCACCACCAGGGAGCGCAGAGTTGATACAAACAGAAATGCCATCACAGTTTCACTAATGTGCAGATAGGAACTGTACAGTTCGCTGGCATGTTTGTTCATATACTTATGAAGGTAATGAAGACAAACTGTTATTTGTGTTTAAATACCTGTCACAAAAGTGACTTTGCTTCTGATTTTTAATTCTAGACTCCGAAGTGTTAAAATGGAGCAAAGGAAACTGACTGATCAGGCCAATACAGTTGCTGACCTCGCCAAGGTTTGTATATGAAATAAACGTATGCAGTTAAACACGATGAGTGTGCAGAATGATTTATGTGCAGAGACACAAGAAGATTTTGCTTTTTATTTGCATTTAATTGCTGAACAGAGAAAATTGCTCTCTGTTCCTCTTCAGTCCAACTTGAACGTGTACGTATGAGCAGAGTTTTGTTACATCACAACACAACTAGTTTGGAACTTAATCATTGTCCAATAAGCAACTTATGCAAGTGTGAAACTTGAAGCCTCCAGCGCAGGTAATAATTATAGAAGGCATCTTGCTAAAGGTAAGTAAAAAATTAGCTTTTGTCATATTTGCTGCAACTGTCCTTATATCCTGACACTAGCAAATGAGACATCTGTGAAAAAATCTGGTTCCTCTGGCTCCTCCTGGTGCTCCTAATGGCACTTGCACCAATCCTATGTGCCTAAAAGCTGCTTATTTCAAATTCTCAAGTAAAGTCCACTCTCTTACCAACTGCAGTTTTAAACTTGTGAAAAGAAACATGCTTGCATATTCATAGATTATTTCAGAAAAAGAAAATGTTTTCTATCTGGAGTCAAAACTTTTTACAAAACTTTCTCTTTCAGTTAATTCTTGTATTTTTTTTAGCCACTGTGACCAGTAGAAACATATACAGCTTTTCTGCATTTATAATCTGTATTTATAATTTCAAATTTTGGAGAGAGAGAAGTGTGACACGCCACTTACCCCGACGAACATGCTGTAAAGTCAGACGTGTGAGCTGTCCTCCCTGTTGCTCTCCAGACTCAGAACATGATGTATGACGTGGTGTCGGAGCTGCAGCATCGAAGCGAGGAGCTGGACAGGAGGACTGTAGCTATGGAGGAGAAACTGGACTCCATCCTTCTCAGTGTGCAGTCGCTGCCCGTGGTGCTCTCTCAAGCAATAACAAAGCTACAAAAGGATTTCCTGGACGACTTGGCCTGTCGAGTCCACTTCCTGTCATCCTCCCTGAGCGCTGAGTGCTGTTCAGTCCCAGCCAGGCAGCTCTGTCCAGGATCCACCACACCAGAGACCCCATATAGCTCGTAGGCCTCACTCACTGATTTTCCCCTTAGTCTGCAACCTTTGTTTCCTGCTGGGAAGGATTTTCTCAACACGCACGCTTTTTCTTTCCCAGTAGCGCTCTGCTACACATTAATACAGTTACACACATTCACCCCTGGGAGTTACAGCTACCGCCTCACACTGAGCAGCTCCAATGAGAAGGGAAGTTCCTCAGTTGGGGGATGCTAGAGGAAGGGAAGAGTATTATTCCTTCATTTCCTCTGCTAAAAAGTTCCACAGTTAACCCAGGGACCATGTTATCACCCGGAAATAGAGAGACATCACTCCAAAAAGCCTCCTGATCGCACCCCAGAGATCTGTATAGGCAGATTATTTATGAGCTATGTCTTACAATACAATATACAATATAACTGTATAACAGCACGCACAATTAGGAGGACACCTATGAGCTCACAGACCTCATCTGGATAAGCTCGTCTTGTTTTTGCTCACCAATCAAAAGGTTCTTGAAATATCCTGGATAGCAGCTTTGATTACTAAATATCACCGCTCATCTTAGAGGTGGTTCCTATGCTGAGCTGGTTGTGAATATTACAAGACAGACTGCTTCTCCTTTATATATGAAACTAAACGCATGGAAAGCAGAGATGTATTATAAAAGAGCAAGAGAGGTATAAATAAAAGCTTTAAGCATCTTAATACAGCGTATTGTACATTACCTATAATCTATATCTATAATCTGGAAAACATCTGCTGCAGTTTGTCAAGAATGATAATGTAAAGGTAAATCTTGTTGTTTTCAGTCTAAATTATAACTTTTTAAAAAGGAGATCCGTTTAAACTGCTGTTCTCCATTAGAGAAAAGTGATTAGACACTGAGAGGAGATTTTCTGATGTTTATGAACACTTTAAAAGCAATAATGGTTCGGTGCTAGCTAAGACTTCAGAGCTGTTAATTGCTTGCTTGAGAAGTGTAGTCTCACATGGTCAGGCAAAATGGTAATAATTGTGCCAAACTCTACATTAAAGCAGAAACACTGCAGTCAGGACACGTAGACTAGAGCAGTTTGCCTGAATGTTTATTATTCACTCACACTGAAACCTGTTTCATGTTTCTCAAATTCATTCTTTTCTCTCTTTTTTGGTTGTCTTCTGCTCATCTGAGGCTTAGTTTCCATGTAGTGATCTGCTGCTTCTTGTAACTCATCCTGTGCAGGTCTGGTACCAGTATTTTGTAATGCAATAGAAATAAAGTTAGGAGTCTAATAGGTTAGGAATGTTATTTATGGTTATAAAACCTTCCTTTGTGTTTCATTGGCCTCAGCCTACACAACATTAATATTTTACTCTGTCTGTATGAAGCACTTTAGATATTATGGAGGCATACTGTATGTCTATCACAGGTGATGTCTACTTTGCTATATATAGTTTTTGTAGCAGTCGCACAGTATTTTCCTTTAGACTTCTTTTTATACAGTCACTGATAATAAAGACTTTCAAAAATAAAGATGTAATTGCATTACACAAAATAAACGCCAATTGTATCACAAAGATTTTTTTTTTTACATACTGTAATTATCATTTCATGATATTTTAATCATCTTTTAACTGACGGTTGACATTAGAGAGTGACAGGAAAGATGATCAGACTTGAGCAGGGCATGCTGTGGTCACATGGATCAGTGGGCCACGTGGACACCACTACAAAAGGGTTATTATATACAGTCTAAACAGGTAGAGGCAGAGATATAACAGAAGCAAGTGATAGAAGAAGTGTAGTGACCTGTGTATATATAGTAACTTTATAGTAACATACACAACTTGGCCTATGTAAATACAGATCTTCCTCTCACTCATACATCTTTTTATTTTCAGGGCTCTGGTCTTCACTGACTTGGCCTCACTCACTTTCAGCTCCCGCCAAACTGAATGAAGGGGAGGTAACTGCACATAATTAATTATACAGCATTATTAAGTCAATAGCCCTATTGAGTCCAAATTAAAAAGTAGGGGAAATGGACTCCAGATAAAAGTTTAACATATTTAGACAATAAGTTTGCAGGGGTAGGCTCGTTATGAAGCCAAGTAACGACACAGTCATGCCTCAGACATGATAAACAGCTCCATCAGAGGGGTTGTTTACCAGATCCACCATCTGTCTCTCCAGGTCACCGGTTTACAAGGCGCCGCGTAATCTCGCGATGTTTCCGGAAGCGAGCTGCACCCACGAGAATGTCGTTTCGCGCGCTGAGGCTAAGCTCCAGTCACATTCTAGATTGACACCTCTGGCAGCCAATCAGCTCCATCTACTTAGAGGCGCTCGGCCAATAGGTAAGCAGCATTTGTGGAGCAGGCGGGATATGAAAGTCTTGAAGAATAACTCATTGATCACTCTCCAACAAGGCATAGAGTTGGTCGTGCAAACCTTGCATTGAAGTTATTTGGGGAAAACGTGTGCATTGCTACTTAAACGTCAATTTCTTGTTTTCACTTGGACGAACAAACAGGTAAAGCAGTTTTTTTGCTCATGTTTTAACAACTTTTAACATTGTCCTCATTGATATCTCCACTCAGTAGCTAGCTTACTATGGTTAGCTAACTTGACAAAGTCCTACCTCGTTTCAGTTTGACTTAAGCTCCTACACCAACTTCCTTAAACCTGTTAAATGTAAAATTAAAAATTGGTCTCATTTTTAAATCGCTGGGACAGTTTTCATGCTGTTAAATGTGCTCCGATGTCTTATTTGGAAACATCCCAGTTGAAAGCTCTCTAACAATAAGTTGTAACGTGGTTTGCTGTAGCTAAGCATTGATGGGTGGGTGATGAACTTGAGCTGTTATCCTGTGTTGTTTATCTGGGGTGTAGTTATATAATGTGCTGCACATGGTGAAATTTCAACCACCTTTGCCACTTTGCCGCATCCCGTCAAGCAAAACAAATACGCTAACCTCCAACTGATTATTTTCCTGTTTTTTTCCGCATTGGCTTGTGATGAATTAGCTCATGTTTTTGTCTGCAAGTTGAGAAAAATGAATGGGGTCGATGAAACGATGCATCTTAGGTGGGAGGTGATTGTTTATTTTCCATGTTATTACTCGTGTTTTTTCCCCCCCTGGTTTATTTGGAGCCAGCAGAGCGAACAAGACCTCAGCTGAGAGCGCAAAAGTAAAAGCCAAGCGGCCGTCGAGCTCGGTGCTCACAACCAAGACGGAACAAAGCACTGTCTATACGCGCAAAATGCCGCTTTAATAGTCAAATAATCGACCCCAAACTACGAATAAGGCAGTATTTCGGTGTGTTTTATTGTCGGAGAGCGAAGGCACATTGTTTGCTAGCGCTCCCTCCCGTCCGGATGTGCTTGCTTTTAAAAGAACTGGGAGTGGCCTGCAGCTCAGTTTCCCGCACTGTATTTAAATCAGCTTGTTCCCTCCCTTTCTGATACTCTGTTGAAGTGACAGCCCAGTGCTGACAGCAGTACAATACAAGGACCGACGACTGGCACAATCATACTTCTGCATCTGAGCGACATTTAGTTCATTCTTTGACTAAAACTGGTTTGATTTAGAGCATAAAGAGGAAGGCCTAACGTTTTTAATGGCGAATTTGGCAGGGACTTCATGCCCTGAAGATGTCCATACACTGCTTTCACAAAGACTTAATCTAGGGTGTTAATGTGTAGTTTGTGTGGATTGAAAGGTGAAAAAAGGAGGATAACATTTATTCTAAATGCAGCCTCGGTGTCAACATGGCGTCAGTAGTCACAGTTGCAGGTACAGAACTAGTTAATCTTTGTCCATTCAAAGAAAACGTGTCTTTGACCTGGTGCACAAGAGAAAATGCATGCACACTAAAGTAGATGTAAACACAATAGTGCCTTAAGAGCAAGAGCGTGTTGAATTAAAGTGGTAATCCCAGAATTAATCAATTTAAATGTCAAAATAATAGTGGATAACTTGCAAGAGAGTCATTGCTTTGTGTGAACAGTTTCGAAATGATTTTCATCTGCTTTCAGACATTGTATGTCATAAATTTGGTTTGAGTCTTAATAAAGACCAACAATAACAGATATAATTTTCCTCTATTAATACTTAGTAGGAAAACAAGTTATTTTGTTGCAAAACAAACTAGCCTTTTAAAAATGTCTATACTAATTAGATATCGTTTATTGATCCCTCAGTGGGGAAAGTTTGCTGTTACAGCAGCTCAAAGGGGACAGACAAAAGCACACAGTTAAAAGAAATAGAAAATTAAATATCAATAATATAATATATACAGAGGAAAAACCTATATACACAAAGAAACAATTATATACACAATAATTACAAAAAACAACAACAGGGTGAGGTGGAATGGGATGTGAATTATTGCACAGTTTATGTAATTGCAGAAAATGCCAAAATCAAAGATATTGAACAATTCACAGACCAAAGGTTTAAGTGGTGTGCTGTACAATGATATTGATTGATCATAATCTGTATATTTCTGAATTACTTTTGTTAAAAAATGTTTTTGCCTAAGCATTTGAACTTGAATACAAACGAATAGTTGACAAATATTATTGCTGCTCAGGCTGTTGACAAACAAAATCGGCTAGCTTCCAATCACTGATGACAGTTGAAAATGTATTCCCTCAAATTATTCATTAAACAAGTGTGATTACTGTGAGTACTTGCATTATAAAACAGTAAAATAATTGTACTAATTGCTGTGGCTATAATGGGTCATTGTTTTGCTGTTCATACAGGGCAGCTGCAATGTGGATTCAAGTGCGCACAATGGATGGGAAGGAAACCCACCGGGTGGATTCCCTGTCCAAACTCACCAAGGTGGACGATCTGCGTGTCAAAATCATGGAGCTCTTCAAGGTGGAGCCGGAGAGGCAGAGGCTATTTTACCGCGGCAAGCAGGTGAGGCGAGAGTTATGTATTTTCAGCCTCAGGTGACCGTTAAATTTTGGAGGGATGTTACCGCTTCTTCACTGAAACAAACAAAAACTACAAGATGTTGCTTTCCTGTCTTTTTTTTTTTTTTTTTTTTTTTTAACCATGTCATATTTTTGTTTTATATCAGATGGAGGATGGCCATACCATATTCGACTACAACGTGGGTCTTAACGACATAGTGCAGCTGCTTGTAAGGCAAAAGATGCCCCCTGTTGATGTTGTCAAAAGCAAGGACAAAGAAGCTGAGCTCTCAGACTCTGATTCCGGTTGTGGCTCAACCCAGAGCGAGTCTGACAAGAGCTCAACTCACGGCGAGGTGGAGGGTCAGACCGCCGGCACCTCTGCCCAGACAAACACCCAGGAGCTCGTCGATCCGGGGTTTGGGTTTTACAAGGTGTGTTTTTATTTCGTGATTACTTTTGTTTTACAGTGAAAGGTGAAATCAAATGCTTCTGTGTAGTATGGGTGGCTGTAATGTTTCACAGATTGTGAAGCACAATCAAATGACGCATGCTGACCCAATTAGATCAGCCACCAGTGTGGGTTTAACATGTCGGACTGCATCAAAGAAAATTCCTAGACCTTTAGACATATTTAATTTTGAGGTGATTATAGAAAGTTCTTTGTATTGTTGCCTTTAGCAACATCTGTAGCCCTGTAAAACCTCCAGATGATTGTAATCATCTCTCTGTGTGTCACTCTACAGTTGGTCGTGGTCACACTTGAATAGGCCACTTTATTAACAGGGAGGGTATAAATAAATGGGTATACTGTGGGATGCTCTCGCACGAAATATCCTGCCGTTATACTTCTAGCTGTTGAGAACAACTATAACTGCATTTGATTTCCAAGGCGATCACAGAACACATTGTGTGTACTACTTGTTTTTCAAGCATAACCTGAGCCTGAATTTGTTCATTGTGCAAACACTTGCATAAATGTACAAAATATAGATGCTGTGAGGCAATCTCCGTTTCCCCATCCAGCTTCTTCTATGCACTTTGTTTCTAACTGTGCTGTAAAAATGTCTTTGAAGATCTTGCTAACTGCCTCTCGTCTCTGTGTCTGAAGATCAATGAGCTGGTGGATGCAAGAGACCTGAACATGGGGGCATGGTTTGAGGCCCAGATCGTGAATGTTACCAAGACGACAAAGACACCTAAAGACGAGGCCGCTGAGGAACAAGAGGAGATCCTGTACCATGTTAAATATGAAGAGTAAGAACACCTTTTCTATTCAGTCAGTGAATAGATTTGAATAGACATTTGACGGCTGTTGGTATATTCACATAAAAGAACAGTTTTTTTAAATTTTTTTTTTTTTATATACATTTACCAACCACCTGAAATGTGGAAGTTTTGATTTGTTTTTGGTGTTTTTCTTTCAAAAGAACAGACTGGGAAAGGGGAGAATGTATACAGATTAAGTTCATTTTAACGTTTCTCCATTTCCCATTCTTGGTAATATCGCTTTCTACTCTTTCAGGTGCAGTGAGTCTTTTTTTTTTTTAATAAACACTTTTTCGACTAATAAGTGAGCTTCATGGAATGCCAGTGTTGTACTTAATATGCAACATTAAAGTTGAAATAGTAGTACCTTCCATCTGTTATCAATGTAATTGTCAGGTGGAAAGAGTCGATACGGAAGACACAGTTGTACATTAGCATATGGCCTAACCTGCTCCGGAGGTTATTCAGGTTGCCATTTTGACAGAACACCCAGGGTCTATCCCATTGTGACTTTGCTCGTGAGAATATTAATTCTGCTCAGTGATTCAGGACAAATTACAAGGAACTGGTATTCCCTCAAAACACTGCCACCTTATCTACTGTGCATCTATGCCTTCTATGTCTTTAATTCACATATTTACAGTTTAAGACCCTACCGAGAGTTATGCAACTTGACGTTCACTTTCATAAATAAGCTGCTCTTGATCTACTACCAATGTAAAGCTATCACTCTGATGCAGCTTCACATAAAAGACTTAACAGGATGGCACACTATCACATTTACAGACTTGGATATTTATTCAGGCGACGGCATTGCCATTGAAATCTTCACTGTGGAACTAAAATTGACATTGAACTAAATTAGAAGTTGTCACGAGTGCGTAGCTCTGACAGCTGAAGCACTTGGGTTTCTGTAGTGTGTCTGGCCTTCCCCTCCCTGAAAGGCGCGCTTGTGTTGGTGAACTTGTAAGTGCGTTAGTGTTGGGTGGGGACATTAATTTTTTTTTTTTTTTTTTCTTCTTTTAATGGTCAATTTTTGTACAGCATACTTCACAGCACACTTTACAACTTGAAATTAGTTCTCTGTATTTAACCCATCATATGTACAAACACATGCCCCACACTCATGCACATGCATATGAACAGAGGGCAGCCATACAAGGCGCCCGGGGAGCGATCTTAGGGGGGGGGTTAAGGGCCTTGCTCAAGGGCCAAAGTGGCGCCGGCGACGCTGATGTGATGGCGGTGCTACACCTGTCGTCCTCTTGGTCACCACACCAAGTCTTCCTGAGTGGTGATGTTGTTCAAAGCTGCTGCACCATTACTTGATCCTCACCGCTCAAACATAATTTTGTACATTCAGTTACGGCATCATGCAAGTGTAGGAAGCACCTGTGGTGGTGTGTGGCCTGCCTCTGAACTGCAAACTGATATGGTGTCACATTTATGATCACAGCTACCCAGAAAACGGGGTAATTCAGTTGCTGGTCAAGGATGTTCGTCCGCGGGCCCGTACCGTGTACCAGTGGCACCAGCTGGAGCCAGGAATGATCGTTATGGTCAACTACAACCCAGACGACCCCAAGGAGCGCGGCTATTGGTACGACGCCGAGATCCAGAGGAGGAGGGAGACACGCACCCAGCGAGAGATCTATGCCAAGATTATCCTTGGGTAAGTGCTTGGCTGCATGAAGATATTTAATTACTGCATTTTACAACAGCACACAGTAAGGACAACTGTCACATTTAAAAAAAATGTTTTAATCGATATCAACGCGTTTTGGGCGTTTGTGTGCCACAGTAGCAGGTGGGCAAACGGTAATTTCCTGCTGTGGTGAAGGGAAATGGCTATTTGTCTCTTTTGATTGTAGTTTTAAAAAGTATATTACTTTCATTTTAGTATTAATTATTGCAGGACACTTTGACAGCTTGTATCTTTGTTTGCAGTGATGCTGGTGACTCTCTTAATGACTGCCGGATCATGTTCCTGACTGAAATCTACAAAATTGAGGAGCCTGGTTCTCCGGGTGACCTCCTAGCTGGATCTGAGAGTCCACTAAAAAGTAGGTTTATAGATGATTGTGCAAAATTGTAAAGTTGTGTGTTAGTGGCTGTTGACATTGAGAAAGTTTGGCTTGTTAAACATCAGTATTTTGGTTTTGAATCCTGTCCGTGTGAATAGTCAATGTTGTTTGGGACATATGAAACCTGCCATGTCCCACCTTTTACTGCAAATGGTGTGCAATGAAATTTGAATAAATAATTTAATGAAATGTCTGTTCTCAGGATCAAATGGACCTGAGTGCAAGCACTGTAAGGATGATCCCAAAAAGAACTGTCAGTGGTGTAATTGCCATATCTGCGGCATCAAGCAGGATCCCGACAAACAGTTGCTGTGTGATGAATGTGACATGGCCTATCACACTTACTGCCTGAACCCTCCGCTCACCTCCATCCCAGAGGATGAGGACTGGTCAGTAGCTCCAGATATGCAATTCCACAATTCATTAAATGCATTCAAATATTCTACTGTTTAAGCTAAAAAAATTACCTGTCACAGGTTGATGATAAATGTGTGACCATATCATTTTTGTGGCATATGTGACTTGTATTTGATAAGAGATTTTTCAAATGCACTAAATATTGGCTTGAATGATGCTGCTCTTTTTAAAATTATCTTCATCCTTTTGATCATCATGTGTTATTCGTACGCTGAGATTGACTTGACCTTTACTCTACTCGTCATACTGTCTCAGGTATTGCCCAGGTTGTCGGAATGACGCCAGTGAGGTTGTGTTGGCTGGAGAGAAGCTGAAGGAGAGCAAGAAGAAAGCTAAGATGGCTTCGGCCAGCTCCTCCAGCCAGAGGGACTGGGGCAAGGTGAGTGCTGACACAGTTTCTTTGCTTACAATTGTTTAAATGACCAACAATGAATACTTTTTTACCAAGGTTCTTTTTGTCATGATGATTTTTTTATATTGACGCTGGTAAGAGATAAGATATTCCTTTTATTAGTCCCATGATGGGGAAATCTACAATGTCACAGCAGACAGGAGGAGATTTTAAAAAATATGTACAGCTAAGACACAGGAAGTATAAAAATAGAAACAATATAATGTACATAGTGGGAATATTTAAAAAAAAAAAAAAGGGGGGGGGATATTAGAAAGTATTACACATTGGGAAGTGAGGTAAAAAGATGAATAAATATATTGCACAGCTGGTGTACATTATAGTTCCGTTATTGTTAGATTTGGTACAGTGTGGTCTACTGGGAGCAGTGCTGGTTGTAGAGTCTGACAGCTGTCCAAAAAACAAAGTTTTCTAATACATTATACTTCTGCCTTCCAGGGAATGGCCTGTGTTGGTCGAACAAAGCAGTGCACCATCGTCCCGTCCAACCACTACGGCCCAATCCCTGGCATCCCCGTCGGCTCCCTGTGGAAGTTCAGAGTGCAGGTCAGACCACGCAGCTGGAGAGTTCAATTAGTGCTGCTGAAGAAGTTGTTTGAACATGCGTAGTGCAGTGGCCCGCAATGATGTTTCAGTTCTTTGGCTTTTCTAGGTCAGTGAATCTGGCGTCCACAGGCCACACGTAGCTGGAATTCACGGCAGGAGCAATGATGGTGCCTACTCTCTGGTCCTGGCTGGAGGCTATGAGGATGATGTGGTATGCTGTTTATTTATTCTTTTTTTTTTTTAATGATAGTAATATAAAAGGTGGTGACGGTAATGAGGTTTAAAGTAAACTCCAACTGACATCAGTGGATAAGACCAGAGCCTCACATCCTTCTCCTCCATGGAGAACTGGACAGAGGACAGACTGCACAAGCACACCATTCATACAGATAGGAGAAAGGAAACACACACACACACACACACACACACACGGAGAGAGAGAGACGGGGACAACATGGACACCGAGGAGGAGAGACAATCTGAGGCTCTAAAGATTGAGGCACAGACAGTCACGGGGGAGAGACAGTTGGGTCCCAGGACAGCAGATGGTCCAGCGCAGAGAAGCATGAGTGAAAGTGCTGCTTAATGCTTATTTTCAGGGCATTGTGGACCATGTCGAATTACTTGAGAGATCTTTAAAGCATTAACATTATTTAATTTCCTGTAAATTATGTATAATGTAAGAATAGTTGTCTGATTACGTTGTGAAACCCATGTTTTTATTAAAGTAACCAAGCATTTGAAACCTGCTGCCAAACCTTTCCTGTAGTTTTAACCTGTGTCATTTGTCTTGAATTGTAGGATGATGGTAATGAGTTCACTTACACTGGTTCTGGGGGCCGAGATCTTTCTGGAAACAAGAGGACTGCTGAGCAATCATGTGATCAAACGCTTACCCACATGAACCGGTATGACAGAAGGACACAATATACAATATATGGAACAGGATTTCTAAATTTTCTATTTTTTTTTTTTTTTTTTTTTTTTTAAATTGTGCAAATCCAAATTGTTTTCTCTGGTTCTCAACAGGGCACTGGCTCTCAACTGCAATGTCCCAGTCAACGACAAAAACGGAGCAGAGGCCAAGAACTGGAAGGAAGGCAAATCGGTCAGAGTTGTGCGCAGCTGCAAGGGTCGCAAGCACAGTAAATACTCCCCTGAGGAAGGAAACAGATATGATGGGATATATAAGGTATGGGGTAACATTTGACGGCTTTCTGTTGGTGCTTTGGAGTTGTCAAACATAACAATAATGTAAACTACTGAACTGTCGACCATGGGATGTGACAGTTAATGATAAATTGGGAGATTCAATGGCAAAGATCTGCTAAAATAAAGGAATTGAACGCATTGGTTAGCTTAATCTCAAAAGTTTGAACATCTATCTGTAGTTTTACTTGGCGTCGTCTTCCTGCAGGTGGTGAAGTACTGGCCAGACAAGGGTAAGTCTGGCTTCCTCGTGTGGCGGTATCTGCTGAAGCGTGATGATGATGAACCGGCACCATGGACCAGAGATGGCAAGGACCGCATCAAGAAGCTCGGCCTCACCATGCAGGTAGAGCTGATCGTTCAGACTTTCATTGTACAAAGAGTGTTTTCCTGTACACAACTTGCCAGTCCTTTTTGCAGTGATCTAATAAGGTCCCCTTTAGAATGACAATACAGCTATTACAATTTAAAACTAACTATACCTTCTAATGCAATTTTGACTGAAATAAACTTCTATATGACCTCCTTTTTATTACTCAAGCATTCTTTAAATTTTGCTTAGATTTGTGAATACAAAACATTGTTATATGAATGAAAATTAAATTGAAGGGAAAAATACCTAAGATATCATCTTTATTGAGACATTGATCTAAAATGTTCAAATCTGGACCAACATGCCAATGTTAGTGGTTTCTCAACACTACACTCACTTTATGTACACTTGCATTTAGCATGTTGAAGTACAAGCATGTTGATGTTTTTTCCAGTTGTTCCATGGTTAATGTTTGTTCAGACCTGCTAAAGGACATGTTAATAAGCATGCACACAGTAGCTGTGCTTTTAGTAATGGCATAACTTCAGTTAAATGGACTCAATCTTGTTCCAGTATCCTGCTGGTTATCAGAAAGAGAAAGAGAACAAAAATGAAGTGGAGGAGGAAGCGGCGACACCCAGCAAGGCAAAGAGGAAGAGAAAATCTCAGGGTAGCGGTAAGTTGTGTGTGTGGGTGGATGGGACTTTTAAAAAAAAAACAAAAAAAAAAACTTTTTACCTAGTATTCCACATGGGTTCACACAACACTCCTGTAAATCACCTCAGTGCTACAGATTGGGTGTGCTTTGGACAACAAAAATGATATTGCCAGTAGGTGCGATCATCATACCTGGGTACAGGTGGCAAATTGATGTTGTTTTCCTCTGTGTAGAAATCTAAGCATCCACCTTTACGCCCCATAACTATTTAGTGTTCTTCTGTCTGTCCAGAATCCTCCAAGACCTCACCAGCCAAGACTCCCAAGAAAATAAAGGTAGAAGTGTACAAGCTTACCAAGGAGCAGAAAGGCCTCATCAAGGGTGACGAGCTAAACAAGAAGCTGTGGGATGAAGCCATGGCGTCACTGTCACTTGGACCGGTGAGGACCGTTGCACCAGCAGGGTTTTTAAATATTAAAGCTCATGTTCAGCGGAAACTAGGTCTGTTTGTTGGGTCCTGTTTGTATGCAGGCGGGAACAAAAAAAAGCCATGGATCCAACTTGGAATTTCAAAACCGCATCAACACATTTAATTTTAATACTGAGTCAATGATTCTTTGTGGTGACAAATAATGAGCGATTGTAGAGTTGAACAGCATAACAGATTTACGACACCAATACTTAATACAGCGCATTGATATGATTTCAAGTGAGGGGAGGAAACAAATCTGTCCAACACATGGATTTGTCTGTTACCAGAAACCAAGAGTCTGAACTAGTTGTCTCCAGATGGGTGTTTTTTTTATTAGGATCGAAAGAGGAGTATGTTATAAATTCTTGTGAATGATAACTGAGGTGCTCATGAAATCTCACACTTCTAAAACATGAAATGGAAGAAGGCTGTGTGTGTTGGCTGAGCACTGCTTTAAACCTTCAGCCGTGGACAGCTCAGTGACAACAGTCTGTGATGTCTTCTCATGTGATTTTTTTTATTTTTTATTTTTTCTCTTCTGCAGAAATTCTTAAACAAAGTTGAAGAAGTTTTCCTCTGCATTTGCTGCCAAGAAGTGGTCTATCAACCCATCACCACAGAGTGCCAACACAATGTCTGCAGGGTAAGAAACCTTGTCCAATCATTGTCCCAAACTTTGGGATCCCTGATAGTTACTGCTCAGTAGAAGGTGCAAGAAGAGTCACAAACAGGACTTCATGGATGCTCTACTGTTCCAATACATTGCACTTAAATAGATGGGCTGTCAGATGCACATCTTTAAAATACAAGGTGCAAACATTGGAAAAATCCTCTTTTTAAAACTTAATTTCATTGTATGCAGTTATTCAGTAATGCCTATCCACAAACAGAGGGGTGCTTCTGATGAATGATATGACCTAAAAGATGCCAGCATCACTGGAGCTGTCAAATGGCATTCTGGGCAATGTAATAAACTTGCAAGACGGTTGATAAAATGAATCTTGAAATCTCATGATGATGTGGAACAATGGGAGTAACGTGTCTAACTGAGAATTAAAAGCTGCCGTTTCCTTTTTTTTGTTTTTGCTGCAGGAATGCCTTCAGCGGTCCTTCAAAGCAGAGGTGTACACCTGTCCGGCCTGCAGGCACGACCTGGGCAAAAACTACTCCATGACTGTCAACAAAAGCCTGCAAGACATTCTAACTCAGTTTTTCCCAGGGTACAGCAACGGGCGATGATCATCGGTTCTGCCTGCTCAGCCTGCGAGGAAGCGTGATGTAAACTGTAAGGGGAATTTTCATTAGAGGCAATAAAGAATCAGTTTCTCTTAATATATTTTTTATGATTTATAAAACGACAATTTTTGTTGAGTTCAGTGCTACATTCTTCACCTCAGATCTGCCACGATATGTTAGTGATTAAACTGAAAATTCCTTTGTAACTATATCATTACTCCGTTAATGCCTTCAACCTTGATTTTTTTTTTTTTTTTTTTTTTTTTTTTCCCCCATTAACTAATGCTAATGTTATCCATAATGTAAAATGTTTGTTACTTTTAACTACATCCCTCCATGTTTAGCACTCCTTAAAAGAACATTAAGTCAGAAGTGTTTTAGCCGTTTGCCCGTTTTGTTTGGAGATTTTTTGTTTTTGTTTGAGACTATTATTGGAATCTGGGTCTTATCTGGTCTGCCGTTAACTTGGGCTGTCATTGGTCATCATTTTAGTGCAGTTTCTTAAAATCTGATCACGGAGTTAGCGGTATTTCCTATACTTGTCTGTACTTCTTCCTTTAATCTCCGCCTCGCTCTGTTTGTGTTTACAAACTCCGCTTGATTTCCTGTCATATGAAATCAGTTGAGAAGACTAGACAAAAATAGACAAACTATTAAGAAAATATTGTCCTGACAGAATTCCTTATGTGACGCTTCTTGTTCGTCCCTGGCATCCGATGATTTAAAACTGCGCTAATATGACAAGTGAACAAAGCCTTCTTTTGAGAAAAGAGGCCTTCTGGAATTGAAGCTGCTCCCCCGACTGTAGATGAGACCTGACGCACAAGCACAAACTGAACCATTTACGTTGTTTTCCTGCTCTTCAGCAGTCTGAGAGGAAGTGTCTTGTCGGGTACCGATGTCATCAAATGTGTATCGGTTCCTCAAATATTTTCACACCGTGCTTTATATCTGTATATGAGGTTTGTGAAAGTTGATTAAAAAGTTACTATGAATTTGAGAACCTTGAAAGCTGAACACGATAGATTCTTAAAGTCATTATACTCCGTGGCGTTGATTTGGATTTCCCGTTTTTAAAATGTTCACTTTATTAAAGTCCAAAGAAACGAAAGTGCTTAACAAAGAGTGTAATGTAGAACTCCCATCTATCTAGCTCTTTAGACATTTGTCCCTGACACTCGAACCTAATTGAGACTAGAAATGTATTTGTGTTTTTTTTTTGGCTAAAGTTGAAATATTGTACTTTTTTCATCTTTTTATAATCTATTACTGCCATCTTTGCTGGGGAGGGGGGTCTGTTTGATCAGATTTTTGTGTCTCGTGGTCATTTGTAATACCAGACCTCATTTAAAAACCAAAATGCTTGCATAAATTTGAAATGTTGAGGAAATTCCCCACACTGCTCCTGAAACTTGATATTCAGTCAGCTAAATTAACTGATTTTGTTACACGTTTGCCATTGTCTCTTATGAATATTTGGTGTTTTAACAGCAGTGTGTGACTGTCCATCCACATGCCAGCACTTTGAGTTTTGATGAGAGACAAAGATTTGCATAGACTGGGAAATGTATATTTTCAGAAATTGTATAATTTTTTTTTTTTTTTTAGTCCATTTTAGTTTTGATATGTAGTTTTAGAATTGCTTGCACATGTTTGGTGCAAAGATTTGTCAATACATTTTCAGTGTTATTCAATTAAAAAAAGTGAAAACTAGGCATTTTGTCATGATTTTTTTTCTTTTAGGGGATGGGACTTGGTATTGAGGAAATTTTACTTGTAATGAATATGCTTCTCCTTGACGTTTGACCTTCAAGACAGGTGAAGATGAAATTATTTTAAGAGTTTTCAAATGAGAGTTAAAGTACAGAGGAGATCTCAAATTTCATTCTTCTTTTAAAGTTAGAAAGTTGCTCAAACACCAATACTCAGAGAAAATGGATTAGTAATTTAGAGCCGAAGAATCTAATGACTGAAATAGTTTAAAAAGACCTGAGGGTGTTTTACTTTTGTCATGGTGAACTGAGCAGAACAGCCTCTGGCGAGCCCGGCCGTGTCTACGTGCGTGACGTGCACAGTGTACGAGTACGAGCTCCTAGAAGGACGAGTGCTTGAGCGTCTGTTCTCATTGGTCAATTTGTGTGTCAATAGCCGAATGAACCAATTACATCGTCGGGTTCGTAACCAAGAGTTCTATCATCCAATTAAACGGAGTAGATTCTGAGGTGGGCGTGACGCCGATTAGCCTCAGCTAGCTAATGCTAGAGGAAAATCGATCCAGAGAAATTTTACAAAACGATACCAGATCGATTGAGCAAATTTAGGGAGAGGACTGTACGTCGCCGCAGGAGGTAATATTTCCCAAACGGAATTCATTTTATTGAACTGTGGAGACCGTATTCTCGTGTTATTCTGATGAGTGGTGTCTGTCGTCGCGGTGTTTTGTTTTTTCTAAATGCAGATATGGAAGTAGCTAGCTAGGAGCTAGCCAGCGTTAGCTAGGAATACATAGCCAAACGTTAGGACAAGGTAAAGTGTAGCTCTGTTTTAAAAAGAACCATTGGTGCTGCGTGTGTGTATAACTTAAATAGAGCTGTTTAAACGTTAATGTGAGTTCCACCTTTTAGTCATTTTGAAGCGCTTCAGCTGCAGTTTATTGTTCACTGTCTTCTTAGATGACATGCTAACAGGTAATGTTAGTTGTGCAGAGCCACCGTCGCCTGCAGTAGCTGCTCCATTTAAACCGAGTCATGAAGCCTATTAAATGAATTAGCTATCATGGGGACAGATGCATTTTGAGCTTCAGCATGTTAGTTTGCATCGTAGAGGGCAGCGTGCTGTGATATAGACATTAATGTTAGGCCCAGCTGTACTTAAAGGGTCTGTGTAGGCCCCTTTTTGTTGTGGTTAGACAGCTGGGGGTCATGTGGCCTCCCATCATGTTCGTGAATTAGTCAGTCCCGCTGAGAAAGAGGGACCTTGCTTCCGAAATAACCTTTCAGATGTTTGGATGAGTGACTATTAAATGTGTAAGTCAAATTACAAATTGTCAGCTGGGGCGGTTTATGAAGAGCCATGTATTTCTGAATACATACAGTCACTGATAAGGAAACAGTGCTGTGTTGGAGTGGGATTTATTTACTATTTATTTATTTTAAGTGTCACATACTAAAATTCATCAAGTCATACCTAACTCCTCTTTTCATTCAGCTGCTTGAAACCTGATATTTTAAGCTCACAGCTGAGCTTGCATGTTTCCCACACTACAGGGTGTTTGTTCCTAATTCAAATGACTTGTTGATTTGTGCCCATTTGTTTTGCCTGGTAGTAGACACGTCATATTCATGGCCATTTAAGCCTGAGGGCACGTGGTTTTTGGTTGTGCCTGGAAAAGCTGCATACACGTGAAATGCATATTGAGGGATGTACCGATATGTTTTCTGTGAGCGTGTTTGTTTTAGCTAGAAATAGTATCTCTCTGACATGTTAATCTACGTGATCAATCAATCATGATTGAATCCATCTATACTGTCAGATAGAGAAACACTAAAAGTGGCACATTTATTGCAGCTTGGGTCAGCCATTGAAAACCTGGCACCTGTGTGGTTGATAGTGTCTGTGTCATTTAAGTTCATCTTCAGACAGATAACGTCTTGTCACCTGTTTGCGTGAAACAAACCGTTAACTTCATGTCACCTGTTTGTTTGGTGATGGGAAATATTTGAAAAATAATTAACTGCTCTCCTGTTATCTCTTATATGCTCTGATTCAGTTGATAATAGTAACTGTTGGATCAAACCTATATGGGTTTGCCAAACTCATGTTTAAATGATGATATGCTGCCCAACGTTAGACAGAAAAATGTAAATAAGCACTTTGACAATTTTTGATAATGTTTTGATTTGATGATTACATCTTCTGAACAGCTTAGCGCATTGTCCTGCATGCCCTAAGCCCAGATTTTACAAGCGTACTATAATTTCCACACTGTATTTTTTAAAGAGGTTTGTCAGTTGTTGTTTTTTTTTTTATTTTAAGCAGAATCCAGAAAAAAGAAAGTGTAGCTGTTTTCTTTCTGACCAAGGCTGAGCTATATTTTTAATAAGGCAACTCTCACTTAATCTTAATTATTTATATAATTGTTTAGTCTCAGAAAGTAGTAATAATGGCTTTCACATGTTTCCCAGAGCAGCTCAGTATATGTTCTTATTTCTTTATTTGTTGGACCAATAAAACCCAAAGATATTTAGTCAATTACAATATAAAACAGAAAAGCTGTAAATCCTCATTGGAGAAGCTGAAGCCGGAGAATGGATGGTGGTTGTGCTTGGAAAAAAAAAATTACTGAAATTATACAAGAACTTATAGATAAATTGGCGAATTGTTTAATTTCTAAATTTAAATTCCTGATCCATGGTTGTTGGCTCTCTTGAGCTAGTTCTTTGAAGTGGCTTTGGAGCTGTCTGGGTAAAGTTTGCTGTACTTTACTGTGGCTGGTTGGACAAACACAAACCTTAGAGCTCCTGCAATTCATGCAAAACTTTCATTCAAGCAGTAGTTGCTAGTAGTATTAATATTAGGATTAGGGATAGAAATCTGAAATGGAAACGTTAATTTAATTGCAGTTTAAGTTCTATTGCACAAATGAATAACCACAGGACAGATCCTTTGCAACATCCAAGCAAACATCACATAGTGTTCAGTTTCCGGTTTACTTTATGGGCTTTTCTAGTTTGCATTATCATTTGGTTCTAAAAGGTCTGCTGCCCGTCTGCTGGTGATGAGGGTCATGTGATTTTTCTCACAGAATATCACTGTCTGACATCACCAGATTACAGGAGATAATTCATGATAAATGTTAAACTGGTGCTAGGCAGGGCTGAACAGTATGGGAAAATAATCCAATTGCGATCTTTGTAGATCAACATTGTGATTGTAGCTTTTAAGGGCCTTATCTCATGTATTATTAACTATACACAATAAATCATTCTATAGCATGACCAAGTCAACATTGGACACAGATGGCGTGCTATGAAGAAATTAGATGTACTAATGCAAATAACATATTTTTATTTAGCTGTTGAATTGTAGAAACCTTCAATTACAGTAAAGAATTGATAACTTCAAGCGTTGTAAACCTAGTTTGACTCTAGTGACTTCTTAGAAAAAAGACTTCAGTGTATAAGGAGCATTGCTGTGATTGCTGTGATAATTTCTCACTGCCGTTTTTGAGTGTCCTTTGCAGTTAGTTATGCTCTCAAACATTTCAGTCAGTGATCCCTGCCAGATGGTAGTCGGCCTACTTGCCACACTGGTAGTCGGGTTATTACCCGTACAGTCGTCATACACGACCTCAGATGCTTTTTTTCCCGTGAACAGATGTGTAGTGTTGCCTTGTCGTAGCTGCGGTAGCAAGTAGTGATGCGCAGGTCACCGTTTTTAATGAGATTCAAAAATGATTATGAGAGCTAATCTGCACTGCACGACCCACAGAAATATGTGTAAATCATCCACCCAAACCTGACCTGACCAGCAATTTGCCAATTTTATGCATTATAGTAGCACAATTTTCAGGACTGAGACATGGACAGAAACAGCACATGGGTGCTACTTGGTGTTTGAGAGACGGAGAGAGAAAGTGGACTATTGCACACAATGTTCCTGTAAATCATTTCTAAGTTTTTGATCCAACACCTGAGTCTGCCAAGCGTCGTCTTTAGGGCTGTAATCAACCAAAGGAAAAAGTCAACTGAAATTCTGCCTACGCTACAACCAGTCGATAGGTCCACTAATGGCTTGTTACAGTATCACAGCATAATAAATACATGTAAATAATGGATTGAGATTGATCTTCTCCTCAAGAAAGTAACACAAGCAATTTTCTGACCAGTGACAGTTTGGTCGGAAAAAAGAGCACATTGACCAGCCAATCAACCAGCCGACCAGAAGATGTCAGCCCTAATATCTTAAACCCAAAATATGTCCATACAACAGACACACTGCTCCTCTTTGACACTAAAGTCCTCTCTTGCTCTTCGGTGTTTGGTTCTGCTGAGGCCTTTTTCACACAGAAGTACTGCTTGCGTGCATGTGGCATTTTAAAGTTTTAAATAAATGGTTTCTTCTCAAAATCATACTTTCTACTCTCGGTTGCTTCGCATCATTACGCAGTATTACTGCTACATGTACGTTGCATTGTACTGCTGTAGAGGTTTATGGTTGTATTCATTTTATCCACTTTATGCTGTTGGGTAGTTTAATCTCCAGCAACATATCATTATTCTGTGAGATTATCACATGTTCGTACCCAACATTTGTACTTGAGTTAAAGCACTTACAGCAAAACAACTGGACTCCTCTGAAGTGTTCCATGAGGTTGCTGGTGTTATGTGTCGTGAGCAATCGGGTAGCATTTTATTGCTTCGAGCTGGGGTTAAGCACACTCAGCTTTGGTGTTGGGTGTGGTTTGTTAGTACCACATCCAACTATGGTAGATGCCTTCAGGCACATTGCAGAGCCCTTTGAAGCAGACAGTGCACTCTCTATGACTATTTTAAGGAAATTCTTGAAATTGAGATAGCTAATCACTGTTTGGTGTTTTTGCTAGATAAATTACTCATCAGTTGTCTTTGTAGTTGCCTTTTCTGTTGATTGACTGATCATTTCAGCTTTACAATAAAGAAGGTCATGATTTCCATTTTGTCTCCATGAACACTGAAGACAAATAGAAACTAAGAACAATATACCAGATTCTTCTGTTATGGCTAGACAGCTACTTGCTCACTCAACACTCCTTTGTAAACGTCTAGATGCTTAACCCACTGAACACTTAAGGTCCTCTAAGATGTTAAGTGACACTTGCATGGATCTGCGGGGTCTCACTGTGCTCCTCAATTGAATAGACAGACAAGCCTGCCAGTTTGCTCAGCGCCTCCCTACCTGTCTGAAAATGAATTATTAGGCGCATCAGTTGTTCCCTGTCTGAAAAGACCTTTACATATTCTTTACATATTACATCCTGCAGCTGTTCCCAGATTGGTCAGCTAAACAGTCCTGGCAGTTTGGTTGAAGCTGAAACAGACTGAATATGCCCTGATTGACATGCTCTCCCCTCCAGGTTTACCTGCAACCCCTAAAAGACCCAATGGCTACCGACATGCCCATGGACACGGTGCCAGCGGCTCCTCAACCTGCTCCAGCTTCACCTTCTAACCCTGCTCCAGTCTCCCCTCCTGCTCTCGGCTCCAGCGCAGCCCAGGACCAGATTCCTACCAAGGAGCCGGCAATAGCTGAAACCCCCGACACAGAACATGATGCTGCTCCAGATCTCACCCCCGCTCAGCCTGCAGACCCAGGCGTTGTTCCAGGTTCGGAGCCATCCCCGACCCCTCTGTCGCCGCCGGCCAGCACCAAGAACCCCAGCTGTAAGATCATGACCTTCCAGCCCACCGTGGAGGAGTTCAAAGACTTTGCCAAATACATTGTCTACATGGAGAGTCAAGGAGCTCACCGTGCTGGCCTGGCAAAGGTAAAGACAACACACACACACACACACACACACACACACACACACACACACACACACACATATATATATATACATATATATATATATATATATATATATATATATATATATATATATATATATATATATATATATATATATTTTATGCACTCCTCCACAGGCCTGTAATACGGTCTAATGTCTAATAGGTGAGGTCAGCAGCTACTGTCCATTCTTACTCAATCTGGCACTAATTGATAAAACTACCAAACAGTATTGACCAATGGTTGTTACAGGTTACTAATATTATAGCATTCCTTGTTCTCAATCGGTAAATAATACAACCTGCTTACTTATTCATACAACAGAATGTTTTAGCCTGTCTTCATCATAGAGCTGAGATTGAGGTTCTGCTAGCAATAGCATTAACCATTAGCAACATGGTATTCTTTCCATTTCATCAGTAAATAACACAACCTGTATTTATTAATACAACCAGATGTTTCAATCTGTTTCATAGTACCAAGATCAGAGTTTGATAATTTTCTTGTGATGGCCTTTTGACAATGAGCAGCAGTGAAAATTAAATATATTCTGTAACCAAGGAGTTGATAAGCAGACAGATTACTGAATATTTGAGGATGTCAGTATGGTTGTCTTTGCAATAGCGGTGCAACAAAACCATAAGAAAATGCTAGGGGTGGGGGTGGTCTACCTCCTCTTTAAACTGTCAGAAAGAAATGTTGAGTCAAATAATGAACATAAAAGATAAAACGTACAATAAGACTTGGATGGGATTCTTATTAAGTGTGAAGATGAAGCTGCATGAGGCAGCAGGTCAAAATTAATTTGAATGCCAGCGTAATATGGAATCAGATTTGTGTCAAAAGTTTCAAGCAAAACTTATTAAAAGGCAATCACAATAAATGGATTTGAGAGAGAAAAAAATGAACTCAAGCAAAAATTATAACCTTCAAAATAAAAAATGTCTCTTGAAAACAAATAACTGTCTTTTATTTTGTTCAAGGATGTAGTTTTGCTCTCGCCCTCTCTCTCTTTTGGTTACGCTTCTGGCTTTTTCGTTTTCGTTTGAGTTTTGACACAAACCTATCGCGTGGGCGGGCTCTTTCAAGGGCGCGTTCCTATTGGCTGTTGCGTTTTTGAGCGACACGGCTGTGACCCGGAGGTTGTTCCCCTGTTTGCTTGAATTGACTCCTGGGTTTTTTCAACTTTTTACAATCACCAAGCGGGAGAAAGAATCTTTCATTCGCCCCCCTATGCTTCCTCTTCATGCATGCCTTGCATGACGAATGTCGATCAAAAACTCAACAGCCAATAGGAACACGCCCTTGAAAGAGCCCGCCCACGAGATAGGTTTGTGTCAAAACTCAAACAAAGAATCTGACAGCGCAAACGAAAAAGCCAGAAGCGTAACCAAAAGAGAGAGAGGGCGAGAGCAAAACTACATCCTTGAACAAAATAAAAGACAGAGTTATTTGTTTTCAAGAGACATTTTTTATTTTGAAGGTTATAATTTTTTGCTTGAGTTAATTTTTTTCTCTCTCAAATCCATTTATTTTAATTGACTTTTAATAAGTTTTACTTGAAACTTTTGACACAAATCTGATTCCATAGCATAATGAATGAAAATTCAAGTGCTCACAATCCGTCTCCTTCACAAGGTGATTCCCCCCAAGGGCTGGAAGCCGCGAAAGTCCTACGACAGCATCGAGGACATGGTGATTCCAGCTCCCATCACACAGGTAGTGACCGGACAGTCGGGTCTCTTCACTCAGTACAACATTCAGAAGAAGTCTATGACCGTGAGCGAGTACCGCAAGATGGCCAACAGCAAGAAGTAAGTTGATGCCCAGTTCTGAGGCCCTATTTATAAATGCGGTTGCTTTTTTAAGTTTGTAAACATCGTCAACCATGTGATTAGAGAGGACGGAGTCTGATGAAACAACATTTTAAAAGACTTTTGTAATGAATCAAATCTATACATAATGATTAAGGACTACTTATCAATAAGGCTGTGAAATGGGAAAAGTAATAACTTTTTCTGCTTATCCAAACACTCTCCAGCAAGCCTTCATCTTTGTCAGTGTCACTTGTGTGTATGAGTGGCATGAAACCCTGTGTTGAAGGGTCTTCTTAATGTTACAGGATACATCTTTTCCTACTGATTCAAAGTTAGAAACCAATAATAAAACCTTAAAAATGCTTTATATATTCACTGTATAAAGCCTTGTTAGTGTAGGATTGTTTTGGTGTCTTCTGTATTTGCCTAAAAGAAAAGCTTTGTCCAAGCTTTGCTTGGATAAACAAATGTAATTAAGGTGCTGTTGGAAAGGAGCACAAAAGTTCAAAAAGGCACTCCTCTGACAAAAAGGTATAAAGCTTTTATTCACTACTTCAGGGTGAAACTGTGAAAGACAGTTTCACACAAGGTAATACTTGTGTATTTTAAAACAGAGCTGCACAAATAGCCTTCTTCAGGTTGTTGACCTCAGCACACAGTTTCCTCTCCCTTTGCAAATACCTGAGCAGAAAGCAAGTGAACCCACAGGCCACAATTGCTAAGTATGACCACTAGATGGCTGCATAGAATGTATAGAGGGAATGAATAATATTAAAAAAATACTGAGAACAAAATGACAAAAATGGATTTACAGACATAATAATAATAATTATATATATATATATATACACACACACAATACAGCAACATAGTCCTCAGACCACATGTAGTATCTATGTAGTACTACAGAAAAGGGCCAACATCAGTTTCTTCACTTAGTCCTGTGTATGCTGTGTACAAGTGTTTCGATGTCGTGGACCTGTCATGGATACTACTGTCTTAAAGTCGCTCACTCGCTCAGTATCTTATATTCCTTTACATTAGCACCCAAGTTTTGATGTTGCACTAGCCTGCCCTGTAATGGAGGGGCCCTTTTGCAATTCCAGCGAAAAGTGTATTCATTTTATTCATGGGATTTGCTAGAAAACTGTATCCTGTAATCCTGATGCCACATATCTATATTTATTTTAGGATTTTCTCTTGAGATGGACATGCCAAATACCACTGTTAATAGAGAGTATAATAAGAAGAAAATAGTACTGTTGATACACCAAATTTAAAAACATTGACATTGTCCTCGTCCCTGTCCCAGAAGTAATAGGTGTTGGCGGCATTAATAAGTAATCCTGAAGTGTCCAGTGATTTCAAACTGACAAATTGTCTCTTCATAATACTGGATGCCTGCTAACATGGGGGGTTTAGTTAAAGGGCACCCTGCCTGCTCACTGCTTACAATATGACTCATGACTGTTCTTGTGCTGTTTTCAGGTACTGCACTCCCCGGCACAAAGACTTTGATGACCTAGAGAGGAAGTACTGGAAGAACCTGACATTTGTGTCACCCATTTATGGTGCTGATGTCAGTGGCTCCATCTATGATGAGGTGAGGTTTGTGTGTGTGGCTGCTCTTTGGTTAGGGCAGATTTTGCTTCGATTGACATGACTATTGTTTTATTTATTTGAGGAATGATTTACTTTGAATTTTGCATCATATGTCTGCATTTTAACTCTTTTCAATAACAGTGGACCTTTTTAATTGATATTTTTCTGAATTTCTGGATGACAAATATGGTTGTTTGACCTGGGAACTTAAACCAAAATACACTGATTGACTGATACAATGATTAACTAATCCACTGTAGAGATACATATTTTAAATAAATTAATTAATGGAGAACTGTTGATTATACTGTTTTTAGCCTGCATCAAAAAGTGTTTCCACACCAAATGGTCTTACTTTAATACATTACTCTAATAGAGAAACCATGGCGACCAGATTAATGATCAGAGAGCTAGCAAGTACATTTGTGTTTTTAACTACAGCACCATCTGGTGGCCATTAAGAGACTCTGAGGACTGCTGTATACATGCTAATCGTAAAAAATGCCTGTTGTCACCATTCAGGACATTCAAGAGTGGAACATTGGCCATCTCAACACACTGCTGGATATGGTGGAGCAGGAGTGTGGCATTGTCATCGAGGGCGTCAACACTCCTTACCTGTATTTTGGCATGTGGAAGACCACATTTGCCTGGCACACTGAGGACATGGACCTCTACAGCATCAACTATCTGCACTTTGGACAGTCAAAGTCCTGGTTAGTCACTGTTTTTTCTTCTTTGTATTAAAAAGATCTTTTGTGAGTTGCACTTCGGTTGGAACTTGGTCGTAGAGGTGTTTCTCCTCTTTCTCGCTCTCAATCGTGGACACAGGAGAAGTGGCGCAGACACACACGCTGACACAAGCTGATAATCAAAGCACACTGGTCATGTGGTGCATGTTCTTCCTATCCGGCTATTCATCTACTTTGTATTGTACGTCAGGGGCCCTCAACCCGTTTATCTCCGTGAACGAGTCCAAAGTACTTGTGACAGGCCAGGAGCAGAGGGTGGGACATCACCGCTCTTTGCCAGCCACATCAGTCACAATTCACAATCTTTGAGTACTTTACTTAGAGACTTGTTGGGAGTCTCTGCTCTCTGGTGTCGACTTTAATGCTGTTTATTTGTGCTCCTTTAAGGATGCCGTGTTGTGCTCAGACACTGAGGCTACTCACTGGTTGTTTCACCATCTGAGGTTCCTCCTTATTTGGCAAATAATGTTTTGAGATATTTGATCATGCTTGACGCTCTTTTGTTTAGGAACTGTGTTTTAATCTGTAGATTATTTCAACAGGCATTTCATTAATAATGCTAGAATTAAGTTCTGTTTGTCTCTTTTCTACCATATCCAGCTGGTATGATTTCCTCTCCGATTCCTCAAGAATCGCAGTTTATGCAGCACATTTCTGCAGAATGTTGAGCAAAAGAAAAACAGTACATTGTGACCTGATTTTCACAAGTGTTGTGAATTTTGAGGCGTCATCGTCATCTTCACACTTGTAAATGCTTCGACGGTTTGCTGATAGCCATTTGTAGCAGCTATTCTTTAGATATGAACGGTGGTTTGAGTGGTTTGCTTTCCATTCTTTGCATTACTTTTACATTTCCCTCTGTTTCTGTAAGTCGTCCCTGGTACCTGTGGAAAAACACTCTTTTGCTTTTCTGCCCCTTGATTTTTGTGTGTCTGAGCGTGTGTGTGTGTGTGTGTGCGTGTGCGTGCAGTCCCTTTTTACCTTCATGTTGTTTTTCCATCCATGGCACTGCAGGTGGTGAGCCAAACCAACTCATCCTTGGAGCATACAGAAATACAGTATAATCTATGTGTGTGTGAGTGTGTTTGTCTCTCTGGTTGCTCTCTCTCACCTGTCTTCCTTTTTGTCACAGCATGCTCCCCCTCCACCTTTCTCCCTCTCCTGTCCACCTCCTGGAGTGGTGTATGATGTATGTGTGCATGTTACCAGTTCCTCCTCTCTGTGATGTGATCTCATTAAAATCATCTATCTGTCTTGCTTTCACACCTCTCACCGAGAGCGGGTAGGTATCATTACAACTTGCCGTCAGTGTGTGTGTGTACATAAAAATGACATTCGTCAGTCTGGGATTTTAACTCCGGCGTTCAGCTCAGTGGTGGCAGTGTCATGCTAACACAGCACAGTGCAGGTTCATGCCTGCATTATTTGTTAGCCTGGATGGCCACAGTTGGTATCAAATCTCCAATCTGGAGAAATGTTTAACTGATGCAGTGTTAAATTGGCATGTAGGGTGCTACTGTCTTGCACATGGACAGTTTAACCAGACACATGACTGTTGCAGTGATTGAAGCAATGGCCTAGAAGACAACAGTCTCAGAATTTTGTGTATTTAGACTCCTACAGACAGGTTTCTTGATGAAAAGCCTTTAACGCTGATTGCAGATTACATGTACAAATCACAAACTTGCCTCAAATAACTTTCCCCTTAGTTTTTTCATTCTGTTTGTTAAAAACAACACCTACACTATTATGCCATTTGGAGCATGTTAGTTGACACCCGAAGCACACATCAGACATACCACACAGCGGTCAGGATGTGATACTGCTTTTCTGGGGTGTATACACCAGAGTGTATCTGGTGTATCGATGTTTTAGTAATTTGGAGTAAATGTGTAGTTTATCATTAACAGCAACACAGTGGAAAGTAATTACACTATCGGTATCTCGTCTAAATGATACCCAGTTGGCAGGAACTACTTTCTCTTCCGCCTGTCATAGTCATATGTGAAATACGGCCGCGTAAATGTTTTAATTGTTTTGCACATAAAACATTATGTGCAGGTGTTCTGATGTGCTGTAGAGGCCATCAGTGTGTGTTTTCCTTAAGACAGACTAATAATTTTGAGAAAAACAAATAAAGCTTTTCAGATCGCGACCCGGCCCTTTATTTGCTTTACCTGCAGGGGGCAGATTTTAATATTTGATCATTAGTAGTATTTAGTATGAAGCCTACATGTTTCAATATTGTGTCCCACTTAGGTGGTAGGTAATAGTACTTAAAATGAGTAATCAAGAACAGCAAAGTGTTGAAAATGACATCTTTTATACAGTTAATTTTTTTTAGATTAAAGTGATGGACATCACGCATAAGGAGTTTATCCACCTCGGCTTTCCGCTGGCCTTTATTTGGGGCAGGCTTTTATTTGTTGAGACCTAGTTTTTGTTTGACTACCAGATTTTATTTGAGGAAATATGGTAGTTTCTTTGTTATTAACTAGACAAATAATTTGTGTACATGTCTCACTGCCTGTATGGCTTGTTAAAGCTGTAATCTGACTTTTCTGAGTCTGCGGTTGTCCAAAACATTGAATGCATATTACATTTCTTGCATCTGACCTTGCTCTTATTTTTTTATCCATACCATCTTCCCTGCAATGTGTTAAGACTAATTTGCTCTTAAATGGATGGATGCATGCACACTATTCAGTTCTCTTTTCCTCTCTTCTCCTCGCTTTCTTTAAATTCTCTCGCTTGGTTTTGTTCTCTCTCTGTCACGCTCTCTCAGTACTCACCAAGCCTTCCCACCTTCATTTTTCTGAAATTGAATCATTTTCACTTTTACTCTTGTGTGTGGTGGGGTAATTACAGGCTGTTAAACAGAGCATGCCCCCTTAAAACACACACACACACACACACACATACACACGCTCTCACTTCCTCTCTTCTCATAGTGCAGCCGTTTGTGAAATTAAGTCCATTCCCCCTGCAACTCTGCTCCCATCAAAGTCAGACCCCACCATAACGACTACTACTGCTATACACACACACACACACACACACACACACACACTGGCAGATGTGTAGAAGATCTCAGCCTTAGCAATCTGTCACTTTCTCCTTGCCTTTATCCCTCCATCATTCTTGTTCTCTTTATTTTTATTGCTGAAACCCTCTCAATCACCCCTCTACCCCAACACACAACAGTAGATCTGCTGTCAGATAAAAGATTAGCCTTGGAGCATGTGAGGGGAAGGTAGGGAAAGGCTGACGAAAGAGAACTGAAAGGGATATTTTGAAGTGAACCCCGGCTGCAACTTCCTGGGAAGGGAGAAGTTTATTATGAATCCATCATTTCTCAACCCCCTCTGTAGTCCAATGGTTTTGAACCATTCTCGTTTGACAGTTTTGTCCCAGAGGATAGAGATGGAGAGCTGAAGATCTGCACAGAGCATTAGTTGGGTTTTAACTGCAGTTTGCATATTGGGAGGAGTATTCTGGGCTTTGACTTAGTGTTTGCTAGTTGCAGGCACCTTTACAGGTCCCATAGTGTTTGCATTAAATAGGTTTCAAGTAAGATCTAAGGATTTGAGAATGCACTTGTCTGATGCACACGTGTCGGTGTGTGTAAAACGAATAGATATTTACACGCACACACACAGGAAGATGCATGTACAATACAGAGTTTTATACGTGTAGATAATGTAGACAATTAGATACGGTTGCTGTCAGAAATTCCAGATATACACATTGGATCAAAAACACTTGACATCTCTTTCTAATCTCTCTGAAAACAGAAATGGCTGTAAGTGATATCTGCGTTTCGACTAACTACCTGTCGGCTCCTGCAGACTAGCACCCCTCTCACTCCTCTCCTCATCATCACTCTTCCCCCTCTGACAACACATGAATGTGCAGTAGTGCGCCCCACAGCACAGCATACAACAGTATGAGGAAAACAGCAGGTCAGGTAGTACAATAAAGCAAACACGGGCAGTAAATATAGTTTGTTAGCCATCGACTGAAGTTATGGACTAATGATACAGATTAGATGGTAGATGGCATTTTAACCAGTTACAGCTACCTATTAGTGACCGGATAAAGGAAAGGACAGGTGAACATTATAATCATAACATTTATTTGTCAGCTAATATTAGCTGTCTAGCCAACAAACAAACTTTGCTGCTATGTCACAAAGCTGAAGTCCACCACATATGAGTGTCCAGGAAGTTGTAAATTAATGTTGGCTGTTTGGGTAGATCCACCAGCACACCTTATCCCGTCATCAAAGGCCACACCATGTAAATGTGGGTGTTGCATGACCCCATCTCCTCTCTTTCTTTTCTTCACCCGTCGTCAGTAGTTTTTAGTATTCGGCGCTGGAATCTGCTCCTCGGAGCTGCCTAACCATGAGGATGGCCTCTTTGTAGAGTTCTCTCTCCTGATTGGATAAAGTGGGAACGGGATACCAAAAATGTATTTTCTGCTTATTGCACAGCAGAGGGACTTGGAGACCCATGTTACTGATCAAGCACTCAACTTCAGAGGTGGCTGTTGGATTGTAGAGAAATTTAACACTTATCTTGACAAAACAATTACTTCCAAGTGCTCATCAGGTATTTGTAAAGACAATTGTGACCACCTGGAATTGCATGTAGTTGTACCATTGTCACCATTTTAGTACAGCAATTATTAGTGTTCCTCTTCATACTTGTGGAAATAAACTAAAAATCACAACACATTAAGAATCCACATGAATGCGACATGTCTTTAGTGGTGTAAAATACACTAACAAATGCTATGTCGCTTCTCAATCTGACACGACAGCTTAATTCCACCTGCCAGGGACACTGTCCCGCCACAGGGAAGTCAACATTTTCTTCAGAAAGCTGGAAAAGTTCAAGCCCTCATTTGTGGTGTGTTTTATTTGTGGTGTTTCTCTCTACCGGAGTGACAGACGTGTTGCTGCCATGGCAACTGTGGCCTTAGGAGGGAGGGAGCAGGAGGAGACACGCTGATCGGCTGATTTGTTTAGTTTGATACTGGGATAGAAGGGAATCATCTGAGGGATGTTCTCTGGTGCAGGCTGCTCTGATGTTTACACATTTACACAAAAGAAAAAACTCTGCAATGTGATGCTTCCGAAGGACAAAAACAACTTTTATAGGAATCCTCTTACATTTTCAAAAATGTACTTATTTGCTGTCTGCCAGAGAGTTAGATGAGAAGATCAATATTAATTTCATTTTCAAAACAGAGGTATATCCCTGATGTGTTTAGCCTAGCTAAGCATAAACAATAACATGCATTGGTTAACACCCATCTTGTTTTATGCCCCTGGTATGGCTGAGTCCAAATGTAACGTCCTACCTAACATGACAAGCATGTTGTAAAATGTAATGCACAGCATATGACACAACATGCACTGTGTTTTAGTAGACGCAACTACAGGAAGGTTGCAATGCTATATCAGCTTATATCGACACCTACAGTGCCTGTTGGACTGCGGTGTAAGAAAAAACTGAACCCAAGACAGTTTGTGCAATGTGTTCAATTAAACAGGAAAGTGAAACACTAATGGTCAGAAGTTACTTCTTGTCTAATGTCCTTTGCCCAGAAAAAAAAAGCCAACTCTGAATTGATAACCAGCTTAGTTACTATTATGTCATCCTATCATAGCAAAATGCACAAATGAAAGAGAATGAGGGTGAAATAATGAGAGGGTATATGCATATTTACTCGCTAAAATAGGCCAGTTACACCTCTGAGATAATAACCTGATTTTTACAATACATTTTCTCCTTGTCAAATGCTTCTTGCTTGATCCCAAATGGCACGAAAGACTTCAGTCGTGAGCCTCTGATTGAGGATACTTGAGTAGATCCCGGCTAGAATAATGAGCATTGGAAGAGACTGCGCTTCTCTGAAGGTCTACGCTTTCGTCTACAGGTGGCAGTGTTGCACCATGTCGGTGTACCTCTGACTGAAATTGACTTTGTCTTTTACTTTCTTTCTGTTTATTATTTTTATCTCTCCCTCCCTCCCCCCCTCTCTCTGTCTTATGCTCTTGCTCATTCTTTTTCTGCCTCCCCTTAAGTGTTGCTGCTTCTCACCATCTCTCCATCTTGGTTCTTTCTTTTTCCATTTTCACTTGTCTTTCTCCTTGTGTTTCAAACATCCAAGTGGTTGTTGAGGCTTGAGTACGCAGGGGCATGTGCAGGCTTTTTCTCCACCCATAGTTCATTGCTCGAGGTCTCTGGAGGGTTAAGCAGCCCAGAGGAAATAATTGCATGGATGATGAAGAGCGTTAACTTTACAAATGAGCAGATCAGATTTGAGCTTTTCTGGCTTTCTTCCACTTTGATTTACAAATAAACTGGCTTTCTAAATGTAGCATCTGACATTTATTGTAATGGTGCATACTTCACAGTGTCTACTTCATGCACTGACTTCTTGGTAATGCTAGTATCTTGCTCTACCTGTGGGACAACAGTGAACCCGTGACAGAAGGGCCCTGTATTTGTATAAAGACAGGGTTTTAACTGCTAATTTGCACAGAAAACAAACCAGTGGTGGACAAAGACAGACAAAACAATCTAACAGATCAGAGCGGCATGGTAGCAAACACAAAACCAACATAAACATTGATAAGACTTATGATTGTTTTGCACAATGTGTGGATGTGTAAAAGAGAAGGGCAGGGAACATTTGAGGTGTACGTCATGGGTAATTTCATTTCTTAAAACGGTGAGTGCTGAGGGCAGTGAAATAAGCCAGCGCTCCCAAAACAGTAATTTCTCCTTGTCCTGCCCTTCACCGGTCATTTAATCTTTTCCAACACTCTCCCTTTTCCCCTTCTTCTCCTCTTCAAATTACAACTGTTTATAGTATCTAAACAATGCTGTTATGTCTGGCAGTGTTTCAGTGATTGATACTGTTGTCTTAGCTTTATCTCCAATGGTATGTCCAGAGTTAAATTAAAGTTTCTGTTTCCTGTTATTTTGCAGGGATTTGATTGATCATGTGTTTTGCCATTTTACTCTCACCTCCACGTTTCTGCTCGTGAATATGCGTCAAAACACACACATTTTTAACCCAAGATAAAGCATTGCCAGTGCCTCAATTTGTACACCTAGCACGCGCCTGTATCTATCTGCATCTTTGCATTGACTTGATACAGCTGCTTCTATAACAGTTTCAACACACATTTTATGGGAAGAAGTCAATTAAGAAAATGGTGATATCTTGAATTCTAAGAAGGGAGCCCAGTTACAATGTGATAGGCACACAGTTTCAAATTTTACAGCAGTTTTTCTTGCGTAATCCTGTGATTGCAAAAAGGTCTTCTATTTGAAAAAATCCAATGGGCTTCATAGGTCAAAGATGTAAAAATCTTTCAAAAATGGTAATATCTAAGATAATGGGTCACATTTTAGAAGTTCTTGGCAAAAGCAGAAGAGAAATTATGGCAGTATATTCAGAGGGAGACACAAATATTGGAGCAAGTGGAAGAGGAAGATTTAGAAAATGGAATTAAATAGGTTGGAGAATAAGGTGTGGTAGAACTTGTTTTTGATTTTGTTACAAATGTCAAAATGTAATAAGACAGCCTTACAGTCTTACTAATAGGCCAACCTTCCACTTAACTGATCATGTTTCTTCTCTGTCTGCAGGTATGCTGTTCCACCTGAGCACGGCAAGAGGCTAGAGAGGCTGGCAAAAGGTATGGCACTGATGACGCTTTCAATTATAATGTGTTTACTTTTACTTTTTCTACTCTTGCACACCTGCTTGGCATTCTGTTTGTCATTATGTCAATGAGTAAGTGTTCAGACTGACGGCATGAAATAATACACACGGCACACACTTAATACATGCACAGAATACACGCTAGCACGTCTCAATCGTCTTTGGCATAGCATGCACGTCACTGTTATGAAACCTCCACCACTCACAATAAACAACCCTTTGCAGTTTCCTGTCTGGCCGACACAGTGGTCCTCACAATGAATAGTGTAGTACATGCTGTCTGGAGCCCATCTGCTTTAATGTTCGACGTGTTGTGTGTTCAGAGATGCTCTTCTGCATACCTCGGGTGTAAGGAATGATTATCTGCAGAATGAGTTGGAGGAAACCTTCAAAGCCGGTGCCATAAAGCCCAGTCAGTCAGAACTGTGTGTTGAGCCAAGCATTGACTGTTGCTGCTTGCTACATTGTCTTCATATGTGCCAAAATGGCCTGTAACCACACTGCCTTTAGTGTTCCTTCAACATCTCCCCCTCTCTCTGACAAAAGATCTCTCCTTGCACCTCTCCCTTTTATTTCCACTCGATGTGTTTTCCTCCTCCTGTCCCCTGCTTTGATCAGTGAGGATTAACTTGTATTGCATGGCCCTTAGAGTGAGGTATAAAATGAGAGGCTGATGATGGACAGTTGCCTAATCCAAAATACATTAAATAGACACAGTGTTTGTCCTTGCTGTTGTGATGAGCAGAGAACAAATCAATAATCACCAATGCATAGCCTGTGTACCTTGGTATCCTCCTTTTTACTGGGAGTGGCTCAGAGTGGCTGGAATATGTAACGCACAATATGTGACATGGGGCAGACAAGCAATCTCTTCAAAGGATAGCATAGATCAATAATAAGAATAGATCAGTTCCACAGCAGACTTTATATTCTTCTGCGTTATATAGTTGTTTCAGTCCCACAGCTCCCATGTTGTTCATGTGGACTTACTGGCTCACTTGTGCTTTTCCTGCGACGACAAGTCAAATATTTGCTTTGAGAAAGGCTTATTAGATTGACAACTTAAGTCACGGTACATAAAGAAGTCTTTCCTGCTGAAGAATCACCTAATAGTTGTTGTTGTAATGGCCATAAATATCAAACTGCAAGCAGATTTTAACCATCAGTTGTCATAGATTGTTTGTCAGGTAGACTGGTGCTGCTTGAAGTGCCTTTTCAGTGGTTAGCCTTCCCCAGCTGAGTGGGACAAATACCTTGTTATTATTTGAAGCTTATCAACTGAAATCTGAGTGCCGAGTATTCATAACAAGTAGCTTGAGTCAGTGAAACGTTTCCAAAGTAGCTGAAGTACAAAATAGATTTAAGGTGAAATTAATTTTTGTGTACCGTTCATTCTGTTATACTGAAGGGGATTTTCAATGAGATTATTGAAAACTACACCTAGATCGAAATAGATTTGATAAGAGATTCAAAAGGGCTTTGATTTGAAAGTGAAATCAATGCTGGATCAATCAATTTGATTCAATGAACCCCAACCTTAAATACACACTCTAGACATTTCTCATCACTGATCATGTTGGCATTGAACTTAATTTATTGATTAAGTATTGATTAAGATACGCAAATTAAATGATCTAGTTAATCTAGTATGAATTGATCAAGATATGTAACGCAATGACTTAGTATAACAGGTGTGTTGATCAAATAACAGGTGTGATGGAATATGCCAACCAAATAACCAACCAAAATGAGTGTGAAAAAATTTAACCAAAATGTAACCAAATATCTCATTTTACACTTTGTCTGTGAAGATTCTCAGTCATCCAGGTCATAGTTATTCCTTTGGAGATGAGCAAAAGTCAACTGGACTTGTTGAAGGTACTTGAAGACGTTTCGCCTCCCATCCAAGAGGCTTCTTCAGCGAAGAAGTAAAAAAAGCCAGATTATTTCAACAGGTGAAAACTGCTACAGAGGACAGAAAGGCTGACATCCCAAGCCAACTGCAGAGAATTGAACCAGGTGACTGGGTCTACGTCAAAGGGTTCAAACGAAAGAGGGATCAGCTCAGACAAGAAGGTTCTTTTAAAGTCTAGCAACTCCAACTGACTTGAAAGTCGAAGGTAAGAAAGTTTGGTTTAATTTAAACCACTGTTGCAGAGCAAGAGATCCAAGCGGAGAGGCAGGACAGCAGCACGGACCAGAAAGGGACGGCGATGCATCCCAACTGGAAGTTAGCCAAGAAGAGGGACAAGGGGACGGCGATGCCTCCCCACAGGGACCACAAGGAGAGAGACGGTCACAGAGACTAATCGAGAGACAGAGGAGTGAGAGTGGGAGTCCGACGAGTAGGAAAGAAGTGAAGACTGAGAGGTGGAAAATAGGGGCGATTTTAGTAATAATGGGAGTATCTATGTTCGCCATCCTAAATAGTTCAATTAAAAAAAAAAAAAACAGAACAGGAACAATTGGTAGAATGTGAACTAGCAACAGAAACAGTGACAGCAATGCAGGGAAAGATGCCACTTAACAAAGTAATTGAGCTCACATATGTAAGATCAAATATGACCAGACGCTGACAATAGGTCAGAATATGCTAAAAATATCCACTTACCCCATCCACAGACAATGTCAGAAAGAAGGAATAATGATGGGCAATGTTCAATCTGCAAATACATAAGAGTTTGCTAAAAAGAGGAGCCCTCAGACTAGTAGAGCCTCAGACCGAACAACGTGAACCTAGAGCTGTTCAGTATGGTGTACTAACTGGATAACCAGTAGCTACAATTTAGACAAAGGATTTATCTTGCACCAAACCACAACCTCACTGACCTACAGGTATAACCTGATAATGCCTACAGAGAATGCATGTACACCCCTATGCACCAAAGGAAGAATAAGCATGTAGGGCAAAATATAGTCAGTACACAGATACGTTCAGAATACGGATAGGTGGACGGTATCCAGTACAAGGACTATGCCAAGAACCCTGAAGGTTGGATGGAAGGTCTCATGTTGTCAATATGATGTCATTCTGTTAGACAGCCGTGGCTGCCAATCGTGAGGACATGTGGCAGGATGACCTGCCCCCACCTGCAGGCCCTAATCAACAACTCGGGGCTCGTCGCCTGGGACCTGCTAGCCCTGCACCTGCAGCACCACAGGCGGGCCAGGGGCCGTCCCAATCACCGGGCTGACCCCAGCATTTTCAGAGGGCTCAGGAAAACCACTGGGTAGGTGCCCCAAGAGATCCAAGGAGGCCACCATCACCAGGACCTTGGGTTCCACTGGCACCAGTCATTGTGAGACCTGCTCCACCAGCACCAGTCGTCGAGAGACTAGTTCCACCAGTACCAGTCATCAACAGACCAGCATCAGGACCATGGGGAGACGCAAGGCCATGACCGTCAGGGATATTTCACCAACTCAGAGGATGGATTCCCCTGGCCATGCCAAGATCAAGTAATTGGTCACCACTGAGAAACAACCATGAGGCAAACAACATCTGGTTAATGTGGCCTGCGGATCCGGAGTTGTCATCAACTGCTCAGCCTCCCCGAGAGAACCACTAGGCGTATGTGCTTCTGTACCAACACTTAGAGCAGATGAATAAGGAGATAGCAACACACATGGCTGATATGTCAGTGGCCCAATTCCGCCAAAATCTTCGTGACCAACCACCCATGTATGCTGCCACACTCAGGAGCTCAGCAGACGGTGGTCACGCCAGTGGCGAGTACAGCGTCGTCACGGTAACTTAATACAAGTCCACGTGCAGAATTGTGTGCTGGCTGGCCGACTGGCTGATGCAGAAGCCGTTGTGGATTGTTACCGACTACTTGGAATTCCTCTCAGCCCTGCCTCACCTGAGCGGAAACTCCTATATCACCATACATGCACATGAGCGCACATAATCATTGGACACTGGAGAATCATTAGGCACTGGAAATCCTTAGGTACTGGATGTTTTGTAAACTCTGTAATCAGCATACTCATGGTGTGATACAAATTGTGACGGTCAATCATTTTATTCATGCTTGCTCAATTGTGATAGCAAAAAAACAGCTCACCGTCTAGTTTGGACAATTCAGTGTGTCTTATGTTGTAATGCCCCCTTGCTCTAGTCTGGATGTAATTCGCAATGTGTAATATGTTTTTGCCAAAATCAAATGCCCCATGAAATCGCTGCTAGAATGTATATTTTTCCCTGTTTATAATGGATCCTGAGAGTCACAAAGGGGGGAAATGTGGTATCAGATATTGAGATATCACATAATGTAAATATAATGCATTGATTAAGATGTGCAAATTAAATGATCTAGTTAATCTAGTATGAATTGATCAGGCGTTGAGTGTTAGGACAGTTCAGGATTTGATCTTGTTCAGGTCTCGGGCTTTGCTGTCGACAATAAATCTCTACTGCGCTGAATGCTGGTGCCTATGTGGAAGATTGATTTTTGATGTTTTGGAAACTTTGAAAAACTTTGAGCCTGGAAAAGAGAAGATTGACACTTAGTCTCTGGTCCAAGTTGAGGGTTTCCCTCCCATAACACCAGCTGGCAGTGGGAGGAAAGCAATGCCATTGTTATTTAACAAGCACCCACTGACCCATCAAAACCACCATCAAAACAGGTACCCAACTGTTTACGAGGTCCTAAAAAGACAGTTATGAGTGTAGAAGGAATGCCTAATGGGACTTGGACAATGGTCTTTTTACTTGAAAACTCCTCTCCGAACATACGACACTGCGACAGCCGTTGCTCTTATCGCCCCTCATCTCTGCATTATTTTAGGCATGGCTTCAGACTTATTGGGCAGGGGTGAGACTGGGATGGGAGGGGAGGGAGGGTGTAGGGTTAGGGGCAAGAACTTAATTTTCAAACTCAAAGGACAGAATGAAGCCTTTAAGTTAATATTACCCTGCGGAGAGCTCAGAGAGCCAGCTGCATTTTAATGGGGATTAATACCCGGGCTCTGTCGGCACATTATTCACCTTTATCAGCTCCAACAAGCAGGCTGGTGATGAGAGAATAGAGGCCCTCTCTCCCTCTCTTGCTTTGTAGTGTGGAACAGAGGCTGAAACAATGCAGTGAAAATGAAGGATGAAATGGGTGCCGATTATACTGTCAGTCACATTAAAGTTTAACCGGGTGGAGGCTTGGATGGACCCCCCCCTTTTCGGCACTGGCGGGTATAGACAGTAAAGAGTGGGAGAGTGAGTGATGGAGGAGAAATTCTTGCGTTTGATTATGCATGGACTGTTTGAGTCTCCAAGAGCAAAAGTGAGCCTTTGTTTTAGAGAGAGTTGGAGCTTTGAAAACCCAAAATGTCAGAGGGATATATTATGATCTCAAAGCAGCCTGTAGCCCCTCATATGCGGCCCGTTCAAGGTGGAAATGTTGCGGTGTTATTCTGCCTCACTGTTTAAAACGTATGATCATGTAATGGCGCAGAGGGGTGGGGGCAGTGTTTGTCCACTTTTAAGCTGGCAGCGGAGGTAGTAACGGAGAAGCTGCTAACCTACAGCAACCGAAAATGTCAGTGAAACGGAGAGACAATGAGGTCTGAGAGTGCCTTACCCCCAGAGCAGAGAATGAGATCAACAATGTGTGTATTACAGATCACACTAGATCACTGGGCCGGCATTGTGCCAGCTTTGCTTGGTTCAGTGTCAATAAGCAAAGCCAGTGTGATCACGGGTCACCTTTACAGGTCTTGTGTTTGCAAGAGTGGGCTGGTTGGATTGAGACACAAGATCTAACTTAGCTAAGTTTCAGCAGCTCTCCAGGTGTGCTTTACCCTATATGTTTGTTGTAATAGTAGTTGCAAGTGAGCAGTTTCCTTATATTTTTTTGGGGCTTAATTATGAGACCACAATTTGTTGCCTCCACACACACACACCCCCACAAACCATGTGTCACTATCTTTGTGGGGACTTACCAATAGACACAATGTATACTGTAACTAAAAAACACTTACTTTTGACCCTTACTCTAACCTTAACCATCACTTCTCAGTTCAGAAAAATGTTGTTCTCCCAGTGGGGTCCAGCAAATTATCCCCACAAAACGCTGTTCTCCCAGTTTTCTAGCCCCTAAAGAGCAGTTTAGGTGTATTGTTTCATTGCAGAGATCTGCACTCTACTTAGTGCACTCTTCTAGTTTTGCATAGTTTTACCAATTTGAGATCTGAATTGTCAGTGAAACATGTCCCGTGTTTGCTGTCACACCATGCAGGCTTCTTCCCTGGCAGCTCCCAAGGTTGTGACGCCTTCCTTCGCCACAAGATGACCCTGATATCTCCATCGATCCTGAAGAAATATGGCATTCCTTTTGACAGGGTGAGTGGCGACTGTTCCATGTTGCATGCCACGAAAGGACATTTAGTAGTGAAAATAACGGTCATTTTGGTCTCAGCATAGGGGAAACTATGTTTTATTGCTTCTATGTTTTTACTTGCCAGTAATGAACGACAGTCATGATGCTTGTGTAAAGGCTTATTATGAACCATGAAGAATGACAACGCAAGGGAGGTTAGTGGCTCGGCTTTGACGCAGCTATCACAACTGCTGCAGGCTGTAGTAATGATACAGCACGAGTAATGTAATTATCTTCCGTTGTGTATGTCATAAGAAATTAATTGGCTTTTTTTCAACTTTCTGTTTTTGCTCTATTCAGTAGGCAAATATAAATCCTCACAGTGCAAAAATTAATGGAAGATTGGAGAAAAAACTGGCACAGAGCAGGCATACAGGGTTCTCCACTGTCAGCAGAGGGTCCCCCCCACCCGATTTATCTCCTCGCTCCCCCCTCAGGACGTCATTATCACAGTGAACATGTTACTTGTTACACACCTACAGTACCTCACTCGATTCATGTGTAAAAATAAAACCGCCTTCTTGCGTTCCTCCAAGAGCAGAAAAGGGACGTTTGATATCTGAACCAGTGCCTTTAGATGAGGAAGTTTATCTCCCACTCTCAGTCTCAACCCCTGTTTCTCCCCTCTTGCCTGTCACCTTGTCTGGCTTGATGTGTCTCTTGATTGCCTGGATCCAGGCTTCACAAAGAAGTTGAGCTCCACAGCCAGACATAGAGGGCTTAAGTTTTGGGGCAACACATTAAAAAAGAATGTGCTTAACTTGTCCTCACATTTTTAAACATTCTCAGAATAACATTGAGCTCATGGGAAGACACTCAACACTTGGAGCAGCAGTCATGTTAGGCTGAATAAATTTGGCTCGCAAGTCAGAGAAGTTTAGACAAAAGTTGTTTTTGAGGAGTTAAACTAAAATCAGCGGTTGTAGATGTGAGACTCTTGAGGTAACAATAGAATATATTCTAGGATTTGATCAAATATTACTTTAATGGTCAGTAAAATGTGAGTTGTCATAAATAAAAAAATGTAAAGATAGAAGCAGACAGAGAACTGAATAAATGAATTAATTTGATTGGTTGGAATTAGGTTAACAGAATAAGGATGGAAATTTAAGATTGCAAAATTACTACATATTATGACATTTGTAAATCATTTTTTCCTCTCTATGAACAGATAACTCAGAATGAAGGGGAGTTTATGGTCACCTTTCCTTATGGCTACCATGCTGGCTTCAACCATGGTTTCAACTGCGCAGAGTCCACAAACTTTGCCACCCTGCGCTGGGTGGACTATGGCAAGATGGCTACCCAGGTAAGTGAGACAAGGAACCTGTAATTTTACCTCGCAGAATTTTACCTCTATTTAATAGTTAGTTCGGATTCAAACTGATGTGTGAGAACACTAAAGTCACAGCAATTATACTAACAGCTCCCATGCACTTAGATTGTACTTTGATGGGTGATCCCAAAGGATTACTTATTCCATTATAGCCCATTCACGGCCACTGACAGGCGTCATCTATTTAACAAATTCCCAAACTTTTAGTACCTACCTGTTATTTGGAGCCCAACACATGTAAAGAAGGGCCTATTTTTGACTGTGCATGTCTAAATTGTGTTATTAACTTTTATGTAGGCCTACTTGAGGCGATGGGCAGCTAAATGCCAGTCTGGATGCGGTATTGGCAAGTTGATCGGGACTGGGACAAAAACAATATTGTCTCTAAATTGTAAATTATTGGCATGAAACATATGGAAACCTTCACTGAAACCCCCAATATCGTCATCATTACACAAACACCCTGCAGGCAAATGCATACGCTCCATCTGAAGAGGTTTGATCTGATGTGTGATTCAGCAGCAACTTTGCAGCCTTCCTGTTCTGGCTGTTTAGTTCTCTGAAGGGATGAAGCAATAGATCATATCGAAATATAAAAGCAGCGTCTGGTTGTCTGCTGCACACCATCTGTTACCGACACTAACCATACCCTTGCATCCTTCCATTGACGCAAACTGCCTTTTTGCCTGTGGGCTGCTGAGCATGAAATTGACAGGGCATGGGTTGGTTGTGGACAGGAGCCCAACTACAATGTCCTCTGAAAGAACCCCCCCCCCCCTTGTCTCTTTTCTATACATTCCACTCAATTTTCCTGTTCAGTTACCTCTCTCCTCCATTGTGTGCGTGTTCACACATATATGTGCGTGTGCTGCTTTCCCTGCTTTCTCTCTACTTGGCTGCATGTCAGATTTATGAGGTGCCAGTTTGCAGAAGTACATCTCCCTCCACTCTCCTTCGTTCTCATTTTCGGCCTTCCTGCTTTACTCGTGCGGCCACTTGCAATTTAAGAACCAGTAGTCCAGGCTCCAGCAGTCTTCCCTCTACCCAGCTCAGTGCTCAAGGGAGCATCTCCACTACACTTGTCTCAGTCTGATAAAGAAGAGTGGTCCACTCTGCACTGCTAATCCAAGTCGACAAATCGACAGAGCAGCACCGCACATAGTCGGAGGATTGTGAAAGAGAGCAGCTCAGCCAACGAGACAGGCGTTTTCTGCCAGTCCATCTCTTTCTCCCCATTTCTCTTTGTCTTTTGATTTTTCTACTCTCTTGGGGTAGTGTGGTAGCTTGGATACACAGATTGTCCAACAACCGATGCTTCTTAAATTTAGTCCCACCGAGTATGGCTGTCAAAAATGGCACCTTATCTTAGCAGAAATAACATCTGGTATACCTTAGTTATCTTCAAGTAATGCACTCATACATAACTTTGAACTGCATTTTCAGTGAGAAATTCATTCTCCATTTCAATTCCATTTGAGTAATAAGTGTTATGCATATAGCACTTTTGCAAAGCCTATGCCAGGCACTTTCTTGGCAACATTAAAGTCTCTCATTCTGTCTTGGTCTTTAACTTAAGTCTCCCCATCTTTCTCTGTCTCCGGCTCAAGCAGTCATCTGTTAACTCATTTGGTGGTCTCCCCTCACTCGCTCGCCTTCCCCATACCAAGCTTTATTCTGTCAGCACCAAACAGGACAGTGAACGATGGGGCTCGGGATAGAATTTGTCACTGTTTGGGGACTGCCAACACATGACGGAGAGGAGGAGAGAGTGAGCTTGGACGTGGTTCATGTCTCAGTCTTCTTAAATACAAGCTCCCCAACTGCTGACCCATCTGTCCGACTTACTAAGCAAACACGCACCTGCGGTCAAAGCAGGCCTACTGTCAGCAGTCCTTGTGTGCTGTGTGCGCATGTAGTTATACTTCTGTTGTTTCTGACTGACGTTGCAGTCTTAATTAACCTTCTCCTCAACCTTCCTGACTATGCATTAGGTACCAGCCATCTCATCTTCTTTTTTGGTAGTTCAGGGGTTTAACATCTCAGTCAGATTACTTCAAACAGACATGGCTCCACAAAAACTGAAAACCCACCTGGCACGACTGCGTCGCCTTCTGGCTGCGGTCCGGCTTTCTCCCTTCCTTTACGTGGTTTTAAATCCCACCGGGAGCGTTTCAGACACAGAGCACTTGCCAGGCTCATTAGTTGACTTTTGACATTTTTTTATGACTTTCGTGCTTCTAACATAAGCAACAATTTTCTTTGTCTGGTTTAAATGTGTTTCTTGTATGCGTTTCCTACTTTGTTGTGCTGTAGGCTACAGACAGCAGGTTATAGTTAAAGTTGAAGTGTTTTTCCAGACCCAAGGCAAACCTCTCATCGTCTATGGTGTCCGGTTGATGTCTGGCCTGATGCCACTGATTATAAAATAATATTGATGCGGTGGTATATACAATTGCAATTCGTGGCCTCTGTCAAAACAGACCTGGTGTGTATACTTAGAAGAGCGGAGCCTGAGTCGCTTCTGGGGACATAGCTGAAACGTGCAGCGGCGCTTCTGGTGCGATTTAGAGTATAGAGTATTGATTGAGAGTAACTGGAGTGTGTGAGATCAGCTCCGCAACGTAGATGCACGCGGTGGGTGTAGTCATTATTGACTTTGTGTCCTGTTACAATAGATAACCAGGCACATTCGAACCATGTATAATTTTAACAAAACCTTTGAGCTGAATGTTTCTTGATCTGGTCATCAGGTGTCATCCAGAGCTTAGAGAAAATCTCTCTGGTAAGCGGTTAAACTAGTTTGATTGGAGTAAACAGGGAAATAACTTACCACTGAAAAAGAAAGCCATTGCACTGATGGCCACACTGATTTATGTGCTACACGCGCAATGTTTTGGCAAGTTGGTAGAAAACAGCTTAGCAGTGAGCCTGCTGAAGCACAGTGGGTGGCAAAAAAGATCTTGCAGATTATTTCTGAAAATAGTTATGTCTGCTGCACCATTATTTTGCTGAATGTTAACAATTTCTGTGTTCTGGGTCTCTAGTATTCTCAATGAAAGCCTCTCTCCGTTCGTTTGGTGCTCAGTCACACTTTGCTGCTGTTCCCCAAGGCTTCTGCAGTGATTTTTCTGTCTGGGAGAGGAGCAGAAATCATCCTCCCAGTTCCAAGACTAAATCACATCACTTCTTCATCTTGAAAGTGAATTGCACAGGACTCACTCTGCCTATTTTTATTTGCAGACTTGTCTTGTTTTGGCGAATCCAGACATGCTGTGATTGGGCCTGCTGAATTTTTATTAGACTTTGTTTATGTGCAGCCTATGTCCATGATAACTATTAAACAAAATGCATTCTTTTAGTTTTGTGGTAGTTTTACTGCATTATTAAACAGATGTCCATGATAACTAATACACAATATGCATTTTTTACATTTTGTGGTAGGCCTACTGCATAATTAAACAGATAAGAGTATGATTTTGTAGAAAACACAGCATCAAGCCCAAGTTTCCACAAAAGACCATGAAAAGATTAAATGGAAAAGATCTTCCATACAAACTTAGCAGTAGAAAATGATTATCAACATTTGTCCAGTGAGTTTTCAAGGGCAAGTAGTCATGTTTGGTGTCGTCATCTTGGAGATTTACAGTAAATAATGTCACACACACATGCAACAAATACAGCCAATGATCTGACTTGAATTTATCAAGAGAATTCACAATGTCTTGATGTTGGTGACAGTTGCTGTTCCTATCACAATCATTGACAGTTAAGCTTGTCTAAAGTATGGATGCATCGAATCCTTCAGTTTCAAGGCCAGCGCTGTAATTCCCAGTCCATACCGCCACCAAGGAAAGTCTTTAGTTCATACGAGAGACGTTTGGCCACAGACTGAGATTAGTGGGTGCTGTTTAATCACAGTTGAAAAATTGCTGACATTTACAACAGACTTGGTGCAACATAAACTAGACAGATGCAGCAGTACAGTGCTGTATATGGCGTTGGATATGCACACAGTCAGGTCTACAGCTGCGAAAACCGTACACCCCTTAATACTTAACATTTCCATATCGCTTACTGTTGTCTTTAAATCTCCCCCTTTATATTCAGCATATTAAGCAGCTGGTGTTGAATAGAGTTTTATATTGGGAGATAAAGAAATGGGTGGGAGGGTGAGAAAAATTAGAGCTATTTAGTCGTTATTTAAATTTTGTCAGTATTTCTTCTACAGCGTTCATCTCAGTAAAAAAACCTTCGAAACATTTATGAAACAGACAAGCAAATAATGTGTGTCAGATAAGTTTTTGTCTCATTTCACAGTAGGTTTTAACAGCATGAGCAGCTGGATGATATACAGCCCTGCTGTGCAGTACTGTTAGCATTTTACATCTTAACAATTTTTTATTACCTCTCCAATCATTCTTCATTGTTAGGATAATCTTTTTTCTGTCTTCATCAGTGATATAGCATTAAGTACTTCAGGTCATCGAAATTTTTCAGCCACTGTGGGTCGGGTCACACAGGTCAGAATAAAACCCTGTTTTGTTATTTGTTAGTACTTGGCACATCCACCGAGTTTGCCGATCCATAGAGAGTCCCCAGGCTCTAGGTTTTCTCCGCTTCCAACAATTTAGCTTCATTAGGAGCCCAAGTATACTTCAGGGCTCATTGACTGCCTGCCTCAGGGTGAGTTTTTGTTTTTCTAAATCTTGTGCATCTCCAAATCTGTTTCCCTCCTCTAATTAAGTTTTTATATGATAATAAAGTGTAACTCATCCTGGCCCTTGAGGCTGGCAACAATTTCCATAACCTCTTAATAGTTTCATGAAAATAAAATGAGCCTTTATATTCTTTTACAAATGAAAATAGCACTTTTGCAATTGTTTTTTCCTGACATGTCGTCGTTTTTACCAAAGGTTTCGTGATGGCAGCAATCAGCTGTACTCTTGCTCACTTGCCCCTCTCTGCCCTCCTACTTTCTACACCAACACCCTCCACCCCCTTCCAACACCATATTTTAATGTTTCATCTGTCAAGTGGTGTCTAGATGAGATGTAGGCTGGATATTGTTTTGCTGGGGAGGGTGAGCTGCTGTGTTTCCAGTAATTGAACATAAAGCTCTCAGTATAGCTCGGGAAATAATAAGGCCAGAATGTAATACAGCAAGCGAGGCACAAAAGAAAATATTTTCATCTCTCTTTCCTCCCCCATCTTTGTTTGTTTCATCTCCCTCCTTTTGTTTCCTTCATTCCCACACTTCTTTCTGCTGTAGCTGCCATTTTCACCTCACTCATATTCGGCCCTGTGGTTTCATTTAACAGGTCTGTTGCTCCACAGCTCCTCCTTTCTCTAGTCAGCAGAATGATTCATTGCCCTGCAATGTTATCATGAACGTTTGTGGAGTCATCTTGGGGGTGTGAGTGGTTATAGGATGCAGCTATCACTCACATTTACCTCTGAACTATCTGCACATTACCACATTTACAACAAGTCTTATTACCTGCCATATTTTACTCACTGCCATATTTTCCTGGATGCAAATTTATTACCCCATGGGACACTAACTATTGGCTGCTCCACGATACACTGATGGCCTGTCTGATGTGTGGGTTACGTTTATCCAGCTGAACCCTAATAACTCACAGATGGAATGATGTGTCATCTAAACCTTTTCAGCCAAGTAACTGTCTCTCCACCTGAGTTTCCCTGATCAGCCTTTTGCTTTAAAACCAAATGTGCACTCTAAACCAAGTGCACGAACCTGACTCTATTTACTTGTTCATACACACCGTGCTCTCTTCGCACACTCCATTAATGTGCACAATCATTCAAAAAACACTCATGAATACAGCAAATACAGTTTTCGATCCTATACGCTGGCTGAATAATGTAGCTTTGTAAATGTGTCTCCCTCCATATGGCGTATCTCATTAAAGTTAAATCAGGTGTCAGATCTTTAATTAATACTATTTGCACGCATCGTATTAAATGCAGAATTAGAGCATGTTAATGGTTACTACTTTCATTGCACAAAGTAAAACCTCTTCAGCTGTGAGAACGTTCTTGGCAGAGTGCGCAACTCCGTAGTCATACATAAAAATCTAATGATATGAATTACCAAAGATTCTTTAAAGAAACACACATTAGTTGAATTCAAGAACTCTCTTTGTAAAGTTTGATTTCTGGTATTCTTTGCTGTTACTCTCCCCTGCTGTTTGTTACCGTCCTCTTCCATGCTGTTTCTTGGGCTTCTCCATTCGTTTGCCACAGACTGTTACCTCCTCCTTTGATCTCTCACTGCAGAGCTTTCAGTCAAATCTATGAAGTGTAACTAAAAGTGTCATCTGTAGCACCTGCTGCACCAACATTATGCCATTGCGGAGGATTGCGCTGCTTTGTTTATCGTGGAAAATAGTTTGCTTCATGCCATACTGCAGCTAGTCTCTGCTCTAAAAGCAGTCTTCCTTCTGGGCCTGTGTCTCTCTAGTGTACATGTCGCAAGGACATGGTGAAGATCTCCATGGACGTGTTTGTGCGCTGCCTTCAACCGGATCGCTACGAGCTGTGGAAGCAGGGCAAAGACATTACATTGTTGGACCACCTTAAGGCCACTGAGCTCAGCAGCCCTGAACTGGAGAGCTGGAGGCAGCATCGTGTGACCCACCGAGCAAACCTCCTGCGAAGGTGAGAGACCAAACTACATAAATTGAATTGATACATGAATGGAATTATTCACCGGCCTTTGTGCCCCACCTCAGGGCCATGCAAAAGATGAAACAGGTCCGTCGTCTCAAGCTGGAGGAAGTGAAGGTGCTGGCGGAGGAAGGCATTGAGCTGAATGCTACCGAGTACCAGCGTCAGGTGGAGGAGCGTGAAGCCCAGCGGAGGCAGGAGAGAGAGGAGCGTCTAGCCAAAGAGGCCATGATGACCCTGGAGGCCATGGAGCGAGAGGAGCAGGAGGCTGCTGAGGCCGCTGCTAAAGCAGCAGGGACGCCAGTTTCGGAAGGTGAGGACGATAAGAGCAGTAAGACACTGCATTTTATTTGTGTGCGTGTAAACACACAAAACAGGGATTTTATCTTGGAGCATGTGCTGTGGCAACCGAAAAACAGCCGCTGCCCAGTACAGTCAGTTGTATGCAATAAAAGCATTAACACATTATCTTTCTGTTGCCATAGATCTTTAATGCTTCCTATTAACAAGTGGGCCCCCAAATGTTGATACATCGATACACACTCACCTTCCTGCCTGAGCTAATTCATGTTATGCAAACAGCTGTCATTCTGTTACGACCAGCAGCACACACAAGAAGAGGCAAACAGATGGTAAAAAGGTGCAGTTTATTGTTGAACAAGATCAACAAAGACAAGGCACCAAAAAAAATATACAAAATTTTCTGACAAATACAAACCTGACTAGACTGTAACACTCTCAACAAGATACTAACACTGACTGAGGACGCTGGAACGCTCGACACAATGGCACAAGACGACCTGGCGCAAGACAGGGGAAGACGCAGACAGTATGTACACCAGGGAAGGGAGCACAAGTGGAAACAGTCAGGGTGGGGCTGACTATCACAGGCGTGGGAAACACACAAGGGCAGGAAATACATAAAATACATGCACTAAACTTAACAAAATTGAAGAGCTTATAGCTGTGATGGCAAACGGAAAACCTGGTTTGTCTAGTTAAGGTTAGAGACGTGCAAACGACAGCCTCCTTGTTACAAACAGGTGTGTCAGAACACAGGCCGCAGCACAGCGAGGTCGCTCTCTTCTCCCCCACATACATGCTTGCAGTCGCACACGGGCACATTTACGATCAAACAGAATCATACAAAGGGTTTTATGAGTCATATCTATTCTTCTGAACATCTTTTTTTCCCCTTCCCGTTTGCCAGCACAAGAACTGGAGGCCAAACCACAGAACTTCACAGAGGACATTGAGAAAAAGAAGCAGAAAAAGCAGAAGAAGATGTCAAACATCCACAGCGCCATTACTGGGTTTGAGAAAGCCTTTGAGCAGTTTGCTACATCTGGCATAAAGAAATCAAAGAACGCCACGGTCAGTCATCTGGAGGTGGGGAGCCCTCTCACCCCGAGACAGAGCGACATCCCTGCAGACGTGAGTGCTACCCAGGTTAGATTCTTCAAACTCAAAGTCAATTAGATTTCTTCTTTGAGGTGCAACACATTATTGTGTCAGGGAAGCATCTTTTCATTATTTTCAAGCCACATCTGCTTTTTACTGCACAAATATGAAGCTGGCTGTTCTGTAAACAGAGTCAAAGCTCTAGAATTTTAATTGGTTTTCTGCCACAGTTGCAGGTAAGGAAGGAGCAGGGTTGCAGAGGGTCAGTACATTTCCCTAAGAAAGTAGAAGATGGGACTTTGGGAAATTTTTTACAATTTCAATATAAAAAAATTTTACCTTTTTGATAGCAAACTTATTCACATAAAAAAAGCAATACTAGATCTTATGGGATGTTTTGGTTAAATGTATGACCATTTAATTCAGTTGTTACCATGTATTTAATTATTATGCACTCTTTCATCACATGTGCACTTTTCCAGCATCCTATTAAATAGGAATTAGGAAGTAAAATTACAACCCTTTGTATTCCCATTCACCCAACACATCACCACCACTACTGCACTGTCTGAGCCAAAGGACTAAACGCTTCCTCAGTTAAGACGGATGTTCTGGAGTCGATATTTTGTATATTTCAGTTAATAAGCCTATAGTAGCTTAAAGCAAAGCACATATTACATGTTAGCTCAAATTTTCAAGGTACCTTTCCTCATAGCATACTTTACATTTTATGTGTTTTTGTTTTGTCATTTCTATTTGAAGGGTTTACAATTATGTCTGCTGATGATATTCTTGGTGATATTGATGATATTAAGGGTTGTTTCGATCTGCATTTTACATGCTAAATACGGTGAATGACCCCTATATCTCCAAATGTATTCCCATTATTTCCGTACTTGACCACAGCAATTTACTACATTAGTGTCCACTTTTTAATGCATTTAAAATCTTTAATTTATTATTAAATCAGCTGTATATTGGAAAGTTAGAATATAAAATGGGAAAAAGACGATATGAAACAGTCTAACATTTCATCAGGCATGCTACTCCAAGATGAAGATGCCAACAGAGGTCAAAAAGAGTCGCCGTCACCCCCTCAGCAAGCCACCCATGCGTTCTCCTCTGTCCATCCTCAAGCAAGATCCGAGCAGTGACAAAGGTATGCATCTGTCACTTCACATTTATTCAACCTTGAGTGTATTTTACTTTAAACATATCCTCATTTTAAACTTGGTACTTTTTGTATTGAAATATTTCCTGCTGTTAAAAGGGAAGCTGCAAATCTACCTACAAGAATTTGATAAATCTTGACGTCTGTTGAGAAACACGCCGTCAGGTGTTGTAAAGGCTGTTTAATTTCTCCTTGACATGAACAAAAATATGGTCAAACAAGTGAATTATACAAGGATTAATAACTCATTTAAAGATTGAGATTTTGGTCATGCGATTTTTAAAGAAGCCCATGCCAGTTGAGCCCTGATAAAGACAGTTAGTCACCTATAACCATCCTTTCTGTCGTCTCTCTCCGTCATTATTCATCCCACACATTCTCCTCTTCATCACTGTACTTACAATGAAGATGACACCATTTTTGTTTTGATTATCGATCTGTAGGAAGAAAAACAAACAGGACTAAAGTTCCCCGTGGGGATAATGAAATCAAGACCCCCCTCCCTTCTGCATTTTTCTTTTTATTTTCTGACTGACACTTATTGATCGGGGGATCATGACTTCCAATTACCTGCTTTCAAAGTCACTTCAAGTCTGCAGCAGGGGACCCGACTCGGGGCTTGTCCTTCAAAAGGGTGGGAGGAGAACGAGGAGAGGGCTGATGGAGGGAGAAAAGAGAGTTAAATGGCAAGCTTCTGAAGAGTTGTTTCTGCCGTCTGTCCAGGTTTAACAGTCTGGATCAGTAGCTCCAGGGGCTTCACTGCTCATCAGCCAATTATATCAGAAGTGGTGGTGTTGTTGTCTCAAACACAATGTGCTATTTTTGTCTCTTGGCCAGGGTTCCCTTATTGAAAAGATCCTATGAAATGCTTCACATGCATTTCATAGAAAAAGTAAAATCATTACCCATAATGAATCTTACAACATCTCTTAATTACGCACTACTTACTTCAGATTGTTTCTTTTGGAGCAGCACATCTTTCATGCATTTTATGTGTTTTTTTCCCCCCACAGAACTGTCCTCCCCCATGCCGCTGGACAGCGACATGAAGAAACAGGAGCACCTGTGGCAGAATCACTCACCCAACTTCCTGGCAGAGAAGGCCTTCAATGCTGCTGTGGCAGCACTCCAGCCACACTGTGCTGTCTGCTCGCTCTTCTGTCCCTACACAAAGGTACGGCCACACACTGCAGCAGAAACACACACATGCCAGTGAAGTGGGAATGGCAGTGATAGCAGTAGCTGTTCCAAAAACAGGCAGTTCAGCAGGTTATTGGTGTTATTAGTGATGGTCAGTCAGTAGTTTGAGTAGCAGTGGTTTAGGTATTAACTATCAGAACTAGAAATGCCAGCATTTGTATAATTATTTTTATAGGTCTGACATCTTGTGCTCGGTAGATCGATTGGTTGGTTGAAATGCTCTTGTCTGACCAAATGCTCATGCTTGCGTTGCTTTCATTAGGAGATATGCCATCTCATTCCACTATTGTCATGTATTTATTATGCGTGATTGATATGAGAGAGCAACTTGCATGTTTTCCTCATTCCATTGTGTCAACACACGAGCTCATCAGGATCAGAAATCAGAATCAGAAATACTTTTATTTATCTCCGGAGGAAATTCAGGAATGTTCTTCTCATGTTCACCTTCTTGTTGCGGGAGATGGACGGACAAGGGGACGATTATTACTTTCAGTTCGTTCCAAACATTGACTGGCTGACCAACAATCAACATAGACACAATCCACTAACTGTATTATGTATCTGTATCTCCTTTCCTCCGGCCTTTCCAGCCACACAAAGATGTCTTTGTTGGAAATGAAAGCCAGCGCGCCTCCCTTCCCTGTCATGGCAGTCTGACTCGTCCACTGGTCCCAGAGATGTGCTTCAGCGTTGGTGCAGGCAACACTGAGCCTCCACCCACCAGCTGTCACATTGGAGAGGATGGAAACAGTCTTCTGGTCTGCTGTTCCTCTTGTTACATGCAGGTTCATGCCAGTAAGTACAAAACCCTCAACACCGCAAGACAGGATGCTGGCTGTATTTGAGCAACGCTGGGACCAAACATAGTGTGCTGAACCCTGTTTGCAAACAAATAGCACTTCGGGGGCAGTTGCGCTAGTCAAGAATATGGACTTTAACCTACATATGTAAATGTTTTTGAAAGATGATCAGTTAAAATAAACCTGAGCACAGTGCAGTGTTTGTATGCTGTTAATGAAAAGTCAACACTCTTGCAGCTGCAGCAGGCTTTCTAGCAAAGAGTATTTAATTACAGCTTTCAGACTGAAGTAGCTCCAGGACCTGTGAGTACTGTCACTGAGAGCAGCCTCAGGTTTGCTCGTTAGAAGTTTTCTATTTTTTTCTATTTATTTATTTTATTTTTTTGATAAAATGTAACTATTATGGGATGATTGCAGCAGACAAACATCACTTAATGCCACAAGATCCACATACATAGGCAGGCAATACATCGAATGGATATGAAATAGGGCTTAACGCTGATATAACTGATATACAAGTTCTCTGTTGGTTAACAATGTTTTGTGGATTTAAAGAATAAGAGATGTTTTTAGCTTTCTGCTTATTGTTGTAGAAAAGTTATGTTTGCTTCTGTTCCCCTGTGAGACTAGCAGCTGTGGGCTCACTGCAGCATTTCATTTATAACGCACTGAATTTTGTCTGAGCCAGCTACAAGCCACTAAATGAATGGAATGACAAGCTTTACAAGGGAGACTCTATTGGGCATTTCGCTGCTCTTCTTTATTCACAACTTTTTTTAAATGATCACTGGATCCCTTAGAATAGGAGGAAAAATAGGAAGCATAGAAGATGACAGTGCAATAAACTCCTGTTTCCCCTCTCAGTCAGGGTTCTTAGTTAAACTCCTCTTGACTCAGGTTAAACTAGCCAAGTGGCTGCTCAAGCAATGTAAAGGTCATTCGTAAGGCAACACACCATAAACTTCCCCAGCTCTTATGTACCCTGTTTGCTGCACTCAACCATTTTTCACAACTTTAACTTTTAAAAGACATATGGCTTTTGTCAAAGGACAGGCAGCTTGTTAACTTTGTAGTGAATCAGCCCTGGGATCTCTTTGGCTCGGCTCTACTTCTCATTGCCAAATGTTAACATCAGTTACCTAGACAAAAGGTCTGTTCATTTCGTGGCATATGTTAAAAAGTAGTTTTTAAATGTCCGCACATGTGGATGTTCCGTGTCAGGCAGCACATACATCCAGATAAATCCCACCACTGACATGTGCACACGTGCTCAGTCAGTAACACACACTTACACACCCACACCAACCCTCTTGGGTTCTTATTATCCCTAAAGTTGGAGTGCACCTTCAAAAAGGGCAGTTTATTAGTCATCCAGGGATGAGCTGGGCTCAGCTGGGGAAGCAGCGCTGTTATTGATAAGAACACATGAAGCAGAAAGAGCTCCTGTCAAAAACACCCGCTCGGCGCTCCATCCCTTTGCTCTTCATTCTTTTGTTGTGGACGTTCAACTATCAACGACATCATTCTGAACTGTGTAGGTGTTAACATAAAGCTCAAGCCTTTCGGTTCACAAGTAATTCTCCAGAAAATTGGAGATGGTGACAAAAGATTACATAGAAAGTGCTGACAATCTGGTTAACAAGCAGGTTTGGTGTGTTGCAGGAAAGGACACGAAAAAACATCGCAATTATAAAGATTAGGAAGTATTTGATAAACACTGGATTAATACCAGAGCTTCACTCAAGTTGCCATGGAGCCTAGTTGTCAAAATGTTGATGACTGAGTGCCAATTTAGGGAGAGGTATATGATTGAGGTCTGCACACATTAAACAAAATAAATGTATTTTCATTTCATTTATCGAGAGACAGACAGAGAGACTTTGGCTAACAACACTTGCATTGATGACAGAACTTAATTCCTGTGACACTCACAAGGTGCCACTTGTTGCCATGCAACCAGCAGCTTTCTCCAAGTCGTCACTCCTAAGATGGCAGGCAGTCGTTAAGGGGGTGCAGTTTGATGCGGTAGCCGAGCAGTGTATTATACTGCAGACTGTTGAAAGTGAAAGTATTGAAATGGACCCCAGATGATTAAAACATAATCATGTCAGGCTCAGGGGCTGCTCATAATGTTTCTGAGTGCTGCCGTTGGCCCGCACTTTGTGAATCACAGATCTAGAAAGTGCTGTGTAAACATCAAATGCTAAATGCTATGGGAAAGACATGTGAAGCCATTAATCTCTCCTCTCCTATAGGTTGTTATGGTGTAAAGCAAGACTCTGTCAGTGACTCCTGGATGTGCTCCAGGTGTGCAGCAGGAGCCTGGACAGTGGTGAGTAGCAGCAATAGTTTATGCAAAGTACACAATTTAGAAATACAATTTGGGGTTCTGACACAAGTCTAGAAAAACAGACACGAGTCTGAAGAAATACAGCCACCATTTCGCCGTGCACAGTTCCTCAGCAGCCATTATGATAGCAAACCAGGGTACTAAATGGGCCAAGGTTTGAGTTCTCTGTCCCTGTGTCTTCTGTTTTCCTCACCACCTAAACTTAGTCCTCATTTGCTTTCTGTTTTTTAGGAGTGTTGTCTGTGTAACTTGAGGGGAGGAGCTTTGAAGACGACGACAGACAACCGGTTAGTGGCACACGCTTGTTTTTCATTGCGGCAGTTTTCTTCATGTGTGCAACATTTGCTAATGATGTGACAAATAACAAAACCTCACACTTTTCCCAGTGAAGTTATCAACCTTGTATGTCTCATAGTGCTCTCTCTGTTGGATCTTCACAAGCCAAAAACTTTTGTATGATCTCTCTCTCTCTCTCTCTCTGTAACCAGGTGGGTCCATGTCATCTGTGCCATTGCTGTTGCTGAAGCTCGCTTTGTCAACGTCATTGACAGGGAGCCAGTGGACGTCAGCGCTGTTCCAGAAACACGCAAGAATCTGGTAAATACATGCAGAGAGAAAATAAAAGTTAATTCATACATACTAATGTCAGACAGGCAGGGGTTAACATTTAAACTCAAGGATTATTCCTGGTTTTTTTTAAACCAGGGTCCTGTTTTTACATTTTAAGTTGACTAGTAGGTAAAAGAGAAGTTTGGAATTGGTCCAGTAGGTCACCTCTATTGTCAGCCAAGAAGTAGACGAGCTACAGTGACTGTAATGTAATCCTTTCGGGTAATTACGGCAGAACAAAATATGTCCACTGTTCTCAGTGACTGTACTCACAGTTCCTGTCTTTGCCTAGGGCAGACGCAGATTATTATATTAAGTGCCTGACAACATTGCAGAAATGATCCCTATAGAAATAGACCTGTAAGATCCTTTTTGTTTAACCAGAAACAACAGTTGTATCATTTGGTTCAAAGCCACCAGACTCCATTGACAAAATTAGGAATTTTACACAGGAGTCGCTGGTCTACCACTGTCTTGATCAGTTAGTTTGTCTGTGTTGTGTGACTTTGGTGTTTTAAAGGTTTAGTTCGGATCAAACACAATATTTGCACAACACACAGTAACACCAACAATCTAACCCACTGAAGTAGCAATAGACCAGTAACTCCTATGTTCTGCAAGTTAAAATTACCATCTGCAGTGTGATGGGTTTTTGAACTGCGTGATACAATGACTGTTTCTGCTTAAACAAAAAGGATCTGACAAGTCTGTTTCTGTAGGGATCCTTTCCATAATGTTGTCAGACACTTGGAATAACAATCTGAGCCTGTCAGTAGCAAAAACGAGCACTTTCAGTGGACATGCTTCGATTGGGGCAATTGTGTCCGATCAAAGCACATCCACTAAAAGCGCTAAAAGGATTACAGAGCAGCCACTACAGCCCATTCGCTGCCCGGGTTAGGCTGCCAGTGGGTGCGATCTACTGGACCAATTCCAAAAGTTTTTTGTACCCACCAGTCATTTCAAACCTAAAAAATCACTACTTTTGTCTTGTCTCATTGCCATAGAATTCGCTCGTCTTCCCTGATCTCCTCCTCTCACTCCTACGGCCATTTCTACATTTAAATGTATTTCTGTCTTTTCTGCTCACTGCCTCTGTATTTGTCACTTTCTCCGTTACCCTCCCTCCTTCCCCGGTGGATGGATTGATCGTGTTTTTGCAAGCTGTGGAGGACATGGGGTAAAACATATGTGCTGAGGGGAATGGCTGAATAATCAGCTGTCATTTCTCACTGCGCCAAATGAACTGCATCGATCCCGTGGGCAGAAGGCAATTTCCCTATTGCTGCTGCATCTTTGAACACAACTCGTCCCCTCCCTCCCTCCCTCCCTTCCATCTTTCTTTTTCTCCATTCCTCCTTCCCAGTCTCGCCCCCCCCCCCTTTTCACCTGATCCCACTTCACAGGCAATGGTAGTGCTGCTGGTGCATTATCACAAATCTACAAATAATGTCACCCCCCTCCCTCCCCTTCTCTCTGAATAATCTATCAAAGACAAGCTGGGTGACATTTGCATCCAAGTGCTGTCAAAGCAGGTTTCCTCCATCTCTTCTTAAAAGGCCATGAGAAGAAGCTCTGTGGTCGAATAATCCAGATGACTGGGCTGATCAAATGTGAACACACGCCCTTGAAACCAGTTAATAATGCACCGTGTTCAGCAATCTGTATTTCCACCCCCCCCCCCACCCCCCCATCTTTGAACGTTTAGGTTTCAGGGACATAGAGATTTCACACAAGCTACTTTTGTCTTAGTTGTTTCAGAACTTCTCAGGCACAGCAACACTGCACAAATCCTGAAAAGGTGTACGTTCCCTAAGGTAGTGTTGCTTCTTGCACCTAGAGGTACTGCGATTTCTGTTCTGTGAAAAAAACAACCCCAAGCTTGAAAACGCAAGCTGTTTAAATAAATCATCATAGAATCCTTAAAACTGTTTCCACCAACCAGTCCAGGTCCATTCTCCTGGTATAACACAAACCAAAACAATGTTCTAAACCAAACTACTGTTCTAAAGTTTGCCTTTATGGCCCAATTCAGACATTTTGAAATTCTACAAATAGAGGCTTAAATAGGTGAAAAATAGGTTAGTATTAGTAGAATAAGTGGGATCAGGTATAAATAGACAAATGAACATACATCCAATGTGTCTTGGTGCTTTAGTTTTTTCAGGCTGGTGTCATATCACGTCCTTCAGTAGTGGAAAAGTATACCATGCGTGGAAAATATCCCACAGCACAGCTCTTTTGAGAGCTGTTGTACATTCTTCCTTCACTGGTACAAAAATGAAGTATTGGCACCTTCATAAAGAATTTTTATTTTTTATTGATCGACCACGCGCTGCGCTACAGCTGCTGGTAGTGTGATTTGTCAAGAGGAGGAGGAGGATGGAGGGAGAATGAGCAAGAGACTGGGAAGACATAGCGTGTGATGATAGATAATTACAATAAAAACAGGTAGACAGAAAGAAACCAGTCACATAAGATCAGATGGCTGTCAAAGTTGGGGAGTAATAGACTGAGTGAGATCAAAGTATGTTCTCATGAGCTAAACATATACAATTCCACTTTCCTTTTATCACATTTATTCCTTTAGCAGGAATCTTGATAGATAAATGTTTCCATTAGGCTTTTGAAGGGAGATAATGTTTCAAACACACCTCCCCTGGTGTTTTGAGAAGATAACATGCAGATCAAATTTCCTCACATGCTGTTATTCTCTTTTCTCGTTGCATCCCAGTTTTTCATCTCTCCTGTGTCGTCTCCGTTTTGAGCAAATCGAGGAACAAATGAGGGATGTAAGGAAGGGAAGGGAAGTAAGGGTAGAGACATGGGGGGATAGACACGGGGGGTTGAAGCATTCATAGTGATTGAAAATGAAGAAGGAAGGTTGTGCCGTTGTGTGTTCAGGCTTGTACGTGTCAAAGTGTCTCAGTGGAGAGTAGACGAGGTTCCCGGCCAAAGTCAAAGATTTGGTTGGCTGGTGGTAATTTCACACTCAGGATGTGGGGATGAATTGAAGGAATTTGAAAGGGAAAGTGGTCCATGGGCGAATAGCAAATTCCTTGTATGACTGTGAAAGAGTGTGAGTTGAACAAGTGACGCAAGACATCAAAAGGATAAGACGGGTGACAGTTTTGGATGTGTTGTGTTATCATAAAAGTGTTGACATTTTCAGCAAAGGCTGGTAGAGAATCTACCTCAGTCCAGTCTGTCTCACCACACTACTGACACTGATGACTGCACAAACATTTTACGTTCAAAACTGAAAACACGCCTTACAAGCGGTTTGAGTATGTGCCAGACTAGAAGGGTGGAGAAAGTGTCCTTGTTTTAACTGTCTTAGAGTAGCAGGGTGGGGTTTAGTTGGTCAGGTACTAACTTATTTATTTAATCAATACCAACAGCCTCCGTAGGACAGTTGGGTTTTCATGACAGAAATAAAATCTTCACTGTGGCAACAGCCAGTTCACTGTAACACTAGACTGAGATATTTGCTTTTGTAGGAGGCTTGGTAATTGTCAGCACCAGTGTTTCCTCGTTCCTTTTGGAATAAACTAAACTTTTACATTCACTGGCTTTGAAAGAAACCTGTAGCTGCCTGTAATGTGCAACAAAGTGTACCATAGGATCATAATAACATTCTTGTGATCTTTGAATATCCATGAAAGACAATCCAGTGAAACAGAAATAAGCTTAAGAGATTAAGGAGAATTTGTCTCCAGCCTCAAACCTGCTAACCAAAGTCTTTATTTTCTGTTTTCATCGTAGAAGTGTGTGTTCTGCCATGACAAGAGTGCCAGTCAGAACTGCGGCGCCTGCATCCAGTGCTCGTACGAGAACTGTGCCACCTCCTTCCACGTCACCTGCGGCCAAATCGCCGGAGTAGTGATGACGCCGGCTGACTGGCCGTATGTGGTGTCCGTCACCTGCAACAAGCATAAAAGGGTCCCCCCGAAGGTAAATGCTAATCAAGAGAAGCAGTCAAAACGTTGCGGTCTGTGTTTTTGTCAAATTAACACCTCAACAGTTCATCATTCGACATGTCTGATGTGACAGGAGGTTCACTCAAAGTACAATTGAAAAATAGCTTTTAAGTAGGAAGTTCAGTCACAAGTCAACCATTCTCTGTGGTTTTCCCCCTGCAGCCTCGAACAGCACCAAAAGGCCCACAAGGTCTGAACCTGGGCCAGAAGGTGATTGGTCGCAGCAGCGATGGCTGGTACTACCACTGCACCATCATCGGCATGGCAACACAGACTTTCTACGAGGTCAACTTCGATGACGGCTCATATTGTGACAACCTCCACCCAGAAAACATATTAGTGAGTGTTCTTACAGCTGAGTTACACAACTACCTGTCTGTGTGTGTGTGTGTGTGTGTGTGTGTGTGTGTGTATCTATCAATCAATCTTTATTTGTATAGCGCCAATTCATAACAAATGTTATCTCAAGACACTCTCCATAAAAGAGCAGGTCTAGACCAAACTCTTTCATTAAGAGAGTACAAGTTGTAGATATGATATTTAATTTCCTTTTTTAAAGCAAGAAGGAAATATCCCATTCTGAAATGCTTTTGTAGCTGGAGCGTCTTTGTAAATGAAAATATGAGGAAATGTAACTTCAAATAACCTTTTAATGACTTTCTGCCGTATGTTCTACAACAAACATAACTTTAATAACACCTGAATTAGAGGTTGAACGAAAAACTATATCTAAAAGACTTGTGAAAAAAATCTTTATTACTCAAAGCTCCTTATTCAGTATGTTGAATCTGTCTGTTAGCTGCCTCAGGTCAGTTTCTTGTAGTATTCTTAGTAAATCAAGGCTTAATCAGCATTTTAAAAGTGCTCAGTAAAATGACACATTCAGATCTCTTAATGCACTTTCTCTGTCATTGTTCTCTCTGCCTCCATCACATTCTCTATTCCTCTCCATCTTCTTCCTCTTTGTCTACATCCCGTTTCTTTTCCCTCCCGCTCCTCCTCCAGAGTCACGACTGCCTGCGTAGCGGTCCTCCTGAGGTGGGGGAGCTGCTCGTGGTCAGCACACCCGAGGGTCAAGTCCTCAACGCTTCATTTGTCAGACAGCACACCCACAAGTTCTACCAGGTGAGGAAAAAACTATTAGATATCCGCTCATTTACGGCCTTGAACAGCTGATCAAAACTCCGGATTCATAGTTTTGATCTGTAACTCACACAATTGAAAGGTTAAACGTATGTGGAAAAAAATAATAGAAAACAATCACATTCCTGCTGGGCAAGCAGCAGTGTGTGTAATTCCCAGCTGTAGTGTGTGGACCGAAGTCACATCAAGCTGGAAATAACACTTCTTAATACAGTTTTACTAAGATGTGGTGCAGAAAAAAAAGTTAGACGAGTACTCTGCGTGTATCATTTACACTTTGTCTGATGCTTCTCTGCAGAGTGACAGGAAGGGATTGAACCTGTGAACTTTTGGTAACAGGGCGCTCTAATTGCCCCCCGTGGTTTGGTTCCCCAATCTGGTTTTCATCAACGCGTGGAGAGATTGGCTGCCCTTGTACATCATGGCGGAGCATTTTGATACAGTGTGGCATTAAAACATAAAGTGGAGAGATGTAGCATCTCTGGTGCATGCTGGGGAATTTATGGGGCAAATATGCAGAGTGCTTACAAAGTGGAAAATGCAGAATTGGAGATGATGATTCTGGGACTGCTGTCAGGGGATGCCATCTTGAAAGTCACTTAAACGCGTAGATGCAGGAATGCATTAGCAGACAAGGTTAAGCGTGGTTGTTAATCTTAGATTTTTCCACGCCGCTGGTTTCATGAGCACATCTGTTTTTCTGACACAAACACACAAAACAATAACCTAAATATCAGCTGCCGAACAAGCTATTGAACCTCGTTTGGCCCATGCACACGGATGAGCTTAGAAAGAAATGTTTGTTTAGTTTTCTGTTCCACCTCCTCCGACGGCGAATCTTTTAGAGTCACATCTTTCTCTTTTCCCCCTTCATGTCCCCGCGTAGCCCGCTGGCTGCAGTATTGAGAGTCCTGTTAGAGATGAGGAGCGCTGTTACAATGAATTAACAAGCCTCCAGCTGGTCATTGTGTCAGGGCCACAACCTCGACCTTGTCCGTTTAAGTTTAAAACGTGTAGCTGATGCTCCCGTCTAGTCAGTGAGCAGCTTTGGGGTTCAGTGCCACGGTCAAGGACAGTTTTGACAGAACAAGTGGTTGGTGACGAAACCGGTTGTCATGCAAGTCCAACTGCTACTTTCTGGGCACAACTTTGTGTTTCTGCTCACTAAGCCACCCTGCAACTCTTTTCCTCACTACACACGGACGTGTCGTCTTTGGCTATGCTAACGCTGTACTGTTATGCTGATGTAGCTTTTAGTAATTGTTACTGGTCAAGGTGAGTGTGTTTGGATATCATGTTTGTACTTTTCTCCATGTGTACCCAACTGTCTTCTCTACTCACGGGAGAAAAAAAAACAATTGCAAATGTTGGTTAATCCAAAGCTTCATTGTTTCTTACCAGGTTGAGTTTCAGGACCAGAGTCAGCTGATGCTTAAACACTCAGAGATCCATCAGCCAGACCAAGAACTGCCCAAGAGGGTCCGAGCCAGGCTGGTGAGTAAATTACTGAAATTCTGCTTTCTATCGTGCTCGCACACCACATGCACGGCTCTCATTTATTATTACAAGACACCTTCATTTGGCAGTTATTTGGCTTCGTTTTTCTCAGTAGATTTTAGAAACGGTTGCAGAGACAGACGATGAGAAAGAGCAGCCAGACAATAGCTTGTATTGTTCAATAAACGGACAAAGTAGTTGCAGATGAAACAACCATTTATTCAAACAAACAGCTTTGCAGCCCACTGGGGATAAAGGCCTGTGTGTGGGCTGTTAGTTTTCATAAATATCAGTTTTATATGGTAAAAAAAAAAAAAGTCTCAGTATATTTCTGAAATGCCAGAAAGCTTTCCATGAATATTTGTATCAAAAGAAGGCTCTGATGACTTTTTAAATCCTTTGCACACAACAAATTTCACAGATTATATGAGTAAAACTTTCTACACTGAAAATGACAACAATAACAAAAAGACCAAACACAATCTAAACTAACTTAGACATAGACACTCTGCTGGTGTTAGATGTGTTGTGTGTGTAATCAAGCTGAGGTAACATAACTACCGACTTGTTCTTGGGCACAGGAGTTTGAATGAATAGAAATAAAATGGCTGTCACCAAGTGTAGTAAATAGGGAGTGACTTTAGATGCAACTACACTCTACCGATAATCCCCGTGTGACCTGAACCTGCCTGTTTTCAGGCCATACCTGTAACGCAGGAGGAGGTTTCATCAGCAGATGAAGCCAAAGCAGCCAAACGCCGCCGCCTGCCCTCAAGCTCAACCCCGCCCGCGCAAACCCCCATGGAGACAACCACTAAGCCCGCCTGCCCCTTAACTACCGCCCCGGTATCAACACCAGCAGCAAAGCATCACAGTATTAGTACACCACCGACCTCGGAACCTCTGTCCCAGTCCATCACGACCCCGCGGGACGCCCCCGCCTCAACCAGCGGACTTCAGATGGACGCTGAGACCCCAATGGACATGAGCGTCGCCGTCACCGATGCTCTAATGGAGTCAGCCCTGGCCTCGGACCCCACGCTGACCCCGCAGTCGCCCCGCTTTGAGGCGACGTTGAACTCCGACCCCCTGCTGTCCGCCTCGTCCCCTCCCCCGCCGAGCAGCGGCTACGTTTCCTACATGCAGACCCTCCTCCATTCACATTTCCCTCAGGACGATGGCCCCGGACCCCTGTATTAAAAACCGACTCCACTAAATTATTACTCGGCCAGTGGAGGCTGAGCCAATAGGAAGTAAGCTAATGGAGGTGGATTCTACTGAGTGCTGTATTAATGAACTAAAACATTTCCTCCACCGGCTCTGAGAGCTCAGGACGGAAGCAGGAAAAGGCACACACGCACACACACACACACACACACACGCACACACACACACAAGCACTCTTTTAATGCATGTTACTTTTCTATTTTTGAGTTAATGTATTTGCAGTGGTGCTTTAGCTTGCTCTGAAGCTGCAGCTAAAGAGGACAAGGTTGTTTTTTTATTTTTAACAATAATTTTATTGTTATTATGATATTGTTTTTTAAGCCTTTTTGCTTTTTTCCGTTTTTCGATCCGCTGCTATGCTTTTCTCCTCCATCTTAATATGAATACGTCTCTGGGTGGTATCAACTCCATACCTCGTTGCATTAATTCAATAACAGCACACTCCCATATTCTTTGTACAGGACGCTAATTACTATGACTGCCTCTCAGCATTGAGGCCCCCTCTTCTTTTTCCTTTTTTAAGTCAAATAACCAGCAACAATATATCTATTTTTCAATCCAGCCACTTCTGGCTTTGAAACTGGTGGAACTGAATTGTAACATTTTCCATCTGCAGGATATTTTCAGTAAGGTGTTTTATTGTCAAGAGGTTACACAGGGGTTAATGTGGTATAAAACATGTATTATTGGGGAACTCAGTATTTAAATGTCTTAGTCAAATATTGAAAGAATTATTTGTAATAGAAGAAACCTGTTGAATGCAAACTCTAGTAGATTTTGTCTGCAGGATGCATTGAATTTTCGTGAAGTATCACAGTAGTTAACAGATGAGACGTTTATGTATCGACATGATTAAATGGTCATTTAGTGGCTCCACTTTTCACATTTAAACTGTCTCAGGGTTCCTACATGTGGGAAATGAATTAAGTTTTAACATCCAAGTCTTCACACAGTAATGGGGGAGCAGAAGAGCCCAAAAAACTGCATCAAAAATATTCCTCAGTCATGATTAGCACATCGATCTGTCGCTTATGTTGTCATATTTGCTCCTGTTAGCAGTTTGTCTCTCATACTGAGTGATATCTTTTGTCTACTGTCACATTTCTCCTGTTAGCATGTGAACTGGCCAAAATATGAAGTGAAATGAAAACGTTTTGAGATTTGGGAAAATGAAAATATGTAGGAACCCTAAAATCTGGAAATATTTTGTACCATTCTTGGTTTAAATTGTACGTCCAAATCAATATTGTATATTAATGGTGTCTGTTTTTTCTATTGCTGTATCCTTTCTATGTCCATTTTCTGAACTGAATTCACAAACTAGGCCGATCCAAAATTTTAATTTTTGACAGACTTTCAGAGGCTTATTACTCAGTTTGTACTGATAACTACAACTTTGTTTTCCTGGACACAGCCATTTTGTGCTACAGTGGTGCTACAGACATATTAAACTACTGATCAACTCTGACACTGTCACCTTGTAAATACCGCAGGCCTTGTGTGTTGTGAATCAGAATTGTAAATGTCACACATATACCCCCCCCCCCCCCTTCCTTTCTTTCATCACAGCTACATTGTTGGGACACATCCGTGTTCCTGTATCCAAATGATATCCAGAAAGAGCATCTTGTTTCACAGGGATTAAAGTGGGTTGCTAGTCACCAGCTCTTCTGTGTTCTGTGTTCAGTAGCTCAGAGATTTAAAAAGGGGAGTGTTTGGGTCAAAATCCTTGGATTAACGATGGAAATATGATGAAAACGTCTCCTCTTTACCTTTTAACACCTTCTGATTATTAGACGTCCTACCAAGGGATGGGCAGCGTTGATAGAAATGATCAATATAGTCAAAATCAAAATAAGCATGTTTCTATCAAGATACAGTCAATTTTCTGAGAACTCATTTCTGAGGTATTGCCAAACTAACCAGATAGGAATGTCTAGTCTCGGCTAATCTGTTGAATCAAATAACTAACAAATCAAAGTGCTTCGTCACACTGTTGTAACAATCCTGTAAATCTCCAGACCCTTCAGTTTTATGTTGGAGGACATAAGTGAAGAAACCCGTTTTATGGATGAAGTGAAATCCCTTCACGGAAAAAGGATAAGAAGATTGAAGACGTGGAGAAAAGCGGCAGTGACGTGGAATAATATTCACAAATGGATGACTCGATCATAAGTCGACTGGAGACCCAAGAACCAAACATCAGTCAGATAAAAAGTGAGGTGAGTTTTTTTTTTATCAATTATTCTTTATTGTGACACCAACAATACCTACGCAGTCAGAGCATCCTGATTTAGAAAGAAGATTTTTTTTTAGGAAGGTATCAAATTTGTCCACCTTAAAATTGTGTTTGCCCGTGCGTCACTGACTTGATGATATTTCCAGGTAAGAAATGTTTAAAAAGCTCAGGAGACACATCATGACATATCGTTCCAGTGCTGGACTACAATCTCTTTAGCTAGACTCTGGCCTGTCAGCCACACTTTGCATGATTCCCCTGTAATGGAAATGTGGGAATCATCATCCGGAAGATGTACAGCAGAGTCTGTTGGTAATTGCACCCCTGTTAGTTCTGCAATAACTCATATAGTGTTCATTGAAAGGCTTAAATGCACATTGAAAGCAGCCACATTGCAGCTTGTCATACATTTCCCCATTAGGAGAGCAGAAATAAGCCTGCAGTTATAGTTATTTTTGTGAATCGAAAGAGCAGGACTGAGCTTATAAAACGGGCTAGGAAGCTGTCTGGGACCGGAGTGCATTTCAATGAGCAGCTCACCAAAAAGAGTGCTGATGTCGCCAGGCACTCGCACATCCCACTGCAGCACAACAAGACACTTGGACAAGAAATTGCAAAGTGTCGATTCAGGTGAATGGATGTCCTGAAACCACAAAAGTGGTTATGGTAAGAAAGGTAAAAAGACCTACATCAGTACAGATAATGACATACAATCTGCTCTGACTGCCGCACAGGGATCAACATTAGGCAGTGATGCTGCTGAAATAAAGCCTATGCAGCTTAAATGGGCATAATCTGTGTGTGATTTGAATAGCTGGACCGTTTTCTGTTTGGAAACATCGAACAGACAGTGACTGTTACCTGGAGACCAGACAAGGACGTGAATGATGATGAGTTTGGAGATTCAGACTGGGATCATCAGACTGTGAAGAAAAAGCTGAACTTGAAATCTTTATTTTACAGATATGATATTTGATTTTAACTACGTTAACTATTACTGAAACTGTCAGTATTATTCAGGGCTATTTGAGACGATACAAGAGAGGAGCAGTTTCCCTGTATGTGAAAAATGATTCCAACTGCAGAATAATGAAAACGAAAATGGATTATCCCACATTTATCTCTACATTGACTAATTCCATAATATTTTCTGAGAATATAATAATCTGTGTATATAGAACCTGACTGTGAGGTTGTCAGGCAACCGGTTAACGTTTGGACGGCTTCTGGCTAGTTGTTTTCTCCCACTTCCAGCCTTTATTCTGCCTCCTGGCTCCAGTGTCATGTTTACCTGACAGATTCTTACATGTATTTTTAATCCAAAAACTGTTCTCCTACATAATTTGGTGTATATATTCTGCTTTGCTCATGTGTAATGCCAACAAACTCTTTTTAAAACCAGTGCTATTGTTTGCACTGGGTTGTGTGTGTGCAGGAATAAGAGGTGTTGAAGGGAATTGTGTTATTTGCATGATCAATTTATAACCTGTGTGTATTCATTTTTAATTAAAAAAAAACCAACAACACTGATTTAAAAAAGGCATTACTTAGGATTTCAATGTAAATATATTCATGGACACACTTGCCTTGTCCGTTATTGTGGCAGAGAGGGTTACAGGGAGTGTGTAATTTCTCATTTCAACAACATCATTATTATAGAATGTGACAAAGCTGCAGAAAAGCAGGTGTTTTTTCATAGCAGCGGCTGCAATGACACGTTTCTACGTCTAACAGTCTCTCGTATCACACGGTTCTTTTATTATCGACCAATCAAGAGCATTTTACCCACTCAGGAGGAGCGTCAGATGGAAAGGGACTGTGACTTTTAGTAGATAATGCTGGTAATATCTGTCATCTTGCACACCGAATCCAAACCCTTCGTACTCCAGATTTGTTCTTGTGTAACTTAGCGTTTGGTTTCCGTGAATCTCATAGTGGTTATTAATTTAAAGTTATTGAAGACTGAACATCAAGAAGATGACAGAAGAAGGACCCTTATGACCATAGTGCACTTCCTATGTTAAGTATCACACTATTAACTTGTAGCGTTGAAAATAAAAATATTATTGTGTCATGGTGACAGAAATTTGTGGACATTGGTGTCAGTGAACAATTTTTTGAACCCATCTCAAAATGTTTACATCCAGCTGAGAGAAATTAGTTGTCTTGGTGTGTGTCATTTAAAAGAGCTGATTTAAAGCATTTTGGTCCAAGTTGGGGATAAAAAAAATAAATAAATAAATGCAAAAACCACCACATGGAGCTTATTTAATTTTGTCTCAGATTAAGTCAAATCCTCAGAGTCGAGTCGCAGGTCCTCATTTTGAGTGTTTACATGTCTGGAGTATAAACTATGTGACACTGAGGTCTAAATGCAGAAGTTCTCGTTCTTGTGAAGTCCTGCCAACATTCTTATTACTTTAACCACCCAAACCTTTACCTAACCAACTCTAATACAAGCCTAAACATAACGGCTTCATCTTTATATTTTGAAAAGTCCATACCCAACACAACCTATTTTAATGTTGTCTATCTGAACTGAGCCCTCTGGTTTTGCATTTTAAAGAGAATATCAGATTCAGCATGACATTTAGTTTACAATGCTAAAATGCCTTCCATTAAGGCCTTCAGGGGGGGATTTTATTGTTCCCCATTTATTAATTTAGGCGTGGGGAAACTTAATTAAGGTCACCAGGGTTGCCGCGGGTCTGTGGCGTGTAATCGCCTTTTTAAGACATGATCCTCCGCCTCCTCCTCAGAGGGAGAGATTGTTAGTGTATTTTCAATACCTGGCAGTGCAAACAGCAGCACTGCTGTTTATTCCTCGCTGCAGTGTCTCATTGGCAGGAATTCTACATTTGCACATTAAGCACACAGCAGGGAAGTATGTTTTTGTGCTTCCTCGCTGGGCTCATCACAAGTTATTTTTAGATGGAATAATTAGCAGGAACCACCATTCAGAGCTCATGAAACTCTCTCCAAATAAAATCTGCATTTCATATTTTTGGAAACTGAATTAATTACTCTGTGAAGGAAGTATACTTTTATTTTCATGTGACCGTGGATGAGATGTGGATTAAGTTGACATAATTAATGAAGCATTTGATCTGGATAGGGAGAGTGCTCCATTGTATTACTGTTTATTGTTTTATGGTGTGTGCTATGCATTTCTGCCTCAAAGACCATGATTGTATAGAACAGTATTCAATAGTTAAGATTTTTTTCTGCTTAATTTTGCACACATGGGAAAGCCCACACTGGGTCACTCGGACATTCTCAGATTTTTACAGAACTGTGTGAGGGCCTTTCAAAGCCAACAACCACAAATGGTGGAAATGCTTTAACGTGTACTAGTTTTCAGTCAGGTTTGTGTCGTGCCCTTTCAAAGTGTCTTTGGTCTGGTCAGTGTGTGTTGTTCCTTTTCGCTCCCTCCTCTCCCATTGCAGATGCAGACAGCAGTCCTTTCAACCAGGATAGTGGTAAAATGTAAAAAAAACCCCAACAAAAACAACCTCCCTCTTCAGCCAGCTTTGGGTTCACACACAGGTTGGCATGTCTTGTAGCTGTGATGCTGCTCTCAGAGTTCAAGCAGCACTGTGGGCTGAACTGATTTAGGGGCCTATTCCATTAAAGCGTTTAATGGGCTCTGCTTTCCAAAGATTGCAGATGGTTGCAGTGTAACGATTCATGAATAATTTTAGATCAAATTGCCTTATGATTATATTTCCAGTGTGGTAGGTTGGAAATGCTACATGTTTAGTTTTTATTTAAAACAGACACCCCCTCATTTTTTTTATTAATTATTGAACTATTCCAACCTACTCAGTCTTTACATCAAGGTAATACCCTTATTAGTCAGCAGGCGGTGCTGTGGTGCCACCGTGGATCCACTATGGAGACCAGTCCTCTATTGATCCACAGGTACCGCAAAACTTTCTTTTTCTATGTTTAGCTTGGCTCGGGGTCTAATGTGAACGTAGTATTAGTCGTTTGAAATGTTTTTAAGGTGATTTGAAGACGCGTGTATCAAACTACAGACATTTTGAGAGGCGTACTTTAAGCTAGCAGGCTTCAGTTTGGTAGCTAACAGTTGCGTCACCATGTTGAGTCGTTCTTTTTAACGAGTATCAGTTTAACACAGTAGTCTTTATAATTGGCATTAGTTTTCTGTAACATAAGAAAATGTGCTCCATAGACTGTCAAGCATATTATCCAGCCAGCAGTGAGTAAGTTGTGTCGGGAAAGACGCCATGTTCAAATTAGCTTCACATCTCAGGTCGCGCCATATTGCTGCTGTTAAGTGCACGAGTGAGTGTAATGTAGTCAAAAGGTTCTGTGTGTCTTCTATTAGTGTTGAACGGGAGTTAACTGTATGGGGAATATATGGTGAATGTATGTGCACTTATTTTTGACAGGATGTTTTATGATATGTATTGTCGGAGGGTCATTTGTTAATTTGTGAAATGTTTTGATATTTATTTCAGATGCACTTAAATGAGATCATGGCAATGACTGTGACTGAGAGTGGTATGCAATTGTACACAAACAAGCTCTGGTCTGAGCAAGATGCTAATTTTGGTCCTCTTTCTATTGATCCAGTGTTTGTATACTGGCTACACTGTGCCTCCTAGCCTGTGTAACCCTCACTACCTGGCCTGGTGCCTGTAATACCAGCAAGTTTCTTAGATGCTCGCAAATGATTTGTTTTGAGTGGAAATGATCCCATAAATCTCTAAGAGCAGCTTGCACTTTGGCAAAACTGGCTCTTCCCTTGCTCTTCGACTCTGAGCTGACATCGAAACTTGTTTTAGGTCGCTGACGCATTCGCTAAAGTCTTACATCACATCGTTCACGTTTGCCACAGGATAAAAATACTCCGCTGATCAACACAATGGTATCTTAAGGAGCTTTTTTAACAGCATCAGTGTTTCCTTCCTTCATGTCCAGACACTAACAGGATTCTCTTTGACTCTTCAGTGTGCAGAGCTTCACATTTTGGAAGAGGCCCAACGAGAAGAGGACAGAAGGCAACAGAGAGAAGGTCACCGAATGAACAAGAAATCTGTATGTTATGGACAATTCATTAATGTGGGTATGGACACACACACACACACACACACACACACACACACACAGAGTACCACTACTAGCTGTGCATATGCCAAGGCTGCATTGCCCTCTCTGGATCAGGGTGGTCATTAACATTCTGAAGTGCCCGCTGTGTCTTTGCAGAGGAACTGGGGATGTGCCAGCTTGGCAATTACTTTAACAACTCCAGCATTTGATTTCTTTATTCAGTTGAACCCAGCCAGGGGTAAAACTAAGGAGAAACACGAGAAAGAGGACTTCAAAGGCAAAAGTTTAAGCTGACCTATCTGTGGTTTAGTTGGGAAAGGGGGAAGAAACTTTTAGCATTTTTTTTGATATCCAGCAATGTAACCAAGAGGCTTTTGCAACTGCATGCGCCCATCAATCAGTCTTTATTTATATAGCACCAATTCATAACAGTGTTATCTCAAGATGCTTTCCATAAAGAGCAGGTCTAGATCAAACTCTTTAATTTAGAGAGAGACCCAACGATTCAGGAATTCAAAATGAAGGATTCAAGAATTCCCACATGAGCAAGCATCAGATATTATATTAGGCAACAGTGGCAGGAAAAACTCCCCTTTAACAGGAAGAAACCTTGAACAGAACCAGGCTCAAAGGTGGGCGGCTTTCTGTCGGGGTCCGTGTTGGGTGGACATGCATCTCTAAATGAAGTTTTATAACAAGGCTCAGGATGAATGACCACGCCTCATTCCCACCTCATTTCCGCACAAAAGTATTTAAGCTACACACCCCGGTTCCCTCCCGTCTTGATGTTGCCTGCCAACACGTTTCATGTACATATATCCTTCTACCCTCACTCCTTCATCCCTCAACCCTCCATCCATCCTACCTGCTTCAACTCAGCAGTACTTCCTCACTAAACCTTTCGAAATTGACAACTTTATTGGCGTGGTCTTTGTTAGTGAAGTTCAAAGTTTGTGACAGCCAGTGTGAGTCTGCTCTCACCAAAGTGTCCTTGGGGACAACACTGAAACCTCTAACCTGCTGGATGACTGTCAGACAGCTGAATGGCTCACATGGAAATGGAAATCAGTGAATGCAGTGGGATCTAATTGCAGATGGAAGTGGCAATTATGTTGACAAGCTGGTTGATATGACAGGCTCCATTATAGCCTTAAGCTTTTATTACATTTCTGCCTAGTAAATCACATCACTGGAGCAGTATTACCATAATGACTTGGTGGAGCTCAGTCTATCAACACTGCCCCTTGTTTCAAGGGGATTGGATTGAAAAGTTGGAGGTGGCTGATCTTTATGAACTTCTCTACACACACAGAGGACTTTCAGTCGGCTGAATTTTAAAGGTTAATTCCCCAGCTGTTTGTGTCTAGTTAGCTCTATTTCTGTGCTGTTGTTGACACTGATGGTCTGTATGTGTGATCATTTATCAAGCAGAGATGTTAGCAGAGCAACAGCATATTCATTTTTCACTTTTTACGGGGAGATTGGTGATGTCTGTGTTGGTGAGGGGGTGGCACCCAATGTGACATCTTGAAGTGAATGTTTCAGCCTCTCTGTTAAGCCGTCAGACTACGAGGCCTTTCTAAGGTTCATGGCACTCACAAAGAGAATAATTGGATGTGATGTTTAGACGAGAACATGAGCTTCATCAGAGTTTCCAGTCATGATAATTTTAAACCCAGCTGCAGAACCAAGAATAGGCCAGTAACACAAGCCTCCGTCACCAAAGTCAGGTGTCTTAACCTTTAAATTAGGAAGTCAGAGGTGTCACTGCACTGCACTATAGTTCACTCTCAAGACCATGTGACCAAGCATTAAACCAAACCTGCTTCTTAAACCAAAGCTTTTTTATAATCCAGATGAGAACATGAACTGGATCTTAATACCTACAGTAACCTGTATGGTGTCACTTTTCTTAGCTACATGTTCGAGCTGCTGTACAAACCGTACCTTGAAATTCTTAGCTTTTTTGAAAGTCTTTTCTTAATAGATTATTTTGGGTGAATTTTCTGCAGATTACTCCCACAATCAACTGTGGCCGTGCAAATTTACCAGCGGTGAAAGTACCGCATTCCGATGGGAAAACACCCAGCAGACGGAAAAGTTGGAATTGTAATTAAGCGAGCACGAAGGACGTCCAGCACAAAGTTGCACGATACATTGTAGACACATGTAATCTAAAAAAAAAAAAATGGACACTACATCTGAAAGGTGTCTGACACACACTGCATCCTTTGGTATGGATGGTACAAGGAACAATCCTTTAAAAACATGAATACCAAATATCAATCCCAGTCTCTTATTTTTAAAAAGTGACATCATCTTCACCATCACTCCTCATGGAACACTTCACTTTGTCTCAGGAGGAGTGCGTCTGTTTTGAAGGAAGCTTTTTTTTTCGCACGCCTGTACAGGTTCATCATCTCTATCTACTCTTTATTCTATGCTGTGCTATTAGCTACTGTTTGCACTTGCGTCCCTACGTTATAACCATTCACATGCCACTAAAAGGCTTGTGAATAGAAGATGGAGATGGATTCTAATGGATAGTTAGGCCATTTACAGGAAGTGCACCGTGACTTGTCATTAAGATGAAGTGAGCAGTCGGCTCAGACAACTGAGAGAAACGGATATTCGAGTGGCTTTACCTCACACATCATTACATGCATTCATTGCTTCTGGGTTGTGCATTGTTCTAAAGAGGCGTCACACTTTGATTAATCATCAGTGTTTGAGAGCGAACGTTTACTTTTTCAAACGTGGAAGATTTCCTGTATTTTGGAAGTTAACGTTTTGTTTTGAATGTCTGGATTCGGTGACGCAGCTCTTCTGCTCTTCTGCTGTTTTTCTGTCTCACAAGTCTCCATTTGTTTTCTCCTGCTCCAGACACAATTAACTGAAAAGGAGAGAGGCTTGTTGGAGAGCAAGAGGGAGAAAAAACAATGTTGGTAAGTGCCGGGCCTTATTAATGAAGTGAATCTTCATCCAGTCACACACAACAAATAAATGGCCGCCCCCTTGAAGCTCTTAATCGGCCCATTAGTCTTCAAGCGACCGCAGCCTCCTCCCCCTCCCCCTCTTTGGCTTGTTCCCTTTAGACCAGACCAGATACATCCATCACCCCATATTTGCATGCCGACCACACACGCTGACAGAGCTGAGTGCACAGCTGGAGATGCTACATCATATTTAGTCTCTTACTTATGCAATAAACACTGTTCTCCACATCTCGAACCTGTCTCTCCCTCCATCATTTAAATACTCACATTACTCCGTCTTTTCACCTGGAAACTCATCTGTTCAAGACGCTCTATTACATCTCCTTCTCCTTCCCTCGTATCGTCTGTCTCTCCTGTATCTCTACTCCTGTCTTGTTGTAATGCTTCTTTTCCGTGCACTTCTTAAACCTACTCAATCATTTTACGGAATATTTTGTTCCGTCTGTTGTCAGGCTGTAGTGACTCGTATTTGCTGGTCTGTGAATCCAATCTCGCTCTGTGACTCACTGTAAATTGCTACTGCAGTTTACTGCTGCAGAAGAGTGTCTAAATGACTGAAATGAAGGATGAATACGCTAAGTAATGACAGGGTTTGCTCTTCTAAGTCAGCCTAATTAATCACCAGGCAGCGTCCTGTGTGGTTTAAAGAGCTGCACAAACACAGAGTCAGAGCCGGCGTGCTTATCTGTATGTGACCTGCGCTTATTTTCCCTCCATTTTCCTTCCATTTCTCAGCTGCCACGCGCTGCACCCTCTGCTAATTCAGCCGCTTAAAATCTCATTTCCGACACAATTAGCCTTTAGCCCATCCAAGTGCCGTCGCCTTTGGTGGGTTTTTTTTGTCATCCTTTGTGAACATTTTCTCTTTCACTCCCTGATAAAGATCATTATTGAGGTTACTGAAAAGGAGTTTTGATCATTTACGGAGAAAACATATTAAAGGGCCGTTTAGCGGGCCCATTAGGAGACTGTTAAAGCCCTTGCTTGTTGGCACGCCAGGGTTATCAATGCAACGGGGAGCCTTTAATTCATTCCTTTGCCAGAAGTTTTTTAATTACATTTGAAGGGAGAGATTTCACTGCGGCAGATCCCGGCCCTGCTGCTGTTATTTATTTTTTTGTAAAACTCTTAACTGCTGAGCTTGCAAAACGAGGACGCTCATCATTTTTACTTTGCAGGCAAGTCACAACATAATTTCACTGTGTCTGCTCTGCAGCTGCTTCTAAATGGGTTTATTTTTCAAATGCACATTTGGGTAATTTTTGTTTGGCTAAGTGCACAAAGTGTGTGTGTGGGTGTGTGTGTATTTCCAGATTTGTCTGTGAAGTTTCTGAGAGGAAAGTCATTCATCTACCTGATTATGTTTATTATCATCATCTTTCATCAAAATCAGCAACACCACAGGCTTTTGAAGTGGGGCTGATATTTGGGCCCAGTGATTACAGGTTGTCCTAAAATCAGAATCAGTTTTTTTTCTGAGGCTAACTTTTGATTGACAACTCTCGGGCACTTTAGTGTCCTGTTTTTATATTAACATTGCATTGCTTACATTGCTTACATAATCTCTCTTACCATTTCATTTCATTACACGATGCCCTTTGAAGTCCATTCAACCCTACACATAATTTACCCTAATAAGCCACTGTTAAAACTAAAATAGAGTACTGTAGCAAATAGTTACAACAAAGTTAGGACACTGTTTAAGTCGGTTTGTTTTCAGTGTAAAAATGGCGTTCCAATGGCATCCAATAATTTATTTAGTCTCACAAGTCCCGTCTATCCGTAAAATTCAGTAGGAATCTGATGTTAGAACTTTTGGATATTTTGCTGACAGAGAGGCAAACTAAACAGCTATTCCTGTTTCTAGAGTTAAAAGTCAACTTCAGGTAAAAGCTTCAGTTCCTCATGCGTGAGCGCTCAGCAGATTGAACTCTGCATGGTGTGTTTCACTCCCTCCACCTGCCTAATGACTGCCATTTCCTGTTGCGATCAGCAGTGTAGGGTGTTGAGCAAGACGGGAGAATCTCGGTGCATGCAGATAGGAGGCCGGGAGGTGTGTGATTGCAAAGCTGAGGGTAATTATGCATCCAGAGCTCAGCTGCCACAAGGAAGGAAGCCACCATAGAAGAAGACAGAGAGGGGAGGAGGCTCTGGAAGGTTGTGAAGGAGAGAGAAACAAGAGACTGTGTGGTTTTGTACAACAAAGAAGGAAGTGAGCTTTTGAATATTGAGAGCATTGCAGCGGGTTTGATTGTTTTTGTGGTGGTACATGTCAGGCAGACGTAATGTGAGGTGCAGATTTTGCCTGCAGGGCTGTTGCCAGGTGTTTTGTACTAAGATCACTGGTCCAGTTTCCCCCAGTGGAGCTACACACTCAGACAAGTGTTAGTAGCCACCAAATATGGAGAAGGTACATATCGGCACACTTTGGTTCAATACATGTGTTTGCACGTGCATGGACAACTACAAGTCGACAAGTACAAATAAATAAAACATGCTCAGTGTATTGACAGATGAAAAGAAAGACTCCAGAGGGTTTTAATTATGGGGCCAAAATCTTTGAAAATGTTAGCATTACGTTGTGAGTGTGGATATCTTCTGAATTGATGTATTGTACTTCTAGTAAGTTTTATCTCGATATTTCGGTCCAACATGCTTTTTCAGAGCCTTCTGCATTGCCGAGATATTATGGTGGTGGAGAAAGTCAATTTTATTCTGGAACACGTGATAGAGCGTTTGGGTCTGAGGACGCTGTGTATACAACAGGCACAATCCAGATGTGGGATTTAAAACAAGTGGCTCCGTGCAGATGAACCAAATCCCATATCACCTCTCTCCTCTGAAATCAACTCCACTCCCTCTTTCAAAATTTGTCTAGAAAACATGATTCAGACCCACATGTAAGTCTTTAAAAACAGTCAGTTTGAGGTGAGACATCAGGTGAAGAAATACAGCTGAATATTGCAACATTGCAAACCTCTGTCAGTCTCGACACTAACCACCAACGTGCCTTAAAACAGCAGTGAAAAACGCTACTGACTCACGAGCAAGCAGCATGAAAGAAAAATCAAGCCTTCTCCAGAGCAAACCCACAATGTTCACACTAGACAGCTCAAAATAACAGATAACATTACAATTTCTGAGAGGAAAAAACTAATTGTTCATGGATAATTTTTGACATTACAAACATTACAGTTTTTCCTCAATTGCTTCGGCTTATTTCTTGAAACATTCTCAAAGCTCTGCTGCATTTGTCAAAACAGCTTATACAGCTCAACTCCATGATTCGCCTGCAAAAGGTCATAACTCACCCAAAACATTTAACTTATGCTTCAGTTGATGCCCTCAGAATGAAAGCTTCCTTTGGCATTGAGTAAACAATGGTGGCCAAAATATTTAGATGTTTTCTCAGTAGTAGGTAGACTACTAGACCCTTGAAATGTGCTCATTTCCACATTTCAGCCTTGTCTTGTTTTTCCACTGGCCTTGAATGTTTACCCAACTATAATATTTTTCTGTAGCAAACAGAATGCTATTGTGTAGCAAACTGAATACTATCCAGATGCGGCTTTCAACAGTACAAGGTTTTACACTGCACTCAAGTTTTCATAGAAATTGTTACTGTATTTTAATTCATGTTAAGTTATTGTCTTACACAACAGGAAACAGAAACACTGACACAACATAGAATACAAAAGTACATCAATACAAAAAGGAAAATAACGTACAGCCTAAAGCTGTAACACAGTACAGCAGGAGTGCTCCTGTCTTATGGCCACAGAGTTTCATTGACATCACACTGGATATTTTTCCCTGTTGTATCAACAGGGAAAAATCTTCTTGCATGCCGCTGTGATATCATCACAAGCAGCATCCACTGCAGTAAGCACGGACATTTGGTTTTGAAGAATGATCATACACCTTCCACCTCTGTGCAGAAAATTCCTCAATTGGATTCAGGAGTGGGGAAAGCTTATATTATCACAAATAAATACAACATTTGTCTGGTCATGCTTTACTAAACCTCTGTCATTCTCAGGGAGGGATCTTTGTAGAGGTGGTCCAAGAACATCAGGGGTTTCTTTGTCTTGTATGTGCCAATACTGGGAATATATGTACTCACCCTTGTCAGATATTGCTGCACATATAGTGATATTGCCCCCATGTTGCTCTGGCAAATCCACTGTGGCTCAAGGGCCTGAAACATTTCAGCCATGTCTCCTGCCTTAAGGCAGATTGAAACCAATGTCATCCACAAACACATTGATGTGAAGGATTTCATGTCCTTCCAGCTCCATTTTCTATGGTACAATAAACAATATCAGTTTTACTGCAGCAAAGTGAAAATATTGTGTTCTGCTCTGCAACTTCAATAAGTACATACAGTGTGTGTGTGTATTTATTTATATTTATATAGATAGATAGATATAGATGTGTGTGTGTGTGTGTGTGTATGTATATATATATATATATGGATAGAGATATACAGGTCATAAGTAAGGAAAACTTATACTGGGCGTAGAACACATCTTTGCTTTCCTTGGACATGCAAGTGCTGCAGCTCCTTCACTCTCTTGCAGTTTCTCTCAAATGGCACCTTGTAGAGTTTCATGGTCATCTGAAGTCAACACTATTGTAGAGATGCTGACAGAAAAATGCCATTGTCCTCTAAGGTTGCGCTCTGGATCTCTCAGCTATCTCTCACCGTGACAGCACTATTTGCCGTCACCATGCTGCAGATCTCTTGCTGGCCTCGTTAAGTTGTAAAAACTGTCCTTCTGCTGCCGGCACAAGGTAGTCGTCTTGTCCCATTCATTGGAATTCATAAATAGATAATATTACTATATATGTAGTGTGCTGTACTTCATGTATATCTTAAAGCAAGAGTTTCAGACATGCATTGACTTTATTTATTCTGAGTTTTATTGACTTTATATAATTCAACTGTGTTACTGGAGTTGGAATACTGTAACATGAATAATTCCAGTACCGACTGAGTACTTACCCGTTTTCCCTGCAGAATGTCTGGATAATTGAAGACACTGTAACATGGTTTACATTAGGCTGCACTTGAGGACCAGCCTCTGCTAGTGTAAGGCCACATAATCACATGATCCACAACTGTGGCCTGTATTTCATGTGGGACAGCTCTATGTCTTTATACTTATCTGCTGTCTTCCCACTCACTACAACACCACAGATCCTTACTCCTCCTCTTCCTAGAGCAGGAAGTCGCCCCTGTTCAGTATTCACCTCGCCAGGTTCCTCCAAAAATAGTTGCGTTGTTGTCGTGGTCAAACTGTATAAAAATGTTTGGGGAAATCCATACTCATTACTAGCACCTGTCAGCCAACTTACATAATGTGTGATTGTTTGTGAGAAAGAAGTTCAGCTTTCACCTGTCAATTTAGCGGACGTCAAAAATAATAAATAGATATATATTACTGTAATGATATTCATGGTATATGTGCCTGACAGCTTTTGGCAGTTGAAATGGAGCAATGAGACATTATGACTTACAGATGAAAGGATTCAAGCACGTATTAAAGAGTGCAACTATTCAGCTGAGAAGCAACATAATCAGTTTTGATCAGCAAGATCAAACTAAAAACAGTCTTGGAGGCTGTATTGCTGAGGAGCCAAGGAAAGAGTGCTCACTAAGTGCATTTTGTACAAAAGCAATGAAAAGTGATCCACAGTTTAGTTTACATTAACCTCTGCTGTACAGACTGTGTGAAAAGTCAAGTGAATTTGTATAGAGAAATGTGAGTCGTATTGCAGTTATTTTTGTCCTCCTTGATTCACAACTAAATCAACACCTGCTGTACACTAACGTAACGTTTTCATATTTATATGGACGCTTCCATTCGTGTAATTTTCTAATCGCCTTTAATCCAGCCCCCCGAGACACCCTCCATTCAAAGGCCCTCCAAATGTGAGATCTGACCCTAGAGGAGTCTAACTTTCCCCCCTCATAGACACACACTCACCAGTCTCACGATAACACCACTTTCCAGACACAAGAGAAAACCAAAATTATAAAAGCGATGTAAAGAAGCATTTGTAACACTGGGAAAAAAAGAAACTAAAAGCCAAAGTAGATCAGACTTATCTGGCCCAAGAGAGTGACGGAGAGAGATTTCCTCCTTTCCTTGCACGCCACACCTGCACCGCCGTAATGGGGATTTCATTTCAATAAAGCTGAATTAAAATCAGTGTCAGAGAAAATGGTAGTGTGTGTGTGTGTGGCGCGCTCTAGAAACCAAATGTGTTCGTTTGACCGAGTCAGCAGGAGATGAAATCTCTCCGTCCTCCAGGGCTTCCCAGACAGACTGTGGGCCAACAGAGGGTGCCAGAGCATCAACCACACACCATGGGGAAAAATGTTGTGTTAAACCATGTCAGTTGTTCTGCATAAACAGAATTGGACAGCATGTAAGATACATCAGTTGTAAAACAAATGCTTATTTTACTCAATTTCTCTGATCTGTTTGCAGTCATTTCTGTCTGAGCATCACATTGGTGACTTGCAGTGAATGTGTGAAAAAGGCTTCAGGGGCAGTAGTACAAGCTACATGCTAAAGCGTAATTTACGAGATGAGTGCTCACACATAATCAAATTGCCACACAACATATTGCTGGATGATACCGATGTCCTCTGTGGCAAAAGCAGATACTGATTTTTTTCCCTCCAACTCTGACCAGCGTTACTTATTTTTGAAGTAGCCCACACAGCCCTATTTTCAGACTAAGAAGTACCCCACTCTGGTGATGACTACGCAGCTCATCTACAGAAGTTAGAGGCTTGAACATCAATTTCGCCAGAACATAAGATCTAATTCAGGAAAATTGCATTTGAAAAAAAATAAATAAAAAAAGCTGGATCATCTGGCATTGGTTTCCCCAGACCAGCTTCCTCTGTTACTTTGAGCTGCATTACACAGCAGCACGTGTACCAATCAGCCAAAGTTGGCCAACTGCTACACAAATTGAGCCTCAGATTATATATTTTACATTAACTTGCATTCATTCCCTGGAGACTTAGACCCCAAACATAGACCAATCTCACCCTAAAATGTAATGAATTACATTATGGAGAGTCCACAGAAAGCAACTGTGTACACAGATTTGTCCCCACAACACACACACACACACACACACACACACACACACACACACACAATCACCATGTTTGGTGCATTAACTGTGTAAAATGGAGCCAGATCCATCATTTTGAAAGCATAGGTGGCCTCCCATTCAAATGGTAGATCGCATTTTGCCAAACGAAACATCAGATCCATACACAAAATCGATTTGCGATTTGACTCCAGCAGTTATCGAAACCACTGTGAACGTCAGTCTGTGCAGAAAGCTACATCTGCAGAAACGATGCAGCAGATCAGCCGGAAGCCGGGAATGGAGACATCAACCTTCACCATATCCGACTGGCTGTCCCTCCTTAAACGTCTGACAGAAATACACCCTGGCAGAAGCCACCCCTCTCTGCACCGACACCTCCTCATCAGCCCTTCCTCCCTGTCGCATCCTGTGTGAACCTCTGGATCATTCTCACATCCAACACCCCAACCTCAGCCCCCGTCACTGATCAGCCTTTTGTTTTTCTTGCTAATTGAAAACTGACTAAAACAATAAGCATGTTTATTCGTATGTAGGAATCCTAATCTCAAATCATGAAAAACATCTGAGGAGTTAATGTAAGCAAGCATCTCTTTAAATGTGGAGGAACTTCAGCTTCAAGAGACTCTGTAGTCATTTCTCTGTGAAAGTGGAACACTGCCACAGATCTTTGAGTTAGTTTCCAGGACAAGTTACGGTTTTTAGTTTGATCTTGCTGATCAAAACTGATTATGTTGCTTCTCAGCTGAATAGTTGCACTCTTTCAGCATAAAAAACAGGATTAGAAATATTCAGTCACATCTTCTAGCTTCTGGTAATTACTAACTCTTGCCTTAAGTTTGTGGTAACCATCACACTGTTAGCTCCTCAGCTCCAATGTGCTCAGTGGAGCCTTTTAAATCAATAAATCATGACCACTTTAATTTAGTGTTGTGAATATGGATTTTCATATGGATTTGAAAAACTAAATATAGTTAATCACAGTTATTATGATTATTACAGTTATATTTTGTCAAAGCTGGTTAATTAATTGGCATTTTGCAACATCTTGTCAGCGTGTGTCATCAAGTTTGTCTGGTCAGAAAAACAGATTTCTTTTCAGCAGAGGGACATGATTTGATCTGTAATCTGAAGTAAGGCAGATCAATCAGAAGAGAGTTTTCTCTGGAGGAAAAATTGTTTTCTGGTTAACAAATGGAGCTTTAGTTTTAATGAATAAAACTTAAAATGTTACCATATTTGATTTAGTAATAAAAACCTGAGCTTTGGCATCATTGCCAAAACAATCTTTTGATACCTTTTCTTTCTACTAACAAAATACTTGCTAAAGGTAAACTTTTGCAATTTTGTATTTACACAAAACAGCAAACGCACCACAACAAAACGCCAACAGTCTAAGACAGGCCTAAAACTAGCCAAATTAATAAAAGAAAATGAGACCCTCAAACTAAGAAAAAAAAAAAAAAAGACCATCCTCTCTGTTTCTTGTATGTAAACCTGGCGTGTTTGCATGCAGGAAGTAGTAAGAGGCTGTCCTGTTGAACATGTGACCTCCTTCAACCCTTCAGCTTGCTGTCAGTACCTGAATCCACCTCGCCGTCCACCATTGTTGTTCCCTTGCCAGTGCTTGGTTGGTAATATGATGTTGAAGCGCGCAAAATGTTCAAGCTCAAGCTCAAGGATGGATTGATATCAGTTGTATGTAACCCGACTTCAGACTTTAAGAGGTTCTGTTGAACTTGGAGTTAGCATGTTGCTTGGCTAATGTGCTTCCCTTTCTTAGAGCTGATGTGGGAGTTGGTTGGTGGTACCTGCTGAGTCCTGTGGTCAGAAACAGGGTGAAAAACAGCTGCTGCAGCCATGTCCAGTATGAGAAAGTGTTTTTTGAACTTTACAGCATATAAATATATTCACATAGGACCCCCAAAATAAAAGCATGTCACCTTTGAGATTCTCAAATTAGTCTTATAGGACATATAGCATTTCTTTAGACAGTTCTAACCGAGTCCTCCAGAGCTCAGCTGTGCCTACAATGCTTAGACTTGAGGAAATAGATTTTTTTTAAGGTCAGCTAGGCCTTTATCCCATACCCTTGTGTTCACATTTTATTTAATGCCAGTTTGATTCATGTTTCTCTCCATTATCTTTTGTTTGCCGTTTTGTACATTTTAATATTTATCTAAATCTTTCATTCTTACTTTTGTGCTTGCTCTCATTGGACACGACCTGTATAAGTAAAGAAGGTTGAATGTATAAATGAAGAGATATTTTTCAGCTTATTTTCTTGCCACATTAACTGACAATTAATCAATTTCTGAGCATGTGTTGCTTGGGAAACAAAGTTCAGCCGGAGTGGTGTGGAAGATCTAAACCACCTTAACAAAAGATGCCGCAGCCTCATCAGCTTCCCTGTGAATAACAGCTCTTATCCTTCTTCTTCAAAACAAACGTGAGAAAGATGAAAGACCCCCGAACATCCTCTCCACAGCAGCCCTTGCGTCAAGCTGACCATATCTAAGTACTTCATGTCAGAAACTTGTCTGGCAGCACAAGGTGACATGCAACATACTTCACAACCCTCTTTTACTTTTGAGTGCATCAGTGTTCACTCTTACAAATAAGTAAGAGTGCCTGGAAGCTCCAGATCATATTCCTCCATCATTAAGGCTAAATTCATTACCTCAACAAAAAGGCCACAGCCGGTTTTCCCTCCACGCCCCTCCTGCAGTGCCGGCTGCTGCGGCTGCATGTCACCACGCAGTTACTTTACAAATGGAGCCGGGCATTCAGATAATTAAAACCAAGATGCTGGGACATAATTCTTAATTAAAACGCTAATGTGATAAAGTGTTATAACAGGACGGAACTCTCCTTTAAGGGAAAGGAGGCCTTTGTAATGAGGTGATTAATGGACTTAAGAGGGGAAGAAGATGTAATTGGCTGTTCGTCCCTCCCAGCTGTGGAGCAGGACACTGCTCATCGCCTGCTGCAGAGGCCTGCTCGCAGAACAGAAAGTAGTACCATCTGTCTGCAAGAAAAGGCGACTTTATTCACAAATGACTCAATTTCAAATAGTTCTATAAAAACTTTAAATGTCCGAAAGGATTATGATTACAAGTCTTTGCTTCAGTCACTTTGTTGTCTGTCCGATAAGACTTCTAGTGAATGAACAGTTATGAGTTCAGCTCACGGACACCATGTGCAGCACAGCAGGTTTCCAAACCACAGACTGTGGCAAACCTGAAGGTAACAGATTTAAGAGAGTCGGACTTAAAGGTTAATTCATGCTCACAAAAGAAATGCTGCTCAGAGCCTGAAATGAGGGGAAAACTGCCTCTGAAACACAGAGTGGCAGTAAGTAGTTCGGTTTTGATCAAGAGTGTGTTTGACATCGTCACCGTCTACTGATGCACCGTCGAGTCAACAGGAGGGAGATCAACAAAACATAATCTTCAGTTGCTGTTTCTGCATGAATCCCTTTGCAACAATGCAACGTGCCAGCAAGTCGGTAAACTCAATAAAAGCATGCAGACATGGTTGAGAGAACCAGTTGTCGGTTGTTCAGAAGAAAACATCAGAACTTTGGTGGAATGACAGCTTGTGCCAGATGTGGTGGCTACAGTAAACTAAGGCTACATTGGGCTCAATCAAACCAAAACTGGACAGTGGAGGATAGAAAAACGTTGCCTGGTATGAAGAATCTTGATTTGGTGGTGGGGTTGGAGTTTGGTTTCGATACCACATAGTACTGTTGCTGACCATGTGCATCTTCTAATGCTTACTTCCGGCTGGATAATGTGCCATGTCACAAAGCAGACAATGAGTTCAGTGCACTCCGACTGCCTCCACAGTCAAAAGGTCGCCACCTTTTGGGCGATGAAACGGGGAGATTCACAATATGAATCTGCTGATGAGCTGATAAATCTGCAGCAACTGTATGATGCTATCATGTCTCTCTCACATGTTTTTGATGGATGTTTTCTGGTCATGCCACCCTCAGAGGTGGCCACGCTGAGAAATTAGATACAACTTCATTATTCAGTGCTTCAGATGCTGTGAGTGACACCCCGCATGACCTTGTTCTTTGTAACTCTAATTTATTAATGATAAAGAATGGTCTTAATGAGTCAGTGCTGTAATTGTAATTTGTCGCTCTGATGGCACAGACTGAAATTCTCTTCCCATTTATTTCAGTGTGAAATGGATTGAGGGACATTCGCTTCCACTTCAATCTGATTGATCTTTGGCACGTGTAACCGCAAGGTTCTCTAAAGTTTAGCTCCCTTGTTCTCAGAGTTGAGCTCTCATTCAGGAAAAAAGTGTGTTTATGTTCTTGTTTTATAATTGCATGACGATATAGTACAAGATAAGATGAGACAGAATGCTGTTTGGCTGTAGTGAGTGCAGCAGCAGTGACAGAGGTGAATGACGAGACGTTTGATAAAACGCTGTATGATTGACAAGTCTGTGGACTCCTCCTGTTAACCCCGCTATGATGCTCACTCCTGTGCTATGTTTACAGCACCTTAGTTGGTTAAATTTCAGAACTTTTCACGCATTTCATACAATCTGGAGGCTCTGTCCTAACTGGTGCCTTGAAAGCCTCCTCAGGTATCCAAGAGCAGATGGCAAACACAGCTGATCTGTGGAAAATGTAATCAAATTTAATTACATTTTTTCTGTTTGTGGCATATTAACATTCAGAAAAATGGAAACTGTTTAAAAAATACAGACTGTAGCTGAAGATTATTTCTGAGGAGAAACTCAGCACTCAGAAAGTTTCATTGATTCATGAAGAGACCTTGGATATACAATCTTAATAACCCACATCATAAAGGTTGTAATTGATAAAGAGTTGTGCATTGCCTAAATCATGATACATTTGCTTTTTTTTTAAACTGCAGACAACCACTGCTAATTTAGTCTGGCCTTGCTTAAGGCTTGTTTAAAAAAAAAAAAAAAGTGGTTGAGTTGTTTGGTAAGAGTCATGGCAGACGTGGACTGAGCACTCGAAGGATGGATCATAAGCATTAACCTAACTCATAAAGAAAGCTTGGCCCCCTCAGTGAGGCAAAAATAACAGAATAAAAGAAAGGCAAACGCTGGGGCTAAGTGATGAGATCTGCACAGGAGGGAGTGCCATCAGCAAATGAGCAGAAAACCCTCACGCCGCATGAGCTTTTAAAACCTGTCCACAGGTGAAAGCTATGAGGTAATTATCCTTACTTGGAGCCCCTTGGTGGATGTGGAACTAGAAAAATGAGATTTAACCCTGGAATAATGCTGAAATAATAAGCTGCTTACTGAGTTACTTGATTAGTGGATCATCCGAAAATTAATTTACAACAATTTTGATCATCGATTACCCTTCGTAAGGACTTTAGCAGAAAAAACTGCAACTTTCATGGGTGCAAGTAGTTTAAAGATATTAACTTGGATTCTGATGCCATTTTTTTGCTTGTTTTCTGGCATTTTATCAACTAAATGATAATTGAAAGATGAGCAACAGCTGTAGCCCTGAACTAGAAATCAGACAAATGAAAGGAAAACATCACTGGAGCAATAAAAACAACGCACATGTGACCCTCTGTTTATGCACCATACTTTAAATATTACAGACTGTGGACCTTTCATTATACTTCATGTAGTTTCTTTCTAAGAAAACAAGTAATTGGCAGCTTCTTGCGAACTTGTAATGTCCTCATCTCATGCAGCACAGCTGAAATGAGATTCAGGTGGCAGCAGATGAATGAGGAGGGAACTGCTGTGACCTTAATTGCCAGAAAACAATTTTACTTTTTCTAGTCCACAACACAAGACCATTTCAACCACAGAAGCTCTTCTTACCATTTGAAACAGTTTAGCAATGCCACTCACAGTTCTCGTCCTCTCTGCTCTAATGAAAATGTTATTTAACATCCCGCTAAAAAGGAATTTACAGCTTTCATGGAAAATCCAACCCCAAACCTCCCAAATCCTGCCTTATGAAAGAACAAAGCAGCTTAATGTTGGTGCTGTTTCTCACTGAATATTCTGCTGTTTAAAACTAAGAGTCATGCTTAGAAACAGTGGTAGTGATAAGCTGTGGGATTTGCTGAATTTTGCTCACCACCACAGCTGCTTTGATAGCGTTGTATCGAGAAAGGAATCTTACCTGTACTGTCTTTAAAGTCGACCGCAAGAGGTGAATGTGAAGGAGAAACTCAGTCGGTATAACCAGTACCAAATGTTGCACGATGAAAATTGTACAATAACAACCACAAATGAATGTCCTGTAATCTTATTTGTGCTCTTCTGTTTGTATTTTAGGCAGAATTCAGAATATTTATATATCTATATATATATATATAACTCTTTATCACATTAATCAACTTTCTTCCTGTATTCAGTGAAATAATTGTCTAGTGGATAGTGGGTGTGTGTACTGTGGCTGCTGGTTGTATCTTTAATTCACTTTAGGTAGGTATAAGCCCCAGAGGCGGGGGGCATTATGCGTATACACATCACCACATCCCTATTTTCAAGAGTTTTTGTGGACTTTTTAAATTCTTTGAATTGCGCAAACTAAATTCCATTTTCCTCCATTGTAGTTGGGTGTAATTCAGACACAGATACCTTAAAACCATGGTACATAAAAGCAAAAAGATTGTGCATGGTTAGATACCGATTGAATAGGTGAGAAAACATGTTTTTGTGATTTGAGTGAAACAAGTTTTTTTGTAACCCCTTCAATGAAATCAAAACCTGTATTTGAAACAATTATTAATATGACAAGTCAATGTTATTTCCATTCCACTTCCATTCTGTTATTACGTCTCAATGTGGTAGTCTTCTGGTAACGTTTCATCGCTAGTGGCGGAGTCCGCCATGACTACTTGGGATTCAAGTTGCATTCACGTGCACAAGGGATTCATAGAATCCATGTAACCCAGGCTTACTGTAATTTCATTGCCTAATCATACATGACATCAGTAATATTTGTGTTGCAACTTTTACTTTGTAAATTACAGACATGGTTTCGTAGATTTAGAATCACAAACAAACTCCACAGCTGTTAAAGGTGACCCTGAGGTAATGTTTGCCTCTGAATGAGCGGGACTGTAGATGAGCACGTACAAGTAGACATGTGAACAAATTGCCAGAGATCAGGACCAGACAGACTCACAGACAGCTTGGCTTTCTTGCCTGCCAACATAGAAGCTCCAGAGCTGTAGCTGCTTCTTGGCCCGGCAAGCAGAGGTTGCCCGTTGGCTTCGCTCTCTGCTCTGTACTTCACAACTCAAACTGGCAACCTTAGCACCTAATCAGGCTGCTGCTCCACCACGACAAACCGCTTGACAAGGACCAATGGCAAGAAGCCCCAGTGTAGAGAGAGGCTCCAAAAGCAGACAGAAACAACTGGAATTGCTGTACCTCCATCTTTTGTCAAAGTGTCCTCCAGCTGCTTTTCCACAACCTGCTGCAGAGTTTAACCTCTTCCCCCTCTGGCTCATAACATAAGTTGCTTTAACAGTTTTACCACTATGCTGTTGCAATCCTGCAGGTTTCTCATTGATTAAATAACATACGAGAAGGGGAAACACCTTCAAATTGGGTCATTTATAATTCCACGTGGAAAATTTCACTCATCAGTGATGTATAAAAATAAAGTCAGAAAATCAGAAATTTCCCATGCTATGACATTAGAAATAAAAAATAAAAAAATTCTGAAGGGCTAGTTGTAGCACTAATCTCTTTTTTAATCACTGACTTGGAGAGCTTTCCTCATTTAGTCTTTGTGCCCACGCAGGGATGCACCATGTAAAGGTAGACTGGTAGTCGCATGTTAATTGGAACTTGTTGGACTCAGGTAGAACATAATGTTCCGCAAACTCATATCAATCAGTTGGATTCTTGCCACTGTATCTGTGTAAGTGCTGCAGACACCCGCATACAGATGAGTTCAGCTCTTTTGGCACCTCACCACAACACTTAGAACTTTTGTGCACGCACTTCACTGTGCCATAAACCTTTACAAAATGTCTGCACCTGCTGTCATTTAATTAACGCCTAGAATAGTGCTGAATGGATGGCCCTGAACACAAATAACCAGTTATAGGAATGAATGGATGAGTGAATATATGTGTGTGTGTGTGTGTGTGTGTGTGTGTTGCAGATGTGAACATCTGTGACCTGTGTCCTGTGCTGTGTGTGTTGGCTGCTCAGCCCCTCAAAGTTAAAGGGTCAGCAACACTGCTGTGTATTAATCCTTTAAATGGAAAGTCAAAATGCTATTATCCTCCATCTGCTCCCTCACACTGCGCTCGGACACGCTGGCTTGTTTAGATGGACTTTTAGTCTCTTTTTCTATGTCTTTCGAAATATATTTTATGTTTTATGACTACCCAGGACAGAAGAGGACATGAGTAGAGTGTTCCAAAGATTTAAATCATACACGTTTTTTAATCACAGTCCTTATTGTCTATCAGTGTCCCCGCTCATCCACCTATACAGCATGTTTTTTACCCTTCTCCTTGTTAACCTTCACCATGCAGTCATATAAACAAGGATAAAATCAATCAATATGTCCTGAACTACAGGTCAGTCTCACTCTGTCTCTCAAACTAGATGGACTCACAATTTCTGCCACAAGGAAACACAGTCTTGAATTTGTCGACTGAATGAGAGGCGGTGTGTGTGTGTGTTTGCGGAGGCCGAGCCTGTGCCCTGTTTATCTGCTGTTTTCTGCCACTCTTCTGAACCTGCATCCTTTCGGTCCTTTTTTTTTTTTCCTTCATGTGTTTGGCGCACACAACCCTTCTGCCTGAATTTATCTCGCAGCACCTTTCTCACACAAACTGCTCAACTCTCTGTCCGTATGTCGCCACTAGGGGGCAGTAAAACTCCACATGTTCACACATGATAACGTTGCATTGATGCGTCCACACCCACTCTCTCTATCACAAACATGCAGAAACACACAGTATATGGTGTGGTAGTGGGTGAATCTCTTCAGTTTAAGAAAATCTATTTTTTAAAAAAAGTGTTTGTTCAAGAACTTGAACAAAATAAATAAATGTGACAGAAAAGATGAAAACGCCACTTCATTGTCCACTTCCTGTGATCATTGTTATGAAAAGATCATTTAAAATGCCTGTCAAGTGAAATGTGTTCATATTAGATTATCTGACAGTTTGACTGAAATATTGTGGAGCGAGTTTGATGAGTCTTCATACAAATTAATTTGCAAACCATAGTTTCTTCTTTGACAACTCTTCTCTTCACACTTGGTTTTTCTATCACACACAGAAACACACAGACATAAAAAGAGGACGGTACATTCCTGGATTTTGTGTATGTATTTATGTGTGTGTGTGTGTGTGTGTGTGTGTATGAGGGCTGTGAGCAGCCTTCTCTTTGGCTGCAGCATGGATCTCATTTCAGGAGGTGGAATTAAAGCTGGCTGAGACCTAATCCCAGCGTAATACCCCCCCTCTCCCCGCCCCATTTTATGAAGCAGGGACAGAGGGTGGAGGAGGGTGAGGGAAATCAGAAAAGGAGAGGGTGATTCGAGGGGTGTAGAGGTGAGTAAAGACAAGGGGTGAGGAGGTGTTTGAGGGGCAGAATGGAGCCGAGATGAGAGGCAGATGAGGAAAGCTACATCTGGTTCAGACAGTGTACCCCTACTGGACTGTATGGGTGTATACTCGTGTGGAAAACAGATCTGCAATGACAAACAGTTCATTTGCACGCGTGTGATGTCTGGTGACAGCATTTGTATGTGTGACAGGGAGCGTTTGATTATCTTGACATGTGAAAAGATTGCTAGCTCATTAGCAGACACTGTTCTGCACCATGTGATTAGTATCTCAGGAGTAAGAAAATCTGAAGTTTATCGCTTAGATGGCATGAAATGTATACAGATATGGCAGTTTTGTGTCTTAAAAAAAAAAAAAAAAAAGCTCATTGGGCCACAGGACTCAGCTAAAATAAACGAGAGAGCTGTGCTTCTTCACACGCTGCTCAAGCCGGTTTGATCGCGACCTAACTAACAGCTGCTTTCACAGCTGCACAGTGACTTGCATTTTACATGCAACTTCGACCCGAGGCATCTTTTTTGGACTACCTTCCCAAAATCGACGCACATAAATTAATTGTCAAACAAAGACACAATCTGATAGGGACACAAGGACAGTCTGGGCTTTTGTCTGAAATTGACTTGAGAATAATTAGACTTGATCCAAAAAATGCCTGACTCGAAAAGACCCAAATAGAGAGAGAACGGCAACACAGCAACAACCAATTACTGTAATGAGCAGTCATGGTGGAAAGGGAAGGGGTACGTAGACATACACACTCTGTGTCATGGCGTGTCTGCTCTTTGGTTGACACACAGACCAGATTAGAGTATAATTTGGATGGGGACCAAGTGGACCCGAGAAGACCTTCACACTGAAAGGACTGGATTTCGGTGGCTCTATTTACTTGTCACTCGACTGGAGAGTTGACCAACACACCAATCTTCCCAAACCAGAGTGTGTGTTCCTTTATGATCCTTACGTGGAGGCAGAATGAAAGAAAGCTCAGGCAAAAGGAGAGAGAGAGAAAGCAAGGTGAGAGGATGGAATCGATATCTGCGGTCGTGAGGTTTTGACAACAGCAAGGTGTTTTGTGAAGGTCACTGATGATGCGCTCGTCTGTTATGTAGGCTTTCAGGGATGAGAGCCAATCAGATCGCTCTAAAGCCGTTTTCCCCAAATCCTCATCACATTATTTCGTAGCATAAGCCCCGTTGAATCAGCGGCTATTGGACTAGTAATCAGCTTAGCTTAGCCCCACTGTAAATATGCAAATAGTATTTGATGATTAATTGACCCCAGTTGGCGGTGCAGCCGAGCAGAGGGAGAGAGGGAGGGAGAGTGTGTGGGAGAGAAAGAGACAGACAGTACGCAGGAAAAAGAATATGTGAGATACACGAAAGGAAATAATGTGAGAGAAAGTCATGAGAGGTAAACAATTGTCTGTTGTGTCAGCAAAACAGTAAAAGAGTAAGGACGTTTTCAGGGCAGAAGTCAAATTAAGTATGCTGACAGCATGTGAATTAAAGGCCCAGTCAGTCATTTTTTGACCACAGAAATGTGAGGAATTCACACAAAGAGTTTAGTTGCACTTTAAAGCCCAACCTGGTTGAAAAACAATGTTTTCCTCTGTTTTACTTCCACACAACATCTCTGATGGGCGTGGTCCTGCACTACACCTCACCATCACTGCAGTAAGGTGAAAAGTAAAACCACTGGAGGTCAGCAAAAGCAAAATTTTCAGGGGGTGTTAAGTTGCTCTTTAAATGTAAAGCATTTGCTGCTTTAGAGAACCGCTCTCCAGATCTCATTTCACATCAGAGCTTTGTGGGAGAGACTGAGAACAGGGGTATCGCTTTCCTCTGCCAGAGCCACCAACATAGAAACAAGCGTGGATGCGATACACAGGTTGTCATAAGTTGACTCTGAATCAGCTTTTGGAGCTGCAAGTTCATTAGTTGGCTGAGTTAATTAATTGATTAGTCAATAATCTTGGGAACCATTTAAATAACCCTTTTTAGTCACACTTTAAAAACCAAAATGTAACATTTTCTGGTTCCAACTACTCAAATTTGGACATTTTTTGGACTGTGGTACAAAACAAGGCGTATTAGGACGTTACATTTGACTTTCATCAGCAGGATGGATACTACAGTCACGACTGACTGATTATGGCAAAATAAAACTCCTCCTTCAGAAAACAACAAATTTTACAACACAGCGTCAGACAGGAGTTTGATTATAGGGCAAAAAAACCCCACTTTTACAGTAGATATTTTACCCTCAGCAATCAAAATCAGCTAAATTTGTGTGTTTGAGTTTATGTCCTCTTCTTTGAGACTGAACACACAACATTTCTAGATCTGGTTGGAAGTAAAAATATCATTCTGGTTTGTTGCAGTGTTTGAAGTAACCAAAACAATACTTTTACAGCACTTTGTTGGCAGGAACAACCTGTTTTGCTTCATCAGGCTCAACTGTGAGCAAAAACCAACGCTTGCGCTAACACTTGCAGAAAACGATGCCTAAGAGTTTTACTTTGGTGCACAGATCAGTTTGCTGATGTGGGACGAGTCCTTTTGTCATTTCTCCGTCTTTTGCACTGTCTCCGTTTGACCCACACCTCACCCACTGGACCACAGTGGGCAGAGAAAGGAGAAAAGAGTGTGTGTTGGAGAGAGAATAGGGTGGCGTATCTCTGAGGAGGCAAGTGAAAAAGAAGTAAAGATGACAGAAACAGAAATAGAAAAAGATTTGAGGAAGGGAGGTGAAGTTCCCAACACTGCAGCTATGTACACACACACACACACACACGCATAAACACAGACGCATACACACAAACAGTGCCCCCCACCCCTACGGCTCAAATGTCAACAAGGAAAATTGGAAATGAGTAATTCTTTCAGAGTGTGAAATAGATTGCTTCTCGTATACGTACGTTGCTGAATATGACAAATTGATTCTTGGGGAGAGGCGAGCGGCAAATCCATCAGACAATTTTTATTGTATATTTTTTGAATTATGATTATGATTATTTATTTATTTCGTTTTTGCCAAACACGGCTCTCCATTGTAATTGAAGTCCCCTCGCCCGCAGGGGAAGTGTTCCTTCTCCAACCCCTTAATTTGTTCTTTTAGCAGCCTTGATTTTCATTCTGTCAATAAATCTGAGAGTCAAAGAAACTGTGTGTGTGTGTGTGTGTGTGTGTGTGTGTGAGTGAGAGAGAGAAATGAGAGAGTGATTATTCAATATTAACATGCTGGAGCCATCTGAGATGTTTCCTTCAATTACAGTATTCATGATGTACCCTGCTGTCATTCCCTGTGTGTGTGTGTGTGTGTGTGTGTGTATGTATGCTGCTTCAGCTGAGAATGAGGGAAACGAAATCGATTAGACGTCTGTACAACCTTCTGAAATTGTCTGCTTTCTGTTTGTGTGTACGTTTGTCCAATTTTCCATCCTCTCATTTTCTGTTTTTTGTACCCCGGAACCCCCTCGACTCTTCCTAAACACATGATCAGTTCTTCCTGTTATTCCTCCTGTGCTGGCTTTCATTCTGCCTCCTGTTACTCGCTGTCTACCTCCACCTGTCTGTTTCTCTCTCTATGGAGGATCAGTGTGTTATGAAGTTGGATGCTTGTTGCTCCGTGGATGGCTGAAATTGGTTGGCAAAAATAACTCCAAATTGCCGGTTCTCTGGCTTCTGCTATTGCCTGTTACTTTCAGAAAGCCAAATATAAACTTTACTATTTGGAGCTAAACAAAAAAGCATAGCTCGGCGAACACTACAAAAATGTGACCTTTGAAGAACATTAAGTGGAGTTCAATAAATCCTTAACTGAGCTTTTGAGAACAGACAACAGAGTCGGCCAGGGCAAAGGTTAATAATCTAAAGCTATTAAAAAGACAGCTCCAAGAAGAAGAAAGCGCTAACATGGCAAGAGAGATGCAACATAGAAACGGCCAAGAAAACAGTTTACATGGAGCTGCTGAGCAAAACAATGAGACTTAGCAGACAAAGCAGCTGGTAACAGCGTCCATGAAAGAAAATGCCTGAGCGAGAGGTTCAGGCAGGTTCTTTATCAGGGTCCAGAGAGGCTGGCAGAGTGAAAGTGAAGGTCAAACACAGAGGAAGCTTCTTTCTGTGGAGGTTCATGAATTATAAGATGAATCCCACTGTCATGTGTTAAGGGCCAAGAAGCAATTACTGCTCCACTAACAATCAATTCCCATCAGATATCCTGAAGACGTGGAGACTGCTTCAGCCAATAACAGCAGTGAGGAAAAAAACTACATGGTCAAAAAAAATCTCTTTTCAGAGTTATTTAGGCTGCCAAATAACATTGTTACAATTTTGATTTATTTATATAAATTATCTGTGGTGGAATGGAACCATATACTTACATTCAGGAACTGCGTTTGGATACAGTTTTAAAGTACTTATGCTACTTTATACTGTACATTTACATTTTAGATGGAAATATTATCTTTTTTTAAATGTAACTTTTATAACTTAATAAAACTGATATATTTTAATTAATACTACCAAAAGTACATTTTGCTGTTCATACTTTAGTGCTTTAAATGTTGATAGTAGGACTTTTACTTGTAACAGAGTATTTAGATTGATGAAAAAGATCAGAATACTTCATATGCCACTTTTACTTATTGAGATGATTATTTATTCATTTGTGAACTGATTTACAGCACCATAACAATCTTTTTTTCAGCTGTCTAGATTTTTCATGTCTTTACGGTCTTATTTGCACGCTGTTAATTCTCCAGTGCATCTGCACGATAAACCAGACGTGACTGAGATCTGTGTCACAGCTGCAAAGCGTCCGTTTCTGACTGAACAAAGCTAATGAAAGCTCTGAAACGACAAATCAACAGTGTAAGACAAAGGACAACAGCAGAATAAATGTTTAGGAACACGATATCCAACTGTGTTTGTCATGGCAGGTGTAGTGACAACAAAATATGGCAGGCATGCTGTATTATTGCTGTCTGGTAATCTGAGAGTGCACAAGCCTGTTGGTAGAATTTACTGCAGCTAACTGGAGGTGCAGAAATGTAGTAAAACATAAAATAAAACTGACAGTACTGGTTGCTCCTAGTCACATCATCTGGTGAAACTACACGATTCATGCCTCTGATCCGTGAAAATTTGTCAGCAAATTTGTCAAAATGTGCATGTACTTCAAATTGCTGTCAAACTGAATAAATGTAGCCTATATGAAGATAAATTGTGGGGGAAAAAAATGAACAGCATAAGTCCTGAAGTTTTTATTTCATTTTGAAAGGATCTGCTGGTAAAGTTGTCTAGAGAAAAGAGTCAACCAGACGCCTTAAATGTAAAGGTAACATACACAAAAGCACACATGCAAGGGTGCGTTCACTGGCAAACACACACTCACATTCATGCACTTCACTGTCTTGACACTCCACTCCTTCCATAATCCCTCTTGCCAGGGTTCCAGATAGTGACAGGGTCGTATTTGGAGCTAAAACATTATCTTTCTGCTCATTAACCTTCGACAGGGCTTCCATTCCGCCCGGCTGATTCCCCCTCCTCTGCCACCTCTGTCTTCACCTCCATCTCTTTCCCCTGTCGTTCCTCTCCTCCCTATTTGTCGAGGCACTCACCCGGATGAGACGGGAGCTTTTTAAAATGTCTAGTGATGCTTCACGGTGCCTCTCCCCGGCATTGGGGATCGACTTATCTGGACAATTTGTCCCACGAGTTGCCAAGACACTAATGAGATCATCTGTAGCAAAGTTTTGGGGGTTGAAGTTGCAGCCAGAGAAAAGGTTTTCTCTGACCATTTTGC